>NW_028086190.1:4183692-5432586 GCF_014824575.4 Sturnira hondurensis
CAAAAAAATACAATATTTTTGCCAGTGTGACAAAAAGTAGATATAATTTTGATTCATTCACACAGGACTGCTATTGTTATGTTGGCTGCAGTCATTTTTTAATTTCACAATATAAGGGAAAAGAGGTCAGTGCCCCTGACTAAATAGTCAGGTATTGCATGTTTAGAAATTCTTGCGGCACACCAGTTGCAAATTGCTGGTGTAGAAGATATGTCTAGGATTCTGAAGTCATTTTTACATTTGTATATATTTGTGGGGAGATAATTACAATCAGTTTTTTGGTTTTCTTTCATCTAGTCAGGTCTCAGGCCTTTATTATATTGAATATAACCACTTCTTTTGGGGTAGGATGAGAAAACATTAGCAACAACTTGATTTTGGACAATTATTTTTCCCTTCTGCTTCTAAAACATAATGTAGCTGCCTGATAGAAAAGCCTCTTACTTTTTTGTATATCAGAAAGAAGAGAAGGAAAGCTATCTTAGAAACATATTTAAAGCACATGATGAAAATGAAAGGTTTATAAAAAACCTTTTAGAATCTATTTTCTTTGTGCCAGGTACCAGATGTTGATGTTGGCAGTGCTTAAGAGGGTCACAGGGCATTTAAAATCACTAGGCTGTGGGGAATGAAATTCCATGTCTGTTGCACTGAAGATTATTTAAAACTTGTGTTTACCTAGCAGTAACTAGTATAAAAGTACTTTTCCTATGTGAGCCCCTCTTAAATAGGTACCCTAGAAATACATGATTAATGAAATTGCTGCAAAATATATTTTTGTTCCAGGGACTCTCTTAGCATTATCAAAGTCACTGGTTCAATTTAAGACTTTATTTTTCAATGTGGAAAGCAGATAGCTTTCAACCTTGTTAGACGTGATTGGCCTTATGATTGATCCATCCATTTCAAAGTAAAAGATGGAGGTTTTGCTGCTTGGTTATTATACATGTGCAGAAAAGGCACATGCACCATATTTAAATATTTCCTGTGTATCCTTAGAAGTATAAGTTTTCGAAAAAACAGGACCCGTTGGTCCCCTCTATGTAGTTTCTTTGAGTGAGCCGAAGTTCCTTTTCTCACTGATAGGATTGTAGGGGAGGAGTAAGTTTTCCTTGACTCTCTTGGGATCCCTGTCTGGGTCTGAAAATTAAACTGATAAAGACAGGTTAACAAGAGAAAAGCATACAAATTTATTTGATATAAGTTTTACCTGACATAGGAGCATTCATAAGGAAATGAAGACCCAAAGAAACAGTTAGACCTGATTATTTTATGCTAGGTTTGATGAAGGGTACACAGTTGTGGAGTACACAGTTGTGGAGAAGGGTGCACATAGGCATATGATAGGTGTAGGAATTTGAGGTAATTGTAGTGAACTGGGGGAAGAGTCACTTCCATGTGCTAGGGTTCTTTTCTGTATCCCTTTGTCTTCAGAGATGAGAGATAGGGAGGTATACCTTTCCACTGGGTATAGGGAGGCTCCTGGAATATGAAGGTTTTATGGCCTGTTTCAGGGAGGATGGACCAGGGAGATCTTACTGAGCTTTTCCAAAGGTTTTTAAAAGATTTTTTGTTGTAGTTATCTTTAAGATTTTACTCAAGAAAATTTATTTTAATTTTTATAGGCTACATTTCCCTTTTGTCCATCTGAAGGAATTGGTTTCTTTTTCTTTTCTGTAGAAAAGGAAAGATTCCAAATAGTCTTGCTATGAGGGAAAAATATTGGAAGGAGATAAGCCCATGTGTCATCAGTTGTTGCCTCTTTATACTGAGATTATGACTAATTTCTGTCTTTTTGTGCTTTTCTACACTAAGATGTTCTACAGCTAGAGCATATCACTTGTACAATCCAATGAAGGAAATGCATATGTGTGTTTTAGCTCAGGCTGAAACACCTAAGCAGTCAGACATTGCCTGTTATAATAGCAGATCCTGGAACCTTGGTTCTGGACAGTAAAAAAACAACCACATTGATGTTTGTATAGCTTTCAGAGCCACCTGCCATTTGGATTGGTGGTACAGTTGCAGCCCACCTTCTCGTTGGATTTGCTGGTGGCCAATGGAAGCAATTGTATTTAGAACCTAAGTGGCAGAAAAGGCGCAATATTATTGCTTTTAATGCCACATGGTTCTTTACCTTCTTCCTCCCATGTATATGTCCTGTGGATATATCTTTATTATAGGTATAGTGGTCATTTAGTGTATTTGTGCAATCGAAATGGATTTATAGGGTGATGTGGAGAATCGTGGGTGTAATTATGGAACTTCCTGTATCATATCTGTGTAGTTTAGTGGAAAATTCAAAATGAATACTTCCTGCTAGGCAGGTACATTTAGGATTCCCTCATAATTCATAAAGTCCTTATTATAGTTTTTAATGTTACTTCCAGTTGGAGGAATTTCTCTAAAGCATAGCATTTTATAGTTACTTGGAAAAGTTGCATAGAAGACTAGTGTTTGGACTCAGAAGACTAGTGTTTGTTACTTTTTAAGTGTGATCTTAGGGCTAGTATTTTTAACCTCTGAACTTTGTTAACCTCATCTGTAAAATGGGGATACTAATAATGCCTTTGCTTAGGGTACTTGTGGGGATAGAGGAATGTTTGTTTTGTAAGTCCATATATGTTTCATTTATTGAGTAAGCTACTCTTGGCAAACTAACTAAACTTGAATGGAGGTGATTTGGATCAAACCCCTGACTTCAGAGCCTAGGGCTAAATTGCATTTGTCCATTCTTTTGGAAGAGGGGAGGTCAAAGACGTATGGTTTTAATGTTATTTTTTTGAGAGGCTGTGCCTACTCTAACCTCCATTGCTTTTCTTTAAAAACTTGGAGATAATTATTCATTTTCTTTTCCTAATTACTTGGCAGAAATTTAGAATTCAAAGAGAGAAACTAGTAACAACCACTTTTTTTTTCACACTTCCAGATCAACAAAAGGAATTCTTGGGTCCTAGAGACCAAAGAAAGAATCAGCAGGAGTGCCCAGGGTGAATTGATGGATTGGAGAGCCTGGCTGGTAATTACTTTCACTGAGCTAAAACATTAACTTAATGCACAGGAGCAGGGTGAGATAAAATACGGATTTGTGCCTCTTCCTCCCCTCCTCCATGGAGACCCAATGCTTTCCTTCTGGAGACAGCCTTCTCCTCAGTGGGACGGCCCTCCTTCCTTCCCTTGGCATGGATGTGCATGCCCTACAGTGGCAGACTGGTTTGTACCTTTCATTTTGGTTGTCCTGAGCAGCTGTCGGTGGGGATATGACCAAATCACCTAGCTTTCAGGGTGGCAAGGAACCCCCGTTTTTAAAGGGTTTTCAGCTAAATACCAGGTACTTACAGATTTAACACATCTTAGGGTTCAAATTTCTAGAATTGGCAAGCTTCAGCTTTTGGTCTTTTGTGACACTTACCTAGTGTACACCTTGGGAGGCCAAGAAGGCTTCTTTTTAAAATCAACATGTTGGTTGCTAAAAACTTTCTAGTGTGCCATGCTATGATAGATCATGAAGCCATAATGTCATTTAGTGACACGATCATTTAATGATGTGTTTGCTAGGGGTTGGGAGGGACGTATACATATTTTCAGGTAATTGTCAGACCATAGAACTTGAGAGCTCATTTAACCTTCAGTGCTCTCAGCCCCAGCCCTTCTATTATAAGTGAAGGAATTGGATGTTTAGAGAGATGAAAGTAGTTTCAATGCTCACTAGAACCAAAAATGGACTTGAACTCAAGTTTTCTGGGTTCAAGTTGCTTGTTACTTTATGGGGATACAAATGGTAGCTACTGTATGGGGTTTAGGGCGAATAAAATTTTTTAAAAATCTATGTTTAGGGTTAGGCACAGAGACAGACATGGAAAAAGACATAATAAAGGAAAGTCACCATCACTGTCATTATCATTTTTTACTTTTTATTGTCGCTATCATTACTACCACCACCATGTTTTATAAGATAGTCAAACAGTTCTTTGGTATGTACCATGTTGTAGAAGCCTACCTTTTGCTAATAAACTGAAGCAAGTATTCAACTTATCAGGACTCTACTTAAAGAAAATCCCCAAATTTTTGATACTTTTGACTTGGTAGTAGAAACCCACAAAAGACATGGTACAAGATAATTGAATTTACAGTTTTAGTTTTTAATTTTGTACATTTGGGGTATTTGTGTTGATTATATTTCTACTAAGATTCATCGAATGTGATTCTGCTGAAGTACATCCTCTTGAAACAGCAGGGATTCTGTGTAAAAATGTTCATTGTTCAGTAGTATCCTGAACTTCCTTGTTTCTTTAGACATTTATGTGGAATATATAATATTTTAAGTATTAAGTTTCCTAATCTTGTCAACACAGGGCTTTAAGTTGGAAGACTTTAGTTATGAAATCTATTCTGATGCAATTATTCGAAATATCTCTGACTTTAAAGGAATTTTTGATAACATAGGAATATACCCACAATATATTAATTGAAGTAGACACAAAGCTATAAGTAGTATGGGTCCAACTTTGTGGCATATAAAAAGGTGTGTGTGTGTGTGTGTGTGTGTGTGTGTAAAAAGGTGTACATGTGTATGTATATAAATGAAATATGAAATACTGGAAGGAAATATACCAAAGGAGTAATGATAGTGTTACCTGTTCTCTGGGTAGATTAATAACAGATATTTAAAAGTTTTTGCATACATATTTTAACTCTTTTCTAATTACCTGTAACTTACTTCTCATACTTTATATAAATTATTTAAGAAGAAAGAAATCATCAGTTTTGCCTTGATAAGATAGTGATTGGTTAATGCCATTTTGTGTCATACCGGCTCCAGCTCTGTTGGGTGTGCTTGCTATCTCAGAAGCTCTGTAGAAAGAGCTCAATGAGCTCTGGAGTCAGATGGGCTTGGGTTTCCACCTCATTTTCTTTATTAAAGAGTTGGTATTGGTTAAGTTGCTTCTCTTAATCTAAATTCTCATTACATTGGGATGCCATCTTTTTTGCAAGGATTCCTCTCTGGTTTTAGTAATCGAGGTAACATTGACAGCATTAGACAAGTTTCAGGTGTACGACATTATAATTTTGATATCTGTATGCATTATAGCATGCTCACTGCCAAAAGTCTGGTATCTATCCTTCTCCATGTAATTGACCCCCTTTACTCATTTTGTTCTTGCCCCTCACTTACTCTCTTGTAATCAATAATCTGTTGTCTGTATCTGTGACCTTTTTTCTGTTTTGTTTTGTTTATTCATTTGTTTCTTTTTTTATAGTCCACATCTGAGTGAAATCATAGAATTTAAAACTTTTCCATCTGACTTATTCACTTAGAATGATACCCTCAAGAGCCATCCATGTTGTTGCAAATGGCAATATTTTATGTTTTTATGGCTGAATAGTATTCTATTGTCCATAGTTTCTTTATCTGTACAACTGTTGATAGACACTTAGGCTGTTTTTATGTCTTGGCTATTGTAAATAATCTTCCTTTGTAAGGTTTCTTGATCCTTAAAGTGGCTTGCTCTTGGAGGTGCTCAGTAAATATTAGCTCCTTTTCTTCTCCTAATCTCTGCTCTTACTTCCAAAACCCCTCCACCAAATTCTGCAAGGATCAATTCAGGGAGTAAAGGAGCTTGGTAGAAAGTTTTACTGTCATGCTGACATTTCCAGTGGTTTGTGTTTTTAATCATCTCTTTTACTATAAAAATCTCGGTTCCTCTAAGTCTCACATCCTTGGGAACCAAACTCTTGGCAATCATGAAATGTCTTACCTCAAAGGATGAGAAAGCTGAGCAAACCAAAATCATGATGAGCTCTCTGGAGCAGAGTGTGAGAGCATGCCTCTCCCTTAGGATTGGCTTGGGAATGTGCAGTAACAGCATCACCAGTCACCTCTCACTGGCAGTGATGTGGAGGGTGTGGGGCTCAGAGGACTCTGGGGCTGAGGTAGGATTTATAATTGTGTGGCTGTCTGGCCTTCTCCGAACATTCTTTTTCCCTTGCAGGATTCCTGTAATTGTCATCAGATGGCTCAGACTCCCAAATGTTTCCGGTATTTCAGTGACTTCTGGAGTGTGTTTAAAAAAAAGGTCATATTTGGCAACTATCGCTTGTTTGTGTCTGCTCTGTTGTATATAGATGCATGCGGATCAGGCATCTCAAGTACAGAAAAATCAGTCAGATCCTTACCATCTTCTCTTGAGCCTTCCCACTTCCTTGACTGATTCTTTTCTACCTGCCCTGCTTTAAAGGAAAAAAAAAATAGGTGAGGAAAGATGTAGGCAGTAGTCCTATTTTCAACTACAGTCAGCTGTTCTTTTAGTCTCATTAGTCCTGGGGACTTGGAGCATTGCATCTTTTGGGGGTCTGCTGAAGGCCTCACGGAGGTTGAGAGTTGGACAGTGAGTGAACCCAGTGAAGAATGATTCAAAATCTTGGGCTATCCACTGGAGGAAATGGGCATTTGAGACAGACCCTGAATTTCATCTGAAGAAATTTGAATGACAGAAATGATAGCATTAATTCACAAAAAACAGGTGTTTTGTGGAAAAGAACAGCCCAGAAGCACAGAGGTGGAAAAGATGGGTGTCTGGGAGGGTCATGTGAGGCAGTTTAGCCTAAAAATGAGAAAAACTTCACATATTTGCATTCATGTTTTACATAGGGGTCGGCCTAATGATTCCAGTTGTAGGATGAATGCTGTCGGTAAAGTTGAGATACAATGGAATGGCCCTTGCCTTCAAAGATGGTTGCATTTTGAATTTTCCTTCATCATGTGCCTATAACTGAATACAGGATGATATCTTGCATGTTTTTTATCAGTTAAGCTCCTGTAATTTGACATTCATTGCTTTTCAAGGAAGGGGAAAATTGATTAAATGAAAAAAGAGCTAGTTTAAAAAACTCACAAAAATGGAGCGGTTGATACATCTAAACTTACAGATGTTTTCCCACCCCCTCATTCCATCTAAGCAGATACTTAGTAGAGAGTGAGGTTGAGTAGGGTTGGTCAAGTAGATCATATTGGGAAGCAAAAATTGAAGAGAACTGACACAGTTTCTTCTGATCAGTGCTGGTGTGTGAGAAATTGGTGCTTTTTAAAAGCTACTTTGCTTTACTGGCTCTTATTCTTCTAACTAGTAAAATAGTTCATTGCATCCTAGTGCCCCTGCTTGTGTCGTGGTAAAGTGTTCACTGAACTTACAGGGACCCAGCTCTAGATAGTGATGTTAACTGTTGACTTCTTCATTCTAAATTGCCCTTTTATAGTCAGGTAACTTTTTAAATGATTGAGGTAAATACTGATGTCTACCCTGAAAGTTGTCTTGCCTATCTTGTCTCAAGTGCCTAGGTTTGGGAGAAAGGAACAGGAAAGCCCTTGATCTTAGCAAGAATAAGAAATATCTCAAGATTAGTATTTTAAAAACTCATCACAACAATGTCATTTCCCTTGGTAGTGATTGGTTTAAGTGGGGACATGTGGCTGAGTTTTGGCCAGTAATTAGGAGGAGAAAGTCTTCTAGGAGAAAGTAGTGAAAGTTTCCCATCTGGAATGAAAACCAAACTTCTGCTTGAATTTTGGCTGTGATTTGTGGTGAGGCGATGAGCAAGCATGAGGATGGACACTGCAGTGAGAAAGGCAGAGAGAGGCCTTGTCCTTGACACCAAGCACTAGGATGCTACCTCAGACCACTTGTTCTGTGAGAGAACTCGTAATTATTTAAGCCTTTAAAAACTGAATTTTCTCTTACTTGAGGCAAATCTAATTTCTATCTACTAAAATGTCTCTATGTTTTGATCATGCCTTTCCTGTTCCCTTCAGATCTGTAAAATATTTCTTAATCTGTAACTGTGAGTATCATTTCAATTATTTTCTGTTTCCAGATATGAGAGGCATGTACTCCTTTTTGGTGGGATTGAAAACTAGAACTGACTCTCCCCCAAAGAAGTTTATTCCTTCCAGGGAAGTCATCTTGTTGACCATCCCTTTCCCAGCACTGGAAGTCCCTTGGCGAAAGGTTCGATGGTAGAAAGATATGGGTGATAATAAGAGAACAAACAGGTGTTGCTAAATAGTCTAAAAATACATTCTTATGAATGTGGTTATTCAGTTTTCAGTTGGTATTGATACTTTTTTGAGCTCTAAGGTTTGTTTTGGTGTTTGACTTTGTTGACTGTCTTGTTACTATACTTAATCTGTTTCTTGCAGTTTATTCTCCCTTTTAGTAAAGAAAACTCACTTTACTTCCTAAGATGGATTATAATTAGGACTTCTTAGTATCAAGAATCTTTCACACTTAATACTGCTAATGAGACAGAAGTGTTCTAACTGTGTTGTTATGAGTGGATTATATTTAGAGAGGAATGTACTTATTTTAGTTAACCAATTTAATCCCCTTGCTTTATATCGTGCATCCTTATTGAGCCCTCCTGTTCCTCTTCCATATGCGATTCCTTGTGAAATCAGACCTCAGCAAATACTTTTACTGACTTTCAGGGGCCCTGGTAGTGAAAGTGTCAGTGAAGTTTGTTAGCTCTACATGGCTTATTTTTGTCATACTCTTCCTTTTTTATATATTCATGATAAATACAATTTCTTCATTATTCTTGCAAAGTGAATTTTGTTTCTTTGTTGGTTCTTTTCTGTTGTTTATGATTTTGCTTCTTAGCATAAAAATAATTGACTGTAGTTGAACTCCCCCCACTCCCACTACCACCTACTGTTTTGGTTCCTCCTATTGTCTGGGAATGCTCTTCTTAGCTCCTTGGATCTGTGAACATTGTGCATTCTGTCCTTTTGCCAAAAACCTGTAAATGTCCTAGTAAGATTAACTTGGTTACTGTGTTTAGTCATAGTGAATTAGGTTACTTCGTCTTCTAGGAGTCAGTGTTTTACCCTTTTCAGTGACCCTGTCCCTCCACTTTGTGAAGAAACTAGACAAGTTAGTGAAAAAAATTTGAAGAACTTGACCTATGGAGTTATACTACTGGCTTCACTGCATATAATTTGCATGTCCTTGGACAAGTTATCTGGCTTCTGTATGTATCAGTGTTCTGTGAAATGGAGACTAAAATGGTACTTACGCTATAGGTATTTGTGAGAAATCTGTGAGAATATTTGTGTAAAGTTCTTACCATAGTGCTTGGTGCATGTTTACTAGGTGTATAGCTGATATGATGGTATGTAGCTGAATTTTTCAAATGACTTTAAAAAAATATTTTATGTATTAATTTATTTTTAGAGAGAGGGAAAGGGAGGGGAAAGAGAGGAGGGAAACATCAATATGTGGTTGTCTCTTGCACACCCCCTACTGGGGACCTGGCCCACAACCCAGGCATGTGCCCTGACTAGGAATTGAACTGTCAACCCTTTGGTTTGCAGGCCAGCACTCAGTCCACTGAGCCACACCAGCCAGGCCTCAAATTACTTGTTGAAATTTGCTTTTCCTTTGGCTTTCAGAAGCTCACTGTGAAGAAGGAAATATTAACTGTATTTTATAGAGCAAGTCATAGAGTCACAGTATCAGTATGTAATTTTGTTACGAACAGAGTTGGGATTATAATCTAGATATCTCCTCCCTTCTTAATGTGCTATATACTTGACTGTGAATTGCAGCTTTAGGAAGTTGCCCTATTTTTGTGATGTTATATGAGATAGAAGGTGTTGATGGGAAGGGCATAAATTCCTGTTCCTTACAGCTGGCCTAATGGTGAGCCGGTTCATTCATTCTTAAATTATTTATTTATTAAATCCAGATATTTCTCCCTTTGCATGGTTCCAGGATGCAAAATTTCAATTGTTACAGTTAATTCAATAACACTGTCCCCCAACAACACAGTTAAAATTTCAGGTACAGTGTTATATTAACCACGAGTATTTATACTTAAATATAACTTACGCATCTTGTTATTTGGTTCATGAACAGACTGTAGCGGGTATAGCTGTGTGCCTCCTGGTCTTTTTAAATAAAAACTCAGGTAACATTTTGTGAAAATGGATGATTTAGAGAGGGAATTGGCCGACAAAGATGAAAATGCAGAAAAGAAGTAAAACGTGATAACACTGGAAGTTGAAATTTGAACCAATGGTGAAGAGTTCTAGAAAAAAATGGCTGATCAGGGAAGGTCAACCGTGTTCTAGAATCTGTGTGTGCAGCCAGAAGAGTTTGGCAGAGAATAACTTATCGTAAATTAGGAAAGTGATTGTGACGAAAAGGATGAAGACATGACAGAAGAAAGGATGCTGCCAAAAAACTTGCTGGTAAAGGAACTCTTTAGGGATATTGCACGACAATGAAAACACCAAGGATAGAATGTTGGAAGCTAATCTAAACTGAGATAGGCAGATGCCAATTTACCAAGGCCTAAAAAAAATGCTCATTTGATATTTTTAATTTAAAAAGAAATAAAACTTTTATTCTCAAAGTTTTTGAGCTTTTGATTACAATGCCCTAAACAAATGGTTTACTTTCTTCCCATTTTTGTGTATAATTATAACTAATAATAAGAGTTTTTAATGTTTTGGACAGGAATGTCAAATGTCATAGAAAAATCATAATTTTCCAATTGATTATTAAGATCGCTTAGCATGGTTTCAGCTTTCATGATCGTTTTTATGGTCTTGCATTACTATGCAAAGTGAGAGCTGCCTGTATTTATTGAGCCAAATGGGCACTCTTGTAAGTGGTGGGAATACAATGATGCCTTATGAAACATTATTCCAACATAGATTTATTGTGTCTGCCATGTGCCAGGTTGCATAAACATATGTGAATAAAAAGTAGTTCTTTTTCTCAAGAATTCCCATTTCAGTTGATCAATGAGAGACAAGATCATTATACTAGAACATAATACATTTCTTTGAATGCAGTGATAGGGAAAAAACAGGCATTATAAGAGCCTCTATGAAGGGCATCTGATCTTAGTGTGGGAGAGTGAGGGCTGGGAGAGGCAGAGAGACAGCCTGGAGGATTTAGGAGTTAATTTGGAAAAGCTGTGTTGAGGAGGTGAGCAAGTTCTGCATGGGGAGTACTGGATATTTTAAAAATCTGATTGTTGCCTGAATGTGGAAGGCAAGATAGGGGACAGACAGATTAGTAATGCCAGGGAACCTTTATTTAGGCAATGGGAGAGCTCTTGTGGTTTTTTCCCCAATTTCTTTTAAACTAAGTAATAATGTGTTCATAATAAAATTGACCCATTTTAGTACATAATTTGGGGTGTCTGATATAAGCCCTGTAACCACCACTACAGTCCAGATGAAGAACATTTAACAACACCTCTAAAATCCTTGGTGCTCCTGAGAGATTAACTCCTCCTCTCACCCCAACCCCTGACAACCACTGATGTCCTTACAGTTTTGTCTTTATTAGAATGTCACATAAATGGAATCATTCAGTATGTAATCTATTAAGTCTGGCTTCTGTCACTTAGTATAGTACTTTTGAGATACATCCATATTATTGCATGGAAAAAAGCCTTTGGGTTTTAAACAAGAGTATTATCTGAGAGATTTGATTGGAGGATGGATTTGAGAGGATCAGGGCTACAGACTTGTACTATAATTTAGCAGAGAGATAATGGAGAAGGGTTGCAGAGGAGGGCCTTGGTTTGAGGGGTGTGTGTGTAGGGGGTCTCAACCAAGGTAGGGAGTACAGGAGTAACAACAAATGGGGGAGAGGAGGCACTGTATATTGGCTGTGTTGAGGGGAAGGAGTGTGGGATTCTGCTGAGGTGAAGTCCAGCAGGGTGTGGGCATGGGAAATAGTTGTTTTCTTTTCTTCTGTATCCTCTGATCTTTGCCTGAGTCAAATTTGTGAAACACTGACCTTACTTAAAAGGCTCCCTTTTCTCTTCAACCCACCACATTGTCACGAAGAATTTGTTCCCAACACCTTGCTTGCACTGAGGACTACGAAATGAAGAGTGTCCTCTTTGTAGAGTATCAGCTAACTCAGTCCATCCATGATTACTCATAGTTTTCCACAAACAGCAATGTGAATGTCTCTAGAGAAGCTATGGTTTTTTGGTCTGTGGTGCTGGGAGTCGGAATTCAGTGGTAACAAAATAGATACAGGTTGGGTTCTCTTTTGTAAAGATCTTTTCCACCCAAAGAGGTGACCTGTATTTTTAAATATATTTTATTGATTGTGCCATTACAGTTGTCCCATTTCTCCTCCTTCATTCCCCTCCACCCCGCACACCCCCTCCCACCCACATTCCCCCCACCTTTAGCTCATGTCCATGCGTCATAAGTTCTTTAGCTTCTACATTTCCCACACTACTCTTGCCCTCCCCCTGTCTATTTTCTCCCCACTGTCTATGCTACTTATTCTTTGTACCTTCTCTCCCCCCCTCCCACTCCCCTATTGCTTGCCCTCCATGTGATCTCCATTTCTGTGGCTCCACTGCTGATCTAGCTGTCTGTTCAGTTGGCTTCTGTTTTAGGTGTGGTTGTTAATTGCAAGTTCTCTCTCCTTTCACTGTTCATATTTGTGGTCTTCTTTTTCTTAGATAAGTCCCTTTAATGGCCTGTATTTTTTAGGGTGCTACACCTGAACCAGTTTGAACTTTACAGAATGGAAGTGGAGATGAAGGAATACAATGTCATCCATATTTAACGTATGGCTGACTCATCTTTGTGGGAGCTCTGATTTAGTCAGGATTCTGGGGCTGCATCTAGGCTAATGGGAGAATTTTTGATTGATTAATAGTGTCCACCTCTGGCCTAGGAAGGAAGCACTCTGGGATGTGGTGGATAGAGTATTTGCCCTTCGGAGGAAGAACCTATCAGAAAGGTGATGGACCACACAAATGCCTGTACCCACAGGCATGATTACAGCTGTCATAGCATTTGATCTCCAGGACAGCTTTATGAGTTAGAGTGTTTTCTCTCATATATGGGGAAATGGAGACACAGAGAGGTCAGGCAACTCCCAGTATCACACAGCTGGTACTGGCAGAGCTGGAATTCGAACCCTGGCAGTCTGGCCCCTTAGTCCGTGCACTTCTGTGTGCACCAGGCTGTCCATAGAATTCTGGAGTGCCAGCACTGCAAGGACTCATGGGAACTGTGTCGTTGCTCTACTCTTAATTTTACAGTTAAAAGGAATGAAGTCTAAAGAGGGCTCTGGGATGACTCGCTCAGGATTACAGAGGAGGGTGGAGGCAGAATTAGCTGTCCTTGTTCCCTCCCCCCTTCTTCCCTCCCCCTGACCCCAGGTGGCCCCTGTCACTCTTGCAGTTTTGTACTGTGTCTTGGTTGCCTGTCAGTTTCATATCAGTGAAGAATAATGTCGCTGAAGTAGGCAGCCTGGCAAAATTGTTATTTAATTCCATTCTCTTCCTTGGCCTTAGCTCTCTCTTGCCTGAGAATGTACTAATTGGCTCATTCTGTCCCCTCTTGTCACTTTATTATTCCCAAGGGAGCCTAGAATCACCTTTACTGTTCTCCAGCCTGTCCTGTACGATCATTGATTGTCTGGTCTTTTGCTCTTTCAAGTCTCTTCCTAGTAGCAGTTGGGAAGGGGAGAAGCTGCTCAATCAGCTGGGTGAGAGTTGAGTTTTGGGGTAGGGGAGAAAGAGAACTATCATGGGATTGGGGATATTGTAGTGCTGGCTGAAGACCTTCTCTTAGGGCTTTGGACCTTTGTGATTTTGATCCTGCTGTCCCACCTGTACCCACCACAGCTCAGCCCTCCACATTTGGTGTAGGCATCTCTCCTTCTGCAGCTGGGGGTTCAGCGCTGAGAGAGTGTGTTAAAGAATTTGCATGCTCCCAGAATTTATTCACATGGAACCTTGGTTACACAGGGTATCTGGGACAGAAAAGGGAGCTCATGCCTTGACAGTTTTCATTTCATATTTGTTGTATTTTTTTAAGGAGCCACTGCTTTGGGATAAATTAATTAGTTAATCTTCCTTTAAAAAAAGTTTCTCAGGTAAGCTTATTGAAGTACAGAGGCTGATGTTTTCTTTTTTCTTTCCTCCCTCTCCTCCCTTCCTCCTTTTCTTTGTCCCTTGTATAGTAGGTCTTTGTAAAAATTTAACTCTTGTTCTAGCCTCTTACACCAACCTTACCAGGAATAAAGTTGAATATTAATGCATTATGGTCACCATTGTACATTGGCTTACTCTTTCTCCACATTCTCTATAATTAAAAATGTCCTTCTCAATTTCAACTCAAAATACCTGAAAAGGCTCCTTGTTTGGTTAAGAGAAAGCAAATTTCCCTAGGTAAGTTCCCATATGTTTTCTGTAAAAACTGGCACACACTTTCTTTGTATTTCATCCCTGTCAAATGAGATCCTTACAAGAGTAATCAGCCAGTCTGAGCCGCTCATCTCTTTCTGCCTGCATTTTCTTGGGTAACTTTAACTCTTTTGGTGCTGTCCAGGAAAGCTTGCTCCTTCCTATCACAGTGGGAGGGTTGGATTTCTGAGACTTCTACCTTCTCTTCAGTTTTCTCAGACGGCCATGGAGCTTTAGGACTGTTCTTCTGAGTATGGGCATGTGTACAAGGGAAATTTTGCTTCAAGGCCATGGGAAGGCCCCAACAAATGTGTTCACATGGTTCATTTCTTTTGTAAAGCTTGCGTGTATTTTTTAAAAGATTTTATTTATTTATTTTAGAGGGGAAGGGAAGGAGGGGGGTGAGAAATATCAATGTATGGTTGCCTCTCGTGTATCCGTCACTGGGAACTGGCCTGCAACCCAGGCATGTGCCCTGACTGGGAATCGAACCACGATCGTCTGGTTCCCAGGCCCACGCCAATCCACTGAACCACACCAGCCAGGGCTTGCATATATTTTATATGCTTTTTATTAAAGTGGCCCCATTAGTGTATAAGCTTTAGGCCTTACAAAACCTGCATCCACTCTTGAATAGTTTCTCAAGAAACTATAGTAAGAGCTTCTATCACCTTAATTCGTCAAATTAGCTTGATTCAGCTACACTCTCAGTGGCCTCCCAGTTGTTGTAGAACTTTTTAAACTCTTTTAGAACTTTTTAGTTTTTACATTGCAATGACAAGCTTACATATGGACACAGGTTAACTCTACCTAGTGGGAGTTGTATTTCACAAGCTCACAGGCTTAAAAACCTAATTGATCATTTTCTTCCTGATTCTTCTCCTACTGCCATCATTTGCCAAATTCTGTCAGTTGATCATTTTAGTTTGCATTGCCTCTTGGAACTGCCCCCTCCTTAAAAAAATAAAAAGTCTCATTAGGATTATTGTGGAGTTGGGTAGGGGAAAGTGGTTTATGAAGTGAATTCATATTATTCTTTTTTTAAATACTCACCCAAGGATACGTATATTGATTTTAAAGAGAAAGGAAGTGGGGAGAGAAATACCAATGTACAGGGAGACAGTGACCAGAGGGGAGAGGGGAGGGAATTTCAGGGGAAGAAGGGGAAGGATATACAGGAAGGAGTAAAGGACGCATGGACAACAACTAAGGGGGGTGGAAATGGGAGGGAGGTGGGGAGCACTGGGGGCTGGGCTGGGATGGGAGTAAAAGAAAACTATACTTGAACAGTAATTAAATTTAAAGAGAGAGAGAGATTGATCAGTTGCCTCCTGTACAAACTGTGACTGAGATTCAAACCCTCAACCTAGTTATGTGCCTGGACTTGTATCAAACTGGTAATGTTTCAGTGTCCAGGACAATGCTCCAACCAACGGGGTCACCTGGCCAGGGCCATGTCTTTCTTTTACTCCTTTTCAGTCTTATTGCCCTACTGCAAGCTGGTTAGTTAACGTCATGCTCCTTCCAGGATTCTTCTCATTGGGAGTAGAGGGCTGTCCAAATGAGAGACCCCAGTTGGAGGCTTTTAAAAACATCTCTGACTTTATTGTTATTCAGCCCCCAAACTTCGTCTGTTTCACATACTTTCTGGTTGGAATTAGTCCTTCTCTATTCAGGGTCCTCCTTGGAAGTTGCCCACCCTATCTGTCTGCCTCCACCTCTCCCTGACACATTCTTTATAATTGTGCCTTAGCCATAGTGTTTCCCAGTTACACCTTGTTTTTCAGTCCTTTTCTTGAAGTCACTTAATACTGTGTACTGTGTGGAGCAGTTATTTGTACATTTGGATGATATTCTACAGTAGGTTTAAAAAATGATTGAAAGTGCTTTGTCTTATTTATTTTTAGTAGTGGTAGGTATCCAAGTACTCAGGGATGAAAGTAGCACTGGACTGCTACAGAGAGCTCTGGGAAGAATCCCACAGAGCACACTGAGCCCTAATCATCTGTCCCCTGCACCGCTCCCTGAGCACTCCACAGCTGAGACTGTGCTCTCCAAATTGCCAGTGCTGGAAGCGCACAGCAGCAAAGTCTCTTGGACGAAAAAGATAGGCATGTCTGTTTCTTATTCACGTGATACTCTTCTGCACTCTTTGAGTAGGATTTTAACCAAAAATTTTGAACTTTTGACAAACCTGGAAAAAGAAAAATGGATGCTAGTCCAGTGTTAGCCGAGGTGTCACTAGTCATTTTGAGTTTGAAACTTTAGATTATTTTTTTAATCTTCCAATTTTTTATACATGTATAATTTTTTTAAATTTATGTTTAGAAAATTTATCAATGTACTTTTGAATAATTGGATTGTTGTATAACTAAGGTTAGTTTGATCTAGTTTAAATGCAGCATGGTATTTCATTTGTATGCTTTCTAAAAACATTTTTAACATCATGAAAGAAAAGTGAATATAAAAGTAGTTTAAATGAAGTGAAGGTTTAATTTGTGAATTAATCTTAATTTGAATTTTTGTATAGCTATTATATTCAAGTGCTAAGCAGATAATATAAAGCAGTGCATATTGTTTGAAGCTCTTATCAGGGTCTTCCCCAATATACCTTAAATCTAAACCAATATTAAATGTGTTCTAAAGAATATATCTATTTCATTAGACAGCCTGAGCTCTAAGCAAATTTTTAGACTCTTGAACCCTGTAATATGCAAAGGAGTAAGCTTAGATACAACTTAAGCATAAATCATTATAATTTGTGTGATTTATCTCTGCAGTGTAAACATTGTGCTCATGTGATAAAACTGCTGTCCTGGAAATCAGGTTTCAGTTTTCTGAGTATTTGTGGGATTGGAGGAGGTTTTAGGGTTATGTTTGTGTTTAGGTTTAATTTGAATGGTTAAGTCGAGATTTATGGTGATCTCTGTGTGTAATGTTTTATTTACTTTTTTAAAGCTTATGAAACATCTGAATTTGATCTTTGGGGACCAAGTTCAAGGAATATGGTATAATTCTATTTTAATTGTTTCCTTAATGGAACCATATTTCTGTTTATTTGCAGTTTGTATATTTAAGACATTAACATATTTAATACCCTGCGGTTGGGTATCTTGAACTTTCTACTACACTAGACTCCTGCTTTCAGATTTTTGGACTCTATAAACACAGGAGCAACATCAGAGCTATCTGTCTTTTGCTTAAAGTACTGAATAATTGCACTCGAATATCTTCATTACCTGAAACACATATCCCTGGTTTACCTGAGAGTAAATGTTTATAAGAATTAGGGATGCTTAGCTTCTGGGACAGATTGTATACTTCTACATTGATCCACTGATACATAAATTCATTTTTTTCAAAAACATTATCAAGTTCATACTGTGCTATGTTGTATAGAGGGTGTAGTGATGAACAAAACAAATACTTCTTTCTTGCCCTCAAAGTATCTTAGAACTGGTAGCAGGGGGTCAGGGGGATGTGAAACTAGGCAACCACAGTACCATGTGGTAAACGCAGTGGAACCCTAAGTCCATCAACACATACAGGAGTGCCAGAGACTTTGTGGCAGAAATGATACCACTGTCTCCTTATTCTTCATAGTTATCCAGGTGGAGGGGTGGTGAAGAGTGGTCAAGAATGATCCTGGCACAAGCAACAGCAGTGGTGAAAGTCCAAAGTAAAGAGAAAAGTTAGCATGTTAGAATGTGAGTATGTTAAAAGTATAGGCAATTAAAATTCAAATAACCAGAACTCTCATTTTGCATTAGAAAATATTTCTTTTGTATTTTGCTTTGGTGCAAAGTGAGAAGTGACTATAAATTTGCTTGATTCCCCCTTCCTCTTGTAACAAACACTCATTTATTTTAGAAAATTTGAATTGTTTATACTACCAAAAATTAAAAATGAGTTATAATAATATTACCTAGAGATTATTCTACTTGTCATTTTATAAGTATTTTTTCGGGTTTTTAAAAAATGGTTTAAAGTTTTGGGTTTTTTAAAAGGTTTTATTCATTTATCTTTAGAGGGGAAGGGAGGGAGAGAAGGAGAGGAATATCAATGTATGGTTGCCTCTCATGAGTCCCCTGCTTGCAACGGGCCTGCAACCCAGGCATGTGCCCTGACTGGGAATCAAACCGCAATCATCTGGTTCGCAGGCCTGCACTCAATCCACTGAGCCACACCAGCCAGGGCAATTTAAAGTTTTTAAATCCTCATCTGAGGACATTTTTTTCTCTGCCTTTTTAAGGAGAGAGAGAGGATGAGAGGGAGGGAAAGAGAGAAACATCTGTGTGAGAGAGAAGCATCGATTAGTTGCCTCCCACATGTGCTTGGACCTGGGATTAAATGCATGCAGACTGGGGATTGAACCCACAGCCTAGGCCTGTGCCCTGACTGGGAATCAAACCCATAACACTTCTGCTATGGGATGATGCTCCAACCAACTGAGCCACACCAGTCAGGGCTCAGATTTTTTTTTGGTATGCATCTTTAATTTAATAAAATTGAGATGATAGCTAACATGATTTTTTGTAACTGAAAATTTGTACTTAATGTAAAAGTCACCTTAATTGTTTTCATAGCCTTGGGGTACTTATAAAATAAGAATTATAATGACCACATAGTTTCTATCATGAAACATCATTTATTTATAGAGCCTCCATTATTGTAAAGTAGGTTGTGTTCAACTTTTTGCTATTTTAAGTATTGCTGCAGTGAATGTATTTGTTTTAAACTTTTTAAGTCTTTGATTATTTCCCTACAGCATTAAAAAGATAGGTTTTTTATTCTATGTTCTTGCCTCTTTTTTTGTAGATATAAACTACTTGTTTATCACCACCCCTCTCCCCAAAAGTCAGTCTAGTGCTAACATGAGGTCTTGAATCTAGATTTTCAAATCTTTGGCATTTAGACCAGTGCTCTCAAAGACACCTGCTTTTAGAACAGATTTGGAAATGAACCTCATTCCATCTAGACAAGCAAAAGCTTGAACTAGATGTTATGTGACTGGACATGAAATGTAAGGCTAGCATTGTTAGATGGTTATATAAATGTGAAACAGTTGTGTCCATTTTGGGGGAGAGTCTTCATGTCTCTAGAAATGTTTTACTCGGATTTTTTTTAAGCAGAGGAATTAAATCTTTTATAGGGAATATTCTTTAACTGTATGATAAATAACTTGGTATGAGTAACTTGGAATATATCTTATTAGATAAAGTGGAGTTAAGAATCAAAAAAAAATGGAACTGTTAATAGGGTGAACATTTTTTCTTAAAGATGTGAAGAGGGTTCTTTTGCCCAGAACCGAGTAGAAGATCCTAACAGTAGGAACCAGTTGGCTCACAGGGGTTTTACTTTTTTATAACTTTTGTGCTGTTTTAGGGCTCATGTCATCCTGTGTCCACCTTAATGCCCAGCACATTATTCTCAATAAATATCCCCTCAAAACAAAACACTTTAAAAAACAATAGCTTTATTGTAATAGAATGTATCATGCAGTTCACAACCTAGGATATTTTTATTGGTGTCGATGGTTTTTAGTGTATTCAGAGTTGTGTAACCATCACCACAATCAATTTTAGAACATTTTTATCAACCTCAAAAAGAAGTTGATACCCTTTAGCCCTGCAACTGTAGGTAGCCACTGATCTACTACTTTCTGGCTCTGTGCTTTTGTCTATTTTGGACATTTAATAGAAATTGAATCACATTATAGTGTATGTGATATTTTGTGACTCTTCCTTCCTTTACTAATAATTTCAGTATTCATCCGTGTTGTACCATGTCTAAGTGTGTTGTTCCTTTTATTTTTTTAACGAATACTACTTCATTATTTTGGGGTATATACATGATATATGTATATATCACATTTTGTTTATTCATCTATTAATTGATGGAACAAATCCTTTTTGATATTTAAATGCATTTGGGTAGATTTGCTCTGCAAAGGCAAAGACTAAGGAAAGACGATGGGTTGCAAGACCTGAAATTGGAGATGCTCTCAAAGCTCGTTAGTGGTGTAGGTAAATAAGGTATACATTTATAAGTTTAGAATTAATGCAAATTGTAGATTTATATGTATACATTTAGAATATATAAAATACGTTTAGAATATTTATACATTTAGAAGGTATATGTATGTAGATAAGTTTAGAATTAAGTTCATAAGGTTGTTGGGTCTAAGGGAAGAATATTACATCAATCAGAACATCTTGTCAGTTCTGCCTGTGTAATACTTCTTAAATCTGCTCTGGACTCCGTATCTCCGGCACCTTATCTAAGCAGTATCTTTTGTTTGGTCAGTTCTTTACCACCACCATCCCCTGAAGCAGGCTAGAAGACCATTTATAAAAACATTATTTTCCTTTGGCAGTGAGAAGTCCTTAACATAGCCGGCATTGCTGTCTAACATCAGGCCCCTGCTGTCTTCTCTTTTTCCCCCCATCTTCCCCTCCTACAATATTTATTTTTGTATTTCACAAAGGATAATGGACTCCTTTCTGAAGTTGGGCATCCAAATTTCAGCTCGTACCACTTCAGGAACTGTGTTAAGGACTCCTTTTGGAGCTGGTGGAGTGGAAACATCCTGTTGTGCTTGTTTCCTTTGAGTCTCTTACCATCTTAGAGCTGATGCCTTGCAGGTTGTCATGAGGTTAAAGGAGATGTGTGAGAGTATCTGGCATATCACATGTACTTAATCAACCATGTCCTTTCCATTTTTTATTTGGATTATGGTTTGTACGTAGTGGCTTCGGTGAGTTTGATATCAGTCCCCTCCTTTTTTTTTCCTGAAAAGAGGGATCGACATGTTATGATGAGTTTTGAGATTGTTTTATTTTTTTTCTTCCAAAGTCTGTATCTTTGCCTCATAATCCTGTTTTTGTGAAGTCTCTGGAATTGTGTTACTGATCTAACACCTGTGCCTGGCAGCAGTACTTTCTTGGGTTCCTGCCTGTAGAAAATGATCACTTGTTGCTCTGTTTCCTCCTAAAACATTTGTGTGTCTGTATCTATGTTTTCTCATTATGAAAGTAATAATTGTTCATTTAAAAAAAGAAAATTTAGAAATCAGAGAAATAAATAGACTTAAAATGCAGTTGCAGTCTAATTACCTGCTGTGGTTTATGGTTTTCCAGTCTTTAATGAAAATATACATGTATGTGTCCATATTTAATAAACTAGAAGTTGGGTGATACTGTGTGTGTTGTTTAAACTCTTTTTTCCACTTGCCAGTGTAGGTGTCTTTTAGTGGTAATTTTTTATCATCCCTTAGAATTCTCATGTATGGGAGAAGCATGATTACTGTCACCAGTCCTCTTTGAATGGACGTTTAGCTTACATCCAACATTTGGTTATTTTTACAGTACCGGCTATGATTCTGAAGTCATGAGTTATTCTGATAATGGTTTTTACTTTCTGGGTTAACAGTTCTCATGAAATGCTTTTCCTGAGGTTTGATGCCAGATCTAGTTCAGACTTGTTCCTCTCAGTTTCCGCAGGTCTTTTGTAATGTTGCCACCCGCTCATGTGACAGTACTTTTTCTTCTTTCACTTCCTTTTTGTGCTGTTATCTGCTGCTAGCTTTCTGATATCTTCATACACCCAACTTCAGTTTACTTTGGCAGAATTCTGCCTTATTTTGTCCCATACCACTGTCTTATCTAAGTTTAACTTTTAAATAATAATTTCTTTTTTTAGGTTTTATTTATTTATTTATCTTTAGAGGGAAAGGGAAGAAGAGAGGGAGAGAAATATCAATGTATGGTTGCCTCTCTTGTGTTCCCTGCTGGGAACTGGCCTGCAACCAGGCATGTGCCCTGACTGGGAATTGAACCGTGGTTGTTTGGTTCCCAGGCTCACAGTCCACTGAGCTACACCAGCCAGGGCTTAAATAATCATTTCTTCATATTGGTTAAGGTCTCTTTTCATTTAACAATTGATCCTTATGACTAAATTTGTTTCCATGATATTTTCCATTGCCTTATCTCAAATTTTGGTTTATTTTAATATTTATTTTCATTAATTATTCTAAAAGTGATTTCTTGTTTCTTCTAAATAAAAGAATGGGTGGAGGGGTTTGTATTGTGTAGTACAATCAGAAGACACATCTTTATAAATAATTGTCTGTTGCCCAAATTGGGATATTACTAAAATTATTTTTAATCCAGGACTGTCTTTTCTCCTTTTGGGTCTGTTTTTGGCCTATAGCCAGTTGATTATGTCCTTTAGCCATTTTAAATAATTTTAATATGAAGTTAAGTATGTCACATTATATATTAAAGCCATGGGTATTAAACTTGGCCATGCATCTGAATTACTTGGAGGTCTTGTTTAATTAGGTACTGCTGGATCCTACCCCCGATTTTCTGATTCTGTAGACCTTGGGTGAGGCCTGGCAGTGTGCATTTCTAACACATCCCCAGGTAATGCTGATACTGCTGGTTCTGAAACCATTCATTGAGAATAATTGTTCTAAGGGAACATAAAAATCATTTTTGTTATTTGTACTGTTCGTAATTATCTGTATTCTTTTTATACTAGTATGCATGATAAATAACAACTGAGCATACTTTGCTAAAGCAGTCACTTACCTAAAAAACAAACAAAAACCCTTATTGCCAAAATACTAGAGAGTTATTGGATACAGAGCTATATTTGTTGTAAGCAAGACTAATAGACACATTGTCTGGAGCTTTACTTTAGGATCTTGGGTTGTTGAGTCCAAGGTAAGTCTCTTTAAGTCTCTTACAGTCTTAGTTTTCTTGCAGAAAAAGTAAAGTGATTGCCACCCCATCTCCCTGGACCCGTCCCTCTACTTCTTAAATCTGTAGGCAGAGCCTCACTGTGTTTAAATAGGTTCACAATGTCAAATATCTCAATCAAGAAATGCTTGTGTATTTTCAATAAATGTTCAGAGTAGTTTTAAAGAGGATTTATCACAATGAGGATTTAGAACTTGAATGAGGAAATACTATGAAATCATAGATATTCCAAATGGCTTTGGAAATCAGAGCTACAGGACAGATACATCCTGTCTGCTAGAATGTGAGGTGGAGTCTGGAGAAGAAGAGAAGGTGAGAGAGAAATTTTAAAATAATGTTAATTGAAACTGTCATTGGCTTCATTTGATTCATCAGATTCAGATTCAGGTCAGTGTGCAGTTCTCTGGTTCCTCATCTCATATAACTAGTAGTTGTTACAGTTAGAAGTGTACTGGTAATTTGGACCTTTGGGTTTGAAGTTCTTTTTACTTGACAGCAGAAATGGGGGAGATGTTATAAAACCTTTCGGAGCTGGCTGTGAGATACAGTGTTTGTACTGGGATAGAAAGGATACACTATTAGAAAAAGCACAAGAGGGAAAGGGCTATAGGTGTGTGAAAGGCGAGGCCACAGCAACGCTTGGCTGTCGATAAGAGCTTATAGTACCAATAAGATGAATAGGAAGTGTTTTCTAAGCACCCGAGCTTCTCATGTTTAGATTTGGTTAAAAACCTGCTAATTTAGCCCAAGATGGTTCAGCTATATTGTAGAGACAAGTCCCTCGTTCTCTGAGGCTCCCACTGTGAGTTGGAATTTCAAATCTGTTTAGAAAGCCATTTTGACTATTTATTATCATTGTTGTTGTGTTCTCTCTCACCCTTGTTTTTGAGGGCATGACATGTGTAGTCTTCTTTTCTTGTCAGCAATTAGAAGAGAAATCTCAACAGAGTAAGAAATCTTATGATGCAGAAAACATTTGACCGAAGTGTTCCCATGTGAGCAATGGGCATGGGCATATACTAAAAGAGGGGAAAAAGGGCTTTTTGTTGAGAGTGACAGACAGACAGGTCGAGCAAAGTTTAACTTAAATCCTTTCATTGATATTGGAAAGTCATAAGCTTTCATATGACACTGCCACATTCAACTCACTGTGTGATCTGGAGCTCTGTGGCTTTTACCACTGTGTGTGTGTGTGTATGTGTGTGTGTATATTATAAACATTTTATGAACTGCAGTGTCTGATCCATCCGTCTGTCTGGGCAAGGATGTCCCTTGATAGCAGAAAAGAACAGCAATCAGGACAGAATTGGTCAATGTGGCATGTCTAATGGTGGGAAGATATTTGAAGGACCTGCTATAGACACAATAGTCTCTCTAAATAGCCTCTTTGCACCCGGAGTCTTATTGCAAACAGGTTCATTACGGAGAGACATTCTGACACACAACATCACAGTAATGAAAGTAGCTCTGTTTTTCTAATATTGTATCTTGCCACTTCAGTTATGCTGCTGGTACAAGATTTCCCTTGTGTTGTTGTATATTTCTCCAGAAAAGGAATCAGTCTTCATAGAATATACAATTATTTTGTACAGAAATGTATAACTCATACCTAAGATCCAGTCCTCCCTGTTTATGTGTGCTAGTGTAAAAATAATTGGCAAACACATCTTCCAGGCCAGAAGATTCCAGCACCTTCAATTTGTTGGGCTAGAAGATGTCGAACCAGAGTAATAATAAACTTTAAAAAAATGTGTAATGTTCAAAATGGATTTGTGGCCAATCATAAAAGAAGAAAATATTAGTACAGTTTCCCATGAGGTGTAATTTTTTTCCTGGGGTTTTAGCCAACTCCAGTGTCGTGTCTGTTCAAAGAGGGGGAAATGCAAAAGGTTTTCATCCACCAAGCTTTACATATAACTACTATATGATGACTTAAGCTATTGGATTTTCTGCCTGTTAATGTACAGCTTGAACATTATGAACATGGAAAAAAAGGTTATATTGGTTTAAAAGTGGATATGGAAAATGTAATGTGCTCAAGTGGGAACAATGGCATATTAAAAAAAACACTCATGACACAGATCTAATAATTCAGTTGCCCCTGTAGGAGAAGGGTATCAGCTCCGATACTGGCTCATAGTTTATATTTATACACACCCCTGGTCCCTGCAGTGCCCCGCATGTGGGTTCCAGAGAAAAGGAAGAAAATAACCTGTAGGGAAATCAGCCTGGAAACCTTTCATTAAATACATTGTACTTTATATTGTGTCATTCACAGAGTCTTCAAGAAATAAAGAAAGGAAAGAAAACCTGTTATCAGTCCACATGTGTGAAATATTATATTTGAATACTATCATTTGTTTTAAGATTAAGGCTGAGGCAGCAGACATATTAGTTATTATTCACTTACATCTGGTAGATAATGCAACAGGGATTTAAAAATTCTTTTTTCATTTCTATTTCCTGCCTTCCTCCCCCAAACAATGGCAGAAACACTACTTTAACTTAAAACATGCTGGCTAAAATATTTTCATGTTGGAAATGTTGCCTTTTTATAGAGGACTGGGTGATGAGGGTAATAAAATCAGTCTTAAAAATTTTGGTGGAGTTTATGTCATTCAGCAAAAGACTCACTTCTAGAGAAAATTGGAGAAAGTGTTAAATACATTCTCTCATGAGAAAAATACGCATGGTAAGGGTGAAACTGAATAGTGACACCTTTATCAAGTTGAATGTCCTTTGGTGTGAGCCTTTGTCTTGTCATTATAGTTCATGTATTGCTGTTGGTAGGCTTTTAAAATCTGTAAACGTCTTAGCTTTTTTTGCTGACTATTCATGCAGGATACGCTAGGCAAGCCAACTGTGACACATACCCTACCTATACTTGTAACTGTCTCTTGGATGAAAACGAACACACATTTTAAACCTAAACCTTGGGTGCCATATAACAGTACTTAATGAACTTTCAGAATAGCAGACATTAAGAGTTTGGTTTTGATCTCAGATACCTGGGAGCACACCGTCCTACAAAGATTTATTATTTCATAAGTAGCTGTGTTGAAAATCTTGTTTTAAGTATAGAGGGTTGTAAGCCTATCACTCTCGCCAAATTGATAACTTTTTTCACATTTGTTAGACTCTCTGCCACCTTTTGGCTTCAGGGGAGATACAGACATCACACTCCAGATTAGGTCACTTTATTAAGAAAAAAAGTCTTGTATGAAATGGGAGTAGAATTTTGGAAAAGTAGGGATGTTTTCTTATATGGAGAGCTTGTCAAGTGGAACAGCTTCTGGGAGATTGGCTGTCATGGTCATTGTGGATAAGCTTCTAAATTACAGACAGTTCCCTCGATATTCATGTGGATTGTTTCAGTTTTGGTTCTGTTTCTGGTGTAAGCACATTATTTGTTGAGTTCTGAGCCATAGGCCAGGTTAAGTTAGAGTTGTTGATGCCCTTTAGTGCTTAGGATTTAGAAATACTTTTCTGACTGCCAGTAGATTATTGAGAAAGCATTTTTCTGGTTTCCAAGGATAGATGAGCTTTGGGGAATGGTTTCCTATTTACCACCATCTCTGTTTTACTTAAACTGACAAGCACAACCACCTCTGTGGATACAGAGGGTTGGTTGCCCCTGACCTAAAGGCTGTAATGGATGGTCATCCACTGTCAGGTCTCCTGTATATCTAGGTGAACAGTTCTGGACCCACCTTCCAGATTAGTTGAGCCGTGGGACTGTTAGGTGTCTGCTATTTAAATCTTTCAGTAATAAATGAGCTTTCTGTGTCTAGCCGTGACTGTTGGACCTGGCATTGCTTTGACGGCCAACTAGTTCATTGAGCAAATCCTTGGGCTGCTCGTGTGCAGCACTGCAGTCCTTTCCAGGTCCTGTGTAGGTTTCCCAAGGCCCCGTTTCTGTGCATCTGCATGGGGCTCCAGACTCAGAGGAGTGTTTATCCTAGAGCACTTTGCCATAGTCTGGAGACCCTGTAGGCTGGTCCACCCTTCATGTTACTAGCCTTTTCTCAGGATTACAGACAAGCTTCAATGGAAGTGAAGCTCCATCCATATTACTATACTAAGAGGTGCTGTTAAGTGAGTACTTATTGTGTTCCAGGCATTCTGTTGGGTACTTCATATGCATTGTCTTTTAATCTTCATATTAAGCTGGTGAAGTGGAGACTGCTTTTCTCCATTTTGCAAACGAGGAAACTTTGTCATTAGTAAGGGGCAGTGCATGGGTTTTCAGATCCAAGCCTGATCTTATTCCTAAGTCCTAGCCCCTTATTATGAATTGACATCACAAAGATGTGATGAAAGTGTTAAATACATTCTCTCATGAGAAAAATACGCATGGTAAGGGTGAAACTGAAGTGACACCTTTATCAAGTTGAATGACCTTTGGTGTGAGCCTTTGTCTTGTCATTATAGTTCATGTATTGCTGTTGGTAGGCTTTTAAGATCTGTAATCTGTAGGGTTAAAATCTGACCCTACCACCTTACTAGCTAGGTGACTCAGTCCTTTTCCTGAGTGAACTGCATTTTCCCTATTGGTAAAATGAGGGAGAATGATAAAACCTCCATATAACCTGGTGTTGTGAAGAGTAAAAGAAATACACGTTGTACACATTACTCCTGGTAAAGATTCTTCCTGTCAGATACTGTGCTAGAACCCATTACATCAGTGACATGGACAGATATGGTCCCTGCTCTTGTGAAGCTTGCAGACCTGTGAACATGTCAAGACACGGAAACAAAAAGTTACAAAATTAGTTATGTGTTGCATGAGTAAACCACATATAGATGTTCAACTCTGACCTCAAGCTCAAGTCATGTCCTGAAGAGTTTCTAGACTTTTTGAGGGTCCTATTGTTAATACTTAAGGAAAGCCCTTTTTTATGTTGTTTTTTGTGGGTCTTTTTGGTATTGCCTAGATGCAAAGAGTTTTTACCCAGATCCTCTTCCATTGTTCCCCATTTCAGTTTTCTGGAAGGCAGAAACCTGAGAGTTCTGCCCCCCCCCCCCCGCCTACATTTCAGCTTCTTCACCCTCTCGCTCTTTCCTTCCTCTGTCTCTCTGTGCCCCCGTTTCTTAGTTCTTCCTTACCTCTGTCTGCTCTGCTTTCTTCCTTTTTCTAATTTCTGAGCCTACTTTGAACCCTCAAACTAGGCTCAGATCCTTGCTCAATCTTTGCTGATGTGTTAAATCCCTTTTTTTTGACAAATGTTCTCTTAAAATACTTATCCTGATTTTACATTTATATTTGTTTAGGTAATCTGTCTGTTTCTCCAACTAGACTGAAAATTTCTTGAATGTAGGGACCAGTTCTCTGTCTTTCTAGTACCTATCCCAAGCACAGTCTGTTTTCAAATATTGATTTAAAGTGGCTTTTTCCCCTCATTTTCACTGGGGCAGTTCATCTTCTTTCATCTCTAACATTTTTAAACCTACCTGTCCAGTTGAAGATATTCAATTGAACATATTGAAAATTAAACACATCTCCTCAACTCTTTGTTTTCTCCTTTTCTTAATTCTTTAAAAAAAATTTATTTTTGATTTTTAGAGAGAGGAAGGTCGGTAGAGGGAAGAGAGGAAAAGAGAGGGAGAAAAACATTTACATCTACTTGTTGGTTCCACTCATTCATGCACCCATTGGTTGCTTCTTATACGTGTCCTGACTAGGGATTGAACCCACAACCTTGGCATATCTAGATGATGTTCTACCAACTGAGCTACTCTGGCAGAGCCATTTTGTCTAATTCTTAATTAATGTCCCCATTCATACCTTCATCCCGTCAGCCTCAGTTCCTTCCAAATACACTCTTTCCCATCAAGCACCACTTTCTGGATGGGAAGATCTATTTAGTGAAAAGATTCTCCGGTGTCCCCCGTTACTTTCCCACTGCCCCTGCTCTGTTTAGACTCTTACTGACTTCCTTGCCTAAATCACATAACTGGCCCTCTCACCTCTTGCCCTGACCTAGTAACTCTTTTAAAACATAGATTTGACCATGTCAGATCTTAAAAGTATTTGATAGCTACTGAAACATTTACTAGTGAAATTGTACTGTGTCTGGGGTTTATTTTAAAGTTACCTAGTGGAGGAGGAAGGTTGAGGGGATTAGGGAGAGGATAGGTGAAACAAGATGGACCGTGATAAGGGTCCTGATAGTGGTTGAAGCTCCTCGTGCAGTTCACAGGAGGCTTATTATGCTGTTACATTTGTATATGTTTGAAAACTTCAATAATAACATTAAAAAAGGAAACACAGCAAACTGTGGCTATCCCCAATGGAGACACTATGCGAACTACTTGGCAGATCATACAGTGCTCTCATACTCCCTCCCAGTGCCTCGTTCAGCCCCGGAACTCCCTCAGCTCTACAGGCTGACTCTACCTGAAACCAGCCCTGCCTCAGAATTGGTCTCCTGAGAGGCTCAGCTCTACAAATAAATCCTCCTTCATCTACCTCATTAGCCTCATTGGCTCCCCCATCCGTTTGATGAACTGCCTTTAGAGCATATTACATTGTTTCTGAGGCCGCCCTCCCACCCCCATTACCGAGGATTGCCCAAACTAAGAATGTGCTCACTTCTGATTTCCAGTTCTATTAATGCTTGTTGCATGCCTGTTGAGTATCAAGCACTTAATGAAGGCTTGAGATTAAACTGACCTGTAACGTAGAGAGAGTTTACCACCCAGAATTTTGGGCTGACCTTGGCAGCAGGTTTCACCCTTCCTCCTCACTCCCAGGACCATCCCATTGCTAAGAGGTGTGTAGGTAAACTGTGCTGTGCAAATGTAAGATAGCCAAATACTTATTAGCATGTACAAATAAAACCCCTTGTCCAACCTTTTGTCTCGTTTTAATGGTGACCTAAAATTGTCAGACTCTGTGTTTACACTTATGAGGTCTCCCTCATTGACCACTCCATAAAACTGGGTGGGGGAGTTGTTTTGCTGCCCAGGGTTTGTTGGAGGGGGCAGGGTGGGGGACAGCCTCCAGCCAGTCCCTGCCAGAGCCCGGCTAAATGTCCCTACAGCTAGTCTCTAAGGTGAGCAGAAGAGTGACCCTCGCCCTAACCTATATAATATATTTTTGCTGATTTCTGGTCACTTAATGATTCCAAACTCCAAAGGACTCTGCACCCCAGAGGTAAAAGTAGAAAGTGTTTAAAAGATTTGAGAAATGAACCAATTTTTGTGGCCTGGAGAAGTTAAGATCAAGGTATAAGTTAATCACTGTTTCCAAACACATGAAATAATTTTACATGGAAGGTGGTGCCAGCTGTTAGCCATTTGAGTGAAAACAAACAAAAAGACTTAGGTTGCAGCTGGAGGGATTTTAGTTAGTTACAAATTTTTCATTAAGTGGTTCTGGGCGGGAACTGGGTTCCCATCCCAGTAGATTGTTGAGTTAGGTCCAGATTGGAGGGCAGTAGGATGGATTTGAGGAATTTAAGCATCCTGAAAATCAGGCTTCGTGATTAAAAAACTAGCAGCTGTGAATGCCCTCCGTGCTCAGAGCTGCAGAATGAGGATTCCCCTTCTTCCTCCCACCTTCCCCCAAGTTGAAAGAAATTAACCTCAATTAAAGACAACAGTGATGGATGGCTATGGAGATAAATATGATATATCGCACAGGAAAAACTACATTAAAAGAACATTAAAATTGGGACAGAGCACTAAAAGTGAAAAAAATCACAGTTAAGGTTGAAAAGTGATATCGTTTACATCTCGGCTAAAATGTAGACTTAACAGGACACATTAAGAAATTATGAGTATGCCCAGTTGTGCTAAGAAGTTCTTTGACTTGACACATTCAGCCTAATGTACAGTTTCATTGCCCAGCTTTAATTAAGGCATCATCTATGAATGATTATAGCCTGTGGAAAAAAACCTGTTATTGTTACCAGAAGAGTTTTGGTGTTTGTTTAAATATTAAGTTTTGGAGGGGGCCAGGTGGTGATTCTGTGACTCTATGCATTTCAATACCTGAGCATATTTCAGCTTTTCTGAAGTCAAGACTTTCTTTTGAAAGGCACTGGTTTTAACTAAAGTGTTAGTAACTTAATAATAGTTTTAATAATGTTGAGTAGTGTTATTTTTGTTTGTATTGAAAGCAACATTTAGCTTTTAACCTTTTATTCCTGGCCTGGAATTTTGCTGCTCAAGAATAAAAGTTTATACATGTATTTTAAGCAAATTGTTAATATATTATAGAGGCTATAATCAGAACCAAATCCAACCACATTTTCAACCTTGTACAGGACCACTGAACCTTATACAGAACCAGTGGCATTGCCCTAGGTGAAATGATTTTTAGTCAGTATAAGTAAGGTATACTCACCTGGGTAATACTAATTTGGGTACATGATCACATACTCATGGTCTCTCATCACAGATTTTTAGGTTGGTTTTTCTTTTTCAGATGAGTGAATTTGTGCTTCCAATTAATTTTTTAGAAGTTCAGAAAGTGTCCTGGATGGTGTGGCTCAGTTGGTTAAAGTGTCATCCTGTAAACATAAAGGTCGCAGGTCCAATTCCCAGTCAGAGTATATGCCTAGGTTGCAGGTTCAGTGGAGCATGTAAGAGGCAATTAATGTTTCTCTCTCACATAGCTGTTTCTCTCCCTCCCTCTCTCTCTCTCCCTTTCCCTCTCTCTAAAAAATGTTTTTTGAAGTTCAGAAAGACAAAAATTCTGAGAGAGATACATAGTTGAAGAGAAAAATGAAATCATGGCCACTTAGTTTTTCCTGGTGGTTACTTTGGTATACTGTGTATAGTCTCTGTTTCATAGTACAGAAAATAAAATCTGTAAGCCTGTTTGGAAGTCTTAAATGTAATATAAATTTAATGCGTTATTAAAAGTATGCAAACAGTTTTTAAAATAGGGTATTGTATGGAAGCAATTATTGGCAGTGAGTGAACTACACACCCCAAGAATGGGTTAGAGCCAAAAATTGAAGGTTTCTGAACAGAATTACTTTTGTGTGGGTGGGAAAGAGAGCAAGGTCGGCTTTTATGAGGAACCAATCCTAGCTCTTATTTTGATTCTGATCACATACTTGGTAACTCAGATAAATAAGGAATAAAGGGATTTCATGTTAGGATTAGTTTGTTTCCCCCCCGCCCCGCCACCCCTTGGTATAGTCTTCCAGTGGGGAGTGCTTGATTTTTATAGTAGGAGGGCACAGTGTACACAAATATGAACATGACCAAATGCATGTATAGCTCTGTAGTTTTCTAACTTTGGGCCTTGTAATGGTTAGAAGTGTTGCCGCCCTTTGTGACAAGATGCTTGAGGATTCTTTAGCTGGGTGTGTTGTGTTCATTTTTACCAGACTTACTGGGATGTAGGAAAGTTAATTTTTTATCATCGGGAGGTAACAAGCCCTGCAGTTTTTCTGCCATTTACCACTAGCCTGAAGAAGACCATGATGATAGGTGTCTCCTTTCTGTTCTCTTCATCTTATATGTTTTCTTTATTCAGCAACTTTGCAGAATATCAACCTTATCTTAACATAGTTTTGCATTGTAATATTTGGGGGAGGTGGATCTTAAAAATGGAAGGGAAGAAAATTGCTTTATATAAAAATGAGTTTGGCTACTGACAGATTCTCTGGAGCTTTTTGGGCCTTACTGATCTCAAGTTTAATCAACTCTCAATCCAATGTCACCATAACTCCCAGCCAGAAAGCTGGGGATGAGCTGAGCAGCCATCTAAGCAGCACAGGGACTAGCAGCCCCTGTTAGCAGAAGACTGTATTGATGAGTGAGACTTGGTCAAGTTACTTAACCTTTCTTCCTTGATTTTCTATTATGTGGAATGGAAATGATAATATCTGCCTTTGATCTCACAGGGATACTGCAATCCATTAAAGTCATTAAAACACTTTAAGGTATAAGGCACTAGATGCAAGGCACCTTCATTATTGTTATTATTACAGGAAGTCCTTACTTAACATTGTAAATAGATTCTGGGACTTTAAGCAAAATGACTATAAGGAAACCAACTTTACCATAGGTTACTTGATATAAGCAAGAATAACTGCTTCCTAGGCTTCTCATCAACATAATGAAACATTCAGGGGCCTGCTGTACTATTATTTTATTACAGAGTCATATACAAAGAAGGGCTTTTTAAAAATTCTAAATAGTTAAATCTTAGAATGAGGTCTATGAAAGGAGGGTGAGGGAGGTAGAAGAGGATATGGGGCAATAAATGCTGATCGAAGGAGACTTGACTTGGGGTGGTGAACACACAATACAATATATGAATGATATATTATAGAACTGTACACCTGAAACCTATATAATTTTATTAACCAGTGTCACCTCAATAAATTTAATAAAAAAGAATGAGGTCTGTGGCCCTAGTAGTTGGCCTGGAGCATTAAGAGGTCAGGTTACCTATCTCCTCACTCTTGAGACCAGGCTCTGTTCCTCCCAGCCTGTTAGTTTTAGCAAAAAAGTGAAACAAAACCAGGAACACAGAAATGAAAAAGTTGACTCCAGCGAGAAATGGCTGTGGCCTACCTCCTATTATTTTCATTGGAGCTGCTGTAGAGCTTCCTTACAGTGCAAACTATGTTGGTACCTGCCTTGGTGCTCATCTCCGCTTTCTTTGGAATGCATATTTAGGAGGTTTAGATTGGGTAGTGGGCTCTGATTCACCCCCATTTACAACTTTCATTTTCTTTGTTTTATTTTTTAATTTTTAATGTTTGTTTATTTTAGGAAGGGAGGGAGAAGGTGAGGGAGAGAAACATTGATGTGAGAATCATCCACTGGCTGCCTTCCCTGTTGACCCCCAAATAGGGATGGAACCTGCAACCCAGGCATGTGACCTGACTGGGAATCCAACTGCAGACTTTTCAGTTTGCAGACTACAGCCAACCAACTTGAGCCACACTGGCCAGGGCCGTGTTTGTTTGTTTGTTTGTTTGTTTGTTTCTGTTTGACCTACTCGAGAAAAAAGGGTGAGGACAGAGTGGGTAAAGACTTTTAAATGTGTTTGGATATTGTTCAAAGACATACTGTACAAGATAATTATGTTTCTTAGATCAGCCCCCTCTGGCATTTTGTCTTGAATGTGTCCATCACACCTCATATAATATTCCAGAAGGAGATGTATTTTTCATATGGCCTTGAATGGTACCCACTTGATGATGGCCATGAAAAAAATAGAAGATCAACCCTCACCTTTCAGAGTGAAGAGTTTGCTTCATGGAACATGGGTTCTTTTGATCTCATAGGTGTCACTTTTCTAAGAGAGCTCACCCAGTCCTTTGTCTTAACTTTCCTGTACTTGTTCCTCAAACACGGTGCTTTGTAGTTAGATGAAGTGCAAGAGAGGTGAGTGTCATGGTCTGAAATATAAGATATTTCTGTTCATCAAAGATACTATGTAAGGAAGCCTACAGAAACAATTATAAGTGTTGAAGAATTAAAAAGCTCTAAAATAAATATGAATTTATCAGAACATTAATTCATTTTTTATTTGGTTTTCTAACTTTTCTACAATAACTATAGAATCCTACATGTACAAATAAGTTGCTTTTAAATATGAGTAGAATGATGTGCTTTTCAACTCTCCCTGGCCCCTAAGTATTAGGGTCTAATAATGGATTTTCTGGTATTGATTTGTTTGAGTGGAAAGTCTTAGATGAGATCATAGTTTTGTAGTTAAAGCATCACTGGTTTGGGGGACGGAGGGAAGAATGTAATTACATGAAATTGGGATTGTTGTGGAAAATCAAGGACATATGGTTGCTATAGGTATAATATTAGTTTTTCAGAATCCAGAGTAAAATATATGAAATTATCTCTTAAGTTGCAGCTAGCTATAGCTACCTCAGACCTGAACTATATTTTCATCTCCATCTACTTATTATTAGGTTGGCCAAAAAAGTTTCTTTGGTTTTTTCCTTAAGATTGCTGTAGTAGTGTTTAGTTGTCTTTAATTTTTTTTGAAACAGTTTTGTTAGATTGCATTGTGATAGCTGTCATATCAGAGTGCACTTAAAAATGCTTATCAAAATTGGTGAATTTTTGTGTAGCCATTTTAATATGGATGATAGAGTAAAGCATATTTTTGCCATGTTACGCTTTATCATTTCAAGAAAGGTAAAAACACATCTGATATGCAAAAAAAATATTTGTGCTGTGTATGGAGAAGGTACTGTGACTCAACAAATATGAAATTGGTAAAAGTGGTTCGAGAAGTTTCATGCTGCGGATTTCATGCTAGATGATGCTCCATGGTCAAATAGAGCAGTTGAAGTTAAAAGCGATCAAATTGAGACATTAACTGGGAACAATCAACATTATACCATGCAGAAGATAGCCAATATACTCAAAATTTTTAAGTCAACAAAGTTATTGGTGAAAATGAAAAATGTGTCTTTTGTTTTACAGACAAAACTATACAGACTTTATGGCCAACTCAATATATCCATGTGTGAAAATTCTTTTTTTTTTCATGTGTGAAAATTCTTATGTGTAGATCAGGCTAACAAAACTTTTTGTTCAGTGTTAATCTACTTTTTTTAAAAAAAGAGATACTGCAGCACCCATTGCTTTTTCCCCTGTTTTCATCTTTCTCCCCACATTCCATGTCAACAATTTCTATTTTCTTTTAGAGACAAACAGAATGTGGAGTATTTTGCTATGTCATGTTCTTTTTTGTGGTTCTATATACCTTCTGGGGAGTGCACAAGTGACTTAAATGCACTATTTTAGTGACTTTAGTGTATTTCTCAGTGCTCAAACTGGGCCACCCTTAAAGATGCTTCAGAGCTGGTGGGGCTGTAGGAGTGGATGGGACATGAAGTGGGTGGATAATAGTTATCAGGGATCCCCTAGTATTTCCTATTCCTATAGTTGATAGCTAGGTTTGGGTTTATCGTGGATTGAACTATTTGTCAACCTTTTCCCCACTCTTAGGGTCTGAGAAACCTTTATAGACACCTTGTTCTGATTCTTGTGCCTCTTACCCCCTTCCTCAGACCCTACGGAATGGGGTCTGATAAGGTCTGATTTTGTCTGGTAGGGTTAAACTTTGGAGGACCACATGCTATTATAATACTAAAAATTTCCCCTATTGAGAATGCATGATTTAGAATCAAAATTTGTATGTATATTTTTTCTAGCTTTATTAGGACATAATTGAGACATGGAATGTGTAAGTTTGTGTTCAACATGATGATTTAATATATGTGTATATTAAGAAATGAATACCTCAATAAAGTTAGTTAATACCTCTATCACCTCACATAATTCCTTTTTTTTGTGGAGGATGCACACATTATTCAACAATTTGGCTATTGATATTCTATCCCATAGTGAGTATATTTTCTGACACCAAACAGAGAGTACAGCTTTGGCGCTTTGTTAATTACTAGTCAAGTTGAGAAGGTTATATCGAATTTGTCTTTTAATATGAAGGTGAGCACTTGGTGTGCTCAGATAGGCTTTGTTAGGTAGGACACTCTCCTCTCCTGCCTTCTCCCCATGGAATAGTGTTACAAATTTTTCTTGTTATAAAAGTAACACATACTCATTGCAAATAAAATTCAGAATATACATAGCTCATAAGACTTTCTGTCTCTAAAAATTGAGCTGTTCTGTGATATTTACATACTTCTAGCTTTAAGTTTGATTATAGAATGCATTCACAGTTTTCAAATAGGTAACATTAAAGCTAAATTATGTATAAATGGCATGTTTAAGAATGTTGGTTCTCTTTACGATTTGTGTTTAAGCTGTGCTTACTATTTCTTTTTTTCTTGCTGTGTATTATAAAGGATATTAATCCTTATTTGCATTGATACTTCTAATTCTTTTTCAGTTTAAACTTTTGAATCAAAATGATAAGACTTCGTAGAAAAAATAGGAAAAATCTATTTGGTGGTTTTTCCATCCCTGAAGGCTTAAAAGTAACTATGCTTTTTCATTGAAGTTCTTTCGAACATCTGTACAGAAAACATACTGCCCCTGAATTAAACAAGCTACAGGTGTGGTCCTTGACTTCTCCTCTCTGAAAACAACTTGTTCGTAACAAAGTACAAAATAATATTAAAGGCAATTAACTAAATAAGTCTTAATTCCAACTGCTAAGATTTTTGCATGAAAATTACATTGTTGTTATTATTGAAGTGTGAGATTATAGCCAGCTGTTGAAGTGGTAACCTATAATCCAGTTCTTTGCATTGCTGTTTGGTGTGAACTGAAAACAATTATTATAAAGTTAAGTCTTATAACCCACTTTAGATGATTTAGTTGCCTGGAATTTATCACTGGTAAAAATGAGAACAAATTCCTTCAGGAATCTATGTTTATACCAAAAATATGCATTGTGACCTTGTAATACTTTCCACATTTCCATTCAAAGATATGTTACCTAAAAGATAAGTTGCGTAGTATGTTTTAAAAATATTTAATTGTTACACCTCTGAGTGTAAAACCAATAGATTCTTCCAACATTTTGATTGTGACAAAACTGACTTACAAATTGTGCCTTAACTACATATTAAATTAGCAGATTTCACATACTGGATAATTAGAAACACTATTAATTATGAGATGGGAATATTGACCCCAAAAAGTACTAGTTTGCAAAATAGTAACAAAATAATGGCCTCCAGATCAGGTTCAGTTCTTAAGAACCTGTGAATGTTATTTTATATAGTAAAGGGGTCTTTGCAGATGGGATTATGTTAAAAAGACCTTGAGAAGGGAGACCATGCTGGATTGTCCAGGTGGATCCATTCTAATCATATGAATCTTTAAAAGAACCTTTCCCACATGTGGTCAGAGAGCGATGTTACTATGGAAAAATGGTCAGAGAGATACTACATTTCTGACTTTGAACATGGAGAAAGGGGGCCCTTTCTGAGCCAAGAAATGGAGGTGGCTTGTAGAAGCTCCCCTAGAACCTCCTGAAAGGAATGCAGCCCTTACCAGCACCTTGATTTTAGCCCATTGAGACCTGTGTTGGACTTCAGACCAACAGAAATGTAAGGTGAATCTAAGTCACCAAGATAGTGGTGATTTATTACGGCCACTGTAGAAAACTAATACGTCTTGCTTTGTGTTTGTAATGAGTTGAATAAAGTAGTTACTGAAATCCAGAAATGATGACAGAACAAAGGCCACTTGGTAACATGTAATCCAACATGTAAAATCCAACATGTAAAATACTTAGTAATTTGTAAGAGTTCCTTATATATGGATTAGTACAATTCATTTTGCTTTTAAATAACAGAATGAATACAGTTTAGCTTTGCAGCTGTTTTTTTTCTTCCCTTTAGTGCTCCCATTGTGCCAGGAACATATTGTAGGCACTCAGTAAGTGTTGGAAAAAAATGAACAGAGGTACATCATCAAAATTTGCACTACTTGTTAAGAATTTTTTGGGAAAGGGATCTGAAGAAAATGAGGGACATAATTGCTTGTGTCAGGGTTAAAGAAGTATCTCCACACCTTTTGACAAATGTATCTCGCGTTTCTGTTTGTCGTGTTTGGGAATTGTCAAGGAATTGCTCAAGGGCTTGTTGGACTCAAGCCCCAGAGTATAACAGTTCATTTCTGTCTTGTTAAACTGGGCACCAGTAGTAGCCCCAAAGCAGTGATGATGGGGATACTTAATCTTTCACTTAGTAGTTTCCTATTTAATTAGTTACAAAATGACAAGCTTCAATATACTGTACCATATAGCAAGATATTTAAGATCATCATAACATATTAAAAGAGGCAAACCTTTGTACTTTTTTTCATTTCCTCACCTTTTTAAAATAATGTATTTTATTGATTATGCCATTACAGTTGTTCCATTGCCCCCCTTCATTCTCCTCTACCTTGCACGCCCCCTCCCACCCACATTCCCCCCACCTCAGTTCATGTCCATGTATCATATAAGTTCTTTAACTTTTACATTTCTCACACTACTCTTGCCCTCCTCCTATTTTCTCCCCACCATTTATTCTACTTATTTTATGTACCTTCTCCCCTCTTCTCCTCCTCTCACTCCCCTGTTGCTAACCCTCCATGTGATCTCCATTTCTGTGCCTCTACTCCTGATCTAGCTGTCTGCTTAGTTTGCTTTTGTTTTAGGTGTGGTTGTTAATAACTGTGAGTTTGCTGCCTTTCACTGTTCATATTTCTTGTCTTCTTTTTCTTAGATAAGTCCCTTTAACATTTCATATAATAAGGGCTTGGTGATGATGAACTCCTTGAACTTGACCTTATCTGAGAAGCACTTCATCTGCCCTTCCATTCTAAATGAAAGCTTTGCTGGATAGAGCAATCTTGAATGGAGGTCCTTGCCTTTATTACTTGGAATACTTCTTCCCAGCCTGTTCTTGCCTGTAAGGTCTCTTTTGAGAAATCCGCTGACAGTCTGATGGGAACTCCTTTGTAGGTGACTATCCCCTTATCTCTTGCTGCTTCTAGGATTCTCTCCTTCATTTTAGCCTTGGCTAATGTAATTCTGATGTGCGTTGGTGTGTTCCTTCTTGGGTCCACCTTCTTTGGAATTCTTTGAGCTTCCTGGAGTTCCTGTAAGTCTATTTTCTTAGCCAGATTGGGGAAATTCTCCTTTATTATTTGTTCAAATAAGTTTTCCACTTGTTGCTGTTCACCTTCTCCTTCTGGTACTCCTATAATTTGGGTGTTGGAACATTTAAAGATGTCCTGAAGGTTCCTAAGCCTCTCCTCAATTTTTTTGAATTCTTGTTTCTTCCTTCTTTTCTACTTGGTTGTTTCTTTCTTCCTTCTGGTCCACTCCCTTGATTTGAGTCCCAGTTTTCTTCCCATCACTATTGGTTCCCTGTGCATTTCCCTTCATTTCCCTTAGTGTAGCCATCATTTTTTCATCTAGTTTGTGATCAAAATCAACCAATTCTGTGAGCATCCTGATCACCAGTGTTTTGAACTGTGCATCTGGTAGGTTGGCTGTCTCTTGGTCACTTAAAAGTATTGGCTCTGGGGCTTTGATTTGTTCTTGTATTTGAGCCATAATTTTTTGGTTTGGTCGCACCTGTTACCTAGTGAGGGGCGGAGCTTTAGGTGTTCACCAGGGCGGATCACCTAAAGCCAGTCTCTGGGTTGTGATGCTATATGTGAGGTTAGGGTCAGAGAGGGAACAATGGTGCTTGCTCTGCTTTCTCTCGGATTTTGGCCCCCTCTGCCTCTTCCCACAGGCCAATTGCGCCCTTCTGATGCTGGTTCCTGGTTGGGTGGGCTTGTGTATGTTCTAGGACCCTGTGGGTCTCTCCAACAAACTCTCCTGTGAGGCTAGGAGTCTCTCCCAGCACCTTTTCAATTGGTGCTTTTAGGCTTTATTTCCCAGCGCTGAAGCCCTGGATTGCATGGTCTCTCTCACTGCCCATTTTTGCCTAGTTTATCTGCGCACCAATGTGTGACCATGGTCAGTCCCGCACCGCCTGTGCTCCTGGGTCTGGCAGCCACTGCCTTTTCCTACCACGACCCCTCTCCTCTGGCCACCTACTCCGCCACTCTTACCCATCTGGTTGAATGGTTGTTGGACTTCCATCCAGTTCAATTTTCGGTCTATTCTGGTTGTGTTTTTGTTTCTAAATCTTTGTTGTCCTTAATTTTGGTTGTGTAAGGAGGCGCAATGTTTCCACCTATGCCTCCGTCTTGGCTGGAAGAGCCAAACCTTTGCACTTTTAAATCACTTTTAAGTTGCTTCTCTAGTTTCACTGGCTGCTAAGTTGGGGTATTCAATCAGAAGTGTTTATTGAATCAGTATTTGGCACTAGGGGGCAGGTGGGAAGAGCTAAGCCATCATAGTGCTTATTAACCCATAGGGGAGATAGAAATGAAATAATTATGATAAATTAAATAATGGCAAGTTCTGAAAAGTGTGCAGTACTGTAGGAATGGGTAAAATCTACTTTTGTCCAAGTAAAGAAATATCTCTGAAGATTAAGGAATGGAGAAATGGAAAGGGTTTATAAGCAGTGAGAGGAGCACATAAAATCTGGGATCATCATGAGTGGGTCTAAAGATAAAGCTGGTTAGGTTGACAGGGGCCCTATCCTATAGGGTCCTCTTAAAGGATTTTGGAAAAATCAACTATAATTTGGAGCATGCCTTGGGTGGGAGAAAAAGTGAATGCAAGAGAAGCTGAGGTCAGAGATTATTTCAACTGACAAAAGAGGGTGGTGGCCATGGGGTTGGGGCATAGAAAAATCCATAAATAAGTTAGGAGATAAACTGGAAGCTGTTTGGAGACTTTATACGGGTTATCAGAGGGACAGGGAGAGGTTGTTCAGGAATAAAATCCTGACAACAAAAGATACCTGATTTCACATAGGGGTCAAAGAAAGAACATAAGTCACTATTGAGTAGGCATTAACATATTTATATATATTTACATGCATGTCAAATAATATGAGGCTGACCACAAAATTGGGACAAAATCTCAGTACTCATCAGAGCAGGAGAAAGTACATTGAGGTCTCATCTTGAGAAACGAAGGGCTGCCCCTTTTGAGAGTCTTCTGTACATCTCATGAGAGACTCTTGAGCTAATCTATAGGTTTGTTTTTACATATTGAGGTGATTCGGCATTTGACATTAGAGCAATTTCTATGCTGAAAACTGGGGAGTGGGCTTAATTCCTAGAGAGCTTTATCTTTGTTCTAAAGGTTAAAATAAGGACTGAGATTCACTGTAGCTCCAAGGAAAGAAACACTCTTAAAAAAGAGGGAAAGGTGCCCTGCCTGGTGTGGCTCAGTGGAGTAAGTGCTGGCCTGTGAACCAAAAGATCGCTGGTTTGATTCCCAGTCAGGGTACATACCTGGGCTGTGGGCCAGGTCCCTAGTTGGGGGTATGTGAAGGGCAACCATTGGATGTATCTCTCACACATCAATGTTTCTCTCCCTCTCTTTCTCCCTTCCTTCCCGTCTCTCTAAAAGTAAGTAAATAAAATCTTTTAAAAATAAATTTTAAAAAATGAAGAAAAGGATAAGATGGTCTTTTTGCCCTTTATAATGGAGAAAATTGTTTTCTAAGTACTTAGTGACCAATGGTGCCATTTATTGAGGTGGGCAATTATGGAGAAGGAGCCACTTTGAGTAGTCACGGACTGACAGTTGTAAGGATCCAAGTTTGAAGTTCTTATTGTCAGACGTTCCCTTGCAGATGACAGGTATATAGCTGAAAGCATTTGCAGTGTGGAAGAGCAATCTAATCTGAAAATAGGGTTTGGTGGCTATCAAAGGTCAGTTGGTATCTCGAGCCTGTGAGTAGACTGGGCTGCCTAGAGAGAGGTAAGGTGGAATGAGGAAGAAAAGAGGAAGGTTTTTTTTGTAGTATAATCATGGAGTTAAATAAGTAAATCACCCCAGGTGGTTAGTACTGATGACATAGTCATAGCAATGGTCAACATTTTCCTTTTTTGATTACTTTTCCTAGGTAATGTAGCTCAAAATTCAGTCCACACACTCTTGTAAGCTAGACTGCTGCTTTTTGTACATTGTACATTCTCTTCAGTCTCCCAGGTCTCCTCTTGACCCTTCTTGTACCCATACATGTGCTCTACCTTCTCTTTTTGGGTCAGTGTGCCCTCTTACGATGTCTTGGTCTCTTATTTTGAACTTTTGCTTATGTAGAAGTATTCTCAGTTGTTTCCACATGTAACTTTTAGATGTTTATTCCCCTTCATAGAATTAGGTATCCTTTTACTGGTTTATTTGTTTGGTCTGGAATGTGCCAGGTTTTGAGGCTTGAGATTCCCTGCTCTCCAATGCAGAGGTGGCTTTGTGTGGATGGAAGTGGGGTTTCAGGGAGAAATATCATGTTGGAAAGAAATAAATACATGACTGTGGGACCCAAGTGCCTCTTGGGTTGATGTATTTCTTAGTGAAGCAATTACTGCACATCCAAAAAGGGATGCCTTTTTGTGCCGTAATTGAAGGCGAATTGGAAAGTGAAATACAGGAGAAAAATACCTGCTACTCATATTTGCAAAAATATTTTGATTCAGACTAACTTAGAGACCATTCTTGATCTTCATTTTATCGGACAGCTCAGGTTGTTGAGTTGGGGGCAACTTTCCTGAATCCTATACTGGTAAATCCTGCACTTGTTGGACAAGGTTCCTTATTCAGAGACCCTGTTGCCACTTGAAGCTTGGCAAATGCCAAAAGTTGTGGTAGCCTTCAGGAACATTTTTTCATTTTATGATGAGGTAGTGACTAGGGACTAGTCAGTGCAAACAAGAGTGGGCAGTGAAGACTTGGACAAAGATTTTACTAACTGGCAGCGTGAAATATTTGATAGACTAACCGCTTTAATGGGTTGATCTTAGACAGTTTTTCTGTTGTGCAAGTGGTAGTCAATAATTTACCCTTCCCAGGAGGCAGAAGAAGCAATCTCACAGTGTAAACTGACACTTGGGGGCCTGTTGCTTTGCTGGAGCTCTTCTTGGCTGGAGCTGGATGCCTCATGGTTGCCACACAAGCACCAAGTGTCTGCACTTTGACAAATGGAGGCTTGGGGAAACTACCCCACGGCAGGGATGTTTGCAGTGAATCACTTCAAGTGATGGCTGAAGTAATGGATTACTATAACTCTCCATCTGTTCCACATCAAAAAGCATATAACTATATATTTTTTAAAAGTTTATTTTGATGTAGGGTGGAGTTCTATAAGGAGGAGAGAGTGGTAGTGGGAAAATAGGTTATTTTTAAAGGAATATTTATAGAGCTTCATAGAAAGGAAAACTGGGCTCACTCATTGCTACCTGGGATGTGTTTGTGTTGTCTAGCAAGATACTGGATGCAGCTGTACATGTGAGGCTTACCCTTTGGCAGTGCAAATGTTAATGTCAAAAACTTGAGTCCAGCCTGGCTGTCGTAGGTCAGTGGATTGAGTGTGGGCCTGGGAACCAAAGAATCACGGTTTGATTCCCAGTCAGGGCACATGCCTGGGTTGCAGGCAAGTTCCCAGTGGGGGACACGTGAGAGGCAACCATACATTGATATTTCTCTCCCTCTCTCCTTCCCTTCCCCTCTAAAGAGAAGTAAATAAAATCTTAAATAAATAAATAAATAAATAAATAACTTGAGTCCATTACCCCCAGCCATACAATTCATTTTAATGCAGTAGTGAACACAACTCCAATGCAGATTTAAATACTACTTTTGTGAACTTTATTTTCCTGTTTGGTCACTGAATCACACTGTAGTGTTGGCATGGGAAGTTTTGTAATTTGCCTTCCTGTGTGAAGAGTGCTTTTCTTCTACTGCATGTTCACTTCTGCATACTTTTTTTAGTTAGGCATTATGTCATTATGAAGATTTACAGTTATTTAATAATGATTTATTATAGTAATTTATTCTGCCAGCTGTGGCACATTTTCAGTGGAATTTGTAAATCAAATTTATACAGAAATTTACCAGGACATGCATTTCAGGATTTAATAAAACATACTTTAAAATCTTTTTGAAGTGGGTAGTTTTATGCTAACACATTTGGGATTAAGCTTTACCTTAACAACCTTTGTTATTGTTCAAACTCTGCCGTGTCTGTCCCACAACTATGGAAAGAGGAGTCTGTGAGATCTGTTAAAATAAAATACAGTTTTAGGCCGTCCACTTTGCTTCCAAACCATTAGTGTCATGTTATTTTTGACCTGGGATGTTCAAGTGTTATTGAGGGACATGGAAATATCCTGACATTATGCTCTGTGCAGTTCCATATGTTTTAATCACTATTAAAATGTGCATCCAGAATCATAACGGAGAATGAACCTAGAAGGTTATGTTCATTTTGAAGCCCTAAGTGTCAGATTTTTTTCCTCCTCTTGCAGAGCTCACTGGCCACTAACCATGTGGAATACATTTAGCTTTGGCGGACTTGCCAGCTCCTGCTCCTTCCACAGTTTCTTTGTTATGGTACAAATACGGCAAGTTATTATATGTATTTTCCTATACTTTCCCTTTTTTGAAAAAAAAGAAAAAAGATTGTTCAGATTTTGTATGTTTACTTGATGGTATGTATCCATTTAGAAAAGCAGAGTCTAGACAAGAAGGAAAGTGCATAGATTGTTTTATAACTTGTATTTTTTTTAACTTGGCAATTTGAGAAGCTGTCTTTGAAATGCATGATTGCTGAGTAATTTGTAAAAATGACTTGTTCTCTAAGATTGCATGAGAATTGTGGTTCTAAGATAAAACTACTAATTCACAGCTTCAGTCAGCTGGTTATTTTGTCTACAGCAGCATGAAACATTTCATTTGACTTACTACTGCCTTCAAACACATTGACTTCATTGATCAGTTGTTTTAATATTGTGAAGACACAGTGTTAATGTGCCTTGAAGCAGAAGTTTCAGGTGATACTTAATTGTATTTAAAGCAGTGGACCAGGCACTATCTAGGATGGAAGTGCAAGCATTTGAAAATACTCTAGCCTCTGACTTTTTGTTGTACTTTGTATTTGCATATCATGTTTAGGCACTAGTTAAAATGTAACAAAAAACAGTCAAAACAATTTTGTCATCTGAAATGCGGTTCCTCCCCATTTAAGGGGTTTTAGTTTTGTTTTTGCCATAACACATGACAAAAACAATTGTCATCTGATGTCTTTCTTATTTCTTAAAAGATAGAATTTTAAAAAGTTCTTAGAAACATCACACAGCAGTTAATTTTGTTCACATTGGAATTCAAGTTATAGTACAGTAAAAGCTGGATCTAGTCCTGACGGGGTGACTCAGTCTGTTGGAGTGTCGTCCTGTGGACCAAAAGGGTGCAGATTCGATCCCCAGCTAGGGTGCAAATGGGAGACAACCAATCAATGTTTCTTTTTCACATCAGTGTTTTTCTCTCTCTAAGATCAATAAACATATCCTCAGGTGAGGATTTTGTTTTTTAAAAGGGGATCTTTTAATCTCATTAGAAAGAAAAAATCAAAATAAATGTATTAAAAATATGTACATAGTATATTTGGGAATTCATCTTGATTTTTAACATTTGTAGAAAAATTGTTAAAACTTTTTATATGATTATTTACATGTGTGCAGTCTTGACAAATGACTCCATAGTATTTGATATATATTTTTTATTTTGAGAAAAGTAAGTCCACAGTGAAAGGGAAACTGAGAGATGGAGAGATTTCTTGAAAGGGTCTAGAGATGGACCTTCCTTTTTTTGTAATTTTATTTTCCAATTACACTTTACATTTAATACTATTTTATTAGTTTAAGGTGTACAGCATAGTGGTTAGATAATCATATACTTTTCAATGTAGTTCTCCTGATATTTCCTGTACCCACCTGGCACTATGCATGATTTTTACTATATTATGGACTAAATTTCCTGTGCTGTGCTTTATACATATCCATGGCTGCTTTTGTAACTACCAATCTGTACTTCTCAGTCCCTTAAACTTTTTTTATCCAGTCTCCCAAACCTCCTTCCCTCTGGCAACCCAAAGATTGAGTCTCTTGAGAGATTTCGTTGCTGATCACTTGGATGTGGTGCCAAGTTTTCCTTGAAGGCATTTAGTACTTATAGGCTGATGAGATCTTGGAGAAAGGCTGGTCTCTTTGTTTTACTTTTTTTATCCAATACTTCAGTGCTCACAATATATGAGGTGTCTCTGCCACATTTAAATACAGAAGGAAAGACTATTTTATAAGTAAATTCACGGTTCTGGATTTAGTTTTGAACTTAGCAATGTTTTAAGGTTTTTTTTTTCCTTTGGGGCTTACCTGAAAATCTTCATAAATGACACCAAATTGGAACTTTAAAAAAAAGGCACAGTTGAGGAAGAACAAATATGTTTCATCTTGTGGGCGAGTTTTGACTGACTGGTAGTGAATGCTTTGAGGAGCTGAAAGGGGTCAGCGGGGGGGAAAATGTTCCGTGCTCAATTATCAACGGCTGCCATGGTGTCAGTGGAATTGTGACCTGAATTTCTGCCCCTAGCCTAGAAACTCCTGAAGTTACTGTAATCGTTCATTTGTTCATCATGTGTTCATATATTCAACCAATTTTCTTAAACACTATTGAATACGAGGCAGCCTGCCAAGCATGGTAAGAATATAGAGGTGGAACAGACTTGAATTTACTTTCAACATTGATGGGTGGGAACTCAACTGTTTATTAACAAAAACATGAAGTATGGTTAGCAGCAGTTTTAGAGAAATCATTAGAGTCTAATTCAAAGATACCAAGTTCTAAGCAAGGAGGCTGTTCATTTGCAGAAATCTGGCAGATTCTAGAGTTTTAGATAATTTGTATTTGCTGATTGGGTAGAGCAGGCATTCTGGGGGTGTGCCCACTCCCATCTGACATGGACGGATGATTGCCTTGTCAAGTGTTTAGCCTATGTATAACATTTCAACAAGTTAAGTGCTATGAGGAAAATGATACAACCAGTCAGGAGATGACTGGTGAAGCTATGTCCCGTTGTTTGAGATACCAGTCAGGAAGACAATGTAGAGAACCAAGAACAGCCTAATTTTGATGTTTAGACATTTATTAACTTTGGAGAATGTATTTTAGGTAGAAATATTTTAACTGTTATGTATGTAATGATAGCTTATATGAGTAAAATATCAAATTATATCTAATACATACAATTAATTGTTAGTTCGAGACATCCCTTCTCTACCATGTTTCCTTAACTGGAAATAATCAAATTATCTTTGTTTTTATTTTCTCCCTGAAAGCTAAAATTTATTTAAGCATCAGTTCTTTTAGATTCTTTAAAAAACAGAACATAACAACTCTAAATTGTTTCTTTGTTTCTCACTATCACCTGGTTTAGGTCCTCATGTTGTGTGATGGGCTGTCCACTTCCTGTTAGTGTCCACTGTCGTGTCAGGTGTTTGGATGCTTGTGGTATAGACAGAAAATCAGCGAACTTCTTTGCTGTTGGAGCTTACATTCTATGGGAATGTTTAAATACAACACAGGTCCCCTAATTGAATACTTCTGCCTCAGATCTCCCACTTTTCTGATATATCTGACACATTGTTTCTGAGACAAAACACAACTTTCATTATTTAACTTTTCTGTTCCGAAACTTAAAGCCTAAATTTCAAGAACTCTACAGTTTGTTATATTCTTTTTTAATCTCATTTCTTAAAGATTTTATTTATTTTTAGAGAGGGGAAGGAGGGGGAAAGGGAGAGAAACATCAATGTGTGGTTGCCTCTCCAATGCCCCCTACTGGGGACCTGCCCTGCAACCCAGGCATGTGCCCTAGTCTGGGAACTGACCCTTTGGTTTGAAGGCCAGCACTCAATCCATTGAGACAAACCAGCCAGGGCTCTGATTGCACTTTTTAATAGCATCCTGCATCTACCAAAGGAAGATACCCTTATTTTTATTTTTATTCATGCCCATCTACCCATTTGGCATGTTCTCTATTATGTTTTTTTATATTATCCTTACCCCAAGAATCTCAGCCCAGATCTTTCTTTTTACCAAATTACTTATGCTCTTGGAAGCATTATAGTCAATAACACAAGTAGTGATGTGTTACACTTCTACTATAGTAAAAGAAGTTATTTATATCTTTTATTTAACTAGGGTGTTTATGTATAATCTCTTCAACTACATTGTAAGTCAGGTGAAAGTAGAGGGAGTTATCTTAAATATCAACACTGTACAAATGTGAGCACAATTGAGCACCAGGAAAAATAGTGCTTTTGAGCATCCGAAGAGGTGTGACAAAGCATCCACGCTTAGATATTAAATTTCTAAGATAGTTGTTCTCCATATTTTGCTTAGAACTTGAAAACTCTGAAACTTTTTTGTTTTAATTGGTAATACATAAATATTATAAAAAGTGAGAAAAGAGTACAGAAGCCTATACAAGTGGGGGACTTTCAAGAACACTGGAATTCTCTTCTGGAGGGCAGGTGCCTTGTAGCACAGGCTTTGCCTGGTAGTTGAGTGTTCTAGGAATCCATCCATATCAGTGTACCAACAGGTGGTGTTGTGAGAGGCTGCATTTGGCTCCAGTGACTTTTTTGAAGACTCAGCATATTTGCCCATTTCATGATGGGTGATTTATGAGCACACCTGTCCACACCACACAGTGTTCAGCAGTTTTTGACCAAAAACAGCATGACCCCCCCCATGCCCCACCCTCCCTATTTACCTGATCTTGCCCCAAGTGACTTGTTTTTTGTTTCCCCTCATGAAAATATCCTCAAAGGGAAACATTTTGCTGATGTGTGGAAGAGGTGAAACAGAAAACAGCAGAAGCACTAAAAGGCATCAAAATTAAAGTGTTCAAAAACTGTTTTGAGAAGTGGAAAAAGGTCTCAATAGGGGTATTGCATCGAATGGAGAGTACTTTGAAGGTGACTGAAGTTTAAACATGTAAGAATAAATACACAATTTTTATAAATAAAGTCCATTTGGGGGGTCTTCCTCATACAGAAAAAACAGATTTCCCATCCCTCCTCAGAAATAATTTTTGTTTACCAGATTCTTAAAGTTATTTTTAGAATTAGCCTAATGCTAGTATTAGAAATATATAGCGAGAAGTAATATATAGAAGTATTTATTAACCCCCTTCCCGTTTTTTTTTAAATTTTTCTGGGGGACACAAATGATCATACACTGTACTTACTAGCATTTGCTTACTGTTCTGCATTTTGCCTTGTGCTCGTGCATGATTTGGAAATGTTTCTTATCAACACTTACAGTTTTATTTTATTCTTAACAGTTTAAAGTTTCTTAGAAAAGGCTCATAGTAAGATAAAGCAGCAAGTTCTGGAAGTGGGAAGAAGTCATATATAAGAAATAGAAGTAATTACAACTAACTATAAGAACATAAAATGGTTGATTCTTTGAATTTAAAACTAGATGACCTCCAGAGACTCTGTTTCCCTCCAGAAGCAGTTAGAAGCCCTCTCTTCCCCCGCTTCCCACCCAAGCCCTTAGAAGTTCTAACAGTGTTACTACATATTAATTTGATGTTCAAAATGAAAATTTTTAATTATCAAGAGAGAGATTTACTCTTTAAAACATAGGGTGAATATGCAATTCCATTGAGCAGAATTCTTGTCTGAAATGGTAGAAACCTGGAGAAGTAGTACCAGACATTGGGAGGAGCATATATTTTGAAATCAGACCAACTTGGTCTTAAAAATCCCCACTTTGACACTTAATATAAGACCCTGGCCACGTGTCTTAACTCTCTTAGCTTCGATTTCTTTATTGGTAAAATGAGAATAGTAATTCCTATCTCATAGGACCTGTGAAGAACAAATGAAAAAATTTTCTGCTTCCCCCAGTACCTGACATACAACAGGTGCACAGTAGACATAAAGTGATATTCCTTTGCCTCTCCAGAGTGATTAATTTCCTAAGAGCTCTGGATGCTGAGATCCTACTATATCTTTTATAAAACATATCACAATGCCTTGTGTATGCTAAGCACTCCAGACTTACGCACTGGTTGATTTTGTTCTGTTACTTTTAAGTGTCTGGTTTGGTTTTCTTCATATTCTTCACCAAAAATTTAAATCTCTAGGAAGACCCACACATGACCATATGTACCATGCGAAAATGCTGAACTTAGCCAAATGTCAGAATCTGAAGTATTGATGTGCTTTTAAATGTTTAACAACTGGTTCAGTGGGGTAGGGGAGCTCTAACTTGTGGCATTTGCTGATTGCTGTGGTCTAAATAGCCCCACCATGGCTAATTTCTAGTTAACAATGTCAACTGGTTTGTAAATTCCTGAAGGCTTAATAGTCTGTCCTCACAAGTCAGTGGAGTGGCCCTCGCACACTGCTGGATTTCAGCCCTCTGGACTAATGTGATGTAAAAGCAGTTTAGGAAACCCGGGTCTCAAAAATGGTCCAGCCTCTGCCACCAGCTCATTTTTTGACTTTGCCCTAGTTTCCTATTCTCCCTATTTGTTGTATAGTAAAACAATACAAGTAGATCAATTTTCTTAAAAAATTGATACGGTCTTAACGATGCTTTTTGGTACGGTCTTAACAATGCTTCATGAGTGTCTCAAGCTATGGAGACCAAGGGGCCCAGGCTTTGTTTCTTGTCTTGTATGTTCAGTATGAATTTCTTTTTAAAAAGGTCTCCATGGGTTAAAAACAAGTATGTTTGAGAACCACCATTAATGAAAAAGTTGTCACAAAGCCCAGGTCTGTAATTGTAGCAGAGGCCCCGATATGGCGACAGGTAATGGGTTTACTCACTGTTTATGTATCTGTTGGTAACAATATGGAGTGGTAAAAGTAGGTTTACACAGAGTTTATTGTATTATTATTTACTAATTATTTTACTATTTTCTATACAAACCACTGTGAACCTACCTTTGTCCCATCCCATATAGGAATTAGGAACATGCAAAGGGGAACATAATGCATTTCACTGTTGTTTTTGTCAGAGGTACACATGATAGAAACCATTTTTGGTACTTCACATTTTATTTACATTTCATTTTCAAATTAAATGAATTCTTCTTATTGATGTGTGAATGAATTCTCCGTGTTTACACGTGCCATGCGAATGAGGAGTGACTTACAGGCAGGAGCTGAAACTCAAAGGGATTTAGTGGCTGGGCAGGTAACAGGATTGCAGGAGACAAGTGAGGTCTGATACAAGGGAGTAGGAGAGGCTTTCCATCGGAGAGTGCATGCTGAGGATCGTAGCTTCTGTTCGTTGCAGCAGATTGTTTTCATGAAGGAACACAGATTTCTGTTGCCATATCTTTATTTCCCTGACAGTCCACCCCAGCAGCTAGAAATCCATACTTTAATTTAAAATTTCATGATTTTTTTATACATTGGCCATGAATTGAGCACACATGAGTACTCATACATACTCACTTATGAACTGAGCAAAAGAAATTCGACCTGAGGGCCAAACTTGGCCTGTGGCCTTGTAGTTTGCAATGTCTTTTTATTCACATATACACATATGTAGTTACTAATATTTGGTGAGGGCTTCTGTGCTAGACACTCAGCTAAATTTTCTGCACTAATCAAAATATTTAATCTTCACAACAATGTTGTGAATTAGTATTACTTTTTTTTATAGTTAAGGAATTTTAGCACTTGGAGAGGCTAAGTAACTTGCTGAGCTCATATGATTAGTAAAAGTTTCCCCAGGTATTCAAACCCACATAATCGACTGCAGAACATTGGCACTTAACCACTGGGCAAAACTGACTCCATAGAGATCTCCACATACTGCTATAAGCACACACACAAAATGTAAGTAACTGAATATAAAGAGAAGGTTGAAATTGTTGTCTAATATTAGCTCATTTGTGTCCAATGGTATGGTTTATATGTGTCCTGGATGTGATAAAACACTGGAATACTATCTTCGTTCCTACTTTATAAGGTTTTTCTGATAAAGCTCAGCTAGGCCAGTGTAAATATTTCACAGGGAGTTTATATTTCTTTTTGTCACAAACTAGACATCCCGAGTTGTGGGGCCAACATTGTCTGCGTTCAAGGGCAAAGGTTCCTTCTCTTGTTGCCATATTTAAACTCCACCCATGGAAAGGCTCCAAGTCCTGAGTGATGATCACTTCCTCTGGGCAAGGGTATGGAGAATGAAAGTAGATCTAGCAGGAGGAGTAAATCCCCTAAGACAGAGATAAGTACTTGAGGTCAGAGACTGCATCTTTTATAGTTTGTCTACATACCAAACTCATTAATATGAATAATCATCTTAGCTATAGTGGTGGTTGTAGCAAAAGTAATACAAGAAACTAGTCTTGTCCTACATTTTTTTCATCAACTCTTTCATTATTTCTAGGATTTGTGGAGATCTCTCTGAGAAAGTGATGCAGAATCAGGGCCTCCCATGTTTCTCCTTTATTTCCACTTTTTCCTACTTATATATTTTTCAGCCTTAAAAAGTGCAGCCTAAAGTGCTAAAAGTATAAGACTCTAGAAAGAAAAACAAAATAGTGCAACAGACTATATATTTATCTGTTTAGGTTTTTCCCCTGGGGTATTTTTGGAACACCATCAGACAACCTCTTTATGGTTTATTCACTTGGTGTGGAATAGGAGAGAAAAAAGAGCCAGTCCCTTTGACAGTGTTCTTCTCAATACTCTACACCGATCATGTGAATGGAGAGAACCCAAAACCTTCATTTGCAGAATTGTATCTCAGCCCCTGGCTCCTGGAGAAAGCCAGTGTGGTTCAGATGTGGGATGGGAAGAGTGGTTTGCATTGGCATTGGCCTTGCGGGTGCTTTGGGGCCGGAGCACACTCAGCTGTGGGTTACAGATGCTTGCTCTCCAGTATTAATGTGGCCAACATGTGAAACCATGGCACCCACAATACTACACAAAGGTCCACGCCTCTGATAGTTTGGGAAATAACTCCCAGCTGAAGAAATTCCTTCTAGAAGGGCTGGAATATATTCTTCAACAGAAAGTATTTTCTTTCCCCTTCAGAGGTGTGGAACCAGGAAAGAGTTGCTTGATGTTGGTCTGGGCATCAGCATCATAGGGTGTCTATAGTGTAGGGAGCTTTAACTGAAAATAGGAAAAAAATGCTACTCTAAACCCTAGATTCATAAATACTCAGTTCTATGCTGTGCATGTAGCAGAAAGTGTAGACTCAAGCCATTGTAGAGTTTCTTTGGAGGTTCAGGTACAAACCATTACTTGTGTCTGTCATCTGGCCTGATTCAAGGTGTATTCAAAATGTTTCCACCAATTTTTATTTCCCTCAGGAGACATCCAAGGTTAGTAGGACCAGAGAAATATATGTATGAAAGAAAGGAAATGAGCATGTGATTGGGTGGCACTTGCTTTATAAATTCAATAGCCAAAACTTTTTTTAGGACACAGAAATTTTTGTTCCTTCTCACATGTAAGGGCTGTGCTTTCTTCTAACAGTTCACTTGAGGAGCTGGGATATTTCCATCCCCCATCAGTTACTGCTCTAATGTTCTCGTTTAGGTACAATTTCCAGTGAAATAGTAGCTTATAAGTATCCAGAAGTTAGTTTATTGACTCTTATTGCACTTCTGAGCACCTAATAAATAATTTATTAGTCTGATGGATATGTGGCTACCTAACTATGGGGCATGAAATATGCACTGTTTTTCTAATACACTGTAGGGAGACCTGTTTATAAAGTATTTAGTATTGGTTTTATAATGCACTGTTGACAACAGGAGACCACGAAGCTCAAAGATCAATCTCATTTTGGCCTACGGTATTAATGCTGCTTTATAAAGCTCTATGACAGGTCACTTAGACAGTGGTCCTCACAGAAGGGACTTGGTTAGCAAGATCGCCTGTAGTGGCTGCTCGTGCAGTGGATGAATGTCTTTGTCCAAGTCCCTGAGGTGACTGTTTGGCGGTTGCTGATGTTGGCCAGGTGATGGAACTCATCATTTCCCTGTTCTCCAGAGGGATTCTGGACCGAGAGTGCCCAGTTCTGCTAATGCACCCCTCACTAATGGCACAGAGAGTTGGTGTGACTTTGGACCACAATTGCAGTTCTAGAGACACCAATCAGGAAGTAAGGAGCGGGGCTTAGCTCTCCTCAGCTCACTCTCATGTTTGTTAATGAAGTGACATCCTCCCATATCTCCCACTCCTTCATTCAAATTACATATGTGACATAGCATAAAGTTTTCTGATTTTTGTTTGCTTTGGGGGATTTCATTACCCCAATTGAATTTTATAGACATTTAAAAAACACTACATAGTAAGCACCTAGAATTGGGGGACATCTAAATAAGTATTAAATAATTTCATCTAAAAATCAATCCTCACTGTTTTAGTTTGTTTGTAAGAATTATATACTATAGGAATGCCTTATAAAGGCAATGATTTACATATGCCCCATTAAGGTATATGTTTTGGAGCAGCAAGACTTTTTTCAATTTTGCATTAGGGACTTTTTGCTGTTCTAAGTATTCTGTTTCCCAAAGTGAGAAATCTGAACTGTACTTCCTCTTTTTTAACTTTCACTTTATGTATTTTATTTTTATAGAGAGAGAGAAAGAGAGAGAGAGAGAGAGAGAGATATCTATTTGTAGTTCCACTTACTTATGCATCCTTTGGTTGATTCTTGTATGTTCCCTGACTAGGGATTGATCTCACAACCTTGGTGTATCAGGACAATGCTCTAACCAACTGAGTTACCCAGCCAAGCTGAGCTGCACTTTCTTAAACCCAGTCTTTTTGCTTATAGTTTCTCACACTTTGCGGGGAACCAAGGGTGAGTTCTTTCTGCTGTTTGCCATGTCCTGCTCATTTCCTATTATTCAGAGGTTTAGTTAACTCTCTCCAATCGGACCAGACCCTTACTACTCTTCAGTACTTTATTTCATCCTGCCATTGTTTCTCTTAGCAAGTGACCTCATCTTTTCTGAGATGATCATTTCTTTTGTGCAGCTATCATTTGTTGAGCATTTACTATGTATTAAATACTACTCAGTTAGACTCTGGATTACCAAAATGGGTAGAACTGTTCCTTTCAGTTAGGTTAGTGGGAGAAATGGGCAGTGAACTGGCTTTCTGACATGAGCACTCTCAGTATGCATATGTCTTACTTTTGGCTTCTGAGAAAAAAAAATATTTTTCTTTTTCCTTCAGTGGTATCCTTTTTATTTGTGCTCCCGATCACATTCTCTCCTAGCACCCTTTTAAATCATTTCCCCTCTGGCTTAGATTTTCAATATTGTTCTTTTTGCTGACTTCATCTCCTTTGCCTATGGATAGGAGATAGACTCCTCATGTCCCCACCCTAGTGAGAAGCAAACCACCAACACACTAACACACCTTTTCCCAGGCCCTGCTGACTTTCAGACCACCATTCTCTTACTTGTTCGCTTTGCAGAATTTTTCCAAAGTCTGTTATATCTTTTCTGCTTCCTTGTTTTTATAATTTGATTTTCTAACTCATTTAGAATCTGGATTCTGTAACTTCTGTACCTATCATATCACTAAGATATTTATTTATCTTAGGGCACAAACATAATGATAAAATATTGCAGCCAGAAATACATATGAGGCGTGGTATAATGAACATCCATTTGCGCAAGCTTAAGAACTGGTAGTGCACAAGTATATCTGAAGCCCTAGGTCACCATTCCAATTACACTGCAGCCCGTGCTATCCCCATTATCCAATACCTTACCCCCATTCAAGCACTATTCTGATTTGAGTAATTATCATTCTCGTGCACTTTGTCTCACTTTTACTATTTACTACTACTTACTACTGTACATGGTTTTACTCTACTCTAAATATAGCATTGTGTTTTTAGAACATTTAAAACTCTGACCACCATAGCTCTGTAAACTCTGACTCCTCCTGTTGTTCAGAACATTGGATCCTCATGATGCCCCTGTTAATACTGCTCCTTTTGTCTTGTCCCCCAGTACCTGTGGGCACCCCCCTAGATGCTGCCCTTTGCCACCTTCTTTTACCACTGTGTCACTTCTCTGTAGATGGGTCCCAGATCTGATAACTCCAGTGTCGGTCTGTTTTCTTAACATTGCTATTTGCCTAGTCACTGACATGATCTGCTATTTCCCCAAACTGCACTCACTACATAGATCCGCAAACTAGCTCATTCCCATTTCTGTTGACAGTGCTCCCATTCCATCATGCTCAGAACATCACAGTTTAGGTGTCATTGTTGACTCTTTGTTACAGTATCTTATCCATCATTCTTATTTGGGTAAGACTATCCACTTTGTATTTTGTTCTTTTCCCTAACCCTATTACTTGCAGCCGTTTTACTCAGATTATTATAATGGCTTCCTAATTGATGTCTTTGCTTCTGTCTTTTGACACTTCAGTCTTTCTGTTGCCAGATAAATCTTAGAGTACAGTAATGATCATCTCAGGCTGCTATTGAGAAGCTTTCAGCACTTTTGGTTGTTGGTAGATAACAGGGTAAATACTGGGTTGGCCAAAAAGTTCATTTGCTTTTTTCCCATAAGATGGCTGTAGTAGCACTTAGTTATCTTTAGCTGTCATTTAAAAAAAAAATCAAAATTGTCAAAGTTGGTGAATTTTTATGTAGCCATTTTAATATGGAAGAAAATATGCAACATTTTTGGCATATTATGCTTTATTCTTTCAAGAAAGGTAAAAACACAACTGAAATGTAAAAAAAGATTTGTGCAGTGTGTGGACAAGGTGCTGTTGACTGATCAAATGAGTCAAGGGTAGTTTGCAAAGTTTCGTGCTGGAGATTCCTTGCTGGCCGATGCTCAGTTCTCCATGGTTGGGTAGACTAAAGTTGATAGTGATCAAATCGAGACATTAATTGAGAACAATCAGTGTTACACCACATCAGAGATAGCTGACATACTCAAATATGCAAATCAGTAAAGTTATTGGTGAAAATGAAAAGTGTCTTTTACTTTACAGAAAAAAACATATGGACTTTTTGCCAACCCAATAGCAACTCTTTATTGTGAACTATAGGGCTATTCCGATTATGGTTCCTCTTGGCCTGTCCTACCCTTTCATTCATCATTGCTCAACACTGATCCTGCCTTATGTTCTAGTCCAATTGGATCAGTTCTCTAGCAATTTTATCAATTCTAGTGCAAATGCTGCCACAGCTTAGAAACGTTCCCTTAGAACACTGATTGGAAGGATTCTCAGGCATACAGGGTTCTGCTGCTGCTTTTCGTCGTCTTCTTTTTTTAAAGACTTTATTTATTCATTTTTAGACAGAGGGGAAGAGAAGGACAAAGAGTGGGATAGAAATAACAGTGTGTGGTTGCCTCTTGAGTGCCCTGTGCTGCGGACCTGGCCCGCAACCCAGGCATGTGCCCTGACTGGGTTTCAAACTGGCGATCCTTTGGTTTGCAGCCTGCACTCAGTCTACTGAGCCACACCAGTCAGGACTGCTTCTCTTTTCACATTGTTTTATTTAAGTTGTTTTTGTATGTGGCTTATCTCTTGTACTAAGTTGTAAACTTGTAAGCAGGGCCTATGTCTTAACTTTCGTTCTCCACACCCTCTTATACCTGGCTAGTAGGGCTTTGATAGTAATCTCTAACAATGGCTAAAACATGTTTAATTTAAAATCTCTCTCTTTATAAGAATTAGAAGAAAAGGGAGCTAGAAACTGAGTTAGTCAGGACAAAAGTGTATGCTTTATCAATTGGCAAATTATTCACTTCCCAAACTATTTGCTTTGTTACTTCTGTCTAGGCTTTGTTTGTTATATGGTTGACTACTGTCAGCCTTCGAGGTTTAACTTTTAAAAAGGGTTTGGGTGGTCAGAGTATGTTTTATTTACAATTGCTTTAAAAAACATGTCTTGAACTTAGTGCCTCTAAGAAGTATTGTCTGGAGAGTCCTTTCCTCCCCAGTCTCTCTCTAGGCATACTCAATGCCTACTCCAAATTACCACGCCCCAAATAGCCATGATTATAAATCAGAGGACACGCTCAGTGAGCCAGACTTGTGAGCACGTTTCAGGATCTTCACTTGTAGGGTTGGTACTTTTCAAACTGAGGTACGGTGTTCATTTCCATTTAAGTCTCTTAGATACATTGCACTGCCTAGTTAAGGTATCACTCACCTAATTACGTATTTTCTCCCACCTGCTTACTGTCTTTCCCATTCATCCTGATTCTGTGAAACTCAGATATTTACATGATTCATAATACTTCATAGCTTTGAAAAAATTATTGCCAGTGAGCAGTACATTTAATGACAGTACTTGAATGATTTTTGATATTAATAAAGTATCGGCCTTTTTCTGTCCCTTCTCTCCCACCTTTTGTTTTTTCTTTTCCATTACTTTTCTTTTCTTTCTTAAACATAGATGTACGTTATTATCACTATTTTAGTAGTATTACCATTGACAGTAGCAGTAGCAAACTTTTAGAACTGAAGTACAGCATGCATACAGAAAAGTGCACAAATCACATACATATGCAACTTGATGAATTTTTACAAAGCCATCATCTCCAGAACCACCAAGTAGATGGAGATACAGAATATCACCTGGACCACATAAGCTTTCCGTGTGCCTCTTGCAGGAACTACCTGCCACCGAAAATCATTACTCTTCAGACCTAAGCCACCTACCTGTTAATTCTTTCCATTTTAACTTGCTGTTAAAGAGCTTCTGGCATGTTCTGGGATTCTTAATTTTGAAAACACTCTTCAAGTCCATTCAAATTTGCTTTATTTAAACATTATTTCATTAAAAATATATGTATATAAAATAGTCTCTGTGGTTTCCCGAAGACTTTAAAACCAAGTATACTGGTATTATTGCACTCTTTAAGTATATATTTTAGGTCTGTGAATTTTATATAAGGGGGTACCATCCATAGAGGGGTTTTCTGTGATAGTTCTCAAAGCAGCGCTGGATTTCCTGGGTGTCTGTGAATCTCCGTCTTTCTTCCCAGCAGTAATTTAAAGTATTATTATGATTTCTCATTCTGCAGACTTTAGAAGGAAGTAAATAAAGAAATTAATACTATGTTTATAATCCTTGCTTCTTTTCATGGTCATACAGAAGTAGTTCCCCATTTATGCTCCCCAGCATGTTTTTCCATATTCATTAAAGGAAACACACCATTGGTTTTTTTCCTCTAGAAGATTTTCTCATAAAATATTGACTTTATGTTACAGTAGAAGAAGCCATTGTCACGGTTTTGTACCTGAGAGAAGATGAATAAAGTCACTTTTCTGTTTTTTTAAGATTTTATTTATTCATTTTTATGAGAGAGGGGGAGAGAAGGAGAATGAGAGGGAGAGAATTATCAATGTATGGTTGCTTCTCATGTGCCCTGTACTAGGGAACTGCCCCACAACCCAGGCATGAGCCTTGACTGGAAATTGAACCAGCGACCCTTTGGCTTATAGCCCGTGCTCAGTCCACTGAGCTACCCCAGCCAGGGCTCTTGTTTTTAAACCAGAACAGCATAGGTAAAATGTTTGATCTTTTGGAAATTCCAGATTCATGCAGACCTCAGATGCTTTTGCATCTGCAAATATCTTCATTAAATGGATTTGTCATTTCTCTAACATTGTGTAAACTTCTTCAGCTACCACACCCTGCCCAAGTCTTTTTATGTTTTATTTTTCATAGTGTATCCAGGGATTGTTGCATTTGGAGTTCCTGGATGTGTTTCTCTGAAACTGAGGGCCTGAGTAGGCCGTCAGCAGATGCTCTGTCACACTGATTGTCCCTGTTGGCACAGAGAGGTATCAAACAGGCAGTTTCTCCCTCTTGCCATAGAAAAATGAAGTTGTGGGTAGTATTTGCTTATAGTGATGTTTGTGCCACCATTTAAAAGTGATTTAAACTTGTATCCTATCCATACCTTATTTTAGGAGGCCTGTTTTCCTCCCTTAGTTTGAGGTCACAAAATGATATTTTCAGTGCGTAAGCCTTCTCCTTCAGTGTAGGTGATCAATTTTGGGGGGGAGCAGATACAGCAGTTATTTTTATTTTTTTTTTGTCATGTGTTCTAATGCGGTATCTTTGTGAGTAAACACCTGAGCATTTTGCTTTGTCAGAAACAAAAAATTGCAAAACCAAAGGTGTGCATGCATGTCTTGTTGACAACTTGGACCTTGATCTTGTTCGCTAAAATTTTCAGGCTATTTTGGTCGACATTTCTGTATGTAGAAATGCCCTCAGCCCAGGCTGCCAGAGTCATCTGAATAAGGTATAGTTGTAAATGTGAAGTAACATGTACAATTTTAACATAGCCACGCATAGAGGAGAGAGGGACCAGTGATTAAGACTGGCAGTCAGAGAGGACAATACAACTTTCCCCTCCTTCATTTGAGTAAACTGAGATTCTTAACTGCACTTTGAATCAGTTATTCCATGAGCTGTTAATTTCATGGAGTTTCTGGAGAATAAGCAATAAAATAGATGTCTCCTGAGAGGAAGATTTATAGAAGAATACAGGGGTGCCTAGTTCACTTCATTCACATACAAGCAAGCACCAGGTTAGATAGTTTCAGTGGTTGGCATGTGTGTATCATTTTTCAATCTGGATTAGAGTTGGCTACATTGAGGTGAGCCCAAGGCATCTAATAAATTGAAACATGAATGGGAATTGTTAACTAAGAAAAGTTTTCCAGTTTTCTTAAAATTTAAATACAGGGATCCAGCTAGTCTAATCCAAAAGTTTTCTTCATGATTATCAGACTTCACTGCTATGGGACCGTTGACTGTTGGACAAGGGGTGCTTCATACCTTACAAGGGTGATAACAGAAGGAAATTAGGAGCCAGTGGAGAGCGCAAGGATTTAGGTATAAGTGATAGGTGAATCCTAACTGTGAGGATGAGAACCTTAATGTGTGGAGACGTGTTCGTATCAGAACACTGTCTTAAGAGCTGCTTTGTAATCTTCCTTCCTTCCTTTCCCCCAAACCATGAAGGCATAGTAGAGTTATATTTCATCTTTTCTGAGTGTTTTGGGGGGTGAACTTTTCACTGTCCTCCCATCAAATTACATATGTGACTCAAGGGAAAACAGACGGCTTAGGTTATGATATATTTATTAACAAGGGGAAAGCTCGGTTGAAATTGTTAGTTTTACTTTTTCTTTATTCTCTTCTTTATAGTGAGTCAAAAATGTTCCCCTTCAACTTCATGTAGAGAACAAACTTTATACAATAAAGTAGGAACAGCAGATTTCACAAGGGAAAAAAGTTGCTGGAAATATGGGCGGATTATCTATTCAGAGGTGGTTTCCTTTATTAATTCTCTTTCCTTTTTTTGACTTAAGACATCTGTTAATATTTCACACATCCAAACAGATGTTGCAAAGCAAGTCCCATAATTTGTTCTCAAGAAAAATGACATTTCCTCAATTTGTTCCTCCCACCTCTGTGACTGGGCCTAGCCTGCTTGCTTCTGCATAATTTGCATGTATTAAGTTATATACCTTAATACCATACAAAATTATAGCTTCCATGTTACTTTTATACAGTAAAGTCTAATATCATAAATTAGTTTACATGTTGCTTCAGAGTTATGAGTGGCTAAAACATTTTTTAAAATCTCCTTTGAGGGTGAAATTTAATTCAACATATAGGATTAGAGAGCAAAATTTTAAAAAATTTTCTATAAAATAAGTGAATTACAGAAACTGGAGTTGTTTTGCCATTAGGAAGTGCTTGCTGATTGTCATGCGATGTGGAGCATCATTTTTATTATTTTGGCAAGAACAGGGACAGTTTTGTCTTGACAGGCCATTAGATGAATACCAGCATGTGTCACATGAAAAACCACTGATCTTTAACCCAGCTCTGTACTTAACCAAGCTTTGAAAATGAATAGTGAATAAACGAAGAGCAAAGGCCAGTTTACTGTCATTACAGATTACAGAATTTGTTAACAGCTGCTGAACTGAACCCTGGGAATTATAGGTATTGTTCTGTGAGCTAGCAGAAGTCCTAGAGATGCCTGTTAAACTGTGTTATATAAATTATACATTTATTTAAATTCGCTTACAATTTACATGGTTACAAACATAGCTAGAAGAACATGAAAATTCTTGAGTACTTTCTCAGTGTATTGGATACATGCCTTTATTACCAAACCTTACATTTACCTACAACTGTCTCAATGAGGTTTCCCTGTCCACAGTTGTGGAATATATTTTAAAAGAGCAATGTACTTTCAGAGAACTTAATAATTAAGTATTAAGAAGAAAAGAAAAAGTATGGGGTATCTCCTCTTCCCTAAACAAAAGTAAAACTACAAACACACGCAAAATCAACATCCTTTGCTCATTTGTTTCTTCAGGTAGGTATTTGTTGGGGCTATTTGAACCAACATCTGACTTTTTCTTTCCCTTTTTTTAATGGAGGAGAAAACCTAAACCCATCTCAATACCCAAATAATGAAAAGATCAGTAACGTTTTAAACAGCTAGTTGTGGGAATTATTGCTTACAGAGCTAACAAGAAAGAACACACTCACTTGCTTTGCTGGTGGAATTGCATTGTGCCTCCCTATAGTCTTGTTATCCCACACTAACTGAAATGCAAATTCTTTGCAACTAATTGGGTCTCATTGAAGGTACATGCACAGTATGTAGTTATATGCAAAAAGATTTAAAAAGATAAAATTTCTCTGTAATTAAAACTTTTAATTACTATCCAGAACATCAGAATCTGTAGTATAGGTTTAGATTATATATGTCTAATTTTTTCCAGATTACTCAACATAAACTATGAAATGGTTAGTAAGGTACTGGCTCAAAAGTTAGGGAAAAATGTTTACTTACAGCAATCTATAAATTTGATTTTATTGAAATCCCATGAAAATACATTTTACATTCTAAACATCATAAACATCAGAAATCACTTTCAAAATGTTTTTTCCTTCAGTTCTCAAGTCTATTTTAACATTGTAAACTGCATGTGAGTTTCTTACTTTGTGGAAGTATATTTCTGCTATGTGTTATAATGAGGTGGAGGTATTCACATTCCCATATTGTCTATAATAACTTGGGCACTAGTTAGAACTAGTTGGTGTACTTTTTTAATTTCCATGGTATGTCTCTCACTATCAGTTAATGTGGAAAAGCTTGCCCATAGCCTTTAATAGTTGCTATTCTTTAACTGAAATACATAAAGTCAGAGCAGCAAAAAAGCAGTGGAAGTGATACCTGCCTCTACCCCCCACCCCAGGTTTAAGTAACTTTAATACAAATGATTCCAGATAGTTGTTTCATAATCTTCAGACTACACAGCCAGTGAACAAACTAAAAAAATCACTTTTGTGCTTTGTATATTTTGTTGTCTCTTAGTGCAATACATCTTGTTGTCTTTGTAAACAAGTCATACAAACTAGTTAAAATTTTCTTTAATCAAATACATTTAGAAGGTGAAGTATACAATGATATATAGTTGTGGTGAAAAAATATTTTGAATCTTAGAAAGATACCCTGGTGATTTTGAGGCTTTTGCCTTGACTGTAGTAATATGAAGGAACTAGTTACATTGCAGACCTGTTTAATCTGGAACAACGTCAGACATTGATATCTGAAATAGTTCAGTTTGCCTGTGCTCCGTAGCATTTTGTCAGAAGACTGCTGGCCAAGCAGACTAGATTTGGATGTATTAGCTAGTCAGCCTAATAACCCTGTACAGACTGTATTGATTTTCTAGGAGAGAGTTTATGAACTAAATAAACTTGGGGTTGGTGTCTTAATAAACTGCTTCTCTGTCTGTCACATTTAGTTACGGAGCTGTGCAGTTTAGGGGGAAAAAAGGCTAATTCTGTTACAGATTGTTCACAGCAGGGTCTCCAAATTAGCCCTTTGTTTTGTAATGCCACCTTGCTTGGGCTCGCTTTGAGCACATTTCTCAGTTTTGCCCTAATGAGTTGCAACACTGATAATGTGGCTGATGATCTTTCATTGATTTCACTATCACTTGCTTGTCTGGTAATTGATCCGTTGCTGAGCCTCTAGTTAATTATATCGGCTTTGACATGGCCCGGTCCACGGGGAATTTCAAGTCTTGCAGAATAACAGTTTTAATAAAAGAGTCTATTACTGCAGGTGCTTGCTGCTGCATGCCAGTTGATTTTTGTGTTGTTGTGTTGTGTGTGTGTGTGTGTGTGTGTGTGTGAGAGACAGAGAGAGAGAGAGAGAGATGGATGTGGGGAGGGTTGGATACCAGGGAAAGAAGAGGACTGCTGGACTGAGAGAAAGACGAGGTGGGGGCTGGCAGAAGAGGAAGAGGGTGTGAAGGAGAGAGGAGGAAAGGAGGGGGGAGCTAGGGAGAGCAAGAGGCAGGCGAGAGAGAACACGCAGGCAAAGCGATACAACGGCCTGAGAGGAGCGAGGAGGAAGTATGCTATTGACAGTGTCCTTAAGCCTCCCACAAATAACAGCCATTAGTGGGAAGGTCAGGAGCTGAGCAGGCAGCTTGACTGAGGCACTGAGTGCCACTTCAGAAATCAAGAGGCTAGCAAATTTTAGAGGGAGTTTAAGTGGGTAATAGCTAGCTGTAAAGGTACAGTCACTGTTGACAATTGACTCATAGGGTCTTTTCCTGCCCTCCCCCTTCAAGAATATTTTTATTGACCACAGGTGGACTTAATATATTTTAAGGCAACAATTCTTTGGGTTCCTGTTTGCTTCTTCTCAGATATTGAATTTGCTGCTTTTGAGACTTTTTTGTGCTTAATGGTGGTGAACTGGAGGGAAGTTTAACAGAAAAGCTTTCAGGAGATGTCGGTTCTAGAGGGGAAGGCACATTTGTGTCAACATAGTGTACGTTTTCTCATCTTTTCTCATTGTCCACTAATGACACAGAGCTGCCATTGAAGCTCTTTTCTGTTTCTTTTGTTGTTTCAGAGAGTAAGGTTTATTGTTATTCTTCAGTTAAGAAGGGGGAAGGAGAGTGGTACATTTGTCCTCGATATTTGTAGGTGGTTGAAGATTAATGTTCCTTACATTTTAAGTTTAGGAAGGATGGCTTTTTCCTGCTGACTACTTTTATGAGATGACATGAATTTAGCTTTCCATTTTGAAGTTACTGTTTATGTACAGTGCATTTTGTTCAGTTTTGCTTTTCCACAAATAAGGTGGATAAATACTATGTAATAAATAGGTCTTTTCTTTTAAAAACTAGTTTAATTAAAAATACAACATGCTATCAAGGTTATATTTTATCCTGCAGGAAAACATCATAGAATTTTCCTTAGAGATCTTGAATGGAAAATGGAGTTTTTATATTCATTACTTTTTGCCTGAAATGGGACAGGCTTTTTTTCTTCATCTTTTTCTTTTTTATGATTTGAAAGGATATTGTAAATGCTTCATTCAGGAACTTTAACAAAGGACTTTTCTCCACTTTTGAGCTTTAAGAAAAGGTATACTTTTTTCCTTTGCCTTTCAGTTTCTTACTACTTAACATCCAATTTAGTAATTAATGAAAGACCTGAAGAACTGAATATTAAGTAGTATACATGTGTATGTACTTTGTAAATGTTTACTGTGCATTTTCTATGTTAAAAACTGCTAGGTTTATTTGTTTACTTCTTAGGGTGTGAAGTTATGTCCCTATGTGTATTATTTTCTCTGGGAATCTATATGTGTGTATAAAGAGCCTAGCACATACTATATGGCTTTTAGGAGTTAACATTTAGACAACAACTGAGCCAACTTTACATTCTCTTAAATCTGCATATTTTTCTTCCAGTATAGCTAGAAAAATGCTGTGTTTTAAGTATAGCAATTTACAAATGTTAAAAGTAAATACTGATGTCAGATACTGCATGTTATACCTGAAAGTATTATTGGGAAAAATTCTCTGAGAAGGGCCCTAGCTTTTCCTCGCCATATGTACCATCCTTCTGTGATCATGGTGCTGCTTGGAGAGTGCAGAAGTGTGTATCTATGTGTGTGTCTGGAGAGGGGTTAGTGCAGGGTGTCATTTGGTGCCTGACAGTGGAACAGTGCAGTTGACTCTGAGCTCTGCTATCCAATGACATGCAGTGGCTGAGAGTTTGAAGCTGATGGTTGGGTCTCCAGTGCTGCCTGCACACCTGACAGGCAGCTGTTAAACTGAGCAAAGGCAAGCTCGGGGAGTCACAATCTATGCATAAATGATAGGGGTATCTGTGCAGAAGGTGCGAAAGCAGCTCTGACCCCCTCCCACCCCCAAATCTCCCCCTTCCCAAATGAAATGCACAGTTCAGCCAGCTTCTTAACTACACTACACTCCTGCTACTGGCTGCCAAGAGGCTCAAAAAATCCACCTTCACTTTTCAGTCAGAAGAGGCAGAAGTGGATGTGAGAGAAAGAGAGACACAGAGAGACAGAGAGCCAAAGAGGGCAAGAGACTTGACTTTAAGAGACTCCTGTACTGACAACTCCATGCAGTTCGGAACCAGAACGACTGCGGCTGAACCAGGGTTCATGGGGACATGGCAAAACGCTGATACTAACCTTTTATTCAGAATGTCCCAACAGGTAAGTTTCTTTCTTTCTTTCTTTTTTTAAAGAAATCTTGAATTGTTATGTGCACTTTTGTTTATGCTGTTTTTCTTAACATTTTTTAAAAATTGATCACTTCATAGTTGGGCTCTGTTTTGTCATAACTGTTACTGGAATGTGCAGGGTTACTTCATGGTTTCCCTAAGGGCTCCTTAAAAGAGAAAGGGGAAAGGATACTTAAGTAAAAGAAAGCAAAGGCATTTGTTGCAAAGTTTTCACAGTACAACCTAGGTCATGAAAAGACTATTTATTTATTTGTTTTCTGCTAAAATTTTTTAAAGCCACCACCCAACAACTGTATCTTTCCATCTATATTAATCACTTCCTCAAAGTGTCTATCTCAGAGGAGGTTCTCCAACCAGTGATAAAATGTAGGGACCCCTCTGCACAGCCCAACTCACTTCCTGGGGCTGGAAGCAGCGGACTCCGACCTGAGGACCGGAGGCTGTGCAGGAATCGCTGCCAGCTCCCAGAGTCGCCGGAGGAGGAGGCGACGGGCGTAGAGGGTTGTGTCGGCCGGTCCCAGCTCTTCCGCCCGCCTGCCCGCCTGCCTCCACACTTGCCCCTGCGCTCCCGCCGGCTCTAATTCCGCGCGCTCGCTCGCTCGCCCGCCCGCCCGCCCGCGCACTCACACTCCGGAGCAGCCTCGGCGTCCTCCCCAAAGCCGCTCCTCCTTCCCGGCCACCAGCTGGGTGTGCTGGGTGTGCTGGCTCTGCCGAGAAAGCCGAGGTGATATGCGAGGACAGCGGCTGCTGATAATTAATCACAGGAGCCGGCGGCTTGTACCATGCGCTCGGTGATACGCGCCCTGCGCGCTAGGCTCCTCTTGCACAATTGTTGGCTCTGCGGCTCCGAGGGGGAGCGAGGGTGAGAGGAAGCAAAGGGAAACAACCCAGAAACTTTCCTCTTGGACTGCGCTCAAGCGAGGGAGGGAAGTTCCCTGGTGCCTCCCTCCTAGACACGTCTTGATTTTCGAAAGCCTGCACCAAACTCACACAAAGCAAGAGTTAGTATGATATTATCATCCACACAGCACGAAGGTATTACTGACAAATAGTTGGATTTTAAGAAGATGACGGTTAAGAAATGAATTGTTTCACTCATTTAAAAAAATACTGCAATTGCTCTCTTTAAAAACCCAGTTTCGTTTGTAAGAGTTCATGAGAATTAATATTTTATTGACTTAATTTAGATTTTTAAAGTATTGGTAATGAAGGAAAGAAAACAATTTGCTAGGCTGTAAACTACTACGAGTTTAGAAATACATCTGCAGAAGATTGTGCACGGAGCCAGGATTTTGTAGCATTTAGCTAGGGAACAGTTTTATCGCACAATTCTAGATAGGATAAATGCATTTGAATAAGGTGTATTTTGACATATCCTGTAGAGGGACCCTGATTACTGCTGATACAGTAAGCTGGGTTTAAATGCAATCAACATAAACCCAATAAGCAACTCTTTATGTGCAGTTTCCCATTCTTGCAAGTTAAGTTCATTTTCTCCCAGAGATAATTCCTTGTCATTGCAGTTGCTTTGAGAGGTGTGTTTCTGAGGCATATCCCTGCCTGGGTGGCTCTTCCTGGTTGGAACACAGAGTGTGTTTTCATTGACCTTAGGATTAAATAGCTTGTGCCATACTTTAAAAATTAGATGTTACCTTCAGGGTTTTGTATGAGTTAGTGGAGGTCCAGGGGTGTGTGTGTGTGTGTCTGTATTGGAAGGGAAGATTGGTTCAGGTCTCCCTCTAGCTAGAAAAGAGTTAATAAAACCAGATAGAGATAATGATCAATTGATAAATGGCTATTGAACCACAGAGATGGTGTTAGATTGCTTCTTTGGCACTAGCCCATTTTCAAGTAGATTTGAATCTAAGGAGACATTAAGTTGTGGAAAACATTTTAGCTAAAAAAAAAAAAGAAAAAAAATTATATAAATGATGGGTTGGAATTAGGAAAATAATTTGAAATTGCTTAGAGAGAGAAACTTGTACAACTAAGCTATTATGATGTCTTTGATGCAGTTATTTGACTCTGTGGGTATAAAAAGATCTATTTTGTTTGTACCTGTGTGTATGTATGTGTAATAGTGAGCTTCAGTGACTATATAAACAGAAGTAGAAATAGAGGGAAGTAATTTATGCATAATGGTGCTATATAAAACTATAATACTAATTATACTATTTACTAAACAGTAGTCCTATAAAGGGAGAAAAATCACAATTTAAAAAAGTGTTGTGATTCAACTATATTTTATTTTTGGTTTTGATGTAGTTAGCAGCTCCCCCCTCTTTTTCTGTCATGGTTACTAAATGTTTACCTCCTGTGCATTTTTGAAAAGCATGTAAAAGAGGTATGAGTCTACATGTTTCTTTTTTCCCTCCTTCAGGACGACCTTTTAGTTTGTATAACTATTGTGTAAACTTAAATTCAAACTATGTGTAAATCTAAAAATATATGTGTTGTGTATGTGTAATGTGTTTATTTTCCTTACCTATATTTCATCAGCAGTGCTGATTCAGAACCTGTGTGTATGTGTACAAGAAAGACACTTTTCTTAAAATTGGCTTTTCTTGAAGCCAATAGTTTTAAGAAATACTAGTTTCAATATAAACATTGATCCAGCTTTTGTCTTATTGCAGGTAAAAGTTTGTCCAGTTTAATCGTGTGCAGAATTCTGTGTATCTCATTGCTAAGGCATTACAAAGCTTTTCTATTATTACTTTAATTTCTAAGAAATCAATTTTAGCTCATGAAGTAAATTTTATTTGGTATATTTTTATCTCAAAATTTTCTATAATAATATAAAAACTATAAAATTTACCTGATCATTTCATTAAATATTAGAGAAAACTGACTAGTACAAACTGATTATGAGTTATAGAGAATTCATCACCAGTATTATTTAACTACAGCAAAACTTGTAGTGGGAAATGTCTCATGAATACTGAAATTTAATAATCTAGGTTTGTGTCTTTTATAGGCAAATTAGAAAGCAGAGATATAAAAATCTTAGTTGTTTTGTATGAGTAAAGTAGGATCTGCTTATATGTAAATCTTTCAGTTTGTCTTATACTAACAAGAAGATACCACAATGTGAAGCCAGTGTAGATTTGCTGGGATTAAGTATGTTCTGCTAAAGTAAGGAATATAAAAATTTCAGTGCATTTTTCTGTCTCTCTACGTTTTTTCCCATATTCAATTATGATCTTTTCCAAAGGGATAATTTTTTTCCATACAGACAAATATTTGATAACCTTAAAGGGCATGCCTCTTGACTTTTGTAAAGGGAGTTCTTATTTGGTTTACTTTGATCAGTGACAGGCCGAGAATGACCAGAAACCCTTTACTCATCTTCTCTGTTAATCTCCTAGAGTCCAGAACGTTATTTTGCCCATTTTAGCATCATGAAGTTTTTGTTAAAAGCAAAAAATAAGGCCTGCTTTTGAACCTTCTTTTAAATCAGGTTTTTAAAGGTGATTTTTTTTTATGTTTTGTGTATTCGAGAGACTGGTATATAAAATTCTTCATAGGTACCTCAGGTAATGCAATAGTCTAATATATTTTGAAATCTTTCAGAAATGAAACCATAACAGATAAATGGCTATAGCCCATGTTTTACACGTTTACATTACTAGAGGCGTTTTCCTTTAATTATTGGTGAGGTATATTTAACCTTTTCAAATAAAATGTAGATTCCTTAATAAGGTCTCTTTTCAGACATGAGTGAAATACTAAGTTAGAATTATAAATGACTCTGTGCATCATTATGTAGTAATTTAGGATTCACCCAATGATGTAACACAATTAACAACATAATTTCATTGTGAAACTGTGTCTTATTAAAGAACACTGTCTGACATTCTCTTACAGTTGCTTTATTTAACTTCATGCAAATATTATTAGTAGTGACATTTTTCTATTGTGCATTAGATTCTCTCATTAGCATGATGTGTTAGTTATCACCAGAGAAATAATTTCCTAGATAGGGGCAAAACAAGAAAGCTAAAAATTAAATCAGTGATTTACATTAATACCAGAGCATCTGCTCACCAGAGATACGACAAAGTAAAGCAAACTTTCTTACTGATATAAAATCTAGCACATATCAGAGAAATGATAAATAAAATATATTGTAAGAAATATATAATTACATTGCTAGAGTCCATTTAAAAGCATGTTCAATATGAATTTTTCGCCCAGTACTCTCTTAGTTCTTTCCATTCATATAAGCAAACAGAGTTTTATTTTGTTGAATCTATACTTTAAATTGGAAATGATGGTTTTGTCTGACTTCGTACCCTTCTCTCCTAAGTTGTTTGCATGTTTATTCACTAACAGCTTAAAAGGCACATATACCATTTTTCTTACAAGTCAGATGTCCAGTTGTATATTGTGGTTTGATTCTTTTTATAGTTCATACAGTACGTTTTTATTCTAAACTCTATCCCACTCATGTAGACAAGTCTTTTTAACATAGGATGTATGTTCTTATTTAATCAGAGCCCTGAGTAAAGCAATTGATAGTTAACAGTTTTTGAAAATGACTTTCATTGCTAAGCTTCATCCAAACCTAGGTTTCTACACTTTTTCCTCCTCCATTTTTACTTCCTTTTTAATGATCATGTCTTACTAAAATAAGGATTAAATTGATCAAACTTATGGTCGTGATGCTAAAATAAATATTTATTTTGTATTAGGAGGCATGTAATTTCAGCCTGTTGAATTACTAGGCTGCTACCTCCTATTTAGTTCCCATCTCTAATTTGAGTGTTAAAAGGTTTTATTTTGAAGTTTTAAGCGTAGACATACATTCAAATGTAATTGTTAACATCCATTCTGATAACATAACCCCAAAATAGGGATATTTGGGTAATTGTTAAAATATAAGTTGTAGCATAGAGACAGGTGTTTGTAGAAGTCTGTGTATAGCATGCAGATTTCACTGACCAGATACTGTCTAATTTGTAATGCATTGGGGAAGTTGACATGGAAAAATAGTAAGCCGTATAGATGGTATTTAGGTAATGTTAATGCAAGTAAAGCATGCACCAACATATTCTCAGGTATGTATGATGTATACGTTAAAAACTTGTCCAAAAATTTCAAGTTTATTTTCAATACACTATGTTAAGTGAATTCGAACGTAATAGGTGATCATTTTGAAATTATTTTCCTCATCTTTCTGCCATCTGAAAACTAGTACTGTGTGTTTGTATAATTTGTAAAGCCTTTTGCTGAGGTGAGTCAAGTAACCACAGTTGAAAAATAAATCCCTAAAGGTGCAGCTATCTTATCTATAATTGCAGGTATTTTTTATAATTATATTTATGAGTGTATCTTAACATTCACTGATAAATCCAATTATTCATGCATGCCTTTATGAAAATCTGATTAATGTAGTGACAGGACAGATTTGGGCTACCACAGCAGCACATACTCCCACTCCTGTGTCAGGGTTAAGAGCTGCAGCAAATCCTCCCTAACTAATTAGATGCTGAGTAAGGCATCTCTGAGAAGTTGGGGCAAAAGTGAATGGGTCACAGCCAGAGCAGGCTTGCGAGAACTCCAGTGATAGTGAAAGCATTCGAGTTTGCCAGGTCATTGTGACACAGGGAGCTGATTCCTAAGGAACAGACCGTTACAGATAGTGAGCTGGCGTTATCTTCTTCAATAAAAAACAAAAATTTTAGTACTTCTCCTTTCCCACCTTATATGCATTTGTAACACTCCTTAAAGAAAGTTACATTGGGCCTCTACCCTTATTAGTCAACAAAGCCTTTGAGAGGATTTTCCTTATAAACATGAATAGCCAATGACTGTGCTATAGGTGGAGGTATTTTCTGAACTGGGGACTCTTGATTAAAATATGTATATCAAAAGGAAGGACAGAAGTAACTGGCATTTGCTTTTAGCTTGTGTCCATAATTTGAATCATAGTGTTTGAACTGATACAGGATTAACTCCTTTCTTTCCAGAGTATGGTCAGGGAACTTTGTGGTAGTAGTGAGAAGAGAGTGAATCATGGGATGACTTTCTCAGTGAGAGAAATTTTCTCTGAGACGCCTTCCTTGTTATTGTCCAAAGAACATGGAATATAATGGTTCCAAGATTTCCTTTCTCGTGAGGTTTGGAGCCTGATTTTGTTATATGCACACGATGAATTCTTCACCATGTGAAAACCCTCTTGTATCTTTCATGGTATGCTTTTGCCGCTACATAACCACCCTTCTTTAGGCCTTGGTCAGAAGATTATGTGAAGATTGTAGAAAATGATTGATCTCACCTCTCTGTCTGCCAAGGCTGATGCCATTTTTATTTCCCGACAAGCAGCTGGCTTCCACATTTCACTTGGTTATCCTCATCTACTGAAGGACTGGGCAGAGGAGGAGAAAGGGAGTTCAAAGACCCTTTCAGGAAACTTTGACATCTATTTTTAAGCTTTAGAGAAATAAAGTCATAATTCAGGATTAACAGTCTTTATATCCTGACATATAAGCAGCTCATTGTGTAAAAGAGGGAATTTTTCCCTATAAGATAAATTAGTAAACAGATGAGAAAAATAAGATGAAAAAAACATTCTGAGCAACTCAAGCTCTAAGAAGTTTTAATATGTGCCTATGACATCCCCAAATGATACCTGGGGCTGTGATATCCAAGTTGCTCAAATCTCACTGAGCATGACCTGTAACTAATTGCCTTCTTTCCCAGGTTTAAAAGAAAATTTAGAGAATAGGAAAAAATAAAAGTATTGATGTTTTTAAATTTGTACATTCCTTGTAGAAAGTCTAGAAAATTTCATAGTACACATTCAAACCGTAAGGTGAAAATTTATGAGCAGAGTTCATTTGGGTGAGAACAGTGTGCAGTGTCATTCTGTTTAAAAACTCTTACGTAGCATTTCATGCCGCGAAGTCAGAGATTAAGAGAGAAGAGGGAGCCCTGTGTCATTTCTTCATTCACAGAGACTTCCTTAATGGAAATGCTTGTGGAAAAACAATGCAGTGCTCAAACCAGCTAGCTTAGAAATCAAATTCTCAGTTTATTAATCATCATTCCAATTAATAAAAAAAAAAGAATTGATCCTTTAACATCAAAATAATATCCTTTTGTTTTTCTTTAATTAAGCCCATCAGTTTTTCATTTCTCTCTGTTAAGGAAATGAAAATAATCTTGAACAGTAGGAAGTTACTCATTGAAACACTGATTCTCTTGAGCATATCTGACATCTTATTTACTCCATGATTTTGGACTGCAGTGTTATTTTGCTACTGTCTTAGGGTTTGTGTGCTGTTGCAGGGGGGGCGGGGTTGATTTAAGTCTTACTTCTATTGGGTTGGCAGCAATTTATTTAATGACCCCAAAACATGTCCAGTCTTTTCTTTCTTCTTTTCTCTGTTCCCATAGACCTGATTTCTTTCTTTCTTTATTCTCCTTTCACCTCATTTCTCTTTTTCTGAATTTCTCCTTACTTTCACCGGCTCTTTTGCCCTAATGTAAAAGAGTTGAAATGCACCTGAAACGTAACAGTAATTGAAGAAGGCATCTTTTTGCCCCTACATCATTTGGCAGAATTATGGGAGAGAGGTGCCACCCTCAGATGTGGTCCTCAGTGTGTAAGTGCTGACAGGAGGACTGTCCCGAGTTTTGCTATGTAAGGGTTCTTTAAGTAAGTGTGTGATAAAAACATGTAAGCAGGGGCCCCGGCTTATCATTCAAAGGCGCTGAAAGGCAGCTCAATTTGATCCTTCGCCTGTGTAAGAAAGTACTTAACTGAAAAGAGATTCTGCTTTTCTATTTCTCTTCCTTTTCTTAGAAGTAATTCTTGGGCTTATCATTTTGTACAGTTCAACTTGCATCTACACCGGAGAGAGCATTTCATTAGAAGGAGGAAAACATGTAAAGTTTTCCTTCAATAGGTTGAAGGTATGACTCTTTGAGGCTGCAGTTATTTAATGAGTTAACTGAAACATTTAAAAAAGAAATTGAAATGATGGCGGGGCTAATATTAACATATGACATGAAATTGAGATTTAAAACACGTAGTATACATAACACAATGAGGATTCATGACTGTTGTGTATTTAATAATTTTTTAACTCATTGTCTTACACGGCAGAGAGATTGTTAAAGTTGACAAGATTAAAAAATACCATTCTCTATGGGAAACACAGCTTTCAGTATCGTACCTGCTGTGCTTTTGTGTGAGTGTCATGAATTTTCCAACTTTATTAAGGTGTCTTTTAGTAGCTATTTGTTCTCTAGACATTTCTTTAGGACTCATATTTGACCAGAGTGCCAGAGTTGGGAGAGGGGTTTTGAAAATAAAAATTTCATGATAATGAACATTTTATATGCTAAAAATAACTACTTTCAACTGGCTTAGTATAATAACAAAGCTAATATTAAAATGAAAACCTTATTGACAGAGTTTTAATAATGTTTTTTCTTTTATTACAATTCAAGTAAAAAAGATTTCATTGAGTTAAATAATTAAGATGGCTATTGGGGGCACCTAATGGGTTGCATAGGTAAAGAAACCTGCCCACCACTGGGCCCTCTGTCACTGACAGAGGGCAGTAGATGTGACTGGGAGGCCACTGGCAAGATACAGGAGAATAATTACACACTGAGCATATTCATGAAAGTGTCGCATGAGTGAGAATGCCTGCAGACATTCTCTTTGTTGATCTCATGTCAGAACCTAACTAAAGAGTCAGCTAGGTTATCTGCTGCTTTATCTAATGTCACTTTTCTTTTATTCTTTCTTTTTTAGGTGTAAGTATTATTAGAGTACCAGAAAGAACCCAAACCAAAACCCGGCTCTAGACTTTGTGGAAAGATTTACTCTTGCTATGGAAAATAGTAAAAAAAAGTCTTACATTGTCATGTGGTAGTACCCTTACATGTGGAGCACAGGCGTACAGAAAGTCTACACCTGTCCATTGGTTGGTTGTGAGAATTAAGTGATTTATTTCCAGGTTTGTTGAGCAGTTGTTAAGGACTGCCTCAGTGCAGTGAGTATGTGGATTGGTTCCCCCTAAAAAGAAATTCTCCATTTTGGGAATCTTATTTGAATGATTCCTTATACTTTGTAATCTTTTTGCTCCTTGAGCATAGCTTTTTGGTGAAGTTCAGTTCCAATCATTGGGAAATAGTGAGATTGATTCTTATGTTGTCAATTATTGCCATTTTCAACCAGTGAGAAACTACAGTTCTTTTCAAACAAGTTAGAACTAAGCTGGGAGAAAGGTACCAAGATGAGAGACTCTTTGACTCAAACTACAAGTGTCTCATCATTTCTCTTCCCATTTCCCTTCCCTTTTTGTTTTGTTTTGTTTTGTTTTGTTTTGTTTTTGTTTCCACAACGTTAGAAAGTAATCATGGGACATTTTAAAATATATTACCAAGCCTTTACTCTGCTGAACAGAGTCGATTGTGAAAAATAATTTTTTCATTCTTACTTTATTTTTGGCATTTATTATACATTAAGTGGAAAGGATAGAGAGAGAAGTCCAACATGTGGGAGAGCTTGTTTCAGTAGCTGGACTGGAAGCCCAAACCCTGNCTTCCCATTTCCCTTCCCTTTTTGTTTTGTTTTGTTTTGTTTTTGTTTCAACAACGTTAGAAAGTAATCATGGGACATTTTAAAATATATTACCAAGCCTTTACTCTGCTGAACAGAGTTGATTGTGAAAAATAATTTTTTCATTCTTACTTTATTTTTGGCATTTATTATACATTAAGTGGAAAGGATAGAGAGAGAAGTCCAACATGTGGGAGAGCTTGTTTCAGTAGCTGGACTGGAAGCCCAAACCCTGGCTTCATACAGGTGAGACGTGTTAAGGGAATAAAGGACTTATGCATTTAATAAACCCGCCTGCCTGTCAGCTTGGGTTTTCATGTACCATTGTTGTTCAAATAAGAAAAAGAGTGTTCACAACCTGTGGTGAGATTAGAGTAATGAAAATGAAGTGTTAATCTGTTGATAGCAAGCCCATCTCCTATCCTGCATCCTGGGCCACATTCATGCGTGTATAATATATTCCAGGTTTTCTCATGACCAGAGAAGCTGGGATGTTCATTATATTAGAAACACCCTTTTGGTAAAAAGTAATGTTATTTTAACTTATATAAATATTTATTTTAATGATTTCTTAATAAACCAACTGCTGCCTGTTTTTTAAGTATGCTGATAACCTGTTCTTCTGTATGTACCAGTATTCTTGTTCCTTTAGAATCATTTTTTTTTCTTTTTCTACAAATATAGAACACTGAAGTGAGCCTTAACATAAGCCCAGTTTGCGATACCCTTTTCTAGAAGTTGGTGATTAACAGAAATAAGAAAGGAGTTAAGTGAGCACAGAGAACACAGGTTAAATGTTATTAAACACTTATGATCTCACTCTTTATTTTTCCCTTTAAAACAATAAAATAATAAAATCAGGAGTTTTCTAGATCTGCTTTGCAAGAGCTGCTTTGTTGGGAACCTGAGCAGATCAGCCTAGAGCCTTGGTGGGAATCATTAGTGGGAATTACTTGTGTGTGTGTGTATGTGTGTTTTTTCCACAAAATTCTCTTTCTAAAATAAAGTAGGTAAATCAACAAAATGCAATGAATTATACTTTCCCTGGAATTCATGTTTTAATTTTAACATTTTACAAATTATTTGAGAAGTCTTCATTTTCCCCCTAAAGCTATGCAATTAAAGAAAAGAGAGAATAAGTTTAGTCTTAGATTTTACCAAGTGTTTTAAAATCATGTGAACGTGTATGCTGTCCCGTAGGATCGTCTCTTCAGGAATCACCTTAGGGATGGTTTCAAGAGAGATATAAAAGGGGTAGGAGAAGTAAATTAATAATTGAGTTCCATGTGTCTATTTCTGATTGTTCAAATTATAAACACAATGGATATTAAGGAAAAATGGTTCCCATAAGGCATATATCATATTGTCATTGAGATATTGGGCCCTGGACTATATTTATTGAGCTCATACTTACAGCGTTTTCTCCTTTCCTATTTACTGGGAGTCATGGAATGAAGTATAATCATTATGATCTTGTGAACTGTTTTCTTAAAGTTCAAGTGTTTAAGAATCATAATTTCAGGATTGAAGTCTGATTGTAGAGTAAGTTTGGCATATGTTCAAGGGTTTCTTTCTTAAGGTAAAATGGGAGAAAAATACTTCTCTTAGGAAGGAAACACTTAATTAAAAACAATCTTTCAAGAATGTGAGCCAAAGATGAAACATAATTTCAAAACAGTATACTAAAGTTGATTTAAATTTTACTATTTTCATTTTTAAAAGATTTTAGTTATTTACTTAGAGGGGGAGGGAGGGAGAAAGAGAGAGAGAGAAACATCAGTATGTGGTTGCCACTCATGTGGACCCCACTGGGGACCTGGCCTGCAACCCAGGCATGTGCCCTGACTGGGGATTGAACCAGCGACCCTTTGGTTTGCAGCCCGCACTCAATCCACTGAGCTACACCAGCCAGGTGAATTATTCTATTTTTAATAAGTTGGAGTATATCTAATCATAGCTAGTGCATTTCTGTACTGCACAGTACACCAGAGATTGCCTAGTATAGTTGGATGAGGCAGAAAGGTACTTCATTTCCTCTGCCAAATAGAGGACTTTTAATTTGTTTATAAAATCCACTAATAGGTAGAAATACTGTGTTGTTGTGGTTGATTGGGAATAGTGAATGTTGGGAGATTTTTCCTCTTGCATTTGCTTTCAGTTATAAAAAAAGCAAACAGTGCATGGTGACTTTGTCATAGACATCTGCTTTTAGGTAATAATCATTTTTAAGGAAATATGCCATGACTTTTGGGGTCATTTGAACCTGCAGTGTCTATTTAATATAAGTATAAATGTCAGATTGTAGCATACATGTGGAGCTAGTAAAGATGAGTATTTGCTATGATAATATTCATGCGTCCTAAATGTTAGCTTTTAAAATTTACCTTGAAGATGTATTCTATTTTCATATTAGGGTCAGTTTTCACTTAAGTACATGATCTTTCTAGAAGGGAAGTACAGAAGTGTTAACATGTGACTGAACAAAATGGATATAGATCTGGGTAATAGTTTGACATGAGCATCTTTTCTGGGCTGTGGAAAAGAATGTGGTTGATTTAAAACTAGTGTGAGTGTTTGTTGAACCACTGTATAAGACCAGGTCATCAGTCCTGGATTTGCTTAAAAAATTTTTTTAATTCTAAAAATGAATTTCTTTTGCTTTACATTTATGTTTCATTGAACAACTGTGTTTTGAAATAAAATTAGTTACTCACTGTCTTACATTGTATAAGCCCATGAAGTATGTATTTTAAAGTCCATGTTCCTAGATATCCTTTTCTTTTTCTTGCACTACTCTGTGGAGTAGTATGACATTTTAAAGATCGGCACTTGCCTAATGGGGCCTTGCGGAGGGTAGTAAGGTAAGTTAAATGAGTGGAGTCAATCTGGTGGGGACTGTGGTGGACCAAAAAACTCTTGTGTCAACCACAGTGAGGTAGCAGCTCCTTAGCTCCAGCCAATTGTTGGCAGGTGGGAATGCAGGCATAATGTTTGGAGATCCTCTTCTTTTTCAAATGAGAAGCCAGAGATCCAGATTTTTATGTGAAATCTCCTGATTTTTAAATCTTGGCAACCTTTTCAAATACTTTTTTAAGTGTGTGGTCCAAACAAAACTCATCTGCAGGCTTTATTCAGCCTACTGACTGCCAGATAGAAACCTCTGTTTTAGATAATATTTTAATGGATGAAGATAATAGTTTCATTGCATGTGATCATTCATCTTGGGAATTCCCCACTGGGATGAACCAAATTCTTCATTTTTTTTCACAATTAAAAACAATGTTTAGTAAATACATTTCTGGTGCTGGTAGTTTTTTTAAGATTTTATTTTTTATTAGAGGGGAAAGGAAGGAGAGAGGGAAACATCAATGTGTGGTTGCCTCTCCCGCACCTCCTACTGGGGATCTGGCCTGAAACCCAGGCATGTGCCCTGACAAGGAATCAAACTGGTGACCCCTTGGTTCTGAGGCCAGCATTCAGTCCACTAAGCCACACTGGCCAGAGCTGATGCTGGTAGTTTTAATATACAACTTTTTCTTCTTATGACCCACCTATAAAGAAAAATAAGATAAGAGCAAAAATAAGAGCAAAACAAAAAATGGTCAAAGGATTTTATTAAAGGTTAGAAAAATAAGCAATTTATAATCAGAGGGGAAGAAAGGGAAATTTATTTCTAAATTCTGAAAAGAATCCCATGATTTGTATTAGTTACTGATGTAGATAGATGAAAAGCTGAATGCAACCCTAAAAAACTTTTCATCTCACCTTTCAGCAGTGGATTTTTGTCTTTGAATCTTTGTGGAATTGCTATAATTTACCAGGCAATTGATTATGATGTCATGAGGAGGAGATGGACCACAAGGGGAAAACTTCTCTCTACTAATTTGTACAAGGCCAATATTTTACACAAGCTTCAAGGAAACATCATTTATATTGTGTAAGATGAGATTTTCAATGTCTATCTAATTTTTTGAAGGGCTCTTTAAAAGAAATAATCTATTCATAATTGAAATTCTCCAGACAAATCAGATATCAACATTTTCAACAGAACAGGTAATTAATTGGTTTGAATTTCAAATTGAAGGTCACCCTGTTATTGATTTTTGTGGGAATAGGAAACAACATCTTGTTAAAATGATCCGCAGGTGAGGCCTAGGTTGCCTAGGTTCCGTCGGGGGCTCGTTGAGCAGCACCACTGGACAGTGTCAGACACCAATCAGAAGGGAGTCATCTCCGATGTAAACATACCAAGCTGTTGGTTTGCTTCCAAAACTGCAGAGAAGAGCTGAACTGGAGAAAAGACCAGAGATTAACAGTTTGTTTTATAGTAAGTCAGGTATTTCAAATCAAGTGACTGGTGCAGCTTGTTACGAATCATCTGTAAGTTTGTCCGAAAGACATTGGTATGCCATGTGCTAGAAGTTCAGTATCAGCGCGGCTGTGACTTAACACTTTGGAAAACTTTTCAACTGGGACTTAGTAAAATATCTTTAATACAAGGAGAGGAAAGCACTGAAGTAAAGAGGGTGGTGGAGAATGGAGGATAAAAGAATATAGCTTTTTAGATGCTATTAGTTTTTATAAAACAACACATGTGCCTTGTATTTGATACATGGTTTTATTGTTCCATATGCCAAGCTATTTTAAAGCAGTCATTTCTCTCTTTGCTGTGTTTATACTTTTAAAAATGGTCTAATGTAAAGGTAACATGAACTAAGTGGGTGGCGAACAGTGTGCCTTTCTAAACTAGAGTATTTTAATTTTAGCTGTGCTGAACAAGTTGGAAACTTAAGCAGCGTCTTTTTATGGTTCAAAGTAAAATTCTTGAAAAGGACAAGCCTTCCATTCTAAATACCCTGGAGCTGTTACTGCAGTTATTTCCAGGTTGACATAGTTTTGTGTAGGCATGACAGTGGCACCAACCATCTACATTAAGCCTTAACATTCCACAGAACCATTTCAAGTTTATTATGAGCTTCAAAGCCTGCTCATCCCTAAGAGAATATCAAGTTTAAGCATGTCACTTTGCCAAAGTCACAATTAACTTTCTTAAAATTAAAAAAGTACCTTTCTTAAATCAAAAAGGCTGATTTTCTACAGGTGATCTTTGAAGAACCTTCTCAGTTCAGTACAGATTCATTTTTCTGATCCACTGTTGCTGCCCTCTGGAGTTCCTTCTGTCAGTTCCTCCTGTTAGCAATGGTTGGAAACTACCCCAAATAAAGAAGGACTCATCACAATTAAAACTGTTGAGATGATGTCAACACTCCTTTTCAGTTTTATTCCTAGAGCTCAAATCATTGATCCTGTCTTACCAATGCCCAGTTGAGTTTTCATCACAGTACTTAACAATGTTGCTAATGGGGAAAAAGATGCTGTGCTTTTTCAATACTTGGGCATCTCTACACCATGGAAGTCTAGAGCTTTAAAAATCTGGTCTGTTTAGCTTGAGATCATGGTACTCTGCTTCTCTTCTTAAGCAAATGAATTCCCTTTTTCCTGAACGTGAAATGCCTACCCTTTTAGAGGCTCCTGGTCTTTAGTTCCTATCTCAGTTAATAAACCCTTCCTGTCTATCCCTTGCATCTCAGAGATGGAATGTGACGGACTAGTCAGCATCGCAAAGGTCACTCTAAAGCTATCGGCAGAGCACGCTGCCCTTTGTTACTCAGTGATGATAATGCTACTGTAGCAGTTAACTGGATGTATTAGACCGAGTTACTTTTCCAGAATACAAAATTATCTATTTCTTCTAAACACCTGATAGAATGCCCATTCGCAAGCTGTCTCACTGTATTTTCAAAAGGGATCTTCACTATTACTTGAAATATCAGTGCTTTGGCCATAGGAAGGAATCATATATGCAGAGTGGGTATCCATTGTGTTGCTTTGCTTCAGTGAAAATACTTCTAAGTTACACTCGTGTTTTAGAGTTTTCATATTGTCTGAAGCAAATAATATCCCAACAAATTGGAAAATCCAAGGTGTTCCAAACAGTTTGCTGTGGTAGTTATATTTTTGTTAGTGTAACAATACTTAAAATCATGTTATGAACTTTTTTTAAAGGAAAAGGTGCCTTATAAAAAAGACTTTATTCCCTTTTATGTTTTTTTCCACAAGTGTAAAATGTGGCAAAAGCTTATTGATTTCAGGTTTTAACTTTAAACGTAGTGCAACAGTGGGTTTCACCATTTTTGTATACATTCTAGTTTACTTATGAAATATTAAATGATATTCAAAATTACATAGGAATAATGAATAAGTGATCAAACTAATTATTTGCAGCAGGGGGATTAAAAAAGGTTTATATTATATATGCTTACATTGATTTTGTGCCACTAGTATAGTCTTAATACAATTTCTGGTACACAGGTAGCATCTTTTCCTTACCTTTTATTTAAGTAAAAATGATTAAAGATCCAAAGTGTTAAGGTGCCAGTGAACTTTCCTAATTGTCTTTACTAATGAATGTGCTTCGGACTACTGTACTTTCCCGAAAGTGCCATGTGCCACATTGTCTTCCCTCCCTAAGTTCTGTTTGGTCCTAGTCAGATTGGTTGAGCAATTTAGGCATTTAAAATTACTTCCTCTTTGGTTTCAGAATCAGTAAGTGAAGGCTCAAAAAAATCCTCCCCCCGCCTTTTTTGGCATGTAGTATCTTTGAACAGTGCAGATTTTGTCCTGCCTTCCTTTCATACATGCATTCCGTCAGTTGTTTGTTATTGAGCTAGAGAAGCACATCTAAAGTAGAATCTATTCCCTCTCCAAAATGGTGGGGTAAATCGGTGTTCAAATAACTTTTGTTGTAGTAATTCAGTAATCAAAGGCACTGAACAGAATTACTTCAAGTAGAATGGTTTTCAGACAGTGAAAAAAAGCACAGTGACACAGTTTTATGTTGTAGGTTCTTCATGACCTAAACGTTTTTTGAAAAGACTTTCTTTTTCCTCAACCTCTCTTTGCTGAGAGGACTTTTTTTCCCTTTAACTTAGAGGTATGTTTATCTTAGAATAATAATCATTTCATGCTGTTCATATTTTTTTCTAGTTGACCCATTCTCCAGACCCTTAAAAAACTTTTCCAAGTGGATGTAAATTCCATTTTAATTAGACCAATGCAATCTAATACTACAACTAGCCAGGAATGGAAGAAACATGCTGGAAGTTAATACAACCCAAATCAACCATAGCCAGATAATTCCCCTGATCTTTGTAACAACCCCCTTACCCACCTCCTCAATTAAATGATTCTGTTGTTCTGGAGTTTCAACAAGACATTTAAGGTTCATTTAAAAAAATGATCATTCTTTACAGGATTCTTTACTTTTGCATTTCTCTTTTTCTCTTTTCCTTGCCACACAGCTGTCACTGGGATAAGGGAAAGATTGGGGGAGGGGAGGAGGAGGAAGCCCTGTTCAAATCGTGTCACGTAGCACTAATTCATCTGCTCTCATTAGAGGGAGCGAGGGACAGCAGTGATGGCCAAGAGCTGCACTCCACACATGACACGCGAACAGTTTGGGGAATAGAAAATTGCTTTCTCAGGAAGCCCAGCCAATTAAGGACTTGACCATATTGAATGTCAAGTGTTAATTTAGGTTTTTCTTCATTTTCCCAGTAGTAATGCAGGTCCTGTGATGAGCAAATACATGTCAAGTAAAAGTTGATTGCATGAAGGACCTGGGTATTATATGTCACTGACAAGTCACAAATGTACTGAAGTCTTTTAACCCCTTAGGTGAGTGTGGTAGGGGCGGGGGAGGGAAGAAGGGGATTAATGGTACCATAATGATAAGAATAGGTAGTTTGTCGGGTAGCCTGGGTGGGACAGGCACTAATGGTAATTCATGCAAAAACCAGGGATAGGACAAATCCTGTTTTCAGGGCAGAGAGCCCTTGAAATGCACACAGTATGATTCTTTCCTATTGCAAACATACTGCCCAGAATATATATTCTATCTTTGAAGCTTTTCTAGAAAGGGAAAGTAGTGTACTCAAAGGTATTGACCTAGGAAATTTCTTCTTATCTCCTTTGAGTGAAGTAATACATTTATTAAGTAATTATATTATTTTGGGCATTTTAACCCTTGGCTCAGTGCAGGTGATATTTCTGGCTATTTACTTATAATTTCAATTTCTAATGAAATAATATTTATTTTAAAAAACGACTCTGTAATTCTGGGTCACAGAAAAGATGCAAAAGATTGAAAGAACGTTTGCTTTCTGTCATGAGAATCTCTGTGAGGTAGTGTTTAGTCAGTAGAAACTGGTGGAAGGTCCATCATTGTTTCTGCTTTCATTCTGTGTCCAGTTGTAGAAGGGAAGAGATTTAAGCTTTAGTGAGTGGGGTAACTTTGCCTTTTTGAAAACTAAATGTTGAACATTGCCTATCATGTATAGCATCTCATTTCCATTCATCAGCATTCATTTACATATGAATGTCCTGAAAATAAGAGAATGTCTGTTTCTGTTGCAGTTGTACAAGTAGCAAATAAAAATACCCCCACAGTTGAAGATCCTCTGGGTGTAAGCAATCTTAGAGTGAAACTCAGAGCACTTATAATCTGGCTGTTTTTAAATTCTTTGTGTCTAGAACCACTTTCCCCCCTTATATTCATGAAGATGTGATCTTAAACACTTTCTTGAAACTTACTCTCTCTTATTTATTCAACAATTTTAACACACTTGGCCTTTGTTGACAGTTTTTGCCCTTTGAAAACTTGTCTGATCATGCTTCAATTTTGGCAGTAAGAATACTAACAGTCATCTCTTCCTCAGGTTAGAAATTGTGCTATCATTCTATTAAAAGCTAAATTGACATTCAGGAACAATCAGGAAACAGTGAAAAGGACTTGATGTTTAATAAAATTGTTTTTTTTTTTTAAAGAAAGGAACATTAAGCTTCTGAATGCTGGGATGTAGTATCAGTTCTTGAACATCTCCCCTCCCTGTCTCAAAGCTAACCAAGTAAAATAAGCTTAGCTCTTTCTTCCCTTCCTATTTTTAGAAGCTCTGTCTGTGGAACTCAAGTGGCATTGCATGAGCACTGTTTAATTACAATTCAGTTGTCAGCAGCTTCTCTTCCGCTGGGTGTGCCGAGAGACTTAAGTAAGTTTCTGTAAAGTAAATTCTGATGATGGTAGCTCGGGTTGCTGATTCAAGTTATTCCTACTCTTCTGTGTCATTTTTGACGGATGGTACCTAATGCAATCAACTACAGGCCAAGAGAGCCTTTTCTTTGGTTGTGTTAGTAACTGGACCAGGAGTTCCCCTCCTCCTTGGATCTCTCCATCTGATGGTCACTCCTTCCTGCTGCCCCCACCAATACTTCAGCCCAAATAGGAAAGCAAAAAGAACCACAGTCCCCACCCTAGGACAAGCTTTTCCTAAATCTCCATTTCCCTGTGGTGAAGCTGAAGCTGCCTCCCTTTGCGTGCGTTTTTGATAAATTTAAGAAGTCAAATCGCTGACACAGATAGATAATCCGAGTGTATAGGGTGAAGAGTTATAAATTAACACATTATTCCCTCTTAATGTGAAATACTTGAGAATGCATTTTCTCAGTCCCCTGACATCTACCCAGTGAGGGCTCACATTGTACTTTTCAAGTGGCATTGATTTGTTAAAGCGCTGAATTAGCATCTCTGGCCAGCTGCTTGATCCACTGTTGTGTCGAGGGGCTCCAGTCCCTCCTCTCTCCCCCAGCCATCCCCTTTTTCCCTTCAGTCTCCCATTTCACTGCTCCCCTTCCCATTCTTACTCTATTTCTCTCTCCACCCCTTCTTTTCTGTAGCTTGCCTTTTCTTTCGGTCTGTTTTTGTCCCACACCATCCCTTTCCTTTTTCTTCTCTTTTATCCACACATCTTTCCCTTCACATCTCCTTGCCTCTGAGGCTTGCTGCACTCACCCTGGTTTAGAGTCTGCTTACTGCCTGTGTGTGGCATAGTGGTAGTTGGTTTAGCCACTTCTATAACTCCAAGTGCACTCTTTTTGAGAAGAATAAATTAACATGTGCGTGTTTGTGCTTCTTGTAATAGAAGTTGGTGAGAAAATTCTCACCTATTTTGCTTTCTAAAAATTAAAAGGTAACTGATAAAACTTTGGAACTTGTATTTCTAAATGTCATTTAGCTGTAAAATGTTTTTGGTTAAAAGAAAATAAAAATCACCTATGGTTATCACAGATTTGATCATTCTATATGTACCTACCAAAATAAGTTAGTATTTTTGCAACATTTTTGGATTTTTGCGATTTTGCATTTCAGTGACTTATTGACTTGACTTTCTTTTCTAGCTGATTCTGTAGTGTTCTGATTCCACTTATTTGTGATGGCACAATTTCATATAAAATATGATTTCCTCATTATGATGCATCACTGCACCGCAGTAGTGAATAGATTATAAAATTGGTTGACAATTTATTTAGAAATAAAATGAAATTGATTGTCACTTCTTTTAGTAATGTATCTCAAAGTTCCAGAGATCTTTAGAGGAAATGCATAAAAAATGAGGGGATTCAATATGGGGCTTGTGCAAGTACACAGACCCTTGCTCTTTTCTTTGAGTATTGGTCCAAGATACTTTGGAATCACTGTCTTGATTAATTTGGTAGGAGTGAAAAAGTGTATCTGCCTGGATTTAAATAGAAATTGCCTTCTGTAATTTTAGTCTCATGGCTTCCTGTGTTTCTGTCTTCAAGTTCACTAGATTTTCCATTAGTAACATCAAAATTGAAATTTGAATATACAGATAATAAACCAGACTACCTGAAAAAAATCAAATGTTTTATTGCTATGTTTTATGTAAATTAAAATGGCAGTTTGATTTCAGCATTTACATTTTGAAACGGAAATATTTTTATATAGGTTTTAAAAATCTCTGATCAGCCCTGGCTGGTGTGGCTCAGTGGATTGACTGTGGGCTTGCAAACCAGGATCGCGCTTCCATTCTTGGTCAGGGCATGTGCCTGGGTTGCTGGCCAATTCCAGCAGGGGATGCACAAGAGGCAACCATACATTGATATTTCTCTTTCTCTCTCCTCCCCCTCCTTCTCCTTATGTTTAATTTATAAACATAAATTAAAAAATTTTTTAAAAAATGAAAAAAAATCTCTGTTCAGTTTGATTTCCTAGCCCTTACTCCCCACCCCCAAGTCAAATATAATTCCTTTAAAAAAATCAGTTGGCTATCCTATCTAGAATTAGCATGGCTTGGCTAAGGTGAAGAGATTTGACTGACTTTTCAAAGCAAGATAAAATCTGTTTAAAGAAAAGAAAAAACAAAGCTCTTGACTAGGGCTTAAGACTAATTTCATGGAGCAGGAAGACAAAAATTACCCTAAAGAAGACAATTTGACTTTATTTTATATGTGCATGTTAACTTGCTTGAAGATCGTCATTTTGTGTTTTTGGTTATTAATACCTTAGATGAAATAAGGTATTCTTCATTTGTTACTAAGAATAGAACATGCCTTCCCTGAAGGAGGGTAAATTTGGAACACCTGATGTTTTTGGCGGGGGTAATTATACCTCACTTGGCTGTAGTTCAGGGTCATGGCAAGAAAGAGGGATTTGCTGCTTTTTAGAACTGCAAGTGACTTCAGTGAGAGGGGGAATAATAAGATAAAATAAGGCAAGGTTAAAAGTGAAAGTGCCCCATATGAAAATAGTTAATGATGAGAAAGAAAAAAAGAATGATCAGAAAAGTAAAAAAAAAAATCTGGAAGGCATACTTTTTGTTTTTTTTTTTTTAGATTTTTTATTTATTTATCTTTAGAGGGGAAGGAGAGAGGGAGAGAAACATCAATGTATGGTTGCTTTTCGTGCATCCCCTGCTGGGAACTGGCCTGCAAGGAACCAGCCTGCAACCCAGGCATGTACCCTGATTGGGAATCGAACCGCAATCCTCTGGTTCGCGGGCCTGTGCTCAATCTACTTCTCTCCCATTGGTGGGAGAGAAGTTGAGGATAGAGGATGTTTGGGGAACAAAATTACGGTATCTGATAACAACAGAAATCAATCTGTGATAGTATCAACAATTAAAAATACAATAAGCCCTGGCTGGTGTAGCTCAGTGGATTGAGGGCGGGCCTTTGAACCACAGGATTGCGGTTTGATTCCCAGTCAGGGCACCTGCCTGGGTTGCAGGCCAGTTCCTGGCAGGGGACACACAAGAGGCAACCATACATTGATATTTCTCTCCCTTTCTCCTTCTCTTCTCCTCTAAAGTTAAATAAATAAAATCTTTAGAAAATACATGGAAATAGAAATAAGCCAGGTGTTGAAATACAAATACCATATGATATCACCTTTAACAGGAAGCTAAACAGCAAAACAAACAAGCAAGCAAAATATAACCAAAGACACTGAAATAGAGAACAGGGGGATAATGACCAGAGGGGAGAGGGGAGAGGCGAGGGAATTTCAGGGGGGAAAGGGGAAGGATTTACAGGAACTAGTATAAAGGACACATGGACAACAACTAAGGGGGGTGGAAATGGGAGGAAGGTAGGGAGCACTGGGGGGGGGGTGGACTGGGATGGGAGCAAAGACAGAAAACTGTACTTGAACAATAATTAAGTAAAAAAATTATATTAAAAATAGGTGGAAATAAGCCCTGGCTGGTATAGCTCAGTGGATTGAGCGCAGGCCTGTGAACCAGACAATCGCGGTTCGATTCCCAGTCAGGGCACATGCTTGAGTTGCAGGCCAATTCCCGGCAGGGGCCAGTTCCCTGCAGGGGATGCATGAGAAGCAACCATACATTGATGTTTCTTTCCTCTCTCCTTCCCTTCCCCTCTAAAAAGATAAATAAATAAAATATTAAAAAAAATAATAGGTGGAAATAAAAGAAAACAAGACTATAAAAAATTAATATTGTTTTATTGGTTTTCGATGCCTAATTGGCATCAGAGTTTAAAATTAATTAAAACATTGAAAAATTTCCAATGTGATTTTAATATTTCGTTTGTTGTACGGTACGTGTATGCATGTTTTTATTCCTTAGTTTGTCAGTTATGCTCCTTGGAAAGTAGATGTCTCTGCACAAGTAATAATAAATCCATTTAGAAAAATTAACTTGTTGCTTGTACTTTAACCACATGAGATGGTTAAGTATGGATGTTGTAGAATTCAACATCTAAGTTTTTCTCTAAAATTCTCAAGAGAAATCAGAATTATTTCTGTTTTTGACTTTTGTAGGCCTAAATTAAATGTCACTTAAATGCGAAAGAACTGGCAGCTTTGATAAGTAGTCCCCAAAGCAAACCATTTTGTCAGTAATCATAATCTAATTATGAATGCAAATGTAAAGTTTGTTTTTTAAAAAGTCCAAAGCAAACAAAGGAGAAAGAAAAACAGGCCACTCTGCAACTCAAGGAAAAAATGTCCAGGCACTTAAACATAAGACTTTCAATAGTATCAGTAGTAATAAGAAAAAAACCTTTGGCGTGGGCCCAAGTCCTGTTGAGAGGGAGCAGCAAATGGCCTGCGCAGTGTGTGGCTCTGCAGAAGTTCCAGAGTGACACATGCATCACAAGCAGGTCACATTGTGAGGGGTTAGGGGTCATGTTCAAGAGCTGAGTGTTGCTGGACGAGGCTGAGGAAGCAGAGGTGGCCCCTCTGTGCTCAGTGTGTGGGTCTGTGTACTCCTTTCCCGTCAGAGCTGGCCCAGCACGGCCAAAAAAGCGGTTCCTTGGCAGAGTTTAATGGCAGGATGATGTAGTCTGTTGTGACTAGTGCATTCCTTTCAGGTTAAACTAGGGAAATGGCATTGTGTTAAAATTCCAAGTCGCATGAATGTTTTATTGCCACAGTGCATTTAGCCCTCTAGGGGAGTGTGTGGTGGCGGGTGGGGGTGGTGGTGACTTAGAGACTCAGGAACTATCAGAAGAACACTTCCCTTGGAAAATTTTACCCACCAGCATGAAGCTGATTTGCTGTAATGGTCACTTAGAAGGGTTTCGCTTTTTCCTAAACTGTGTTTTGCTGTCTGGACAATTAACAGCTGAAGAAAACATGACAAGACACACGCAAAGAGGTTGGGAGATAGAGAGAGAATGTGCCAGAAAGGAGTTGCACTGAGCTGCCTTCTTGTGTAAACTGCCAGAGGGAGAGTCCCCTCCCCCCCCTCTCAGCCTCAGTCCTTGTCTCCCCCACCCTACCCCCCTGCCCCGGTGTGTTTTGCTGTCTTCCTGAAGGCCAGGAGTGATCTGTTAACCTTGCACCACTGACTGGGAGGCCACTGCAGCTCATGGTACTGTATGTTACCATTACTACTCCCTCATTCCTTTTCACTGGCTGTTTTTTTTTTTTTTTAACTATTTTCTCTGTAATAACGGTTTGCATTAGTCAGAGATACAATTTTGGAATGCAGAAGGTCTGAATTTAAAACAAAACAAACTTAATTAAGGGACTGTTTTTTTTTTTTCTCTCAGCATTTAGAGGGGCTAAATCTAACCATTCTAATTCAATTGCAGCCAGAGGTTTCCAGTGTGATTTAAAACCATGAATTCTGGAAATAAGGCAGTAAAAGATGCAAGTCATCTGGGGTGTGGATCTTGTAAAAGAACTTAGTTGTTAAACCATGTGAGCATCTTCAGAGTTTTAGGACATTTTCAGGCTTTGCAGTTGTCTCGGATAAATCCATTTTGCAGATTGCTTTCACCCCTGTCCTTCTCCAGGGAAATTCTAGTCTTCTTAATTCACTGTTTCAGTTGTTTCAGGCTTACAGTCACTGAGGGTGTTTACAATATGGCCTCAGTTGTAATTGTGCATGTTACATGTAACACTCAGGATTTCTTCATGATTTGATCTGACTCAAGTTAATTTATAATAAATTAAAATGTGGATGTATGAACAGCCTTCTATTTTGCATTGGGTCTTCATTAAATATTCATACATCTGATTTTTTCCCCAGCGAGTAGGAGAAATATGGATTATCTTGGACTTACCTAGGGAAAGATATTTTTCATAGTTTGAATTTTAGTTTTGGATTGCCTTTCTATTTCTCTTCATTTTCAAACCATAATACTTTCCTTGTTTTCATGTTCTTATGTGTCATTTCCTCTTCCTTAATAATGCACAGATATATAGATACAGTTGTGTAGGTTTGCCTGTATGTGCATGCACCCTTTGGTAAATGCCAAATATATACAAAAAACAGTTTGTGGAGTTGTTAAGCTGAGACATTTTTTATTGATAAGTTATTTTTTATTTCTAAAAATTATGTGTAATAGAATATACCACATTCTCAAGAATAAACCACAGAAAAGTAAATTATGGGTGGGTTTATGTGCCCAACTTATACAATTTTTGGTACATGTTTATGTATTTATATAAATAGGTGATTTTTGTCAAGATAGACCTGAATTTAATCTGATTAATGCTATCTGTATGATGGCTCTTTGATGGCTGTATGAAAAGTTACATTCACATTGTTTATGAGAGATCATAACCAACAATCAGTCAAATCTATAGAAATATAAAGATTTTATTCATGAACTTGGCACTTCAAATTGTAGATGAATTTCTTAGATATTTCCCTGTACATTCCAGAGAATACTTTAATAATTCTTTTTACTCTATTGGATGTAGAAAAGTTATGGTGATGGTAATTTTTGCTTTTAGTTCTGAATTTAAAAGAAACTTTTAGCAGACTACTAAACTTACCTTTGTGCATATTTTTTCTTATATTAGACAATTTCAAAATTAATTTTTTTCTAAATATAAAAACTTCTTAGCATTGCCAAATTAAGAAAAAATCTATCATATACATTTAGAGCATTAAAATGTATTTATTATTCTGATCATGGAAGCAGTTTTTGATTATCAAAAGGGTGTTGTGGTTGTATTCAACCCTTTTCATTTGGCCTTATTAAATTTTTTTTGCTTTATAAACCAAGAGGCAAAGGTGGAATTTACTCTAATATCCTGTCTCCCTAATAAGAAAATTACAGTTGATTTAGGAATTCTCTTATAAAAATAAAGCATTATTAAAATATCAATACTTCTCCTTTCAGCATTTTTCTGTTTCCGTTGTACCAGACAGGCATCAGTGTTAGGCATTATAGAACTCTTACAGGGGTGCCATTATAGTGGACCTGAGTTGAGATGCTTAGTCTTGTGACCTTGCGTAACCTTTATTTTCTTCAGTTTTAAAATGGGGGAAAGAACATATAGCTTGAGAATTTGTCAGGAGTGTGAAATGAGAAAGCACTTGTACGAAGCTGAAGTACATAGTAGGTATTCAGTAAACTAGAGCCCTATCTTTGAACTTGACCTTTGTCAAGCTTCCTTTGGGAAGCTTGAATTTTGGGAACAAGAGGATAAATTTAATTAAAATATTTTAATTTCTTCAATTATCTCTAGGAAAGGAGATAGCAGATATTGACAGACAACGTTTTCTACTTTATTTATTTATTTATTTATTTATTTAGGCATCTCTTATGTTACTCATTAGTCTTGCATTTTGGTCACTCTGCAATATTCTCACCAGGTTGGCCTTAATGGATATCAGAGTGATGCTATGATTTCTGTGACACAACCTAGGGCTAACAGTAGATTAAAGGCAAAGAAGCAAACACAACTCTATTGTGTTTACCTTTGTATAATCAGTTCTAATCATTTGCTGGATTTGAAGCTTCTTACCTTATTTTGATATTATTATATTAGTACTTGATAGTAGAGCTTAAAGTTAAATTTTAGAGGAAATTTTACCCCAGCCTCTGTCTCTAGCTTTGTGAATATTCATTCACTTGTTTTCACAAAATTTAGGTCACATTAAGGCTTATGGTATTTACACCTCTCAGTACATTTAAACAAAGTAATAGCAACATAGATATAGATATGGGTAATATTTTATCTTATTTTACAGTCTTGCATAATTCCTTAGGTATAGTTAAGGGCTTGGGAATTATTTGTTGAGCAAAATATGCTTCTTTTTTTGTTTTTTAATCCTGGATTACATTTTTATCAAAAGCAATTGTATTCTTATGTATAGCACATCAGTATTGTCATAGATGATCTTTGATTAGCATTGCTATTTTGTCTAACATCTAGTTTCTTTTAGCCAACCCCAGTGTGAACATTCTGTATCTTAAGATCTAAAATAAATATTCAGCTTGGTGTTTACTTTTGTTTGTGCCTAAGAGAAGAAGAGGATTAAAAACTACTAATTTCATAACTACATCTTAGATCACACAATGTGCTGGAGTTGGTACCTGTCTTATTCAGTTATTATAAAGGTACTCAGGGCAGCTACAAGTATTGTCATTTACAGATTAAATAAGGAAATTACAGAGGAAATAAATATGTAAAATCTGTATCCAGCATGGTGGCCCTCAAGTCTTTGCTTTTACCTCTACTGTATTCTTCTCATCCATCTATAACCTAAGCTATTAAAAATAAAGTTGTCAAACCTGCTGTTTTTTCCCTTTCAAGTTAAATTTTTACAAGGAAGCCACTACCTAGAACTAATAAAAATTAAAGCTGCTCTAGATGGAAAGGTGTACAGTTATAGAGCCTTATCTTTTAGACCTCTACTAGGGAACCATGGGATACCTGGTTAGAAAACCATAGGCTAAGGTTCCCATACTCATAAAGAAAGCATAGCACAACCTGTTTTTCCACCTGGGAGCTGAAGGTTTTGTCTTAAGCTTGGAGGTACAATTATAGGGAATTCACAGGAAAAGCAAGTTGCTGACTAACTTTTAAAAAGAATATATCTAAGAGAAAATAGTGTAGGTAAATGCAAAAGGAATTACAGTTATATCATTGTATAGTTTTTCATATGTTAATTTTCAGGGTACAGATTTTGTTTAATCTTTAGCAGTGAAATAATTTTACATAAAAATCAGTTATAACTTTAAGTCTTAACTGTAGACTATGCCTGAAAATGTATTCACACTATTTCAGTTTGAAAATATTAAATAGTTTTTGTGCTCAATATTATAAAATGGTACAGCATATCTGTAAGAGATATATGCATATATATATAATATAGCACATATGTATATTGTAAGGATGGAGAATGTGGAAGATCTAACCCTGAGAAAATAATATAAAACACACTTTATTTTAAATAAATTGCTTGTAAAAAATAAAAACATTGACATGGTAGTTTTGTAATGTCTTTTTTTGTGTATGTAATGTCTTTATAAACTGGGAATTTCAAGTTTTCTCATCTGCTAAATTTATATTTTATGTAGTATTTCATTAGAAATAGGATTTTTGTTTTATTACCATTGGGAAGTATGGGAAGGGTCCATACTTTTGAGCCAGATGTATCTATGTTTCAATATATCTCTTCTTTATGTGATCTTGGAAAAGTTATACAGCCTTTCTGAACTTCAGTTATTTTGTTGACGAAATGGGGCTCAGAAGTGTAAAGCCTGGCACAGAGAGGGTGAGCTGTGTCGATTGTTACTGGCAATTTCTTCTTCTGTGGTTCCTGTTGCAACTAGTTTCAAGCCTTATGCATTGTTCACTTAGTATCTCTTTATCAAGGGTGGTAGAGGGTTCTTAATTGTTATATCACATACATATTTGGCCTGTTCCATTTCTACTGTAAAAAATACTTGTGCCAACCTTACTTTTGTTGGAGAAAATGAGAGTGGCGAAAACTCTTCTTTTTCTTCACTAAGAATCATTCACTGAGCAACATAATTCTAAAGTCTTATGTAGCCTTTGGGTACTTTAGGAACCGTTTTATAGGTTCCTGATTGAATTAATACATTTCCATCCAGGCACTATTCTTTTAACCTCTTCTCTTCCTCTTAACCCATGGATTCTTTTGTAAGGGACTTTTTTGATCCAGTAGTGAGTTTGTCACGTACAGTGGGGATGCCAGTTCATAGATATGCTGGTTATTGGTAAGCTTAAAAGCCTTTCTCTCTTTAAAACAAAGGAAAAGGAAGAACCAACATAGCAATAACAAAAACCAAAACCCCTACCAAACAAAAAAAAAATCTTATTTTCTGAAAAACTCAGTGCTTTATAAAACGTTGAACCTAAACTTTGCACCCTGATTTTAATTTTTAATAGGTTTAAACTTCTTTTACAGCTTTTGTATAAAGTATTTATATTTCTTGTACAGATCTGATTTAAAAACTACAAACATAATAAAAACTGAAAGTATGCCAAGGAATCATTTTTTAAAAGATTTTATTTATTTATTTTTAGAGAGGGGAAAGGAGGAAGAAAGAGAGGGAGAGAAATAGCTCTGTGTGGTTGACTTTTCTGCACCTCCCACAGAGACCTGGCCTTCAACCCAGGCATGTCCCCTGACCCAGAATTGTACTGGCGACCCTTAGGTTTGCAGGCCTGCACTCAATCCACTGAGCCATACCACCCAGAGCAGAAACCATTTTATTAACATTTGTTTAGTCATCTTAATTTACTTTTACATATAAATGTAGGAGTAGATACTAGTTACATAAAAAGGATAATGAATATGTGACTTAAAAAAATCATGTCATTGATATCTTTCCATGTCTATAATTATAAATATTTATCATAATTTTAGTATTCCTAGTATTATTATTGTACCATAATTTACTTAATAAGTTCTTGGTTTGTGGACATTGAAGTTGTTGCCAACTCTTTTCTTTTATGAAGAGTGGTGCTTCAATATGAACATTCTTGTTTGCACTTGTATTCTTTTTTCCTAAAGGTGAATTCTTGAGAGTGAGGTTGCTGGGGAAAGAGGTACCATTTTGCACAGTTTAAAACAGGGGTTAGCAAACCTTTTCTGTATTTCTGTGCCCAGATAGTAAATATTTTAGGCCACCATATGGTTCCTGTAGCAACTATTCAACTCTGACTTTGTAGCTGCAAATGATTGTAGATTATGTATATGTAAAGGAATAGGCATGGCTGTATTTTAATAAAACTTTATTTTGAAAAGTAGGTATCAGGGAAGCAGCCATTTGGCTTTAGGATCAAATGTCATTGTGTACTTTTGCCTAGAAACAATGAAGAAGCTTAGGGATGGCAGTTTACCCCCAGTTGACCGTAAGCTGATCATGCCTTCCTATCTCAAGGCAGTATAAGGGCTGATAGATTTCTTTCCAGATATAGGTCAATCAATGCCTCCTTTAAAGAGCTTATTAAAGGGGGTTTTTAATACCTGTCTCTACTCTGAAGCCTAGTAAATTTTAAACTATATATGTTTAAATTTTAAACTATATATTTATATTTTATCTTTCTATATTCTAGATTTTAGCACATGTTGACACCTTGTGAGGCAAAGAAAGACCTCTTAAACCTATATTTTAGAGGACTTGTGTACCTTTCCTTACCTCTAGAAGATAGCCTTACTTGGAGCCAGGTTTTAGGGGTAATCCTGAAGTAAACTGGAAGGAAAGTCCCGCAAGAGAAGTATCATTTCAGCAGACTATGCCACAAATCAACAGGTGACATTGAATTAGTTAGTGAACCTTTACGGGCTAAATTATATTCAGAAGAATGTTCTGTGCATAAGTAGTAACCTCCTTGCTTCTTGGATTTCTGTGAAATAGGAATTATCGGCCACTAACTAACTGCCTTAAGGGTATTTGTTGCGGATCAGATGTAGTAATTATATAGTTAAAACTGTTCTATTTGTAACATTGGGTCACTGGTGCCACTGTGAATTTTAAGAGATTTGTTTATTATTTATTTTACATGTGTGTGTTGACTATCTGCTGTGTGTAAGGTAGTGTTGTAGGCGCTGTGGAAGAATACAAAGAGAAGTAAATTAGTTCTTGCCCTTAAGGAGAAAAAAATACACACTTCAAGTTCTATACTGCCGAGAGCCCTAAGGGTGGTAGAACAATGGGGAGGAAATTTCTTCCTCTTGGCGGGGTATCAGAAAACTTTGTGGAAGAAGTGGCATCAGAAAATAAGAAGATTTTCAAATGTATAATGGGGGGGGCGGGGTATTCCAGAAGAGCAGCTCAAGAACTATATCATACTAGGAAAGACCAAATCAGTAAGCATGAGACATCAAATAGGAAGAGAAGAAGATAAAGCTGGAAAGACAGAGTAGAGCGAGGTTTAAGAGGGCCAGTTAGGAACTTTAATTGGTAGTTTGTGGGGTACTCTAAACATCATCTAGGAGAATATGTCTGGCAGTTGCAGGGGGTGGTATATGGCACTGGTTGGGGAGTATGGAATGATCAAGTTGAGATTATCATTTAAGAGTTATAGCAGATGTCTGATCATGACCTCAATAGAAATGATCTGGAAGGTGCATGGGGGTACTGCTGAGGGGGTTAAAAGGGAAGAATAGACAGGCTTTCAGAAATTACTTGGTTTGGGAAATCAGGAGAAAGCTGTTAATCGTGATCTATGGTTCTGAGTCTTGGTTAATGGGATTGACATTGCAAAATATAGCAATGTCAGGGGAGAGCTGTAATAAACAAAGGGTAGTAAGGAACCCCTTTGCTTTGCTTGTTTTGCCCAAAGTGTTAACTGGATACTTGGAAATTTCTAGTTGGAGCTTGAAAGTGTAGGGCCGAAATTTACATGACAATTAAGGAATAGGGATTTGGGACTGTTGTTACACAGGTGACAGAGAAAATGTTATTTTACAACATATCTGATCATTAGGTAAGTCAGTGACATATGCAGCTCTATGTGAGGCTTTTGATACCAAAAACACAAAAATTATCATGCAGTTTATCACTTATAAAACATTCTCTTGTCTACTAATCTAGTTTTCAGCTTCTGAAGCCACTAGATTTCAGGAGTAAACTATGTTCAGTTTGGAAAAATATCTTATATTCTATGATTCCAAAGGAAAATACAAGAAATTTCATTTTACTCAATCTTCTCAGTATATCCTAAGACCCTCAGTAACAAAGAGATGCCATTGGTGGGAAAAATTTATATTCATTTTTTACCTGGTACAGGATGTGGCACCTTCTCATCGCCCCTAGATCTCACCCCAATTGAGATAAGTGCACTTAGGTTTGGGGAAGGAAGTTAGGGAGAGGGTGTGTATTCCATGGAAATCAACTTTGTTTGCTTTAGTGTATTTTCTCTTTTTAGTCTGGGATCCTCAGCAGGCTTGGAGGAGGAATTGTGCAGAACCCAGTATGACTGAGTTTGAGTTGGGAAACTTTTACTGTATGGACTAGCAGGACTGAATCTGCTTTCCTGTTTCCTTTCTTCTCTTAATATTACTTGTGTTCAAATTTTGCATGCAGACAAAAATCATGTTGATTCACTCATCATCAGCGTGCTGTATGATGGGCTTGGTGTGGTAAAGGCAAAGGCTTGCTCCCCTGCTCTCCTGTTTACAGCAGTCAGAATTTCTCTGGTCTGTTGGTGTGTGGTACGTGGCCTTCCCTCAGGCTCACTCTTCACGTCAAATAGGGCAAGTGTCTAGTCCAGAGGAACCTGTGTCTTTAGCTCACCGCTGTGCATTAAATCTAGTATTACATGTTCATTCTGTTTCATCTCTTAAATCATGTATGGACACAAACACTTTTTAACCATAAGAAGTTTAATATAGGCGGTTCAATGGGTAACTCAAGATGTTGAGTTTGGGGGGTAATGTTTTTCATTGTCTGGCACATAACACATTCATTTATCACATTCGTTCCTCAAACTCCCTTTTTTGCTTTTCACATACATTTTTTCCATCACCTTGTTCTCTTCAGTGTGTTAAATGTAGGAAGGAAAAATAATTTTGATTTGTCCCATTTGTGTCTTTGATGAAGTAAGATCAAGTTAAATGCACTTGTTTTCTTCCAAAGTGAACTCCTTTCTAAAAAAATGTCACACCCTCAAAAAATTCAGGGGCTTGGTGATCTTTACTGGATAGTCACCTCTGTCTCCTCATTAGAAATAGTTAAATTCATCCTCATTCTTGATTGCAATGGAAGACCAGGGAGAGAAGCTGAGTAGAGCAGTTCCAGTGGTGAAGTTAAATGTGACCTGGATCATTTCAAAGTACTTTTACTTTTAATGCTTAAGTTAACATTTGTCCCCAAGTCATTTTCTTCTGACGTTTGTGACATATTGTGGAGTTGGTCATACTGTTCCTCCTTTAGTGGCTTAATCATTTTGGCTTTCTCTTTTAAGGGTCTCCTTTTCTGACAACCTTCTCTTCTCCACAGAGTGAAATTTGGGGAGATCCTGGATCTCATGCCCTGGTCATGCTTTTTCCTTCTTCTCTTGGTATTTGTTAGTCTCTCTCTTCTCAAGCTAAGATTTCATCTGGAGAACTTTTGCCTTACCATTTCTCTCTTTGTTTTCTTGTTTATTTAGGCTAGTGATTCTCAAACACCTGATCACTAAAAACAGGTGGCTGTCACAGTAGGTCTCAGAGCCTGCAAAATGCATTTCAAACAACTTCCCAGGCGATGCTGATAGTGTTCTTTAGCTGAGGAGTACACCTTGAACCACTGACCTAGACATTTGGTTTTGTCTATCAGTTTAGTGTTTATTGTTATATTTCCCAAAAGAGTAGAATTTCTTCAGATTTTATTTACCCATGTCTAGTTTCCTGGAAGCTCCTTATTTGTAATCCATGGGTCAAGCCTCTAGCATGAAAGAGAACTCAGCAACTTACCTTATGTTTTAATTAATTGTAAAGGGCCTGGCTGGGTGTGAGTGGCAGAGCGTGGGATGTGACGCTGCTCCTGACTTGCCCCAGTGAAAACTTCAGTGGTCAGTCTCTCAGGACCCAGATACACCTGACAGTCTTCTCAACTTGGTATTCTAGGAAGCCTTCTAAAAATTTAGCTGGCCCTTAATTGAGACTAATTGAATAGGGTAATTCTTTAGCTTCCCTAATTGCTCATATTATTCCTTTGACATTTGAGGCTTGCTTTTCTCCCCCCAAATTCCTTCCTTCACTTCTCATGGGAATGGGATGCTATGTTGGAGATGTCTAGAAAAGTATCATTTACCTATAGTGTATACTTACTGTATGCTTAGTTAGAGGACATGTGTCATCTCCTCCAACGTTGCCAACCCTACACAGTAATTACAATCATTCCCACTTTACAGAGACAGGAAACGAGGCCCTGAATTGGTAACTAACTGACCAAACTTTACAAGGTACTGCAGGGATTTAAACAGAGGTCTAACTCCAAAGCTGGTGCTTTTTCATTTTACCTGCCTTTAGGATAGTTGGCATTGAGCCTTTAGAGCAGGAAAAAAAAGTTAACCTGGGCATATACAAGCATTCTTGAAATTTTACTTAATGTCAGTTGTTAGATTTGGCAGTATTACACTCCTAAGCAAAAATCTGGAGTGTTCAGTTTCCAAAATACTGACTTAAAAGAATGATTGCAAACCAATTGAAAATAATCTAACTCTGTACTTTGTTTTCTTTATATAAAGCCCATCCATGGCACAAGTATAAACAACTTTATTTTCCTTAGTGCTAACACTCTTGTAAAACCAGAGTTGGAGAAATAAATGGACTCTCAAATGGTAGGAGGCTTTTTTAGTAAAACACTAGCATAGTAGTGAGAGAACTTTATCATAATTTAACTTCTATCCAACTTACCAAATACAGAGGAAGACAGTAGTGATAGGCCCCAGTTTCCTTGTTTAAAAATAAGAAGGATGCAATCACTCCTTCCTTGTCTGATATAGGAATTAATAAGTATTATGTATAAAGCCCTTTGAGCACTCTGGAAGGAAGATTCTATGTAATTTTAGCATTATTCATTGTCCATAAAGTTCCTCAGGGTATTACCAGGGAAGAGAGATTTTTTACCTTTTATCCTACATTGCACAATATAAAAACCAATGTGTTTTTGTTGGTGGTTGTGGTGGTGAAATCTATAATTTTACCAGCAGAGGTGGTTCCTGTCAAGGAGCCTAGGGCCCTGTTCTTTGACAGCTCACCCAAAAGTACGGGCTCATGAGACAGAAGGAGAGAGTGAACCTGGATTAATCAGTCCTGGTTCCTGTGAGGATGTGTGTCTCCCCCGCCACTGCCCAAGTCATCTATGTCTGTCAACCTGTTGAGTAGTAGAATCACATATCTGACCCTTCACTGTTCTTTCTTCTCTCATCCTGACCCTGCAGTTCATTGTCCTGGGATGACTCCACAGGGACCTGTCCACTGTCCTATTCCATTCTTCTGTAACATCTCTCTCATCCTTACCGTGCACCCATTGACACAATGCTGTCTCACCTAGGGCCTTGTGGGACTAAACGCAGTTCTGACCATTCCCTATGGGAAAATGGATATAAATACTTTTTGACTCACCAGTAGTGGTGACCAGTAAGCAAGCAGTGTTTTCATTCTTAAGCTTTAGGTTCATATAGTTGGTCCTTCTGAGTTGTAGCCTCGGGTTCCATGGTTGAGAAAATTTAGGCTTGGAATCTAGTCTTTTAGTTAAATCCTAACCTGAAAAATTAGGATATAAGTTAACTGCTCATCCAGCAACTCTGCTCACCTTCCTGTTTTTCAATTTTTGTATTCATTTATTTCAAAGCAATATATTTAGCATGCATCCTCATCTTTATAGTGGTAGTTAATTTATTCCTTTCTCTGCTCTTTCTCACATAGGCTCCTGGCTGGCTTATTGTCAAATCCATTTCACTTAATAGTCTTCCTGAATTCTTATCTGAGTATTTTTATCTTTCGCTGCTTGGTATCATCTAACCACTGAAATGAGGCTGAAGTTCCATCAGTGCTTTTCTCTGGCTTAAAATGTGACAGAGCTTGAACCCAGCCATGTCCCTGATTCCTCTGAGAGGATTTGTTTGGGTTTTTCTCTTTCCCTTTATTTCTGAAAATCAGTTTTGTCTACCCATTCATTTCCAAGTTCTTCTTGGGTTGAGATAGTTTCTCTCATCTCTTTATTGCTAGACTAAAGCCACCAAAATACATACACTTCAGAACTGATCTGGGCCTGTGGCCAGCCGAACTAAGGAGACTTGAGCTGACATAGAAGTCAGCTTGTTTATTTAGGCTGTGACTTTTATAGTGTCTAGCAGGCAAGTGCCTACCTGAATGTTTCATGTTTAAAAATTAAATTAAATTTCAAATGGGCTCTGGTTGTGCAAGGAGCATCTCTGTTTCTATAAGCCCTTTACTCATAGCACATTTTATTTCTCTAGTTACCATGTTTGTGCCTCTTTCTTCGTTTTTCCTCTTCATTACACATACCTTATACTTCCTCTCTGCTTCAGATACTTTGAATGCTGGCTCCTGTTTACAACGTGGGGCTTTTTCTGTCTTTCAGAAATCTTGTCCCTAACTGTCTTTATGTGTGATCTCAGTAAACAGGGAACATGTGTGTGTGTGTGTGTGTGTGTGTGTGTGTAGGAAGCTTGCTATATTTCCTCCCTACCCCACAGAAAATGTATTTTCTGGAAGCCCTTTTGACACTGAAGTGAATACCCACTGGCCTTGCTTTGCTGAATTCTCCTGAGAAGAGAAAGAGAGAGAGGCCTTTATGCTTGTTGTCATATCTTTTGTTTCTGCTGATTATACACAGAGTAAGTTGTAAATAGCTCTCTCACACACGGTGATTCCTTTGAGGTATGTACGGAGGAGCAGATATGCACTCAGCTTCTGCTTACCCAGGGGATTCCAGAGGGTCCCTTTCCAGGCCTCGCATTTCCTGTTACAGCACCAGCAGAATGAAATTTAGATGAGTACGAGACAATTACCATCCTATAATGAAACCTGTGGCAGAATGTTTAGAAACATTAGCTGATCAATTCAGTATTTTCCTTTCTTTTTAACTTAAATGTTTTTACTTCAAAAGCAAAATATGCATTGATTCAAAAAAGAATTTTAAAAGTTTCCTTAGTCTTACTTCTTTTCAGAGATAAAAATCACTGAATATTTTGCAAAAATCATTGGAGAACTTAGTTTTAAAGTGTGGCATTGAAACACACTGAACACTAGCATGAGGGAAAGTGGATAAAACTGGAATTCCCCAAATCAATTTAAATTTTATGTGCCAATGAAAACAGTGGTTGGGTGTACACCATATTTTATTATTTTATTTAAAGGGGAATAATAATAAGAATTTAGACAGTTTATTTCTGCTCCTTCTGTGTTTGGTGGGTTTTTTTTTTTTTTGGATTGCTTTATAGCTAGCTGGTTAACAGCTAAGGCTTCTAAATCAAAAGGCTCAATTGTCTAGGTGGGCTGAATTAGGTTATCAACTTTTATATCCTCTGTAGTTTCCTTGGTACATTTTGATGAATTAGGAACTACATATCACTTGCCTTTTCCTTAAAAATTTTTTCCCTGATAATTAATAACACTTGTTGTGGGTGTGGATGCAGGGGTATTGTTAGACAGTGAGCCCATCAGTGAAACTACAGTTTTGTTCGAATCTCAATTTTCTTATCTTTAAAATATGGGAGTCCATTTTTATGGACACTTACTTGTGGGGGTTTTTTCTGCTCTGAAATTCTAGGCTTCTAACTATAAGACTGCTATCTACTTCTAATTCCTTTTTGTGATTTGGGTTATTGAAACACTCTAGTAGCCTGACACATTTTTCTTCAACTTATTCACAGAAATTTTGTTTTCTCTCCAGGAACTGTTTATTTCTAAGTGTCTGAGATTATAATTGAGTGTAATTGTACTCATTTAACTGTCTTCTTTCCTACTGAGAGTACTTATAAAACACATTCTGTGAGGGGGAAAAGGAACTAAAAAGTTAGTATTTGTGACACGCTCAAATAATATTAAGGTAAGTGGGAATTTGTTTTGTGTACATGAAATAAAGTGCTGTTTACACTTAATTTGCAGCATATACATTGTGGCTCATGGGTTTGGCTTTAATTGGTTAAGTAGTTATAGTTATTAAGGTTTTATAAGAAGCATTTTGGGGAGTTCCGTTTCGATACCGAATATTTTAAGGTGAATTTTTCCCAGTCTTTCTGTGGCCCTCTAGGGAGAATTACTGTTGCATGACTCATTAGTGCCCTTCTGTGTGTCAGCTGAGCGGGGGGATCAGCACTGTTTTGTGTGACACAACACAAATGCTCAGTGTCTCTACTCTTCTCCAGGCCCTGTTTCTTTCTCATTCTTCAAGTTAGAGGATAAATTCCCTTTTAGATTGCTTATGGTGTCCTAGGCCACAGAGCAAGTAGTAGGTCTTGGTTGCTGGGAACACCTTCTTCATTTCCTTTGTCTTCTTTGTAATTTCTCACATGTGAAACATCAAAAAATGCCCCTAGATTGGATGCCACTAAATGCAACTATTATGTGTTTTTCATTAACTTCTTTGAAATACATTGTCAGTCTTTATTTCTTATTTTTAAGTGTGTACTATACAACTTTTTAGCACGTGACTCTGACCTATTTATCTACTCTAAGCTTCAGTTTTTTTCATTTGTCAAATGCAGATGCTCATATCCCATAAGATTGTTGAAAGGGGAAAAAATACAGGTTATTTCTGTGTGTAAGGTACCCATATGGTGACTGGCTCATTCCAAGTGCTTAGTAAATGTGACCTCCCTTTCCTTTCCCTCTTGGGCTTCACTGGTGAAATTCCTGGGTAAAGAAAAGAGTGGTTAATTTCAAAGACAGATGATATTCTGTCCATTTTATGTTATGGGCAGTAGGCAGGAAGAAAGAAGGAGAGACTAAAAAGAAAAAGAGAGCTGAATCTAAAATATTTGAAGAGTTGAGTGAATGCTTTTTTTGAAATTAGTGATATTCATTAGTGAACTTGCAAAATGAAGCTTATTGACATTATTTCAATTTGGAGAAGTGAAATGATTTGTGGGTCAAAAGGAAGAGGGAAATACCTTCTAAGGCAGCACGCTTGGCTGAAAAGTGATCTCTAAACAAAGAAAATTGATTGGCACAGGCCAACCTAATTGGAGTTTTGAAAAAAATGAAACAAAACAAAACACCAAAGGAAGGCTTTGACGGGGCAAGGACACAGGTGAGGTGAATCTGATGGATGGATTGAGATTCTGATATATATAGATAGATGTGTGATCAATGAAAATAGTATATGTTTGAAATTGTTGAGTGTTAGAGAAAATTTTTAAAAAGGAAGAAAACAGGTTTAGATCAAATCTAAATCTTTCTTTCCTTATCTTAAAAAGTCTAAAACAAAGCAAGCAAGTTATAGTAGGCAGTATTTTAGGATGAGAATGACTATTGATAATAAATAACTTAATGTTTTGAAACTTTATTTTTATTATTGACACTATTACAGATTTCTCCCTGTTGCTCCCCTTTTCCTCCTTTACCCAGCCCCTGCCCACTTCCTTCCCTCTGGCCATCACCACACTCTTGTCTGTGTCTGTGTCTTATGTATATATGTTCTTTGTCTAACCCCTTCACCTTCTTTCAAAAGTAAGTTATTCCATGGAGAGACTGGATGAAATAAATAACTTACTTTTGAAAGGGAATTTTAGTGGCTTTCAATGTAGAATTCTAGAAATAGAAACATTCACTAAATTTAAAGTTGTATTTGTTACTACTTCTATTATTAGAACAGACACAAAATAAAACTCTTAAGTGAAATTTAATGATAGTAAGTAAATAAATAATAAATATTAATAAATAACTCTGCCCATGCTGTCCTCTACCAGGAACAGGAAAAATAAATTTGAATAGGTATTTAAAAGTGCAAAGGAACTTTAGACATTATACAATACAATTTTCTTAATCCTCACATAAGAAAATGAAAAGATAGAGGAAAAAATATCAAGCAGCCATTCTGCTTTTTTTTCTCTTCTGTTTCCTTCCTCCATGCCTTTTTACCTTCCTTCTCTCTTCCTTCTGAACAGATATTTAAGTTCCTGCTTTGTAGTATGTGCTGTAGATACAAGGGTGAATAACATTTATGTGGATCTTTTTTTCTTGGAATTTACCTTCTTGGTAGTTAATGAACTTGGATGTGTACTCTTTACAATCTGTTTGACCTACTAAGTGTCAAAACCTGTGAAGCCGTGATGGCCTGTTTCAGAACTTCAGTTGGGGTGCCCCTGCTTCTGCCTGGGTCAAGTGTGTTTGTGTGTAGTTCTCAGCCTCCACACCCAGCATCTATCTAACTCAGCCGTATTCCCCCAGGTTCCAGTGGCATGTGCTGGCAGAGTGCTGGGTGCAGACTTCTGCCCAAACCTGGAGGAGCCAGACCAGAGGCTGGAAGTCCAGGTTGGAGTCTTACTGTTTTATCAGTTGGGGGTGGTGTGGCAGAAACGGTGGTCCCTGAAGGCCATACAGATGAATCCGTGACATCAGGAGACAGAGAGCCATCGAGACAAATGCGAAAGAGGGACCAGTGTAGCATATGTGCAACAAAACCTTCTTTTCAGGATAAGTTTTCTGTAACTGGAGATCTTTATTTATCCAAGAGATAGTATATACTGCAGTGGGTAAGACCACGGTATCTGAAGGCTGGCTGCACAGGTGACGCAAGCTGCTGTGAGCCCTCTGGCAAGTCACTCAGCCTAACTGAGCTTTAGCTTTCTCCTAAAGCTATAACATGAAGATCTACCACACAAGGTGATTATGAGGATTAAATGTTCTAATATGTACCTAGCAGTGAGCATAGGGCCTGGCACACAACAGGCACTCCAGGAATATTAGCTCTCATTTTTTAAATCATCATCAAAATGTGCTAAGCACTGTTCGAGGCACTGGGGATACATGGGGAACAAGTCATACTTCCTGCATATGGTTTCCCAGCTCAGGAGAATGGAAGCCATTCAACTGGGCATTGCATTAGAATAATAAGACTCGTTAAGTATCTTCCTTCTTCATGGATTGGGAGATATGTGAAATATTAAGTTTATTAGCAAAGTACATTTTTGTGAAAGTATTGACTTGGAATTCAGTTCTTTTTGTGTGGTCTTGAGGCAATCAAAGCAGTTTAGTATATAGCAAATTAAAAATACGATATGACATCTTATCCAAACTAATGTGTCCACCTCCATGTACCTTCAGTTATTTAAGGATTGTGCCAATGATGCAAAGATACAAGCTGGAGTTTCAATGCGGATGTTATTCCCTAGTATGAGCAAACTCACAGTATCTTTTAGAGCTTCCATTTGGCATCATTTTCTGAAATTTTTAGACTTGAGGGATGAGCACAGTGAGTTCAATTGTGCACTGTGCACAGTGAGCACAGTGAGTTCAGGGATGAGGGATGAGTTCAATTTGAAAACATTTTACTGGTTTAGACACCCGACATGAGAAAAGAAAATAATTTTAAAATTACTTTTTCATAGTGTGAGTGAAGGTAGAAGTGGTGGTAAGAGGAGGTTTCAGCTCTTATGGTAATAAAGGGTCCACCATCTCTTGCACTAGGGTACACACCTGCTCCTGGACTAGGGAAGACCACCTGAGCTTTTCAGTGCTACAAGCTGGTACTGTCTGGGTGGTGTATAGCTATGATGCAACAGAAAGCAGGTGTGACACATATGAGACATGACCATGTATTTCTCAGTTTCAGAAAGTTAACAGCTTGTGTGTGACACATAAATGCAGAGTGATGGAAGACTTGTTATGGGGAATAGTCTGACTCTTGACCTCTTTGCATGGGACAATTGATGGTCTTCAAACATATCACCTGGAATGGTCTGTCATGGGTGGCTATTGGAAAATTTGTTTTTGAACCTTAAGTTATGGTGCAAAGAGCAATGGGTTTTGCAGATGTGAGTGTGTGAAATAAAACCGAAAGAGACCAATGGAGCACATTATTATAACATACCAAGGGACAAAAATGTGTGTTTATAAGTTTAAGTGAAATTCCGGGGTCATAGGTAGTTAAACAGATTATGGAATTGACAGTTCAGCCTGGGCTTTGCAAAGGAGACCAAGCTCCTGGGCATAGAAATGAAGGTGTTCATTTTGTTGGATTCCTCTTCTTGCAACACCATTTTGGCCGACTGAGTGGAAAGGTTGCATCTGTCAAAAGGTAGTCAACTGTGGTGAATTGGTGAATTATCTGGGACCCACTTGAACCATTTCCTTCTTTTTTCCTCTTCCTTGCTAAATATGGCTTCCACACATTTTAGTAATATCTAGTACATATCCATATTATGTCAGTCATAATAACTCGACAATATGTTCTTCATAATCTAACAATTCCATGGGTAGTTTTTAGCTTAGAGTTCTTTCATTCTCCCCATGGAATGTAGTCTGGTATTTGGTTCCCCCTCTCCCTCCCTATACAGAATGTGTCGTTTCTTATTTTTAAGTCCAAATCTGCACTCCAGGGAACTCACTATAGGACTTTCCAGGGTCATCAGAGTCATTTATTTTTTCTTACTTGAATCTCAGCTTTCCCCAAGGGCCAGGCATTATAACAGCCAGAGGGTTTGTTATTTGGCCTCTTGATTCTGAGAATAAGCCCCTGGGCACCTTGATTTGGGAGCAACAGTTTGTTTATATTTTTTTCTAGGAAGGATTTTCATTTAGACATACAGTACTCATATCTGATCTACTTTTATATTCATGAGTTTTCATGACTGGTGGAGTTGCTTCCTGTTCTTACCTGCTTCCTTTTAACCCTTTGCATTTATCCCTAAATTATCAGATGGTTTAGCAACTTATTGTTTAATAATCCCAAGATTCCTGGCACTTTCATGAATATACCTTTGGTTTTTAATCAGTGTAATCCTTGAAGTCTGTGTCTGACTGGACTTTTGCAAGGGCATCTGCACTTTTTTTGTGTTGATATACTTGATTTAGAGCAGAAGCTGGAAGTCCAGACTTCTATTCACTAACTTTGTTTTCCTCAGTGGCTTTTGAAGTAGATATGAAACTACTTTCTTTAGTTGGGAGGGTTAAGTTAACTGATGTATAGTAGCTAAAAATTGTGTGTTATATAATTATTTTATAAGAAATTGTTATTCTGGTTTATACTTTCTTAATTGTTATTAAATATTTTATTTTTAATCAGGGAAAAGTTACTTTTTAGTCTTAACTGAGCCTCGTCATGTATTAAGTTGTTACAGTAGGCCCAGCTCATTTCCTTTCTTGGTTGGGAATTCAAGATGTGGGGTTTGACTTGATATTTTTCACCACTAATATGCTTAGTAAATTAGAGTAAATAGTGAACCAATATTTCAGTACCAGATTAGACCCAATTTACTGTGATGTTTCATAAACCACAGACTCCTTTCTTCTGTGAATGCATGAAGGATCACTTTTTTTTCCAGACATACCGGGATGCAAGTGTAAATTTCCATAAAATTTAAATGAGGTGCTTCCTGTAATTAATGAACAATTGTGGCTGCTCTCTAGTCTGCATTGTAATTAACCGTGATCAGGCTTGTTTAGTGATGACACTGTTCCTGTAATAATTTGACAAGCTACTGTGAATTTGCCAGGTTATTAAACAACCTGCAGCATTCACTTATGGAATCACAGGGACAAGCTTGGCGGCGGCTGCTAGTTAAACGCAGCATAAGGGTGAACCAAGAGCTTCCATTGAAGTCTACAGATCACATGAACAGATATGAATTCCTATGATTTTTGGACAAGTTAATTAATTTTGTGTGGGCTATCTAGAAAAGTTTTTATTACATGATAAACTGACTGAAGCAAACCTGGTCACTTTTATTAATTCACAGTGAAGTTAGCAAATTTTTTATATTGTTATCACCAGTGCAGACTAAATAGAATCTGAGATTTTCTCTTCCCACCCTATTAAATAGGTGTGATTATTTTTCTCAAAACCCAACAGTTTCCTCCCCAAATTCATTCTCAACCTCCCTCAAATATAAGTCCACTTTTTTTTAGTGTGTGTTGGAGATAATAGATGACCTTGTGCGAAACACAGTCATATCACAGGTAGAGTGAGTGATGCAAGTGGACTGGTAGACTTACATCCATGGTCACTAGTGCACCCGCCTTTCCCAGCCCCCTTCAGGTTAAGATCTGTTCAAAACGTTACTGTCTAGTTACTGTGGTGTCTTTCATTCAGATTCTGTTTATTGACTAAACCACAAGGATTCCTGCCCAAAGTACCAGGCGGTCTATGCTTGACTGATTTTGATTTTCTAACATCAGCCCTGGGGTTTATTTGAAAAATGTACGTACACTGCAGCTTTAACAAGTCAAGTGAGTGCATGTTTTTGAGCATGGAGTAAAGTATATCTGAAGATCATTAAATTTAGTGGGGATAAGGAGGGGTGCAGAATAAGTGTAGTAGTCATTGTACCCCATTGCCGTGTGTGTGTGTGTGTGTGTGTGTGTGTGTGTGTGTGTGAGAGAGACACATGGTTTTTGTCTTTTCATCTTCTCCAAGAGCCAGAAAGTTTCCTGCCGTTCTCTTTCCAGCTATTGACAAATGATTGCCAGATGTGAGATCTTTGCAGTGCTCTTTCCCTCAGCAAACCTGCAGCGATGGGATATTTGATTCTCCCTTGCCCATTTCATCTCCTTTCCACATCTGCCAGGGACACACAAGCAATACATCCCTACATGAGAGTTTAAAGTTTTTTCAGCTCCTTTTCCCCCTTCGATAAAGTGTTTGGAGACAACAGAATGAGGTCCATATGAGTCTCTCCCAACTTCACTATGAAATTAGTTGTTTATTTCACTTATCTACCTCTCAGTAATTGAATATTTCATTTTAGTTTTGGTCTGTGGAAAATGTGATGCAACCCCGGGAGTGCTAAGAGTTTCCTATTGTCTGCTTGCTGCAAGTATGCCATCAACACAGCTTCTCTCCGGTTCCTCAATTCTGATAAAAACTACACTGTTTGTTTCATAGGACTTCTTAGGAAAGTAGTTTTAATAAACAACTGTCAAAATATTAAGTGTAGCGTGTCTGGTAAAATTCAGTAGTCATTTAAGATTAAAACAGCCATCTGTGAGGGGGAAGATTCAACTTGTTTGGCTTGATTATCTTACCTTGTGTTTGTATCCATTGTCACAGTTGAAATGGATGAAATCCTAGTTTTAATCCCAAATAGCTTATCAAAGAGAAAGTACACTGGGTTTTGGAGGCATCTGAAATTAGCCTGTGTAGGCCACACACATAATCACTACCACGCACAGAAGCCTTTTGTATCTGCTTGGAATCTCTGTTGATATTGATTTTTTCTCATCTCAGTTTAAAAATATGTTCCAAAATGTTCTTATAGCTCATGTTCATACTATAGGGTGGGCTGACACAGGTGGCCTTTCAGTTTTCCTATTACACTTTTTGGCAAACGAAAAGGCCCCTTATTCCCTGAATAAGATCAGCATTTTTATTTTTTTTAACCTTTAAAAAATAATCCATAAAATGTCTGCCACATGTTCACTAGTTGATGGAAATGTTTTCCAAATTAGAGCTATAGTATTGGATTCTTACTGTAATAGTTCTAGTGTGTTTATTTCTGATACCCTCTTAACTACCTATGATTATGCAAATTTATTTTTTAATTTTTTGGTGAAATTCAAAATGACAAATATAAGGTACTGTTTTTGAATTTCTACAGTCAGGAAATAAATTTTTGCTAAGGAAAGAATAAATGGCTTTGCCCATTATAGAATAAAAAAAGGACATGTGTGAAGTGTGATTTTCAGTATGTTCTTAAAAAAATTACCAAACAACAGCAAACAAAACCTAATAGGAACAAAAACAAAAAGTTAACAGATCTTGAAAAGACTAAATCCTACTAAGCCTAAGAAAAAGAGGTAATTGAGACTCATCAAGATGAATACATGAAATGTGTGCAGCTTTTTGTGTACCAATTATACCCCAGGAAAATGGGGTAAAACTGTTATACCACATTTTGGCAACTTGTGATAAACAGCTTGCTATTGGAAGTGTCTGTTGAATACTAGAGGAAAATTATAGTTGAATATGTAGACAGTGATAAACTGTTCAAACTATCCACTATCAAAAACATAATGATCAAGATTAATGTGGTAAATTTTTAAAAAAACACCCCCAAAACAAAATTAACCAAATTCAAAAAGGATTCCTATGGAGAGGTTTATATTTTTATTGTCCTTTGACATTGCCCAAGGATAGACGCCTTCCGAGGCACCGTAGTGGGTGCCAGTGGCTAGGAAGGTGGAGGTGAAGGATTCTTTCATAAAACAACAAGGTTAGGAACTCATGTGGCAGGAGCCAAGTTCCTCTGAGTTTAGATCACTTCACGTAATTTGCCCTCATTAATGCATCGCTGGTTTCTCATGCCATCCCCTTTTTCCTCAACATGGTTACTGTGGGAGGCAGAGAGGTGCTAAGCAGTGGAGGTGTCATCCGGCCCGTGTACCTAGGGAATGTCCTTCAGAGGACGACTTGTCACCAGCCGTCAAAGAAGAGAGTGGCTTTGTGGTCTCTGAACATCTGGCAGTGCTGCACAGGAAGCTGAGGGGGTGTCATTAATTGTGATGAAATAATTTAAACCATCAGGAATAAATGAGGCTGTTAAGCTAAGTTCAGATTCCATTTGCCATGCACATGTGTCTAGCAGCCTGTGTGCAGTTAAAAAAATTGAATTATATTAGCTCATGAGTAGAAGTGAAACAGATACTGTAAATGAAACAAGTTGCTGTGTAGTGATGACATCGTGTTGAACCACTTCACACAGTTACAGTTTGTAGGATCAATATATTGAAAGTGGTACCTTATTTAATGAATTTTTATATAAGAGAATTCTTACGGTACTGAGGGATTCTAATAAGGATCAAGTGGTATATTGGAGCACAAAGAGGATGGGTAGGTGGATTGGTAGAAAGAAGCCATCAGATCAAGGCAGGGGGGGTGGGGGTCTTAGCCTACGGTGCCAGGCTTCTTCGGTGGACGGACAGCTTACCTTTCTACAGAATCTGGCTTTGAGTACAATATTTGGTGCCATTGCTCTGCATACGTACTCCAGGCTAGAGGACAATTTCTGACAACCAACTTTGGATGTCCTTTTGGGAGTATCTGACACTTTGGACACATCTATGTAGTTTTCTTGCAAATAAAAACATATTTCTGGTGATAGATTTCTACTCATGCAAATGAACATATTTTTAAGTCTTTGCACAATCAGTGAAGACTGATTTCAGATGTAATTTTCAGGCGCTGTGGAACAGCCTAATTTCTTTACAAAGGAAAGACTGTCAGGTTTGGAATGTAGGGACATCTCTGAGGTTTTGAGCACTAAACTGAGCGTGGTGTGTAGGTTCCAAAGTACATTTCTAAAATAAGTCATTCCTTTTACACATAAGCAAAGTTTTCAAACTTGAACTTTTATTTAAAAATAAACATGGGAATTTGAAAAATAAAATGAGACTGTTTAGGTACGGAAAGCATTTTTTAAAAACCACAGGAGAGGTAATCCCTCTGTCAGAGAGAAGCAATGGTCCAGAGCTCTGGCAAACCTTGGACAAGAGCCATTTTTCTGCAAACTTGATCTTACTTTCCTTGGTCAGTCCTTTCTTTCCCTCCTGGCCTTTCTCTTTTTCTTGTTGTGTTTCTTCCTTTTTTCTTCTCCTTTTGCTTCGCCTTCTGTATTTCTCTTTTCCTTTCCTTATCTTTACTTCTTTATTTTTATCCTTTTGCAAGGTCTGTCTGGAAAAAGTCCAGCCATTGTTAATATAATGAGAATGGTTTATGTGACATCAATGTAAATTGGCAGCCAAGAAGAGTGGACTGGAATGTGCATCTGTGAACAATGACAGCTTCAATTTACTAGTCAGTGGGGGAGGTGGACTCTGTTGAAGGAGCATGTGTACTGTGTGGCTGTTGCACTCAAAATGACTGAGTGTGTAGAGCAACCAGTCTGCATCAGTTTTTGCGTTAGGCTCGAACATTCTTCCATGGAAACTATTTGGATGATTCAGAAGGCTTTCAGGGATGATTCAATGAGTATAGCACAAATAAAAGTGGCACAAATGCTTCAAAGATGGTCAAAAATCTGTTGGAAGTGATCCACATTCTGGAAGGCCTGCAATAAGCAGAACACCTGAGAATGTTGAATGTGTAGGGGCTGCAGTCAACAAAGATTGGTGTCTGACAGTGTGAGAGTAGAAGCTGACCTGGGGAATCCAAAAACAACTATGTCTGAGGTTGTGATGCAGGATCTTGGCATGAAACATGTGGCAAAATTCATTCTGTGGCTTCTGCTACCAGAGCAAAAGGAATATTGTGCTGCGGTTGCTAATCACTTAATTCAAACTGCTACCAATGAACCAGATTTCCTCAAGGTTATAGCTGGGGATGGATTGTGAGTCTAAAGCTATGATCTGGAAATGAAGGCCCATTTGTCTCCGTGGACATTGCTTGGGTTTTTTTGCCGGAAGAAGTCATGGCAAAGTTGCAGCAAGATTAAGACCATGTTAACTGTGTTTGTTTTTTGTTTTGATTGGGAAGGTGTTGTCCATCCTGAGTATGCCCCTCCAGGCCAAACAGTTAATTAGGAGTAACTACCTCCATGTTCTTCATTGGTTGAAAGATGCAGTATGACACAAATGGCTGTAGCTGTGGGCAACTGGCAATTGACAGCTTTATCATAATAATACACCCACTCATGGATTACATCTCGTGCAGAGATTTTTGTGAAACATCAAATCACCCAGGTGGCTGAGCCCCCTTACAGCTCAGATTTGGTGCCCTGTGACTTCTGGATTTTCCTTAAAAAAAAACACTTTTAAAAGGGAAGAGGTTTTAGACACTTGATGAAATTCAGGAAAATACGATGGGGCAGCTGATGGCAATTCCAACAAAAGACTTTGCAGAGTGTTTTGAACAGTGAAAGAGACTCTGGGAAAATTGTGTGAGGTCCCAAGATGCCTATTTTGAAGGGGCCTGAGGTGTCATTATCCTGTGTACAATGTTTCTTGTGTCTTGTATCTTCTTCAATAAATGGTCTGTCCTTACTACGTGGCTGGATACTTTCTGGACAGACGTCTTGTATTGAATTTTACAGCCTATTTTCATTCTCCAGCCTCCATAGATAAACTGCAATTATGTTTTCATTTATAGTCTTTGTTTTCCTGTTACTAGTTCAAAGATGAATATTCAAAGTTTCTTAAATTATAAACTTAAAAAACTTAGGTTGCATTTTTACATAAACTTGTGTGACGGTTGGTGGATTTTTCTAAGTAATATGAATGAACCTTGATTAGTTTTTTTAAAGAGGAATTCAGAATGCTCACTGAATTATCCTTTTCTCTGGACTCTTACGTGGAATTGTTATTGATGAGAGCCAAATATTTGGGGCTCCAAGTCACTACCCTCCTTTTTTACTCCGATATATACTGGCATGAAGTCTAATAGAGTAACCAATAGTTATGATATTACTTCTGTGTGTTTTGATCTTTGGACTTTATTTTAGTTAATGAAATAGAAGTAGGAAGACTTGATTTTTTCATGTCTTTTGGCAGTGTTGGAGGGATTGAAAGATATAATGTGTGCATATAAGGCACTGTGCCTAGCATGTAGCTTATATAGTGAATGCATTATTGTTACTATACATACATTTTTTAGCTTCTGTCAGTTAAGCAGATAAAAGTTGGGAAGACAATTTTTCCTGAAAATTTCATAAATCTTGACTATTTAAATATTGTTTGCCTTTAAATAGTCTTATAATTCCCCCCTCAAGGATAAGGAGTTCAAGGTGAACATAGAAAATTTCAGACAAGATACCTTTGTGGTTTTTTTCCTTTACTGGAAAGAAATCACTGCATTCTGGAGGGCATTCATTTGTTTCTCAAAACAAGACAGTGATAGTACACTAAATAGTTGCTTGAAGTTTTCTTTTGCAAGTATATGAACAAATGCTTACAGATAAAAAGTACTTTAATGAATTTAGGGGTTTTTTTGGTGGAGTGTAGACTGTATACCCCTACAGGACTTTTTTTCAGGACCTTTTGTATTCTTATGCTTTTGTTACCATTACTTTCTCTGCTTAAGTAGCATTCAATTACTAGATTTTGTGCCCTGAGTTCTACGTTCCAGGTACATTATGGCTTAAATAAACCTTGGTTGAGTAACTTGAGAATTTAACTCCATTCTGCATTCTCTCCCAATACCACTTTATACAAGAGAATACTATTGATATTCCAGATTGCCAGTTTAACCTAAGCTGTTCATGTTGGGAATTATCAGTATTAATATAAGAAATGTTGTGTAAGATGCTTATTTCTACTTAGTATCTAAGTTCCTAAGTCATAGAAGCTTCATAGAAGGAGAAAGAAAAGGCAGGACAACAAGAAGTATTTTACTTCTTGGCTTGAATAGAATTATGTGTTTGTGTGCATGTATGTGGATTTTGTTTATATACATACAATGTATATCTTACTATATATAAATCCATATTTTTATGTTTATAAGAATAGTGGTGTTCTATTTGAAAATTTTATTGGAGTTAGTCATAATGAGTAATTTACATTGAGAATGCGTGGTCTGTCTACCTCCCCCCCAAAAAGGAAGAAAAAAAATCTTTTGTTTTGGTAGTTAATGCAATCTTAATTTGTGAGATTTCATTAGACTTTTCTTTAGACTCAGTATTGTTTCATATTGATGTGGCAAAGCCCTTATGATATTGCTTACTGGTTTTTATTCCTTTAGAGTTTATAAGTGTATATCAATGTTCTAAATTTCTTCTTGTCACAGGAAATTATTTAATTCACTGTGTCCTTTGTATGATTGTAGTGGACACAAATAAACAAATGCAAAGAGGCTACATTTCGAGCTACCGCAGGAGGGGTCTTAACAGGTTCCCCCGTGAAAACAGCAGATCTTCTGCCTAATGCAGGAGATATAGTAACTTCATGCTAAGCAATGAAATGTTTGGGTGTGGCTTTTTTCTTTTATCTTCTAGGGTTAGTGTATAATTTAGGTGTTAGACAAACAGCTAGTTCTTCAACATTAAAAAGTACAAATAGTTCCATGTACATAATCCCTGTTTCAAAAGAAAATTGCCATTACTGACATCTGAAGAATGAAATTACCAAAGAGTATAAAAGTGTTACTCTTTAATGTTCATTATGTGCCAGTGGAGTCTGATGGAGCCTAGAAGCAGACCAAGCCTCTTGAAATCATTGTTAATGTATAAACCATCTTTAAGTGCCTTTTTGGGTATGGTACTGTGTTTGCATCCTATAAAAAGTGAGCTGAGTAGACAGGGTCTCTGCCCTCTAGAAGTTTATAATCAAAAACAGATAATGTAGCTGACATCTGTTATTGTATTAAGGTCCTCCAAATAAACATTGATCAAATACATAAATAAAAGTTTTATATCAAAGACAAATGAAAACCTTTTTGCTTGCCTGATTAAATAAGTAAACAGACATCTTCATCTCCACACTGAAGCTATCCACAGAAGTTGTAAAATAACTAAACTGGAATAATCTTGCTACGAGGATATTCCTTTATGTGGTTATTTTTTAACGCTTTTCAAATAGTACTTGCATTATTGTGATGTCACTGATAGTTTATTGTGTGTCTGTGTTTAGCAGAGATGTTGTTTTTGTCTTTCTGGTTGAGGAATTGGGATGAACTGAATTTTCCTCCCTTTATGGAGTTTTTCCATCTAAAACTTTTGACTGGTGGTTCTTGCTATTGTAAACCAGCATCGTGGAGTGTTCTTTTTTTTAAAAAAAAACAACCTATGTTAATAGAAATAATATTTTAGAATTTGGAGGCCCCACCCCACCCTGTATCACTAGAAATTGCGTTAAAACAAATACAAAAATTTAATATTGGTGCTGTGATGAGATGAACTTACATACCCAAAAGGCTTTGAGGGGAATAGTAGTAAGAAGTAAGGTCCCAACTCTGGAACGGACAGATCTGGTTGTAAGTTTGAGTACAGCTCTACTAAAATTCAACATATAAATGTTGGCAGGAGGAGGTAGGTACTAAGTTTGATAAAATATTTTCTTTCTGCCTGCTTCAACTTTAATGTAAGGTATTTTAACAGCCACTTTATTTTTGAAGTGTAGGGGAACTAAAACAGCAACATTGGGAAGTCTAAATATGAACCCGTCTCAAAGTTCAAGACATTAAAAAAATAGCTATCCCCACCCCAGTGTAGGTGTCTGTCTGTGTAAATTAAAGCATACGGATGCATAAATTAATTAGAAGAACGGTCACTGATATGAATCAGACTTATTTGGTACACTGATGAAATGAGCATTGTTTATAAGATTATCTTGTTATTTAATCTCGTCTATGTAAACCTGGCTGGTTAGCCTTATGAAGTAATAATACAATTAATGTGATGATGGTATACTTTTTCTTGGTACAGGCCTGATCCTGCAGGCCTTTCTTACTGGGATTTGTGTATATAGAGGACCATAAGAACTGGAAATTTTAATTAGCGAGAATGTAAGAATGGTCCTCTTCTTCCCTTCCAATTGTGTCAGTTGTATGGTAGGTTTTTTTTTTTAACTCAGGATGTTTCCTGGGATAGTTTATTCTTTTTGAACCACTCATTTGCTGACCCCAGAAAAAAGAACTGCCCTTCAGATATTATTTTCTCAAAAGTGTGCAAAGTTCATTATGAGAGCTACCTGCTGTTTTCAGCTCCACTCTGTTGTGCAAGTGGGTCTCAAATAAAGAGAAAAATTTACTTATAAATGAAGCCATTAGGAATTTCTTGAATAAACACAGTCTTTTTCTTTGATGTGCCAAAGAATTTGGTTTATAACTGTTAGTCATGTAAGTCCGTGTCTAACACATGCAAGGAACATTCGTTATCTTTTGTATGGAACAGAGGACACTGCTGTCAGAGAGCAGCATGAAGACACACTAAAAATGAAACCATTCTAGAGCAAAGGAAATTTGATAAGGTCATTATTTAGTATTCGATTCAGTACTTTTGCTTGGTATTTTTGCTCTTATTTACATATTTACTCTCCCTACTTTCTTATCCCCATTTTTCTGACTCCATAAAGTTTGTTTTCTTTTTCTTCTCTCTTTCTTTTTTTAGATTTAATTTACTTATTCCTAGAGAGAGGGGAGGGAGAGAGAGAAACATGGATGTGCAAGAGAGACATTGATTGGTTGCTTCTCGCACGCCCCCAACCAGGGACCTGGCTCACAACCCAGGCATGTGCCCTGACCCGGAATCAAACCAGTGACCTTTCAGTTTGAGGAATGATACCCAACCCACTGAGCCACACCAGTCAGTGAAGTTGATTTCTCTATATCCAAAAATGAAAACTTTGCTTTTGGGAAATAAAATTAAAGGTATGCATGTTATTGATCTTCGTCTCAGGTTGCTTAACTACTTCATGACATTCATTTAATCTATAATGGAATTTAATGTGGTGTTCAATAATTTAACTAAGGAATTGCAGAAAAAGAATCATTGGAAATACCCTCTTGATTTACTTTTATGAATGGTGTCTGATGACTGGTATTTGTTGGTCCTACTTACTCTCATCTAGAGAATGGATTTAGAACACTGCTCTTTTAGGATTTTACACAGAACACTTATGAATGTGTGTAGTAAAATCTTAATTGTGATTTCATTTTGCCCTGAATGAAATCACAATGGTAGATTTTTTCTTATCAGTCTACATTGATGTTAACATTTCTAAATTGACAAGTTAGATATTATTTTAAAGATTTTTGTCTCACAGTTATAGGTGCACCTCAGATCTCCATTTCAGCAGTGATCACCTGTGATGCCATAGTGACATACCTGGCTGTTAGCAAAATATGTATTATTTCTGTGGTTTTGTGAATCAGTAACCAGCAAAAGATTTCAGACCAATCACGTATGAATGATTTGTTCAGTTTACGTAATGAGAAAAACTGTGGCATAAAACAACTTCACAATATGTGTGAGGATACATTCTCACTGTTACACTTGGCTCTCTTCTGAATTATGCAACTTGGATTTTCAATCACTGTTGAACTATGCAGATAAATCTGTTTGGGTCTGTTTTCTGGAAGCAGTTCAGGACAGTGCTTGTAAAACCAGAAACCAGTATTTAAATCAGGGGATCTGTTGACTGGAGCCAGGCATATGGAGGGACAGGACTCCTGGGTTAAAGAGGTGACTGACTGTGGTCTGACTGCTCTTCTCTACTTGCTTAATAGAGCCTTTTCTAAGATTCGATAGGAAGCAGTTTTCAAAGAGCTGAGAAGACAATCTGAGACAACATATCCTGTTTCTAGGTGGGATTGGTACATATGACCAGAGTTTCTGAGAAGGTCTGGGGTATAGTCTGATTCTCTGTCAGATAGAAGCCCTGGTTTTATGTAAGGGAGACTGCAAGTTGTACTTTTGCAAATTTGTTTGAGTATAGCTTCACTGTGAACTCTCCATTCTTTTGGATGGCTTGAATAGGAGGTGAGACAGGAAGGATTTTTACTAGTGCAGACAGTGGACCCCATTCTAGGAACTGATATATTGTTTTCATTATGGGTCTAAAAGCCCAGAGGCTCTTTAGTTTTTGCTGTTCTGAATCCCTCATTTGTTACTGTGTACTTCTTAGTGAATTTAAATGTGCCTTTATACCCACATTGCTATTTGTAAAGACTGTTGGTGTTTTCCTCAGTTATTTTAGCATACCAGTAGGAAAATTGGGTATTCACCACTAGGATCAGAGTGATCTGGATAAGGTAATGCATTTCCCTTTCATGGACACAGGCCCCTTGCTTTGTCTTCATTGAAGCACAAAACATTTGTAGGCATTATCTCAATAATACCACCTACCCTTGACTTTGGAATGGGGGAAAAATTAACTGTTCAGCTACTCATCATATTCTTCTCAAAAACAGCTATTTAGCAGAATTCTGTCATACTGTGACCTACGAGTTTCAGATCTTCAAAAGGAGACCCAAATCCTCATTTCATTTTTCCAAAGGGACCCAGGAACCCCAACTGTTACAGTTAATGTTACTGTTAAGTTGTGAAATCTGAAAGATTAGTGAAGATATAAAGATGAATATAAGGAAAAGCTAAAGCATAGTTCCCAGTTGGATGTAAACATTATGCACGTCTTGAGTATTTATATGACAGAAGAATCTGTTTCAGAAACCAACTTTTAACAAAAGCAGTTGAGTTACACAATTATCATATGTGTTTACTATATTGTAGTTATATATTTTTATTAGCATCATGGTCCAAAAATGATCAGGTTAACTACTAACATGGGTCATGCAGAGGGGACAAAATGTGAAAGTGTTGACAATCAACTCTAAGCTGCAGTTCAAGTCTCTGTCACCTTTTGCTTCTTAGAAGCAGAGGAACTGATCTTAATTATTTCTTTGTAGTGTCTTATATCTCTTCTTCCTGGATGTTCCTGTTTCTAGATAAATATATCTAGGAATGATATTTAAGAGTTGTAGAGAATGTAAAGTTCTCTATTTGTACAGGTAGATGGAAGATACACCTTGCAAAGGAAATGCATTGCACAGTATCTGACATACGGTAATTCCCTCAATAAATTATTATCTATTAAAAGGTAAAAGACGGGGACAGAAAAACAACAGAGAGGCAGATTCTAATATGAATTCATAGCTGTTGCAATATCCTCTAATCATTTGGAAATTATTGTCAGGTGAGATGTTCTTTGGATTTGTTCTTTTGCTTAACTTCTGAATAGACAGTACTGTTTGAATAAAGAAAGATTTCAGTTAACTCTGCTAGAACTTTTCTCTTGGTCAGAGAAAGTTGTATAGTTTGTGATTAGAGATTAAGATACCTTAACACTTTTAGGGCAAAATACAGCCTTAAGGGTGTGATAGAATATACTATCTAGAGGATACAAGTTTTAGATGATAAGAAAAATTTCCTTTGTGGTCTATTCAGGAGCAATTTTCTGTCTTGTGGTTGGTCACTTTCAATGTATGGCAATTACTTTCCATTATAATCTCAAGCTCCAATCAATAGGTACAATATTATGCAACTTATATTATAACCAAAATATGTCAAATGTGGTTTCTGAGTGGCTGATTTACAGTAAGCCTTCTTCAGTCCCTAATGTGGATATCATGACTAATTTGAACTCCCATGGACTGAAGCATTTTTCTTCATGTGAAAAGTGTGTGTGTTGTGGAGGTGGGAGTGGGCTGTCAGGATAGGAGGAGCAGTAAACCACTATGTCAACTTATTCACATACAGATTGATCCATTGTCATCTCCTTTGAATCTGTGCGGATTGTCGTGAATTATCTGCTCACCCTGGGAGAGACATGCTCTGAATTTTAATCATTTGAAATCTGTGAATCTATTAAAACCATATTTGTAGCTCCAAAAAAATTGATATTCACTGGGCACTTTGCCCAACAAGAGAAAGTCAAAGAGATTATACACTTATCCTAAGTAACAGCAACCACCCTGCCAATTCTTCCTTTGAAAGAATACAGCAGACCCAAATTATACATCTCCGGGTAAGGGGAGACAAGAAGAGAACTCAATATATCAACCTCAGAAAGTAAATTCCACAATAATGGTTACAATAATGTTTCAAGATGTGATTTCAGCATAGGCCTAGTCATTGAACTAATCATGTCTTAGATGGGCTTTAAATTGTTTAAAGCACATCTCAAGGTGGTTAAATATGTTTACCCTTCCCGCTTAACATGAGAATATTCACTCCTGTACTAGTAGACCATGAAAAGACGTGGGGGAATGACAACCTCCTCACTGCTCTGAGGAAGAAAGTGAGAGTATCACAGTGACATACTCTTGTTAAAACATGGTTTTCTGGTCTCCCATCTAAAGATCTTTTCATCAGGTACAGAATTAACATGGTTAGCTCCTTCAAGATACCAGATGTTGGTGATAAGGGATGCATAAGCCATTGTTTTCAAGGGAACTCTGCTATATGCAGTGGGTGGTAAGCTTGTCTTGTTCGAGTCATACTGGGATCTTCCCAAGGGATAGGTTTTGTCCTGTTCATCCTTACAGTCTCAGCTTTGGCCATCATGCCTGGCACTTAGTAGGGAGGTCCCTAAAAATTGCTTGGTGAATGAGTGAATAAATGTGATACACACTGATCTGTGTACCATGGAGTAAACCAAGGAAGAATTCACACAGGGCAAAGTTTTAGTCAAGTATTTAAATAAACAGTATTTTTCTGTAGCACACAAGAGTGAAGAATCTCTCTTCACTCAGCTCAGCTGGAAGATTCTCTCCTTGAGGGCAAGAACAAGTTGTGTTCATCTTTGTATACCTGGGTGTCCAGCATAGTGCCCAGTGCATAGTAGGTTCTCAAAACTATACTGTGCAGCTCTTTCTGTATATAAACTTGAAGTGCATCTTTCTTTACTTTCTGTATTAAGAATCTGGTAAATGTTTTTTTTGTTTAAAAACATTTCTTGTTTGATTACATCTAAGTGATATACTAGTAGAGAAAATGAAATGTTATGAAAAGAATAAAAAATCTCATTTGATTTAATTATGTCAATAAAAGTGGAGAGTAGTATTTGCTTAGATAATTCTTACTTTCAGATAACTGGGAATTGACTTTCTTTCTTGGGCTGTTGAAGGTGACTACTTCAAATAACTATGTTTGGCACTAAGTAGAAAGTCCCACTGTTAATTTTCAATTAACCGCATTGCTGATAATCTTGTCCAGTAACAATACTTCAGTTGTTTGCACTGTCTATCTCAGTTGAGTAGAGCGTGGAATCAACAAGAACCTGATTATGGATTTTGTTCTTGTACAGGCGGGTTAGATTTGCAAAGGGAAAAACTCCTTGAATAAACATAGCACTCCAAATGTTGGTTAGCTGTTAAATAAATGGATGCTATTATTACAAAGGATGACTTGGCCAAAGAAGGTAGATCTTCCAAGCTCATTACCCTTCTTGGATAAACAACTAACACATGTATTCTAGTGATAGTAGTTTCATAATATTAATGCGTGTGTGAGAGAGAGAGAAAGAGAAAGGAAGGGAGGGAGAGAAATATGTGTCTTTCTGAAATTACTGCATACCTCTTTAATGGAAATAGGAAACCTACCATGTTCATTTTGGGCTTACATTTTTTCAGAGTGAAATACCATTCTAATACTAGTTCATAAATGCTTGCATTTGTACACGAATTTTAAAACACTATTCACCTAAGCAAAAAAAATCTTAAAAATGTCAAGTAAAGTGCTCAGGTTGAATAATACTGATTACTTTAAAGTGAAATACATACTAGTTTCTCAAAACATCACCACTTTTAAAAAGGATGTATTACCTCAAAAAAACACGTCAATCTTACTTTGAATAGATTAGTGTAGGTTACATTTTATGTAGCCAGCAGAACAGATAAACATGCTGTTTAGATGCCACATTTAAACCATGAAAACATATCAGGTCAGCTGGATGTATATTAAGGTGTAGGCTGCAGAATCACCCCACAAGTTTCAGTAATGAAAGCTGACCTATGATTTCTTGAAAGATGTTTTTACTTAATTGCCAAGATACCTTAGATGTTGTTTACTGGTTGTCAGTTGCATTGTGGTATTCAAACACTGAAAGAATTGGTCAGTAACCTTTAGTGCATATATTTTTAGCTGTTGTTCCTTTTAATGAAGCATATTAAATATATTTAATACCACCTGCTTATTTTATTGAAGGATTCATGCTGTTGAGGAAAAAACAAAGTGTAATGTGTATGTAGAATTGTATGGGAAAACATTTGCAACAGAGATGGCAGAGATCAAAAGAATGCCAAAATTACCAGAGTGAAGAAAACAGAATCGAAGATGAGACCAAAGAGACAGAAAAGCCCTCTGGCAAAATATAGCTCTGGAGGAAAGTATGTTAGAAGGTAGAATTTGGAAAGAAAAGATGTATTTTATGGGAATAATATACTAAAAGCCATGTGACCTCCTATATATTGAAATTCAGATTTCATACAAGATGTAGCCTACTTAAAGGGATTGTCAGTGAGGTCATTGTTAAAATTACTGCTTTTAAAAATAAAGATATTATTGAAGTATCACAGAAACATGCTAACAAAGTGATAGATTTTCAAATAAAATGACAATTAAACAGTTTATTATTTTTTTAAAAGTATTTTTTTATTTAGAGGGGAAGGGAAGGGGAAAGAGGGTGAAAAACATTGATGTGAGAGAGAAACATCGCCGGGCTGTCTTCTGCACATGCCCCAGGGAACGGAACCTGCAGCCCAGGCATGTGCCCTGACCAGGAATTGAACTGGCGGACTTTCTGTTTGTGGAACAATGCTCAACCTACTGAGCTGCACTGGCCAGGGCAGTTTCTTTACTGTTTTTAACTCTGGAAGTTTTTAATTGTAAGTATAACTAAAAACCAATCACGATAGTGTGTAGTGTTAAGTTAGTGATATTTTCCTAGAAAGAGTTAAACAGGTAGGAAGTATTTGTTACAGATTTTTTAGCCTGATTCTTTTAATCAAATGCTTAATTATAAAGGAAAAAATATAGGAATATCCACCTTTGACTTTTAAAAAGAAGTTAGAGAACAGAAAAGTACAGATAGAGGGCCTTAGAATGCAAATGTGACCATATTTGTGAATGATCCTTACTTGAGTGTCCAGATTAATGGTGTTTGATGGCTTGATTTTAAGAAGCAGTAAATTTTGTGCTGATTAGAAAATTAGCTGGCAATATGAACTTCTCAGGTTTTGCAGCTATTCTTAGATATACATTCATGATGCTAGCCAAATATCAAACACACTTTTGTGCTTGGTAACATAAGATAGTTTCAACCAGTAAAATGAGGGAATAAAGACCACTGAACCTAAAAGAAGTTACAGGTCTAGTCCTATGATTTCTAAAGCACCTCTCTGATACATAAAGAATTTCTTAGGTTCAGAATAAATAGACTGAGTATATGCCACATTAAACATAATACTTCATTGGTATAAGTGAAACATTCCATTGTGCACATTTCATGTTGATATGTTAATAGAAAAAAGTGATTGAATTATAATTAGTCAAATGTAAGATTTACACAGGTGTATGTATTAGCAATTTGCAAATGGTATGGCCATAGACATCTTTCTCATGACATACCTCAGGTGTTTCTTCTATAAAAGTTCGCTTACCACCTTGTCCACTTGCTCTGGTTTTCTTGTCGTCTTGTTCACAGACCTTCATGTTTTCCCCCTATTCCTATTCCTACCACACCATTATTTCTGCCATACTGTATTATAATCCCTTTCTTAGTTATTCTTAACCCCATTTAGGCTACTGTGATGCCTTTATTTGGAACCCTGTCTCATTCTTGTGGATGCATCCAACCTATGGTATAGTGTTTAGCAAGTGTATCTCAGGTGCTGAGTAGGACTTAAGTGCACACATAATTGAATGAATAGAGGAAAGGTAGAACTCAAAAAAACATTGCATGATGGCAATATTATCTTAGACTTATAGAACATTTTTTGTCTGTCTTCACCTACTTTTAGAAAAGTAGGCATGGGGCAATGCTATTTAATTTACAGGTGAAGAAAAACCAAATGATTTAACCAAAGTCAACAGATGGTGTCAGATTTAGACCTACTCCTCAACTACCTGTTTTGGATTTTTTTCCACTCTGAGTTGCTCATTTTTTATTATAGTCTCACAGTTAATATTAATGACACTGACTGAGGACAAATTTGAAGTGGGGAGAATTTACCACCAGAGCAAAAGAGTGTGCTCAGATAAAGATAACCACATTTTTCTTATTTGCCTTTTTTAAAGTTAGTTCTGTTACTGCCTTTGGTATTATTTTTTCTGTCATTTTCATTAGTTTGTCATTAATGAGCACCTAGGTACCATACCCAACATCAGACAAGACTTGGATACAGGCAGTTTTCAGAAATGCTGTTGTTTACCAACAGTTTCTGATGGTACATTTGCTTACTACAAAGCCAGATTCCCTTTGGTGGCCCAAATCAGTCCCCGCATAAAGGACAGAGGTCCTGCGCAGAAACTTGGTGTAACTTGTTGAGTCATGTCCACCATTTGGTGCACTTGTAGGGGGACATTATTGTACATGGAAGTTTTGGCCTCATGAATTGTGAGTGAGAGGGCTTGCAAGAATTCTAGGAATTCTGGGCAAAGGGCAACCTTTGGGGAAGAATTAGTGTGCTGATAGGCAACAACTTAGGCAGTAGGAGCCACGGACTAGCCTGGAGAGGTAGATACCCTTGGGACCCTGGAGGTGAAAGAGGTCAGTGATTTGGAGCACTCCCCATTGAGTCCTGTGTTTGAGAGGGAATGAGCACAACCTTTCTGAGTCCACAGTTGGTCCTTTTCTTGTGGTGGTGTTTCCCTTTTCATTAAGAAACAGGAAGAATGAATATTAGAGAATCAGGATAGAGGGATTTGAGCACTACTGGCAGGTTCAGGTTGCATGTCAGATCTCTAGTAAGAATGGCTACTTGGATCTTTCCTTGAGTGGGGATTACCTCCTCCCCTGTTTTATATAATAAGGACTTTTTAGCTAGTTTCTAGGCAAGTTTCTATATGTTTAACAGTATATTTACTCAAACAGGAAATTGTTTATTAAGGCAAAGATTTTTAGAAAAATCTGTTTTTATAAGCATGCCTATATATTTTACTAAGTAAAGAAATAATATTCACACCTCACACTTTAATTTAAAATTTTGTTCAGTGTATTCAATATCCCAGCAGGCATATTTGAATTGAGGGTGGAAGGATATGATCCTTCTTTTTGAGATTTTTGAATAGCTGATTCTTTGTGTGTATATTTTCCTGTGTGATATCAGAGAACACCTAGAAACCTTGTGTAGTGACAGGAAGACACAATTTTAGAACAGATGTTCTAAGAACACAACTAATATTACCAAGATTATCAGATATCAGAGATTATCTGGTTCAGCCCCTGATTGTTGTGTGGTCCAGAGTTACACAGCCGGAGTGAATACTTGTAATCCAGTTGGTAAAGGAGACTGAACCTGTTATGTTAGTTCAAAACTACAGTGGGTTGGTGTCCTGCAGACTACTAAGATAGGTCTGGGTGGGAGGAGATAGATGGTAAGGATATTGTTGATAGAATCACAGAATTTTATAATGAATTAAATGAGGTGATCAGATGGTGTGTAACTGGAATAGACTGTGACCTCCTCGAGGACAAACTATCTCTATATCCTTCCTGATTAGAGTACTAATGGAGAATAATAGGACCTTACAAGTATTTGTTTAATGTTTGAATAAATGCCATAGATTCAGTAGCTTTATTTTTAGAATGGTGTTTCAAAGAAAGGACCTAGTGGAAAGTTCTCCCTGACATATGCCGTCAAACGCTCATTCATTTTTTAGGTTGGATATTTCCTCTCATGGTGAGTTAAAATCTGGCCAGTTATGTCTGGCTCTGTCCCCCATTGTATAATCAGTGTTTCTCTTAAAGTACAGCTGCTAGAATTTAAAGAAAACATTGGAAATGTGGTCTGATTAGTGTCAAATATAATGGAATCTGGCCCTGTATACACATTGTACGTTTGTTTTGTTTACTTCTTTGAGACATATGTTCTAAAGTGTTTTAGATGTGCAGTATCACAACATCATCCATTAGGGGACCAGGGTGTCTATTTCAAGTACACAAAATAAACTTCTGAGCTAATGCGTCAATGTTTCCCCCCAAGGCAAAGGAGAAATATTAGGCAAGGAGAAATATTAGGCGTTTAAGGAATGGGTTGAATAGAAATTTCCTTTTGAATGGTTAACTAAATTGCTATCACCTTGTAAGCCCCTAAATCCTGATCTGTTTTTCTAAGGAAACATGTTTGCAGCTGTTTCAAATAACTGGTGGTTTGAAGATGATTGTTAATGTGGTTTTCTGCACACCCCAAACTTCAACCCTGTTCTTTACTGGTCTTTGAATTTAAGAAGTTGGCTGTGGAATTGAGTTAAAGACTTTCAGATTACTCTTATTGATTGAATATTTTTAAGAAAGATTCTGCTAATATTCAATTCTGTGGTAGGCATTTACAAAATAATTTTATGTGTATTTATATAGACATTTGAAATGTTTCTAGAAACTAATTTTATTGATCAATTTTTTAAAAAATTCAGGTAATTCTATCACAACAAATTATATATATTTATATCTATATTTAGTTTGTAAAGAAAGACGATCCAATGAGTAGAAGTTCATGGTTACTTTAGTAAAAGTCTCCAAAGCAACACATGTGTGCTGAGTATGGTGCTTGTGACTAAGGGAATGCCTGAGTGGGGAGCAACTGATAACACTAAACCATATTGACCCCCGAAATTCCGAGGCAGAGGGCTCTAGAGTTTTCTGTAATCACTTTCCCATGTACCACTGAAGTTGGTCTCCAAATAAATGTGATTTAGGTAGAGCAGGTGGTACCTGCTGGTTTATAAGTGAGGGAATCGGTTTTGAAAGGTTATGTGGTTTGTCCAGGTCAGGTCACAGTTATCAAGGACTGACTTTAGTAGGAGTAAAACACAGGGTTTCTCATGAAAAGTTGAGCATGCTGTCCATTTAGCATCATGCTTCTGGTGACACAGGGAGGAAGCATGGACTCACCACACCTTTTCTTTAACAGCAGCAGAAGGAAGTCCTAGGTTATAATCCCCATTTTACCACCTTGGAAAGGTTAATCGCTTGTTTTGAGTGTTAAGTTGCTATACCATGGAAATGGAAACAGTGGTATTTACATTTTACCATATTTTGGATTCAATGGAATTATGTATCACTTTAACTGAGGGTACTCATTCTTTCTTTATTATTATTTTTTTGCTTTCCCTTTTTTTCTTGTGTAAGAAGATTGGTTTTATATGTGCAGGCAGATTATAGCCCATGCTAATAGATACTTTAATCAGCTTCATAAACCTATAACTAGTACAGAGTGTTATATAGTACAGTTGTGGTATGTATTAATGTTAGGAACCAGGGAGAGTACAGATAAGAAAGCAGTAATGTTTCCCCATGCAGCAAGTTTAGGAGGGGAAGTGCTGTATTGAGCTGTTCCTTGGTTAAAAGGTGTGGAGTTTTCAGAAGGAGCAAGGCATCGAAGACCAGGGGAGCATCATGAGCACTGTGCTAAGTGCATAGCACATTTGAGGAACAGCTAATCAAGGGGTCCTTGGCGTGGATGAAACTTCTTGGGAGAGGAGGTGATAGATTTATAAAATTATTTGCTGGCAGTAGTTCAGCTGTTTTCATTTAACATACTAAGTAAGCATCTATTTTTGTTTCAGGCACTGATTTGATTGCTGAGGGTACAGTAGTGAATATGACAAAGTCCTTTTAATCTGGAGATTATATTCTAGTAGAGAAGACAAATAAACAATAAACTAAATAAGGAGCATAATAAGGTCTATGAAGAAAGACAAAGCAGAGCAAGCGGGCGGGGAGTAGGGTAGGGAAGGGCCTACTCTTTGTATGAGGTGATCAGAAGAGACAGCTTTGAGGAGAGGATACTTGAATAAGAGACCTGAGTAGAATTAGAAGTGGGACCTGCACAGATTTAGGGGAAGACCATTCCAACAGAAGAGACAAAAGTTACAAAGACCCTGATGTGAGAGTATACTTGGTGATTTTGAGAAGCAGTGTGGTTATCAGTGAAATTCAACTTACAGGATCTTGAAATTTAAGGGGGGCATGATGAAAAGGATAGTGTTTTTACATAAGAATGCAATGGTATTTGACTGTACTGCTGTTGTTAGGGCCCTCTGCATCAAGTATGTGTGTATGTGCATGCATGTGCATGAAGGGAGACCCAGAACTCCATGGAATTTATTTATTAAAAAATTATATATTCTTGCATGTTTAAACTGCAGTCACTTTCAAAGTACTCTCCATTTGATGCAATACACCTATCAAGACATTTTCTCTCTGCTCAAAACAGTTTTTGAACTCATTGATTTTGATGCCTTTTAATGCTTCTGCCGTTTTTGTTTCACCTGTTCCACATTGGAAAAATGTTTCCCTTTGAGGACTTTTCATCATGGAAAGCAAAAAAAGTTGCTTAGGGCAGGATCTGGTGAATAGAGTGGATGGGGCATGAAGGTCATGCTGTTTTGGGTCAAAAACTGCTGAACACTCAGTGAGGTGTGGGCAGGTGCACTGGTAAATCACCCATTGTGAAATGGGCAAATACACTGAAAAAGTCTTCAGAAAAAAATCACTGAAGTCCACACAGCCTCTCACAATGGCCGCTGGGCACTGATACAGATGAGTTCCTGGAATACTCACCTAGTAGGGGAAGCCTGTACTACCAGATGCCTGCCCTCTAGAAGATAATTCTGTTTTGTGGGGGGGTCCCTCCTCTTATGTCCCCTTTTTCATTCATCTGTCCATCTACCCATTTATGTATCCATTCAGCCAACCATCCAACCAATATTTTTTGACTACTTCCTGTGACCCAGGTACCATTCTAGGCTGTAGCTCTCAGTTGCTCCCATGCTGAAGTTTAATCACATTCCAAGAATCAGAATATTATAGTAATAGTGGCTTATGTATTGGCCTCATCTGTTTTTCTGAATGTAGTTAATAATTTTAAGACAATGTAAATTGTCAACTTTCAGGTCAATAGGTCATATGTACTTTAGCCATTGCCAGTATCTTAGAGTTGAAAAAGAGACAAGAAAAAGAATACCCATCACATTTGGATAAAGAGAACACTGACACTGAATATTTCATAATTTGACTGTCTGTTTTGGGCAACTTAGTGAATCATCTGTGTGGCAAAATGCTGCCTTTTCCTAAGAGACAGACAAGTTGTTTGCTGATGCTGAGGAGGAAGAGGGTTGGACACATACTTGCAAGACCTGTGATCTTTCCCAGAATTTGGAAGGACAAAGGAATTACTAAGAATTTGACATTGGAACCATTCCCATCAATTGTGGCTTTGCCATTTGAAGGAAAAAAAATAGTTAAGGTAATCAGAGGTGATATGCTGAACAGTATGGGAGCTATTCATGATAAAAACAAGCACTTGGCCAAGTTAATGTGTTTTAGTACTGAGGTAGCCTTGTTTCACAGTGACATTTAGGAAGATTAACTAGAATACACCAAATGCTCAAAGTTCTGTTTTGTTTTCTTTCTTCTTCCTTATCCTTTCTGTCACCCCTTTATAGCTAGTTTTCTCCATTCTGTGCTTTGAAATTATTGCAAAAACACTTAATAATACTCATACTTAAATTTTTTAAATTCTAGATAGGCAACAATGAAAATTTCTGCTCACTTTGTAGATATTACTGGTTTGGAGAATTTCTCACTTTCAGGCAGTTGGCATTGTAATACAGAAACACTCACCTCTCTTCCATATTAGTGCCTCCACCCCTCTCTTGCCCCAGGGATCCTGGTCTTTTATTGAGCCTCTATTTTCCTACTTGGAGGTTAATTCTTTTTTAAAGTAAAGTTATTGCTCATATTAAACTGGTTACTTTTGGAAAATAAGAGGTTAGAAAAAACAGGCCCATGATTATCTGTAACCCTAGTCACCCTAATTTAAACATAATGACATAGCTATTGTAGCCCCCAAATTAGACTTCAGGTGATTATGTTCACAGTCTGGTATACAGTATCATTGACATATATTTGTTATATGGATTAGTGAGTAATATTACAAACATCCTTCTATCATCTTTAGGGAGTATACTTTTTTCCGTTATATAGATAGAATGGTTCTCCTATAAGTTATTTCTAGTTCTTTCTTATTACAGATAAAGTTAGTCTCTTTCTGCTCCAAGTTTGTTCCTTTTTGCCTCCGGATAGCCAGGTCACACCTATTTCCATCTGGCATCCCCGTTCTGTTACCTTCCATTCTTACTCAGCCTATTCCCACCTTAGCCTCCTTCAGCCTAGCTCTGTTTCTCTTCCCCACAACAGCAGCAGCTCTGGAGAGCTGGCTCTCATCTGATGCCTCTTATAGAAGCTTTTCTGCTTTTCACTTATCTCTCTATGACATTTGATGCTTCTGACCACTTGTGCACTTCCGCAGCCTTTGGATTTTCTGGCTCTTCATTCTTCCACTTCTTTCCTTACTTTTCTAGCTGTTTGTTTTTTTAGTTCATCTTTTGGGATTATTTTAAATACTAAGTCTTTCCTAGTTTCCTTTTGAAGTACTTTGGACAGTTGCACTCATTCCCATTATTTTAAATTTCTGCTGATTTACTGATAACTACTCTTTCTCCATCCCAGACTCCTCTGCAGAGCCTCCATAGTTGTAAGTTTAGCCCTTTTGGATTCTTCACTTCAAGACTCAGCCAGTCAGAACCTAGATGTTTTAGTGTCTTTGCTTGCCATTATGCAGCCAGCCTTTGCTATACATTAAATGGCATCAGTATCTTTCTCCAGTCCTGCAAGGTGGAACCAGCAAACAGTTATCCTAGACTGGGCTCTGTCCCTGACTCCTTCCTCAAATGCAAATGGCAGCTAACTGCTGTTTCTCTCTTCATTTCTCCACAGTTCCAGTGTCTCTTAATCTTGTAAAGACTCCCATTATTGTTTGATTTTGAAATCCATTTTTAGCTTTCCCTTGATTGTCCTTCCTGTTGTGAACAGAGTCATCTAACACGCAGATCTGAACCTGTCACTTCCACACTTCCCATTCCTAAGTCCTGCCATCAACTCTCCTGGTGTGTAAGATGAGTATAGCCCTGGCTGGTGTGGCTCACTTGGTTGGAGTGTTGGCTAGTAAACCAGAGGGTCATGGGTTTGATCTCTGGTCAGGGAGCATGCCTGAATTTTTGGTTTCAGTCCCTGTTTGGAGCATTGGGGTATGTAGGAGAGGTCTCTAGTGGCGGTGGGGGCGGGGGAGGTATACAGGAGGCAACTGATCAATGTTTCTCACATCAGTGCTTCTGTCTGTCTGTCTCTCTCTCCTTGCCTTCCCCTCTCTCTAAAATCAATATACATGTCCTTGAGAGAGGATAAAAAATAGATGAACATAAACTCTTTAGCATGATCTGGCCCATTTTCATCTATTATCCTTTCCTCTAACCACTTTTGTTTTCTACCACTGCTAGGGAAGAGTTGGGTTCTCCCATTCCCCCACTGTGTTCTGTTCTCCTGCTATTCTTCTTTTCCATAGTTAGGCACACTCTGCCTCTGTGCTTTCTGTGCTCTCATAGCAGGATTTCTCAGCCTTAGAACTGTTGACATTTTGGGTTGACTAATTTTTTGTTGTGGGGGTGCTGTGTTGTATATCGTAGGATGTTTAGTGGCATCTTTGACCTCTACCCATTAGGTACCAGGGTACTTACCCAAAAACCTCCCCTTTGTCCCTTGCCCCAGTGTAGCAACACAGAATATTTGCAGACATTGCAAAGTGTTTCCTAAAGAGCAAAATCTCCCCTTGTTAAGAACTCTGTCCTCCTTCTGTATTTTTTTCTGAAGTACTTACAGTAATGTCCTGTGATTTCTTTTATGCCATTCCTTGTTTGTCTTCTTTGCTGTGAGAGGTCAGAGCCAGCGCATCTCTGCGTCTCCGCCTCTCCAGTAGGTGTGGAGACCAGGCCCCGAGTCAGTACCTGTGAGGGTGGACCCTTGTTTCTGTGCCCACCCAACTGAGAAGCATGAGTCAGCAGTAGCGAATTCAGTCATTCTACAAGAGATGTATTTTGATAGTTTAATTTGATCATTGATGCTGGTTTGCTTTGTAATAATTGAATTCAATGTACTATTCTATAGGTACATGAGTGAAGTTGTGAAATATTTTTTGCTAGAGTCTTCTTAAAAAGAGACTAGTTGTTTTTTCAAGGTGATTCCTTTATTTCGTTCATTTGTCAATCATAGTTGAATATCTGCTTTTGGCCAGGGACTCTATTTCTGGATGGAGCAGTCCTAATGTTTTAGGACCTTTTAGGCTTTTTAGATAGATATTCAGGGAGTAATTTTAATGTAATGAGATAAAAAATAAGTCACAACAAAAAGGGTTTCCGAGATAGTGAACTGAAGACTGACATTCCAGGCAGACAGACCTTGTGGTGGTGTGGAAGGTAAGCGACGTGTTTATGTGACATTCCAGTATTCTTCACAGGTTAATGCTTTGTATAATTCACCAATAAGCAGTCTTTCCCATTTTTTGCTTTTCTTCAACTCATTATGATGAATTTGGAGCATTATTGTTTAAGACAACAGTGGCTGAAAATCGGCCCTGTCATATGCATTTTATATTTTCTTTATGCTGTGTATGAATGATTTCCCCCTCCCTTACTGAATTTCTGTAGTACGAAGTGTAGTGTGGCAAGTGTTCTGATCTTATGGTCTACTCTGTCTGCAGCGGTGTATGTGAGTGAGACCCCTTTTAATCATTCATATAATGATTGGTGGCTCCCTGTTGTTAAACCACAGTTATTGATCCATTATCGCTGAAGTACATGGCTGAAGGAACTGGTGCTGTCAGGCATTGATTGACTGGGGAGGAAGTGTAGAGCTATTCTAACTCACTTTTATTTTCATCAGCAGCAGCTACAGTAGAGACTTGTGCAAGACCTCCATGATGGAACATCACTTTTCCTGTATTACGAGGTGTCTGCTGTGACTGAAATTGCCAGGATGACTCAAACTGCTGCATTTAAAATATTTAGAACAGAAGAAACTGTCCAAAACCTTCTTATCTGACTTGGCTAATGGTTCAGACTCTGGAAAATAAATTGGGGGTGGGGGTTTGCATGGATGAGAAAGAACAGATTTAGTATAAAATTGTTCCTAAGCAAATTGAAGATCATATAATGTGTGTTAGCATTGTATTTCTACATAAACAGTCCAGACAAAAGAAGCATATTTTTGTTTAAGTAAAATCATTTAATGGCTGCTCAAATAACTTCAAGCCATAATTAATAGTGGCCTTTTGGTACAGTTTTTACATTTGGGCAGTTTCAGGAGGATTGGGGCCTCTATACACAAGTATTTCAGGTAAGGATACAACATAAAGGTACTAAAGGTATTTGTTAAAACTGCCTCTCTTTCATTTACTACAACTTCAGATATATTTTGAACTCTGAGGTGAGCATTGTTTTTCTTAGTAAACACTTTAATAAAACTTATGTTATGCCTTCAGTTCTATTAGAACAAAGAACAAGAACAACAAAAAATAACTGAGCAGAGCGGAGTGACAGAGGAGGGGTGACAGGGGTGCGTTTAAGGAGTAAAACCAAAGCGGAGAGGACAAAAGCTACTATTTCTAGTTACATTTATCCATGGCTCAGAGCCTGTCTGTGCATTTGCCCCTCTCTCTGATATTTTAGTTTTGTTATAATTACAGTATCTTGCCTGCACTTTGTCCCTCTGATCCTTTGTTAAAGCCCAGATCACTCTGTGCAGACTGCACTCGTAGGTGTGATTTATTGAGTGACACGGAGCTGTAGGGTAGAACACCCGCTTCTGTACCTGAGTAAAGTATTAGACATCACAGAGCTGGGGCAGGCAGGAGGGGGCCTCCAAGGGGGGCGGGGGGCGAAAGCAAAGACTAGTAACACAGCAGCTCCTGGATACAGATCAGACAAGAGGCTCTGCCACAAATCACCTAGAAACATGTCAGACGCTGCATGTTTGTTGTTTTACACTGAGGGCACAGCCGTAGTCCAAAAGTATTGATTCTTTTCTTTGTACAGAGACAGAGACTGTCAGCCCTGGCAGGCTGACCTTGGTGTGGCGCAGACAACTATTCCCCACCCTGCCGACCAGACGAACCCCTCAGGAAAAGCCTAGGCAAGATATGCCAATGTCCGCTTCACAGGCACAGAGAGAAACTGATGCCTGCTGAAACAGCTCCTTCTGCTTCTCAAACACTTTTCCCCCTCCCTGGCCCCCGGAGTGCTCCTTGTGACAGAAAATTGGAGGCAGGTTTCTTGGCCTGTGTGTGTGAGAGAGAGAAGAGGGGGGGGTGCGGGGACAAAAAAGCCCTTTTTATTATATTTAACCGTGAGATAATCTGGAGGATGTCTGGCCGATGGTGTGTATGTATGTGCTGTTCGTGTTCAAGAGGCAAGAGACGAGAGTTTACTTTCTGTTTGTTCATATCAAAGGCAAAATCTCTGCATGTGGGCACTTAAATATGTTTTGATTTTGGGGGGTAGGGGTGACTTTTCTCTTTCTGTTCAAAAAGCTTTGCCGACAGGTGAAGATACGGGGAAAATCAACTCTAACACTTAATTCATATGATTATTTCGAAAGGTATTTAATAGCTCTATTTACTCTAAGAACCCACTGTTCTCCTTCTAGTCTTAAACTTTGTAGTATACTGTCTTGAAGCATTTTGCAGAATTTTAAAAATGCATTTATTTTGAAAATCAAGTAATTTTCATCCACAAAAATCAGTTTATACTGTAGAATTTATATTTGTCTTGGCCCAATGTAAACACAAACAGCCCCAACATTTGAAATGAAGATTTTAGAACTGGAACCTATAAACCATTAGAAATAAATGACCCCGAAGGGCCTTTTAGCAAGCATAGCTGATCTGTCCGTCTGGGCAGCCAACTTCAGAGCATCAAGAGGGCTTACTTCCAGTGAAATGGAGAGTATTTCAAGAGTCACTGCTTGCCGAAGCTGAATGTTTTATTTTGACTAACAATAATGGGGAAGATGCCTTTCTCTCTTTCATTTTTAGGAATGTTGTCCCATGCACGACTTCTGTCTGTAAGATTGAGCAATACATGGGGAAAACTCAAGTAGCTTTTTAGTTTTACTTGAGCGAGAATATAAGACACTGATAGAGAAGTCATGTGTATTTGTGGATATTGAAAAACCCTTTCTTTTAAAAATAAAGGTTTTTTTCCAAGTAAAATAAAACAAACATGTTCAATATATATGGCAGGATATACCGATATGTATTTGCATAACTTACTTTCATCTTTTATTAAAATGAGTTTTTTAAGTGGACTGTTGAAGATAAAAATTCCAGGTACATGTAAGTCATCTTAAACTCATTACCCACTTTTATGAGAAACCCCTTTTTTCCCTACATATATACTTTCATGTTTATACTGTTTAAGGGACTATTTGAAAACCTAAAAGAAACTTTAATGGTTAAAAACTATTATTCATTTTATAGTTACTGTTTTACTTGATCTTAAGGTAAGAGATCTCTTCTAAGTATTAGGATTTCTAGACTCCTAACAGGAAAATTTTTCAGATAAATACAATATTCTCTGAAAATAATGTGACTTAACTGATTATTTCAGTTTCTGGTTCTGATTCTAAATATTTCTCATTCTTTTTGTTGGGTCTTTCTCATCCAAAAGAGTCTTCCAATTTGAAGAGTAGGGACAGCCAAGCAACTCTTACCTTTGTGTATTTAGGGTATATTAATGTCTTTACAAAAGACTAGTTAGAAAATGGGAGATGAGGAGTGACTATGCTATGTCCAAAATACCATGTAAGAAAAAGGGTGCAGAGAAGAGATCTGAACACTCAGGATTGGTGTTTTTAACACTCTACTTTTCCTTAAAAATACATACATGCTAATCATCTGTCTTTCTCTCTTCCCTGTGTATGTTATGCCCACTTGATTTACTACTGAAATTATATTGCTTTTGAAAGTGTCAGTTGAGTTATCCCTTGCCTTGTTAGTATCATGTTTGATTTCTTGGACAGAGACATAAATCAGCATCTAATATGCAGGGCTTTTGAAGATGCACCCAAGGTTTATTGCCAGTAACAGACTAGTGGCCTTATGTGGACTTTCCATGAATAAAACAGATTGATGAGCCATTTTATAGCATCGCAAGCTGTATTATAAATACATCACCCTTTTCAGTAATTTAACGTGAGGAACAGCCTAATGAGCTCCCAGTCATGATCTGCCAGAGCTGAGAGTTCTGTTTGGCTTCTAGGACAAGCGACTGGTAGAGGATAAGAAACCTAAATCCTGTAATATTTCCTCAGTTCAGTGGCAAAACCTTTGTAATATGAATCATTTGAAACAATAGTAAAGTCAAGCTGCGTTTAGAATTGTCAGAGTAATAAAGCAAAATATGCATGGGTCTGATTTTGCTTAGAACCAGAAATGTAAGGTGATTTTGGCTTTTAAGTTATCTGAATTTTTTCTTTTTGCTGATTAAGTCATCAGCAAAATTGGATCAGCATATTATCAATTTGAAATATGCATGACCTAACATTTATCTGACAGCTAGGAGAGAAACAGACAGATAAGGTTACAACATCATGAGGCTCTCTGTTGAAAGTACAGCTCAAGATGATCATTGTTTCTGTACTCAAGTCTACTCTTTTGTACAGTTTACAACACTTTGCCGTTAGTATCTAATTAGTCCTTATAATATACCTGTGAAGTAGGATAAGTGGGTGGCATCTGAGTGTAAACAGTTATTATCTTCATCTTTCTGGTGAGGAGACTGAGGCATATTAAGATAGATGTTTTAAGAGCTACTTGAGTAGAAAGAGTGAATTATTAAAAGTAAAAAAATGTTTAGTAATAATGGATGTGAACATTTAGAAAACTAACATAAATATTTGTGGAGCTATAATTTTCTAGTAGTTTGGAAGATAGACCACACTCAGAACTGAAAACGCTTAGTTTTGTGAATGAATTTTTGCTACCTACAGGCTGCAGTGTATTTTGAAGTGGGAGGTTTTGGAGGATATTTTACTTTTCTGAATGCAGTTGATTGCATCATGATATCATGCTGTATAGTACTACCTTTGCCATATATCAAGTTGAGACTGTATTTTGCATTTTTAGAAGTTAGCCTTTGGTCTGAAGTGGCAATGCTTATAAATATAAATAGGTGAGTAATTAACCTATTGTAAAAAAAACTTTACAATTGCTTTTTCAAATATATTTCCACTATGAAAGTAGCTAGGTAAAGACTGTTATTTATAACTGCAGATGTGAGGTATCTTGAGTGAATGAAAAACTGAAAATGCTTTAAGTAGTCTTCATAGAAGTAAAACATTCTGATTTTACCTCTTTTAAGACAGAAACACATCAATGGTGGCCTAACTATTGGGCCTGGTCATGCCTACACCCAGACACAGTGTAGCTACAATTAAAAAATAATAACAATTGAAATGGAATGGACCCATTCATGCACTCTCTTCCTTATTGAAATGGTAGACAAGTAAAATTCCATTTAAAAAATAGATCTGTAGACAGTCGATATTGTTTTGAATTTAGAGTTCCTGCATCACCCTGGCCAATACCTCAGTTAGACACAGTATTGTCTCGTAAACCCAAAGACTGAGGGTTCAATTCCTGGTCAGGGCACGTGCCTGGGGTGTGGATTCCGCCCCCACGTGGGGCATATGGCAGAGGCAACTAGTCAATGTTTCTCTCCCTCTCTCTCCCCATCCCTGTATTCTCTAAAACAATAAGCGTGTCCTCTGGTGAGGTTTTTAATAAGAGAGAGAGAGATCCTGTGTCTTGTGAATGACGATACATTTATATTCAGTATTCAGGGCGCAAAGTTCTTTTGAAGCCAATTGTGCATTCATCTTCACTTTTGCTTTCTTCTCTGAGCTTACCTTCCTCCTCTGAACATCTCGTGTTGAGTGCAGACTTGCAAGTCCTAAACTAAGTAGGGTTAGATAAACTACTTGGTCCTCAGTTTCTCCATTTCTAAAATTAGGCTATAACTTAACTTTCTTTGAGGGAGTATTTGGAAGAATATTATAGAGTGGATTTGAAAGGTCTCTATGTCCCCACAGGAGTTGTTACTCACATTTAGCTCTAGTCTTTCAGATATCCCAGAAGTTTACACCTGAGTGAATGATTTTGGCATTTTAGTGTAAGCTGAACCAACACTTATTGCCGTATCATTTATGATTCTATAGCATTGACCTCTCAAATAAGTGAAGTTTATGACAGTACATTATCTGAAAAGAAAATTTTGGTTAATTCATCAGTCAAATGTCAGAAATAAATCAAATGTCTTTTATTATACATTTTGCTACTTGAACATATAGTCATAAAGATTGTAAACTAAGAGTTAGAAACAGAGACCTATAGAGATGGCTTTTCAAATGTACAGTCGTTGACATCTTATTGAAAACTCTTAAAAAATAAAATCAAGGGCAGGAAGAATGTGCTCCTCCTTGCCTCTCTCCTTCCTCTGTCTCTAATTTGTGCCAGTTCTCTTGTTTTTTTTCCTTGAGTTAAATGATACTTTTCATAAGAAAAACATTAGGCTTATGGAAAGAAAGATGTGTTGCCAATGGACTCAATTCTCCCTTTTTGATTTATGAGAGTTTTAAGAAAGCACTCCTCCAGGTCTTCTCCTTTTCCCAGGCTCTCTGAGAAAGTCATGTTCAAAACTAATGGTTCCTAAAGATTTGCTCAGCTGCAGACTAGCCTCCCAAAACATTGGCTGGTTAAGGGGCTCAGCAATTGATGCTTTTCAGCTCTAAGTCTCGGCAGTGTGCTGAAGACCATGAGCTTATCTGATGTTTTCAGTCCTGGAACACCTTTGGAATTTCTCTATGAGTCAGGCTCTTTCTCTCTCTTTCACTGAAAGTGCAAACAGATTGATTTTTTTGTAGAGCTCATAATTTAGCATTCCAGTTGTGTGCAAAGCATGGGATAAATTTTTAAGTATATACATGCACTTATATGCCTCCATGTTTTCTTTCATCTTTTGTCAGAGTCTAAGGGGACTAAGTAGCTATACTTTTTTTTTGACATAAAGACATTATTGGTTTTAAGCCAAGGTGTTTGACTCAAATTGCATTTTAACATAGGTTGAGTACCTCATATCCGTTTACTGCCCTTACGTGCCTGGTCACCTTTCCAAGGAACAATTCTGCTGGAAAACTATTCCTAATACATTGCAAATGGAGATGAGTTAGGTAAGTTGTGCTAATTATGCCATTTGCAAGATTGCCTAATGTGGAGGTGGTCAAGAGACTAGAAGCTGCTTGTCAAATGTTTCCCTTAACCAATGTGATATTTCATGGATTGCAAGTGACTCAATTCACTTATCTGATGAAACCTCATTAACCACCCCTTAGTTTTCCTTAGCAAAATAATGTTTTTAAACATGCCACTGTAGGCTCTGTCCTCATTATTCTGTATTCAGCCCAGTGAATAGCGATTGTGTGTGTGTGTGTATGTGTGTGTGTGTGTGTGTGTGTGAGAGAGAGAGAGAGAGAGAGAGAGAGAGGGAAAGAGAGAGAGAGAGAGAGAGACCTAGCCCCTAGTGCTCAGTCTTCAGGGAAGCCAAGGGAGTTCCATGTTCAGAACATGTTTTGAATTTGCTTTCCCACATTACACACATGTAGTCTGGTGTTGGCTAATAAAACCTGGGTGTGTATTCGTCATTGCTCTCACAGTGAGGGCTTTTCACCATACAGCCCTTATTTGGCCTTCTTTAGGCTAACTCGGTCGTCTCCCTCCTTATAGCTTGGTGTTCTGATAGTCTACTAATGCTTTATGTAGAAAGCCTAGAAAATCTCAGAATCATATTGTTTCAGTTAAAAAGCTAAGCATATGGCAATAGTTATGATAGAAATTGTAATAGTGGAAGATTTTTCCACCATTGTGTATCTTTTCTATGAAGTCTTTGCTTTAGAAGCATAGTATTTATCTCTTTAGTGAATAACTTAAAATTCATCCCATAGTATTTGTTACCTGTTACCGGAAATTTAAAAGATCATTGTCTTAAAAAAACCAACATCAGTTTTTTGAGTGCATTAGTGACTTCCTATAATTCTTTCTTGAAAGGGACAAGCCCCAGGGACACTTTATGGTGACTGCCTTTTAGTATTTAGTTTCTGTCACTTAATTTTATTCAGTGGTAGGAATAAATTCCTGTTCATAGTGCAGAAACTCTTTCTCATATTGGGAGATAGTTGCATAGGGTTGGTAATATAGTCCATAGCTGTGGAATAGAACCAGCTGGCCTGCAGGTGAGTTTGAATAGCATATTGGTGTAAACGCCTAAAATACCTTTGAGCTAGCCTAAGAAAACCAGATCTGAAGTTTGCTTTTTAGTATTAGTTTACTCACTAAAATGATGGAAATCACTTGTTGTTGGATCTTTTATATTTTACTTGAAAAACTTTCTTGAAGGCCACTTTATTTTTTAACCTTATGACCTTCCTTTCTCTTTCTTATCATAAAAAGCCCCATCATGGTCATACTCGGAACAAGTCTCTTCCTAAAGTTATTGTCATTTTAGACTGTTCCCAGAAACATTACCCCAGGGGAAAAATTCTTGTGTAATAGAGCAACCTAATTTACATCCTATATATTAACTCCTCATCATCTCCAGTTCAGCTATCCTTTCACTGTCTTTCCCCGTAGTCACACAACTGATGAGGCTTGCTTCTATCAAGATCTGCCTCTAAGGATGTTATTCTTCCTGTGGTCTCCCTTTTCTTCCCACCTCCATTAGCTCCCACCCATACCACACACATTCCACCAGCTCTCTGTGTAGACTTGGCAGCAGATTCCACCCAATCCTTGTTATGTAACCCACCACCTATCCCTTTTTGGCAGGGGACACCCAACCTCAGCAAGTTGCAACAAGGAGTGGAGTTAATTGGAACATGTGCTATGTTCAAGTCTGGAACAAAAAGGGCTGATAGACATCAGGAAAATAAAACCATATGTAGATGTTTGCTTGGTTATATGTGTGTACATGGGAAATGTCTTCTACAAACAGGTTGTATTTAAATAAAATCAACTACCATTCTTCTCTTCTTCCTGCTGTTCACCTCCCTACCTCCCCATATGTGATACTTGGAACCGGCTCACCATGCCTGCTCATGGGTGGGCACAGCCTGCTGTAACCGACAAAATAGAACTGTCTGTGATACTTCACACAGGGAACCTCATGTTACTTATACTTGGGGCTCCGGTACCGAACACATCCCAGTGGGCCTTCTGTCCATTCCCCATCCCCATCGCCTCTATCTTTCATTGATCTCTATCCTTATTTCTGTATCCATTCTAGAACTTCAGCATATCTTTTGCTTGACCCCTAATTTTTTTAACTTAGGTACAATTTACATAAAATAAAATGCATAGATTTTAACTATAGTTTCTTTTCCTTCCCCATTTTAAAGGTCTTAGTTACTTTTAGAGAGAGGGCAGAGGAGGAGGAGTGAGAGAAACATCAGTGCTGAGAGACACATGGATCAATCTGTTGTGTCAGGCTGTCTCTCGCATGCTCCCAACTGGGGACCTGGCCCACTGCACAGGCTTCTGCCCTGACTGGGGATTGCACTGATGACCTTTCAGTTCAGAGGCCGGCGCTCCATCCACTAAGCCACACCAGCCAGGGCTAACTGTAGTTTTCATGAGTTATGTGATACAGGTATACACCCATGTTAAATTATCACCCCAGTCCAAATCCATATCGTTTTTTTCACCCCATAACGTTCCTTCATGTTCCTTGTCAGTCATTCCCCTTTCTAGAGGCATACATTATTTTTATTTCTGTCAAAATGGATGAATTTTGCCTATCTATAACTTCCTATACATTGGATCATATAGTAGGTACTATGTTGTATATAAGGCTTTTCATTGTTTTCGAACAGTGTTTTGAGAGCTTATCCATATTGTTTGTGTAGTTTATTCCTTCTTACTACCAGATAATATTACATTATAAACAACATCCATTAAAAAAGAACATTTGGACGTATTTTATGAATGGCTTCTATGTAGCGGAAGCATCCTAATATCAACAGCTCCTCTTGAGTTTGACAGATGGTTGACTGTCATATGTCTGCTGTAATTAGGGTTTTGCGCTGCTCTGCTACCTCCCACCCAAGGCAGCAAGATTTCCCCAGCAGTGGGCTAACTGCCCATCCCAAAGTCTCAGGCTTCTGGGTGTTCTTAGTTCACACTCCTGAACTCCATGTGTACAGGGATGGTTTCAAAGGCAGCAGAGGCAGGGTTGGATGCGTCAGTTGTTCCCCAGCATCTTCCCCTGTAGGTCTCCTTGCTTATTTTGTCTATTATATTACTAGAAGGCAAGGTATTTTGTGTACATTTGGGGGTTCTGAAATGGTCTGAGGGCTTCCTCAGATCTCTTGGGGTTGGTCAGAAAGGAACTTTGCCCTTGAGAATCTCTGGAAGTATGTTTTAGATTAGATGTCTGTCCTCACTGTTTTCCTATGTAGGTTTGAGGGACTTTGGAGCCCAGAGTAGTCCTGGACATGAGTCGGCATCTGAGAAATTCCTGCAGTCCCAGTGGCCTGGATACTCTCAGGACAAAAGTGCTAGATGATTCGGTTAATAATAGTTACTCTTCATTAAGTACTTAACTGTTACAGGCAATGGGCTAAGACTTAATGTATGTTGTCTCATATAATCTTCCTAACACCCTACATATGTAAGTTCCGTTATTATTTGCACTTGATAGCTGAGGAAACTAGACTTTGAATAACTCACCCACTGTTAACACAGGTAATAAGTGATGGGACAAGGATGTGACTCCAGACCTGCTGTCCAACTTCTCAAATATTTTACCTTAATATCCCACAAATACTTTTTGGACATCTTCTTCTAGGTATTAAATAGGCAATATAGAAGTATAGGTGTATTTAACATTGGATATTTTAATATAATTGTTAAATTACTCAATATTATATAAAATATGAAAATGTAACCCAAATAGGAGCCCCAAACCACATTGGATAACCTTCGTTGAAGGGTCTCAAAACATGTGAAAATAACAAAATAATGATGTCTTGTGAGGAATGAAAATAGTTCATAAAATTGCACTTATTTTGAAGTTGGAGAGTCTCAGATAAGATTCCTTGACTTTGCCATGGTACAGAGCTGTAAGAAACCTAGACTGTCTCCTCATGTCTCTTACCCCACTCTCTCAAATATTCTTTCCTCTTATCCAAGCCAGGGTTTAAAGAACATTGTTAATTATCTTTTTATTTAAACTCTGATCCATAGACAGGAAGTAGAGACACTCTGGCATCTGTTTAGAGTTTACCTTAGAGAATATTATGACAGTAGTCAGTAATGACCTTTTTTAAATAGATGAATTCAGTTTCTTTTTTTATGGCTTGGACTGACAGTGTTGAAGACTTTGTAAAGCCTAGGAAGTTAGGTGCTGATTTATAAAATCTGCTTCTAGAATAGGGTATAGTTTCCTTGAAACTTTTAAGAGAAAGAGAACAAGCAAAATAAAATATCTATACAACACTAGCCAAATTAAAAGAAAGAGGAAAGTGCTAATAAAAGAAACCTGCTGAAAGCAGCAGGCGCCCTGTGTTTGGGAAGTGGATTCCCTCTTTCCCAGTCCCTGGTTTTCCTGTTGGTATTTGATGTGTATCATTTACTTACTGTCTCTCTGTCTCTCCCTCAATCCTTAGTGTGATACTTTGGTAACTGTCTTATGTCACTAATTACACATTTCCTTTCATGTTTGTTATTATTAAAGGGTAGATTGTGATTTTCTATGAACACAAGGCACAAGCTTAAGAAATGAAGATTGTTTTAGAGAATTAGGGATTATTCAGAATCCTAGTGACCCTAAATAACATATCTAGACTGCATTTGGAGTCTATTCCTTTTTTCTTTCTGTTAATAGCCATAATGTGTAAATAGTGAAAGAAATTTTCAGCTTTTGTTTTAATTTTTGTTGCCTGTGAAAGTCTGTTAAACTCTTGATACTGTCAAAAAGAGAATTTTGCAATCCAAATATATTTGAGGTTCATGGAACCTTAACCTTGAATAATGTAGTACAACTCCTCATTTCTCTGCTCGTGCTGTTGACCTGATGGGCCACCTAAGCTTATTCCAGAGACTGGGATTCTCTTCCCATTTCTGCCCCTGACTTCATTGGTAAGCTGGGAATGAAAATATCTCTCTGGAATATCTTTTGACTTAATATGTGTAGGAAACTTGGATGTCATTAAGGTAAGGCAGATAAGAAATAAAAGATATTTCAAAGACATTTGATGTGGATACCATTTGTAAATCTGTGAATCTTAACTTTGAATTCTCTGAAGGTTAGTTATCAGAAAGTTCTTTAAGTTTTTCTTGGGGTACTTTTTCAAATATTAGATGCATCCTCATTCATCTGTATCCCTGAAACCTTACAAAAACTGGCTACTTGTTGCCACTGTTCTTGAAGAAAATGTGCTAAAGAAAGCTGTTTGAAGATTTCCTAAATGTAAAATATTTAATCTTAAATCAGGCTGTGGGAGATTAAATTGGGCGTAGAAATAGAGCTAGGTGGTTGTCCAGTTTAGCCCAGAAGAGACCAAAATGGTGTTTGAGTATCTTCTGTCCTCACAAATACCAAGTGATTGCTGCCCTTAATGTGCTTAGAATATTAAGTCAATATTCTAAGTCAATCTCAATGCCAGAGATTTGTGAAAAGGAAACAAAATGTTTATTTAATGCTATTCAGGCCTAATGCCTTCATTAAAATGTTAAAGTCTTTAAGGGTATACACCTACACACACATACACAGTGCCCCCTTCTCCCACTGGCCCAACTCCGGGTACCGTAAATCAGGAAAAGAGCACACGTCCGTTTTTCCAGGCCACTGGCACCATCAGCTGTGTCACTGTCCAGGCAGGATCTCCAATTAATCCAAAGTCATGTGGCACCTTCCACTGGCAAGAGTTCTTTGTACCAGGTTCCAGTCAAAGTCTTTCCTGCTTTCCAGGCCACTTGGCCAAAAGGAGCACCCCAAAGCTGTGTGGGCCTCTTCTACCAAAGCTGCACTCCACCAAAGGTGCATGTATTTCTTTTTCACCCGGCCACAGGGATCTCCATTTTGGCAAAACTGCGTGGTTTCCCCTTTTCACCTGGGCAAGAAGAGGTCTTAATTCTGTTGAAACCGCGTGGCTCTCTCTCCTAATGGCTACAGGGGTCTACATCTTTCCAAAACAGCATGGCTCTCCCCCTCACCTGGCCAAGAGGGGGTCCTCACTCTGCTAAAGCCACATGCCTCTCTCACAGGCACTATCTCAGAGAAGCAGCCCCAGTTATATCCTTGGTAGAAGCCACTCACTTCTCCCTGGCTCCAAACTTGGCCACAGCTATTTAACATATCTATGAAACCAGTTAAAAGTTATAGATATGTTAAATGACCATTCCAGAGGTTAGCTGCAAAACTGTTGCTATGCAAAACAGCTCTCAATGGCCCTGCTCCACTTGTCCCTTCCCCCAACTGACACCTGGGGGGGCAGTGAGGACATCTTAATAATATGTCTCTCCAATATTCCTATACACTTTGAGTTCTGGACAAGATTCCAGATCTTTTGGGGGGACCCCTCAGCTACACCCTGTATCACTAGACTTCTAGAATTTTTAAAAGATAGGGGTACCTAAGTTGATGCTACCAAACACTATAACCAGTATAGTTAAAGTTGCATTTTTCATAGAGAGGAGTATGTGTTAATAGTTTAATCAGTTTCCACAGATATTTAAAACTACACAGCCCATGTTGAAAAACATTAATGTACATATGAGATCAATGTGATTCATAGAAAGTAAAATTATTCTATGAAATTAAGTAATTACCTGAGACTTCCTATTGGAATTCTGGTCTCCCAGGTTTGGACCTGAGTTTTTCCTCACCACGCCATACGTGTGAATCCCAAATTAATCTTAGCTCCCTGTCTAGAAAAGACAGTTCTGTGATCTTTATTCATTTGTGTAGTCCTCTTTCCACTATGGTAATGATGGCTTAATTTAGTGAGCACTTACTGGGGTCTAGGCTCTGTGGCAAGAGTTGTATAGGGTTTCCTTCCTTAGTTAGGTATACCCATATTCCTATGCACAGATAAAGAAAAAGGACCAGGGAGATTAAGTCATGTGCCTACACTTTGGGAGGAAGAGTAAGTGGAGGGATTGGAGCCTGGCAATTTGATTCCAGATCATGGCTCCTGAACTTCCTAGCTGTACCTTCCTCTGGAAAGGTTTGATTACTATTTCACATTCCAAAACAAAACTTTTGTGTAGACGGTTTATGCTATGGGAACTCTAGACCACATTTTGAAAGCCAATATTTAGAAAACAAAAAAAAAATGTGGCCCCAAGGCATTCACTGCTTTTCTTTCCTGTTTCTTGAATCCTGAGAGAGCACAGGATATTAGTGATGACAATCTTTGTACTGCCAAACAGACCCTTGGCAACTGTGAGGCTGTAGGTTTGCCTCAGAGATTTTTGTCTGCAGAAGTGAAAGAAGAATTTTAGTGAGGTGGACACTGTGGGAGCGGTGGTTTTATGGGATGGTTTCTGTTGTTTTATCATGGAGGAAACTATAAGGAAAGCCGTATTTAGGTAAAGAGGCGTAAGTTAAACTATACACTCTACCTTTCAAAGAAGAGTTCAGGTGTGGGTGTCAGTACTTAGAAATGTTACCTGAAAGGACCTCACAGATGTTTCTTGGGCTAAAATCAGATGCCATTATAGTATTACCTAAAATAGCACTTGAAAAACAGAATACCATTCAGACCAGTTGAATGTTTACAGGTATTGTTTTTTTTTCTTGTTCACTTTAAAGAGTCACTTGTGCCTCATTTTAAAGTATCAAAGGACAATAAAAGTAGTATTAAATATAATTTTAAGCTCACGGTAGGGAGGTGTAAAGAGAATGTTGTCAAGATCCTATCTTAGTAATGTGTAAAATGAGTGTTTTAAAGGTAGGATCAATGTTTACTTTGGCTAACGAACATGATGGTAAGTTTTAACCGGGACAGGTAGAGGGAGATTGGGTGATCAGTGCTGCGTAGTGATGCGCTTGCTGCATTGGGTGTTTACTTCCTGTGGAGACCAATCTTTGAACCAGTAAGTTGGTATGTATTAGTTAGTGACTATTAAATTTTAACAGCAAACATGAAAATGATCATTCCATTAAGTAACACCACCTTACATAAGTGTTCCTATTATGTCTTGGCTTGTTCCCAAAAAGGACCTAAGGGGGTTGTATATTTTGTATGCATTATTTCAGTTAATACTTGCACCTCCATTGAAATATAGTGTCCATTTATTTGTACTGGAATTGCTGGTACAATTGCTGGATGACACAAGTTTTAGAAATCTTAACTAGAGACCCACTGACTTCAGATGCTTATTGGATATTAGGTGTCTTTAGTTCAATAACATTTAACTGGCACCTTAATACTTTTTTTATTGTGGAAACTTTTAATGATGAGATTGTCATTACATTTTGAAGCTATGTAGTAATTAGTCTTAAAAAGTCAGGAAATTCAATAGAGGCAATAGATTGGGAAACGAAGCAGTTTTCCTAACTGTAACCAGGGTTGACTTTAAAGTATCTGGGAGAGGACCTTAGCAAATTTATTTAGTGTGGATTTCTGATTTTCCCAGGAAAGGAAACATTCTTAAAAGGAAGAAGTGACTGACCAGTACTTTTCTTTCACAGTTTAAGATCTAATGAAATATTTTATTTAATCTTTCAGTTGATTTTAAAAACAACTTCAATCTGAAGTATTTTGAAAAATAAGGAAATATTTTATGAAGTATGACTATATGTATGATTGCATCATTATATGAAAGTTTAAGAAATAATCAGTGGACTTTGAGAATGACTATTTCTGGGAATTGGTTTTTACAACACAGACCAGAGCCTTCATTCTTTGTACCTTTCCTATAGTTACTTTATTCAGCAGTTCTCAAGTGTTCCTCCATGAGCATTTCCAGGTCTTGTTCCGAAGGTCCAGTGTTCTGTATTCCCATCCTGGCAACATCTCTTCACGATGATTGTATCTTAACCTTTTCTAGAGCTGTGAACTGTTCCTTACAGTACCTTTTTAGAGCAAGTTTCCTTGCAAGAACAGAAGTTCCTGAAATCCAGAGATTTGATGTCATATGACCACAAGGGATAGATATCTTGGTTCCAGGTGTTCTGATGCCCCATTTGGGCTCTTCACTCACTGGATTGTTCGAGTTTGACATAAAGTTCACATATGTGATGCTTACTGTTGGACCTTCTTGAGGGGCTTCTAAAAACTGTTTAAATTAAATGCATGCCTAAGCTCATACTTGATTCACAGCAAGCCAGCCCTCACAGTTTTCTGCCTGAACATGGGTATTTTCTACAAGTTTGTGTAGCCTGATGGGATGACCATGGGGTTGTATAATTTTAAGTGTTAAACACATAAAAAGAACAGCAGGCCCTTTTTAGAGCAAGTTTCCTTGCAAGAACAGAAGTTCCTGAAATCCAGAGATTTGATGTCATATGACCACAAGGGATAGATATCTTGGTTCCTTTCTACATGATGGTGATGATGATGGTTAGCAGTCTACTGCTGTACTTTAATATTAGAATAAAACGGCTGTGATTTCTTCTAGTACTTAATAGAGACTAATAATAGCATTACCATGAAAATAAATTTCCATAATTTCTGTTACTTGAACTAAATCTTGTTTTTGATGAAATGACTTCTGATATGTCATCCAGAATACTGTAACTTTGATTTTTGTAAAAATAAATACAATACTTTTTTTATAACATTAATAATTTTTAAGTCAGCATTGAAGAACAATTTCAAGGGAAAATAGCCTATTATGTACATGACTGACTTTTTACTTCTTCCTTCTTATGAGAGTTCCTTTAATCTCAGACTTTCTAAATATCTTACACTTTCAAATCAGTAATAACTGAGTCATCATCCTGAAGTTACATTGCTACCCTCGAGATCACGTCTAATTAGTATCTTTAACTTTTAAGATTTATGTTATCATTTGTTTAGATATTAAATTCCCTTCTGACAACTATAAGTCCTGTCCCGTGGTCTTTGGTTAAGCATTTTATGGTCATCTAGAAATAGACTTATTTTTGTTTATTTAAAATACATGGAGAAAAAGAAATGTTAAAAATTGAATTACTTCATTCTTTTCAGAGTTTAACATTAACATATTTTTAATGGATGAAAAATCCATTCTTTTAAGGAGTGTCTTGTTCTAGGACTGTGCATTTGTGAGTGTAATTTGGTGTAGTGTGTAACAATGTCCCCTGTATAAGGGTTTTAAACATACAGACATACCCCAAAGATATTGCCACTTTGGTTCTAGACCACCTTAATAAAGTGAGTATTACAGTGAAGACAATTACAGTCTTTTTGCTGGTGGAGGGGTCTTGACTTTAATTTAAAAAAAAAAACCCTGCAACATTTGTGAAGCACACTAAAACAAAGAGCAATAAAACCAGGTATGGTTGTAATTAGTGACCTATAGGCCACTTAAGGAGTACAGGTAAGAATCTGAATGTGGAGAATCATGTGTTGGAAAGGTCCTGCATTCATAAGACTTTTGGTTGCTTAGTTTATTAATATGTCTTAAGTTTTGATGTTGTTAATGCTGGCATAGTTATGAGAACAAATCAACTTTTTAGAAATATAGAATTATTTGTGTTTTTTTACTTTCAAGTTTTCTGCTTTATTCAATAACCAGTATAACAAGAGCTGCCTTGAATCTTCAAACATAGTATTGACAGATTTCATTTGACTAAATTTAGAAACAACCTTGATGAAAAGTTTGCATATGTGTATATTTTTTAACATTTTTATCCATATGCACTTGGTTTCCTTTGAGATAGGAAATGGAAATAACAAGACATGTAGAAAATCTGGTCTCTGTAGACGGCCAACCTTGCCGGAAACCACGAGGCAGTGAAAACATCACGAGAAAGCTTGTTCCTACAAGACTCCCAGACTGATTACTAAGCCAAAGAAGTTCCCAGAAATTTAGCTTGAAGCGATCATTTAAAACTTAGGAGGAGATCCAGTCCTGCTCAGGGTCATCCATTGCTAATTATGCTTACCAATTATGTCCCAGTGATTTTGTTATCAGCCACACCCAAGTGTAAAAAGCCATGTAAAAAAATCAGCCTCTGAATTTTATATGCACCCCCCCCCACCCCACCGCAACGTGTTCTTGCTCGGCACTTAAGTTCTGTGTATTTTACTGTATCTAAATGATACCACAATAGCCTTAACATTTTGAACCTATGTATTTTTTCCTTGCCTGATATATGCTGTTAACCTTTGCTGTAATGGATAGCTCTTCTAAAAAAAATCTCATTCCTTTTGTGTCTTCATATTTCTAGTAGTTAGGAAACTCTTTTGTCTATTCCACTCTGCAGGTGTTTTAGATGCTTAATTGCGTATACATGCCTTTGAAATACATGGGGCTGCTGCCTTTTTGTTTAAGCTTCTATGTAAAATATGTATATTTTGTATACCCCCAAATATAAATATTTATTTGTTTGTTTATATTTGGGGGTGACCACAGACATTTTGACATTTCAAATTAGCATGATACAGCCCAAGTGTATTTTATTTTGTAATTTAAATCACACCCTGGGTTACTTTGGGGTATTTAGAGCATCCATTTGACACAGGCCATCTTACCTGGCAGAGGCTTGCCCCAGCTCGTTCTGGATAAATGGCTTTGATGTCAGTGAATATCACAACTTGAACTATTGTGTGTAACACTGTGTGAGAGTTTGTTGAGTCTCTTGCTGCATCTCTCATGTAATTCCAAGTTTACTTTAGGTCGGAATACTTGGACAGAAAGGACATTTTCCTTTTAAAGCTTGCTTGTCCATTTGACACCTTTAGAAGCTTATTCCTTTGCATCCTTTTCTATAAGCGTTCATTCACAGAGCTTGGCATTGAGAAATTTGGAACACAAAATTAATTCTACAGCTTTTCATGTGCCTAATGAAAGCCATAAAGGTATGATAAGAAAATAAAATGGAGAGAAAAATGGCCTCTTCCTAGATGGTAAGAAGAAAAAACATTCAGAGTAGTTGTCTTTGAACCACAGCAGGACCTTATTCTTAAGGTCTTCCAATTGGGCTGTAAATTTTTTTAAATTTATTTTTGACCATGGAATAATTATAGAGCAAATTATTTAAAATTGTATCCAGATTTCACATCAACACTCTTTAGTTTACTAATTAAATAAAGGCTGTGACTTCAAATAACATCCCATCTGTTTGGCTTGTTGTAAGGATCTGGTGAGATGCAGAATTCCAGTAGCTTGGTTACAACAAGAAAGACATAAAAATCAATGAATCCAGAAATTCCTCACTTTCCCAGTTTTGGGGAGGATATGCCTTAAATGTGGAATCTGTTACTTCATGCCTCTTTCAGCTGAGTTGCATAGCTCATAGAAATATATGCTAGACATTAGACAACAAAAGGCTTCGTCTAAAACATGCACCTTCCTGAGCAGTAAACCACAGTTGGTCAGGCATTCTTATATTTTTTGGATTAGTAGGATTTTTTTCTGTAGGTAGTGCTGCAGCATTACGATTTTTGTGAGCCATATGCCAGTATAATTTCAAATTTTAATTTAGCCTTTGGGTGTGCCAGCTCGCTTATCCTTGGTCTTCAATTCTAATATTCTTGAGTAGTCCGAGTCCAAGGATCTTTCCTAAAAAGTATTTTTGCTGTTTGCTTTGGACAAATTTTAGTATTATTTTTTATCTTGTATTTATATTGTTCTCAGTCTCTCAACTTTTAAAAATAACAGTCACCCCCTAATAATATTCCTGTTCTAGTACTCTAATAACCCTCACTTGCTGGGAGTCCTTTTATTGCCTTCCACCTCATTCACCTACCCTCTGTCATGTGGACTGCATGTTTTGTAGTGATCTTTTAAATGAGCAATTTTTCCTTCTCTTTTGTATTGCAGAAACCCATTAAAAACCAGATTGTGGCATTTAGGCACCACATCTGAAAAAGTCCTATGACTTACCCATTGACTTTGTCTATTATGAAATTGTGTCCAGACATATATTTAGCTTGTTGTAGTCTCCAATAAGAGTTGGCTAAGGAATCCATGAAGTAAAATCATTCTTCCCATTTTCAGATATATATGACTCAAAATGGTCTCTTGTTACCTCATGCAAAAATCTACACTAGTAATTCAGACTCTAACCTAATCACTAATTTTATTTTTTTTACTTCTTGATAAAATTATATATTCTCATAATGTTCCAACATAAAAACCATGCTTATTAAAATAGAAAAATACTTGCTGTTATCAAAGTACTCAAAGGCATTATAAAATATTAAATGAAACTAGTTAAAGCTGTGGCACTTTGTCTAATAATTAATTTTACATGACAGAGACCAAGGAAAAAAGACATACAATTGTAAACTAAATAAACAAAATTAATTAATAACTTCAACAAACAAGTATGTTTATGCAAGAGCATTGTTACCTACCAATATGCAGAATAATTTCTGGATCAAGATAATTTGTGGTGGTGCCTTTCAGAGAGCCCAATTATCTTGTAACTAATACAACATGGGATAAAATTAATCCCTTCTTGACTACAGTGAGAAAATTCAAGTGCCTTGGTTTCATAGACTTAATTTCTAAGCAGACAAATTGCTGAAATAGTGCAGCAGAATAAGAGAAGAAGAGAAAATGCTACAGATGCTCCAAGTTACAGCATTTGTTATTAAACATCAGTTACTGTGAAAATATGGTTTCCATATGGGGTATGTTATATGTAATTTATACAAACGCTGTTAGTACTGGATTCTGTCACGTGGCACTAAACTCAAACTACAACTTCCTGGAGTGTGTGAGGGAATTGCTGATGTTATTGGGTTGAATTAAAATGAAAAGACCTTTATTAGTTAGGTGATTTTTCCCCCTTGCTGTAGTGCATGCCACTTCTGTAGGAGGGCTCTTGGGCTCATTCAGACTTTGGTGTTTAAGAGTGAGATATTTAAAGGTCTGTTTATAGGATAATTTTGGTACCTAAGTGGCAATAATTTTCTGAAGTCAGATTTTTGGGCCTGTTACTCTTAATACAGTTGTTACATTGAGTTTGTTACATTGAGTTTGCCTATTTATCACTAGACAGATATTTGGATTTCATGTGACAAATTATCAAAACTGTATTTGGAGAAACTGGTTAAATAATAGATGATGATACCCTCAAAGATAAATATGTTAAGTAGGGAAGAAGGCAAAGCAAGGTTAGAGTTTAACAGAGAATTCGATATATTGGAGGAAAAAAGAACATTAATATTTGCAAAAGAGAAAGGTGCTGTTTCTGTAGTGTACTTAAATTCTTCGAGTGTGCATGGTAGATAAATTGGATTGAAGGATATAATTTATGTAAATAGTCCTACCAATACACAGTGTGAGTAGAGTCCTGTTATGGACTCAACTCTGTTTAGGGGAGAAATACTAATCAGAAATCACCTCTTTAAGAAGCATAGAGAGAAAATTTGAGTAGCATAGCTTAATAAATAATGCCAGCAAATTTAAGTGGACTAGGACACAGTATTTCTTGCTAAATAGCCTATAAGCAGGTCTAGGTTCAGCATGTGATAAAAAGCAGTTTTAATATATTTGATATCCACTGAGATTCTAACTTCAGTTACTGACTTTGGGATATAGTTTTGGTAATTCAGAACAGATCAAATGAATAATTTTTACATTTGTATATTAGGTGTTTTCTTTGTTATGTGGTTCTTGTTATAGACATCACATAAATAAATCTTTTAGTTTGCAAACTGCAGTTTACTTGGATCTGTATCAGAATCATTGTTATAATGATGTTTGAGATACCATATTTCAGAATATTGTAATATTTTTCAAGAAACAGGGAAGGAAGGAGAAAGAGGGAGAGAAACATGGGTGTGAAAGAGAAACAGCAATCAGTTGCCTTTCTTGAGTACCCCACCAGGGACTGAACCCTGCAACCCAGGCATGTGCTCCCACTGGGAATCGAACTGGCGACCTTTCCAACTGAGCCATACCAGTCAGGGCTTATTTCATAATATTTTAATAATTATTAAGCAGATAACATTGGAAATGAAAATTGTCCTATAAAATAGTGACTGTATAAAAATTGTGAATCATTTTAGTTGAGAACAAACCATGAGTATATTGAAGTAAAAATAATTGGAAATAGAGCCATAGCACTCACTATGAAGAAAAAGTTATTTGAGGTAGTGGATGGCAATGGAATTTCCAGTTAGAAATGTTTAAAACAGCCCTGGCTGGTGTAGCTCAGTGGATTGAGCACGGGCCTGCGAACCACACAATCACGGTTCGATTCCCAGTCAGGGCATGTGCCTGGGTTGCAGGCCAGTTCTCAGCAGGGGACTCACGAGAGGCAACCATACATTGATGTTTCTCTCCTCTCCTTCCCTTCCCCTTTAAAGATAAATAAATAAATAAATCTTTTAAAAAAATGTTTAAAACAAAAGAGGCTCTTCTTGAGAGGAAAATAAAGTGAGATTTTAGTTACTAGCACTAGGCTTCAGTGTAGCCATAATGAAGCAATATAGTAAGGCTTTTAATCTGTTGTCTTTCTGGTTAAGGCTCAATAATAATTTTACACATGCCCTTGTTCATTCGTGCACTGGAACAGAACCAGAACCCTAGTTTTCTTCTTTCTTTGGTACAGAGCCATTGTGTTTCAGTAAATAAAGTCTTTCCTTCTCTTAGACATCTAAACAATGGCAATAACCTATAACTAACTGCTATTTGTTATGTTGCACAGGCAAATTGTGCAGAAAATTATGGATAATTTTAAAAAGATGAAATACAGGTGGCTCATCTAAAACAGACTCCAATTAAAACCACATTGTATTAAGTAGATCCTGCTTTAGATAGACTCTTCTTCATGCTAAATATGAATGAAGCAACAATTTTAGATATAATAGCTGGTATCTGGATTTTAATATGATCAGTTCTCATGTTTTAGGGCCCAGATATTACCAGCTGGTATTAAGAAACCTGCCCTTCTATAAAACTTGATTATATTGTTTTCTTCAAAGGTATTACATTAGGAATTATTGAGAAAGTGGCTTTTATGGGATATAGACTTTTGCATAAAAATTGGTACTAAAATTTGACTAGTGTCAAAACTTGCATCACAATGTTTTATCTGGTATCTTATGAATTAAATGCATGAAATTAGGCCCTCAAATTGTGTTGCAAAGATACGATAACACATACCCAGTATAATCACTGAGCAAAGATATGGTTTAGTCCTTAGTGTGTACATTATCTTTACTGTGGCTTATATAAAATGGTTCTGTTTATTTGTCAAGAGAATAATTTTTCCAAGGTTTGGTTGGTCCAATATGTTAATAACTGCAATTAGCAATGCCTGGACAAATTGTTTTCTTTGATTATGACTTTAACAGTTTGGCAGAATATGATAGATAAAATGATTTAGGAACATTGTGCTTTTACATATGCAGAAATCTTTTAATGTTTCTTGCAGAAATACAAAGTTTTTCTTTGCTTTCAGGCTCCAAAAGGCATAGAGGGCCATGCCAGTTTCTTTTTTTGCTTTTGCTTTAAAGAAATTATTACTAAATGACGGATCCACAGAAATAATCAAGGTGCAAGGGGTCACTACAGTTTGTTCTGGAAAGTGCCTAAAGTGGTGCCTGGCACATAGAGGGTGTTTGATAAATGCATTTTTGAAAGAAAAAGAAGGAGGGGTTAGTTGTACGCCCTTGCGCCCTTCCCTTGCTAGAAATGACAAGGATGGTCCTAGCTCTTTAAGAGGATGGAGCTGTGGAGCTTGAGCAGTTCTCTGTTTAATTAGATGAAGGGAAGCTTGGAAGCTCTTTAAAGGGATAGACAACATCCTCTGTGATTGGCTCTGGACTCCTTTTCTAACCTCCACTCTTGTCTTTTCCTGCCTCAACCTTGATCTTGCCTTTTTGGTTGCTAAACATGTTATTCTCAAGTTCCATTAGTTCTACCCTTTTTCTGAAGTCTTTTCAGAGCCCAAGATGAGTTAGTGACGCTCTGCTATTTCCCTGAAATGTTCTTTGCAGATTTCTACTCATCTAGAAAGTGTGTTAAAATCCGTGTATTTTCTCCTGCAGTAGATGGTTTTTGATGTCAAGAAGCTCAAATAGCCTCTCTCTACAGGCATTAAAACCCGAGCATGGACACAGTGCTAGGCCATGTTTGACAGTAAATCCTCCCAATTACTGTGTATGATTCTAAGTCCTTTATTACGAGAGTCTAGTTGTTATTATAGTTGCTTCTGCCATGCTTAAACCTGGATAAGCATATTTTGCAGACTTGGGCTGTTGTGTATACCCTGTTCTGGTGTCACAAACTACCAAAGCCCTTGGATTGTGTTCTGCAGAGCAGCTGCTGTGTCCGGGCATGAAGGAAGGTGTTTCAGCGGTGGGCACGGCTTTTATTTTATGGGAGTGCTTTGGCAATTAGAAGTGCTATTTAAAGGTATTATTTTTATTAGAAAGGTGAAGATTCAGATCTATGGTTCATTAATTTTGTAAAGTTTGAATTAACAAAGCCTTGTTTGTAGTTCAAATGATGGAAGTGTGATCTTGGAAAATGGGGAAGGGTGTTAGTAAATTCAGTACTTGTCTTCAGATTTTACACAGAAAATGTATATACAAATGAAAAAAGTAGGTTTTAAAGAATTTTGAGAAAAATTTGCATGGTATTTTAGCATTTTTGAGTGTAATTACTAGTCAAGGCCAAAAATGTAGTTACTAGATTTCTTAGTAAGCAAATTTATTGCATTGGGAAAAAATCCCCTCTGAACTTATTTTTCTTATATGTGATTTATACATAATAAATAAAATGTAGATGATGGAGTTTAACAACAATAAAACCATTGCCAATAGCTATATTCACACAGGTGTTAATCATTTTAGGGTATTTTTCTCTTTTCTGTTTTTTTCTTGTATTCATTTTAAAAATCAAAATAAGATTATACTGTGTATACTGCTTCACAAGTTGCTTTATGAATGTCAATATATTGTTACTGTCTTTCCCTGTCATTAAATTAATTACTGTGAGTTTTAATGATTTCACAGTAATTTGATTATAAGATTGTCTCAACTGTATTAGCTCTTTATTGATCGATTTCACTGTGTAATTTCATTATCTAATTTTGGATACTTTTCTTCCTAGACTAGAGTTCTGTATTAAATTTAATATGAACTAAGAGTTCTACAAACTAGCCATTTGCCAAGGGTGTCCAACCCGTGGCCTGTGGGCTGCATGTCGCCCAGGATGGCTATGAATGAGGCCCAATACAAAATTGTAAATTTACTTAAAATATTTTGAGATTTTTTTGTGATTACATATCACAATGCATTTAATGTGTGGCCCAAGACAACTATTATTCCAGTGTGTCCCAGAGATGCCAAAAGGTTGGACACCTCTGCATGTCTTACTTCTTCATCAGTGTATTATTTTTCAGACCCATGTTTAATTGAATATTTGAAAAGTCTTATGCTTCATGTTCATCATTTGCCATTTTCGCATTACTATTGGCGTTCTCAATGGTACTCTTCTGTGTGGCTTGATCCAGCCTAATGGATGGATGACTTCTAGACCCAGCCAAAACACTTACTTGCCTTTGACCAGCCAAGGCCTGAACTCCCCTGAATTTATACCCATTACCACAGGAGCCAAGGTTTTCTCTATTATTGTAGTGAATCTTCTGACCATTTTTGAAGTGTTACATTAGTGATAACATCATTAAAAACAAAATTATTCATAGAACTGTGGCATAAACACAAAGAAAATGTGTTAATGTGACTTTTGCATTAGAGTTTTGCTGAATGAAGCATCTTTACAGCATAACATTAAAACAGTGTGTTTGGCTAAATTACGTGATAAAGGCAAACGTTAAAAGCAAAAACTTTTTTATTAAGTCCTTACATATGTCTTCCTCATATTTAAAACACTTAACAATACAAAGAGATGATTTTATATGATTAAGACTTTGGAAAATCTCAGAATGACAACTCTAGGTATTTCTTTTTTGCAGAGCAAGCCTGAGATGGTACTTAGGCACTAATAAAAGCTACTGATCACTTAATGATGTTGGTAAAATTTTATTAGCTATTGCCTTCACACACTATAAAGGTTAAAAAATCCCACCATTTCCACTTTCATTTCTAGACTAATGCTGCTGGACTTTTTTCCCCTTTAACAGTAATGTTTATCCATGTGAATGTTGTTTCAAAGAAAGGAAAAGTGCATTTGTATGAAAATATCCAAGGCTTGCCAGAGAATTTTTCAGAATGCTCTGTGGTTGCAAATGAAGCCTATTGTATAAATAGCAAGTTTACATTTTTATGGTAACACCCGTGGCATGAGTTGGTAATGTGCAAATTGTTCTGTGTGTGTTTTGTGTGTGTGTGTGCTTTTGTGGGCCTGTCTGGAAGTCGCTGGATCTTGTGCTGCTCCTCCTCCTGCCTCTCCCTCGCTTATTTAGATACAAGGATATGCAGTCTTTAGTCTAGGCAAGCCCTGAAAGATGCAAATGGCAGGGTAGATGAGGGACAGAGGTGTGTTCTTCTGATTCTGTTTGACAAAGTGACAACCTTTATGTAAAATTCTGTTCTGGAATGTGTGAGTTTTCTCGCTCCCTCTGTAATTTCTGAAGCTTTCTTTAAACAAGATGGCTGGCATGTTCTGGGGACAGAGCAGAGACGCAGAGCAGAGACGCAGAACAGAGACAAAGCTGCCCTGAGAAGGCAGACACACTTATATTGCTTGTGGTTTTTCAGTACAGCTGCTTTCAGATGGGCCAGCTTGTTCTATGCTGGTTCCACTGCCAAAGCAAGACTGTCACACAGCTGGTAGTACTTACTGTACTTGCGGGAAAGTATGTGATTCATTAGTTGGAACCGTATGTTTTTCACCAGTTCTGGTCATGTTTTTGTTAGGATGTGGTAAAAACATAAGCAGGGGGTGAAGGGACAATGGAAACATGTGACTTGTTAAAGATTGGCCCCAGCCCATTATTAGCTAAATTGTACACCATAAAATGTCCTCTGTACCTCATAAGACAAATGACTTAATTTTTTATTCCTCAGTTGAGGTCATTTAGTCGTAAGTAGTAAAAATTATCAACACTGAGCTCTTTCTCTCTTTCTCTTTTCTGTAAAGTATTATGATCTGTTTAAACCCCAAATTATAATATGAAGAGAAGTCATGCAAGTAAAAGACATTAATTTGCTGAAAAATACCCATGATGGGTGAAGAACTTTAACTGGAGTGAACTCTTGCTACTGATAAAATATGGGTACGGTGTTACAGCTAATAAGAAACACTTCCAATACTAGAGGGTGTGAGAAGAACAGTAAATGGGAGTTCCTTTGTCTCCACATGATCGAGCAGACTGAAGTTGAATGTTGGAAGAACAAGGGACTTGCTTTTCTCATCGTTTTGATGCTGCTAATGGTCTTGCATCATGATACCTGAAATGATCAGTCCTGACATTGTGCAGAATTGTTGGTGTGAGCTGCGTTGAATATTGGCCTATGATCAGGTAGTTTTTGAGCTTTGTGAATATTTTACAACTGCACAGGCCTAACCGTATTTTTGGAAAATGATACCATCTCTGCTCTGTTGTATTCTCTTTACATAAGTATTTGCTTTTCTCTCCTTGATTCAAACTCTAGTGATGCTTTTCCTTTGTCCCTACCCCCATAACCTACTGTTAAGATACGTGACATTTTTGAAGTCTGTTTTTCAGCTGTTGCCTTTTAAAAGCGTTTTGTGCCATTCATGCCTCAGCACATACACTCCTGCAGTTGCTGGACTCTGCAGAATTAGAACCAGGTCTGTCTCTGACAGTTAGCTCAACTGGCTGCAGCATAAATAAAGGAATGCGCTCAGGGGCTGTAGTCTGTGACACGGTTTAACAGAGCGTAAAAAGGTGCATCTGTTCCATGCCCAGATTCAGTCGCCTCACTGTCACCGGGAAGTTATCGACACGGAGACATGCCTGCACCGTTTGGTAAACAAGCGGCAGGTATTAAATTAACCACTCTGTGAGTGTGCAAAAGTGCTGCTTTATTAAAAGCCCTGCTATCTCAGCTCACTGCTGGGTCACAAGCAGTCGCTAGAGTATCTATTAAGATGACTCATGGCATAGAATGCTTCAGCACTCTGTCCTCACTTCCAGAGAGGACCATTGACCTTTGACGGTCTGATTGAGGGTGGGGAGAGGAAGGAGAGAGAAAACAGAAGGCAGGGTGTAGGTTATGCATGTGTTTGCCTTTTGCAGTCAGTAGCTAAGCAAAAAGGCCATGAACACTGAGTCAACCTAGAGCCAGGTTTTAGTTTAAATCGCACGGTGGAGTCTAGTACCAAATTGTAACCAGGTTTTTGTTTGTGTTTGTTTTGTCTGCCTTTCTCCCTTACCCTCCTATGCCTTCTACTGATTTGAGATCTGAAATTATGAGGGGTTACTGTGTGAGCAAAAGTTACTCTCTGCCTGGCTTGGGTAGACAACATACATGTTACACTTGCAGATACAATCATACTTATAACTTGTTATTTAAACATTTATTTGTCTTTGCATTCATCCTTTTTTGCTTTCGTTTACCATTTTAATAATTTTTAAAGTTTGTTTTCCTTCCAGTTTCAGGGATGCTTTGCAGAGGGTTATGTGTAGTTGCATATTTGATGCATCGATATGTTCTTCATTTTCACGGTCTTAGAATCTTTTGGGGCAGACTGTTTAGGTCTGTTGGCAAACATACCAAGGTAATTTTCAGTAGGCACATCTGTGCAAAACAGACTGTTATTTCTGAAATTTTTCTTTTTCCCTCCTGGTTGTGTTTCTTTTTAGGGCCCCAAGTAGCTCCTCATCCATTAGAAGATGATGTAATACCAATGGGATCTAGCCCCACACAGCTTGAATTAAAATGATTCCAGTTGGTGATGCTTGAATGTGAATGACCAGAAGGTGTGATGCATTCAACACTGTATGGGAAGTGCTCACCTTAGAAATTTCTTCTCTCTCTCCTGGTTACAGAGGCCCTTTGGTCCTCATATGGCAGATCTTAGTGCCACACCTGCGTTCCTGCTGTCCAGTCTCATTTTTTATTGCTTGCTGTCTTTCTATAGTGATGTCTGGGTGGAGGAGTGATGTGCAAGGGGAATGAGGGTGGAGAGGAAGCATCATTTCTTATTGTTTGCTTACAAGTACAGGATTGGACAGGAAAGTATTCCACTATCAAGAGAGTGGTGATGCTGCAGAATCTCTTCATCTTTGTAACATTGTTGCTGTATGAAGTTTAATAAACCAGCTGTGCAGCTTTTTAAAAGCCAGTGGATTCTATTTTTCATTTGCTTTCTACCCCCTTTACTCTGAGCTTTCAGTCCCTATTTCCTTATTTTGTACCCCCTCCCCCATTTCTTTATCTCAGGGGAGTTCCCTGAGTAGCAAGACTGAAAAAGAGCCGAGGTTTATGTTAGAAGAAATTAAGGTTAATGATCATTGGCTCATTTTCATATTCTGTGGGTGTGGATGGAGGAGTAATCAGTGCAGGTGGCCCTGCCAGTTGGGAGTTTTTCTTTGTCATCAAGAAAATAAGGAGAGTGCAGGGATTGAATTACCACAACTATTTCAGGACTAAACATATTTCATTTCCCGATCGGGTCTGGTTTAAGGACACAAAGCTGACATTAATTTTATCCAAAGAAAGCACGGCATTTTTTTTCTTGTTGTATAATTTGACTGAATGCATAGTGTGGATGCATGTTCAAATTTAATTCTAGTATAATCTTACAAATAATACTCTGAAAAGCAAGGGGGTTTTGATTCAGTTTGACAGTTTATGTTTCTGTGCCCAATTACCACTTAGTTATTGAATGTTCGAGAGCTGCTTTCTAAAATGTGCACTCGGACTGCACCGGTTGGCGTCCCAGCTGCCTGCTATTACAAGTGAGGTGCTCTCTTCTTTTTAAAGGATGTACACAGTTACAGGAGTTATGTTCAGCCAGCCAAGGAAGTGGGGGATTTAGTTAGGAAGTGCTTGCTGGCCTTGAAGAACTATCTTGTGTGCATTCTAATTTCAGCCACATAAAAACCATTTTTAAAGAAATATTTGTTGAATTTAAAGAAAGAAATAGAAATGCCCAAATAAACTAGGGAAACCACTATTGCTTTTGAAGAAAAAGTATAATTTCTATTTGGAACCATTCCTTAAGAGTTCTGAGGTGTTTTTAATACCCCTAATGTACCTTCCTACAAGTGAAGTATTCTGACTAGAAACATGGAAAAGGAAGGTTTAAAACTTGCCCTGAGACAGTAAAAGTCATTGAGGAAGAGTGTCAACACTCACCATGCATGGAGGGTTTTGCTTTCTTAGCAGAATACAACAGGCAGCCCTAGCGACCTGATTTGTTTTTAAAGCACAAGGTTTAGTTGGCTGTCACAGTGTGAGTATAATATTAATGATACTAATGTAAAATTAACTTTTATGTTGTGTGAGCGCTTTTTCTTGCCTCCTTGTTTAAAATTACAGGTATTTCTTGGTGCGTATATCTAGCTCTCTTGCATTTTGTATAACTGAAAACCACAGTTTGGTGTAGTCAGGTAGCTGGGCTAGCTCGTGTCTGGCAAGCCCACAGACAGGTGGGCTTTGGTTTTGTTACTTCTGTGGTATGGATCTGCGCACAACTGAATATTCATTATATGCCCATTAATATGAATACTTTGTCTGGATTATTAATAACACATGAAGAGACTATTACCAAACATTCAGAGGGCAAGAATGTTGTAGTGGTTTCTGGAAGCTCTTCACTGTGAAGAAGTAAGATTTTAAAAAACATGATAGTTAAGAGTTTTAAGTAGCATTTTAAAGATATTTTTTAAAAGATATTTTGTATAGCTCAAAAAATTGTCTTTCGAGCTAGTGAGGCTTAATATTGAATGAAACGAACAGATGATCTTTTGAAATCCATGTGATTTCCAAGTTGAACATTTAAGCAAATTACGTTATTTGTTTAATGTTACATTAAACAAAGTTACCAAAATATCCAATAAACCATTTCTTAAGGTAATATTTCTTCCTGTTTTTTGCTTAGCTCTTTACTGAATTCTTTTTGCCTTGTCCACGACTGACAGAGTTCAAAACTAGCCTTATTTTGATTTTCTCAAAGACTTTTGGTAAGAGCCATTCACATATGACCCGCACACATCTGATATTAGCCAAGATTATAGCAGCTATGAATGGACTCAGGCTCACTCTAATTAATTTATCTATTAGGCATTTGGAATATATATAAAAGCAAATAATTTAAACTAACATTTTACTTGCATATAAGTTAGGTTCTTGAAGTCAATTACACATTCAGACCATAACACTGAAATTCTAAAATAGTCCTCTTAATTGCTTTGCAGCATGTAGGTGCTTAAGTAAGCCACTTGGATGGCTTCCTTTCTCCGCAGACTCCTTAGCTTTAGCCATACCTTTCTTGCCCTTCACGTATACCTATCTGTCAGTGCTCTATACTTTTATCTTTTCTTTCAAAAGTTCCCATATTGTATGCTTTCCTCCCATTGGGTACATAAAATATAGCAATTCATTAATAGCTCTTTTCTTCTATGCTTCTGCTATGTTAGAATTTAAAACTCATCATGCCATGGAATAATTCTATTTGGTAAGATATGCTGCTTGCTTTCTCTCCTGGTTTCTAACTCCTGAATCTTGCGTGCTGCTCTTTCAGTTTATCATGGCTGACCTGACTACTATTTCTATCTCATTGACTGGAATATATCCATTAATAAGGGGTGTGTCTATGTGTTTTACGTTACACAGTAACATACTCCAGCAAGGCTTTCAGTGAGCCATGATGTGAGGTTTAGTTTTACCACCATTTTTGGTAAAAATACACATACTAAACTGATACTGAGTTTCTGCCCTGCATTTAATCTCCTTCTGCTGTTTTCCATTTCCTTTCTCCAACTCAGGTAGCAAACTGATTCAAATCCTCAACATAACCTGTAAAATAAAATGTTTATTTCTGTCAAGGAACTTATTGTTCATCATTCCTAAATAGTAGAGAAATAATAGCATGGAACTGCATATTTTAAAGTGTAACCTGAAGTTATTTTTCTTTGGTTGCTTCATCCTTAGTCCTGTTATAATCACATAATATGGACAGTCCAAGTTGTAGGAGCAACAGCCTCCTAAAAATATCCTTTTCTGCATCTGGCCACCCAAGAGCTGCGTGGGGAGGTGTTTCATAAATTATCACAAAGTTAGCAATGACTGGTGTGATCTGTGCAGCTATTGCTTCAAAAATTGGGCCTCTAAAAGGGATAAACCATACCTTGTAATTTAAAATATATTCCCTCTGATTTAGTGGGAAAAAAATCATGAAAGCTTTTTAAGAGGGTATCTGCTCTGTAGCCTTCTTACCAAAATGAATTAAAATCAAATGTACTTCTGATGGTGAGCTTGAATCCACAAAACAAACAACTCAGTTCATTGCTTTATTCATCCAGGGTGTCGGTGGATTTATAGATCACTGGAGTTATCAGTCACTGGCGGGAACTCACATGGCTACTAAGTTTGTCTGCATTATGTAAATTCTTCTGAAAAATTTAGTTAAAACATGTCATCAGAGGGAGCTTTAGGTTGGTTCCTAAATCAATTGAATGATGAGTAAATCCTGTTTTGCTATTGTTTGCTCATTGCTGCTTCTTTAGAGCAGGTACAAATGAAAATGGACCATAGATTTTAGGAAGGAAATTCTGAAAAATAGCGGAATAAAATTTTATAATTTTAGAAGCTATAAAATTTGGAGTCTGTATCTTTGATTTTCATCACTCTCACTTGAAATGAGGCTCAGAAAGTTAAGAAAAAGGCCATGATCAAATAACCAACAACAGGCTGAAATGGACAAGTGTTTAGTTTCTAGACCAGCACTATCCAATGGAAATACATGCATTGTTACATGCAATTTAGAATTTTCTAGCAGCCACAGTGCAAAAGTAAAAAAAAATCAGGTGAAGTTGATTTTAACGTATATCATTTAACCCAGTGTGTCAAAAATTATTTATTATTTACACATATAATAAATATAAAATATGTATTTAATTGTGAATAGTTATCAAGATGTTTAACCTTTCTCTTTTCATACTGAGTCTTCAAAATTTATTGTCTGTTGTACACATAACACATCTCAATTTGGACTAGCCACATTTCAGGTCCTCAGTATCCATACATGGCTAGTGGCTACCATATTCAGTGGCATAGGTTTAGACAACAGTCCAATTTTCTTTTTCAACACAGCAATGAAATAGCTTTCAAAGGATTGACTTAGATTTTAAAGTCCACATTTGGGTTAATATAGGAGAGCTGGTGACTCTGATATACAAGTGAAAACGTGACTGAACCTTAGGTTAAAAAGTCTTCGATAGAAGCACATTTGTTCAGGAATCATCTTTCTGATCAGCATTTTTGATTCTGTAGTAAATGCTTACTAATACCTCAAACAAGTAAATATTTTCCATTTTTTGTTGAGTTTCTTCCTTCCTCATTTTTCCTTCTGTGAAGCCATGCCGTCTCGGTTTGCTAACCACAGATACATTACAGGCAGTGCTATGGGAGAAGATAATGTCTCCCTTCGTTTCTCCTTTTGGAGGTTGGAGGCAATATAGCCTGGCGCTGCCCTGAGCTGAGGCTGTGCGCCATCTGTGTAAGGAATTCATTCACAATCCCAGACAAAAGAAATTGGCAAAGTCTTCCCTCTGTCTGTTCTCCAGATCCTCAAGATAGCCATAAAACACCTGGACAAAATCAGCAGGTGATGGCAAGGGAAAGAGAATGATCAGTCACAGGCGTTGTTGAATCCTTTGAACATTACTTATGGCCTGGACATTGCTGTCACCAGGCACAGTTTGATCTTGGGTAAGTTTTCTGGAAGAGCTTCATTCCCTGGCTCTGTGACAACAGCAGAACCAGATAACACTGTGGATAGGAGAGAGAAGAGGAAAGCCAAGGCTTCCCTGACTTAAAGTATAGCAGTTCCAGGTGGTGTTACCTCCATGTATGTAAGCACATCCTATGGAAATAAGTCGTATCACCAGATACATTAAGTGTGCTATTTAATCAGTGTTTTTACTGTAAACTGGATAGAGGAGTTATAATATTCTCTCATCTACTTATAATCATAGCTTTTCAAGATATAGGTGCTTGATTGGCATCGTTCATTCGCTATGTTTTTAAATGTACTTTAAGATCTGTTTCCTAAACTTACACTGAAAAAGGAGAGGTGGCATTTTTATTCATAGGCTTAATTTTTTTAAAGATTTCCATATACATACTCATTTCCACGCAACTTGTGTACCTAGGACTTTTTTTTAAGAGTAAGGTAACATAATGCAGAAAGTCTCAAAAAAGCCACCCGAGTTCATCATGTGGCTTATTTCCATGTCTTTTGTTTTCATGATGTATCCACCAGATTCAGCAGATACTAAGGCATCATTTGGGTTATCTGAACTTTCTATGACAATGTTATGTGCAAGCTCAATTGCATGTCAGAGTCCGGTAGGGAAAGGGTGTACTTTTAATGGGCCAGGTATTTAGCTATAAAGAAACGGCACTTTTGCCAGTAGATGCAATGAGTAAAGTCTTGTAGCTGTTACTTCTTCATGGGGTAGTTAGTTTAATACAGTGGTGTTTAGCTTTGTCCCTCTTAAGCTATGATCTCTATTTCCAGGGAGAGGGCGAAACCAAAGCAGAAGCTGCATTATTTAATTCAGAATTATCTTCTCTCCCTTTGGCTCTGTCTACAAATGTAACCCTTTTTCATATAAATGGCGTCAAGCTTCATTGAATTTAGCTCTGTCTTGTTAAGTACATTAACGCTGTGTTCTGTCATTCATTACATGAGAATTAGTTGTCTATTACAAAGTGGAAGTTTTTTGTTTGGAGGCTGATCTGCAAGGCAAGAAGAAGAAGGCCACACACGGCATAATTTCCTGCATGCAGTGGACACTGGACTTGTTTATTTGTGACTTGTACACCACTGAACACATCCTGCAAAAGGCTGATTCTGTCAGTGGGAGGCCCACCTTATTTTAAGCAAGGAGTCCTAAAAGAGAAGAACATTTATCAGCCACCTTCCTTTTTGAAAATTCCCTTTGCCTCATGTATTTGTCACTTTTTTTTTAGTGATCTATATAGCATCCTTAGAGTATGTTACAGAAAGTGTTAATATCTTAGAGCAGCAGTAATAATAATCCTTTTACTTGGGATAATCATGTGCTAATCCTCTGGTAAGTCAGAAGTATTAGATCATTTGAAATTCATTGTGTCAGCTCAGTTGAAATAACTGGTATGGTGCTATAAACATTTAGAGAAAGGGAGTCTTTGAACCCAAATAATAATGTCAAATAGTTTGTTAGTGTTACTTGCTCGTGTTTAAAGGTTTCAAATAAGATCAACCCATGGACAAGAGCATTTCAGTTTATATCAGTGTGTAATATATTATTTTAACTGAAGGTTTATTTTTATTTTGTTATTTGGGGAAAGTTTCTTTTCCTCTGGCACTTACGGACTGGGTTTTTATGTTACACCCTGCAATCACAGGGGGCTTGGTGTGCCAGAGGGTTCTTTATTTGTTTTGTTTTTTGTTTGTTTTTGTTTTTTAGAGAAAACAAAGTTTTTCTAAAGCATTGAGTTGGGGTTGAATTTTCTCCTTGTTTCTCTCTTTCCTCTCACATTCTTAGGATAAGGATTGGTGGTATACATATGTAGTTTTCCATGAGCATTTAACTGGTTTTGTTTCATCTCCAGCCGTGCCCCCCAACCAGAGCCACCGTTTCCTTTGCACTTTTGTAATTACTTGAATTATTCTCTTTCCCTCTGTTATTCTAAGTCCCTACTTCCCCCCCATCGTTGATCAGTGTTTGAAGAGATTCTTTGTTTTAGTGATCTTTGTGACTAAAATAATCGAACAATCAAGACTCCTGTAGAAGAAAGTAATACCCATTCTGTTTCCATCTTCTGTTCTCACTCCTTGCTTCAATCTGAACTTGGATTTGTAGTTTTGAAGAATTTGTAGACGCTTTAATCCTGGTGTTTATTAAGTATTATAATGTAAAATTCCACTCCTTTTTTTTGAGATTGAAATGTATAGACCCTTCTTACTGATTGCATTTTCTAAATAAGGAGAGAGCTCCGGACCTTATGTTGGCTGCCCTGTCCTGCCTGCTGGGTCATTCCATGAACAGACTTTGTTTGGTAATGAAGGAGTTCATATCAAAGAAAGCTTTTTCTGCACTATTATAAAATGAACTGAAATCTGTGTAAAATCACTCTAGAGCTTATATTTGGCCAGAGAGAAGAGAAGTTGTTAAATGCAATCTGAGTGTTTTTAGGCATGCCCCAGCTCAGAGAACAAGGCAGCCAGATGGTCTGGTTTAAATCACAGAGACGATGCACCCAGCCGGCAGACCCCTGCCATCTCAGAGGTCACGTGGCAGGGAGGGGTTCGTCATGACAGTCCCCAAGGCACTGGCCTCACTAATAGTGTAGCACTGCACTGAATATGGGGTTGGGAGTTACTGATATGAATTCCATCAAAAAAGCCTGTCTAGAAGCGTACATATTTTAGAGTAGGTCTCCCTGAAAATTGCTTTTGGTCACTGTAAAATGATACTTCACTTTGGAGATTAGTCCAGCAGTGGTTTCACAAGTGTCAATGGGAAAGGGCAGCATGGCACACTGACAGAGAACGTGGATTCCAGAGCCAGGCTGTTCTCGGCTGAAGCCTGTTCTGACCCTTTGTAGTACCTGTGTCACATTGGAGAGGATGCTGAAGTCTCTGCGCTGCAAGTTCCTCAGCTGCAAAGCGAGGATGATAACACCCAGGTCCTACATGGTTTAAACAAATTGTGAGCATGAAATGAATTTATAGCGCCTAAAACAGTGCCTGAAATAAGTACTATATGTGTTTGAGTTATAAAATAACACTGGGTGCTGAGAACTGCTGATGCTCCAGAGAATCATAAATGAAACCTAGGCCCTGGAACCTGACCCTTTGTTAAGACTGAAAGGTTTTAGTAATCTTTGTGCCTGCCACAAAGATTGACATATGTACCGTGACATATGTACCGTGTACTTAGAAGCTCTGTTAGAGAACCTCACATTTTCCCCCCTTAATTCATTGGTCAAACTTGGAGGGGCTTGCTCTAAAGGATTTTGTGGGGATTCCCTTGGGTGAGAGTGTGGCTTGAGTGAACTCCACTTTGATTTAGAAATAGGGCTGTTTTTATAATCCTTTCTTTATTGTACTGCTTTGCTCTCTTTGAGTGGTGCATTCTTTCTGAAGCATAATACAGTTTGTCATAGAATGATGTTTTTAGTTGCATTTTTTAAAAAACTAAACTGGTTAACTTCCAATTTTTTTTTAAAAAAACTAAACTGGTTAACTTCCAGCTTACTAAGAAGCTGTATCTGACCATCAATTTTAGTCCAGAAGTGGGTAACTCTTTTTTATTGTTTAAGTATTTTTGGAAGGTTTTCTTCATTAATCCTCAAAACATCTGGGTGGCTGTGAAATGGACTTGAAGATAGACCATGAAATGTACATTTATCAGTGATTATCATGCCCCCATATTAATTTTTATATTCTCAGATTTACTGTATGGTTGTCTTAATAGGTAGTAAAGATTTGCCAACACTGTAAGCTGCTCATGGTTACCTGTTGTAATTCATGTAAGTAGTATTCGTACTATGTGTGGCAACACAATGGGTTTCTCAAAGTTGTAATAATATTTCCACAAATGGCAAAAAGAGCAGAGTGGTTCAAATCAGGGAAGGAGCATACCATGGATAGATAGTAGGGAGGGCTGGTTAAGAAAATTTTCACGTGTATTCAGTCTTTTCAGTATGGTTGTGGAAACATAATCAACTGGTCATGGTTTCCACATTTGCCAACTTAATTGGAGTTATCTTGATGTCATGTGACTTGATGTAATGGGCAAATGTGACTTATTGAGCTAATCAGAGTAGTTTCCTAATCTGTAGAATGGAGATGATAATAGTATCTATCTATCTTGCTCAGTTGTCATGAAAATTAAATTAATGAGTGTGAAGTATTTACGTGAATGCAAAATATTTAGCCAGGTGCCTGGCACATAAAAAGAGCTTGAGAAATGTTAAATCTGAGATGGTGGGCTACAAGAATATATGAAGCAGAATGGTTAACTTACTTGCTGTATTACATAGGAGTTGTGTTGCCATTCATTCATTGGATCAGTAATGATGGATTCATTGTCTTGCATCCTCACTCTTACAGACAGCAAACACTGCCTGGCTAGGGGCATCCTGGTGTATCCACAGTGGTTTTTTTTTTTTTTTTGCAGGTGCGAAAAACATGTTTTTAACTCCATAGTTTATGACAGTAAAGCTGTTTATATTAATGAGGTTGAGTTCTTTGTATTTTTCCTTCATGAGAAAAATAAAGTTTTCCAAGTGGTTTTGTTGGCTTTTTAAAATAAAAGCAGCAGAGTGAATTGCATTTGGTCCTGAAGCATATATTTATTGATTGTCTACTCCGTGTTAGGTTCCGTGCTAGAGTTTGGGATCCTGACATGAGTAAGACACCATCCTTTCGAATGATAAAATAATGCATTAGTGTTCTGCAAATATTTTAAAGTTTTGGGCAACAGCTAACTGTTTCAAAGTATATACTTTGAAATCTCAGGCTATGCCCCCATATTTTTGTATTTTTCTCTGAAGTTTGTGATAGTCAAATTTAACATGTTTGGGTTTCAGTTCCAATTACTAATTTCTGATATCTTATAGGGTGTATAATATGGTTTTGCACTTTATTCCATTAGGTTTGGCTTTGGGGAACATGAACCAGGGATCTGGATTTATTTCCAATTTGTCTTTCTCTCTTTGGTGGTGATTTTTCATATGTGTACTAACTATTCTTCTCCCTCTTATGGCTTTTACTTGTTTGTTAAGCCAAAAGTCTCATGATAACATCTAGACAATTTAAAATGTACAGTTTGTCTAGAATCTCAGACAACTCAGATAATTTTGCAGTCCTGCATGACATGTCCAAATGACAAGCATGCTTGTCACCATCTCTTTTTAGAAATCCTAAGGAATTGTCACAGTCTGCTCTGGTTAAAAAGAATTTCTCACTTGAAGTTGACTTGGTGGTTGAATATACAGGGGTGTAGGCACCCTAAATCATGGTGCCTCCCCTTTATATTTGTCTTTTGTCACTTAAATGAAAGGTAGTGAGGGGTACTGCTTGAACATACTCCAGGAACTTATAAAACACAAGGTAACGACTCATGTCCTTTTCCAGAGGAGCAGGAGTTTTTGTTCTAAGTGGTCTAAGAAACCTGAGTAGCAGGAGGGGAATGCTCCCCACCCTGTTGCCACCACCAATTTTGAACAACATATGGTAATCTGGGCTGCCTTTCTTTTTGATTTTCCTGTTCTTTTTAACCTAAAATTTGTTACATGTTTTTCTGGGTTCCACACACATAATAGAATCTTTTTTTGGCCTTACAGGCACAATATTAACTTAGTGGTCAGAGAAGTTGCAGGTTTCTCATTCTTTCTTTAACCTAGCACATTTTTCTTCCTTGTGTGTTCCACATTTTGAACTTGGAGAAGTACACAGGATATAGTCTTACTTAAACTGGTACAATAGATGTACAGCTCTACTAAATATATTATTCATATGCTTAGAAATTCTCAGTGTTCTTTGCAGTTTTCAAATTTAAAATAAAACTTGCTGGCTATCCTTAATATTGGTCCAATTTATTTTTTCAAGCTACCTTTCTAATCTTTTGTCTCTAGGTATTCTTTTTTTATAAAACATCCCCATTCTTTGAACAAGCTCATGCCTTTTTTGCAACCACCGGCGGTACTTGTCCATTTTTCCCCCATCTTGGCTGGTTGAAATCAGATAAGTTGTTTTTTTTTCATAGTGCCAACAGCCCAGCACTGTGCTGGGCGGTGGTTTTGTGTGTGTGTGTGTGTGTGTGTGTGCGCGCGCGCACGTGCGCGCACCCGCTTGGGGGTGGTGGGCAGGACAGGGAGATGCCAAGTAAACAAGACATGGTCTCTGACCTTGAGGACCTTCCAGTCTAGTGCCCCTTGAAAGCCTGTCCATATTCCAAATCACTTCCCTCACTAAGCCTTTTCTCATTACCTCAGAAGAAGTCTCTGTCCCCTGAACCCAAAAGCATTTTGTTTATCTGTCTTTGGTCATGTTGATCACATTCTACTTTGTAGTACTGTTATTTGTGGTCAGATTTATCTCCCTACTCAGTATAGATTCCTCAAGGACATGTTTACATTTACAAGTCAGAGTTTATAATTGTGCTTACTACATACTAGTTCTTTGATAAATATTTAATGAATCGATGGGTTCACGAGAATAGAAATCTCACTAAGAATTGGTGAGGGTATCTGATCATATTTTAATATTCTGTACTTATTCAGCATAGTGAGGAAATTTAATTTTCCCATCTTAGTCTGCTATAAGGAAGAAAATAGAAATACAAATGCTTAGTTCTCTAAGTTTGATACAAGAAAGGTGGCTGGGGAAGGGGTAGGGGTAGGAGACTGCTTAATGTGTACAGTATTATATCATGAGGCAGATACTTAATTTCAGGAAACAGCCTAATGAATATGAACACTTGGAAAATTAGTTGCCCATTCCATTAATTGTTTATTTGTGAATGAAAGGGGCTAGTCAGACTGGACAATTGCTTAGTTTCTGGAAATCAGTATGCTAAACTATGTCCAGATGTGGGGAGAAAGAACGACGTCCACATTTTATTGCATACAACACTTTGCACAATTCACAATCTGAGCTTGGAGATTTTTTTTTTGCTTCTGTTTTCTAGCACTTCATTTTATTTTAGTGTTAGATCTCTGTTCTCCTTTTCACCTCCTGCAAATTAACTATTAAAATAATTAAAAGGAAACATTTACTAATGTGCTTTTATTGAAGTTCTGTGGTGTTGGAAGAAAGAGGCTAGGCTATTTTTAGGAGTAATTTTTCTTCCTTTAGCCATTTTCATTGGGGAAATATTTATTTGAGAAATTTACATGCATAAGAGTTTTAAAAATAGATATATAGTTGACTTCAATCAACAATAGCTTCTTTACTCTGCAGGTAGAACATTTAAAAATTTAACACAACAGTTGTTACTCAGAGAGCTTGGAAAACACATTTGATGAAACTTGGGTGACATAGCTTCGCAATGCTGCTCTTAACACTTATTTGTTGACTAAATGCTAATAAATTATAGAATTCTTGCCTTAACAGAGTATGGAGTGAAACTTCTTTCTACCTGGAAAGTTTTTTGGTCTCATGCAATTATGTGAACAGTAACCCTGGCATCACTTGATTGCTGTCTTCCCTCACCTTCCCTGCAATAAGTGTCCCAAATCCCCTTCTTTGAAGCTTCTCAAACCTGGGTTTTGTTGGATGACAAGTCAAAAATAACATCAGATTGGTGTCCAGGTTGTATTTTAAAATGTCACTTAAAAATAGCATTTGTGCCCTGGCTGGTGTAGCTCAGTGGATTGAGCGCAGGCCTGCGAGCCACACAGTTGCGGTTCGATTCCCAGTCAGGGCACATGCCTGGGTTGTAGGCCAGTTCCAGCGGGGGACTCATGAGAGGCAACCATACATTGATATTTCTCTCTCCCTCTTTCTCTCCTTCCCTTCCCCTCTAAGATAAATAAATAAAATCTTTAAAATAAAATAAAAAATAGCATTTGTGCCATAGTTCACTTTATAGTCATTTTCCAGTTAATTCACAATAATAGAAAAATCCTTCTGGCCCCACTGGAAAAACTGTCCAATGAGCCTTTCTCTTCATCTCCAAGTTGTGAAGGAAACTCTGGCCAGACCCTTTGGTGACTAATTTAAAGTATGTGGCAGGACGATTGATAGCGACTCTCTTTTGTGTTGTGACAAATATATTTCGGCTGCAGTTTATTAACATAATTCAGCACAACCACAGACATATTGTACATATTAGAGCATAGAATTAGAACCATTTTTTGCACATCACAGTCTTCTCTTGCTTGTACTTTTTTTTGACAAGGATCTGGATAATTGCTTCAACAAATGAACTGCTGTGTTCAGTCTGTTTCTGTAATTTCATAAATTGTTTTCATGCTAAAAGCAAGCAGGCTTTCACTGAGTTAACATAAAGAACCACAGTGTAATTACAGGAGCTGTATTATTAAAAAGTGTGACAGAAATGGCAACCTAACTGACAGCTACTTTCTCCTTGCCTTATCATAACAAATTAAATATCTCTTTTAGGTGCTGGTGAGCAACAGTGTCTGCTCTATATACATCATCTTGGAAATGGGTATATAGTCATAACTAATTATTTTAAGCATGTACATGACAGGGTGCCTTGGGGAAGGGGCCCTGTGCTTAGGTCTTATAAATGGTGGCATTCTTGAACTCTGAGGCATGAAAGGGTGAAATACTTTGAATTAGAATAAGAAGTAAGCTTATCACAGTAGATGACTATTTAAAAACAGATGGAAACTTTTTTCAGGTATATATTGTATCCTCCTCATTGACTCCATGTAAATTTTGTTGGGTAAACTACTCATACATATCTAATGCTGCTTCAGTTCACAGATCCATATAACCCTGATAAATTACAGCCATTTAAGTATTATGTTGGTTTCTTATAGGACTCTTGCCCCTTCATCCTCATATCTGTAGTGTACTTTTTCTTCTCATACATAAGTTTTTGGGAACTGCAGACTCCTTCTGGGGATATTTAGGAAAAGTGTTACTCATTGGTCATTCTTTTCAAGTTTTAGTGAATCTAATTACAGTCGTGTGCCTGGCAGGCATGAAAACCATTAAATGAGCAAAGAGGGCTCCCAAATGCCACTCCATGAGTATAATTTAAAAAGTCTCAGATTCAGCGTATCTGTCTGCACTTGCGTTGCTAGGTACATTCCCTTGGACTATAATCCCTCTGGTTGTGGTTACATGGTGTGCTGAATCCTTTGCCACCCCTTCTCCTCCCTCGCCACTGCGCTGTGTAGTGTCTGTATTATGTTGCAAGGCCTTCCCTGTAGAATGGCTGGGGATATATATTATGTTTACCCATAACATGTGTGAGATATAAACGATTTGTTATTTAGGGATGAAACAGAGGTGACTCACCTTCTTACGAGTTTGTAATCCTCAGACAAAAGACAATTAAGTGGGAAGCAGAGAACAATAAGAACAAAGCAAAGTGAAATCTATTTTTTTCTACCTCTCAACTCAAGACTGAGGGCAACAAGTCCCAGGGAAATAGTCAGACTAGAAGGATTGCCCAGTAAGGGATCCAAGACTTAATGACAAAATGAGTGGAGGGAAGAGGGAACACTATTGCTGCAAAGAAAAAGAACCTCACTCTTTCTGGGAGTCACAGAAAAGACTTTTCTTTAGATGCGCACTCATTTCTGTATCCTTATATTTAGCTTGTCTTCCAGGTGAGTTCCAGACTTTTCCCTTGGAAGAACAAAGTTTCCCTTTCACCTTTAGGCTCCTACTTCAGTTCTCCCCGGTGAAGTTCTCCATCCACAAGATGGGTTAGGGATATGCCATCTCTGTGCACCATAGCATCCTGTGTTTATACCTACTCTGGTTTAAGTTGCTTATTTACTTACCTTGCCAACTAAGTTTCTTGAGGATATTGTCTTACAGTACAGTATCTTCACCCATAGTTCCTGGCACAGAGTAGATACTCAGAAAATATTTGTTGCACTAATTATTTCATTTTTACAACTTTGATAGAAAAGCTCTTTGAGCCCATGAGTAGTGTCTCTGAAAGGCCCCCAGGTGCCATTTTCTCCAGCCCAGACAGTGATCAGAGTTAGCCAGCCTTCTGCATCAAGCAGCCTTTTGTTCAGACAACCTGTGTTGAGCATCTTCTACAGGATAGTGTTCTAAGCCTCCCAAAACCCAATGTTTTCTTCTGTTCAGAACACTAAATTTAGATTGGAGAAGTCTGATATAATAAAAGTAAGTAAATTATTATAAAATGTAAAACCCAGAGCTTGGAGGAAATTCAGAGCATGATCCAACTTATACATGTCGGAAGTTATACAAGTCGAAAGAGGAAGTTAAGTGTAGAGTTTGATGTTCTCTTTCAAGTTCATATGCCAGTGAATGATTGGAAATAGTACCTAAGGTTTTTAGGTCTCTCTGGCAACCTCTTCCTGTCAGATTCTTTTTACCACATGTGCTTATATAGTAAGTGGTAAGGGCATATTTAAATGTATATAAACTGTCTGGAAGCTGTGCATTATTTATATCAGAAATGTATTTTAATGCTTATTTTGTGTAGGATAGGATTCATACTCACAATAATAGTTTTCACTTATCATTTAATGCATGTCTGGCACTGCACGGAAGCTCTTTTAACAAATGATCACTAACGTACAATATAAGAACCTATATAAAAATAGTATCATTTCATTATTACAAGTGAAGAATTGGGGCTCAAAGTAGATCAGTATCTACTGATCAGTTCTAATGGCAGCTCATAAGAACATCTCCCCTTTCTTCTACATTGCTGTATGATTGTCTTACCTCTCCTTGTTTCCTCATTTTTTTCTTTCTCTGAGGTTTCACATTTACTTTTATCAAAGTGAATCCCTTTTTAAAAAAATGACTACCTGTTTATTTTCTCCCCTAATCCATTCTTCACAGTCTCTGCTAGAGTGATCTTTTTAAGTGAATGCCTCTAAAAAATATTTTCCTCAGTTATCTTCAGTTGTGTCTTCTACACATTTCTTCATTCACTGCTCAAAGTAGCACATGTGGGCTAGTTTTAAATAATCATTTCTCTTATGTAGGACCCAAAACTTGTTTGTCATTGAAGTTGTAAAACCTTTCTTCCCTTCAATGAAGCGGGTTTTTTAAACCACTGGTTTAAAAAAGAAGTTCTTGAGAGATTGGACTAACTCTTTTATGAAGTAAGGGAAATAGCACTTGTTACTTCCTGGTACTTGTGGGACGTAAATAAAGGTTTAAGAACTTCGAGGCAGTAAAGTCTAGTGATTTAGAACCTAGATACTGCACTAGACTTGCAGAAGCTAGAATCCTGGCTCAGCCTTGGGAAAGTTTGTTTATGTCTCTGTGCTTCAATTCTCTTACCTGTGGAATAGAGGTACTGATACTGTGATATTCCCTGAGAAGGTAACTGTCAAGATTAAATGAATTTTGCTGGGTAGTCTATTTAGAACAGTGCTTGATATAGTGTAAGTGCATAAGAAGTGTTGGCCAGTATTATCATCTTAACTCTCTAGACAGAGTATGAAATATGAAAGGAAAATAAGAGTATATTCCTAAAAATAATGTATCTTGTAGTAGGATAGTTCACCTCTTTATTCTCCTTAACAATTTATTTGTGATGTATCAGGTCCTTCTTGTATTGACACTGCCTACTCAGTGTGCTTCAAGAAAGCAACTGCAGTGTTAAATGTGCTGTTCTTAAAATAGTGACTTTTTCTTTGATGTGTGTGACAGGACATTATGTGACATCTGTGTTGAAGGAGATGTGTCCATTAAAATACTCTATTTTTATAATTCCTAACAATAGGGGGATTTCTTTGGTACAGTGACCTTATTAGTTTAAGTAAAACTAACTAATGTACCAAAACCACATAAAAACAGACCACCACTGAGAAGTATTTTTGTCTTTTGTTTTACAGGGGCTATTTTTTTATTGAGGTAAAATCCGCATAACATAAAATCCATCATTTAAAGTGTGTACAACACGGTAGCTTTTAGTGCAGCCCCCACACTGTAGCGCTGTGCAGCCATCACCACAATCTCACAGGGTCTTTTAGTGCAGCCCCCACACTGTAGCGCTGTGCAGCCATCACCACAATCTCACAGGGTCTTTTAGTGCAGCCCCCACACTGTAGCGCTGTGCAGCCATCACCACAATCTCACAGGGTCTTTTAGTGCAGCCCCCACACTGTAGCGCTGTGCAGCCATCACCACAATCTCACAGGGTCTTTTAGTGCAGCCCCCACACTGTAGCGCTGTGCAGCCATCACCACAATCTCACAGGGTCTTTTAGTGCAGCCCCCACACTGTAGCGCTGTGCAGCCATCACCACAATCTCACAGGGTCTTTTAGTGCAGCCCCCACACTGTAGCGCTGTGCAGCCATCACCACAATCTCACAGGGTCTTTTAGTGCAGCCCCCACACTGTAGCGCTGTGCAGCCATCACCACAATCTCACAGGGTCTTTTAGTGCAGCCCCCACACTGTAGCGCTGTGCAGCCATCACCACAATCTCACAGGGTCTTTTAGTGCAGCCCCCACACTGTAGCGCTGTGCAGCCATCACCACAATCTCACAGGGTCTTTTAGTGCAGCCCCCACACTGTAGCGCTGTGCAGCCATCACCACAATCTCACAGGGTCTTTTAGTGCAGCCCCCACACTGTAGTACTGTGCAGACATCACCACAATCTCACAGGGTCTTTTAGTGCAGCCCCCACACTGTAGTACTGTGCAGCCATCACCACAATCTCACAGGGTCTTTTAGTACAGCCCCCACACTGTAGTACTGTGCAGACATCACCACAATCTCACAGGGTCTTTTAGTGCAGCCCCCACACTGTAGCGCTGTGCAGCCATCACCACAATCTCACAGGATCCTTTCCACTGAAAACAATTTATTTCTAAAGAAAGTTTTAGGAATTTTGCTTTGAATTCAAATTATGTCATTTTAAATAACAAATGTAGTAGTTCAGTGTTGCTTTTATAAAATGAAAAAGTGCTGGGTTACATTGTTATTTACAGAGCATTGCTTCTCTTTTACAGCAAACTTTAAAAAAATCTCCATATACTCACAAGCTCAGAGAGGGAGGGAGAGAGACTGAGAGAGTGGCGTTCTAATGAAGATAGTGGCAAAATACCTGCTTTATAATCAGTTATATTTCTGTTAAATAAGCAGGAAAATTGTTAGTGTTTTTTAAACAGTAAGCTAATTTGAACAGGATGGAAAGAATTGACTATCTTGCCAACATCAAAATCAAATAAAACTCGCAACCTTTAATATTATTTATATAAGATTTGGTTTAATATACAAACCCATACAAAGTTTTGCTTTGTTTGAACAAACACAGTAAATATACCTTTCTATCTTTTTTATATTTGATTTAAGCAAGGAAAGATATTGTCAATTTATATGACATCTCTAAACATGTTTCAGTCAAGATTGTGAGAAATTGATGTTTATAAGGGATTTCATTTGTAAGGAGTTTGAGAGGAGGTTTTTTTTCATGAGTATTTTATTTTTTATTTTTTTATTGTTGTTCAAGTGCAACCATTTTCACCCCACCGTGCCCCCCACCTTACCCATCTCCACCTCACACCCTTGAACCTATCCTTTTTGGATTTTTTTAAGAAAACCTAAACAGGAAAATTTACATCTCTTGCTGCATTAATAAAATCAACTGAGATTATGAACAGGAACATTTACAGCAGATTTGAGGTGTTGAAGCTCACCTAAAATTAAAATATTATCGAAAAATCTCATGTTATTGCCATATCTCATAGTATTTTCATACTCCTATCTCTTTTTGGTTCTGTCCAAACTGAGGCATCTTGGACCAAAAAGTATGTTTTGATTGTTGGATGTCTCTATTATGAAAGTGCTTGAGATGTGCTTGTTGATAAAGTTTGTGTACATGGATATAAAATGTTTTAAAGTGACATTCGTCAAGTGAGCAGTTTTGTACATGCACTTCTTTTGAGTGGATTTGCTAGGACAAACCTGGTTGTTAAAACATTTAACAACTATTTACACGGGTTGCATTTAATAAACCTATGTTTGTTTTTAAATATACATTTTTAAAATATTTTATTCATTTATTTTTAGAGGGGAAAGGAAGAAGAGAGGGAGAGAAATATCAATGTATGGTTGCCTCTCATGTGTCCCCCGCTGGGAACTGGCCTGCAACCCAGGCATGTGCTCTGACTGGGAATCGAACCGGGATCGTGTGGTTCACAGGCCTGCGCTCAATCCACTGAGCTACACCAGCCAAGGCTGTTTTTAAATACACATTTTAAAGAGTATTAAAATTTAAACTTTAACTGATTGCATGTTTTCTTGCAGAACATCAGCATTCTATGTGATGCTATGAATGGAGGTGAATTTTGTTTTTAGCACTGTAACAGCACTTGTCCATGAATATAATGCTGGGTTAGGGCCTGAGCCTTGACTTTGCAACTAAAAGGGTGAACACTCCTGTTTGCAGTGCTTGACTCTATTCTTTTCTGGACTAAGGAGTAGGATTACTTTGGTTTTTGATAGGTTTAATCAAATCTAATACCAGTTTAACAGTTGGAGACATAAAAGGGTAACCATCAGCATGTTTTCAAAACACAGACTACTACTCCAGAACCATATTCCAGTCATTAAATTTCTTGTTTTCAGCAATTCCCAAAAGTTTTAGTGGATGCTCCAAAAGACCCACAGAATGCTCTTAGTGCAAACAGTGAAACAGTTCCCTCTGTTTCTAAAGTATTTACTTCATTGTTTTATTAGGTAATGTTGTATATCAGTATTATAGGGAGTGAGGAATAATGTAGAGGAGAAAGGGGATGAAGTGATTGGGTAGCATTAAATGATAAAAATCCACCTTCCTGGCTGTAGTTAATACAGAAATGTAAAAATGTTCCCATCTGTGTAAGTCATCAGTTTCTGATGTAGTCCCTGGAGGAAGTGGCTGAAAAGTCATTTCCACCTAATGGATTGTTAGGTTGCCTCTGTACAGTACGTCGGTGGTTGCAGCCTACTTCCTCTCAGATAAAGGGCCATGTGGCTAAAACCCCATCACAGCTGACACTAATTGGCATAGCCGTCTGCTGGAGCTGTGAAAGCAGGCCTGCGTGGGCATACAGTGGGCGCAGGGATGGGGCATGTGGCACTGAGGGGAGGACTTTCTTTCAAATTTTGCTAGTGGGTACACATATTTTGATTTTCCCTTTTTCTGACCCATGTTTCTGCAATGCATATCATCTTCAACGTTGTTATTTTTGGAAAAAATCATTGAAAGCCCCTTTGCTGAGCACCATGTCACTGAGAGGTATCCTCACCTTAGACAATATTGAGACTTCCAAATATTATCACTTAGCTGTGAAAAATCTCTATTCTGTAATTAATATTAGTAGTAAACATAATACATTAGGAGACAACTCTTTAGCTCACATTTTAATGCATCTAATAAACTAATACTTTGGGGTTTTTCCTTTCTTTCTTAAATAAGAAGCCAGAAGAGGGCATATTTAGTCTTTCAAAAATTAGTTTGGGAGGCATTTGCCCCAATTCACTTACAATGATCATAAATTAGGAGAATAACTTGCTTTGTACTCATAAGGGTCTGGAATGATGGATTTAGTTGCTGTAAGGGGTTTAAAGTAGCAAAAAATATATGAAGCAGATTAGCACCCTGTCCTTAGCAACTTTTAAGTATGTCAGAAGTTGATGGCTTCCATACTTCAATGATTATACACAAAGGATGGAACTGGGGAGGGAAGAGAAATACTACTAAGCAGAGATATATTGGAGGGACTCTGCTGGTCACGTTTAGGCACTTTCCTGCATGTTTAATTTACAGGTATTATCTGCTGGTATTATAGGTATTACAGGTATTATATTTCCTGCATCTTAATTTACAGGTATTATCTGCTTTCCATTTGTAGAAAAGTGTGACTACAGTCATTGCCAGTTGTAGGCAAACCTACTTTTTTAAATGCATACTGAAAATTGGTGAGTGGTGGCAGTAAGAAGGAAGGGAATTACTGAGGGAATTGATTAATCACTATTAATCATTTATGCCTCTTCCCTGTATCCATTTAAAATGAAAATGGATAGCCATTTAGGTACTCAGACCCTGGGCCTCTCTAGCTTCCTCTTTTCCTCTCCATCCTTATCAGGCTCAGGAGGACATAGTGGGAACTTGCTTCAACAGTTGGCTTGGACCACAGCTCCCTGTGAGAGGCTCTGCTTTCTAACACTGGAAAGCTCCTGAGGGCTCCTCAGGAAACTGCTTACTTCCCTCGCAGTGTCCAAAGGGATGAGAAACAAGTTTGGGATTTCCCTTCACCCATGAAACTCTTCCAGCAGAACATCTTTCTGCATTTTGGACCATTTGTTTAGTTCTCAGCACAATTCCATGCCTTTTTCAAGCACCAAAATGATATTAATAATTACAGGGCTAAGACTAGGGTGAGACTTCTCAGTTGTCTGGGGTGCAAAATTTGATGAGGTGCAGTCCCTTGGGGTTGAGTAAGTGCCCTTGAGATTCTAATTCATTAATTCTGGAGTGTCCTTCTGGACCACTGTGCTTCTGTGAAGTGCCACAGATGATTCTGATACAGACATGTTCTCTTTTATATGTAATAGATAAGGGTTTTGTTTTATTTTGTTTTTTAAAGAAATGCAAACATGTGGCTCATAGCAAAAGATGAGATTGTGCTAAGAAACTTTGTTTTCTCAGAACGTTGGTAAATTGCACCTTCAGTGTACAAACTGCCTCTGATGTCTAAATAACGAAGGAAAAGGTGCACCAGCACTACTTTCGGTGATCCCAAATTAAAGCAAGAAGCAGTTTCCCATTGGAGGCGTCATTAGCACAGGTTTTACATTTCTCACCCCTTTTCTTTATATGTTGTTTTCTCAAATGGAAAGGAACATACCTGACACCTGTGTGCAGAGAGCCCCGTGTTATTAACTCGGGTATGATGGCCCCCCACACAAACAAGCTTTAGTAGCTGACAAAACACTACCACTTTAAACTAACTTCAGCACTGTAGGATTTTTCCTCCTCCCCATTGATATTTTAAAATTAAGCAAGTAAATTAATTAGAGGGAGATTCTATTTCAGTGAATTGATATACAAAATCTAAAATATTTTTTCATGGAGATAAATATTGCAATGATGTTTGATAATTAGCATTTGGCTAGGTAATCATCATGTAGTCTAACTTTAAAATGTGTTAATCTCTGATTAAGAGTGAAAGGCCAAATCTGTCTAGACTAGTAGTCTGAAAAAAATAATACTGTATAAATACACACCCACTTCTAAAATTCTATCACTCATATTTATATCTGAGGCATGCCATCTAGCATTATGCCTCAGTGTTAACTTGAACCACAGGTAATATATTTTATAATTAAATGATAAGCTTCACATTTATTGGATATGATCAAACATAAAATATTAAAACATTCACTGTCAGCTGTATGGATATTCAGATAATGTTTAAGTGAAATCATTGAATTGTACTTTCCTGATCTATTTATGGTTCACCAAAGTGGAACATGCTACTTGTGTGAATAGTGTAGGAAACAGTCGTTTTACAAAAACTGTGAGGTGCTTTGTAGAAAACCAAATTGTGCTGTGTCTTTTGTTTGTTTGTTCTTTGTTTATTAAGGAATAAAATGAACAGCTATAAAAACTAACTTTAAGCAAAGAACACTATATATATTATATATATAAATATATATATATTATATATATATAACATATATATTATATGTGTACTGGTATTTGGCGTTTAAAAAACTGGGAAATGTGCCATTTCTTTGCCAGACAGAGCAGACAGAAGCGGTAGGTGTTGCCCAAGGATACATACACATTGCCTGAACAGAGCCAGCATCTGATGCATAGCTCTTGAACTGTGATGAGCCTGGGTTTCTTTTTCTTTCTCCCCTCCTCCTCCCCTCCCCTCCTCCTCTCCTTCCCACTCCCCTCCCCTCCTCCTCTCCTCCCACTCCTACTCTCTTCTTTTCTTTTTTGTTTAAGGCACACTATTATTAAAGTCGCCTTTGGGAGCAGAAAGATGGTAATGGTGGGGAAGAGGTTTGTTGTTGGTTTTTTTCTATAATGTCATGTAGACCCCAGGTTAGAATGTTCCTGGTATTGCCTAGAAAAAGAGCTAGCTCGTTGTGTGTCCTTAGAGTAAGACACTGGTTTTGAGTATATCTAAAATGTCTTTTCCCTGTAGTGGTGGATTCTGCCATAGCCAAGCCTCTGAGAATGTTACCTCTCACCACTCTCTCACCTGGCATTAGATGGCCTGGATACAGCCACTTGCACATTTTGGTAGTATATGTGCTATATCACTTATCTGATACCATAATTTCCATTTTCACTTAGATACCCCTGGAATCTGTAGCTGCTGCTTAGTCACAGATGGACATTTTAGCAACTTCACTTTTTCTTTTCTTGAAATTCACAAAATATTACAAAAATCATGTCTACCTAAAAAGCTGTCTCTGCTTCCATTCCCCCCGCCAGGATGCCAGTACTTAGAATCATGAATTTAATGTGAATTACATATATTGATAGCCTCTTAGCAGTCTATTAGATTTCAATTGCTTAAAAAGTTGTTAGAGGACCAAAAATTTGGTAGATAAATACAAACCGTTTAGCAAGTGATGTGAATAGCAACAGAGATTTTACTTCACGTCTGTCAACTACCTGTGCTATTGTTATTAATACTACAATTATGCTTCTTGTTCTCTGCAAGTATGTATGTGTGGTCTTTTTCATCAGGGTCACATGTGCCTGTACTGAGAGACAAATTATTGGTTTGAAAATTTTAATTATTTAATGAAGAGACTCCATGAGATCTCAATATATAAGGGGACAGTGTACGAAAACCAGGCATAGAATAAAGAATATCATCTTTATGTGATCGATAAATTATGATAGTCAAAAATCACATCTAACCTTGTACAAAAAGGAATGAATTTATTCTGTACTCTTAGATTATGGGGAAATTTACATAAAAGCACATGCTGATAAAGCTTGTGCTTTCTGGTGTATAAAGCAGATACCTAAAAATATGTCTGTTTGTGTTCATATACAGAAATAAAGGACAGTTTTCCATGAAAGAATGCATTCTGTTAGAATTGCTGTAGATTTTCATAATTTTTAAAGCATTCCTATTGTAACTTACATCAAAAGGGCAGCCAGGGTTTTTTTGTTCCTGACTATACATACGCATTATAAAAAAAAAGCGAGTCTACTGTAATTACCAGTTTGCAGAGCGAATTCCTGCAGGGTTTGTACTCTCCCCATTAGTAAAAGAGATAAGTTGAAATGTATTAAAATTTCACTGTACAACTGGGAGTTTTTGTTCACAGTAAATGTGTTAATGTTTCTTCATTGCTTGACTGTTTGTGTTTAAATTTAGGCAGCGTGCCCAACAGGGACAAAATTATAGGATAAAGCTATGTATAAAAGAAAATCCTTCCGAGAGCACCAATAGGGCTCTTAAAAAAAAGCAGTTACATATAATAGTACATGGCTGCAGCCACAGAGAAAAGTTTTATCTATCTATTTCAGAATTACTGGAATTTTTCTTTTCCTTGTGTAAAAGTTAAGAGGACCAAACTTATGTCCGTAGCTAGTACACTTTGATGTAAAAAGTCTATTATTTTATATAGTGTTACTGCCATAAGAAGGAAGAGAGCTTCTTCGTATCCTGCTGATGAAGAGAAGCTAATAGCATTTTGAGAGAGAGGTGATAGATCACATTTTCTTCCCTGGTAAACAAATTCTTTCTTGTTAAGAATTCTAATTACAGCCTGGTATAATTTTGGAGCATTTTCCTCTGCTTTTCTTCATTGCCACAAACTTAGTAAATACAATTATTCACATAAATAAGCTTATGTATTTTTAAAAAATTGATCTACACCCACTATCACCTGGTAGCGTGAATATGCAATGAAATTCACAAATAAGAGATAAAACTGCTATTTCTCTGCTTTCCAGTGTGGGCAGAATTTGCAGTTACCTAAAACACTGGCCATACAAGCTTTAGCCATCCAAGGAACTAATCCTCCTCTCTCTCTCTCTCTCTTACATATTGAAAATGTCTTGTAGAAACTACCTTTTGTAGTTTCTTTTCCCCACTTTTCCATATGTGAAGATGAAAGAGTTTGCCAATATCCCTATGCTGTCCCTGAATACAAATCATGTAAACAAGCAAAAATAAAATATAAATCTTTATTTTTAGTTGCTATTCTAAAAATAGATTTGTAATTTACTTAGTCACAGTATGTGTAGGCATGTTGAGACATATGAGAGAGAGAACATGTGTGTATATTTCATTTGTTTGGATCCATACATTCAAGCACTCACAGGGAAATGTGAAAAGCTCCTAGAATATTTCCTGTGTTATATTAGCTTTCCATCATAAAATGTATTTTACCCTTTAAAATAGGTTGGGGTGGGAGAGCAAGAGAGAGAGATTTAATTCTTACTTCCTCCTCTATACTGTTCTTTAAAAAGTACATTTTTAACTGATAGACCTTGAAGTCCTTCAGAGCTATTACTTTGTTGGCTAATTCATAGAAAGGCACCATATGAAAATTGGATTTTTGATCTGATGGACTGATTCTTGAGTTCTTATGAACCATTTATAGTCTATCAAGTAAATCCTTCTTAGTTCACGGATTATTGACCCAATGGACCATATTATCTGCTTCGAGGCTGTTATAGCCCATTATGTTGATTCAGCTGACACACATGTGAACCCAGTCCACATGCCCAAGATGACATTCACATTGTTCTGGAAGACACCCTCTTTTTCCACAAAGCTCTCTATTTATTTCTTAATTTTCGAGAGTTGGCTCCGAGTTCCTGACAGCTATAGGTCTCTGGATTTGCCAGTGACGTTGAAGCATTTGTTAGCAGCTAGAAGGTCTGCTCTTCGCTGTCTTTTTAAAATAAATGTATGTCTCTCTTTGTCTTTTAAACCTACTAATCCTTAAAAGAAAAAAGAGAATAATGTTTGTTCAACACCTGAAGGCACATTTTATCCTCACATGCTTACAGACTCCATAGAAATTTGTGGGGTTTCTCTGAGCATTTGAATGTACCCCTTTGAATTTAAGAAAACCGCCTTTTAGAAGAAATGATAATATTATATTTGTTTTTTTTAAAAATGTATTACCTGAGAGGCTTCACTTAAAAAATCTCAGTGACTCTTACCAGTGGTAAAATCAAGATGTGCCTTTAGTGATTTATATGACACACTAATGAAGCCAGTCCAGGTCTCAGCACAGACCTCTGGGGAATCTATGACCTAACATAAATAACGTATAAGAGGGCATGTCGACTGTTCATCATATCATTATTATTTGTAATAGGTATGATTCCTGAGGTAGTGTCTGCTCTTGGGCAAAGAAACATATTCTTTCATTATCAGACATAATTATGATGCACAGTTATATGCACAATGGTAGGTATTAAAATGTTTATTAAGATATGCTACTAATGGCAATCCCAAGACAGATAGAAGTAAGATAATGTAAAATAAGTCAGGTGTTCTTGGGAATGCTTTTGTCTTTTTTCGGATTTTGGACTTTCTTAATATAACCTTTTAAAAACTTCATAGAAAGCTTTTCAGAATTGCTTGTCTGTCTAAAATGTACATCTTTGTTTGTAGAAAATCCTGGTGTAAATTACCTGCTTACTTAGCAGTTTCCCTGTTTTTTCAAGTTGTTTAAACCTTCACCCCCTCCTCTCCCTCTGTGTATAGTTTCATCCACATCTCTTATTTGGTCTTAAACTCCTATTGGAACTGAAAAAATATCTGAGGAAATCTCACTGTGCAGGAGGATAGCAGGGGGGATTATTCAGCTCCTTGACTCTCATACACAGGCAGAGGGGAAAGAGCCCTGGATTACTGGCTGTGGCCATTTAAGGACAGCTCCAAGTCTCATTTTCTGCTGTTTGAAAAATCTCTAATTTGGGGGATTTTGGTGATTAAATACAAGAATATATTTGAAGTATTATGCAAGCTTCATAGCACCGTGCAAACATGTGGTATTATTAGTCTCACAAAGACGGCCTCAATTGGCCTCGGTAAACCAAAGTTGTCATTTGAAAAGATGCATTCTAAAATGTAACTAACAACTTATGTCTGTTGCTTCACTGAGGTAAATTCTTTTTACAAACCTAAAGGAGTAAATTTAGTTAAAAGGTCATCCATGTTACTACGTCTTACTCCGTAAGCAAGTTGATTATTGTGTTTTGACATTTGAAGTAATGTGGCTGGTTCCTTTAATAGAGAGGGACTTCTTCCTTCAAGGAGTCTTTCTCATGCTGTCTGTCTGGGAAGGAGAGGCATCATCGAGGTAGGGTGATGTCTTATGTTCGGCACAACCTGGGGTAAATCTTGGGTTGCTGCCGCACATCTCTGCTTGGTCACCGACCTGTGTACCATCGTGTAGATCGTCCTTCCCAGGATTGAGGCTGCTTCTGAAATACTACCAGAATTTAAGCTTTATCTTGTCTTGTTTCTTTCCTAATGAGGAGTATTTCTTTGTCAAGTGCTTAAAGGTTTATAAGTCTTCTTGCATCTCAATATAAATCCCTTTCTTATTAATGTCTTCCCTATCATATTATATTAGTAATTGTTTTCATGAATGCCACAGAGAAATATAATCACATTACCACCTTTCAAATTGCATTAGTGAAAATGAATAAAAAGGATACGCATATCAATGGAATACAAAATGGCTGATTCAACATTAAGGTGAAATGAGATGAATATTACTTAGCATTCGGATGGTATTGGAGGCGCTTTGACTCCTCATATAAAGTTGTGTATTCTGGTAAATGTAGACTGGGTTTAGTTAAATGTGGTGATTTTTTTTCTGGTGAGCTAACCCCTTATTTTCAATTAGATGATAAGTATGTTCATGGAAAGAATATTTCCTTTCTAGTTAAGCTAGCACAGCTGCCTAAATAGTCTGTAAAATTTGTAAACTTTCAGGCAATAAATGGAATATCTTAATTGTTAACTGTTAGGTAAGAAAATAAAATGTTCCTGCCCAAATTGAAATGCCTTTCATTTCCTGTTTCTCTAATATTACTAACTGCCTAACAAAATAGGTTGTATTACCATAGACCTAATTTAATTGGGGGAAGGAAAACATAACACGCACATCGCGAAGCCTGCATATGCTTTGATGCCATGGAAGCATGGGTATTTTCCTTATATAATTGGCTATATCCCGCTGTTGATTTTTACTCTGAACTCCTAAATTATTTAAATGGGGTCTTCCTCATGTCGATTGATAGCAGGTTGTGGTCATAAGATAATGACTGCAGATGCTCATTGGATCCATGTCTGTGAAAATTTATGTGCCTGTGTTTATGTCCCTTTCTCCCTGTTTGTATTTATGTATTCACACATAGTCATAGAAATATCCACACTCATCTGTAAACACCTATTCAAAAGTTTGTGGTTCTCCTTCTTTGCCTCCTCCAGCTAAACCAAATTCACTTCTTGACTTTTGCTGAAGTAATTTTTTTCATCACGGTAAATTGAGAAGTATTTTTGCTAATGTACATGATAAAATTTATCATTGTCAGTTTGAAACAACTTAGTTTTTTTAGTATGTTAATATTAGTATGTGAGCATTAAAAGTGAGAGATCCTTCTCCCCGCCCCCAATTTTTAAAAGATGTTCTAGATTTTCCTGATAGAAAAGTAGCAACAGATTTTTGAAATAATTTTAATCTTTAAATGGATATATTAGGTTTTAACATTTCAGAGTAGAAGGGATTTTCAAATTTAAGCAGCAGTGAAATTCTTTTGTTTGCCTCTGTTTATTCACTGATGTAGCATTCGTATATTGAAGGACTACTGGGTTAAAGACGGATGTTATGCCACATTATGTCTCCTGGGGGAATAATATCTTACGAATTAAATTATTTAATGCCACCAAAAAAAACTAGGTGATTCAGAAAGTTTTGCTCTCCCCCTTTAGATGTAGTTCATACACCATACATTTTTACCCATTTACAATGTATAATTCAGTGAATTTTAGTACATTTATAGTTGTATGCAACTGTCATACCTGATTGCAAAATCCTGCAGCGCAGTAAGTTTATATACTTTTACTTTCACCATGTTATAATGAAGTAAAAGTAAATTTCTCATGAAGTTGCCTAGTCCATGTTGGCTGGAAGTAAGCTCAGAAGCTGTCCACCATGAAAAAATAATTTCTTTGCTCAAACTCTATTGCAACTTGGCCAAATTTAAGACACTGGGTTCTTCAACAAAGGCAGTATCATGTAAGTTTTTCAGGTCTTGGCCAACACTCAGAGTGCTTCTTTTGAAAGTTGTTTCTTTTCAATTAGTTGTACATACCAGCTCTGTGAAAATAGAAGAGAGAGAAACCTCTCCTACAGATTACACAGAGAGCTGTTTACTAACTTAATCACCATTACTGTCATGTGAGTTCTTTAGAATCTTTGTGACAATGCTTGAATTATGTCTTAGGCTCTCATGCACAAGATGTGTAAGTGCATGTGGAAGTCTTGTTAATCTCTGTGCATCTTTTTGGCCATGTACAAGATCATTCTTTTCATTCATAATGCTTGGTAGCTATTACTTTGTAATTACTGCTTTGTATTCTATGACAATCCTAGGAAAGCTAGCTTTCATATTTTTATTTGAAATAAAATATACATTTTATTTCAAATAAATTTTTTGAAAATATACATTTTAGACGGAAGTATTCAAAGAACATTTTTCCCCACCCAATAAAAATGTCCATTTGTCTTTTGACACCATGCATGTACAGTTGGCTGGTTCTACATGTTTATGATACCTGCATGTGACTTCCAAATTAGAAAACTTAATTTATTAAGACATTTGTTCTTTTTAAAACTAAAAACAGTGAAACTGGTCACTGATATTTATTATAGACAATTAATTTGTACACGTAGATTATACCACCTACATTTACAGTAGAAACTGATGGGACAGAATGGATGCTATATTAATGATGGACTTTTTCTATAATTTAATTTTAATACAGGTCATGTACTTAACTATTAAACATTTTTAAATGACTTAAATAAAATTTCTCAATCCAAGTTGTAAATCTTGGTATTCTCCCAGGAAATGAACAAGAAGAAAGTAGATTTAAGAAGGATTTTTAGTTCCATATGGGAGATTTGGCCAGGGATACTTGAACACTTGAAGAGAGCTCCCTGCAAATAAGACAAAACCCAGAACTGAAATTAATTTTATTTTTAGTAGATGTTTGTTTGTTTGTTTCTCTATTGGTGTATGGGAGTAGTTTTCTTTCTATGACTGCTCCTTCAGAGTAATGATTCCTGTTTTATGTTTCTATTTGCCCATGGCCTTATTTTTTGCCTTTTGTTATTTTGTGTCAGGTAAATTGTGTGTGTTCCCAAACAAGGAACAGCTGATAGATTTATTAATTAGCCTTGTAGATAGTTCCTTTGTGAGGTACACTAAATATTAGCTGAAGCATCAATCTGTTCTTTGCTGAGAAATGTCATTTGTGAGGAGATTGATGTTCAGTTCACATATACTTGCAGAGTTCAATATAATAAAGTGAAAGAGACTTTAGTTGCAGCAATAACAGAATCTGTTATGGAGTAGGGCTTTGGAACTCGTCCAAACTACTTTCAAAAGCACTCTTCTTTAATATTCAAATATAAAAGTGATACTGACCAAAATGGAATTGAATGTTTTTATATTAAACTGGCCTGTTTTCTGTATTTAAGATATACTTTTGAATGTGTTTATAATATACTCATTTTAATTGTATGTTTTCTCCCCTTTTCTATGATTAATAGAAATAAACTGATTAATAATTGGGAAATCTACCCCATCATTTAAGAGGAATGTAACACCCATATAAACATTTCTGAACCCTGGTATTAAAGCTAATAATCCCCGTCTGATCCATTGTAGACGATGACAGTGTGCACAGTATGGCCTCATGTATGTCAAAGCGTTCATTTATTAATTAAGACTAAATATGTGTTAAGCATTTTACAAGCTGTTGGAAAAACTTAATATATTGGGAAGAATCATAATGAAAAATACTTCAAATATCATATGTGGAAAGTTTCTTGAGGTCGTAAATGTTTTTTTATTTATTGAGCTTTTACTATTGCTAGGCACAGTGCCACATACTTTATATTCATTATTTAAGTCTTTTGACACTCTTGTGATGTTACTGTTACTGTCATTTTACAGATAAGGAAAGGGGCTCAGAGAATTATACGTTTCTTTAGGTGCCTTTTGAACACCTATTATTCACCCAGCAGGTGTGTTGCCCTGCCTTGATGGGCCTTAAAGTTTAGAGGGGAAGACATGCCGTAGTCAAATAATCATACAGATGTATAAGTATAATATTTTATTTACCTGTAATAGGTTATAGGTGAATTATAATGTTCACAACTGTGATAAGTTCAGTGACAGAAAGATCCCTTGTGAAACAGGTGACTAGTGGGGAATTTACCTTGATTTGGATCCGAGGGCAGCTGCCTTGGGGGATGGGGGCACTGTTTGCATTGAAGCCAGAGAGATGAGCAGGCGCTAGCCGTGCACAGCGGCAATGGGGTGGTGGGCACGGGGAGGGGCTCTGCTCCCACTGCCTCACTGGGGATGGGATTGTAGCTCCAGATTTCCAGAGGGATGGAGAGCTCGCACAGATCTGGGTCTGATTCAGGAGACATTAGCAGTTGAGCAACTTTAGGCAAGGTACTTAATTGTGTCTACCTCGGTTTCCTTGTTTTGAGAAATAAAGGTGATAATAGTATAAACCTCATGGTATTTTCTGAGGATTAACAGAGTTAAAGTTTATAAAGTTTCCAGCACAAGATCTAGAAAATGTCACTTATCTAGTAAATGTAGCTATTATGAATAATAACATAATAATGTACTGTTATAAATTATAAATGAATAAATAAATAAATCTATCCTACCTTTAATAGAAGAAAAGACAGGAATAAAAAGGGAGAGATGGTGCTTCTCAGGCCTGTTTAAGTGCTTCCTTCTGTTCCTAGGGTCTCTTCTCTCAACCCAGTGCCCACAAACTCTGACTGTAAAGGCCTGGACCACAAGGGCTCTGCCATCTATTTCCTGCCTCTTAACATAGTTCTTGGCTCTAAAGTGATTATTTTTGCGTAGTGATGATATTTGAAACTGTAGGAAGAGATGGAATTGCCAAATTAAAGAGAGAAGAGCCTGGTCGTGGGAAACACCTGTATTTATTTACAGTGGAGAGTGAGAAGTTGCTGCCAGAAAAACTAGGATAGTTGGTCTCCATGAAGAAAAGTTAGTGCTGTAAGCTGCATTGAGGTCTGGGAAGACGAGGAGACTAGTAAGGGGACCAGATGTGGTGAGAATATTCCTCTTGGACAAAGCAGTTCCAGTAGCAGAATTCAGATTGTGAAAATAAAATGTAGGTGGTGGTAAAGAAGTGAAAGCAGTTGGGTGCTTAGTTACATGGATTTTTCTTTCAAGAAATCCATGGTAAAAGTAAGCAGAAGGAATAATTACTTTTAATGAGTTGTAGGCTTAACAAAGTTTGTTATTGATGCCATTGTTTGAGGGGAGTTGAGAATTCTGGTCCTGTAAGAATGGAGGGAAGAATTGCTGAGTACAGTCAGGATCCTGGAATCATGGGGGGTTGATAGCCTGAGTTAGCCTGACCTGCACAAGGATCCCTGTGTATTTAGGTGGAAACAATCTGACTCAACTGTCTGTACGTTATTTTGGTGTCCTCTTTCTTCCTCTTTGTCATCATCTCTGGATTTTCTGTAGTTCATAGTGCCCAGCAGTGAGTGGGTAGCACTCGTACGTTAGCTGAATGAAGAAAGAAATGAACATGCCCGTAAAAATGAAAGTTTATTCATTTCTGCTCTTCCCAACTGTCTCCTTATAAAGTATGTACATTTTTGAGGCTTAGCTGGCTTTGATAGTTTTATGATAATTTATTTTTTTAAAGTGTGGGTGAGTTGGCAAGTGATCACATTGGTTCTATTTTATTGTGAATAAATAGTATGTCAAAGTTTTATGTCGTTTCAAAAATGTTATTTAGAATAAAACTTCCTTTGAAGCCACAATATTCTCTTACTCAAAATATTTATTTAGACCATATTTTAAAAATATATATAACTCCCTTAAGGAATGATTGTAGTGTATATAAATCTGGATTTAAAACAAATAGACCTGGAATTCATAGAAATACAAAATGGGTATTCCAGTACTTAAGTGTTTATATACGAAAGTAGTTGAGGTGTTCCAGTGTTTGTATGTTTAGGAACAGAAAGAGTAGAATTTAGAAAGAAAGATGATGATCTGAGAAGTTTAATTCCCAAATGTGCCAGATGTACAGAGTTATTTAGGAAGAGAAAATATTTGAATCATAAGCTAGCTTAGAGTAAGTGAATCAGCGATTCAACCAGTGAGTAAATAAATATACATAAAATAAAGCAACTCCACAATTTCTTAATTTTTCAGGTCCTGAATAAAACTGTAATTTAAAAGTGTTTTTTTAAGCCCTGACTGGGTAGCTCAGTTGGTTCAAGTGTCATCTCCATATGCCAGGGTTGCGGGTTTGATTGACCTCCAGTCAGGGCACATGCAAGACTCAACCAATGAACGCACAAATAAGTGCCACAGCCAATCAGTGTTTTTCCTTCTCTTTCTCTCTACCTTCCTCCTTTCTTTCCTTCCTCCCTTCCTCTCTCTCTCTCTCTCTCTCTCTCAAATCAGTAAATAAAAATATAAGAACTGTGCTTTTAAACACCATGAAAAATTAGGCTATTTTAATAAAATAATTAAATATTATCAAATTAATTATTTAAAATATGTATGTCTTTTGTGCCTGAGTTAACATATAGTCCTTGAGAGATCATCTCTTTTTTACTGATCATCCCTTAATTGTGGTAATGCAGGGGTTTTTTTGTTGTTCTGTTTTGTTTTTTAAGGATTTATGAAAGCTTCTATGATCACACTTCAGATTATATAAATATTTTAATGCCAACGTGGTTGCCACATCTGAATTTATAATTGGATAGTCTGTAAAGTGCTTGTTTTTAGTAGAAACACTGTTCTCTCTTTTTTGTTGTTTTGACCATGATTCAGTCTAGTTGTGAGTTCATTAACTAATGATCATGTTAGTTTAAGAAACTATTTCTAACCTGGGGATGTTCTAATATATTTACTTGGTAACTATTGAAGGTGAGGTAAGAAATTTTGGGAGAAACATTTCCCCTTATAACCTGCAAATACATATATTATTATTGCTTAGCATTTTCTTTTGTGCCCCTATTATTACCAGTTCATTTAATTACTAATACATACAGCAAAGTTTTACAGCCTGACTAATGTCCTTGGACTGTTGACAGAGGAAGAGACCCTGAGCCATCAAGCAGATGATAGAGTTGGGGATTTCCCCAGAGGTAGTAGAGGAGCAAATCAGGGGTGGAGGTGTAAGGTAAGAAAGGAGTCTTCGGTGAGGAATGTAGCCTCAGAAACCCAGTAGCAGCCTACAGATTCAGTGTTCATTATTGAAAGAAAACTATTTTAAACTTGCCTCATCCAAAACATGGGGAAGAGTAGGACCTTCTTCAGTATTACTCTCCGTAAATGGAATTTGGCTCAGTGATATTAATCAAGTACTGATGTTACAAAGGAAACTGTTTATATAAAAGTCCAAATGATTCCAGGAATATGAGCATCCGGAGGTGTGTAAGTGAACCATAGCTTTGAGGCACAGAGTTGCAGTTTCAGGTAGCCCCATGCCTTTGCCCTCCTTCCCCCTTCACCCAAATCAGCAATCATTGATTGCATATAAAGCTGTAGAGAGATCTTTTCCTGGCAATTCAGGTAGTTACAGTAGATTGTTAATCTGTGAATGATTGGACTAAATCCCTTCTGTCTTCAGAATTTTCATGCAAATTAGAACTAAATGTATGAGATAAATTTATTAACTGTAGTCTAGGGCATAGGTCAGCTTTAGCACAACTCTTAAGTATAGGATTTTATCCATAAAAAAGTTGTACTTCATTTATGCTAATTTTCTATGGATCCACTTTATAATATAAACTGGTGAGAGGATATTTTAAAATATCTTTAAAGAAATGAAAGATTTTTTAATGTGTTTTTCAGTTTTCTAAGATGCAGCTGGATTATTCCAAATATAAAATGTTCTGATAAATGGCTTTTCCTATTCTATATCTGATCTTAAAACAAATTTAGGGTTGTTTTCTTACATCACCATTAAAATAAAAGGAGAGTTGTTTTGTATCTTTCAAAATAAGAATGAAGGTGAAATTATAATATCACAGGGGTAAAAACAAGGAACTGGGAAGCGATAAATAATACTGAAAATACACAGTATAGTAGGTTCTTTTTGGGCCAATGGGGTGTCTTTAAAAATGTCCCTGAAAGATTAACAAAATATTTAAGTGAAACGCAGCAGGAGAAAAGTAACATCCTAATAATATTTGTATGTTTTGTTTTACTTTTATCAACATTTTACTTGAACATTGTCATACTCAAATGTATATTTTTATATTATTACTAAATGGATAAACTTAAATTGGATTAGCAGCAATATTTTTTTCCGTTTTAGATCCTGATGTTATAAATCCAGCTTGTTGTAGAATAAGTAGTCCTTTATTCTTATTCTACTCTCCATTTCTAGGTTAAAGGTTACATATGAGTGACATGAAATATTCTATTAGTGAATGAATCTTGTCTTTTTACTTCTTTATAAGAGATTTTGATGGCATCAAAAAACTTCCAGGCCTCTACCAACATGAAGACTTTAAAAATGGAAGTAGATGCTTCTTAGTAAAATGTAGAAGAAATGTAGTACCTTTGAACAAATGCTGATGCTTTTGTCACTCTTTTATTTTTCAGGCCATCCGTTGCACACTGGTAAACTGCACGTGTGAATGTTTTCAGCCGGGGAAGATTAACCTGAGGACCTGCGATCAGTGTAAACATGGCTGGGTGGCACATGGTGAGGAAAATCTGAACCTTTCTTTATGTTCTCGTCGTGTTCATGTGAACGTGCATATTTTTTTAGAGCAGGCACTGGTTTGGAGAAGAGAGGGGTCAGCTGTGCTCCAAGTTTCAGTTAACATGCATCCTGTAGCTTTCAAATAGCATATTTTTGGCTCCAAAACATAAGGCTTGGGTAAGGAGTTCTCAACAGAAGGGTGAGATGTTCATAGGAGAGCTGGGCCATGGGATTCTGACTGAACAGAGCAGCAGCTAGCAATCACCCAGCCTGATGGAAACTCAGACACACCACGGTTCGTCTTCCAGGGTCTAGACCTCAGAGGGAAGCTGGCACATCTTTTTTGCTTAGGAGAACTTTGTGATGACTGCCCACCCTTGTCATATGCATTAGAGGCTGAGTTTCTCCTCCCAGATATTAAATTTTGTATGATCTAAGGTGAGTGGCAGAAGTGAATGGGAACACTGGCTAGTATCTGAGAAAATAATCTATGCAACCTTTTCAGTGTGCGTTGAGACCAGAGGTACCCAGTACTGGTGGCATGTGAGCTCTGTGGAGGTGTGTGTTGGGGGCGAGGGTGAACCGTGGCCAAGGCTGCAAAGTGTTGAGGCTTTTTGCCAGATGCACAGGACTGTTCCACTGATGTGAACTTAGCATTTCACTCATTCTTATATATGGTTTATGCTTTTTACATTTAGGCAACAGGAAACTTATAAGTAAGCAGAGATATTTTCTTTACTTCCTAAACTATAGAATATTAAAGGATAGGTAATGTTTGTAAAAGAAGTTTTGGCTTGAGATTTCTTTGCCAGCCTGAGGCATTGGCTCTTAAGTAGACATATTCTTCATTCCCAAGCAGTGTCAAATATCCAGTAGGTTGTATTTTTATAAATGTCATATTATTATAGCAAGATCTGAGGTAACACCACTGGGCCATTCCTTGAAATTCTTTTAATTTACCATGTACCTAGCTTGTTAGGGAATGTCTGTTGACCTTGTCGGGACGTTTCAGCCATGTTTCTGTGAGGGAGGGAGAAGAGAAAGGAGGTAGTCATAGTAGTAGGAGGGGAATATACTACAAGGACTGCGCCTGGCGGACATGGCCACAACCCTTCAGAACCCCCTGGGATGGAACTCGTTCCTGCTTCAATTGAAAGCCAAGATCCGCGACAGCCCTCATCCCAGTTCCAAACAACAGATAAACTGCTCTTACTTATGCAGTCTGTGTTTGCTACTACATTTGATGATTTCTTGTCTGTCCCTGTATTAGTTTGCCAGGGCTGCCATAACAAAACCACAGACTGGGTGGCTTTAACAGCAGACATTTCTGAAGGCTGCAAGTCCAAAATCGGGGTGTTTTCAAGGTTGGTTTTATTCTGAGAACTCTCTTTTTGGCTTTCTCTGTGTCCTCAAATGATCTTTCCTCCGTAGGTGCACATCCCTGATGTGTCTGTCACAGTTTCTCTTCTTAAAAGGACAGCAGTCAGGTTGGATCAGGGACTGCTCTCCTGACCCCATTTTAACTTAATCATCTCTTTAAAGGTCCTGTCTCCAGACACAGTCACATTCTGAAATACTAGAGGTTAAGGCTTAACTCTAGGAATTTGGGGGGAACAAAATTCATCCCAGAACAGTGTCTGAATATCCCTCTTAACCTAACGAAGTATTGGCTTTGCAAGGTAATAGGTGCAGGGCTTATGTCCCAAGCCCCTCAAGAATCTTAGAGGCAGTATTGGGTTACATCCTGACTCTGCAGCTTTAATAGCATGCAGGTTAACATCTCAACTTCTTGGGTTTTTTAAAACATATAAGATTAATAATACTTACTTCGTAGAATTATTGTAAGAATTAAAGATAAAGTATATGAAGCATTTAAAATAAATAATACATGTTACAAGTAACAAACTGGACAATGGATGAGCAATAAAGGGGGGATCAACTATTGAACAAAGGACTTTTCATTTATGAGCTCTCTTTTCCAAAGCCATCTTGTGTTACCATCATCTTTCTGCTGTGGTAGCTTTGTGAGTATAAGAGTTTACTGTGTCACTGGTTTGTTTTATCTCTCCAACTTCCACGTGCGTATTACATTAGTAGTGGAAGGGGGTAGGGGGAAGCAATATTTCTTCCTTCTTGAACAAGATAAATTATTCTGGCCAATGGTTGTTTCTAAGGCTTTCTAAAGGATGTAATTTTTCACCAAACTTGAACAAGGTATTTCTGTTACATCAGACTGCACTTTTCCTACTGAGTCATTAGAAATTCTATGATTCTGGGATATTAATTTTGGAGTTTCTCAGATTTTAGTTTCCTCACCACCACTATCACTTTGACCTCTATTTTTCCCCCACAACACAGATACGTCGATATACAGTTCAACATATGTACACACAGAAATACAAATCCCACTATTCCCCCATTCATGGGCAAATTAGCAGTAAAGGCTTACTTTCTAGCTTCTGAGTTGGCCGTGGGATGAGAGCACTCACTCTTTTTGCCTTTAGCATTTCAACTAATTGTTTCATTCTCTTCCCCTGCACAGAAACCATGAAACCATCCCCCAATTATTTCTGCTCAGAGGTGAAACACAGCAGTCTTTCTGGCTGCTTTACATAGTACATTGTCCTATGTGTAGGACAAGGAAGGAAGCAACTTGTTTTTTCTAGTGAAAAATTTTAAGTGGGTGGAACAGCAATAAGACTACCAAGATAGATCTTATAGAAGTCTTTCATGGTAGCACTGAACCCATTCCATCTTTATTATGCTACAAAAGAAACCCTTATGTTTGCTATTGAAAAATAAGCACATGCCAAAATCAGGTGTTCCCTACAGAAAAAAGAATTTTTAGAAAAATTTTGGCCTCTTTTGAATAAATGTCTCTCTGTATCTCCTTTGGTAGCAGCATCTTCAGTTTCCTTATAAGATGTTTAAATTTTATGTGTCATTGTACATTTTATGTATGCCTGTGTTTATACATACACATATACACACATGTACATGTGTACACAGTTGCTCACTTCATTACACTACAAATTGCTTCTCAAGCCTGCTTGAATTGTTGATATTAGTAGCTTTACAGAAACTTTGAGAAAGATGTTTTAAAAAAATTAAAGAGAGTGGGTGATTAATTTATCATACTATAACACCTGGGTTTTAAAATTACTCACTGGACCCTGATGCTATTCACAAATTACTTCTTTGAAATCCTTAGCACTATTGACTTAAGGGAATGAGGGGGAACCCACCCCCCAAAATAGAAAAAAGTTCCTTAAATATAAATAGATATTTCTTATTGAATTGATAAAGGCTTTCCTGCCCTTTTCTCTCCATTAACAAATTTCAGCTCTTTCAGTTTGATAATAGAAAGCGGGGCTTTATTGCATTTAACTTTATTTAAGACAAGCTTTTTGGGGTAAAGAATGTCCATGCCTGTAGCTTACTTAGTTGGTGTGCTAGAAATGGCCCTGAGTTTCTGATTTTGTCACATTTCTGGTTAGAGTTTTTGGATGAAGGACTTCAGCATGTTGCCACTTAATTCACTTAACAAGTACATATTTTTCCCTCCTCTGTTTTGCATTGTCTTTTCTATGCTTTTCCTTCAGTCACTTGTAGTGACCAGAGTGAGTCTTGGGGGGAGAAAAAAAACAAATCCTACAATTTTAATTGTTCTTGGTTCAAAAGTGACAAAAGATATCAGGCTTCTTTTCTGGTGGCATAAATGTTTATGTTGGTAGAAATGTCAGTTTGTTGTGTTTTGACTGTTTCCCACCATACTAGAGTAGCAATTTTTCCATTCACAGATTTGAAGCTTCAGCCAAGTATTTTACATAGTCATAGGAATTAGCAGGTATATTCCCAGTGTATCCCCAGTGGTGGGGGAGCATGGGGGAGGGAGAAGAGTGCTCCCTACTCATCATTTTCCTTTGAGGAATCTGCTTCTAGTGAGAAGTGTTACCATTAGGACTTTGTTGTCTTTTGAAAAACTGAAGGCATGGTGAAAGGGTAAGAACTATTGTACTTAACTATTTTTATTTATTACTTGGAAATTAGTTTTAATGTCCATAGTCTTGATAAAGACTTTATTTCTAAACTATTAACTTAATGTAAATAAAGTAATAAAGCATTTTTAAAAGTAAACTATTTTCCAAATGATTTTAGGAAATATTTAATGACAGTCTAAAACATCTGGAAACTTTGTTTTTAATTATGATGGGGTACATTTGATAAAAAGAGGTGGGTAGGTTTTAAAAAGATACTTTTTCCTTTACTAGACTGGTAAGTTTTATTTCTGATGAAGCCCATTTGTTACCTTAAGAAAAAATCCACTGTTTCTTGGTATGGCTACTAAGCATGTGGCAAGGATATGAGGCTCAATGAATAAGAAGTATATTGCATAGTTTAATGAACCCCACGGCAGCTTTCGAATTATTTTCTTCATAGAATCCTCAGACTGTAAACCAATAGAATGTGCTGTTCCAACAAGCTGTGTGATGCTGAAGTTTTCATTCACTTGTAAGCAGTCTGAACTAACACTAGTTGTTTACTTTGGCTGAGGTCTGTCTATGAGAATTCTTGATGCACTGGAATTCTTGAAACCTTTTCTGTGTTATGTTCCATAAATGTGATTTCTCTTTACCATTTGTAGTTCATTCAAGGGAAAGATAGTTCTTCTTTATTACTTTAATTATTTGCTCATCAAGCTAGCTGTTTCCCTGCCAGTTTCCAAACTATTCAGGTTTTTTTTAATGGCAAATGAGCAGGCTTGGCCTGCATCATCTGGACCATCAATCAGTAGATATTTATTAAACATACATCATATGTGAAGTACTGTGCCAGGTATCCTTCAGTTCTTCATTTCTGCGTCACAGGAAATGGTGAGCGGTATAAAGTTAATTTAGTGTCATATAGCAACCAGCTTTATGGTTTAATGTACTGTAAGACTTAATATTCATAGAATCCATTCATTTCAAACCTTTCTTTTTTTATAAGTCACTGAAACTAATTTTTCTTTTTTTTGTTTTCAGCATCACTGAATTTGAATTCTCAGCTCTGTACTTGATATGTCTTATAAGAACAGGGGTATTTATCTCTATAAGTAACCCTCACACAAATTAAAAATATCAGATGTGGTATACACTTAAAACTAATACAATGTTATATGTCACTTATGACTCAACTAAAAAGACATAAAAAAAGAAAATATAGGACATCCCATTAAATTTGAATTTCAGACAATGAAATAATATGTATTTATATGTAAATGTAAATATATTTTTAGTATAACCATGTACCATGCAAATTTAGCTGAATGCCTGTGTTTTCACTAGCTAAGTCTGGCAAGCGTATACCTGAAAGAAGAATCATAGCTAGGCCTAATTTGCATAAGTGATGGTGGTTGGTTCTGAGCATTCTATAATCCAAAACCTTTTGATGATCTCAGCCCTGCATATAGAATCACGATATCTCTGTTCTGTTTAGAAATTCCTCAAATTTGTCACTGGCATGATACTTTATAAGGACTTCAGGGCAAAGCAAAAGTAGTAATTTTTCATTTTAATCCATGAAGGGTCATGTCTTTATTATTTGTCCCAGTCTGTGCTCTTATGAATTGTCTAAACATCTGTGAAAGTAGTTTTTCCCCAACTGACAACACTGTAATATTCTCCCTGATCTGAGTCCAAGAGCTAGTATAACTAAAGTAGTAGTAATCTTTCCATCCCTATCCTTTTTTCTTCCCAGGTCTTCTGCCTTTCTCATCCCAAACAAATCATAAGCAATAAAGTCTGACACTTCTATGACATCATGCTTATTCTCAATAACCCAGCAGCAGTTTCTGTAAGATAATTTGTAAATTTGTCAAGATCAAGAGAGGAGGGTGAATAAAATTGGGTTTTCTCTGATAAAGGAAAGTTGTGCTCCCAGAGATTAACCTGCAAGAAAGTGCTAGCCTTCCTCTGACTGCCCTGGAGATTGTCCCCAAAAGAGTGAATTTTGCTTTGGGAGACAGTTGTTGCAGGGGGTTATTTAGGGTTTAGTAAAAAATGTAAGAAAGGTATTAATGTAAATCCTTAGCACAGGGAAATAAATGCAGGCTTCCCAGTGAATATAGGCAGAGTGAGAACTTGATCCTTTGGGAAGATGTAGGTAGGTGGTCATGCTTCTAGGGCTTTGCTTAGAAACGTGGGAATAGACAGAGACACCACAGTCCTCTTCCCTGGTACACTGGTTTGGAAAAGGTGGAAATGAATTCTTTCTAGTAGTCTCAGTTCATCCAATTTGTGGTCTGAAACCTGGCTGTCCCTATCTACAAAATTTTCTTATAATTAGGGAAACTAGCTTTAGGCAGCCTCCTAGCTCTGGTGAGGCACTGGGCCTTGATAGTTCCACAGACAAAGTCTTTGAACATTTCTCCACTTACTTTTATTTTAGAGAGCGAAAACAAGGCCATTTTCCTGCTTGGCACAGGGACTTTATTTGCTTGACCTGAGGGCATGGTACCCTCTTCTGCTTCTCTCCTTTACTCCCTGATCACCACTGATTAGTTTTAAAGGGAGGACATCCCCACAACTTGATTAATGTCTTAGTGTGTCCCTGAGCTGCTTATTTTGATGTTCCTCTGCCTGCCCACCTTTCAAATGGTGCTTTGAATGCCCTAATTTTTTTAAATCACAACACAAACAATGCCTCCCCTTCAAATCTTGGGCTCTCTGCCTTTTAGCTCTCCAGATTTTTTTTTCTGGCTCTATTTTATTCAGCTGGAAGATGAGGTAGATCTGGTAAATTCTGGCCTCTAAAGTGTACAGTAACAATCTACTGCTAAGGAGTTTCTAGGGAGGATCCTGAGATTGAATCATACAAGGCGGGAGCTGCAGGCTATAAAGAAGCTTCAGGTGCACCAATGGGAGGTGCAATAGAAGAATAGGTAAGAGAGCAGCTCTGTTTAAACATCCTGGCTCTCCCACTTATTATAAGCAGAACCTTGGCCAAGTTATGTAATCTGTTTTCTCACCTACAAAATGTAGAAAATGATAAGGCCTACTTTTAAGATTAAATGAGGTCATTTACTTAGTGTTAGTTGCTTGCATTATTAAACTCTCACTGAAGTGAAAAGTCAACCTTGAGGGTATAATAGCCATGTTTAGCTTAGTTTAGTGGATAAGAGTTGGGTGTAGCCAGGCCAGTGGTCAAATCCCATTTTTGTCTCTAGTTAGTAGGCCCCAGTTCTTTTATATGTAGATTCAAATATTAATAGGATTGTACCTGACTATTTTAATGAGATTTTGAAGAAAATTAAATAGAAGAGTGGACATAAGTTTATGGTAATATCTAGAGCCTCACCTCAGGTGCAGAGGTGGAAGGCAACAGGGTGAGCTTCCTTCCTTTTCCAAGTGAGGTTTCTTCAGCACCCTGGGGCGGAGTTTGGGTCACCAATTCTTTTGGCTGTGGGGCCAAGCATTTCCCAGGTGAACTTGTTTTCCCCAGTAAATTCGGGACAGTTCCATACCTTCCATTTCCCTTAAAGTCTCGTTTTTAAAAAAATGTTTTTTAAGATTTTATTTTTTTATTTGTTTTTAGAGAGAGGGAAGGGTGGGGGGAGAGAGGGAGGGAAACATCAGTGTGATAGAGAAACATTGACCACTTGCCTCCCACATGCCCCCAACCTGGGGCCTGGCCCACCACCTAAGCATGTGATGATGCCCAACCCACTGAGCCACACCAGCCAGGGCTCCCTTAAAATGTCACCTGAGCCCATATTTCAACAGAAGTAGGAAACACTTTATCACAAAAGTCACATTATGAGAGGTGCAGACCAGTTGAGATGAATTGTAGGAATATTTATGTGTTGAAAGTCCAAAAACCAGCAGATGAATTTTAAACAGAGTTAAAATTACTTTTGCCTATTTTCACACCTATATTCTTGCATGTGGAGTGCTTTGATGGGCTAACCACTTCATCATTTTATTGCCCTTTATTACATCATAAATTTTTATATCTTGCTAATGATCCTACAGGAAGCTTAATTGTTTGTAGGAACATCTTAATTAACTGGAGTTCACCAGGTTAAGCAGAGCACAAATCGAAGGGGTTTATAAATGAAATACACTGGACTCCTCTCATTTTACTCAGGATGTCCTGTGTAGATAAACTAGGAGACTCTTCTGGGTCATAAGGACCCAATATACTTCATCAGTATCATGTTGATGCGCTCAGTTTTCTTCCTTCTCTTTTGTGTCATAGTGATGACTTCTTCCAGTGGGGACATGTCCCTGTCCCTCCTTTTATTGAAGAGTAATATCACTGAATGAAATAAATGTGGTTATTTTAGAAGAATTCTGACTCGTGTAACCAGGCTTTGCCTTCTTGTATAGTATGTTTGTAACCCTTCCAAAACTTCTTGAATTAATGTGTTACTAGTTAGTGAGCATAGAGGCAAAGCGTCATATGGAAAGTATTTTAAAGAGTTACTGCCGCACAGATAGATGCATAAGCAGTGTGTTTTAAGGGGCCTTGTAGTAAGGTCCCTCTCTCTTTGGAGCTGCTCTTTGAGACCCAGGGAAAGCCCCACTTGGCCTCCCAGGCCTCCCACCCTGCTTGTATGGTCAAGTGACACTACAAATGCACGTGCAAACCCATCCGGTTGAAAGCATGGACTCGTTGGGCCTTAAATTCAAGTGGGGGCAGGGAATGCAAAGGCAACTCTAGAACTGGCTTTTCAGTAAGGAAGCTACTGTTGCTCATTTGAACATCTGAAAGGTGTCAGGTCCAAACTGAGATAGGTTGTAAGTATAAAGTATATACTGCATTTTTGAGACATAATCTTTAAATATATATACATACATGCAATATTTCAAGAATTGTTCTTTAAATTGTGTACATATTGATAATATTTTAATGTGTATTAAATTTACTTTTTAAAAATGCTTTTAAAAATATTTGTATTTTTTACTTTTCATTTCTTTAAATGAGACTAGAAAGATGAAAAGTATACATGCAACCTGAATTATATTTCTACTAGACATGGCTGTGCTAGGACCTAAGTGTGGAGAACCAAAGCTAGGTTATAAAGCGGGTTGCTGGTAGAGTAGTTTGAACTGGTGTTGAGAATCCTAAAACCCAGAATCCAGGATCTTATCCTCCCTTCACTCATCGCTGTAAACTCTTTCCCAGTCCTTTGTGCTTTCACACTTGCCCCACTGTTGATTCTGTCCAGTCTTTCCTCTGCCCTGGTCATCAGGAACAATTGTGTTCCCTTCTCCATGTTCTCAGTGAACTTCACCTGGACCAGAAGGGTAGTTTCTGTGGACTACCGATTTCTCCACTAGTTTGGGAGCTCGGGGAGGGCAGTTCCTCATCTCCGTGTGCTGATACCAACCACAGCCTCTCACTTGGGAGCACCTGGAACAAAGGTTTATGGCAACTCTTAAATGTGTATCTAAACGTCTCTGATTTCTAATTGCCAGTTTCTTTTTCCAGCAGCGTCTTCTTGTTTTGAGTGGTAAGCACAGCCTGCAAACACCTTGCCTGTAGTCCCATTTCTGCATTTCTCTTTTCCAGCCCTCTGTTTTCACCTTTGCTGTTTCCTTCTGTGTCTTCAGACAAGAAAACGAGTGAAAGGTAGGTGGGAGGGTTTAGTAGCCTAACTAAGCAGGAAGTAAATTTTAGAGAAGTTAAATTTATTTGATCATTAACAGATGTTGGCATTTTTATTTTATTCAGAAGATATGGTCTTGAGTGAAATATCTTCACTTTTATTTAGTAGTTCTTCAATACTCCTTTGCCTGCAAAATCTGAGAGTAAGAAATTCTCCCCTCCCCACTTTTGGCTGTTTATGTTTTCTACTATCAGTAAAAATTAAAAAACACATCAACCTCTAACATAAAAGAAAACACCTGTTTGGCTTGGAGAAATTGGCTAGGGAGATCTTTCTCCTGACAGTCTAAAAGCGACTATCACAAGTCCCCTTATTTTTTAAAAAAAGTCATTTTTTTCTGTTTCATGTGAGCATTGGCAGAAACTCTGACAAGCAGTTCTTCATATTTTATTATGTTCTTGTCTGCAGAATCTCTGTCAGGCAAAAACCTTGTCAGCGGAAAACCTGTCGTAGGATCAGAGGAGACAAAAACAGGTGTCACACAGGCAGTCAAAACTGAAGGAAAAAAAGATTAGGCTAAAGAGAGAGAGGCAGACAATTACATTAATGCCATTGCTTTTATCTTATAGATGTGTGTTATTATCTCGGGGTGCTGAGTGCGCAATTGCCTCAAAGAAAAGTAGACAGGAGACAAGGGGAAACTTGATAGTTATTAACTGAAGAGGCAGTGTGTCAAAGCTGGATGGGGTTCAAAGTTTTGCAAGGGAAAAAAAAAAACTGCAGGCAGCAAGCAAAGGCTGTGTGGTTCTGCTTTCGGCTACATAAACCTAGTAGCTATCTAACATTTTCTGCTTGGAAACAGATCATAGAGAGAGAAATTAATGAAAGATTTCATTTGGAGATTTTTGGGGTAACATTTATCCTATATACATGTGACTGAATCATAATCTTTTCTCTCTTATAAAATCTTGCCACAATGTGAGACATGGTGAGGCATGAAGGCAGGCATTTGTCAGTTCAGCTGTGTTGTTTGGATATGTTTAAAACACCTATTATCAACACACTTTTAATTAAAAAAATCTATTAAGAAGCCGTTTTACTAAGTGTGAACATCTGTACGTGCAAGCTGTAAATTAGGAAATCACATATGTGTGCCTCAGTCAGAGACTAAATGAACTTGGCAAGTGTTTTCTATTACTGGTTTTTAAATACAGTAAAATATCTAAGGAAAAATCACTACACTTTAAAATCTGGATATTTTTTAATATTTTTATTGTGTCTGTTGGTAATAATTAATAGAACTTTTATTTTAATTAGAAATTAGGTTCATTGTCATCAGATTAGTTACCAGGATTCAAAGTGCTAATCGGAGCCTTCCTTTGGTTTCTTTGTTCACTCATTTCAGGAGACTTGACTTCTTTCCTGAAAGTTGGAGCTCCATTAAATATTTGTGATGGTATAAGATAGTATTGTTTTGCCAGTGGCCTCAAAGATATTTAGCCTTGTTGGTAACTTACATGTGTCAAATAGCCAGCTAGTAGAGAATGGGATGGAACTGGAAGGCCTTGCCTGCTCAATAGTATGTTAATCATATTAGTGGAAAAATCAGCAAGTATTTCTCTAGTCCTTAACATTCTTTTGCTCTTGCATTGAAAAATTGGTTAGTTTAGACTTTCCCTGACACTTGAAACTGCCTTTTTAATCCTTTTTTATAAACAAATATTTATATGGGGTCTTTTATTCCACCAGTCATAGATGCAAAGAGGTTTGATACTTGATGTATGTATTAAGCAAATCCAGCAATCCAGAAGAAAACACACATCAGTGTCAAAGTGTGAGTGATAGCCCAGAGTTTTAAGGGATTACAGTGGGGAAAAAAAGAGGAAGATTGATTATAGATTTAGAATGAGATTTCAGGCTGACTTACTGAGAGAGGGAAGGCAGAATACTTCTAGCACAAAGGTAATGTTCATTTTTTTTAAAGGTGGAATATAATAATTTCTTTCTTTTAGGTGTTTCCTACCAGATGGTGGCTTTTTTATCACTGCTCTCTCTTAATTTTGAAATATTTCTTCACCTCATCTGATAGAGTTTAAAGCATATGTTCTATCAAAAATAAATATGCCTTGCATTTACAATGTTATCCTAGTGCAATTCTTATGTAAATAAATGCAGTTTCAAGAAAATTTAGTCTTTAAAGCTCATAAATTGGGATAGGGTGATTATAATCTTACAAAATAATTTATTTTTTATTTAATAAAAGTATTTACATGTTTCATTCTAGTAGCATATTTCAGTAGTTACTTTTAAAATGGGTTGTTTTGTAGTTAGTGTGCATTTAATTCATTGATCTATAAATTACATTCAGCAGTGTTGTGGAGTCAACTTTCAGCTAGCCTTGGTGACTAAAGATTGGATGGAACAGCAGCACTAATAATAATAATCCCCAAACCTGGTTTCAGCAAGTAGATTCAATTACCAAGTCTCTTCCTAGATTTACTGTCAAGTTTGCAGATTAAATTTTCTCTTTTCCCCTTAACCACCTCCTGATGGAGTTGCTGCAAATGAGGAAAGACATGCCCCCAAAAGTGAGCCATGTAAGGAAGAGGAAGAAGTAAAACCAAGAACCTGTTTAATCTACTAGCCAAGAGAGTGAGCTTCTGAATAACCAAGTGTTGACAGTCTACTTTTATGTGTGCCTCAGTCAGACTTTAATGATTTCCAAAGTCTGTTGTGAAGACTTTATTATGCATAAGGCCACAGGGGGGAAATGCCAATCAGTTTGAAATATTACCTATAGAGTCTCAAGTGAAGCTCAAATTCTACCCAGGACTAATTGTGGGTGTTTGTGTGTGCATATTCACATACTCTCAAAGCTGCATGTCAACTATGAAGGATTAAAATCCATAGGACAGTGGAGGGCTCACTGGAGTTACTTTTGTCCCACTTCCCTTCCTACAGTTTAGAATGATATTCGTAATGGATCATAAGAATATTCATGTACTTATTTCTTATTTTATTAAGGGACAAGAAAAAATGAAGGACCATTCATATAAGGCATTCAAGGTATAGTCATGTAATCAGGTTTATGGAGGCTCAGTGGAGATTTTTTTACTTGAGAACATTAACACCTTATTTGTTCTAAATAAATAAATAAATAAATAAGCCCTTCACACCTAAGAGCTGACAGTTTTTATCACCAGGCTCAGGGATCAACTCTTTCAGCTGCTTGTCATTCCTTTTCTTCTTTTAAAAAAAAAATTTCTAGAAGCAAGCCTTCTCTCCTTGGTATTAAATATCCTAATTAATTCAACCTTGACAGTTACAGTTAGAAAGTTGTGACTTAAATGGAACATGAGTTATTTTGTACTTAATTTGTTCCCAATTACATAGTTCTTTCCCCCCAAAGTAGGAAATAAAATCTGCAGATCTAAATATTACTTCAAGTCATAAGAAATTTTCTCTTAATAACAATCATTGCCCGCCTTCATGATTGATCCCCTGATTCACTAAAAAGTTTTTATTATATCATCATTGCCATTTACTAATGTTCTTCCCAAGTCTATGGCTTTTATTAGGATCTGGCTTACAGTCTACGGATAAGTTAAGATTTTGTGCCCTGAGGCTCTTGCCTAGTAAGACAGCTGAGTCTTGTAATGGGAAAGGATTGATGCTATAATGATTCCAAAGGGCCCCTTTATGATGAAATTCTAAATACGCAAAATCCCATTAAACCTGTACAAGTCCATGGGCTAGCTACATTGAAATGACATATCATTATAGTGGGCATAGTGTGCATATTATAAAGTGTGATATAATTGGAAATTATTGGTCGTATTAGCAAGAATGAAGAGCCACCCATAGCCATTCTCATAAATTCAGAGGTTATGGCCTGGATAGGCAAAGTAGGAAAGAGAACAATATTCTGTTTATAAGTAATCAAAACTTCAAAATCTGACCCCAGAAATTCCTCTAATAAAATCCTGCCACTGACAACTTCATTTTTGAACTCTTAAAAGTAATTGTGAAAAGAATTTTTAAAACAATCATTTAAAAACACATGTTAAATGTTAATCAATGGGAAATTAAAATAGTACTCTAGGTCCCAGAGCTCCTAAAAGCTGACCACTTCATGCTATTATAATTTGGAATCCTAAGGGGAATTGAGGCAAGAGACAGGGAGTTCTCAAAAACAATTAGCCGTGCAATTTAAGGCTCACTTGGCTTTCTCCCAAAATTAAAAAAAAAATAAGGCTGCTTTAATTTTTTAACTTGTAAAATTGCTTTAAATTAGCATTTAAAATTTTTAAAATATCCAGGGCAGGATTGGAAATTAGTGAAATAAAAGGTTTCCTTTTAGACCATTTCATACAAATTTTTAATTGTTTTAGTCTGTAAAGTAGGTGGCTTTGAAAACTCACTCCACGTCACTCACTCCTTATTTTATTGAATGGCTATAAGCTTCATATTGCCATGCCTGAACACTATTTGGTAGAGTCCACTGGACATCAGGACCTGAAATGTTTGAGCATATTCCTGTGAAAACCACCTAAGTCACTTGAATTTGGCTTTTAAAGAAAGTTATGTAAAAAAAAAAAAAAAAGTTGTGGAAAACTAAGAACTATAAACTATCACTGAGAGCCAATTTTCTAGGATCAGTGAAAAGCACTTTTATACTCCTACATTAAGAAAAAAAAGTATCTGAATATGTTCTTATTCCTGTGACCTTCACAGAAAATATTGGAAGTGAAGTCTGTAGAATTACAGGTTTACATTTATTTTAATTTATGTGAAGGTTTGGGGAGTAATTCCTGTTATTAAAAATTGAAATAAAAAATTGTTATTCACATTTCATTTAACAGATGCAAGATCTTTTATAACCATGCCTCACCTACCTCCGTCACTGTTTTACACACTTGAAAACTGAATTTTATAAAGGACATTACTTTGTTCTTTAAGTTAGCAATACAGTTAAAAGTATATATTACTGTGTCTGTTACATATTTTGCACTACATTTTATACTTATTTTAGATTTACATTACACATTTGTATTAATGAGCCGCAGAAATTCCAGTTGTTCTTATGGTGATTCTCTTCTTGATACAAATGAGTTTTCTTCATCTGGACTTATGTGCCATTTTTGAGTCTTGTGAATTAGCTACCACTTTTCTTTGGAAAACTATAGATCCTGTCGAAGTGTTTATTGAAATGATATCCAGGCTTAAATTTCTCCTTTGTTTTATAGCCAGAAAATTACCAGTTTAAGCTTCTGTTTCTGGCGTTTTAAAGAAATCCAGATAAATTACATTCCCTCAGTAACCAAATTCACAGTTTAAGAAGCTCTTATTGTGTGGTTCTTTTTTTTGCCTAACTAGTACCCATATTGTGCAGTTAACCGCCTTTTTCCCCAGATAAAATTCTGCATGCTCAAGAGAGTTTGCTTTTCATTTCTCCAGGCATTTTTTTGAAAGGAAAACAATCTTTTCTTTATAGATGCTATTCTTTGTCTTATTGTGTCACTATTCTCTAGTCACTTTCTGAAGTCTGTACTGTACCTTTCTCTATAGCTATTCAACCATAAATTCAGCACCTTTATCATATATCTAGTGATCTGTACTATGATTTTCATAAGGTCTATTTTTATAGACCTAAGGAAATGTCTGTACATTATGATCTATTTTATACACCGTGATATGAAACTCATTTCTTTTAACAGTACTAGAGTTCATACTGTTTTTACCTAGAAATCTATTGGATGGCTCCAAATAATGTTTGAACTGGTAAGAAAGGGAATAAATTATGCAAAGTTTGGTCAGAATTCATGCCCAACTAGCAGCTCCAGCTTACTCCCTAAACTGCCTTAATTACCTACCCCCACTGTTCTCTAGAAAAGTATAAAGCACAAAGGAGAGGGATGAGAAAGGGACATGGGTGAAAATAAGAATTTGGTGGTACAGTGGAATCATACATTTAACTATTCAGTGCGAATAATTGCCTTTTCTTATTATATGACACATCACTGTGTTCATTCATTCAACAATATGAGGGCTAAACATCTCGACTGATCTCACCTTTAACAGGAACCTAAACAATAAAACAAGCAAAATATAACCAACGACACAAATAGAGAACAGGCTTACAGTGACCAGAGGGAAGAGGGGAGGAAATTTCAGGGGAATTTCAGGGGAAAAGGGGAAGGGTTTATAGGAACAAGTATAAAGGACACATGGACAAAAACTAAGGTGGGTGGAAATAGGAGGGAGGTGGGGAGGGATGGGTGGGTGGGCTGGGGTGGGGTGGAAGTAAAAGACAGAAAACTGTACTTGAACAACAATTAAAATAAAATTAAAAAAAACATCTTGACCTATTATGTTTCAGATAGGGTGGCTATTTAACATCAAACTCTTCTTATTAAATAGGCAACATGTGGTTGGGACGTACTTGATTGGCACATGTGAGTGCCATGATTTGTTGAGATGGTTTGCTCTTAGAAGAGATCAGTTTATAAGTTAGGGATCACCCTGCGGGGTACAGAGGTTGGATTCCAACAGGCAGATTATCCAGCCAGGTAGCTGAAGAGACAGCTCCTTTGGAATCCTAATGTTTCCCCTGCATTTTAGTTGATTTCCCCTTCAATCTCTCAAATTTATCCTGTAACCCTGCCTCACCTACACTCCAAGCATCTGCTTTTCTCCTGTACCTCCTAGCTTGGTCTTGATTCTATATCCTCCTTTCTTGTCTCCTTGACGTTAAAGTAGGGTTCTTCAAGCTGTTGGCTTGCCTGCCTCTAAAAGAATTTTGCAAATGAACCATCCTAACAATTTTACATGCTAAGTAACTCTCAAAGGTCATACAGCTAGTAGGTGGCAGAGCTGGAATTTGAACAACCTTTGGAGCTGGTCTCTAGGAATTGTCCTTAATCTGCAGGACAACAAGCATTTTTTAAACATTGGGAACTTTAAATTGTTGCTTTAAGTCATTATTCGTTTAGTTGTCAGTGCGGACTTAACTATTTTAGTTGATGAAAATTTCTACCAGGGCTTATGATCAGATCAAACTGCCAAATCTGACTTATTTTTAATTGGGTAAAAATAAAATCACAGTGCAATTCAAATAAATGTATTAATATATATTTTTAGAGGAATAATAAAAACCACTAAGTTATGGACTATGTTTCATAGATTACTAAAACAATCCAGAATAAAATAGGAAGCTAATAAAATTAATTTATTTGGTTTACAGGTTAGAAGTGTTACTTCTTGTTAGTTAATAAATAATGATATACTATAATATATAACTTAAATGGTTTTTTTATGAAATGAGGAGTATGTTGGAAATCATGTTAGTACTTTGATAATGTGGTTCCATTTGTGTATTACAATCTGTTGTTGGACTTTAGGAACAAATTAGATGAGGGTCATATACAAAAACATTTATTAATTTTGCTGGATCTCATGGTCAGAATTTTTTTATGTATTTAATGAAAGGCATTCCGCTAAAGATTAAGTGCTTTGGCATTCGAATCATAATTTATTTTAATTTTAGCTTTATTAATAGGATGTGGAAAACTTTATAAGATGAAAATGATGAGTTATAATTAAAATAAAATTTTTATATCTTTTGATTAAATGGGTTGTAACTACCTTATCAAATGATATTTACTGATTGTATCTAGTGTCTTACAGATTTTGTAGGTACAGGAAGATATTCAAGAATTGAGAGAGTAGGCATCACTTACATGTACTTGGGGCTTTTCTTCCCTAGTGATGACACCACCCAGGGAGAAGTATTTGTTAGGAATACTTGGATGGATTACCTCAGAGTATGTGGGGCTAGGGTCGGGGGAGCCATTTTCAGTATTGGACATTTTTGCTTTGCTATCACGGTATATTTAATGAAGAGTGATACATTATTAAAATAGGAATGCATTAGGAGGTGAGTGCATTATCATTGTCCCATTTACATTTTATTTGAATTCTGAATATTCCCACACAGGTCTAAATGTCAAGTTCTAGGTGCTCTTCAATTGTGTGTATGTGTAGTCTAGAAAAAAGGGTCCTTTTGCAGATTCTTGGTGCTTTTATTGATTGTTAAAGGAGGCTTTCGTGCAGCAATTAAAACCATGAATTATTTTGGCACCCAGGAGAGTTTTACACCCTGGGCCAGTGAGTGTATCCTCTAAGTCAGGTCAGACTGTACCTTTATTTCGTAAAGAAGGCAGGGTACTATTTTCAAAGGAGAAGTGTGAGTGGGTGATCTACAGGGGCATGCAGTCCTGTTCCCAGGTGGATCAGTTTTAGGAAAGAGTAAATATGGGATTGTAGGAACTGGACATTGAGATCCTGTTTCTTCATACCTTTCGGAAGGCCTTCGCATACCGCAGGTTTATACATATAATAGTTTGAAGTCCCGTGAATTAAGCATCTTTCAGTGATGTATTGCAAAAATTTCCCACTCTCTTCACTTGACTCCAGGCCATCCCTGCCCCAACTCTGTCTCTGTGATTTTCAGAGTGGCATGTGACTGGCTTATAGCAGAATCACCCGTGATGATTTTTCAAACTGAGCCTGACCGTCTCCCCCTGGGCTCTTCTTTGGAGGGAGTGTGGCTGTCACTGCTGAGCATGTGCCGTACTCCCCAGGCTGACAACCATGGCTTTAATTAAACTTATGGACACGTGTCAGAGTTTTGTATCTAAAATTATGAATTATTTCGTCTTATAAAATGTTTGCTATTTTCAGTATCCTATTAAGAATAGTATCCTATTAAGAAGTAAAATTGTACGCGTTCTACAGGTTTTGGCTTTCTGTATTGTTTCCTTATAGTGTGCTCATCTGACTTTTTATACTTATCTCTGTTTTGCCTTGAGTTACACAATCTTTGGGTATCAGTTCTCTTACACACACACAAAGGTTCTTAAAATATTGTCCCTGGCCAAGCAGCATCAGCATCCTATGGAGATTTGTCAGAAATGTGTATCTTTGGTCCCCATGCCAGACCCAGTGAAGCAGAAACTCTGGGGAAGTGGCCCAGCAGTCTGTGTTTTAACAAGCCCTTCAGCTGATTCTGATGCACATGCTGTTTAAGAACCTGATCTTATCTTAGCTCTGTTCCTTTCTTGCTTGTAAATTCCTAGTTACAAGACTCTAGCTTCCCGGCAGAGTTGCTCTCTCTTCTGTGTCCTGTGGTACTTTATCAAATCTCTTTTATAGTATGTATATTGCTTGCATCTGTCTACCTTTGAAGGTGGAGGCCACAACATAAATTACTTTTGCATCTACATGCAACACCTACCTTGGTGATAAGTTAAGTGCTGGTGAATAAATGAATGTATGCATGAGTGAAGGAGAAGAGCATTTAGGAGGAGTGTTGATCAATAAGGTCAGCTGCTATGGAGAGATCATGGAAAATAATGAAGGAAAAAAGCTTTTGGATTTCATAGTAAAGCAGGTGTTGGTGACCTTTGAAATGCTTGCTTCAGCAGAGTGATGGGCAAGAAGCCCAGATTACTGGGAATTAGGGATTTCTAACGTGATGAAGACTTTTCAAGTTCCCAGAGTTGCTTATTGATTGTTTATCTGAACATGGGGTAGAAACAGAATTTTCTTGGGAGAAATAACTAAGTGACCTTAGGCTGGTTACTTAATCTCATTGAGTCTGTGATTCCAAATAGGCAATAAGAGTAATAATGTTTGGTTTTAGTTTTTTTTTAAGAATAAAACAAGATCATTGTAACACCCTAGAAAGATGCCTGACATTTAGTACTTAGGGGTCACTTTCTTTCCTGTGGCCAGGACTGGGATATACTGGTTTTCCAGGCCTGGCTTAAGGAATACTCTGTTTAATAAAATAGGAAAAGAGTGGTTTTCTGAAAGGAAATCCAGTTTCTGTTACTTAGAATGAAAGGGAGTAGATGCTAAGCAGGCAAAACAACTGATTCCATTTTATTGTATAGAAAAGTGTGTTTTCAAACTGCACTTCTGGGAACTCCAGGGTTCCAACTGAGAGTTATAGAGGTTGAAGAAAAGAAGAGAATATCAAATGACTGCAAGTTCCCTAACCCATGCTCACTCTACTTCCCCAAGCATAGCTTCACTTTTATGTTTTGTAGCCAATTTTGGGTTAAAATTTCATTTGAACATGGAATTTTAGCAGTACCATTGGTATAGAACAATTTAGCAGGTAGTCAGGCTGATAAAGTTTAAAAGTGGGTGACTACCTTTTGTTACTCCATACCACTGAAAAAGTTTTTGCTCTAACTTTCCTGCATCCCAATACCCAACTCACATTCCTAACCCTACTAAGATCCAGATTCAGACATGGGAAGAATATGACATGAGGCAGAAGTCCAGTTCTCAGTTTATCAGTGTTAATGACACACAAAAAAGTCATCACTTAACATTTAGCTCATCGAGGAGACATCCCTAAAAACTGTTGACAGCTTGGTGACTCAATATGGTCTGGTAATTATACAGCAGGAAATTTTGATATAGTCACAAAATTGACAGATCATAATGTTTGATGATATGTTTATGCTGAAATTTACAGTTGACATTGGCAAGCTGGGCAGTTAAATATATTTCAATCCTTTGTCTATGGCTCATCTCCTAGGTAATTGCTGCTTAATCTCACTCTTAGGACTTTTTCCTCCTCTACTATTGACTTTTTAAAACATATTCAGTCCAGCCTTTCATCCTCTGTATCAGCCCAATGTGGCTCAGCACCTGTTTATATAAATAAAGTTTTATTGGAACACAGACATGTGCATTAGTTTTAGTCTCACCTGCATTTATAACAGCAGAGGTGATTGATTACGAAAGAGAATGTATGGGCCACAAGAAGTAAAAATATTGACTATCTGGTCTTTACAGAAAAAGTTGTTGACCTGTGCTCTATATTTTTTGTGGCTTATAACAGAATTCCTACAATTGACATATGTCATACTTAGGAAGAAGAATCAGTAACAATACTCATGCACTTACAAAACTCTTATAATACTCTTATAAGAGTATATACACTTAAAATACTCTTACTCTCTGATGTTCTCAAAAACATATCTAGGGAAATGTTTTTGCCATACTTAACTCTACCTGTGCTCTTTTAATTCTCTGAACAATTTCTCTGTACTTCTGTATATACCCTCAACAGTTTTGTCTTCGTTTCTTAAAGATTTTATTTATTTATCTTTAGAGGGGAAGGGAAGGAGAGAGGGAGAGAAATATCAATGTGTGGTTGCCTCTTGTGCATCCCCTGCTGGGAACTGGCCTGCAACCCAGGCATGTGCCCTGACTGGGAATCGAACCTCAATACTCTGGTTCACAGGCCGGTGTTCAATCCACTGAGCTACACCAGCCAGGGCTTGTCTTCTTTATCTCATAAAACTGCCAGCTCTTTTTAAGGCGTGGGAGCTAGAGGAGTGGTATGACAGCTTTCCACCTAACCCCCCCTGAACACATTGTACACACACCTGCATGTACTTAATGCATAAGCACAAGATCCAAACACATGGACAGAAATCAAGATTTGGTATCATTTTATTTCCCCTCCTGAACCCTCTCAATTTCATATTTGTTGTAGTATTAGCAGCGTCTTTTGTGAAGAAGCAATTGAGCTGGGCCAGGAGGTTTGGTGAAGAGAATTGGGGAGGAGCAGATTTTTCCCGACCTGGTCACTGGATTTTGTAAGCAGAGCGGCCACTTGTCAGAAGACTGGGTAGTTAAGCTGTACTTGAAGACGAGCAGGGATCATAATTCCTCTTTCCTGCATTTTTGCAGTCTAAATGCCCTGTGGAGTGAGAGAAGACTTCAATCCCTAGGCTTGTGAATCCCTTATCTTTCCCAAACGTTAAATTAATTTTTAAGGCTATTTATTCAAAGTTGACTTAACCACTAGAATAGGAAAGATCAGACAAATCAGCTGCAAGAAATGAAGTATGAGAAACCCCGAACTCTTTGACAAAGTATTCCTGGGAGTAAATGTGTTGAATGAAGCCAGCGGGTAAATGATAAGGCCCTTTACACTATGGATGTAAGAAAGCAATTTATCAAGAGTACATGAACTCTCTAGTGACCACAAGTCAGTAGGAAATGAGAGTGGAGGAGGAGCCCTGAAAAAATACATTTGAAATACTAAAAACCGTGTGTGTGCATGCATTTTTAATACCTGCATTAATATGCAGAAATGCTGGCATATTGAAATAAGAGTTGCTCAGAGTACACATGTACAGTACATATATTATAGGCTAAGGTGGTAGTGAGAGTGAGTAGGAAAGGCCAGGCAGTGATTTAGAACTTGAAGAAACTTTGGGGTACTGTAGTCTCAGATATACTTAGGGTTTGATGCTGGATGTTGTTGTCTCCTAGCATTGCCACTATCCTCACTCATGAGATTAGATGGCCATCTTTCAGGCTTAGGTGTTTATCTGTTCTAATCTCTAGAAGGTCATAGGTGTATAATTCCGTCAGTCAATCTCTTCTTACTTTTGTGTTCTCTTAAGGAGTTCAAGCCCCACCATTCATTATCTCATTAACTTTGCAGCACCTCTTTGAGCCCAGTAGATGAGACAGTGTTATCTTAATTGTTCACTTTAGAGAAATTGAGGGAAAATGTAATTATATTATCTGCAGTCTAGTCCCAGTAACTCAGATAAGGATGGGGATTAGAATGTATGATCTTATCTTGGCTTTAAGCTCTAGGAGAGATACTTTTTCAGATAGGAGGAGGGAGAAAGGCCTAATTTTGAAATATTTGTCTTATTAAAAGTATTTACATTGAAAATGGTCATCCTCAGTGGGGTTTTTTTTTGTATTGAGATAACAGCAGAAACACACAGAAATTCTCAAACTTTGATTGTACTTGTGTCCACCCCCCACCCCCATTTTCATCTGACACTGCACCCTGGTCAGAGCTGTTTAAAAGATGGCTAAATTATGACTTGAATTTATTTTTTTTCAACTGAATAATTTTTTTTTATTTTTAAAAGATTTTATTTATTATTTGTCAACAGAAGGGAAGGGAGGGAGAGAAACATCAATGTGTGGTTGCCTCTAGCACACCTTCAACCAGGGACCTGGCCTGCAACCCAGGCCTGTGCCCTGACTGGGAATCGAACCATTGACCCTTGGTTCACAGGCCAGTACTCAGTGCACTGAGCCACACTAGCCAGAGCTCCTGGATAACTTTTATAGAACATGCCAGTGAACATTAAACCAAATGTAGCAGGTGAACAGCAAGGGGTAAAATTGGGAGAATTAAGTCTTGGGGTAATCTCTCTTTGCTAATTTAACTTGAAAGCCCTCCTCACAGATGTTAGCTGTCCTTATTCCTTCTAAATTAGGTTTTTTAGGCTGCTGTAGTCTAAAGAACATTCTTCTCTTCAAACCATTCAGGTTTTATAAATGGTGAATCTTACTTTTAAAAAGTGATACTGGTTGAGCCTATTTTTGGTGCATGATGTGGGAATTGTTTGCTTTTTCTTTGGTGGGGAGAGAGAGGATTCCATGGTAACTTGGGGTGAACCATAGTTCAATTAGCAAATTAATTAGTCTAGTTTTTAGAGTCAGCCGTAGTCATTTAGAAACATCCTTAGTGGCTCTCTTTCTGAAAGTTGAATGTGTTTTGTATTTGCTTGCTGCCGTCTGCAGTCTGCAGTGTATAAACAAACCAGGGAGGAGGTGGGAAGAGGATTATTTACATTGCCAAGTGTTGCTTAAACATGCAACATGTGATTGTCATGCATCCTAGGAAATGGAGTCCTGATAACTTCCAGTAACTGTTTCTGCTTTGTCTCTTTCTGTCTTCTCCCTTTGCCTCTTTATTTCTGTCTACCTGCGGAACCACCACAGCCTTGGATAAGCTCAGCACCCAGCACCTGTACCACCCTACGCAAGTGGAGATTGTGCAGTCCAACGTAGTGTTCGACATCAGCAGCCTGATGCTCTATGGGACGCAAGCGGTGCCCGTGCGGCTAAAGATCCTGCTGGACCGTCTCTTCAGTGTCCTGAAGCAAGAGGAGGTGCTACACATCCTGCACGGCCTGGGCTGGACTCTGCGGGACTATGTTCGGGGGTACATCCTTCAGGTAGGGGGAAGACGTTGAAGCTGATGTCTGTGGCCAGCTCTAGGTGGGGTTGGTGACAGCCCGCAGCAAACCCGATCTCCTTGTCCCTTGCAGTCCCAGGAATGCACATCCTCTTCTGGTTAAAATGGTCCTTGTGGCAGGCTTATCAGGGGACTGGAAAGGAGTGATGTTCCCAATAAGTCGGCATCAGGCTTCAGTGCTGTATGTTAGGAAGGAACAAGTGGCCTGCTGCCTAGTGTCACTTTGCATCATTTTGAATCCAACTCTGTCTTCCCTGCAACATGAGCTTCCTGACTTCTCTGGCAAGTCTCGTTGTAGCCCTCCTAAATAGGAGAGCTCTTTGAGGTGGGTGATGGGTATGCGGAAATCTGAGATTACTCTTCATCTGGGTTTTAGTCTGGCTTGTTCTTACCCTTAATTTGTAGAGTTGGAGTTTTTTTTGGTTGTCTCTGCACCCTAACTAATTATTTCTTCTTCATCCAAATCCAAGGAAGAACTGTAACCTCTATAAATTCCCTGCTTTTATAATCAATCAACCATCACACTCCAAAACACACAGATATGGTTATAGTTTGGCCTTGATAGCACCTGTTCTTCCAGCCTGAGACCCTTCTTGGTGTCAGTGGCACTTCCAGTCTGGTAGGGGTCTGAAAACTTTCCAGGAGGCCTGCAGCCTCCACTCCCGTCCCCCTCAACCTGCTTGCCTTTTTCATCGTAATTTGCAGTACATTATGAGTGGTTTTGCATTGTGTACTTTGCCTCTGAAATGTTTTTATGGCCATCTGTCTTCCTACGACCCTTGAAGGGTAAATGTTGAAAACAGCATGTTGGGAGACCCCAGGATCCAAAAAGACTACAGTGGATGATGAAGAAGTACTCCCTCCTGCCAAAGGAGATCACAGTTGGAAAAGGTAGACTCTGAAGTGATTTTTGAAATTTTCTATGGGGATAATACCAGGAGAATTGACCCCTTCAAAAACATTGTTGTTGTTTTTTTTAAACACTGCCAGCCTGTTTATTTCCTGAGTTACCTTGTGTTGTGTGCAAGGCCTTGGCTGCCAGCTTGGTATGTGATGAGTGGGGGGCCTCAAGACTTCCCTTGCTTTAACCTGTCATTGAAATACACACATTCCGGTCATTCTCCTGTGTGATACCTCCAGGTGTTAACCAGGGAAGGAGAGCAAGGAGGGCTGATGAGTGAACGTAGAGAAAGAGGGGATATGGAGTAACCTTTCTGCTCCCATGACTGCTGTAGTTAGCAGAGAGGTATTTCTTAGTTTAGTGAGACATCAGCTTGAAAAGCACAGAAAATTTGGTCTTCTGAAGATGATGATAGGAATAACTATACATTACATTTTCTGTTTTGGAAGACTTTCACAAGCATTCTCTCATTTTTCTCATTTTGGGGACATTTCAGTGGGGTGAGTGGAAGGTTAAGTCCTGGGTGGTCGGGGGACCTACAGGGACCTGCAGTTCAGGAGGAAGGGGCCAGGAAAAGCAAAGCATGGAGTCAGTTTAACAATCCCCGATCATACTGGCCTCAAGACATATCTGTGCCACATCTTTCTGCAGATGTGTCTGCAATATGATTATTAATGTCCATTTTGGATGGATTTTATCCTACATGAAAGAACAAACCTCTTGCAGATTTTTTAATGGAACTGTTAGCTTGGCTAAGCATTTTTTCCTGTGTTTAAAACTTGAAGTATTTTGCCCCAATCTGGTATTGTCTTCATTGGCTTCACTTTGGTGCATATTAGTGTTATCATCAATGCTGCATTTTAGTTCTATGTGTGTAGTTTTGCCTAAGATATGTGGAGCATATGCATGGTGTCTTTCTGTCCAAACAAGTAGATATTTGCATGACTGTGATTGTTTGCCGCCTTAACAACCCAGTTTGCCGCAGCGCTTTGTCGTTAGTAAATACAGAACCTTCTGGGTGTTCTCTGGTATGGTCCTAGTGTTCTGCCTTGACTGGTGCCTGCTTTTTTGTTTCACTTGAAATTGTTGATTTGATGTTAATTTCCTCCCCAAACTTCAACATAGCTCTAAGGTAAGCATAGACGAATACTCCATAGATACAAAATTACAAGAGACATTAATATGAGAGAAAATTTCTGCAAAATCACAGACTAACTGTTTATAAAGTTTCTTATTTGGGGGTAAAATATTGCATATAAAGAATATGGTCATTTATTGTTATACTTAAGTTATGATTAATTTTCATTAATATGTGTATGTTTGACAGTTTCAAATTTAATACAACCTAGTTCTCCATTCAGAGTCTAAATTGACATTTTTGAGAAAAATGTCAATTTTTCTCTAAGGTTGGAACACCAGGTTTAATTTCTGTCTTGTTTATTGATAGAATTGATGTAATACAGGTTTTATTTAAATGATGTTTTTTGTTATTCAGCGTTTTTCATATACTTATTCCTTGGACAAAATAGTTCTTGGTTTCAAAAAAACAAGAAGTTGAGGGACACAAAACTGTTATCACTTGTGTAGTGAAAAAATGCTCATTTGAAAAATAATAAAATAACCCCCCCAAAAATAAGAGCTAGATTATACAAATAAACGCCTTCCCCATAAAGCAATGTTACTTGCTTATTGACCAATATTTTAAAACTTATATATAGTAATGATAAAGTATGCACAAATAACCTTTGTAACCTTTGTTACCTTTGAAATGTAACATTTCACACAAGTAGACGATAAAATATGTATCTAAAGGTCATGGAACCCTATAATGCACTATTAGTGTATAAGACATTTTATCTGGCTAAAACTCAATTGCCTTGTAGCCCTCGAGGCATCAATTTTAGCATTATTGCTCTCAACAACAGTATATTGAATATTATTTCAGTTAAAGGAGAATAATTATCAAGTCAAGTTAGGGTGGCTGTTAGTCTTACCACATATTGACGTGGTTAGCAGTCAATATAGATCGTGTTGCTGGGCAAATGAAGATGTACGGGGAGTCGAACTGGTGAAGCCAAGATATTAATTTAACTTTCCTGGGCCCAAACCTACATCCCTATGTGTATTCAGCTACTTCTGGTTTCAGAGACAGTTTTGAATGTGGAAGGATTGCATAATGTCTTACCTGTTCTAGAGTTTTTGGCTTTGGATGTGGGTGGGGACAAAGAGGATCAGGCCATTCACAACTATCATTGTGTAAGCATGTATGAAATGGTTATTGTTTAAAAAGGGGAATAATATTGCTGCCATAGATTCACTTAAAAGACTAACAGTGTCTTTCAAGAACCCAGTACTGTTTTGATAAAAATTACTTTTCACCTTTGTGATTATCTATGCAATTTATAAACTAGTCAGCTGGGTATAAAAATGCATAGTATACTTGGACTAAAATGATTTAAGAATCCAGGAGCATCTTAAAGGTAAACAGTCCAGTATTCTCCTGTGTACCAATTAAAGTATTCATTCAGAAAGTATAGGAAAAAATGAGATAAATTTGAAGCATTTTTCCACAAAAGTAGCAGCAAAAGGAAATATGCAATTAGATGCTAAAATCTAGATACAAAGGAACTAGGGTTTTTCTGCTGCCAAAGAATAATTCTTTTTTCAAGTATGTATCTCATGGTACATTTATTGATGACAAATAAAAGCAGTGTTCTATTCTTTTCCCATTTTCCCTGTCTTTGACCTAGGATACAAAGATACAGGTGATTATCATTGTTGAGTTAATCGTTTAAAAATCAAGTCTTCACAGTCTCTTTTCAGTTGAATGTGTAACTGCCTTGCCTGGGCTCATAGACCAGCCTATCTTTGGAAATCTCCTTTGCAAATGAATCCTGCCAGAATTCACAGAACCATATCAGACACTCTGCATAATTAGCTAAGGTGTCAGCAGCCTTTTGAGAGAATGAGTAGTGATGCATATTTCAAATCACCTGTGTCTTGAAACAATCAGAACTAATAGAACAAGCAGCACTTGAGAAGAACACGTCCCAGAGTATTCTCAGGCAGTAGTCTTTCAGAGATATGAATTTAGACTTGGGAGCAAGTACTCTCTGGATCTTTGTCTTAGAGACTCTTGATAATATCAACATAATAAAGGCTCTGAGGAGTTCCGGAGTGATCTGTGAGAGTAGGTAAGGAACTTCCACCAACCTTTCCCACTTAATAGCCTTTTCATGTCATCCTCATAAGAAGTCTTCAGGTCCTGAACACACTCAGCTCTTCTTCAACTTGGTGTGTTTGTGTGTACACTTTCTCCTGCCTGGGCAATGTCTTATCCTTTAGGTATCAGCCAAAATCCCACTTTTTCCCAGAGACCTTTTCTGTCCAGCTTCGCCAGTGCAGGTTTTTTCCTAGTATTGGCTGTATCTGAGGACTCTTTCCCTTAAGCTCTAATCCAAATTTAAATTAATCAATTAAATCAAGTGTTAAAATGCCCCTCCCCCACCCAGACTTCCTCACTAGGGAACACTGAAAAGGCAGGGTACTCAGTCAGTATTTGTTACATGAATGGGTAAAAAAAACTGCTATTGTTGGACGTTTCACCACAGAACTCATGGGATATTTAGTAACTTCAGTTGGTCCAAAAAGACCCTTAGTCTTCCTTCAGACTTACTAGAGACTGAATTCTGTGAGTTCAGCTGGGCTGGTGAGGGCAGTAAGAAGAAAATTAAGGCTCCCACACCCCCTTGCTAGTGTTTTGTGGTATCCATGTGGTAGAAAAACATCAATATTAAGCAAACACTTGTATTTAAACAGCCCCTTGTGGAGCAAGTTCACATACATTAGTTAGCTTTTTGAATTCCCAGGGAATTAACATTTGAAGTAGTTTAAGCTCCAAGAGGTTAAGTGACTTTCCTGTGATCACACAGCTGTTAATTGGCACAGGTGATGATGCACTGTAAGCTTCCTGAGGATAAGAACCACTTACCTCTTGTTCATCACTGCAACCCACTTCTCAGTGCCCAGACTGGCACATAATAGGGCTTACTAAATATGAGAGAGAAAGTTTTGAAGTGTGATTTGAACAAGGTCTCCAATTCTAATGTTTGGGTGGTGTTTTGAAAGTTTTTGTATTTTTAAGATTACCAAACTGTCTCTCCAGAACAAGAATCTTGTAGCATGAAAGCTGTATGGTTTGGGGAACAGGGAAGGCCTGAGAAACTTGAACTGACAAAGTTAAGATCTCTCGTATGTTTGGCGGATCATAACTACCTGATGATAGACAGTATTATGTTAAGTTGGTTCCCCTTTTATGTTCTTTTTCTCAGCTATTTTTTGATATTCCATCTTGTTTCAGGTTACCTTTGCTCTCATTTCCATGCCCAAATTTTTTTCTCTAGATCTGATATTTATCATTAATGCTTCACTGCAGTTTTGGCTCTTTGCTTTACCTTTCCAGGAATACATGCCTTTTGTAATTAAGTGTAAAAACAAAAAGGTTTTTTTAAAACCTAATTAATAAGATTTCAGCTACATCATGTGCAGGGCATGGAGCAGAAATGAAATAGCTCTTTTCTGGGTCCATAAAAGGATATCAAATTGAATGGGAAATGGGGAACTAGATATTGAGTGAGGAGTGCTAGACTAAAGTCCCAGCACTGCCACTGATTATTTATGTGAGTATGGAAAAATTTGCTATTCTCAGCCATAGTTTCTTCATCTTTAAAATTGGGGTTACCTCTCCTACCTCTCTTGCTTTGAATGGCAAAGGATGAAGTCATGCAGTTAAAAGCATGTTGTAAACTCCTACTGAGGTTGGTATTTTTCACTTACATCTATGCATAAAGCTAATTCTGACCAGTTACTGCAGGGAAATATTAGGTGCCAGACATTTTTCTCTATAGATGTCAGATGCTTAGAAAAAGATAGGAAATACATGTTAGGCTTTAGGTAACAGCATTAGAATGAAAGCTAGTTGTTTTAGTCAGTAAATCTTGAAATGCTAATGGCCTGACACAGTAGGAGTTTGTTTCTCCCTCTCATCAAGACCAATCAGCATTCCTGGTTAGTGAAGGCTTTCCTCCCAGAGGTGATTTGAGGGGAGGTCATTTAGGGCCTCTGACATTTTATGGCTCTTCCATTCTCTGGGCCCTCAGCTTCTTCATCCAGGTGGCACCCCTGAGAGAGGGTGGAGGCTCTTGTGGGGAGGTGTTCATCGACCAGCCTGGAAAGTAGAATGTGTGACTTCTCTCATGTCACTGATCAGAGCTTGTATCTAAAGGGAGCCAGCTGATTCAGGGAGGGCAGGACACGTAGTGCCAGGCTGAGCAGCTGCTCCCAGTTCCACCTGTGCAGCACAGGGGACGAACATAGGTCGGGGCCCCACACAGGTATGGTGACAGAGCCAAAATTGTGCTTTTTTTTTTAACAGTTGGACTGGGAAAGCTTAAAGCAGCAGATTAGTGTGGTTAAGACAAGTTAATGGGTTTGAATCCTGGGCTCCAGTTCTTAGTAGATTTGTGAAAATAGGCCTGTGTCTATATTTACCTAAGCCTCTGTTCCCATAACCTGTGAAGCAGGTACTTCATGGGTTTATTGAGAAGATAAAATAAGATGATGCACATAAAACATTTACTAGTGTCAGTTGCTAATTATCCAGTAAATGTTAACTATTAACATTTATTCTGATGATGATAAACATGATGAAGATATTCACTATGACAGGCTATTGCCAATATGGTCATTTTAGAAATTTGTATATAAAGCAGTCTGGATGTTTTATATTTCACCTTGTCTTTTAGAACAGAGTACCTTCCCAACCAGTCAGGCTAAAGGGTACCTACTGTTCAGTTGTTAAGAAATAATACATGTGTGCATATGTGTATATGCATGTATACAAACACATATGTATATAGTACCTGCTTGGTTAAAAATAATCAGCAGGAGGATATAGTGGCAAAAGGTTTGGGCTTTGGAATGGGACAGGCTTGCTTATGAGTTCTGGTTTCACCTTTTGATAGCTCTGATACCTACAATAGATCATTTAACATATTTGAATCTGAGTTCCTTCATCTGTAAATATGAAATGAAATGATATTTTGAAATGAAATGATGATATTTATAAAGTATTTAGTGCAGTAACTAGCCCACAGGACTTTTATTAATATTGTGCAATATTATATTGTGAGTATCCATGTATGTTATTATTTAAGTTATGACTCATTCCGTATATGACTGTCACTTTATTGCCCTTGCATTTCTCTATTTCAATAACTCATCTAATACTCTTCCAAACACCTGGCACAGAATGAATGACTACTTAATAAATTTATTAAAATTATTAGAGTATCTTAGCTTTTACCCCATTGCATAAAGTTAAATTTATTAAAATAGGCACCTTTTTTATGACCTCACAGAGTTCTAGGAAGTTCCAGAGCAGACTGGGATAGTCCTCAAAACAGCAAATTTTATTGATTACTGTGTGCTGACTACACAAGAGAAGATCTCCCAGGAACCCATTGCCCTAATGGACAAAGCAGCTGTACACAAATCATGCAAGATGTGTGATCAAAACCATAAAAATGCACAGTTAACCATAGCATTGACATAGGAGCAGGGTTATTTGACTCCAGCTAAAGACTGTATTATCACCACCGTGATGTAAGGAGTCTTTGCATCATGTCCTCTTCTTGTCAACAGTATGTGAATCTTTTTCAGAAGAGAAGGATCACAGGTATGAATAGTTAAGATACCCCTGTCTTTGCCAGGGATATACAAAAGGTAGATGATTCAGGGCAGTGTACTGTTTTTATAGTGTCTGTTTTCCAGAGTGCTTGGACCACTTTATAGACGTTATCCCAGCAATCCTCCTAACCTCCCTATTAGACAGATATTTTCAGAGACTGTTATCCCCGGTTTTTAAGTTATCGTGGCTGAAGGCCTCAGGCAGGGTCAAAGCTGGAAGTAGAATACAGGGATTTTGAATCCCTTGCCAAAGCTGTAACTATTTGAACAGCAATGAAAATAAACACCTTATATCCAAGGACATAGCTTGATATTTTTTGCTGAGTTAAAATAAAAATATTCCTCCCTTTACCCTTGCAAAGTAGAAATAGATAGCTCACCAAATTTAAAGATGGAATGTAGTGACTGCTAGAATAGGATTTGTATCTATGGGACACAGAGAGAGGATTTTGTATTTCCCAGAAGGAGCAGAAATGAGCCCACAACCCCCTGGTCATTCACCATTTGATAAAAACAGCTCAGATTTACTTGAAATGGATATTCTCTGTGATGGCACTGATTAAACCATGTGATCTCCAGAGCAACACTCTAACATACTCCTTGTTGAATTTAAAGTGAAATGCTCCTGAGCTTTGGGTTTAGACCTCAATTTTACTACCAATTAGCTCTCCAACCTTGCAAAAAGTGTATTATTTGCATGAGCTTCATTTTACTGCTGATATCTTCTTGGTAGATTTTTGAGGATAAAGAGAAATAATTTTTTAAATTCATAGACCAGCTCAGTATACGTTGATTCCTTAAGTACAGCAATTTTCTAGTCCTCTGCTCACCACATCCCTTAAAATTCTAGAGCAACAAAAGCTTCGTGATTTTCTATTTGTCCATATACTCCATATATTATATTCGAGCCACTGTATCCTCCTCTACTATTTCCCCCACTTTGACAGAAGTGGTAGGTAGAAGATGAGAGGAACTTGGGCAGGAACGGAATCTGTTATGACTATAGCAAAGAATGGAAGTCTCTCAAGACCCAGGCCTAGCTACCATCTGTTTCTTTTGAGTGACCTACATTTCAAATATTTGTATGTGAAATCATGAAGGGCTGCGAAAAGTACAAAGTGAGATGAGAATCTGTGAGGGTTTCTGGAAGCTTTTGCTAAATCCATACAGATGAGACAAACATAAATAAAGATTCCATATTAATAGGTTCATATATGATATGAAATAAAGATTTCCAGCAGCAGTTGAAAAATAGAATGCAGGCCAATACTTTCGCGAGTAGAATATAAGTGAGTACAACCAAATTAAATTTCTCTAAGGCAGCGATTTCTCTAGGACAGTGTACAACAGCAAACACAATGATAGCCATCTGGTGTGAATGAATCACTTATACTTTTTTTTGGTCGGATTGTTCAAAATATATATATTTTTATGTGTCACAGAATTTTAGTAATCAGTTTATGTGTGCCATAAGATGAAAAAGGTTGAAAATCACTGCTCTAGGAAGACCTGTTGAAAGAGGAGATTCTTCAGGAAGAAGTAAGGTGTTGTTACTTAATAGAAATGAGAGAACAAACCTTTTTCCCAACAAGAAGAATGCTGTGTTGGGGAGAAGTGTGAACAAATTTGCTGGGGAAGAGTTGGATTTCAGTTAGGTGAATAGTGTTGGTGAGTGTGGTTAGGCCAGGCCTGGGCCTGCTGATTGGAAGGCCATTTTGATTCTCCTGATGTTTGCATCACCATTCCTTTCTTAGAGGTGTGACTTCTGTTGGTTCACAGACTTGGCATTTGTTGCTAATAACCTTCAAACTTAAAAAGGCAGGTCACCAGCTAGGGACTTGATGAACAATTGTTTTAGAAACCTACCATGGGGGTGAGGTCCTGTTGCCGCGGAGTAGGAAGTGTTTGCATTTGTTGGAGGCTTAAGTCAGTGGCCTGTTGCATACTCCTCCTCTCTCTTTCTCTCTCTTTCTTTCTTAGTCAAGGTAGAGTTGGTTGGAGGATAGCTTGGGCACTGATAGTTTTGCATTTCAACAGTGGAATGTCTTGCAGTGGCTACAATAGATCATAAAACATAAGACCTCAAGATAAAGAAACGAGTATGCCTTTTTGGTGCAGAGCTTATCTTCAGGTTACTGTGTATTTTTCACGTGTAGCCCCCGGAAAGCATTTCTAAGAGACTTTGAGAACTGAAAGTCCTCTCTGTAAGGAAATGCTTTCTAACCTGGTTTCCTTCTCATGTAATTTTCTCTCTTTAACAAAGCCATAATAACAGTGTCTGGGGCAGCTTTCTAGTTAGTATGAGTAATGTGGTTAGTGTATTTTCTATTTTTATTTTAATATGCTTTTCCTGCTCTTATTTTTTCTTTCTTGGTTTTAAAAATAGCAATTGAGTAAACGTGGAAACCGGCACACACTGTGTTCTCTCTGAGATGCGATTCTGAACCAATGCTATGCACAACAGGCATTTTCCCCCTTCAGATTCCTTAGTGGAAAAAAAAAGGAGAATGTTTGGAACACAGACCACTCAAGACATTGGCTATTTTTAGATTAGGTCAGGCTTCAGAGAAATTGATATTTAAACTATAGAGTATCCTATAGGTTTTTGTTTCCAGAGTACCCATTAATATTAAGCCAGTTTACTTTATGGTGTGTTGGTAAGACACAAAATTAGGTAACCGATGCACCTTAAATTGGTTCATTTATTAAAGTATGCAGAAATGTTTACAAATTTGAAATTAACAACAAAATACACTTAAATGCCTCTAGAAAGAGTAATTAAGAGCTACTTGTCTCTGTGTCCTGTCATCTCTGCCAGAATTAGAGTTCATGCTGAGTATGTTCCATTGACTCAGCCATCATTCCATCACCAGCAGGGATTGCTTTTCCACATATTGACATGTGAGGGAATGTCTGCCTTGCAGTAGCCATGGGCTTGTGCCAGATTTTGAGATCCATAGGGGCAGAGCTGAGAGCTTTTCAATTCCAAATCAGAGATCCAGTTCATAATATCTAGGCCAGGGAAACGGGATTGAATCTGTGGCCAAAATCATGGTAAAAAAAATCTTTTTTTCCTTTTCCCTTTTTGCAGTGCTTTTTTGCTTTAAAATTACGAGTGCCTCTGTCGATTGATCCTCTGGTGACTTTACACTGGATTCAAATTGTGGTCTCTTAGGTGAAAAGGTCAGTGTTCTATTCATTCGGCCACACATTAGTGGAGATTAACTGAGATCAGTACAAGACATTTGGATCCTGCTAGACCTTGGGCCCCTGAAAGAAGTTTATTTCTGTTCTCCCTAGCCTTCGATAGGACTGCTGCAGAAGAGGATGGCCTCCTCCTTGCCTGGGAGTGGGGGAGGGTTTTGATTGGCTAGGTGTTAACTGCCTCAAATCCATGGCCATAGGGTGAGTAAGAATCCCTAAGAATCAAACATGTCATCTATGTAGCATCACCTGATTTAGTGCTTTTCTTCAAGTCTGAGATGTCTCAGGGGACCTTTTTTCTCTTGCAGCACTGATCTTTCAATGAGGTGCTAGTGTCTGTCCTGAGCAATAACAAGGAAAACCATGAAGTGTGAACAGCTCTTATTAGGGGTGTAAATGTCATTAAGGCCTTTGTAGCCTTCTCTGCAATCTGAATGCTCTTGTCAAGAGAGTGACTTACTGAAGCCTCCTTTAAAATTACATAAATGGAATTTAAGATGCTGAGCTTTTATATTTTAATTAAGCAAGGCCATTAGCTTCCTTTGTTTATGCATTTTTGTAGTCAATTATACTTGTGTCTGATTAAGGATAGCCTTCTAAAATAAAACTGTTGAAAAACCACTTATAAAAATTATTTTAAGGATTTGAGAAATACTTGGTTTACTCTAAATCAAAGTTTTAGATAATATTTGGTGTTTGGGGGTCAGATGTTTCCCTCAGTTTTAATTTTATAGAGACCCATATACTCATGTACCTGACAATAATATGCATGTTTTCATACGAGGTAAAAGAAAACACTGGCATTTGCGTTAATGAGTAAATCAGTCTGTATTAATGAAAAATCTGAAGCACACAATGTTTAAATAATAATTTTATTATTTTCAATATATTTACAGAAATCTTTCTAGCGATGTAGTCCCATCTTCCCCTTATATAAAATTCTGGTATCATCCTGAAAAAAAATTTTATATGCAAAAATTTATTTTCATAAACCTCTTCTTCATCTTTGAGAATTTCAGACTAATTTCTCTCCACTCTGGGTTGTATCTTTGATTTACAAAATAAATGTTGAATAGTTGTGTGGTTAAGAGGATCGGCTATAGAAAGAAAATTGTCTTTTTTACTGTACATATTAACTTTAAATAAAAAGAAATGAATTGAGACATTTGGTAAAAACTTTGAGAAGGTAAATCCAGCAAATTTATAGCCAAGTTAGAGGTGGTAGTAGAAATTAATTATACATTATACATTATTAACCTAAGATTTATAATTTAATATGTTCTCATTATTTAATGTACAGTCTTTGTTTCAAATTTGATCCTCCATCCTGTTTTTAACATCTCATTAAGTGATACATTTTCCTTAAATTGCATTTTTTTTTTGTATTTTGAGGGTTCAGGAAAAATGTATTCTTTCAGCAGACATTTACTTGAGTGGCTTCTTTACCATATTCAAGTGGTAGAGAGTGAGACATTGTTATAGCTCCCAGTTTAGTGGACATTGGGGCTCCAGATATACTAAAGGAAAGCGTACATAATTAGTGTATATTTTCTAGTAAATAATATAAACATGATCTATAATTAGAACAATAATGAGTTATATGTAGATTGTTTGAACATATTTGCAACTTACTTGAAAAGTTAATGCTTTAAAGAATTCTAAACATACCCTAGTTGTCTTGGTTGTACTATTAATTCAAACTCTGCAATTAAATGACTGACTAAACAAAATTAACTTTTAACTCAGCCCTGACTTTTTAATTAAAAGCATTAATTTTAATTTGAATCATTGAGGTTTTACTGTCTGTTATAGAAAACCCACCTACTTATTAATCACAGAAGTTAGGTAGTAAAGAGGTGTGTTCTCCCAATTCATTAGCTCATAAATGTTTTGACAAGTTAATAAAAACTTATTTTAAAATTTCCTTTGGATGAAAATACAAACATGATCATTTTGAGCCCCAGCAGGATCATTTTGCAAAGCCACCCATGAAGTCACTCACTTAGAACAAGAAAATCTCCATGGAATTACTATTGCCAGTGCCACTTGGGGAGTAATTAGATCAATTAAAATCTAGATATTTTATATTAAATTATAATGCATAAAATACAAATACAATCATTTTTTATTAAAATAAATAACAGCTGATTTGAAATTACTCTATATTCCCTTTGTTAGTTTCTTCTCAGTACATAGAGTTTTAGTTTATCTAATTGCCTACTTGCCTCATAAATAATATCTGTGTGTAGTATAAGATGATGATAATCTGGTGCTAGTAGGCTCTTCTTTGCAATATATTCTCAGATTTGGTAGCAGAACAAGAAGGGCCGTCTGACAGCACCATCTGCTTTGTCCTCTCTTTTCTCTGTCTCCTACCTTACACCTGGATCCAGGCTGTTAATATAAATTATGATTTCTGAAGTTCATATTTTGGAATAAGTTTAACAAAGAGATGTCTGGAGTATCAGGATTATCAAAGATGTACAGTAAAACCTCTTCGTAAATGTTTTTCAAGGCACCAGATGGAAGGAAGCTTTACTGCATTATACTTCCCATATGGGAAAGTATCTGAGACCTGAGAGAGGCACACCCTTGGAAGGGGGAATACTTCTTTAAAAGGAACTTTATAAAAAGAATGCTATAGGATAGGGTTTTCATGTATGATTTATTCACTGGAGCATATTTCTTGAAGGCCCAAACAGCATCCTGGGTATAAGTTGTGGTTTCCCAGACCTAAAAGTGTCTGGTAGTTTAAATTTCACAAACTTTTTAGATTTGCCTATACCACAGGTCAAATATGTCTTGCTATGAGTCCAGTTGCCATTTATTTTAGTCAAGGTTCAGCTTTTGTTAAAGTCGCTGGATTGGATTTCTTCATGAAAGATAAGTGTACCTTCCCCTTTGTGTATTATTTTATATTAATTGAAAATCAGGATGGTAGAATTTAAACACCAGTGTTATGTGGTGACAATGGTAAGGTGTTATATTTCTACAGTGTTCTTTCTGTTATTTTCTGAGAGATACATCTTATAATCAGTTTCACTTAGTAAATTACGTAATTCTGAGAAGGGCTTGAGGGAATCATGGTTCTTTTATTGTATTCCACTTATGTTACAACAATACTTGTGAAAGAATAATATGCAGATGTTAAATATAAGGACACTTTGTAAAGTTTTTGCAAATGACAATACAGGGTTTTGAGTGAGATGCAAGAGAGACTCAATGTGCTTAGGCATTGAGTAACATCAGATTCCTGTAGTACATATTGAAAAGCTACATCTTACAGTCACTGCCATGTATTCTTTTTGAAATGGCATTCACAGAATCAAAACATATTTGTGTACAAAGTAAATGTATAAATGGTATATACAGCTTCCCCTATCTAGAGTAGTTGAAAAACCTAAATAATTAAGTATGGAACCTCTGAACCTTCACCAGGAATATTTTTTCTGCTGGATAGAAGTTACTGAGATTGATAGATGCTCATGTGTTAAGTGTCATATTCTAAATATGACTAAATAGACTAAATAACTAAATATGACTAAAAAACTAAATAGTATTTAGTTTTAATAAAGACAATATGCTAAATAGAGGGAATTCCCCATATATAACTGAAATAACTTTGAGGAGCATACAGTTAATTCCATAAAACAGAAAACTAATATAAGCAGATAAAAACTGTTTTTGTTAATAAAAATTTGGTTTAGAACAAAGCCCAAAGGCTTGGAAATTGTTTCAAAATTTTTATCATTTTTTCCCAAATATATCTGTGGGGAAAGAATAAAAAGGTGAAAATTTGTCTCTTTTCATTTGAATTAGAGTATTAGCTTGAGTTAAAATTCTATGAGGTAGTTATGGGATATAAACAAAGCTTTATTGAATCTTATGGCTCCTGTGGACATGGCTTAAATGCAAAACTCAGGAAGAAAGGAATATTTTTTCTCCATTTCAGATAGTCTCTGTAAGTCATAATTATAAGAAGAAAGGAAAACAAATGAACAAAAAGCAAAAGTCCTTGCTTTTGTGTTGTAATTTGTGGGGCTAGAAACACATAGATACAATAAAAATGTATGTATATCAGCTTATTAATGATTTTCTTTTAAGACCTTCTGCAAAAAAGAATATTGCCAAACTTCACAGCAAGGATGTTCACATTGGGTGTTTTAGATGGCCTTCATAAAATTCGATCAGCATTTTTTACTTTCACAGTGTTTAATGCCCTAAACAAAGTCAGTGAAACTGAAATATGGAAGAGTGTTGAGGCATGTTGGTAGAGCTTTAGAAACTTGGAATGGATGGAACCAAAGGACCAAAAGCACTGATTGGCAGGTTTAAAGTTTTGTTTCATTGGAACTTGATTCTTTATAAGTGAGTGATGAGTGTATTAGTTATCCACTGTTGCATTACAAACTATTCCATGCTTGGTGGCTTACAACAACCACCACTTTATTATTGTTTACAAGTTTGTGGGTCAACTGGGAAGTTCTTCAGTGAGGTGGTACTTAGCTGGGGTGGACGGCCTAATTTGTACACCTGGCTATTAGCTGGTACTGGCTGTCAGGGCAGTGGAAAACTAGGCATTGTACCACTCATCATTAAACAGGTTAGTCTAGTCTTATTCAAACACAAATAATGTGCAACCACTTTAAGTGTCTGCTGGCTTCATATTTACTAGTATCCCATTGCCCAAAGCAAGTCACATGGCAAAGCCCAAAGTTAGGTTTGGAGGTGATTACTCCAGGACATACATACAAGGAAGCCTGAGCAATTGTGGGCCAGTACTGAAATAACTGACCACCAGATTAATGCCTTAGGAAGCTTCATTTAATAGTGTTATGTGGAACTGAGGAGGGAGGAGGTCTGATCCAGGCTGTCTAGTTTGGAGGCTCTCAAGGTAGATCAGGTAGAAATAAGCCTGTCTTTACAGCAGTGGCAAGAAGAGTGAACAACAAGGTTCGATAAAGCCACGTGCTGAGTCTGTTTGGTAGGTAAGAGAGAGAAGGTGTTAGTAGATTGATTCCAGGCTGGTTATATGGGATTCTAGAGAACAGGTAAGGTTTTGGATCTAGTTATGTTTGCAGTGAATATAGGACATCTGTGCAACTTCTTTAAACAATTTCTATTACTCTGTCCAGAAACATTAATATGAAATGAGATAGCATCTTTGAAATACTATTTTTTAACCTATTACTTTAAAATTCATGGCCTCATCCCAGTGCTTTCTTTACCATCAACCTTGCAAAGAAGATTAAATGACAAGAAGTGTTTCATCTCATCTTTTAAAAACATATGGGCAACAAAAAGTCTAAAGTTTAGATTTTCTACTTTTATTTCCCAGAACTGAACATCTGTGTAGGACTTTTGAGAATTCAGTATATACAGCTATTTTTTTATTATTTTTATATTTAGAAGTACATCAGCTTTGATAAAAAATTAAAATTTGTTGATAACAGCATTTCTTTTTAAGCCATTTTAGGCTTTAGTTTTCAGAGCCAGCAAATACAAGTTTTGCTTTTTCTCCCCTGCTATTCACTAAGTAATCTGGGAGTTAATTTCTTCAAATTGTGAATATTTTGAAGAAATCATATCTAGATTATTTATGAAAATATATAAAAGTCAGCTTCCTATTAGTTGAATAGAAAATTAATTTCACCATGGTTTCCTTACTCTTTTTATAAGTGGATAAGACTAATATTTTTGTTAAAGGCATATAACTTACATATAAAAGAAAATAAGACACTTGGAGAAAAGGCAACTTAGTGTATGAGTTGCTTCTGGAAGAACAGCATACAAGTTACCATTTAAATTAAGATCAGAGTACGTAAACTGTTATGTATAATAAATGACAAAATATATTTCAATTTTATGTAATGTCAGTTAAGGAAGAAAGAATACATGAAGGGAAAATGAAGGAAAAGAGACACAGGTAGATTTTTTAAATGATATTTTTATTACTTTTACTTTTTAATGTATTTTCTACCATTAAAGCAATCTGGTTCTGCAACCATGGGTACAAATCAGATAGAATTAGGTGGTGTAGTTAGATGTCCCATCCCTGCATTTCTCTTGTGTGATTCTCTTATTCACACTAAAACAGGAAGACATCTATAATCTTATATGGAGAAAGAATTATTCTTTCCCTAACTCAGAGCGGATGGCTTTTGCTAGCTATTAGATGATAACGAGAACTTGTTAATTGGCTCTTGGGGTTTGTAGCACTTGAGGCTTACAAAGGGAGTTCACATGTACTGATTCATTTAATATGGAAACCTATTGAATAGAGTAAGTTTTATTAATTTTGTTTTATAGGGTATTAAAACTAAAACTTACCCTTGATACTAGAGAAGAAACTTAACAGTGCCCCAAACCAAATAATCAAATTTGGATCTTCTGATATCACAGCTGGAGTTCTTTGCATTGTGTAATGTTTATCTTTAAGTAATATTATTTATTTAACATAGTACCATTTTAAAAAAGCACTTTCATAATAATAATTATTATAAATTATTTCATGGTCACAAAGCCTATCTATATCATGTAGATTTGGATGCCTTTAAAAACAAATTTTGAAGTCAGACTTATTTTTATAGTTACATTGAAATCTTCTATATTACTCATAAGAATGGCTGTCTTAAAATTTGATTTTTAGACTGTGTTACTCTCTAATAAAATTCCCTTCCATAAAATTTTGCCAGCTGCTATAGGAAGAACTATAAAACATTCATTTTAACTCTAGCAATATTTATCCTGCCTTTCTTCTTGTTGCATTTGTAAGATTTCTGAACAGTTTGCCATTTAGTTTCAATATTCTTCTTTTAGTAGATGATTTACAGATATCAGTAATGTTGAAAAATGGAATGTTTGTTTTAAGTTTATAAACCTGAGATTGAAAGAATGAGATTGTGGATGTACCATGTAATGCAAACAAGCAGATTTTTATTCCTATTCAGATTTAGTTTTAAGGACATAAGTATTTGATTCATCCTGATTTTCATCTTAATAGATATTGCTACATGTTTAAGCAAAAGGAATTTATCTCAAAAATTTTCTTACATCTTAACACCTATAAGCTGTCTTTTCTTTATTGGCTTTGATATAGAATAATTTCAACCTTTTATGCTTTATTCCTTAGGTATATTTATATCATAGATCAATTGAGTTTTGAAAAAACACAAAAAATGTTACAATGGCTAGAATCCCATTTACTAATTTATTATAAACACAGAATAACCTAGGCATTTTGAAATAAGTAAATAACTGTGTGCCTGAGACTTAATCTTTGTGTTCGCTTCTGGAAGCTCTGCAGGGTGTTTCCTGTTCAAGGCACAAACCGTATATTTCATCTGTCGTATCTAATGTTTTTCATATCCGGAAATCATGCTCCATGTTATGTTTTACAGGACTTCATAAAAATAAGTGATCCAAATAAAATTTATAGTTATTTTTAAAAGTCTGTCATGGCAAAATTATCTTTCTTTTCTTTTTTCCCTCCCAGATGGGTACAGATGGGATTATAAAGTTTAAATGAATGTGTGTTTTAAGTGAAATTCTAAATTTTGAAACTAGACATTTATCTATTATTCAGAAGAAGCTAGTGTTGATAAATGCTTTACAAGAGCTGTGTAAGTAAAAAAAAAATGTTTTTAAAACACCTGAATTGCAGTGTTTGCTGATTTCCTATGATGAAATATCCCACTATGACTGGTCTCAGCCTATCTGTGTAAGTCACTGAACATGGTAACCACTATTATATCATGTTTCTACCATACTAAACACAAAGAGAAGTAAAGCACCTCACAAACACAGGGAGAAGTAAAACATAGTCAAATAATTTGAAGTGATAAGTTTTGAGTGTGTTTATTTTTAGTATCATTTCTTTAATTATAAGTTTATACAATTGAATTTTTAATAATGTTTACCTTTGACAGTGTGCTTTCCTGGATCTTTAACAAGCAGTTTTCACAGGCTGGTGAAAGCTGGGGCTGGCATACCATTGCAAGAAGCCATTTCCTGTGACGGGCGGGTCGGGGGAGATCATTGTGGCGTGTGGGGCAGGCGCTGTGGGTGCCCGTGTCTGGTGCCCTGTGTCTGGTGCCCAGGGAGGAGAGGCAGCCGTTTTCTCTTTCAGCTGGAATTACTGAACACCACCTGGTCCTGTAAATATTGATATTTGTGTTAATATAAGTCTTGAAAGGGAATAAAATACTAGAATCTTAATAAAGGGGCTTAGAAAAATTTAATGTTTTTGCTGCAAGAATTATTCTTAATTCTTTCCTTTTCTGTTTCTGTGTCTCTTGGCTGTTCTCTGACTCTCAGTTAAACATTAAGAGGAAAAGAAGTTCTATCTTGACATCCCATTTGGCAGATTCTATAGTCAGTACCTCCAAAAGCTATTCCAGGAGCAACGTTAAGTAGTTTACATTAGTTTTTCTCAACAGAATATATGTATAATGAGTGTGTAACATGAAGTAGTACTTGTGTTCTTACAAAATAAAATAAACTGGAGTCTTTTACAATTGTTAACATAAATTACTAACTGAGTTAATGAAGGGAACGGTGTACAATTAAAGAATTTGGTGCAACTAATGGCAGAGTTTTTTGCTGTTACTTAAAAAGAGAAAAAGAGGGGAAGCTTCTTCCTGTATTGCTATTGGCAGCTAATAAGTGTTATTACTCAAGCATTTTGAATAAATATAGATGTTAAAACTATAATTGATTTCTTTGGGGGAATAAAGAAATCTCTAGACAAATTCATTTAGATGGTGTGTATGATTAAGAAGAAAAATTGGGCATATTTTGTGTATAATCCTTTGAGTATTAATTCTGACCAGATCACACTGTAAATAATGTTAACTGTCATAAAATAAACACAGCCAGGGTTTGTACCATATGTTTTATAATTATTTTTTGCAGCTTTTTTTGTTTGTTTTTACTGAAATGGAACCTACTGATAGCTCTGTGAAGTTATGTTTATATAAAAGTAAATTACACTTGTACTTTAACAAACTTGGCTTCACAAACCAGTGTCTCTAGGCAGTTTTTGTTTCAGAAAAATTAACTGAAAGGAAAGTGTTTTACTCCTTCTCTTTGCTATTTCCCCAGAAACACAGACTTAAACAGAAATCTGCTGTAACGCCTTTCTACCCCTTTTTTTTTCTTGCACATGTGAAGGAGATGCCTTTGGAATGCCACCCAGAGGAGGGAATCGCCTAACCACTGGACTCGCAGAGGGTGCTTGGCTTAAGTAGTCCTGGAGTAGCCTTTCAGACTGAGGCTGCTGTGGTCTCCTAGTTTGTTTTTGTTTTTTACCTTCCTGCTTCTGAGTGTTTAACACTGTCAGAAGTAAAAGCTCAAAGCTCCCTTAGAACATTTAGGTAATGTTTAAAACTGTTATTATTTTCATAATCACCAGCTCCTCTTGATCTCAGGGGAGGCTGGGAGCCCTTGATTGTCTTTAATAGAGCACATGAAACTGATAGTGCCAATGGGAGGTGGGTGGCAAGTTTCGTAATATGCCAGCTACTACCGCCGCCCCCCCCACCCCCCGGCCCCGCTCATTGCTAAATATGTCTCTTGGCAGATCTGACAATATCCATAATTACCAGGCACCAGGAGCCCTGACTGCAAAACTGTCTGCATGACACCTGTGCTACTCCTGCTCTTCTGCCTCTTCTCGTGCCTCGGCTTGCTGGCTCGCTGCACATCACAGCAACAGTCTGCCTCAAGTGAACTTCTCTTCTTGTCAAAGTCTCAGACACCAGAAGTTCAACCCCCACAGATTTACTGAGCACAAAATAATCTTTTTCATAAAAAGCACTTCTTGTTTGTCATCTTCTCTTCTAGACAGGAAAAGGTTGTTCAGTTTTAATAGATGTCCAAAAGAGAGAATGTAGGGAACTCCCATTGACTTTCAGAATGCTTAGCAAGTCTCAGAGAAGGAAACCAGCAGACAAACAGGGAATAGGAAATGTACAGTAAAGTTAGGACATTGTTACTGAGTTTCATGTGAAAGAAAACTTGAAGATGAAGCTATATGCAGTGAGAATACCTGCAAAGAGAAGAATTATGTAAAGGAAAAGGTGAACAACTAAGGCCACTTGAGCCATTCATGCTTAAACATACTCAGCCTTTGAAATACTTTAGAAATCTTTCTTTTTGAGGGAGAGGTCATAGAATTTTTTTAATGGAATAATGGTTAGGTATTTCTAAAAGGCCAGGATTAGTACACACCTGTCTTAAAAATGTTGACTGCTGTATGAATATTATTGTATTAGAAATTGCGATCTAATATTTATAAAAGTTTATTCAACTAAACAATTAGTAGCTTATCTTCTGTAATAAAGGTTTGATTACAAACTCTTTTCCTTGATAGAGCCCAAAAAGACTACAGTTAGGTAATATAAGTTGGGGGAATGTCAAAATATATCAGAGTTTCTTTTCAAATATCTGATGTTTTTTGCTTATGAAATTAATCTAAGATTGCTATAAAAATTCAAACATTGCATTCATTATATACTTTCAAAAAATGATAGCTCTTCCTAGCTCTTTCCCCCAGAGGCAACCCCTATTTTAATTGTTTGGTGTACAGTCCATTTTTTTCATACATATAATACTAATTGATTATTATTTTAATAAAAATGAATTCCTTTTGCATATATTTTATTATAGCTCACTGTTTAAAATTTTAATGAGGTATCTTAGTCTTTGTGAAAGACCAGAATGGCTTGCCTCCTTCTCCCTCAAATATTCATGTCAAACCCCTGAAACCTATGAATGTTACCTTATTTGGAAAAAGGATTTTTGCACATGTGGTTAAGGCTTCTCAGATGAGATACCCTGGGTTATGTGAGTGGGCCCTAGATACCATCACATGTATTCTTGTATGAAAGAGGCAGAAATTAGGGACAGGCACAGAGGAGAAGGTGATGTGAAGGTAGAGGCAGAGTTTGAGCTGATGAGCCTACAAGCAAAGGACTGCCAGCAGCCACCAGGAGCTGGGAAGGAGACATGGTGCAGATGCCCTCCCAAAGCCTCTGAAGTGGCACAGCCCTGCCAGCATCTCGATTTCAACATCTGGCCTCCAGAGATGTGAGAAATGCATTGTTATTGTTTTAAGTCACTATGGTTGTGGTCATTTGTTATGGCGGCTCTTAGAAACTAATACAGGCCTCTTTCCATGTTGGTGTATATAGGTCTCATGCATTCCTTTTAAGCTCCATATGATTTTTACATTGTGTAGATAAACCATGATTTATTTAAATGGTCCTTTATTTAAAGATAACTAGGTTATTTCCAATATTTTTACTTTACAAACATTGTTATAGGGAACATTCTTATATTGAAGTATTAATCTATATGTTTAAGTGCCTTTTTAGAATAATATTTGGAAACAGAACTTTCAGGCCAGTAAGTAGGTTTATAAAACAACTATATTTTTGAATAAATAATATATTTAATATATACACAAAGGCATCGTCACAACCCAGCTGCTCAGTTACCCAAATCAGATGTAACCCCTTTTACTAGTTTATGATACTTGTATATCCTTACAGAAATAATCTCTAACTGTATGCATATAAATATTACTTTTCATTTTTTGCCACAAATAAAGGAATAGCATAGCCCTGTGTGGCTCTGTTATAGTTGGAGCATCATCCCATAACCAGAGGTTGCAGGTTTGGTTCCTGGTGAGGGTGCATACCTACATTGCAGGTTCAGCCCTCCATTCTGGGTTCATGTGATCCCTGATTTGGGCACATTTGGGAGACAACCAGTCAATGCTTTTGTTCTCATATCGATATTTCTCTCTCTCTCTCTCCCTATTTCTTGAAAAGCAATGAAAAAATAATCTCGAGGTAAGGGTTGATTGAAAAAAAGAGAGAAAAAATAAATAGTGTAGACAGTCTGGGTATTGTATATTGCTTGCTTTTGTCACTTTAGTGTATCATGGAGAGAAGGTAAGAGTGGTTGCATTTGTTACAATTACTTACTGTTTCCTATGCTTTTCTCCAAGAAGTTTGTACTGATTTATACTCCATTAACAATATATTACTTCATTTTCTAAAATGAGACCAGTCCCTTAATATCACTTTTTCTCTTTATTTTTTTTCTTGACAGCTCTTGTTTCATAGTGGTAGATATATGGTCATAGGAATTTTCAGATTTCCACAGAAATGAAAATATGAAAATTTGTTGAAGATATTTATTCCTGTAGATTTTCAATTCAATATATATTGACCTTCCAGGCTTTTCAGAATATTGAATTGAGAAGAATAACTTTTACTGTTGATTTTCTTAATATTAATATATGTGGTTATTTTCATAGTATCTACTTAGTTAATGGCCCAGAGTCATGATAAAGTAGCATTAATATCAGTTTATATCAAAATAGCAAATGACATCTTACTCATATAAAATAATAGTAAAAATTACCTCAGGTAGTGGTTATTCCAATAATTTTTATATTTTAAACCAAATTTTCATAGCTTCTTTTTCTATTTGAACTTTTTTTTCTAATTTTGCTATCCCAACTTCAGTTACTCCTGAAAATACAAGATATTTTTGGCATCTGTTCTACTGTTAAAGCCCCCAGGAAAAACTATAAAGCTGTTATTGCAAGTTTATCATTATTATTAAGAACCATAACTCACCTCATGATTATCTCAGCCTTTCTTCACCTCTCATCTGAGTTCTCAGATGACATTGCCTTCCTAGGCAAGGCGGCATTGCAGTCTCATGTCTTTCACCTTAATTTGTAGCGATGCGCTGCATTTGGGTGACAGGCAGTTCGTGCTTGAATACTCCAGGATTTGAATGCTACAGTTTGTGGCATCTATGTAATGCTTAGCAATAGGTACAGCTGTTAACTATTCGCTTATAAATAATCTTTTTTCCTCCTCAACCTGTCTCCCAGGTAGTGTACCTGTCACCATTAATAACTCTTCGGCAGCTCCCTGGTGATTTGACCCATCAGTTGTCTTTCACGGAGGAGTGGTACTCTGGCCTACTGTTGAAGCTTACATAGGTTTCTGCAGCTATTCAGTCACCCCTGCAGCTGAATTTTTGCAAGTCTCCTGACTGCAGAATAGTTGTGTTGTTGGGCTTTCACAGACAAGCAGCTGCATACCTCATACCATTTGAGAAAGGTGGCACTGCATCTGGGGCTGTTGATGATAAGACCACCCAGTCAGACCAATAGCAGGGGAGCGGAAAATGTGTGGTGAAGAGGCAAGGACAAAATTCCTATCTCTGATGCTACACCTGCACATAACTGTTACAGCTTCATTCATCATCCTGTGGTGTGTTCAAACTTGGGGGTGGGATACTTGATCTGATTAGTGGACCCATCAATTGTGGCATTCTGCTTATATCTAAAGCTTAAGAATGAGAGTCTAGAAGCTATCATTCCGAGGATGCAGACTGCCTCTTTAGAAGTTCTTTGGCTGTTTTGTGGTTCTTCCATTTAAAAATGTCACTTGACTCCACTGTTTTTTCCTAAAATCAGCTACTCTCAACAGTTCTCCAGGCTAATTCCTACCCTGTTGTAGGTCTCAGCTTAGCAATTTTCTAAGAAATCGCTGCTCTTCTCTGTATTCACTGTTAGCTGTACCACTTCAAGTCCCCACATAACAATTTTTAGGTACTATACAATAATTACCTGTTTAGTTGTCTGTTTCTTTTACTAGATTGTAAGTTCTTCAATGGATGGTTCTCAGTGTTGTTTATTATATCCATATTCTGAGTACCTCATAGAACCTTAATAAATTTGTATTAAGAGAATGACACTAAGAGAATGAAAGTTTATTTTTTATGAACTCACTTTCCATTGATACGTCATGGTCACATCAAGGGGGAGTTCAGGCACTAAATTGTGGGCATATACTGTCTGCTATACATTTTGCTAGTACTGTAGTACAGATAAGAAAACATTTAAATTGCTTATTGCCCTTTCAGTGAGTGATTAATGTCATACATTTCTTTAGCTGAGAATATGTCTTGGCTATACAGGGTTTCTTCTTCAGACATGGCACAGCCAGTGGCCGAGAGTCAGGTATCACAAGGCAAAAAGACCATTACACTGTATCTGGAAAGTATGGTAATTCTAGTATTTGTGAACACAGACTATGATGTTCAAATAAATCTTCCAAGGAAGTAAATCAGTTAAGCATATTGGTTAGGTTTTCTTTTGGAAATGTATTCACCCTTCAGATGATCTTTGCTACTCTTTTCTCACTGAGTGTAATGAAATAGAAAATGATCAAGTTTCCAATATGAAGAACAATTCCATATGTGTGCATTTCTATAATTTGGGTATAGAAATACACATACCATGCATACATGTTACTTATGTGTGTATATATGTATATGTGTGTGTATTTTTATAATGAAATGCAACAGCAATCTGAAAAGATCAAAAAGAGCAAGAATCCTAAATTTTCAGGGAAGCTCAGAAACAAAACAAAAACAGCTCAAAATTAAGTCTTTTCATTTACTTTCAGAAGGGCAACTACTCCTATAAAAAACTTACACTATCTAATAGATAGAGTGGTGGAAAAATTAAACTAAATAAAAAGATATTTAGTTGTAAGTTCAAGAATGAAATTCCCTTAATTCTGATATATAGAATACATTTTTAAAGTAATAACATATTTTGTAAAGAAATAGATGCTTTTGTAAAAAATAAATCATATGAAGGACTGTATAGTTTAAAGCAAGTCTTTGATATTGTTTGTGCATATAAAGCATATATATTCTTCTGTTTATTTAATGAAAACAGTGAGGGAGGATGCAGTCAGCACATTATGCCATACATCTTATTTTCCGCTTAATAATATATCTTATAAGCAATTTTGTATCAACACAGAAAGAGCTACCTCACTCTTTTTTAACAGCTGCGTTGTATGGATGTGTCACGATTTATGTCCTCCTTTCCTTGCATACTGATACACGGGATAGTGAGACAAATTTTTCTGATCTTTGGCATTCTGGTAGGCAGGAGATAGATGGTAATACAGTGCTTTAATTTGCATTGCTCTTAATGATGGGTAAGGTATACTGTCTTTTTATGATTACTGTCTAGTTCTGTTCCTGTTTTTTGTAATCTTATCATAAATCCCCTTGCTTACTAATTTTTAGCACTTTTTAAAAATCTTAAAATTAGCCTGTAGTTTCTCTATGCTGTAATATTTGTTTTCAGTTGGTCTTTAGCTCTTTACTTTGTTTTTCATTTGTTTTTGCCTTGCGGGTCTTTCCTTATTTTTAAGTTATCAGCCAGGATTTTTATGTTTCTTGAGACAGTGACAGTAAGATATATAGGGGTTATCATTTTTTTCATCCAATGGGGTGTTGTTTTAGTGACATTTGATTATTTAAAGTATGTAAAATATTTTCTAAAGATTATTACATATACAAACATGAGAGCTTTAATGCACAAATCCATTATTTAATGTTTTAATAATTTTAGGTGCAATTAATAAATATGTATTTAGATAAGAAAACTACCCCCCCCCCAAAATAAAACAGAAAACTACTATAGTCGTGGAGATTCAGGCCTTTTTCTTCTGGCATCTTCTTAGGGAATTGGCTAGAAAGGCATACACAGAAATCCTTCTAGTTGCAACCTGACTTTCCCTCTCCACGTGGGATGTTTTAAAACTCCCTGAAATGACCAAGGGCCTAAGCAGATGGGAAACTGGAACTAACAAAGAACTAAGCCTCATTAGTTCCTTGGTAAATCTACTTCTGGATGCTGGCAGTAGATCATATTTTATTATAATTTTCTGCCACTAGCACCCATAACAATCCGTTTCAGTTCTGACAGCCTTGAGAGCATCATCGTCAACTCTGTTCTTACTGGCTTCCTTGTCATTTTATTTAATATTATTGTCTTTATTGCGATTCACTTCTCTTACCATACACTGTGTTTTCACTTCAGGTGCCCATGCAATAAGAGAAAAGGAGGAGGTTGAGGAAGCACTTAATTCACAGCATAATCCCATATTGTACTGGTTTTTTTTTTCCGTTTTGTGTTTCTTTAATTTTTTGTTTTTTTGTTTTGTTGGGGGGGGGACTTAGGGCAAGCTGAAATCATAGTTCTAAAGTAATACAGCTAAGAGATCCTTTTAATCTATTTTCTATTCTTTTGCTAGAAAGATTATACAATTTTGTCATATTTTGAAGAGGACTTAATAGGATTCATCCTCACAGTTATTTTAGAAGGCAACCTTGTTATTTGATCTTTAACCAAAGATAAAAAGCTAAACAAAGCAAAAAACTTTGCATGTCACATTTGGAACCATACTCATTGTTACTGTTTTGCAAATAAATACTGAAAAATGGTGAACTAAAACCTATATTCTCTCTTACCACCTTTACTTCCATGTTTAATTTTCATATTTCTCAGTCTCCTGATCACATGAAAAATTAAATGTCAACCTGAGAGTGAGGCGGGACATCCAGCTTCCATTATGGAGTTTAAGACTTACCTGTATTTCCCCTTAGGGTTTTAGGCTTGATAGTGACTTTATACTTTCCTGGGCAGCTGGGAGTTAAAAGAGCTGGTGGTTTCGAGTCTTGGCATCTTTCGACTGTTCTTCAGGAGAATATAAAGTGCCTGTGGAGAAGATCCAAACCAGTGGATGTTTAAGAGAAAGGAAAAAAAATACCAGCTGAAGAACATTCTTATGTGACTTAGTTGCCTTCTGTTGCATTAAATGGATAGAAAGAGGAGTAAGTGTTGTGCTTTGTCGTTTTTAACATTAAAACTCTTTTCAAAAAGTCCCAAACCTTAGAAAACATGAAATGACCTTCAGACCTATTGGCTCCCACTGTTTAGTTTATCAAGTCTCTGTGGCACCCTTCCCCCTCCATGTAAAAATCCAGGGGGAGGTGTGAAAAGCATCAGAAAGTCTCCTTTATGCCAGTTCAGCCTTTTAGTCGTTTGCCAGCACCTTCATCTCTTCATATGTTTCTAGCTAAGGTCTAACATGGAACAAAAACCCGACAGCAATGGAGACCAGATGCCGGTATTTCTTCTCTGTCACTTGGCTGCTGAGCAGATGGAATTTATATCAATCGGGCATGCTAGGAGGAAGAGGCCGTGGCAGCCAACATGTGGAACTGGGGCTGAGTGACATTTCTGCTAATGTTTTGTCCTTGTAGAACATTATGCTTCCTCTTTGCTTATGAGCTGTGGTTTTCCTGACTCAGACGAGGTTCCAGCTCCAGCTGGAATGGCTGTCGCTCTTCCCCTCCTCTCAGAGCCCCCCTTTCTGGGGAGTGCTGGGAGCAATAGAGGAGTAGTGGGGCCTGCACAATGGAGCTCTTTATTAAAATACCTGACATCTGCATGCAATGCACCAAAATCATCTTAGCTCAGGCAGAGGAATGCGCCAGGCATTACTAGTCACTTTTTGTCTAGTGCTGTGTGCTTGTTTGATTTATATAATGAGTGAATGCCTCTGGCAGAGGAGGACGCCGAGCATGTTATTGGAGGGAGGGAACTTTTTAATTTTTTCCAAGAAGCATTGTCATAGACAGGCCTAAAATATGAGTATTTAAAAGCTTTTGAAGCTATCACATGGATTTGTTGCTGTGGTTTAAAAATATTTGCTCACTACCACCCCCCCCTCCATTTAAGGTAAGATCAGAAAATTCAGAATCCCAGTGTAACATGATATGGAGTGTCTACTGTTTGTAGGAAGTGGCACTTTTAAGGAATCTTAGGTTGTAGAGTCTCTACAAGAAAAACATGATACATGTTTTAAAAAAACAAAGACATATAAAAAAGAATAGTTGGTGAGTTTCTAACTAGTCCTTTCCTTCAGAAAAGAACATTATGCTTTTTGTATAAGAAATGTGTATATAGGCACAAAGCATTATTATGTTTTCTAATCTAATGATGTAAACTATTTGCAGTTACCTATTTATGGCAAGTGAATAAGAAAATAATGCCATGTTAATACATCATTTCAGAAAGCACTGAAGTAGTCATGAAATTGCCGTTTACACTGCAAAATTATCAACTACTTCCCCATTCCCTTATTTCTTGGTGGAAATTTGACTTGAGGTTTTGATTGCTGAGGGATTCAGGGAAGAACACCAGGCAAGTTAATTGGAGAGAGATGGAGCCTCTACTACTTTAGTCACCCTCTCCCTTTTTTCCCCAAAAGCAGCCTCTGGCAGATTTCGTCCAAATTCAATGGACAAGAATATTGTATCTTCAGTCTTCTAGAAAACTTCCAGGGAAGCCTGGCCATTTCCTTCCCTTTAGGAAACCTAAACTGTGTCCCTCTGGCACTTTGTTTTTAAAGAATCTCTTGCCAGGGGAGTTGCTCCTTGTGTCACTGCTTAATTGTTGAGATGGGCCCTGTATAGCTGGCTACCTTGGCATTGAAGTAGACCATGTAGATTGGGTAGAGGTTGAGTTAAAATACTAATATTAGTATGTCTGGAGAAAGTTCCAATTCAGTCTTTTTTGGAGAAAATTCTTAAAAATTTCCACAGATCTTTGTTTTTCTTTGCTATTTTCTCACCCATGTTTGCACCACATTGAGCACAAGACTTCTAGGTCATTTAAGTAGCGTGGCCAAAGAACCTACAGTATTGTAGCATATGCCTGTAATGTATGCATGCACCGTGGGATCTGAAATTCAAAATATAATTATTCCTCACTATACAAACTTTAGCTCTCTGTACTCAGGAATGAAATATATTCATAGAAAGTATTTAGATTGGGCTGTTTGGATGAAAGGAATCTCCCTTTTTGTCTTTACTCTCTCTCTCTTTTTTAATTGTTGTTCAAGTACAGCTATCTCCACTTTCCCCTGCCCCACCCCCAATTCTTCCCCCTTTGACTTTATCTGTGGGTCTTTTATACTTGTTCCTTGATAACCCTTCCTCTTCTTCCCGCCCCTCCCCCCATACCCTCCTCCACCATCCCCTCTGGTTACTGTCAGTTTGTTCTTTATTTCAGTGTCTGTGGTTATAGTTTGCTTCCTCGTTTGCATGTGCTATTCAGACAGTGTCACATCTCTTACTTTCCAAACTCTTGTCTTCTGAACTTTTATTGTCCAAACAAAGGAACAAGATACATAAATGCCTTTACACTCAAGTACATACTGTATTCTGGAGGAATGGGAATCTCTTGCTCTCAGTTGAAGTTAGCCTTATACCAGTTCTTTTCTTGATCAATTTTATATTAAACCTTTATACCTTTTGAAGCTTCACCCTCTTTCTTTTTCAAGAAGTTCTTTCTTGCTTCTCTTCTCCCTCAAAATCACTCATATCCTAGAACACAGACCTTCCATGTTTCCTTTCCTGCGACCTTTATGTCAGGAATGTTTTAAGGTAGAAGAACCCATGCGTCTTCAGGAGGCAGTAGTTTTGGGGTGGTATTGAAGAGTTTGGGATGATTGTTACACTTTGAGTTCAAGTTCCCATCAACATTTCAAGCATGGAAAATACCATGTCATGGGCCTCCTGGAATTTGTATGCCTGAACACATTTACTTGGAAGGGAAAGGTACCAGATTCATTCTGTAGATCTGGTAGCAAAAGTCTGTGGACGTCTGTCCTTAAGACTTCTCAAGGAGAATTCTCAAAGATAATTTGATGTGGTCCTAGAGGTATTTAGCACCAGCTCCTGCCAATAAAATCTGCTGACTGTCTCAAGGATTTGGTCATCTGTCCTCATCTGAGATGAGGATCCTTTGTTTCTGCCTGTAAGGACACTAGGCATAATCTTTCAAAGTATGTGTCAAAGTCTGATTATATCTTTTACCAGATGTATGAATTTGAGGAAATTACTTAACTGCAACAAACCTCACTTGTCCCTTCTGTAAAATATAGGTGATAATATCTACCTTGCAGGGTTGCAAAAACAAACAAAAATGGAGTTAGCGGTAGTTGAGTGCCTGGCACAAAGTAACAACTCCACAAGTGACAGCTCCTGTTGTTGTTGAAGCTAACAGCCTCAGCCTTGGCATTTGATCTCTTCTCGTTGTGTTTGCTTGGTGAGCAGAAGGTCTAACCTGAACGAGCTCCCCTTCCGATGCAGGTACTTCCATTAGAGCTCAGTGATAACTACAAAGTAAGAAACTTTCCTAGACATATTTTTGCCCGTTCCTATCCAAAGGGATACTTCTCTTCCTCAAGTCCCTACAACCTCAGAGGAAGTTACCTCCTAAGTCTGCTACCAAGAATGACTTACTGCAAAAGCTTTAGTTAGCCTGCTCAAATGGGCGAGATCCTATCTTTTGAGATTTTACATTGGAGTGTTCAGAGTCCTTGTCTCTTGCCACTGATTCCTTCAGTTAGAGCTGTGCCTCAGAATCACCCTGTGACATACTTGTCCTTACCAACATACCTTTGTTGGTCCAGTCAGGCACTGAGATTTATTATGCAAATGAAAGTCACACCTCTAAGCACCAAAGAGACCCTAGTCACTATTCTCTGTTACATTTTAATGACAGTTGAGAGGGGGCCAGCAAAGGGAGCATTCATCCCTATTTAAAAGAAATTCTAGCAAAGCTCTTGCTTGTGTCTTTTTAAGATTAATCTGACAATGCAGGCCAGCATGTCTCAACATAAGGACATGCTGCTAATACATCTGTGTCTTTTCTTGTTTAACCCATCAAACTATATTATAGAGACATTTGTTTTCTGATTGTATTGAAATCTGGCTTCTGTACCTTTTAATCTCAAATCTCATGTAATAAGAGATTTCAAGAGAATAAGATGAATAGGATAGTAAAGTGGGACATCATATACATAAAGAGTAGTTTTCTATTTTTTAATTTAGTTTTATTATAATATTTTATACCAAGTTACATGGAAGGATATGTAGTAGGCAGTAAAGAACCAGTTCTGTTGCTCCTTCTCTGGAATTTCACTCTCATGAAATAATCAGTGGGCCCTGTTAACCAGTTTTTGGTGTTGCCTCCAGACTAGTCAGTTTTTTAAAGGATTTGGTAGAAACACTGGCATGAAATATTTATGCCAAATGCCATCTTGGATTGGTCTGCAAATCTCAGATGAGATTTGCAAATCTCAGGTACAATTGTTGAGAATTGTTCAGTTGTCTAGTACATTGATCAGCTTAGAAAACTTCCTACTCAGTGGCTCCTCCAGCCCTTTTTGTAAGTAAAAATTTACACGGTTTCCTCAAGCCTCCACTTCACTTTGCTTATATAAATGCCCTGACTTCCTTTCACAGTGAAATAAATAACATGAATTTTTGTCTGCTATAAGCTTTTATAGAAAGAAATAAACTAATGAATTTTATGCTACTACAAATAAAACAAAGTCTGCTTTCTATCACAGTACATCAGGACAGGTGTGTACATTTATTCTTTTTTTTGTCTTGGTGTCATTAAAATTAACTTGTCTGTATAAATGCCAGCATAGGATTCCCCCCTTTTTTTCTCTCTTTTTTTCTGGCAAGGAGCATAATTTAAAATGCACACTTGTGATGAGAACGGGATGACAATTTCTGGCAGAGCTATACTGTAGGTATCACAAAAACCTTAATGCAATAAGGTAAATATTGCAGTAAATGCCAGTATTTCAGTATATTAGCATATCCTTGCCTTTAATTTTGCTAAGATTAACTAACATTTAATTGCCTTCCCTATGTTAAAAAAGGAAAGAAATTACCTTATAGGGGTATGCAGACTCCTGAGATTTCTCAGCTGTGAGCCTAGCCAAGTTGCCCTCCTCCAACCAGCTACTTCTTAACATACAGATACTTACACACAACAGTAAATAACCCTCAATAAATTTAAATCTTATCTCAATCCAGAGACACCACCATCATTATGGAGGAATGTTGTTAGTCTGCAAAACCTCAGTCAGTTTAGAACAACAGAGCATATCCAAACTTTTTGGTTTTGTCTGGATATTGTTACTGCGCGTGTTGCCACTGCATTCCTGGGTGCCACTTACAGAGTGATTTCTTAAACATTGGCGTGTCACAGGCAACTGGCCAGTTTAAAGCAGCTTTGCTATTTTGCCTTAGAATCAAAGAAACCAGAAACATCTATCCATTTAGTTCATAATTAGAATTGCCTGGTTATCTTATATATACCTGGAATGAGTATAAAAGATGGTTTCACCTGACAAATTAAGCATTTAAAACTATCTGGCTCAATACATCTTTTTATTTTTTCATTTTTTATTAAGGTATAATTGCAAAGTCTTAATATGAGATTTTTAAAATTACTTTAGATTATAGGATTAAAAAGGCAAAAGAAGTACATTTATTAAACTAATCTTGTTTTGTTTGCTTCTTTGTATATTAAGTCTGTAAACTAGGGGCCCTGGCTGGTGTAGCTCAGTGGATTAAGCGCGGGCCTGCGAACCACACGATCATGGTTCGATTCCCAGTCAGGGCACATGCCTGGGTTGCAGGCCGGTTCGCGGTTCCCGGTTCCCGGCAGGGGACGAATGAGAGGCAACCATACATTGATATTTCTCTCTCTCTCCTTCCCTTCCCCTCTAAGATAAATAAATAAATCTTTTTTAAAAAAAGACTGTAAACTAGGAAGAACTGGCTGTGTTGGACATAAAAATCATGGACTTCTCACTCTGTATCATTTAGGATACCTAGATATGTAATATGAATATGATGATAAGTAATGTTTATCCCAGTTTATATAAGAAGATCTCATGAGCCATCTTGAGATCTGCATAATTGTTATCTATTGGAAATTCACTTCTTTGAAGAAAGAATGAAATAGGGTGTTGAGGTTCTTTTATGTTCCCCATAATCATTGGAGAAACTAAGCATTTAACTTGCAGAAGCCCCTCACAAGTAGATACTAGGCATGGCATCACAGGACATTGCTCCACATGAGCCCTGTCTTGTTAGGATTAAACCACACACACACACACACACACACACATTGGGCAGGGCGGGCAGGGGGTGGGGGTAGAGACAGAGAAAGGGGAAGAATGTATAGCTGAATATTCATTGGAACCCTGCAGCCCTGGGCTGGAAGCACAGTGAGGCTGTGTTTACCAGGCCACCCGAAAGGCAAGAGGGCATAAGGCACTTATAAACAGTGGCGCTGCACAAGCAGTGTTGTCTTTGAAAAGTTTTCATTTTCCCTTGAATCAGCTACAGTCTCTTACTTAAGGTCACTGCAGTTTGCAATCTTTGGCAGAAGTCTTCTTCCTTTTTTGGTAGTGGCAGTCTGACTTTTTTTTCTCTTTTGGAAGTGTTTTCCTCTCAAACTACCATTATCTTCCAAACCTGTTTCATGTTATCATTGTCAGATGCCTCTTCTCTGAGTTTCTTAGAACAAAATGTGATGATATATATATATGAAATTTTTTAAAGCATGGAATTGAAAGTCATATGGTTATGATTTGAGAATGTCAAGCTTGATTTTTTTTTCCCTCAGAGTTAAAAAAAAACTGTACCTTTTTCTCTGGGCAGTGAACTTGCTGCAGAAACATCAAAGAGAATGTGTACTGGATCAAGGTGATTTTTTTTTCGACCACATCATTGCCAGCTGTGGTGTTTATGATTAGAGGCAGGCGTTCCAGACACCTCTGAGTCCTCACTAAGCGTCAGATCTTTAACAGGATCCATCCCAACTGAATGACACTAAACAGACAGCCAGAGGGGAATTGGTGGGATAGAAGAAGGAAGGGGGTGGGGGTAAGTGAGGCTTTGGTGCCTGGTGCACTCACCAGCCAAGCTATATAACACACTCTGCTAATGCCAGGCTGCAAGCTGCCCAGAGGCCCCTCGCATGCCTTTCAGCACAGCTTTCATTAGCCAAAGGGATGACTGTAGCCCAGCAAACACAGTCATTGATCCTCTCTCATGGGGCACAGGGATGTGCAATGTTCAGGTCACAGCCCAGTCGGCTTTGAAGGAGCTCCATTTCACACCCCTCACAGCCACAGACTGCTGGCTTCCAGGAGCTGACACAGTTCTTTCTCAGACCTCCATGCTATACTCCACGCAGCTAACTGCATTGATTCTCTCTGGACGCTGCTTCCACTTGCAATATTAACACTTGTTTACTGGCCCTGTTGACGTAAGAATTCTGCAAATAGCTAATAGTACTGATAGCTGTTCATGAAAGCAAGTTCTCTTTCCTGCCTTCCATTTCCTTCTGGGTCACTCTACCTGCTAGGCAGTATTGCTAGTTTCAAAAACCAGAATATGCTACTAGAATCCGGAAATAAATGCAATGTATTTTGAGTTAAATATTTGGGAATTGTTAATTTCAAGATGAGAGGGCTTATCCCAGTGATTGCCATCAGCAATGAATAGAGAAGTCATTTGGTTGATAAGTAAGTCTTTTTCAGTGTGAGTGTTTTTTTCTTTTAATTTTCAAAATTGTTAAGAGATGGACCATTTGCTAACAGATCCCTGTGAAAATAGAAAGTCAGACCCTTTAGAAGAAAAATGTTACTGCAACAATGTTATTTAGTCCAGACTAAACAGACATTGCCTTTTGGTGGAAAAGCAGTAAGATTTGTATATTAACTCAAAACATCTAAAAAATAAGTAGAGAGGAAAAGAAGTTTATGAATTCCAGTTCAAAGAGAGATTTGGGTAACAGATTATTAGTACAGAGCTGCTTTTCAGAACCTCTCCTTAATTACCAGTATTTTATTTTTTTTCTTTAAGAATATCTAAGCAATAAATGCTAGTCCTGGGCAAAAACAAAATGATGGATGTGTTTCAGATTCTTTAGCTCCTTATTTTGTTCTCCCTGCTCTGCATTTTCACATTTCACATCTTCCTTTCTTTTGTTAATCCTCGCCAGTGACTTTTTAGCTATTCATTTTGCCAAGTGTTTTGGCACCTGTCCTGCTTGAATGGTGGAAGGCACATTGGTTCTTTGCACATGAGGGTAAAAAGTTTGTTTGAAACCTAGTCATTCTTATGCTGTGTGGTCTGGAGTCAAGATCTGGGGTCAACAGAGGTAAGCGATCACTTGAAAGCCAGTGGGTTCTAGAGTGATTGGGTGGACCTGCATTGCTGTGTGGTGGTACTTCAATGAAGGCTTGAACCAGAATGGGTATCTGAGACTCCTATTTTTAGTGTGACTTAAGTGGTACGGGTTTCTGCTGGAAAACTGTGACAACCTACCATTATTTTACAGAATAAAATGGTAGGAGATGTCTACATATATAGACAATTCCTGCTCATATTGCTGATAATATTCTTACTAATATTCTTTAAAAAGAGAATTAGCTTTGGACCTTCACAGAGGCTAACCTGTGATCGATCTCATGGCACAAGTACCAGTGAGAGAAAAATAGCCTAACACAGAGATTTCGAACCTTTTAAATTTCTTGGCACATATAAACTAATTGCTAATATTACACAGCACACCAAAAATACACTTTTTGTTGACCTGACATTAAAAAAATAGGCATACTTTTGATTCATTCACACCAGACGACTATTGTTGTGTTCACTATTGCCATTTTTTTTGACAATCTATGGTAAAATTGGTCAGGGCCCCTGACTAAGTAGTCAAGTATTACATGTTTTAAAAATTCTTGTGGCACAGTGGTTGAAAATCACTGGCCTGATATTTTGAATGCACTGAGTTTGATAATCCTTTGAAAGTTTTTCTTAAGAAACTCGTAGGTCTTTGTTCTTAGTATTTTCCCTGCATTTCTAATCACTGACCGTAATTACTGCTCTTCTCCATCTTCAATATACTCATCTTTCCAACTAATAACTCTTACACAACTCTGAATAAAACTAGCATCTTCACAAGAAAATTATAGTTTCTTCCTGGTCCTACATCCCTCTCTCTGTTTCATTATACTTGAGAACTCTCTTGACTATTAGGAACCTTTTCTTAAGTCTTAGATCCTTCTCGTCATAAAACTTACTCACTTTACTAAGATTCTAGAATTTTAAGGAAAAAACAATAATATCCAAATCATATTCTACACTTTTATTTGTGTAAACACCTTATTTCTTCGTTCAGTTTGTTTTTTAAATGTTTATTTTATCTGAAGTTAATTATGCTTTTTGACAGTGCTTCCCTTCCCTGGGCTCATATACTCACTAATTAATGTTTAGGATGATCTTTCTTATTTAAAAATGTCTTCTCACATAAAACTATCTTAATAGTTTTTTATAGAAATGCTTAAAACATCCAAGTTTTATACAGTGCACTTAAACTATGCAGTTGTTCATGTATTAATATTATAAGTAAATATATAAAGTAGAACAACAAAGTAGTTTTATTTTGATGTGCATTTGTCATCCTGCAACATGTTAGTTCAATCAGTTTATTTAATTACATTGTTGCCTAGGCTACATTTTATTGTATTTTTTTTCTTGACCTTTAATAGTCTTCAGAACTGCTTTGGGGCAGCATTAACCCATTTTACAGGTTTTTACAAAGAGTCAGAAAGGGTCTCATTAGTTTGCCTCTGAGTTTTTGGTTTGAGGATTATTTTTACCAAGGAGGTTTTAGTGTCCTCAGTAACAATAATTTTTTAAATTGCTAAGAACTCGATTGGACTTCGGGTCAATATGGTGGCTTAGGCAGACCTGGCTTACTTCTCCATGCAACCACATCAGAATTACAACTAAAATATAGAACAACCATCATTCAGAACCATCAGAAATCAAGTCAAAGGGAACTCTGACAACTACAAAATCTAGTTGAATAGAAATCTGACAACTACACAGAATCAAAGAAACCACATCCATGCAGACTGGTAGGAGCGGTGAAGACATAGAACAGGCTGGTCTCACTCCTCCATGTGGTAGGTAAAAATTTGGGAGAGATATCTTGGGAGGGAGGACTCCCAGTCCCACTATGGCCCCCTAGCCCAGGGTTCCAGTGACAGGAAGATAAGTCCCCACAAATTCTGAAGAATCAGAGTTGGTGGAAGAAACTTCTAGCACCACGAGCAGTTCCTCTTAAAGAACCCACTCCCTCTGAGCTCCAGCACCAGGGTAGAAGCTTGAAAGGCACCAGTGGTATAAGGAAGAAGCTGAAGTATCTGGCATCAAGGTGAACAGAGACCATCGTCCCTTTTCTAAACTTTCCCACAGAGCCAGCAAGCTGGTGCCTTATCTGAGATTCCATCAACCTGGCTAACACCATGGCTCACCTTAGAGATCACAGAAACTTTGCCCCACCCAACTTACAGGCCTACGAAAGTATGGCTTGGTCTTGGCTCTTGCTTCACAACTTCCTAAATCCTATCAAACAAGCCATATCTGTCTTCAATGAGCCCCAGGACCAGTACTAGCAACAGCCAGCTTAGATTTCAAAGGTTGGCTTCACCTGGGAATCTCAAGCCCAGCACAAGTACAGCTATCTCAGATTGCTTTAGGGCTCAGGCAGGGTGCTCCAGGCAAAACACAAGTGGGGACTAACTTTGGCCTGCACCACCAGGGAAAACCCAGGGCCAGTGCACCCAGTGGACAGCTACAGACTATGTTGGAGCATCATCACCCTACCTCTGCACAATTGATCCTTCACGGAGGGCAGAGGTTGGTGGTCAGTGGTCACAGCCAGTCCTTGTTACTTAGTGGCCTGGGTAAATACCTCCCATTGATCTGCCAACAGCAACCAGTACTCAACTATAAGAGGAGAGTGTACTTAGCCCACATGGAGGGCACACCTCAAGTACCCAGTTTGGGTGATAGGGGAGACTGTACCACTGACCCCACAGGACACCTTATATTAGGCCACACTACCAAGACAGGAAGTCATAAGAGCTCTACCTAATACATAGAAACAAACACGGGGAGGCAGCCAAAATGAGGAGACAAAGAAATGTGGCCCAAGTGAAAGAACAAATAAAAACTCCAGAAAAGAGAGCTAAATGAAATGGAGGTAGGCAATCTCTCAGATGCAGACTTCAAAACACTGGTTATAAGGATGCTCAAGGAATTTAGTGAGAGGACCTCAACAGCATAAAACAAATCCAGTCAGAAATGAAGGATACACTAATTGAAATAAAGAACACTTTACAGGGAAACAACAGTAGAGTGGATGAAGCTGAGAATCAAATTAATGATTTTGAAACATAAGGAACAAAAAAAACAACCAATTAGAACAACAAAAAGAAAAAAGAATCCAAAAATATGAGGATAGTATAAGCAGCCTCTGTGACAACTTCAAGAAGTCCAACATTTGAATCATAGGGGTGCCAGAAGGAGAAGAGGAAGAACAAGAAATCTATTTGAAAAAACAATGAAAGAAAACTTCCCTGATTTGGTGAATGAAATAAACATGCAAGTCCATGAAGCCTAGAGAGTCCCAAACAAGATGGATGGAAAGAGGACCACTCCAAGACACATCACAATTAAAATGAGAAAGTTTAAAGATAAAGAGAGAATCTTAAAAGCAGCAAGAAGAAAAAAGTCAACTACAGGAGAGTCCCCATAAGGCTGTCAGCTTATTTTTCAAAAGAAACTTTTCAGGCAAGAAGTATTTAAAGGGATGAAAAGCAAGGACCTACAACAGATTACACTATCCAGGAAAGCTATCAGTTAGAAGGAAGGGCAGATAAAGTGCTTCTCAGACAAGGTAAAGCTAAAGGAGTTCATCATCATTAAACCATCATTATATGAAATGTTAAAGGGACTTATTTAAGAAGAAGAGGAAGATCAAAACTATGAACAATAAGCCCTGGCTGGTGTAGCTCAATGTATTGAGTTGTGGGCCTGTGAACCAAACAACCATGGTTCCATTCCCAGTCAGGGCACATGCCTGGGTTGCAGGCCAGTTCCCAGCAGGGGACACATGAGAGGCAACCATGCATGTTTCTCTCCATTTCTTCTTCCCTTCCCCTCTAAAGATAATTTTTTTTAAAAATTATGAACAATAAAATGGCAGTAAGTACATACCTATCAACAATTGAATCTAAAAAAGAAACTAAACAAACCAGAAGATCAGAGACAGACTTGTGGATATGGAGAGCATTTTGATGGTTGCCAGATGAGAGGAGGTATGGGGGAATGGGTGAAGAGACGAGGGGATTAAGAAGTACAAATAGGTAGCTATAGAATAGCCATGAGGATGTAAAGTACAGTATAGGAAATGGAGTAGCCAAAGAACTTACACACATGACCTGTGGACATAACAATGGCGGGGGGATTGCCTGAGGGAGAGGGCAGTGCTGAGTGGAGGGGGGGGAAGAGAGAGAAAAATTAGGACAATAGTAATAGCATAATCAATAAAATATAATTTTAAAAATAATATACAATAAATAAAGAAATAGCTACTAATTTAATTAGAATAGTTTTATAAAGTGCTTACTTCCTCTATCTGAGAGAATGAAAGTTACATCAGCAATTTGATGTTCAAGAAAACTTTCAAGTATTTAATTTGCACCACTTCAAGGAAAGAGAAATTGTCTAAATATTTAAGAGGATATAATTTGTGAAATTCTCTTTAAAAAAACGAGGTGTATATGTACATGCATTTGTGTAGGTAGATCAATATAATACTTGATTTAAACAGAAGTAAAAGTAGGTCCATCTTAATCTTTGAGTCTGTTGTGAATGTTTGCATTAGCATAGTAAATATTACATCAATGAGACTTTTACAGAGAGCACTGTTGATAGAATTTGAAACGAATGATTTAACAGGTTATTGTCTGACATAGACACTCAAGTACTCCAATGCTTAGTGTGATTGGCTTGTGTGTGTTTGTTATCCATGCATTAGTATTATTTGTGTAATGTGAGAGACACCTTTGTTTACTTTAGCAGCAAGAAAACTTGATTTTTCTGCTGCTGGAGTTAGATGAAGAGTAAATTTAGTGACATTCATTAGCATTTCTGAGAAAGTATTTGCTTAAATAAAAGCCCAAGTGCTATTAGCTCCTAGTTTTCCCCTTTCTTCTCTCTGTCTTTGGTGGAACAAATGGATGTGTTCTGACAGCCTCCAGCTGTAGCTCTGAAAAAGTCTTTTATTGAGACTTTTGCACTTGGGATCATCTGGAAAGAAATGTGGTACATTTGCCCATGCAAAATCCCACAGCCACCACCCAAATTAAGGAAAAAGTGAAGCTGACTAGCTCAGTCAAATTTGCAGTCTCTCAGTTTAGCACCATATACCAACTCTGGCAGTGAATCACCTGAAGATTTCATCCATCACCTATTGATAAAAAACTTGAGAACATTTGTAGGCCAATTTTTTCCCTGTGAGTTTCCTCTCCACCTTCTCTGGCCTATAATGTGCGTAGTTGGAAGAAGAGGAAATGATCCAAAAATCTGTGAAGACTTAAACACCTATTGATTTCCAACTAAGGAAAAAGAAATCAACCAAGTTTTAGATCTTTTATTTGAAGAGGTGGTGCAAACATATATAATATATGTAGCTCTGTTGGGACCTGGTGAATTTCCCTGACTTAGCAGCTTGATACACCATATTTAAAAGTAAGTGAAAGGAGAGAGTACATGAAAGGAGGTCGGATACCTCTGGAAAAAGTTGTTCCAATATCTGATTCATGTGCTTCCTGCCTTTTTATTTCCTAATTTTATCACACAGTGGTGTTAAGTGGATCTCTCTGCTTTCTTTTCATACCAAGTAGGAGCCTTTCATTTTACTCACTGTGGTGCACCTCTAGGAAAATCACCAGGAAGGCAGACGGGAAGCCAGGGTGAAGGTCTACCAGGAGCTCTCCATCCAATAGGATGTTGGACATTTGCTCTTCTGTATGGATGATTGATGACCTGTGGACTTTTAAAAGTGGTCACCAAAGCCAGCTTCTCCAGGTCAGCTGGACTGAATGTGTGGCTTGTGCTTTCTTGATTAGCAGAGGTCTTCCTGACCTTAGCGGTGTTGTAACTCAGCCTCCCAGGGGCGAGTTGTTTCTGCACAGCTCCTCTGACATCTGAGGTACCAACAGGTTCTTTTAGTCATTTGTCAGACACCAGAGAAAAAAATGGTCTAACATAATTAAGGCCTGAAGACAGACTTGAATATTCATAAATACTGCACACTCAAATCTACCTTAAATTTAGAACCTAAAATCTGGACTGTAAGAAAAGTGTCCAGTTTATGGTTACAGATTAAAAACCCAGCCAGATTGATTACCTCTCTTTCTTAGAAATGTGTAAAACACCTCTGTCTACATATTTCTCCCTTAAGTGAGCTGTTAAGTGAAATTATAACTTTGAGCTTTAGAGGTTCTTTAAAAATAATCAGTAATGCTGCTTTTTTTGGCCTGCTAACAGTTTTCTCTGCTTTCCTGAATAGAATCTTGACAGGTTTTGGAATGTCATGCTTTAGTATGGAACCCCCAAAATCTACAGCAGCCTGAAGAGTGCCTCTTTACCCCAGTTACTGATGTTGATTTATTCTCATTTTCCATTGAGGGTCTAACTGTTTCTCTTGCTACATTATCCTTATTTTCTATACCTGTAGTGGATATCCACAAAAGAGTCTGTTGCTCCATTTTAGGAAACTTTGTGGTACGGACTCCAAATATGTCCCCAATCCGTGTTGTCAGGATTGGAATCCATGTTGCCATGTGGAATCTTTGAGCAGCTTATGTGTGCAAGGCCCTTTCAGCCAAAGGGTGGAGGCATTGATGGCTTTTGTGTCTCAGGATCTGTAGAGCAGCTGTCCTGGGTGAGAAGGTTGTAGGGGTACCTTTCCCCAAACCTACACACCATTAAGGTATTTGTATGTTATAATTTTAGAACTTAAGTATAGAGATGACCTATAGCAAAGATACCAAGATATCAGGGCTAGATGGCTTTGTTTGAAAGAAGACATGTGACTTGTACTGGTTATTAAAGGTGTTAAAAGGGGATGATATGTAAAGGTGAAGTGAGCATCTAATTAGGAGATTAAAGGTGTGCAAAACACGCACGGATCAGAGAAGCAGGCGCTCATGAGCAGAAGGCAGAGTATCCTGCATGGAAGAAAAGCTGCTTGTTGAGAAATGACTTGTTGAGGGGAAGCTAGTGTAGTATGTGAAGGGTTTGTTTTGGGGCCCCTGGGCAGTAAAGAAATGGTAAGAGTTTTCAACTATATATAGAATGATATGAAGAAAATTTCATGACAGGAAAATTATTCTGGTTTTAATGTGTTAAATAAATTTAGGTGTGAAGACACTGGAGAAATTCAGTAATCCAGTACAACACATACATAGCAGAAACAAAACAATGGATAGTGATTTGAAAGACTTGTCGTAAGAAAATTGGTGGGAATTGCATTGTTTTGTACTGTTAGCAGTGAGACGTATAAAAACTGTGTCTCTTTTTTGCTTTGTATTTATTAATTGCAGAATTTTGGTGATTTAATAATGGTTGTCTGCATACTAAAACCTACTTAAGAGTGACTGATCTGTTGAAAAATGTCGTAATGACTTTCACCAGAAATGGTAAGGACCTGTTGAGCAAAAGTATGCTGAACTGCAGTCAAAGAAGCAATGCAGGCTTTTGTTGTAGTAATTAAACATTATATACTAGTGTTACCTGTCTATGTTTTCTCTCTGAGCAGAGTTAAATTCATCAGCAGCAGATAAGTTATTTCTTGCTTATGTTGATATTCTCTGTGCCTAGTAAAATGCATGATAGGTAATCAATACTCAATAACTAAAAATATTTATAGAATTTGCATTGTTATTGGTAGTGAAGTGTTATAATAGTGAAGCATTGTTGTACTTTGTTGTATAAGTGCAACTGCTTTGGAAAACTCTCATTGGTTCAGCCTTTTTGAGCAAACAGGAAGATACCCTCAATTGCCTTTGGACTTACACTAATGCTACGTATAACTGAGGTCCATTTATTCACCCAGTAAATGTTTGTGGGCCTAGGATGAGCAAGTTGTTGTGTAGGAAGCATACAAGAAGGAAGCAGGTGCTCTACTCTCAGGAAGTTTGCAGACTAGACAGAGAGATGAGATATCTCCATAAATAACTGCAGTGCTGGGTAGGAAATACCAGTGCAGCATGGGATGTCTGGACATAAAGTGCTGTGAAAGTTCTTAAAGACAGAAGAGGTGCTTTCCATCATAGAAGGTTGAGGGAACTTTACAAAGAGTTTTCCTATTTCTAATCTGGTTCAGTTTAGGTAGGATTTCAACATGCCAGATGGCATAGGAGCAGAAAACTGGGAGACACCCTTAGGAAACAGCAGGTAGTTAGTGTAGATTGAAGTGCAGAATGAGAGTAGTCACAGGAAAGAAGCTGGTTTTGTCCAGGCCTTTCCCTGATGTATGATGTCCTCCTGAAGGTCTTTTGAGGTCCCATCCAGGGCCTAAGTGGGTGGCCTCCATCTACCCTTACAAGTATTTCTGTGACTTTTCCAAAAACTTGTCATGCATGTAAAAAGTTTGTGAAACTCAGTATGATTTTCTTTCAATCTACACTTGACTATTAAAAAGTTTAAAAAAAAACCTTTTCTGCAATTTTCATCCAAGTTTTAATGGGAAAAGTTTATTATAGGTTTTTAAGAGCTTTCACGGACTGGTATTTCTGCCAGTTTCTTCAACTGGCTTTTCAGAGTCCATTTCTTTCTAAATCTTTGGAATAAAAGTGAAAAGAGCTACCAGAAAACTATAGTTATACTGTTTATTTGGGGAAGTGTTGGGCTGTAGTAATCTAGAATTTTTGAAAGAGATTGTAAATGTGGTTAATGAGACTTTGTGTGCCTGTGACCATGCTACAAACAGGCTAAAATAAGACCGGGGCCTCTCAGCCTTAAGAGACTAAGGTGTTCTGCTGGGGTGTTAATACTATTATGAATGCTAAAATGAAATTCAGATGACCTCATTGAAGTTTTTGGCACTGTAGTAAAGAGTGAATTTAGGGGAGGGGAGAGAGGGTATAACATTTTTTTGTCTATAATGTAACTGTTACTTTATGGGACTTAGAGCCTTTCTGATTCTCTTTTAAAACGTTTTCTCTTGTGAACTTAAAATACTGTTTTCTTTTAGAACAGCTTTAGTGTTTCAAGCTTAACATCTTCTCTGTTTAAATCCTGGCTGCATATGCATCTCCCCTCCCCTCCAGGCACAGTGTTCTCTAGATCTTGGTTGGCTCTGAATCCCAGGAGTTAAGACAGGGAAGCTTCTATAAATCAGGAGACAGCTTCACTATCAAAGTTATGTGTTTTCACCTTAACAGATAGTCAGTCCTGGTGTTGGTGCCAGGCCCTGCCTTATCATGTAACCATCAGCACTGAGCACTGGAATGTTCTTTGTTTGGATTATTTACTCCTTCTATAAACAAAGATTAGAGTAAAAAATGTCAGCATTGGGGCCCAAGCAGAGCTGACTGTTACCAGAAAATCTCAGTAGCGTGATGTGGGATATAACTTGCTATTCACAGGTAGGGTAGCAGTGACTTGATGTTATCATTATATCTGAGTTTTATGCCAAGGATTGTACACATTTTATCTCATTTAATTTTTCCAGTAGCCCTAGAAGATGGGTTATGTTTTGCCACTTCACAGATGAAGAAACCACAAAAAAGATTAATAAGAGTATTGCCTCAACTTAACATTGTAAATAGTAGACAACTCGGTTTCAGACCCAGACATTTGACTTCTGCCTTGTCTTTTTCATCAGCTACACTGTAAAGACGTTTCAAAGATGATACCTTTAAAATTAATAATACCTGGAATTTGAGCTGCTTGTAACCATTAGATGCTTCTTCAGTTTTCACTTGTATTACTTGATCAGGACAGGAAGGCAATTTCAGGATTGAAACTTTATTTATTCTTAGTTCTGTATAAAAGATTTAAAATTTTTATCCAATCTTTGACATACCTCCAGTGTTTTGAGAGTTTTCATCTTTCTTACAGCTTGCAGGACCTCTTTTATTTAAGAATGTACATTTTAGTCAGAATTCAGGAGAGCAGCAAAATTATCATTGACCAAATCATTTTGAATGTAAAATATCACAGAGGCTCATCAAGCATCTTGTGTTGTTTGGATGTAATTATGAAAGAGAGAGACAGTTTTTTTCCAGCATATTTGGACTTGATACATATAACCCAGAATTAAAGCAGTTATTTCTAGAACTTCTAAGAAGTTTGATTCTCAGTAAATTGCACAAATTACTGTTTTTCTTTAGGAACATAATTACCATTTACCTTTGTATGTATTTTACATATAGTACAGACAGAGAATCCTCATTTTGCAGGTGAGGAAACTATGACTTAGAGAATTGAGTGATGCTGCCAAGATGACATTCTGATAGGTGCAGGCGATGTGTTGTTACTTGCAGATTTTCCTCGTGGATTCTGATTGGCTTGTAGGTGCTGAGTATGTTTGTAAGATCAAGGTATCTTTATTTCCTGACTGGAATAAATTTGTTTTCTGATTTACTACAAGGTTTTTTTTTATTTTGTGGGGGTTGTGTCTTTTATTGAACTATATTTTCTGGATGAAACCCCTTAAACTGTGTAACTATCAGCATAAATATGATTAATGGGCTTATTGGCATTTTAAAAATTATACAGTGTTGGTACATGAGGAGGCCCACATAATTGCTAAATAATGATACTTAAAATATTTATAAAGGTGCTATTGATTTGTAGTTTAGTTATCCATATATACATATATATATGTGTGTGTATATATATTATTCTGGTGATAAATAAAAACTTGAATAAATACTGTCATGTCCACAGATATCAATGATAGTAAAAGTTGCCAGGTATAACTAGAGATGCCTTATTTAGGTCAACTCTACCAGACTATCATTAATCAGAACTTTTTAGGAGAGGCAGCTTGACCCCACTCGCCTGTGTCTTGAATTTGTCATGTCGCTGTCTCAGTGGGACCTAGTTCCAGATGCCATGTTGTGTGATGTTGACTGATACACAATTATCTTCTTCCCCTTCTTCGCTGCCTTTGTGCCCACATATTTTGTGTTTCTGATTTTGAAAAGCAGATTCCTTAGAAAAACAAAAAAGAGCAAAGAGTGCTTTCAGTGGATCTGGGAGAGGATGCATCGGAGGACATGGCTGTGTATTCCTGTCCTTCAGCACAGTCATCATGCAGTATTTGGAGCTGGGCCCCAGAACAGGAATACTATGCTTCCTTTTTGGACCCTCAGAATGTCCTCACCCCCAGTCATACCAGTGCTTCTTAGAAATGCTGTGTTTTAATGTTTTGGGGCAAAAATGTAGGAGGTAAACCATACATAGTACATTTTAAGATTCTTTGTTTGCATTTCTCACCTTTCTATTGTTCTTTTATGTGCTCTCTCTAGGCAACTGTGCACAGTTCTACTTGTCCAAATAAAAATTATCTGTGGCTAGAAATAATTCATTTAACTGTCATGGCAATTCTCATTTGTGCTTTTGGACAGTCTTATTGATAAGGTTTCATTGATTAAGTTCCAATTCCATAAATCTAGAGTAATGAGGGTATATTTGCTATCCGTCTTGCTTTGATTCAGTTCCTGAGTCCACATGAAACCACCTCTGATATTCATGCATGTGTTTGTTTTGCCCTCTGCGAGGTTAACTCCGTATCATCATTAACTACGAGGCTGGATGGCATTTTACAGTCTTTCTTTTCAGCAGAATGAATATTACTGCTGATAGAAATCTTATGAAATGGAGCAACATTGTGTTTTTATGTAAACTATTGGTTTCCTGCAATTCTGACTAAAGTTTCGGTGCAGTTTTTCTACATGATTCTATGGCCTCTTCAGACCTGTGGAGGGTCTTGATTTAAAGTCTTAGCAGACAGAAAGCAAAGTACCAGAATGGTACTCTTCAAGCAAACTCTTAAGTCCAATGAAGAATAAGAGAAAGAAAAAGGTGAAAACAAAACATAGAAAAATGTATCTAAATCAGTACTCCCAAGGGTGTTCCACAAAGCATTTATTCTGTAGATGTTAGTAAGTGCTATATTTTAAAAGGTATGAAGGTCAGATGAGTTTGAGAAAGCCTGGGTTAAAAAGTGTTAACCCAATTTTTTATTAAAAACTTCTCAGAACCTTTTAGTATGCTGATAAGCATTGTATATTTACCCTTCTCCCCCCACCCACCCCCCAAAAAAGAGTATGTTACAATTCCCAAACTGACTTATCCAAGTAGACCTTTTTCCTGGGACTAGCAATTTATAAAGTATGTATTGGGAAATGTAGAGGCAAATAGTGCCCTTGCAAATAAGAAATGCATTCTTATGACTTTAATTTTTTATTTAATCTGTACTGTATTTTTCCATTACCATTTATTCCTCTTACACCCCCTCTCCCCAGAAGTCACCACACCATTGTCCACGTCCTTGCGTCCTTTTTCCTTTGTGCTTGATCCCTAGGCAAGAAAGTGGCAACATGTGTTGATATTCCTCAGGTTTACTGATTTTTTCTCAGTTCGCTAGCAATTCAGCCAATGCACTAGTCCCAGCAGTTTTCTGTGGGTATCTACAGCAATTCACAAGAGTTCTGGCAACCCACCGGGGGTCAGGGCATGCAGACCTGCACTTCCTGATCTTCCTTTGAGTGTCAGTTGTGTTCAGCAAAGAGGAAGGGTAACAAACCTACTTAGCCACTCACTGTGCCCCTAAGGGATGGGATGAACATTTTTATCAAACCAGCTGAGGAGAGTTTCCAGGGCCTCTATTCATGCTTCTTAGATTTTGAGTGCACCCCAGGAAACGTGAACACCGAAAAAAAAATGTCAGCTTGTGGAGACATTGAGATTTAGGTTTCGTGGGGTTTTTTAAAAATATATTTTATTGATTATGCTATTACAGTCGTCCCATTTCCCCCCTTTTATTCTCCTCCACCCTACACACCCCATCCCACTCACATTCCCCCCGCTTTAGTTCATGTCCATGGATCATACATACAAGTTTTTTGGCTTCTACGTTTCCTATACTGTTCTTAACCTCCCCTGTCTATCTTCTGTCTACTGCTTATGCTGTTTATTCTCTGGACCTTCCCCCCCCTCCCCCACTCCCCTGTTGATAACCCTCCATGTGATCTTCATCTCTGTGGTTCTGTTCCTGTTTCAGTTGTTTGCTTACTTTGTTTTTGTTTTTGTTTTAGGTGTGGTTGTCAGTAACTGTGAGTTTGTTGTCATTTCACTGTTCATATTTTTATCTTCTTTTTCTTAGATAAGTCCCTTTAACATTTCATATAATAAGAGTTTGGTGATGATGATGAACTTCTTGAACTTGACCTTATTTGGGAAGCACTTTATCTGCCCTTCCATTCTAAATGAAAGCTTTGCTTGATAGAGTAATCTTGGATGTAGGATGTAGATCCTTGCCTTTCATGACTTGGAGTCCTCCTTTCCAGCCCCTTCTTGCCTATAAGGTCTCTTTTGGGAAATCAGCTGACAGTCTGAATGGGAGCTCCTCTGTAGGTAACTGTCTTCTTTTCTCTTGCTGCTTCTAAGATTCTCTTCTTATTTTTAATCTTGGGTAACTTAATTATGATGTGCCTTGATGTGTTCCTCTTTGGGTCCAACTTCTTTGGGACTCTCTGAGCTTCCTGGACTTCCTAGAAGTATATTTCCTTTGCTAGATTGGGGAAATTCTCCTTCATTATTTGTTTAAATAAGTTTTCAATGTGTTGCTCTTCCTCTTCTCCTTCTGGCACCCCTATAATTCAGATGTTGGAACGTTTAAAGATGTCCTGGAGGTTCCTAAGCCTCTCCTCACTTTTTTGAATTCTTGTTTCTTCATTCTTTTCTGTTTGGTTGTTTCTTTCTTCCTTCTGGTCCACACTGTTGATTAGAATCCCAGTTTCCTTCCCATTACTATTGGTTCTCTGTACATTTTCCTTTATTTCACTTAGCATAGCCTTCATTTTTTCATCTAATTTATGATCAAATTCAACCAATTCTGTGAGCATTCTGATTACCAGTGTTTTAAACTGTGTCTGATAGGTTGACTATCTTTTCATTGCTTAGTTGTCTTTGCTGTGGAGCTTTGATCTGTTCTTTCATTTGGGCCATTTTTCTTTTCTTTTCTTTCCTTTTCTTTCTTTCTTTCTTTCTTTTTTTTTTTTTTTTTTTTTTTTGTCTCAGCATGCCTGCTATGTAGTGAGGGGCAGAGCCTCAGGTGTTCACCAGGGTGGGCAACCCACGTCGCTTCATTGTCACACTGTATGTGGGGGAGTGGTCCTAGAGGGAACATCGGCACTTGCTCCACTCTCTGCCTCATTTCAGTCACTTCTCCTGCTTCCCACAAGCAAAGTGGGCCCTTCTGGTGCTGATTCCTGGGTGGGTTTGTGTACCTTCCAGGACCCTGTGGGTCCTCCAGCAAACTCTCCTGTGAGGCTGGGAGTTTCTCCTGCTGCTGCCTCAACCCCCACAGGTGTTTCCAATCAGTGGCTTGAGGCTTTATTTTTCCGTGTTGGGACCCTGGGTTGTGAGGTCTGTCTTACTCCCCAGTTGTTCCTCCTGATTTATCCACACATGAATGTGGGACCACCAGCTCCACCAGCCTTGGCAGTCCGCCAGCCACCACCTTGCCCACCCCAGTCCTCCACCACCACTTTGCTGCGGGTCCTCTTCACCCGGCTGCCCCCCTCCACCCCTCTTACCGGTCTGGATGGATGTTTCTTTATTAACTTCTTGGTTGTCAGATTTCCATACAGTTCGACTTTCTGTCAGTCCTGGGGTCTTTTTTGTTGTTGTTTATAAATTGTTTGTGTCCTTCTTTTGGTTGTGTAAAGAGGCACAGTGTGTCTACCTATGCCTCCTTGTTGGCCAGTTGGGTTTAGTTTTAAAAGCAGGTATTAGACACTATGAAAGTAAATTTTCCTTGACCCCAATCAAGCCATTTAACTTCTTTGAATCTAACATTTAATTTACCTTTCATCCACCGTCTGTATATCCATCCCTCTCACTGAACGGTGAGAATACAATGTGTGAAAGTGTTGACAGTGGGAAGCTTGAAGAGCATTACATTTTTTTAAAAAGCATGCTATCATTATCAATGGTCGAGCGATAGGTTAAGGAATGGTTTTCATCACTAACTCAGGAGGTAAGTTATTTCCCTTGTTCCACAAGATTTTTTGTTGAAAGAATAAACCCTACCCCTTCATATGAATAAGACAACTTCCCTCAGCGGAATGTTGGGAAACCTAATTAGATTTCTTTCCCCTCTCTCTCTCTCTCTCACATACACACACACAAAGAGCACATTGTAGAATGATAAACATCATAGAGCACTTACACTGTTTCAAGAGTGTATTTGCTCATCCGATCCCCACAGCAACTCTGTGTGGTAAGTCTGATCTCTAACTTTATTCTGTAGATGAAGACACTGAGGCCACACATTATTTAACTTGTCCAGCGTCACACAGCTGATAAGTGGCAGAGCTATAGGATTCTGACTCAGATGGTCTGGCTCTGGAGTCTGTGCCATTAACTGCTGTCTTCTGCCTCAGTGGTTTGTACTGGGATGCTGAAAGAGATGCCACCTCTTAGATATGGATTCAAATGCTGATGGTCATTTATTGATGACAACCCTGCCTTCTCATTCCTGGGAAAGCATTTTATTAGGTTTTAAGCCCTAAATAGATATTAAGTAATAGTGAGATTTTAAAAACAAATAACATTTCCTGTTTTGTCTTTAGATATGTTCTTTTCAATACCGTATTTCAAATGATTAAATGATGGTAATTATTTTTCTCTCCCCTGTACCCTGCCGCACCCACCCCACAAAACTAAATCCTTTGGCCACAATTTGCAAACTTAGGTACAAGAAGTATTGGCATAACGCAGGCCTGCATTTGTGACCAGATGGGCAAGGACAGAACAGACTCTATAATTGTTCCATCGCACATGAAATACATCTTTTGAGTGTATAGACTTTTCATTCTAGATATTTTGAATTTTCTGCTTTGGTTTTGAGGTCTGGAAAATCAGGAAAAATAATACTGTTCCTGCCACCTGTGAATTTTTGTATGGCTATAGAGACAAACTATATACATTTAGAAAGTTAAAAATGTAGCTATTAAATAAGAATGCAAGAGGTGGCAAAAAGTTAAGTGCATCATATGCTCTTTAAATGCCCCAGGTTTGAGGACAAATAAGGTTCCTGAGGACTGGAAGAAGCTTAATGAGGCACATGAGTTGTTTTCTTGGATTCGTGGGACTCTGAATGGTGAGGAGTGTTGTTGAAGGGGGCCCAAGGAGAGAAAGAATGTGGTGAAAACACAGGTTCATAGTCAGCATGTATGGAACTAGAAATGTGCTTCAACCAGGGGGCTGGAGGGCTTGTGGAGATGTGGAGCTGAGGACGCAGGAGCAGCTGGCTGCAGGGCTAAGGCTCTGTGAATTGAGGAATAGCCACGTACAAAATGTGTTCTCCTCAATTTAGGTAGTCTGATCATACTGAAGGGTTAATGTGAAGGAGTGACCTTCAGAAAGCTGAGTTCTGAGTATGTTGGCGTGATGGCAGTTAATTGTGCAGATAGATGGGAGATCAAAGGTATTGTAGGGAGAACAACCAATTAGCAGCTTAAGGTATTCAAGGAAGAGCTGTATTTGTCAGTGCAAATGGACTGGAGGGGAAGGAATGGGTTTGAAATATGTCAAAAGAACAATTGATGGGACTTAGTGTGGTATGGTTAAAATGGCCAGTCCATTTCATAGTAATATAATTAATAATTAATTAACAATAAATTAGTTTAAAAAATAATCCCTAAACATAGGCTCTGAAATCAGACTCCCGGAATTGATCACTAACATCCACATGACCTCAGTAAAACTATTTAACCTGTCTGAGTCTCAGTTTTCTCATTTGTGATATGAAAATAATAATACCCACTATGGAAGATTTACCATGAGAATTAAACTATATAGTGTGGAAAGAGCGCGGTATAATGGCCAACAAATAGCAGGAGTGCAGTAACTTTTAACTATACCTATTAGTAGACATATTTTAAAATTTGCATATTCTTATATTGTTTTTTTTAAAAGAGCTGAATACATCTGTTCCTCTTATGGCTAGTCATTTTATTAGCTAGTAAGAATGTTATTAACTAATAATATGTTAAATATGTCTAGCATTCGCAGGTTTTCTATTGTGTTGTATTCATGTTCTTGTCCTGTTTCATATCCAGTTTCTCAGAGTAAATGGTTTGACCCCCTCTGATGGAAAAGCTCCCTTCCTCCAAGGAGTTACAAGGTCAGGGAGACAGGATAGGGACATGGTGGTGGAGCCAGAACTGGAATCCAGGCTTCCTCACTGTCAGTAAAGCACTCTCCCAATATCAGACATAGTTCCAGGTAAGAAACCATAGAAAACAGAGAGAAAATTCTTTGAAAGCTTTTTACTTGCTCATAGGTATGACTGGCTAAGCTTTTCTGCTCTTCCCGTCAAGGATGCATGCTATGCCCCAGGTAATGTAGGTATTGGTAGCCCACACTCTTTCCCCTGGCTAATTCCTGCTCAGTTTTCAACCTCAGTGTCACCCAACCTGACTTTTTCTCTACTTTTCTCTTATAGCCTCCATACCTTTTCTTCATGGCACGTTTTACGCTTTGAAATGCTGTATTTGTTTGTTTATTTAATATGCATCTCTCCTGAGGAGACTATAAGCTCCTTGAGAGCAGAGATCATTCCTGTTTTGTTACTTGGTGTAACTGGCTTCCAGCACAATTGTATGGCATGTAATAAAAAATCAGTAAATATTTGGAAGTGAATCCATGAACTAGAGACTGTAATATTCAGATATATGCCGAGTAGTAAGTCCCGCTTTTGTTGATAAAACTGACTTTAAATAGCACCACTAAAATTCTCAATGCTGTACTTTCATCGTCTACAGTGGACAGAATAATAACTGCCTATACCTACTTCATGGAGGTGATTTTTAGGATAAATGAGATATGGAATGCTGTTCTTTCCAATAGCTGAAAGTTAGGCCTAGGTCACAAACTGGACATTAGGAAACTTCTTCCCTCACCGTTGGAGATACTAGGAACCCCTTTCAGACTCTGCAGTTCCAAGAGTCTGCTCAGAGCCTGTGGTGGGGCCGTGCCCTGGAGTGGCTGTGCATGGAACAGCACACTTATAACCAGCACAGCTGAACAGACTCCCTGAGCACCGTACCTTATTGCCTGGCAATGCCAGACTCCTGGGAGTATCTGCTCACACCTAATCTGTGTAATTATTCTACCATCTTCTGAAAAAGAGCATCATGCACACCCTGGTCATGAAGGAAGTATTGCTAAAAAGCTGCTGATGTGGCAATGAAAATAACATCTATGAGGCAGAAGTGACACTGTCTGGATAATAGTCCTGCAAACTTCCATTCAAAGCAGCAACTTTTATGCTAGTTCCCTAGGAACTACTGCATCTGTTTGATGGGACATGTTTGAATAAGGTTTCCTATCAATTTCTAGGATTCTAAAGGCCCTGGTAAGCTCAACTGGGTGGAGCATCATCCCCTACACCAAGAGATTATGGGTTCAATACCTGGTCAGGGTATTGAAGATTCCATCCTTGTCGGGGGGGTGCCTGTGGGAGGCATTTGATCGGTCTGTCTGTCAGTCTCTCTCTCTTTCTCCCTCCCTCCCTCTCTCTCTCTGTCCTCCCCTCTCTGTCTCTTCTCTTCCTCCCTTCCTCTCTCTCTGAAATCGTAAACATATCCTCAGGTGAGTAATAAAAATCTCCACCTTTGGGAAGACTGTTCCTGACAAACAAGTAAAAAAATGCACCTGGTGCTGTTGTTACCATAAATATTTAGATGATGAAAATTCCTTTAAATATTTAAAGAAACTGCTGAGCATAGCCTAATCATCTTATTGAGAACCCTAGATTTAAAACTTAAATGTCTGTTCTTGGTAATGAAGCAGGTTAAACTGCCTTAAAAATAAAGTACCTCACAGTTGTATCATAAAATCTCAACTGACATTAAGGTAATTGTGCTTAAGTACAATTTAGGGCCCTTTCTAATGTTTGTTGTAGATACAATAATGATGCTATTTTTAATAGTCCAGTGCTAGTTTTAAAAAAATAAACCTATATTCTTTGTGCATGTGTTCTAAACAGAATAATTTGGGGAGTAAATGCAGTCTCTGAATATTTTATCATAGCAAAAAAGGGACAAATTGTGGGAGGTGATATCATTATGTTTAAAAAGAAAAGAGATGAATCTTCTATAGTTGGAGCTTGTGTAGTCCAGAGTGGTGCAATCTCCCCTAAATCTCAGGTGCTTCCCACTCCTTTCAGGTGCAGCTGGTCCAACTACTTTCAGTCCTCTGGGAGCTGTGATTAAAATGCACATTGCCTGGCCTATATGAAGCCATTATGGAAATTAGAAAAAGTGCCCTTTCTGGACAGATGCATTTTATTTATTTATTTTTATTTCAAAAATTTTTTTAAATTTATTTAATTGTTTTTCAAGTACAGTTTTCTGTCTATTACTCCCATCCCATCCCACCCCCGGTACTCCCTCCTCCCTCCCATTTCCACCCTTCTCAGTTGTTGTCCATGTATCCTTTATATATGTTCCTCTAAATCCCTCCCCTATTTCCCCTGAAATTCCCTCCCCTCTTCCTTCTGGTCACTGTCAGCCTGTTCTCTATTTCAGTGTCTTTGGTTATATTTTGCTTGCTTGTTTGTTTTGTTGTTTAGCTTCCTATTAAAGGTGAGACCATATGGTATTTGTCCTTCAACACCTGGCTTATTTCACTCAGCATAGTGCTTTCCAGTTCCATCCATGCTGTTGCAAAAGGTAGGAGCTCCTTCTTTCTTTCTGCGGCATAGAATTCCATTGTGTATATGTACCATAGTTTTTTGAACCATTCATTTACTGACAGGCACCTAGGTTGCTTCCAACTCTTAGCTATTGTAAATTGTGCTACTATGAACATTGGGGTGCATATGTTCTTTGGGATTGGTGTTTTAGGGTTCTCAAGATACAATCCTAGCAGTGGAATTGCTGGGTCAAAAGGCAAGTCCAATTTTACTTTTCTGAGAAAATTCCATACTGTTTTCCATAATGGTTGTACCAGTCTGCAATCCCATCAACAGTGGACCAGAGTCCCCTTTTCCCCACACCCTCTCCAACATTTGTTGTGTATTGCTTTGTTTATGATAGCCATTCTCACCCGTGTAAAGTGGTATCTCATTGCGGTTTTAATTTGCATCTCTCTGATAGCAAGTGATATTGAGCATCTCTTCATGTGTCTCTGGATCCTCTGTATGCCCTCCTTGGAGAAGTGTCTGTTCAAGTCCTTTCCCCATTTTTTAAACCAGAGCACTTGGCCTGGTCATGGTGAGCCAGGCAGGAGCTAAGTTCAGCCCCACCTGACTCCCAAAGTACAAATGTACTTTGGGTACATTTGTGTAATACATACATTAAGCTCCTTGTCCCAAAGGTTTACTAGATCCAAATCTCTAGACAGGACACTCCCACTGTTAACCAGGTGCCCAGGTAGCTGCATTATATCAAATTCACATTTGTGTCACTATGCAGTTGCCCTTGAGTATATGGTCTGATTAAGTCTATAAGGGTCTGTTGGCCTTCAAGCCTCAAATCCTTAGAGCTGATGCCATGACTTCTAGGATAAAAATGGGCCCACTGTATGGAACAGAAAAGCAATTGTATTTTATCTTGAATTTAAACAGTATTTGGGAATGTTTGCACGGATTTTTTTTCTCTTTGCTGTTCTCATTCACACTAGTCCAGGGAAGCAAAGCAGATTAAACCACAGTTGTCCTTTTTTAGTATCTGTGAATAGTTATGCTAAGAGTTGATGTTCTATCACCACCATATTTAGGCCCTAATTATTTTCTTTTTCCTTGGGGATCTGTGTAGCAGCCTCTTGACTGGCTGTCTAGCTTCTAATCTGTTCTCTCCTCTAATTCATAAAAGGCCATACTTTCTAATGATGCTTCAGTGACTTTTTCCTGGGTGGAGGAACAGTCCAAACTCCTCAATAATGGCATGCCAAATCTTGATCAGAACGCAGGTCTCTCTATGTAAAAGCCCAGGCCCTAAAGGGCACAACCATCTCTACATGGCCTGCCACTTTCCTTTTTTCTCTGACCACGTCACCCACTTTCTCTCCTTTCCTCACTCAAATTTAGCTACCTTGGCTTCCTTGCTATTTCTTTTTCCTGCGATGATTTCCTGCCGCACATTAGATTCAGACACGAACGTCTCCTCAGCGAGTCTTTCCTTGGCTACATTATTTGAAATTTCAGCCTCCCTCCACTCCACACATTGCAGAGCCTTATTCCCTCTTTTGCCTTTCCTCCTTAAACAATTATTAACATCTAACATAGTCCCTATTTTATTTAGCTTGCCCATTATTTTTCTCTTCTACTAGGATTTAAGCTCCATCGGAATAGGGATTTGTGTGTTTTAACTTTGAGTCTCACATTCCCAGTGCCTAGAACAGAACAGAACATGCAGCTGGCAGTCAATAAATACTAGGCAAGTGGAGGACTGCTTGCCTCTTCATCCTTATGTCTCATCAAACTTCTTCATCTCCTACCTGCTCACATCTTTGCAATCTACCTACTCTCTGTGTAAACAGGCTTATCCTTTCAGGTATGGCTCAAAAGAAACCTGCTTGAAAGCTTCCCTGAGCCCTCCTCTGTGCAAGCAAAGTACTTTTCTTTGCATGGAACCAACCCCATGGCTTTGAGTCTACATTTTTGCCTGCTCTTGAGGGTCTTATTTGGCTTGGTATTCTCAGTCTCTAGCACAGGATGGGTATGCCTTAAATGTGTATTAACTAAAGATATGAGAAAAGGAAGCCACTATAGATCTGGAGGATTGTCTCATATTTCATTCATCCTTACAGTCTCCCTAGAATTTTGCTGTATTAGAATAGGTGCTTAATAAAGCTCTAAAGGAAGTCATCATTAACTCTTGATGACAAATCCCAATGCCTGATGAGAAATTTAAAATATATTTGTTTTAATAGTGAATTTTGTAGAGGTCTTCTTATTTTACAGCTTTTAACTTTAGATCGTTGACCAGATCTCACTGTGTTCAGACAGGGCAGGCAAAATCTCTTTCTAACATCTGTCAGGATACAGTGATTGGGGAATGGATATTTCAAGGACCAAAGTTTGTGTGTGTGTTCTGAACAACATGCATCAGTGGCTTTGCTTACCTGCATCAGTGTTGTTGGTAACGAGTGCTTTCTCTGTGAATGCTTTGTTTCTTCAGAACAGGACTTCCATGGAACAGAGTGGCTTAATTGTGCAATTACAGTTTCATCTATGAAACTTTTGAATAAAAATGAAAAAAGAAAACCTGGGGAGTTCTAAATCTGTTTACTATTCTGTAGAGTAGGTGATCAACAGGAGATTTTTTCATAAAAGCATTAATGTTCTGAATGTTATTTATACTAATCATGATAAAAAATGTCATCTTAGTAATGCCTATAAAAAATTTACATACTGGTTATGTTTCAACTTAGCCTAGATTCAGATAGCCCAGATTTTAGCAGCAGTTTGCTGTGACTGATTTGTAATGGTGCTTATTTCCTAATTGAGTCAACTTTATGAAAGGCTATAGGAGAAAAACACTGGATAGGACATTGCCATTCTCCAAGAGTGGAGCTTTTGCTATTTTTAAAAGACCAGAAGTACGTCATGCGATTTCTCAGTGGACGGTAACATCCCAGTAGAAACACCTCTATAAACTGCCAGGTAAACACATATTAAATTATTCCTCAGTGTGTGCATTTGTTACTTTGAGGAGATCATATGCAGTAGCAAATCCCTCTTTATCATTTGCAGCCAGAACCAATAGTTAGCTAGTTTATCAGTTTAAGTGATAAAAGTTCACCGAAAACAAACAAACCATGTGTTTGAAACATTTTAAATTTCAAACATGGAAATGTGCATTTTTTCTCCAAACTGTTAAGGTGTGGATGGTTGTGCTCATTGAAGTTTCAAACTGAACTCTTAATAAATGACACCCATAATGTACCACAAAGATTTTCACCTTTAGTTGCTTTAAAGTGAACCTAGAAGTTAGACACAAATAACTGGTCTCAGGAGCAGAATTCTTCAGTCTTTCCCAGTTGTTTGGCCCACACGACCACACCAACAGGGTTGTTTGTTTTCTAGGTGACTTATTCTTGTCAGTACTTCCCAAAGCATTCAGTTTAGTTTCTGCAGAATGAACCTTTTGTTTTATAATCATATTTCATTGATTTTTATAATATTTCATTAAATGATGAAACTGTTCTAGTCATGTCTGAGAACAACTAACTGACTCTTCATAAATCAGCCAGTAAAACAGAAGTGCCTAGGAGTAATAGGGTGTGGTTTACTAGTGTAGTTTATTTAGCCTGCTGTGGACATCAATATATATTATAGCAGGAATAATGATTTTGATAAACCTGGTAACATAAGCACACATGTAGTCATAATTTTTTATTTGCTCCTGTTTCTGTATAACTTAAAAAGAGATGAAATTTCAACTGCAGTGAAAATGGTTCTAAGAGGCCAAGAGCATACCTTTCACACTTGCATTCGTGCACACAGGCATGCTGTGAGAGAACAACTTGTAACATTTATCTATAGCTGCTAATTTGACTACTATCTCCTTCATTTTAATCTGGCCCGGGTGAAGTTCATTATCTCCTTTCTTAAGCCTTCTTCTGATTTCCCAGTCTCTTAGAATTACTGTCATTTCTCCAACCTTCAAGGTATTCAGTATAGTTACAAAAAGTAATCGATTTTTAGCTTTGTTCCTATTATGTCTGGTCAGTTAACAGATCTTGTCATGTGGGAAATGCATCATCCTTTCTATTTGAATAGCCACCCCCTTTTCCTCCAGCCTTGAGCATCCTTGAAGCTGTGGGCTGATTCTTCTTCCACAAATCCCACTTTCAACATTTCACTTGCTCAAAATTCTCAGTGGCTTTTCACTAACTGCAACATAAAATAGAAAATATTTGTCTTAGCCCTCCAGGCCGTTCTCAACAGAGTCCCATTCTCATTTCAAATGTCAGCTCCTGCTCTTTTTATGCCCTCTGGGAACCTGCTGCAACCATGTGAGGAGGGCCTTTTCTCCTCCTCCAAGCTCACACTCTTTCCTCATGCCTATGCTCATACTGAGTTATTTGGCCTGTAAAAGCTTAAGTTTTGTATTCAGCTTATTCATTTCCTAAAAGGTCCTGCTTGAATCTTTCTTCCGAGGGGTTTTGCACTAGACTGGGAGTGGCTGGATGTCAGGGGTTGCTAATTCTCACACTAAACCAGGTATTTTGCATTTTTTCCCAAGGAAAATCTAATTTGTTATTATTATTGTTCACTTACAGTTATCCCCATTTCCCCCCCATTACTGTCTTCTGCCTACCCACCCCAACCTCCTACGTTCAACCCCTCCACCCCACCTCCACATTGTCTTGGTCTATGGGTCCTTCATGTTCTTTGGTGACCCTTTCCCTTCTTTTTCCTGTTTAAGAACATCTCTTTTCTGTTAGACAGTGAGCACTAGAGGGCAGGGACCACAGCCTAGTCATTCTATGGCTACCACACCAGGTGCTCAGTGCAGGTGTGCAAAATAGAAGGTACTTTGTACGCTCTGAAGGAAAGATACAAAGATAAAAATTTAAGAGGGGGTCATAAGTGGCTCTGTTTTCTAGTTGATAAACAGGTATATTGCATTTTTATTAGTAGTTAATACCAACTAGAAAATAAAGCCACTTAGAGTAACAATCCCCTCTTAAACTTTTCTTTTTGTATCTTCCCTTCAGAGTATACAGAGTACCTTCCATTTTGCACACCTGCACTGAGCACCTGGTGTGGGAGCCATAAGAATGACTAGGCTGTGGTCCCTGCCCTGTAGGTGTTCACTAACAGAAAAGACATGTTCTTAAACACACACATCTAATATTAAGTAAATAGATGCTAATATTTGTTCCAGCAAAGTTGTTTATTATATTTAAGTGAGAATTTAAGGAAAGATGAGATTTAACTCTAGTAATAGATAGGAGGGCCTCTGGCGTGGAGGGGTTGATATCTGAATTACAGGTTAAATTAAACATTTGAATCTGGGTGTCACTGATAGAATAGGAGAGATCCTTATTTATTTTCTTGTAAAACGTTTATTTCAAGGGAGGGTTAAATGGTTTGTTAATGAAGTAGGCATTAGGAAAACTTAATAACTTGATCTGGTTCACATAATTCATCAGTTGCAGACACTCAAGGGCTCTTATTCTACCACCAGGGGTTTTGAGCAATAATTTCTGTTACTTCCTCAAGTTGTGTTAGCATTCTTTAGAGTCACCTGAACATATGGAGGAATCCGAGTTCTTAGAGGGTGAGAAACTTTCAGCCCACCGCCCCCTAATATACACTCAAATCACTCAAGAATGTTTCCTTTTGAAAGCACTTCAAACCTGCCGTGGTATTAGCCTTTGGGGGGGAGAAGAAAGGTGGGTAACATAAAATATTGACCAAGACTTTGAAGATGGGTAATATGTTTTTCTCCTTAGGATGCTAAATCACACATCACTGCACATGTGCACAGAAAATAAAAAATGTCAGAAATGCATTTATATAAACCGTGGATTATATTTGCATATGCAGGATTTCAGCTTGGCCCTCCTACCTTTAGACCAGCAATGACTGATGCTTTCTAGTTTGCCTTTAAAAGATTTTTCTAGTCCTAGGGTTTTGCTGTATATTAAAACTATTATATCTTGAGCGCGGGCCTGCGAACCAGAGGATCGAGGTTCGATTCCCAGTCAGGGTACATGCCTGGGTTGCAGGCTGGTTCCCTGCAGGCCAACTCCCAGCAGGGGACACAAGAAAGGCAACCGTACATTGATGTTTCTCTCCCTCTCCTTCCCCTCTAAAGATAAATAAATAAATAAAAATATTTAAAAAATAAAATAAAATAAAACTACTATATCAATGCAAGGTGAATGGGATTTATTAAACTAAAGGCCTACACTATCTAATACAGAAGCCACTGACTCCATGTCTACTTAAACTCAAAATTAAAAATTATTTCCTTAGGCACATATCAGGTATTCCATACTGAATTGAAATGTGCACTAAATTGTAAAATACTTAACCAAATTGTAAAGATTTAATACGAATACCAACTGTCAAATATTAACAATTTTTATATTGATTATATGTTGACTTGACAATATTTTGGACATATTGGGTAAAGTAAAATATATTAAAGCTAATTTCTTGGAAAAAGGCAAATTTTACCTCTTTTAGTTTTTTATCATTAATTAAAAACTTAAAATTACTTCTGTGGGTCACATATTTCTATTTGACAGTGCTAGCTTATAAAACTTATGTTAATTTTTAGAGCCCTGGCTGGTGTAGCTCAGTGGATTGAGCGCGGGCCTGCGAACCACACGATCGTGGTTTGATTCCCAGTCAGGGCACATTCCTGGATTGCAGGCCAGTTCCCAGCAGGGAACTCACAAGAGGCAACCATGTATTTGACTCACAAGAGGCAAATACATTGATATTTCTCTCCTTCTCTCCTTCCCTTCCCCTCTAAAGATAAATAAATAAAATCTTTAAAAAAGCATGTTAATTTTTAGTCCCATTATTTTATTGTAAAAGTTTACACTGAATGGACTTGGCTAAAAATTTTAGAATATAGGGTAATTGATAGTGAGTAAAACATGATGTAGATAATTTTGTAATTTCTGAAAATGTTTTGCTTGTGATTTTGACTAAATTTACCAACCAATATTTTCCTTCTTTCTTCCCTTTTTTCCTAAAATTAAAGACCTTTAGGTCATTAATTGATCATCCCTGTTCAGGTCATTATCTTTTTTTAAATAAAGTTCTAAATGTATTGCTGGTAGGACCTGTTGTTCATGCACCTTCACCAGCAGCTGGGACATCCCTGCCTTTGGTGTTTCTGGTATAAGTTACTTGAGCTCTGTGCTTTGAAACTAGTTTAAGAACTAAAGAACTCCTGAAGGGCTGCCCTGACCAAAGAACCAGGAATCTTCGGTCTCTCAGAGACAACAGTGGGATTTATAAGGTTACTGTTTGGGAACCTCCCTACAGAGTTTGGCATATGTTGTTGCTTTGTCAAACTAAACTAAATTCTTGAGCTTGTTTCAGATTTTGCCTTTGAACCACTTCTTTGTGGCCTTTCCCCTAGATTTGTTCGTCGGGTCTTTTTCTTTCTTGGCTGACTTTCTGGCATCTTTCTTCTTGTCGTTCTTGGGCAGTGCATGAAACTCGCTGCTGCCACTGCAGCTTCCATAAGATGTGCCCAGGCCATTACCTTTTAAAATTGTTCTTGGTTTTGAGCTAGTTTAGACCTTAATCTTAGTTCCTTGATTGGCTAGTGAGTAAGGCTAACTGAATGATGGGGATTAGGATTCAAATATTTTATAAATGCTTCCACTGCAGCTTTTTTTTTTAATGGGAACTTACAGTCAATACGATATCCAAAGCAGTACACTTAATCTCAAGTATTTTCAGGCTCAGACCTGAGTCAGATTTTTCAGTGCATGAAAAGATGAGAACCATTTATTTGCCAATTAGAAAAATCCTTGTTTCCTACTAAAACATTTGACTCAGTAGCTCTCGTGTAGAAACGCTGTGAATGTTTCCACAAAGTTGCTTAATTTATTTATGTGAGTTCAAACTAGGTTCAGTGTAATTTTTCAGTTAGTTTAAGTGTAGGCGTGTTAGTATTATATAAACCCTATTTGGCTATTAGTACTGTTGTCATTTGTTTATTTAAAAAGGCTTATCTTAGGCAAAGAACAGGCTTCCTAACTTATGAATTGTTAATATTTTATTTTTTATGATATTTGGAACATCAAAATATAGTATTGGTTAGGGAAGGAAAAAAACCCTTGTGAATTTGATGGAAAATGAGAAACCTTTCAAAGATAAGGGCATTGCTATGGTTTTAGGCTAACCTTACTGAAACTGTTTGTAATGACACACTGAAATATTGGTAAAGGAAAAACAGTGCCTTTCTATGTACCATGGGGGCTGTGTAATTTGGTAGTACAAAGACAGAGCACCAAAAGATAAGGCCATATAGTAGTATTAGGGCTTTTGCTGAATTGAATCACACTGATGTCTGAATATTTTCCAGTATTAAACTCTTTCTTCTAAACTTAAATATTGTCCTGTTTCTCTGTCTGTGGTAGAATATCCATGGAAACAAAGTGTTTTCCTCCTGTGTTCACATTGGTTACTTACCGATCCTGCTTTAGGAAAAACCAAACAGATATGTAAGGGAGAAAAAGAGTATTTCATGTGGCCCCTTTCTTTACTATGGAAGACCCAGAGAAATGTTTATTTATCAATAGCCAACTTCAGTCCAGGTATTTGGCTTCAGGGCTACACAGCAGTAGAAATGTTGTTACTGGAGTCTGTAGGGTGACAAGAAATTATTGTTTCTGAAGATGGCTCGTCACTTTTTTTCTCACAGGACTTGGCTGGGGTTCAGTGCTCTCTTTGGTGTTATTTGAATGGTATTTTATCAGTCAGACAAAATAATATTCAGCTATTAATATCGTTCTGCTAAAACAGTTTAGAATAGAGATTTAATGTTCTCTTCAGTGAAGGGCTTGTGCCCACCGTGCAGGACTGTAATAAAAGAGAAACAAATGAGGCAGCTCAAAGTTATGGCTCTCCATGGCTTTTAGGTTTCTCATACATTTTTATAAAACATATATCAGAACTTCTGAATTGTTAAATTGGGTTATTTTTTAATACAGTTGTATTCAAATATGGACCTGAGAGTAACCTATTACTTTCAGCATTCGGAACAGGTTCTCTCCTGACTTACACACTTACTGCTGCTATTATGTCCCCTCTGGTCTGTAGCCTGGAGAGGACGATTGACCCCAAACTGTGCTCCTAGTTGATCTTGAAGTAAACTGGTGCACCTCCAGCCCAGCCCCAGGCTCACCTTCTCGCTCTTAGGCAAACAGGTAATGAGTCACATATCTCTTTTCTCATCTGTGAAAGAAGTGTTTAGAAGGTGTCACTTGCAGGTTCCCCAGTGGATTTAAAGAACAAAGATGAGATCAAAGATGTCATGTGAGTCTCTCACATTGCTACTATTTATTCAATAACTTGCACACCCTCTAGAAACCCAGGAGAGCTTTAAAGAACAGAAGGTAAATTTTAGCTCAAATATTAGAGTCAGATGTTATTATATGTTTGGGGGAATGTACTTTTTTGAAAAGCTGATAATTAGGGTTTGATTAAGTAAGCATCACCCTAAATAACTTTCTGAAGAGACTCTCATATGATGTGGTCCAGCTGTGGTACTGGGAGGGTGCTGAATAGGTGGTTGACCTTGGTGTGGGAGAGGGTAAGATTCAGTGTAAAATGACCTTCAGCAGTGATTCTTCTGCCCCACCCTAGAAATTTACCCCAGCCTCAAATGAAGGAGGACCATGGAGTCTGTAAAGCCAGGAATGAGGTTTGTTACTTCAAAAAGTGTAACTGCTGTCCCAACTCTTCGAAATTACAGCAGTTTAAGCCTCTGGTCTTCCTCTTGCACTAATCTGTTCCTCTCAGTCTGGAAATAGGAGGAGGGGGAGAAGCCAGGATCATTCAAAATAGATGGATCACCGTGGCAGATTGTTTTGACTTAGTAAAGTTCTTAGCATTAAAACAAACATCCCGAAAACACATTAGCCTCCCACCATAAGAGTGGAAACACACAAAGCAGGAAGCCTGCTGGGGTCTTTAGGGAAATCTTGAGTGCTTTGGGATGATTTATTTTCAGAGGGTTTGAACTAGATCAGCTCAAGAGAGAAGATGGGAACATTCAGGATGGTGGGAAAGCAAAGTAATTGACTCCTTTTCCTTCTAAATAATGGTCTCCCTGGAAAGCCATCACAAGTAAATGTTTTGTTCTACTGCTTCATGGAAGCACACAGTGGAGTAAAGTTATGGATTGCATGGGACAGGCTTTTTTGTAAGTGCCAGCAACATGAGATGCTCTCATTGGGGTGTAGGACCAGCCCCTACGTACCCTATATGATGCCATGGCTGGGTTAATGCAAAGTTTGTCTCTTGTCAAATTAAGAAAAAACTGCAGAAGTCTTGTGGCTGTGAAGTGGATTTGGCTTCTGAACCCACAAACCAGGATTTTGAGTAGTAAGATATTTAATGAGCACTCCTAACCCAAGTTTACAAACACATTGCTAGAAAAGATTTACCCAAGCAGAAGGAAAACCAAAGTTCTGATACTTAGAGGACGACTTACTTACCTAACTATGAACCCGCTTCTCTTTCAAGCTCCAAACACCTCTATTGGATGTTATTAGGAGTGGTCCTTTAAGACGAAGGTGAACTCCCTAAAACTCTCTCAATGAAAACAACATTGTTAGACAGGTTCAGAGAAAAAGGAAATCAGAAATTCTGTCCATGTGTGTGTGTTGCACACATGAGTGTGTTTGAATAATTTTTCAGGAAGCTCAGGAGCAATGAGTTCTTCTTTATTATGAAATCACCGCAGTCCTCTTTCCTACAGTGGTCGTAGTTATAACCACAGGGATGTTGTGTTCTCAAACAAACATTCAAGCTCCCTGATACCAGGTTGCCTGAAGCCAAGCTTCACATATGAAATGCATGCAACAATGCCTCTTAGTAATCCCCCCACTTGCTCGTCATTGGCTTTCCCCTCTCACAGTGGAAGTGTCTTTAGAGTCTGCTCCTACTTTTGTTCATTTTAGTTTCATTGTGGCTGTTCTAAACAATGAAAATGTAGAGTTTCTTAAGATGTAGCACCTGGCACTTAAGGGCCTGATGGGGTGTTTACATGTAGAAATAAATGCTCTCTTTTAAGAAATTCTTCATGATAATACTTGTATGCCATTGGAACAGTTGGAAACAGGAAAATTAGATCCACTTGCATGCCAGAAAGCTCTGTTTTTAACACATGATTATTTTATTGAGGTGTACATTAATTAATCCTGAAATAAGATCCTGTGTGACATTCAAAGTTGTGTTGAGTAGCTCAGAGTTTAAATATTTTAGTTTTACAACTCTGTTATGCTGGCAGCCAACAGTGGTGTCTCCGTGAAGTCAGCATATGAGCCCTGCTTGTGATGACATCTGGAAAGCTTGTTTTATCTATAAGCACAGTTGTAGACAAATGAAAGCAGACAGATGTAAGGCTGGGGTGGCATCTTTGCCTCAAGCACTCTCTGGCTGTACATTTTCCAGTGTGTCAAAAATGGGAGCTTTTTTTCAGGGCGGAATAAAAACATCCCATCACATCTATATACCAGCTACTGTGCTGCCTTTTCTGAGCTCTGAGGTGTAAAATGGCATCCATTGTTCAAAATTTAACAAGAGGGTGAGTCAGGAGTCAGTAGGAGGTGCCTGAGTATAAAGGTGCTTGACACAAAGGCAAAAGAAGACTTGGTATCATTGTAAGTTAATCACAGCTCCCTTCTGGGAGAGCCAGGAGGAGTAGAATTGTTGGAAGCAGATTTGGTGCTCCAGGTATACTTTTTTTTGCTGCCGTCATTATCAGTCGCAGGATACAGTGTCTGCTGTGTATTGAGCACCCATTATGTACAGAGAAGTCCACTTAGTCGTCTGTTTGGGTGGGTCAGAGATAAGCTTTAGGAACAGTGTTAGGTTTAAAGATGAGTGTTTGGAAGTGTGAAAGTCATTGACATCATTTCATGGCTGGCTTTCACATCATTTTGCTAAGGGACCATTCTTTAAGAAATTTTTATACAATTTTTAACTTGCCTTTTAGACTACTCTTTTTGGTTGTACAAATAAGTACATCTCAAAATATGTATACATGCATGCATATGTATTTGCTGGGATTTGGGTTTAAGCAAACACTTTTCTAAGTTCTTGTCCTTGCAATAGCAGTAGAATTTACTGTACCTGTTAATGTGGGAAGTTCATACATTTTTCATCTCTTGGTATTTCTAGCTCCATATTCCATACCATGTAACCATTGCTAATTATTGTTAAATATTTTTTACTGAAATTGTAGTCTGTTTAAGGACTAAATTACTTGCAGCAAGAAACATGTAACTTTATAGTATGAGTCTTCTATTTGAGGAAACCACACAAGAAACCACAAGATACATGTAATTTGAGAGTAGTGAAATAATGGAAGTGTAGGGAAAGTAGAATGGCCTAGGGAAGTGAAATATGTTCAGTTGTTTGTCAAGCACAAAAGTATCTCTTGGATTCAGTAGCAGCTAGCTTTTTTAGTGGCTCACGGTAGTTGAGAAGAACATCCTTTCTTTATTTTTTTACTTTCTTTTTAGCAATAAAGTTGCATTATGCTATTAACAGGGGAAAACACAGATGTCCATATCCTGTCCCATTCCCACCACACCATTATCAATCCTTTCAAAGTGGGTAGTGTTGAGAGCCACTGAGCCCTGATAAGTGCTTTTATGTGTACAAAATGGGACTTTTTTGTTTTACATGCTGTTAGGCATGGGAGAGAAGATATACAGGTATCAAAAGTGTACAGTAAATCGCCATTTGTACTTGCAAAGTCTAAATGGTTTGTTCAGGTTTTAGTAACACCTGAGTGAGCTGATGGGCCAGCCAAGAGGAGCCCTGGACCTTTTCAGACATTTCACTTAAGGCCATCTGAGGGGTCCAGTGACCCCATTAGTGTTCCCCAAGACCCAGTCTGGCCCCAAGTGTTCTTTATGCAGTTTTTTATGCAGTAGTGGTTGACTCCTCTAAGTTTATTTATTTAAATTGGGAACACAGGGGAGGGAATCTTGAGATCCTAGTTTTGCATAATAAATGTTAGGTGTAACAGGTTTTATAAATTTTCTGCAGGCTGTGGAGTTTAGCAACCAGGAAGGTTTCATGTCCCATCATCCTTCTGAATCTGAGGGTCTCAGAGTCCATTTCTATAAACCCCTTTCCTCAGTGCTAATTTACAATTTAAACTATTAAAGTAGAGACTGCGATTCCTTTTCATGTCACTCAGTATAAAAAGGTTTTTCCCCTCTTGGTTTGAATTTCTATAGCTGAATATTTAGAGAAATTTTTAAATGTTTGCCAACACTGTTAGATTGACATAATGGGATATAATAACCAGAAGGGATCTTATACCAATACGATTTTGATTTGTTTATAAATTAAACTATGCTGCTAAATCTACAGTACTATTTAGTCATCTCGAATTAATCAAAAAGAACCTGGGAGGTTGTGTTTGGCCAAGATTAAATTATTCTTTTGGTAACATTAAAAGAAAATTATGAATCCCCTCATGATATCGGTATTATTTTTTATTGACATGTTGATCTATTTTATTATTGATAACATTTTTGGTGTTTAAAATATGCTATATGTATAGTGTTAAGTCCATTACATGTGTTAATTATATTATTATATTGCAGTTGGTTCTATTATATTATTACCTCCATTTGGTCGATGACTACAAAGGTTCAGAAAAGTTAATTAACCTGCTAAAATCACATATCTTTGTATATTGGACTGTGTGTAGGCATTGATTTATTTTTCAGTGTACATATTTACTTACTCTTCCAAATACATTTTAACCATAATGCACCTTGTACCTGTTTTTTACTCAGAAACAAATAATATGTTGATTTTAAAAAATGCATTGAAATTGAGCATTATTTCAGTCTTCTCAAATAAAAATAACCAATCAGTTGGTCAGTTTGCAGCATCATGAGTAGTGGTAGTAACTAGCATTAGATTTCTATCAGGCATAGAATTCTTTTGTTTGCTAGAGAGGCGGCGTGGTATATTGGTTGGTTGAAAAGTCTGTGGTGTAACTTTGGGTCAAGATGGAGGCGTAGATAAACATAGCTTGCCTCCTCACACAAGCACATCAAAATTACAACTAAAATATAGAACAACTGTCACTCAGAATGATCAAAAATCAATTTGAATGGAAGTCTGACAACTACAGAATTAAAGAAACCACATCTATCCAGACTAGTGGGAGGGATGGGCTGGTCCCACACCCAAGTGTGATGGACAAAAATATGGGAGGCATGTCTCAGGAGTGAGGAGTTCCAACCCCATACCAAAGCCCCCAGCCCAGGGTTCCAGTGCTAAGAAGGTAAGTCCCCATAACTTCTGGCTATAAAAAACAGTAGGGATTGAGTTGGTGAAAGAAACTTCTGGAGTCCCAAGCAGCTCCTCTTAAAGAACCCACATATGGACTTACTCAGACTCATTTCCTCTGAGCTCCAGCACCAGGCTAGCAGCTTGAAAGGCACTAGAGGGAGGAACTGAAGTATCTGGCATCAGGGTGAGAGCTAGGGGCACCTTTCTCTGAGACAGGAAGGTGGGCACAGAACATTGTTCCTTTTCTGAACCCTCCTTCCACAGAGCCACACAGCTGGCCAGCAGGTGTCATATCCAAGACTCCATCAACCTGGCTCACACCATTTCCCCACCCTGGAGAGCTCCTGAGGCTCCACCCTACCCAAATTACTGGCCAACTCGGGCTGTTAACAGTGGCTTTTTCATACAAATGGCTGGTTTTGGCTCACACTTCACAACTTCCTAAATTCTCTCTAACAAGCAATAGCCAGCCTCAACAAGCCCCCTGCCATGACACCTCTTGCTAGGTGGCCCCAGGCCTGTGACTAGCAGCAGCCAGCCTGGGTTTGCAGCTTGGCTTTTCCTGGGAACCTCCAAGCGTAGCACAAGTAGCAGCTATCTGTAGATTGTTTTATAGCTCATGTGGTGTGGCCCTGGGAAGAACACAGATGAGGGCTGATGTTGGCCTACATCACCTGGTGAAACCCCAAAGCCTGCATACCCACTGCACTGCAGCAGACCTAAACAGAAACTATCCTGCCCCTGCCCCTCCCCCTCTACAGCTGATCCTCCAGAGGGTGGAAGTTGGTGGTAAGTGGTCACAGCCAGTCCTTGCAGCTGACTGGCCTGGGTAAATCCCTCCCATTTATCTGCCAACAGCAACTAAGTCTCAATAATAAGAGGAGGATATATGAGCCCACACAAAGAGTACACCTCAAGTACCTTGTTTGGGTGATAGGGGAGGCTGTGCCACTGGACTCTATAGGACACCTACTACCAGTGCCACACTACCAAGACAGGGAGTCAAAGCAGCTCTGCCTAATGCATAGAAACAAACACAGGGATGTTGCCCATATGAGGAGACACAAACATGGCCCAAATGAAAAAACAAATCAAAACTCCAGAAAAGGAACTAAACAAAATGGAGAAAAACAATCTATCAGGTACAGACTTCAAAACACTGGTTATAAAGATGCTCAAGGAACTTAGTGAGGAGCTCAACAGCATGAAACAGATCCAGTCAGAAATGAGGGATACACTTATTCAAACAAAGAACACTTTACAGGGAAATAAAAATAGAGTGTATGAAGCCCAGAATCAAATCAATGATTTGGAACGAGAGGAACCAAAAAAACAAGCAAAAAGAATTAAAGAAAAAAACAGGGATAGTGAAAGAGCCTCTAGGACAACTTCAAGAGGTCCAACATTTACATCACAAGGGTGCCAGAAGGAGAAGAGAAAGAGCAAGAAATTGGAAGTCTATTTGAAAATATGATGAAAGAAAACTTCCCCAATTTAGGGAAGGAAATAGACATGCAAGTCCAGGAAGCCTAGAGAGACCCAAACAAGATGGATGCAAAGAGGCCCACTCCAAGACCCATCATAAGTAAAATTAGAAAGTTTAAAGATAAAGAGAGAATCTTAAAAGCATCAAGAAAAAAGTTAGTTTCCTACAGAGGATTTCCCATGAGACTGTCAGCTGATTTCTCAAAAGAAACTATACAGGTTAGAAGAGATTGGCAAGAAATATTCAAAGTCACAAAAAGCAGGGTCCTATAACCAAGATTGCCCTACTCAGCAAAGCTATCATTTAGAATTAAAGGGCAGATAAAGAGCTTCCCAGACAAGAAAAACCAAAGGAGTTCATTATCAGTAAACAATTATTATATGAACTGTTAAAGAGACTTATTTAGGAAAAAGATGACCAAAACTATGAACAATAAAATGGCAATAAATACATATCTACGAACAGCTGAATGTAAAAAAGGAACTAGTTGAACAAGAAGAACAGAGACAGAATCATGGATAAGGAGAGCATTTTGATGGTTGCCAGATGAGAGGAGGTATGGGGGAATGGGTGAAGAGGTAAGGGGATTAAGAAGTACAAATAGGTAGTTCTAGTATAGCCATGGGGATGTGAAGTACAGTGTAGGGAAGAGAGAAGCCGAAGAACTTACACACATGACCTGTGGACGTGAACGATGGTGTAGAGATGCCCTGAGGGAGTGGGGGTGCTGGTTGGAGGAGAGCAAAGGGGGAAAAGTGGGACAACTGTAATAGCGTAACTGATAAAATGTAATTTAAAAAAATAAGTAAATAAATAAATAAAAGTTTTTACAACATCCCTTAGAAAAAGAAAGAAAGAAAGAAAAAGTTTGTGATGTAGGTTGCTGCAGTTTAAATTCCATCTCTGCTTCTTTTGAGCTATGACTATGTGTGCCTCGTGTTTCAAGTTTTTTAAAATAGTAGTGATAATATAACTACTGTTTTATGAAGTTATGTGTATTGAATAAGCTAAAGTATGTAAAGCACTTAGAGTATATCTGCCATATAGTAAATATTGTGTGTGTATTAGCTTCTTATCATTGTTTTGTGGCTGTTACTATGATAACTTAATGTAACACATGGGGACCACAAGCAGCCTGTAAGTAATTTCCAGATTTTTAGAAATATTTGGAGAATACCAAAGGTAAGTATGCCTCTAAATGTTAAGCTATTACAGATAACATTTTACTATCTTTGTGCTAAGCTGTTAAACAGATAAATAACCTAGCAGACAGTCTACCCAGAGTGCATAAAGAAGGAGTGTAGAACTCAAGTGCAAGTGAGATTATTTAGGGTAAATTAAGCATTTGAAATGTTTGTATCTATGCTTTTTAAGTGAGTGCTGGCCCAGTAATATCAGTAGTTTTTTCCCTGAAATTGTAAAGTATATGACTGTTTCTCATGCTGATCAATAGATATGTAAAAGACTCTTACAAACAGATAAAATGATAATTGTAGAATTTAGATGATACATATATGGATGCTCACTGTACATTTTTTCAGCTTTTCTGTATGTTCAAAAATTTTAATTGAATTTATGAGTGGGAGACTCGTAATATGGTACATTTACACGATGGAATACTACTCAGTCATTAAAAAAGAAGGAAACCTTACTTTTGTGATGGCATGAATAGAACTGGAGAGTATTATGCTAAGTGAAATAAGGCAGTCAGAGAAAGACAAACACATGTGACTTCACGTATCAGTGGAATCTAATGAACAGAATGAACTAACAAACAAACAGAAACAGACTCAGAGATACAGAGAACAGACTGGCAATTGTCAGAAGGGAAGGGGGTTGGGAGCTAGGTGAAAAAGATGAAGGGATTAAGCAAAGAAAAAAACTCACAGACCTGTGTGTGGTGATTGCCAGAGGGAAGGAGGGAGGGGAGTGGGGGGAAGTGATGGAAGACTTGATTTGGAGTGGGAACACAATACAATATACAAATGATGTATTATAGAATTGTATACTGAAACCGTATAATTTTATTAACCACCCCAATAAATTCAATAACAAATTTAAAAAATAAGATGAGAAAGACAAAGAAAAAATATTGCCTCTCAGTCACTGAAAGTGAAACAAAACTCTGAAGATTGAAAACTTTTTCTAGTCCTGTGTTCCTGGGCATGATAACTGACAATTGAATGCTATGCAATATGCACAGGAACACATCCTCTGAAATACCATTGCAGTCTAACTTGGAGATATATTTCCAACCACCAGCTTTTTCTTTTTTTGAGTCCTTTTGTTTTCTATGAATTGAATTTCCATTTGAGTTTTGTTCATCTGCTTAATATCAGTGTCATGCTTCTTTTCATTAGTCAGAACTGGAAGGTGTTTGAGAGCCGGAAATGCAGGGAACCACAAGGTAGTTATTTCAATTTAATGACACTCTTACACAATGACATTCCTTTGTGATCTGTAAAAGAGTTTGCCAGGAACTTTATAGTTAATGTAGAGCTCACATTTCTGAAGCTAATAAGCATCTATATATTAGATGATCTATACTTACTAGATCTAACAATCCTTTCATCTTATAATTTGTATTAAACAATGTTTTAAAGATGAATATTTTGTGTTACATGAACACTGTTCATTAAAAGAGTAACATCAGCCCTGGCTGGGTAGCTTAGTTGTTTTGGAGCACTCTCCCGTGTATGCCAAAAATAGGTTTCAGGTTTGATACCCAGCTAGGGTATATGCCCAGGTTGTGAGTTCAATCCCCAGTTGGGGTGCATATGAAAGACACCAATGGATGTTTCTCTCTCTCCCCCTCACTCTCCCACAACCCTTCTTCTCTCTATAAAAATAAATAGAACATATCCTCGGGTGAGGATTAACAAAAAGAATAAGATCAGAAAATAAGTTATAGATGCCTTCTAAGGAAAAGGCAACATTTTATAATCATACAAAATAAGTTTGCAGTTGAGAATGTTTGTATTCTCTATCCTTTATGTCATGTTCCTCTTAAAGAAAAAGTGCACTTACTCGTTAACTACAGGGTTATGGTGATAAAGAATCCTCTTTCTCTGTGGCTCAGACCACAAACAGCATCTTGCGCTTAATGCTGAGTATCACATTGTATGAGGAGCACTGAGCAGTTGAAGGGTGACCACCACCAGTGACCGTGGTGGTTCCAGGTCTGCAGAAAGACAAACTGCTGGGAAGCAATTGTCAGAAGACACTGACAGTGTTTGGCCTGGAGGAGAGCCTGCCAGAGTGGAATCTCCTCCCCATCTATAAGGGCTTCTGCGTGGACCAGGAAGCAGACTGATTCTGGTAATGCCTGAAAGGACCAAAATGTATAGGAAGGCAGGTTTCAGCCCAGTGGAGGGAAAGAAGTATAGCAGTTAGAGCCATGAAATAGGGATTCGAACAGCCTCCTTATGTAATGAGCCAGATACAGCTGGGGTTTTTTCTGCCTGACCATTCCCGTCACCTGTTTGCAGTATATGGAAGGATACAGGGGCCCACCCAAGCCCTTTTCTAAGGAGAATGATCTTTCCTGAACACCTAGAGAAAGACATGCTGAGAAGTTCAAATAGGGAGGCCAGGTACCCTCCCCGCAAAATCAGAGTGTCCTCGTTGTTCTGGGAGTCAGTTCTAGAGTAGGAACTAAAGGAAGTTTCTTTCAAAGTCTATTATGTGGATGCAGTGTCTTTGGAAGCACTGAAGGGAAGGTACATCTTAAATCCATCTTCCACTAACAAAGAAATGGATGTGCCAGTTTTTTTGTTAAAAAGAGCAAAGTAATTCTGTAATGTCAAACCTGAATTATATTTTCAGTGTTAAATTGAAAATATAATTAGATATTTATCTGTTCTCCCTAAGTATTTTATAATCTTCATTTCTTTAGGGTTATAAGGAAACAGTCTAGTATATCAAATGTCTTCTGATGAAGGCCTTAATTTTTTTTAGCATGTTTGTAGCAACAAATCATGCAAAAACTTTGTTTCTTTGTGTTGGGGAAGTAAGCACAAACAATTAGAAATTTAAACATATTTAAGTAATATAAGAATAGCCCTCTCTTTTTGGAAACATGTTTGTTTGACCTTTTGAAATAACTGTCTATTAGTGATATGGCATTGGCTGTTTATAAGTTTTGAAGTCTTGGTTTGTTAAGTAAGTTAAGGAGAGCTGTGTTGTTTCTTTTGTTTTGTTTTTTTCCTCTATCAGGAATGTTTGTTTTTATAAGCAAATACTGGAAACTAAAGGTAATAATCAAAGAGCATTCTGAAGCTGAGTGATACATTCTTCAGGGGGTAGGCTCTATCTTGCTCCTTCCTTCTTTTTTCTGTCTCATTGGAGCAATATGGTGGCTCGGGACACTCTTACATCTAAGTTCCAGTGGAGCTAAAGTTCTACTTTATCTTTCTTATGGATCCTACACTGCTCCCAACAGTCTTCACTTGGTGGGGAGACACATGTAAAACCCACAAGAGATAAACTTTTTGTGCATTTCAAAACTTGAGCTTCATTACATGTATTTAAAATATAACTTTAGAAATAATCACCTTTAACGTGAAAGAGCTGTAGAAAATGACAAGAACTTGGAAAAATATCAGGAGACAGTGGTGGATTAATTCAGCATTTAGCCATTTGACCAGTATTTATTGAGTTCCTACTATGTGCCAGACAGCCGCTAGATTCTAGAAGTTAAAATAGTGAACAAGACAGATGTTGTTTCTGCCCTTATGGAGCTTATTAACTAGTGTGGGGAGACAATGTCACTAATCATATAAGAATAATATACATAAACTGTTATAAGTTCTTCAGAAACATACACACAGCTTTATTTAAAAAGAAAAGCAAGTAACTTAGGGCTCCTCTGGAGTTGTTTCCTTGATAAAGTGAGCTATGAGCCGAGATCTGAAAGATGAGTTGCAGTGCTTGCAGCAGGTGGACAGCGATGAAGGTTTGCAGGGAGGAGGAAGCTTGGCCTCCTGGACGAGCCAGCAGTGAGGACCTGACTGGAGTGACCTGGGGTGCAGTGGAGCGGCTCAAGGCCAGTGCAGGGCCCACCTCACACAATATAAGTTTGCCCTCTCTGCTCCACTGCTGCTTTTTGGTGGTCCTTCCAGAACTTTCCTAGGATTATATTATAATGAATCATAATCCTCTGTTATTTCAGGTGATGAAGACTCGTAGAAGCAGAACTAGCAATGGTGGCACAGTGTCCCAGCTCTTGGTGTCAGATCTTTACAGGGAAGTCGTTTTAGTTCTTAATGATGGATAAAGCAAACCTACTGTTCATACACTTCCCCCGCAGGCTGCCCTGGGAAGGAAGTTGATAGGAGATCTTTTGGACATGGGAATTGCTTCACTGTTGACAGAAAGATGTGGTGGATTTGATTAAATTAAATTAGGAGCATGTGTGTGCTTGACAAAGTGAGCTAATGAAAGAAAATGCATCAAAAGAATTTATGGTGAATTGATTAAAAATTTTCTTTGCAGAAAGTGCTTCTGGCTTAACACTTGGAATTATAAGGCTATGCCAGTGCTTCTAGGTTCTCACTTGCCTTTATAGTAGGCAGTTTGGGGACGCTTCTTTCCTTTGAGCAGCTGCTCTGTCTGTAGCATGCTCTGTTGCAGGCAAAAGTATTCCCAACCTGCAATCTGAATTGCATGGAGGAAAGAGGATAAAAGGCGCTATTTGATTTATTAATTTCTAGTGGATTAGAACTACAAATGTTTGCTATGTTTTTAATTTGAGAAGTAGGGAGAATCACAGCAGCTTTTAATTATGCATTTTGTGTAATGCAGTTCTGAATAGAGCAGAACAAAATTAAAATTGTGGATCAAATACTAAATCTGAGTGGATGCTAAAGTGAGCTGTAGTGTAATGCTAATGGTTTTGCGTCTTCCTGGCATTATGTCAATAATGGCTCTAATCACATTAAGTAGAGAGCCCATTAGCTTTTTCTTTGTAGCAGCATGTACCATAGCAACATACTCTGAGTTCTGAAATAACTTTTGACATATTTTTAAAAGCATTGCTGTGTTCAGGCTAAGAGGCAGCAAGTATATAACGTGTGCATGTGTGAACACAGTTGTCTTCACAATGCTGTATGTGCAGTGATGATGTTCTTTTGTTAGTGTGGGCAGATTAACTCTACCTAACACTGTCTTTAAGAAATGCATTCCCCAATACCATTATCTTTATAAATTTAATAGTTTGTATGCTGTTTTCATGACACTGAAGCTTTCCTAGATTTCAACATGGTATACAATCAAATCTACTTCTATACCATTATACTAAGAGGGATGAAAGGCCTTTTAATATTTCTTTTCTTTGCTCCGTTCCCAAATGGCATGGCATTTGCTAACTGTCCAGCTCTGTATAGGTCTATTTCTAAGTTGAAGTGGAACAGAGAAGTCTGGTTCAGGTTCTTTTTCTTTAATGTCATTTCAGGTCCATTTTGGTGCAATGCTTTGTGCTCCCAGGATGAGCCTACCATGTGGTGTTTATGATGGGTTCTTAGTAGGGACTGGGAGACTAAAACTAGTATAGTGTGTGAATGCTCCTTCTTTTTGAGCTATAACTTGGGGAAAACACAGAATATTTTCACACTTTTTTTTAAACAGGGAGAAAAACATCAATGTGTGGTTGCCTCTCAAGTGCCCCCCAGTGGGGACCTGGCCCGCACCCCAGGCATACACCCTGACCAAGAATCAAACCAGTGAGTGACCCCTTCATTTTTAGGCCAGTGCTCAATCCACTGAGCCACAACAGCCAGGGCTATTTTCACACTTTTAACCCATTAAAAATTTTTCAGAGGAAGCTTTAAGTACAGGGTCTGGCATAAATAATGCCCTCTTTTTATTACAAAATCTTCTATAATAAAATCATAAGCATGTAATTCTGTAATATATTATCACACTCAAACATACCATATGACATATAGGTGAAATGTTCAAAATAAAACTATAAATTATTACACCATGCTCAAACAGGCCTTACTTCTGTGGGACCCTGTATAACTCAAACCCTTTCAGTTTGTTTATTATCACATTGTATGAAAATAAACTAGGAAGTTGATGAGGGAATTTTCAAAAACAGTAGTGTCCAAAAGACACTTTATTCTCAGTATGTATACGATTTCATGACTTACCTTTTTCTGCAAACCTTCGTCTAACCCATATATAACTGGGTAGCCAGGCTTACAGTATTGATGGTTCATCTTTGATGTCTTCTTCTTTCTCACCTCCTCTATCTAACTGGCCCCCCAAAGGAAGTTGTTTCCGTTTTCTAAGTAAATATTGCTGCTTCAGCCTTCTAAGCAGCCCTTGAAATCATCCCTTTCCTTCTACCTGTGTACCCCAATTCAGACCCTCCTTGCCCCTTTCCTGTTTTCATGGTAATGTTCTTAAGTGTATAAGAACACTCCTTCTGCTGCATTATCAATGATGTTTTTAAGAAAGCAACAACATATAGTGATGTGTATATGGAGTTCATTTCTTTCCTAAAATGTGTTCTTTTAATTTAGGATGCATAATCCTAACTTTTATTCAATCTGGTTAATCAAAACAAGCAACCTTAAATTTTACAGCTGATCACTGTGCATTCTGTTAGTGTGGTTACAGTCTAATTCTCTTAGAACTTGGAAAGCAAATGCTACTTCAGTCAAGAGTTGCATATCTCGTCTGTTGATCTTTGGTATCAAAGACCCAGAGAATTTGGAAAAACATCAGACAGCTTTAAAATTATTCAGAGAAGCTCTAATATCACATGACTGCTCCCCCAAATGGTAACACATTACTCACTGGATCTTAAGACATTTTAAGTACTTAATCATCATAATACCTTAATGAGAGAGTCAGGAGTGAAATTTAAATCACTTTAAATTGGGGCAAGGAGAGATGAAGTGACTGCCCAAGTTTACTTTGTCAGTGGTTGAACTAGGATAAACTCTGGAAATAATTGCCGTTTTATTTTTATATGTTAAAGAATACATCCACTTAGCCTTTTAATTAAAAATAGTTAACCTTAGCTCCTTAAAGGAATTCATAAGTGCTACCTCATATACACATGTAGCAGTCTTACCTTTTCAAAATACCTTCAGGTTTGCTTCTCAGTAAGAAGCCCAGTGAGGGTTGAAAAAGCAAGGTCTCCCTCTGAAGGTGAGAAATACGAAATGTCGTCTATAATGACAGAACCTAAATTTTTCCAACTCTTGGTCCACAGTGTTCTGTTGTATCCTGTTGTCAGAATGGCTTCTCTCTTCTGCAGAGACGTAACGTTCCATGAGGACAGCAGCCATTCTGTCTGACTTCACGCTAGGAGCCCTCTGACCTGCCCATTAGTATCTTGCCCAGTTCTGAGGTGGCCTCCTACATGTCTGGCCTCTAACACTGTTGTCTCCTTTCTATCTAGATCCACTTTGAAAATTTGCCATAGCTACGGCTCCACCTTTGGGTAGAGGACCCATATCTGATCCCCAAGCTTCCGTCTTCCTTCTGTACCATAGTTCCACATTTTCAGATGTTCACTGACTTTTGATGCCTGGTGGCACTATCAGCAAATCTATACTGACATAACTAAAAAGGATTTTTTAATATTTTATTCCTTTTCATAAGAAATTACTTCTCATAACTTAACCACATTGACCTTTTACTTAATCTTCAGGAGTCTCCAAAGGGGGACTGTTGTTTCCCTGGCCATTCTAAAGTTTGATAAAACATAATTTTTTACCTTTAAGGAACTTAAAAAGAAGACATACAGTGTGGATCATACTTGCATTTCAGAAGTTTCACTGTGTTTGAAGGCTGGGGATGATTTGGAACTGAGGGAATCAAGACTTAGTCTAAAAGGATATGGAAGGGGACTGAACAAGTGACCTTGTCTGAATTTTTGTCCTCAAGAAGCATACATTCAAGTAGACGAAAATAGATACATGTAAAAATCTAGGTGAGGTTAAAGCAATCAGCACATGTTTAGAAAGCTTAATTCTCAGTTTTTCCTAGTTTTCATCATTCTCACAGTGTCAAACAAGTGCAGGGCAGCAAAGCATTTCTTGTGGGTTATTACCATCTTTTCTAAACACACACCACCTCCCCACTCCCTCTCTCTCTTCCTCCAGCAAGTGAGAGGGGAAGAAGACAGAAAAAGGTGTAGGTTACGTATCTGTCCTGTCCCAGAGTGCTTTCTTTCCCCTTTTGTGTCAATGAAGGGCTATATGGTGTTTATGGGGCCTTTAGAATTCATCTTGACACACTCTGGAGAATCACTGATACAATTTGAACATCCTCTCTTTTGAAAGCTTCTTGTTTCTGTAAGGTAAATGCAAAATTTACTTCTGATTAGCCAGAGTTTGGTTATGTACACTACCTAGTTTGTTAGCAATGCTTAAAATTTAAAAAGCAAACATAGTTATAAAATGTAATGTTCTATAGCATATAGGTTGAATAGCTCATAATTAATTTACAAATGCAAGATTTTTAAGTAGATATTCACTCACTTGGCAAGCATTTTTTTATGAGCTTGCCGCGTGCTAAGTGCTTTGAATATAAAGTAAATAACTGCCAGGTCATGTGGACAAAGGTTTGTGTCATGCAAACCAGCAGTCACAGTACTATATAATATTTGCATCATGGGAGATGTGGACAAATAGAAGTACAGGAATATGCACTTTGGTGTCAGACTTGAGCCTAAAGGCCTTCCCAGCTTTTTATTAGCTGTCACTTAAATAAAGTGTTTAACTTTTACAAGCCTCAGTTTGGAGATAGTAATAGATGGTTCTTGGGGAAATTATTCAAGATAGTGCACTTATAGTACATAGCAGAATACTTGGTGGAAAGAGAATGCTTAGAAAGTGGTAGCTGTTGTTGCTGTTAATATTAAGAGGGAATAGGGGCCTTTGCATGTATCTTGGTCAGTCAGGGAAGAATTGCCAAAAGAGGTAGGTAGGAGTTTAAATGACACTAAAAATTACTAGAGTAGGAATTTCTCAGGAACTGAGTATTCCGTCCAGGCTAACCCAACATTATCCACTAAAACACTGAATTGTGAGAAGTGGTAAACTGTTTTGGACTTTTGAGAATCAGTATAGCAGGGGCATAAAAAGATTCCTGGGAAATAAATGTGGACAGATCACCAACACCAGGTCCGCAAGGGCCTTGCGGTCCAGAAAAGGTGTTTTGAGTTTATACTCTGTGTTGGCCATCTTCTTAAGGGAAGTGAATTAATTAGATAGTCAGAAATGGAAGATAATGTTAAATTTCTATTTATTTTTTCTTTATCTTGTTTTAATTTGGTTTTATAATCATAATATATTTAATATATTATAAAGTGTTTATATGTTAGTATAGTAATAGTACATGTAGATAGTTTGACCATGATATTCAGCCAGTACACAAGTGCGCCCATAGTAATTATTTTTATAGCTGGTGTTTTTCTCATTGGTTATGGCATCCATTCAGATTGATTATTGCCTGGCCTTCCCAGTTATTAAAAAAGTTTTAATATCACTTGTTTAATTAAGTATAGCAGTGTTGGGCTATGCACTCATGTTTCATCACTTATCATGAATCTGTTGACTGCTACTCTGGGAAATGGGGAGCCACTGGAGGATTTGGGGCAAGGGAGTGAAATGATTAGAATCCTGTTATACTTACCACTAGGGCAGCATCCTGAAGGCTAAGTTAGCACTGAAAAAAGTTAGAAGAGACTTCACTTCCCGGTTTATTTAGCTCTGACCACATAGTTCATAGGTGAGGCACACATGCCACCATCTTGGTGGAAGACTTACAGAAGGAAAACATGATTGGTTTAACTTCTCAGGGGTCAATGCACAGACAAGATGTTCAAATTTTGAAAAACAACATTGCACAAGTTCTGTCCAAGATGGAGAGTAGGTAGAAACCCTTCACTTCCTCACACAAACAACAAGAGGATAACAACCAATCTAAAAACAATAAACAACCAGAAGTGCCAGAAAATCAAAATGCATGGAATACCAACGACCAAGGAATTAAACAGTCAACCAGACCAGTAAGAGGGAGATAGGCAGACGGAGAGAACCTGGGGCAAGGCGGTGGGCCCTGCAGGCAGGGCTGGCTAAAAGACCCAGCGGTGAGGCAGCAGAACACGTGCACAGGTCTGGCTGAATGGGAAACTTAGACTCCAAGCTGACTGTGGACTATGGCAGGGGTTACCATGGTGGGAGAAACTCCCAGTCTCACATGAGAGCTTGTTGGAAAGTGCGGCTAGAGCTGAGTAGGTGAGCTGCACTGTTCCCTCTCTTACTCCTCCTCCACAGACAGAGCCACAATGCAGCAAAGAGGGATTCCCCACCCTGGAGAATACCTAAGGCCCCACCCCCTTACAACTTAACAGGTTCACCAAGACAAAGAAATGTGGCCCAAATGAAAGAATAGAGCAAAACTCCAGAGAAAGAGCTAAGCGATGAGGAGATAGCAAACCTATCTAATGTGGAATTTAAAACACTGGTAATCAAGATACTCACAGAACTGATTGAGCTTGGTTGAAAAATGAAAGATACCCAAAGTGAGATAAAGCAAAATATTTAGGGAGGGAACCAACAGTGACAAGAAGGAAACCAGGACTAAAATCAATGATTTGGAACAAACAGAAGAAGTAAACATCCAACTGGAACAGAATGAAGAAACAAGAATTCAAAAAAAATGAAGAGAGGCTTAGGAACCTCCAGGACAACTTTAAATGTTCCAATATTGAAATTATAGGGGTGCCAGAAGGAGAAGAACAAGAGCAAGAAATTGAAAACTTATTTGAACAAATAATGAAGGAAAACTTCCCCAATCTGGCAAAGGAAAGAGACTTCCAGGAAGTCCAGGAGGTCCCAAAAAAGTTGAACCCAAAGAGGAACACACCAAGGCACATCATAATTAAGTTACCCAAGATTAACGATAAAGAGAGAATCTTAAAAGCAGCAAGAGGATAGGAGGGAGTTACCTACAAAGGAGTGCCCATAAGGCTAACAGCTGATTTCTCAAAGGAAACCTTGCAGGCAAGAAAGGACTAGAAAGAAGTATTTGAAGTCATGAAAGGCAAGGACCTACATCCAAGATTCCTCTATCCAGCAAAGCTATCATTTAGAATGGAAGGGCAGACAAAGTGCTTCCCAGATAAGGTCAAGTTAAAGGAGTTCATCATCACCAAGCCCTTATTATATGAAATGTTAAAGGAACTAACAAACAACTAGAATAGGAACAGAATCAGAGAAATGGACATCCCATGGAGGGGTTTTAGTGAGCAGGGGGAGGGGAAGAATAGGGGGGCAAAGGTACAGAGAATAAGAAGCATAATTGGTAGGCATAAAATAGATGGGGAGAGGTCAATAACAGTATAGAAAACAGAAGTCAAAAAACTTACATGTACCACCCATAAACGTGAACTAAGGAGGGAATTCTGGAGGGTCGGGGGGTGCAGGGTGGAGGGGAGATAAAGGAAAAACTTGGGAAGAGTGTAATAGCATAATCAATAAAATATACTTTAAAATTTAGAAGAAAAACAACATTGCATCATACCATATAATGATATAGTTACCCAAAAACAAACTCAGAAACAAAAATTAAAAACTTCTTTCAGAATACTTAGAGAAGAAAGGAAAAGTAGATACATTGAGAATACAGGTATAATATTTAATAATTTTAATAGCTTGAACAGCAGAGGTACTGACAAGAACAAGAGATGTGCTGGCATTGGCCTGTATTTCTACTACATATTAGCTGAATATTAGTCTGGGGGATAAATAATAAATGTTGTGTATTATTATGTGTGAGTGTGTGGGTGTGTATATATGTGAGAGTTTTTAAGATTTCTGAGCTATAATCAGCCTTACTATATGCCCTGTCCCCATTTTTAAGCCATTTATCCTTATACTTCCTGAGTTACGAATTCTTCACGCAGGAAGAATTAGGAAATAATCTCCCATCAGTGTTGATACATAATCCTCATTTGCAACAAATGGGAATTTAAGTCTGATTTTGTCAGTACAGTGAAATGTCACTGAGAACGCCTTCTGTTTAATTAGACCAGTGAAGGGATTTAGGAGATACATGTATGTTCACCATAGCACATTTACAATATCATCATTTTTCTCTATTTTCCAAAATGATCTCAGAACACCTTCTCATTCACCCTCATTTAGTTTTCTGAAAGTTAGCTTTATTTTATTTCCATGTGTATATCTATGTTTTCTTTTACACACACAGCTAACAACATACTCTTAGCTTTTATCTGTGTGACTGCACACCTTTCATAGCAATCTTCCTTCTCTAAACCAAAACGGAATGAGTAATGAATGAAAGGAAAGCTGCTTTCCGGAGTGAAAATGAAAAGAGTAGAGTATGCAGAAAGGAAGAAACAAGTGAACTCTAAATTAGGGAAATGGTCAGGTTAGAAGAAGGAGGAGGATGGATCTAGAAATTTGAGAGTAAAACCAGGAAGTCAGACAAGAGTGGAAGGGCAAAAAACTTCAGGTAGGGTCACTTGGGATCTGAAGCACAAGAGAAAGAGAACATTAGATAACTCAGAAACACACAGATGGAAACAAAGAACAAAGACAGGGAGGGGACATTTCTTCTGGCAGAGGAGATGGAGATAAAGACCAAGAACAAGCAGTAATGGAGCAAATGACCTTTTTGGATTGGGGATGTGTTCTCTCTCTTCCCCATTTCCACTGTGGAAGAGGGAGGAACGATGTAGCTGGAAGACTGATTCTAACTATCATACAACTAAAGCCCTCTGTGTGTGAGTTTGTCATCTTCTTTTTGTTGGAATTTTATCATGTGTTAGATGGGTTTTTTTTTTTCACTTTTCTTCCAACTTAGTCTTTTGACTCTGTGTTAATGATTTCGCCAACAAGATGCATATGATTTGGTATTGATTCCCACTTTTACACCACTTTGCACTTAAAGGCAAAAATTTATTTCAAACTTTCGAGAAGGTAGAGAAGAGAGAGAAGTGGGTGCCTCTATGTCAGTGTGAAAGTTGGGGACAGAAATTTCACGAGGTTGCTCCTGAGCTGTTTTAGATGGATCATTTTTTAATTTTTGTAATAGACAAATTTTATTTCCATTGCCATATGATGTTTCAACCAGCATGAATAATGTTTTTCTTTTGCTAGTGGATGGAGATGATTTTGAGGTATGAAAAAATAAAGAATGTGAGTGAAGAAATCCTGGCTTAGCTCAAAGACAGCAGGGGGATTTCTGAGAGAGTGGGAGTAGAAAAGCAATCCAGAGACTTTTGCCGATGGACACTCATTAAATGTTAATAGGAACTGCATGTGATGAAAGGCAGATGACTCTGAATTTACCTTGTAACTGTATGTCTACAACGAGAAGTATGCGAATGAAATCGAGGAAAGGCATTAAAGAAGGTGTTGGGAAGCAGAAGCAAGGTTCTGTTTACTTACATACCTTGAGGAGAACACCACCTACCAGTGTTTCTGAACTGGAATCGTACGAGAAGTGGCCTTCCAGCTGCTCAGTGGCAGGTGGAAGATGTTAGAAAAGAAATAACTCATATCTGAATAAATTCCCAGGAAAGTTGAGAGCCCCTGACATAGTAGGTATGTAAAACCATGTAGCTGACATTAAGGCCAGTTGCACTTTTGTAACCTCCTTGAATCACTGGAGCGATCAGCCCCTGGTGAGGGAGCAAATCACTGGGCTCTGTGTCTTGACAGGGAGCTGCACCTGTGATACCTGAAACCTTACACTACCGTTTAGTCCTGGGTCGTTGGAATTCAGGCACTGGATTGAAGTGTTTATACATAGCAGATTAAGAATATAAATATCTGTAAGGCCTCACTTAGGAAGCTCTTAGAGGATTAATAAAATATTTACAAAATAACCTATATGATTGCTTCATTTGTGAGATATTTGGCTCTAATTGCATCATAAATCCTCATTCAAGTTGCTTCTCTGTTCTGTGAAGGAAGTTCCATACTCCTGGAGAAGCAGAAACGGATTCCTGCCATACTTCTATTAAAAACTGAAAAGATCCTGGTTTCTCTGCACATGCATGTTTGTTTGCTTAGACACACACAGAGCCAACACCCAAAATGCCAGCAAACATAAAGATAAAATGACTGTTTTTTTAAAGGCATCATTGATTCGGTGAATAGAATTGTAAAGCATTCAGAAAATTCATCTTTTTATAAGAATCTTATCTCTGCATGTTGTAACACAGCGTGTATAACCAGGAGACTCTTAAGCTAGCCAACGTGGAGTCTTTCTGGTGATTTAAAGAATATCTATATAATTTTTAACCTTTTTAATCGTTGTCTCTAAGTCTTGTCACATATATTACCATTTTATGTGCAGTCTCAGTAGATCACATTGTACAGTCAGATTTTTTGATGCAAGGTCAAGGTTTTGGTTAATCCTTGGATTTATACTAAAGCTATAACTATTCATATGAGCAGTCATTTACTGAGTGCCTGCCTTGTGCTTAGAATTAGCTGAGGCCTTTTGTATTTGTACTTCATTGAACTCAAACCTAATACTAACTAATGATCTTAGCAGTACCTTTTCGGATTATTGCTGAGGTTATTGCGAAGTATCAGAGATTGCTGTTCTTGTTTCATATCTTGGAAACTAAGGCTCAGAGTGGTCTCACACAGTGCGTGAGTACAGATGTGGTGTTAGAGCACGGGGCCCAGGACTTCATACCCCACTCTGCACCCTCTTTTCTTCTGCTTTAATTGGATTGGATTTGATTTTCTACTCCATTCAGTCCCCCCTTACTTCCATGAAAGGGCATTTTAGGATTGTCAGAGCCAGAGCATGTCCTTTCCGCCCCCAATAATCAACGGCCTTTTACTGACTTTCCCTTTGTCGCATGCCATTGCTCTTGTTTGTTGCTGCCTTTTCTGCTGTGATATAACTTAGAGGTGGCCTCTTGATACATGTTATATAAACTTTAATAAAATATTTATTAGATGATTAAAAATTTTGCCAGAAATCTGTATTAAAATGTTCTTCAAGGCTAAAAATTAATTATCTGGTGAAACTCTGCTCTACATAATGGAAATATTTTACCCCATTTCCTTTCATTTTCTGTCTCAGCCCTTGCAGCCAGGGATAATGGGGCTGGCAGCTGTGGCCGTAGGAAATCTGCAGTCTGTGGCTTTTATATATATGTGTACATGAAAAATATATGCCACAATATATGTGTTTGCCACGATTATTTGTTTTTATTTGTTGATAGATACAGAAGCTCCAACTTTCCGTTTGTCTTGCTTGTGATTAACTGGGATGTCTTTGTTCTCTCCAATATAAAATCTAAAAACCAGCCTCTGTCTTCGCTGAGTGTCAGTGCAGCTGCTGTTGGCGTGCTGTTTTCTTTGTTGCTACATGTATGGGTGCCTCAGGCCCAGGTCCTGAGTCCCTCTTCTCCTGCTGTGCATTGCCTAGGTTTCTGTAGAGAATGGTAATGTTCTTGGATCAGGGACTCTTACAAATAGGTGTGTTCTTCCTTGCTGGCTTGGAGTGATCAAAGACCACCATGCTTCATTTTGCCCAGAGCCTCAAATCCCACACCTCATCTTCAGTAAAATCCATAGCAGAGAGCTTTACCCTAAAGCCACAGAAAACAAACCCAACACCTGTGGCCTGAGAGCCTGGAAACTCCCAGAATGTTGTTTATGGAGTACACTCTCAGTTGGGACACACAGGAGTTGCTGTGTCTCTTGTTTCTTTTCTAACTACATGTGAGCATCAGGCGTTTTGGTAGAGAGAGAGGAGAAGGTCGTGTTACAGAACAGGATCGTACATGTCAGGACAAATGCTAATTCATACACTGAATTGTGACTAATATTCTAAGCAAAGCAAAATACATGCATATTTTGCCTTCCATTGAACTGTCTAATTGGTGGAGAGGTTTTTCTTCCTTTAAATAAAGACTTCTGTTTTGATCAGTGGTATTATTCACAAGAGACCTCGGGTTTCTGCACTTGCCTCACCCTTGTGAAGTGGAAGGAATGTGTTTTCTTTTGCCATATCCCTACTCACCGGGGTTGCTCTTATTAGAACCGAGAAACTAAAAAGAAGGGCAGTGCATGTGTTTGCCCTTTCTTTTCCCTTTACTCTGGACTTGAGATGAAGTGCAGTTCCTAGCCTTCACGTGTGCACTGTGTGATGGAGTAAGTAAGTGAGGGAATGCATGTGAAGCCTTCTCCCTCAGTGCTTGGCACATAGTATGTAGTATGTGCTCAGTGAACAGTAGTTAATTTTTTGGAGCCAAAGTCAGATAGCACCTCTCTCTTTAAGGCAGATTTATGATAACTCTTTAATTTGATCTGATGGTTGTTTTCTACCTTATCATAGAGAGCTTTAGGAAATGTTGACTTAAAATCAGTATTTTATTTTGTGTACTTTGACATATATTTGATAGATTAGTTTGAAAACAAAATGCTATATTGATTTCCACTTCCTAAATTATTTCATGTTATAAAAGATTATCATAAATAACTTAGGTGTCATATTTGTAGGCTAAGTACTGACAAACTAGTTTCAGAAAACAATGAATATTTTCTACTTTATTTAAATATAAAATCAAAACCAAGACATTTGTAAACATCCTCATATTGATTTTTATGATCAGAACTGAGTGTTGAAAACCACAAAGGCTGCTTTTCCAGCTGGTATGTACCCAGAGGCTTCTTTGGGGGGACCGTTAGTTTCACCTTATAATAAATAACATTTGATATATTGAACACCCATTTGAATGGGTGCTCTTTAAAGAAAATGAAGCCAATGTAGGCCAAGGGACTTGGCCTATGAGTCTTAATCTCAGCTTTGCTTTTTGTACACTATGACGGCAGCTTTTGTTTTTTTTCTCCCTTAAATACAGTTTTCAGTAATGTTTTTTGTAACTCCACCTAACTGGACACTGTAGAAGGCACTAATAAATTATACATCCCTATGCTCAAATAAAGACAGACACTACCCTGTCTCCCACCTGTCTGCCCATTCCTAGATCAAGTATCAGAGCTGAGTTTGTGGCCATCTTCTAGAACCACAGCAGTTTAGTCCCTTTTTGTGTAAAATGGCAGTGGGGGTGCAGATCTGAAACAGCAGTGAATCTGACATAGTGATGGGTGGAGGTGCAGAGAAGTGTTAAGGTAGCAGGTCTGAGACTTCCATCTTTAGAAAGGCCTGCGTGCAAGCTTGGCCATTGGCTGTCATCTAGAAACTTGGATTTGGGAGCTGGGGAGTTTCCATAAATGATTAGAGTGGCTCACTGTTCTAAATGATCTGTAATGAATACTGGCTTTCCTTCTGGGAGTGTGGAATTTTAGTTTTGGTACATGCTAGACAAAGGGCACCCATGTAACCAACCCCCAGTACAAGCCATGGGCTGAGTTGCTGATGAGCTTCCCTTGTAGGTATCACACATCGTTGATTTTTTTAAAGGTGGCTAAAAAAGGTGCATGGTGTGGTTCACTAATTATCAAAGTTAGTACATTTCTAAGACAAGCAAGTCATTTATTTTATCTTCTGTGGAACCATTACAGCCACTCTGGAGGTAACAAATAACAAGTACACAAAGTAAAATAAGTGAAAGCCTTTTATACTATGTACCTTAGACGGGCTGAAAGACCTTCTTAGTATTTCTTTTTCAATACATGTTATATTTATATATTAACACTCATTTTCTATGCTGTTTTCTCCTTGTTCTGCGTGTTTTATTTTTGGTACACAACCGAAGCTCATAATAAGAATTAAATTGAATTCAAAATGGACCACTCTAGTCCCTACTTTCATATACCTATGTATTCAGTTTCTCATTGCCATTTTAGTTTTATCAAATCTATAAAAGAGATTTCTCTACCATTCTTCTCTCTGCCCTGTCTGCTCATACTTACATTCCTCAAACCCTGACCGGTTTCTTGTTGTTTCAATGAAATTATTTTAAATCATCTAATATTTAGTTTTAACATTAATACAAGTGGAAATTATTTCTGCCTGTCAAATTTTAAATGTATAGTCATATCCCACATTTGCATTTTTGAGCTCTCTTTCTAACACTTAGTTCCTTGTCCCTAAATTTCTTTTTTCTCTTAGCTTATTTTCCTGACAGCCATTTTTTCTCTTCTGTCATTTATTTTACATTTTAGAAAACTTAAGTAGTTGCCCCAAACCTGTAAACAATTCTGTAATAAAATGAACTTAGAGATGTATCCCAACCAAGGCCTTAAAATACTGTATCTGGAAAAACGGAGTTTACTTACATCGAAAATATTTATATTTTTATTTCTTAAATACATAATGTATAGTTTTTGGATATCTCCATTTAAAAGTTTTACTGCCTAGCCAGACCTTGGACAACTTGTGCTTTAGACTCATGCTGGATGTTTTTAGAACTCTAGCAAGCATCTGTCTGAAGAACATGTTGGGTTTATGTAAATGACAAGTGGTCAGAATTTATGGTTAAACCCTTTAGCAAAGCAGAGCCATTAAAGTTCAGTTTGGAGGGAGGGGTTTTAGTCAGATGTGATCAGTGGTATACTTTAGGAAAAGCAATTTGGCATCATAGGTAGTCAAAATGTGAGTGGGGTGAAAGGTGTAAATGGGAAGAATGAGGAGTAATTAAAATAATACAGTTAGGAAGTAAAGCGGGACCATTACTTAAGCTTGTGAGCATAAGTATAAAGAGAAAGGTATGTGACTGGACAATCGAGTATGTGACTGGGCAAATATGGGATAAGTCAAAGGAAACAGCTTTTCAGGCCTGGATTTCAGCAAGAATAGTGAGAAAAGAGAAAGCAGGAGAGGATTCTAATGCAGGCTTCGGTTGGGGTGGGCAGGCAGGAGTGCTTTCTGTGCAAGGCATTTCAATGAACTTCTGCATTCACGCTGCTGGACTGAATCATCCTGGCTCCAGAAGTTACTAGCCTTATGACCTTAGGCAAGTTACTTAACTTTGATACACCTCAACTTCCCCATCTGTAAAGTAGGTTTGAGAGAAGTATCAAAACTGATTTGAGTATAGATGAATCTAGATTCTTTCTTGGCTCATTGTAAGCAAAGTATAGGCATTATTATGTTTCTTTAATCCCCAGAGCTCTAGCATGTAGCTACTTTTATTTTCTTCTACATATGAGGTAACCAGGGCCCAGGGAGTATATTATGTAAAGCAGTTCATTGGCCTGAACATAGTATTACAGTGAGAAGTAGACTTCCATGCCTTCATGCATTTCAAATTTGTTTTGATTTTTTTTTGTTTTGTTTTCAAAATTCAGATAACAGTTCTTTTTGAGCAACTAGGTAGTTATTTGTTTGACAGGCAGAATCCCTAAAGAAACCCAGTGTTGAAGTTTTCCTCATAAAAGAGATAGAGCTTATCCAAACAAAATTGAGCAATTGTGGGGTTATGGGAAGACCAGGTGAGAATTCAGGAATTGATGCATATAATTTGCAGATGATAAACTGAAGGAAGAAAGTATGTGCACACAAACATATTTATAACTGTAGTGGCTTGTTATTTGTGTCTAATACTAAATTGACTGATTTAATTCTGAAGACTCCAGCCATGTGAGAGGCACTGCTGCGTTTGCTCTCTAGTTCTTTGTACACTGGGATTTCACTGTGATCCAGAAAATTTTTGACATACATGTAATGTCATTGCCAGAGGCATTTTCCAAGAATAGATAATTTTCTGGTATTTGCAGAAAGGAAAAAAACAGTGAAGACTAAATTAAGTATAGTATATATGTTTTCTCAAACCACGATTCTCAACTTTTTCTCGCTTCCAGCATTCTAGTGATGAACAAGCGGTCTTGGGCAATGACTTCCCATTTCTGTTGGACGGACGCCTTCTTGATGGTCAGGAGGGGAGTTCAGTTCAGGGGAAAAGGACTTCTGGTAGGGTTAGTGTGTGGGGTTGAAGAGATACCCAGTCACTGGAATCTGCTCAAAGCCAGGGCGTGGCAGTGGTATGGAGTGGATGTTGTCTTCCCTGAATCGGGATTCATTATGCCAGCAGGAGAGGGTGGTATTGTGGGAACAGCACTAGACTGTTAGGGAAGCTGGGTGGCTCCTTCCAAGTCAGCCATACACATTAACTTCCCAATCTCGGGCAAGATACTTACTCGTTAATTTTCTCCTCTGTAAAATGAAAAAGATGGCGCTAGATGATCTGCAAATTGTCTAACTCCTACAGTCATAGTATTAATGAATTCATTCAGTATCAACTCATCTGGGCAGTGAGGATATAAAGTACAATAATCCCATAATAAGGAGACCAGCGTGCTGGAGAAAAAGATAAGCAAATGGCTGAAGGGGCAGGTCACTCCTGCTGGGAGTAGGGACAAGGAAGGTAATTAGCTGTGCAGGGACCATTTCATAGAGAGGTTCATTTAAGCTGAGCCTGGAAGGATGAGAATGAGTTTGTCAGAGAGGCAGGGGTGTTCAGAAGCAGGTAAGATTTTGTTGTACTCTGAATCTTTTATGGCAAATACCCTTTGTAGCTAGAGCTTTAGAGAGTTGGGCAGGAGATGATGATGTTGGAAAAGTAGGTTGGGTTTATTTTGAGGGAACTTCAGTACCAGGTAAGGGAATTTATCACTTATTCTGTGCACAGTAGGGAGCCACTGAAGGTTTGTTAGGAAGGGGAGTGAAATATCCCCAGTTTTGGTTTTTGGGAAATTTGATGTAAGTATATGAAGAGTGGATTAAAATGAGTAGAGCGATCCTGCAGTTTGTTTTCTTAATGGCTATCTTCATCTGTTTACTGATACCCAGAAACCATTTGGCTTTTAATTGGTATTTCTGGTATGGTCTGTCTTTCTGTAATCAGCACTGACTTCAGAAGCTCAAGAAAATACTGTTTATGCTTTTATTTTTAGAGTTGACACCTAGAGTTTATCTTTCCTAAATGCACATTGTCTCCCCTTCTCCCAGCTAAGCAGAGTGGCTATACCATTAGCAAGGTTAAGAATAAAAGGCAATGAAACCCAATATTAGAAGAAAAGGAAAGGTAATGATTTATAAATTCACTTTCCTCAGTTCCATATGCATTGATAGCCTAAGTAGTTTTGAAAAATCAGGAAAAATTTTAATCTTTAATGGTTATCACAGTGATGTCAGTCTTAACTGGGATCTCTGAACTGTAGCCTAACACACAGAAAGAACATTCATGGTGCTTTCATTTTTGCCTGCAGCACTTTCTCAGTTGAAGCTGCGTTGACTGAGTGCAGGACAGACACTGAAATCAGTCTTTGGGGATTGGAGAGAGCCCTAGGGGTTGTGCTTAGCATCCTTGAGGCCCCTGGGCTAGGCCTGTCAAGTCTGGCTTTCATGTTTTCCTTTCTTTTCACTGCAGCTTTTTCTTCCAGCCTGTTCAGCGACTGCATCAAGAGGTACTGTACGTGCGTGCATGCATGCTTCTAACCAAATAGCTTTATCATCAGTGCTGTTAGCCCTCCCTCACAAACTCGTGGCTGTCATAAGGTGATTTGATGTACGCTTTCTACATGCCCAACTAATTGAGAGTTGAAAGCCATCCTTCAGACTGGTATGGCCCCGTTACTTATGCTTGCGAGTTACCAGCCACTTTGGTGTCATTTACGTGGAGGCATTTTGAATATTTCACATTTCAAAATGTTTTTGAGATACTGATTAAATGGCAGTCATCTTAGGAAGCCAGTTGTTTCTGCTTGTTCTCATACAAATATTTATTTACCTGATAGTCCGCAGAATCATACATTTTAGGTTAAAAACAAATTCTTTCAGGTTATTTGCAGTTGACCTAATCTGTCTTTCTCTATTTGAATTTAAAGATGCTCATATCGTCCTGATTTCTCTGTAGATTATATCAGAGCAGGTGTAGTCACCCTAATGCCACTGTGGACTAGACAGATTTCAGTGTTCATTGAACATCCTTAAACAATTTCAGACTCAACTTTGGGAAACAGTGTTTCTGAACCTATTTAATAATGTTTAAAAATGCATCGATGGAATTAGCTTAACCTGTGGCCTTTATTACATTATCTCTCCTCAGTTATGTAGGTTCTATGTTTTATGTTTTGACTGGTTATAAATTTAAAAAAAAACAAAACAGTGATCCCAGCTCTAAAGCATGGCATATGCATAACTGATTGAATTTGATTTAGACTTGATAAATCTTTGAAAATACTTCAAAGATGCAATATTAGCTATTAAAATAATAGTAAATACATTCAGGAGGTTGAGATAGCATTACTATTTCAGTTTTTAGCGTTAATTTTTTTCCTTTTCCCTCCATTGCTCTTCACCTCCCACTCACCCCCAGTGCCATTGTTGTGACTCCAAATTCTAAGCTATCAGCCTTGAAATGTAACATAAACATTAAATATGTTTTTACTAATTGTGATCTGCTAAAATCACAATTCAGGCTCTGTACTGAAGCATTTTGTTTTTGAATTTCAGAAGCAGTATTTAAGTGATGACATGCAGTAATTTGTTCATTCTTCTGTCAGTGTGATTTACCAGGCAATGGCAGATAAACACAGCAATACAAGATTCATTTACAGTGACACAATGGCAGATACACAGAGCAGAACCCTGCCTATGAGATAAAGTGGACTGAGTGACTTATGCAGTAATTAGGGGATAATTGTCATTAACCTCACAAACAGTAGTTTACCCATATTGTTTAAAAGGCTCCAGGATGCATAATGACAAGGTAATCTGTCAAAGCGCTAGGGGGAAATATTAATAAGATTTGTGCAAGCCTGGATAGAAAATATGCAGAAAGCGGCCACATTAAGCTAATTGGTGGATGAATATACACTTGTAAAAGTGCTTCTAATGGCACGTTTGCTGCTCTCCAAATGACTACCGTTAATGTGGAGAAGTGGGCTGCTTAGAAAGTCAGGACTGCTGGGACAAGAGGGTATTAGGCGTGTAGACGTGGTTATTACCTTGTGCTCTTTAACGCATGCTTCCTCCTCCTATCCTTCTTTATTTTGAATTTCTGAGTTTTTTGTTATAGTCACATTTATTGATTATTAACTCTTATTACTCTGTTTTTATCTCTTTTTGTTCAGTCAGCCACCAACCCCAAATCATCTCTACTTTGTGGACACATAAAACATAGTATCTACATTGATAGCTACTTATAAATATACAGAAACTCAAACTGTTAATGCATACATGGATTTATGATCATACATGTGTGTGTGCATGCTCCTTTGCTACGAACACATTTAATCTGAGCAATCAAAGGAAAGTATATCCATCAACAGCCTTGCGTATGTGTTACAAGTAATAATGTGTTGTTCCCTAATGAATGCTAAAGCAGGAAATTAATCTTTGTTTTGTATGGCTATTCTTATACCCAGAGAAGAACAAAGTTAAATTTCCCAATACATCTTTCTGTTCAATCACATACTCAGTCCTCTGTGTGTTTTATGGAATACTCAATCCTTGCTGCTTTATGGAATACTGCTTAGTGAGTGTTTAGTCCCTTTCTGCCCCTGCCTCCCTCACTTCCTAATGAATATGTTAAAGTTCCTAAGGGTTGTTCAATCAGCTTCACTTGTGGAGTAATTGAAAGTATAATACAGAGAACAGAATCTTCCATTCAAGCTTTGGAAGCTCCGATAACACACCAGGATTAAGAATCTCAGTTGCATGGATGAAACTTCAAAAATTGGAGGTTGTGACCCTGAATTTGTTCCAAGGTTTTAGCCCTTACCTGATGTGTAAAAAACTACTTTCATTAGGAAAAAAAACTTGCAGTCATTTTATCTGTTTATCAGACTTTATAGGAAAGCACATCATTATGTTTAGAAATGTAAAGGCCCAGCAGAGACCCCCAGATACACAGAGGCATTCTTCAAACTCAGTGGCAGAAATTTGGTTATGGATGGAGAGGTAAACTAGAAAATGTAGACCTCAAAGCAAACATGTCAGAAAGGGCTCTGGTGAGTTTTGTTTATTGCAAAGCAAGCAGATTTATAAGTGTCCTAGGATTTGGGCTTATCTTTATGTCTGAGGGTAGAAGAAAACAAGACCACTTGCAGCGACCATCCCTCTCTTTCCTCTTGTTCCTAGTGTTTTCTCTGAGGATTTCAAACTGTTCCTTTGTTGTCCTGGCCCACAAAATGAATTACTCTCTGCCATCTCAGCGGTGACCATCTCTAAGTGAATAACTTGTGTCTGTTTAAAGGGTTTAATTGAGGGGAGGGCCTTATTTGCAAATACCGCTATTCTGGGGTGGGTGGGGGGCGGCGACAGCAAAGGCTGCTGGAACACTACAGATAGTTACTCATGTACCTTTATGGAGCTATAACATTTATTTTTAAATGGTTGAGCCGCATGTTGCAGAATATTCACAAACTCTACTGGTGTGATTCCAGGGGGTTCCAAGGACTCTTGGGGACTTCCTTGAACAGTTTCCCTAGTTTGCAAGTAATGCTTTTAGTTGAACCGATTGTCGAATTGACCAGGAATAAAAATTAATCCAGAAGAATTAGGACTTCTAATCCTGTCACTGATAAGAAGCCCCAGGCAGAAACGTCAAGGGAAAGCATTTGGTAATATTGCCACTCTCGAGTAAGGGCATACTTTCTGTCAAAACACATGTATTATGAAAAAGTTGGTTATGCAAGTTGATTAAAAGGAAAAATATTAGTCTGGGGTGTGAAACATTTTAATTAAAATTATCTGTGTGTCCAGATGCTAGGTTTAGATAATCAAATGGCATTTTAAAGTCAAATCATGGAATTTTGGGTTAGTAAGGCTAGAAAGGTTAACAAGGCTCTCAGCTTTACCCGGGGGAAAGCCAAAACAGGCTGTTGGTGATTTGGTATTTATACCACTGATTGTCAGTTAATGAAACCAAGACTAGAATGTAGGTATCATTGACTTACATTTTTTATTTTCTTCTAAGGTGATTATGTAATAAATTATGTTAAGCATCATCAAAATTTATAATGTTAATATGCAAATTCTGTGTTAGCTTATAAGTATAGAATTGAATATTTTATGCTTAAGTTAAGGACTCCAGGTAATTTTATGTTAGAGGTTGGTATGCTAGAAATATCAGCTGGATTTAAGATTTTGTATTTTGAAACTGAAATTATTTTTTAATATTTTATTTATTTATTTATTTTCAGAAAGAGGGGAAGGGAAGGAGAGAGGGAGAGAAATATAAATGTGTGGCTGCCTCTCATATGTCCCCCACTGGGAACTGGCCTGCAACCCAGGCATGTGCCCTGACTGGGAATCGAACCGCGATCCTTTGCTTCACAGGCCCGCGCTCAATCCACTGAGCTACACTAGCCAGGGCAAAACTGAAATGATTTTTAAGATACTATTATTAAATATTGAAATGTACCATATATTTAAAAATTTCTCAGGTTCAATTTAGGATGGACCTAGCAATTTGAAAAATACTTTTGAATCTTTGAAGTGCAATTCTAGACATTGAAGAAAGTAATTTACTCCTCAGGATTTCTTTTTATATGACAAAGAAAGGCACCTGCTTTATTTACTTGCAAACAAATGCCCACAGAGGAAATGCATATAGCTGGTTTTAAGCTAGACAAGCTAAAAATCCTGGGTACAGAGAAGAAACCCTGACAGGCCTTTCATAGAGCTTAGCTGGAACTTCTGTGATTAAATACGTTGTAACCCCTGAGTGATCTATCGTCATCAGCTTTTTAAGTAAAAATGCTGTACAGACTCTTATTGAGGAAAAAAGCGATAGTGTTCAGATTTATATATTCTTATCTGGTCCATAACCAAGAACATTGTATAATAAAGTGACTTTTTTATTGAAAGTCAAACTACATCTTTTAAGAATCACAAGAACAATTTAAAATTCGTGCCCTGGCATTTTGATTAGACAGGTGATTATGTTGGGAGGGTGTATTGTTCACTTTATCTATTTTTTCTTTTAAAATGTAACTTTTCACTGTAAAAATATTTAAAAATATGGATTAGAAAAGGAAACAATAGAAATTTATATATTGAAACATAAAGCAGATACCTAAAAGTCACATAAAATTATCCTGTTGCTTTCTTCTACTGCTACCCACACCAGTCAAGTGCCATGTTGTTCAAACCTACAGTTTCACCCAAAGAGAGGCATTCCTTAACTTTGTACTGTTTTTGCAAGTAATCGAATAGGCTTTACCTCATTACACCACCAGTCTCCGTGGTGGACCATCTCGAATGTTATCATAAGATGGATTATAGGATAATGAGATGAGTCAAGAATGGTAGTCTGTGTCTGTGTGCATGTTTGTGTACATGCACATATTGTGATACGTGACTTTTTTAAAGTTGATCCTTACGTGCAAACAATATATATAGAAAGAAGACTTCAATATTAGCATGTCAGCTAACAAGGACTAATGAGGTTTTTATCTTGACAGAAAATTCATTTATGCAAAGTTTTCAGAGAGCTGCACTATTCTAACCAATAGCAAATATCCCTATAGTGTTCATTTCTTCTCGTGGGGAGAAAGAAGGAATTGGAAAGATAATTCAAACAAAGTTCTTTATAATCGGGACATGTTGAATTTAGCAACGGCCTCTGTAATCACAGAAAACCAATACATACCTCACTTGGGTGGTTGCATACTTCATATTCATGCCAGTCTAGGGCTGTTGACAGGACAGCATATGTGTTTTCCAAAAAGGCCGTTCACATGGATAATGGTAATCAATAAAGTCCAGTATTGGTTTTTATGTGGAAGTTTTCCTTTTGCCTGTGCCACACCCAGATGATTCTTTCTCGGGGGACACTTCTGTCCTAGACGGAAGAAGCAGGCATGGGTGTGACTGGTCAACACAGCATTTTGAAAGTGAAATGGTGCTTTTAAGAAATTCTGCAAAATACAGATTTCCAAATCATAGAAATTGAGTAGGGTTTTCATTACCCAAAGCAAATGCTGACTTTTTTATCAAGTGCAATTCAGACGATTTGGTGCACCCGTAATATAAATTAGTGTATTTCATTCGGCCTTTAGATATTACCGTTCTTTCAGCTGGCCTTCTGGAAACATTAGCTTGACATACTGGGAAAAGCACAATCATGTACAAGAGCTCTGTGTGAATAAGAATGGCATAATTTTGTTTACTTATACAACCAGACTGCCCTGATGTATATTGTATATGCTAGTGGTACATTGTTCTCATTCAGTGCCCTGCAAGAAATATGTGTTTAAATGTAAATTTGTTAAACAAATAATCGTGCCAAGTTGTTTTCCCACATAATTTCAAGTGTTTCTCAGAAATTATCACAACATTGCTTTAAAATTTCCCTAAATACTTCCCAGAATCATTATTTTCATTAAGAACTTTTTTGTTTCACTATTCTTCTCCATCTCCCTCTCTTGCCTGCACACATACACACACACAGGCATGCAGACACAGACTTTGACCCACATGCACTTCGGGTTGCCAAGTCATATAAATTTGAGATAAACATAATCTAACAAAAAAGAAAAAAATTGGCTCTGATGTAAGTGGAGAGCAACCCAGACCAGTTAAAATTATTGGCTAAGGGAAGAGTTTTAAAAGTGACTTGACTTTAGAAAAACACTTTAAACCTGAAGTATCTGCTTGTTATATATGGACCCATCTGAGTTTTAAAATAGGTAACTAGTGGGAAAATGGGAGAGAAGAGGACTGAAAGTTTTATGACTTCTATAATTTTTTTCTTTAAAATTTTGTGTAATGTTCCAAGGCTTCTCTTCCACCCAGTATTTTCCTCAAACTTCTGCTACTTTCAGCTCTCTGAGCCAACCCACAAGTCTTACCCCTGAGCCCTCCACTTGCCAGCCCCTCCTGGTAGGCTGATGGAATGCCCCTATTCATACCATCGGAACAGTGGTCTGAACCCATCACTTGCTCCTGAGGTGACCCAGCAGTTAGATAATATGGTTCCTAATTTCAGGATCACATCCTGGGACATGTGCACTTAACCAAGAGGCCAAAACAAATACAGATAGAGGCATTTTAGGCGAATTAACTGACTGCTCTTCATCAGCTTCTTCCATAGTGTTTCCAAAGGTGTATGTATGTGTGTGTGTGTATATATATATATATATATATATATATATATATATATAGAATGNATAGTATATATACTATATATATATATAGTATACTATATATATATAGTATGTGCCTGCTATGGATCAATATTATCTCTGTAGGGAAGCAGTCTCCAAATTTTATCATAGTACCTCCTTTAGCTTGCACCCTAATAAATGAAACTTTCTAAATTAGTAATGTATTACTGTAAGTCCACATATAATATATGAGCTCAAAGATTATCTTTTTAGATAAAAGAAAATAGAAATTGTCATGCTTACTCCTCATATCGCAATGGATTGTTGGACATACTACTGACAGGAGAGAATGGGGAACACGTCTGCCTGTTACTCTGGTCACAGCCAAAGGCAGGAAGCAAGAAGATGGCCTACAAATAGGGCAAGTTCTGAATGTTGGGTTAGGAGTGTGAGATTTCATGCAATTTGCATGATTTGGTGTTCTGAGTTATTTCATTGAGGTACACTTTACATACAATAAAATCTACCAGTTATAAGTGCACAATATATAGTAGCAAAAACATAAATGTACTCATTATGTACGCTATTTCCATACCCCTCAAAATTTCCTAATGTTCTTTTGTAGTCAGTCCCTTTCCCTTGCCCTTATCCCTGGCAACCACTGATCTCCTTTCTGTTAACTTTTCCAGAGTTTTGTATGATTGGAATGATGGAATCTATTGGGTCTGTGTTCTTTCATCATTAGCATCATGCTTTTGAGAGTCATCCATGCTGTGCTGTGTGTCAATAGCTTATTCCTTTTTATTGCCCAGTAGTATTCCACTGTGTGCATCTCAAACTATTTGTTTACCCTTAAGACTTAAACTTCTAACAAACCTGATATTCAAGGCTTTACATAGCACTGTTTCATCAGTTTTTAATTTGGCAGTCCCTGTTAAGTTTTACCTGGTAGAGTGCCAAACTGATAGGCTTGAATTTGGTCATTTCTGTACCTTCTACTGAACCCCATTCCTCTTGCCTTGATATTTGAATTCATTGTGAAGGAAAAAGAACAGAACATTACAACAGGAAACTGGTTATAAGAAAATAAGTTGCCGACATGGTTATGATGAAATAATTTCCTAAACTAGCATACTGTACAGTGACGTGAAATCACAAAGAATGTCTCATAAACCTCTGCTTTGGTTCTAAGTGGTTAGCAATCCCCATAGCTCAATGTCATTTAATTAAAAGATTTAAAATTAGCTGTGACTGGGTGGCTCAGTTGGTTGGAGCATTGTCCCATACACCAGAAGTTCACAGATTTGATTTCTGATCAGGGCACGTACCTAGGTTGTGGGTTCAGTCCCCACTTGGGGGCACATTCAGGAGTCAACAGATCACTGTTTCTCTCACATCAGTGTTTCCCTCTCTCCCTCTCCCTCTCTCTCTTTCACTCACTTTCTCAAAAATAATCAATAAACATGTCCTCAGGTGAGGATTTAAAAATAGGTTTACAATTATATCAAAGGGGAAATATTTTTTTGTTTCTAGCTAATCATGTTAGGATTTTCCTTTAAATTATGTCTTCAATTTGACTGACAAGTTTATGTAATAGAACAGAAAATTAACTTTTTTACACCTGTCTTTGAGAACTAAGTTATTTGTTTACTTCTTAATAATTCGACTACTGATGGAGGAAATGGGTAAGAGATCTCTGCTGTGCTCATTGCTTCTCCCTCATTTCCATGCATGGACAGAAAGGTGTTTTTTCCCTCTGTGCTGTGACAGGTAGTTGTCTGCCATTAACACAGAAGGAGTCCTTCTTGGACTGAGGATTCTCTGGGCTTGAGGTCTCCTAGCAATCTAATTATCCTAAAGCTTCTTATCTGGTATTTCTTCTATCTCTTGACATAACTCTACTATCCCTCTCTCCCAAATAAAAAGAAAGTCAACCATACTTTACTTTGATTTCAGAACTACAAGTCACATAAGATGCTTTGATGTGAAGAAAGAGCTCAAATAAAACCATTCAAACCATGACAGTTGATCCTACTACAAAAAAGATTTTTAAAAATCACTCTGCAGAGCTGTGTACAACTGGGTACCAGGTTTATATCAAGGGATAATCACTAGTTCTGATAAAATCATAAAAGGAAGTCTTTTCGTGTAAAATGCTTAGATGTAAATATTTTAAGTGTTTTATACTTTTTCTGAACCCAGTAAAACTGGTTTATAAGTCTGGAGTATTTGGTGTTACTCATCTTTTAATTAATAGTATAGCCAGTTATTTTCACAGGAAATCAATACTTATAATAATACCTTGCATTTCACTTAACAGGGTAAATCTTATTCCCCATGTGAAGAGTTAAAGGTCACTGAACTCTGTTTACAAATAGAAAAGCCCAGAGGAATTGACACACCAACTACAAAATTGAGAAAGACAAGTGCCCAGTTATACACTTTATGTAATTTATTATTCATGCACAATACCAATATCCCTGTAAGGGTTGGTCAGCAGTCAGGATATTTATACTGGCTTAACAGACTGAAATTTTGTTAAATTAATGTTTATTTGATGATAATCCCTAATTCTTTTTATAGCTCTTATTCACTCTGGTAAAGTTTCTTTGACATGGCAGTGGGGCCTAAATTTCACATCTGTACTTCTCAAACTGTCTTTGAGAAAGGATCAGTTTTCCCACTAATCAGTCTTGAGCCAATACTTAAGTAAAAAAGAAATGTTTTTTAATATCATGCCTTTAGTTGTTGCAGCAGTATCAGCTTGTCCTAAAGGATTCCAAATGGTCATTTTCAATTACTTGAAGACCAGTTTTTTTTGAGGCCTCAGACTGGTGCTGGTCCTTTGTGCGCAGCATACAGACGACTCATAGAAATTCTTGTCTTAACAGAGGAGTCTTAAGCCACTGTTAAAGCATCATTGTACCAGACGATGCTTGTTTCTGTCACAAATGGAAAAAAAGAACCTAGCCTTCCCTTTTTTCCTTTTGATGATTTCTAACTTCCTTCAACCAGTTCATTGAAGGACATGCTAAGACTGATAGCCACCCCTACCATGGATCTTGCAGACTTGTTGTGTTGCTAAGAAAGTTAACTTTGTTTCTTGCTGCAGTTTTACCACTTATGAACATGATGTTATTAGATAATCTTGATCGAATGTGAGTGATGGCTTCTTTGGAAAAAACCTCGGTGGCACATCATACAGTCTGGGTTCAGGCGGTACAACTCCAGTGTGAATGTGTCATGTAGATATTTGTCCTGTTGCCAAGCACGTTTGTTTACAATGATGTTACACAGACCTTCAATGTTAGTATAAATTGCTGCTTCTCTTACCGCTATATATGGATGAACCTTCTCTTTTATAACTCAGGCTACTAACAAAATCCTAAGACTTGCTTACCTGGACCTCTTACACCAGAAGGAAGTGGTTTAACACAGGTAACAGTCTCCATTTCAGCAGACAGCTACTCTGGATTGAAAGAGTCTGAAAGGTAGTCATTTCAGAAATAGCAGCAGGCCTTGTGGCAGGCCAGGAGAAAAGAGAAACCATATGGGACTGCTATGTACTGTTGGGTGAGGGAAGGCAGAAGGGTTATGGAGAGGAGATGCCTCAGGTGGGTTTGATCAGTTGCTATGGTTTCTCAGGCCTTTTTAATACCAGAGGCTGGCAGCTGTGTAAGTACATTATCGACATGCAGATTTAGATGCAAGGTCCCTGGGAAGAACCTAAGGAAGAAATGACCGTATGCTGCTCAGGTTGGGTTCAGCCTGAGAAACAATCCACAGTGAAAGGCCGTATAAAAGAACAATCAAGAGCGTAGATTTGATGGTAAAGAAAAAGGATGTACAAGAGGACATGACAGACTCTGGAGACCAGCCTTGTTCAGGAGGAGTTCTACGTCTCATTACCGGCTCAGTGTGCTCACGCAGGATATGGCGTCACAGAATGACCGCCATTGTGTTCAGTGAACTTCGAGTCAGGATTTCTGGGTGCAAGGTCTGGACCCCAAGTTAGCATCTTGGCAACCTTAACAAGCCATCTCACCCTTTTTCACCTGTTTTCTCATCTGTTAAACATGCACTGAGCTCTGGAAGCTATTATGAGGTCCAAATGAGATCATCTATGCAAAAATCACAATTTAAAATTTCTTTATCTACAACACCAACACCCTCCCTTGCTTATTACCCTATTCCCCACCCTAAAATATATATATATAAAGTAGAGCAATTGCTATGAATGATACTTTTTTAAGAAATGGCCAGTGCAGGACTCCAGGATCATCCACAGTCACCATTTACCTGCACCATTGTATTGACGATCTGAGGAGACAGTGCATGAGAGCTTTTGGTCTGAAGGCTCATTTCATCTACAGGGTGACAGAGGGACATCTGTGTGTGACAATTTATGTAAGAATGGATATCCTCATACATACACCCAAGCGTATACTTTGGTAGAATGCTANTTTTAAAAAAATGGCCAGTGCAGGACTCCAGGATCATCCACAGTCACCATTTACCTGCACCATTGTATTGACGATCTGAGGAGACAGTGCATGAGAGCTTTTGGTCTGAAGGCTCATTTCATCTACAGGGTGACAGAGGGACATCTGTGTGTGACAATTTATGTAAGAATGGATATCCTCATACATACACCCAAGCGTATACTTTGGTAGAATGCTAGGAATCAGCCTTATAAGGAACAGCACATAATTATCAGAGCTTCTTTTTTTTTTTCAAGTAACTTAAATAAATGGTGAGTTTCTCCTTATAATCAAACTAGTTGTCATGATTCATGCCATATGACTGTGGTCCAGAGAGAGTTTTATGTCACAAGGCTGAGTAGACCTGTGTATGAGAGAGAATTTTCCACTGCAAAAGTAGTACCATTCTCTTTATCCTGCTTTTCCTAATGTAACAGCTAACATACGCATAGTACCATTGTTGAAACCAAGATATTAAGATTGATATCATACTATTAAGTAATCTAGAGGCTATTCAGATTTGCCAGTTTTCCCACCAATGCCCTTTTTCTGATCTAGCATTTCTAGGATTTCACATTATGTTTATACATCCTATTTTCTTAGTTTCCTCTAATCCGTAACTATTCTTTTTAAAAAAAAAAAATATTTCCCAACTTCACACTTGGAAGAGCACTAGCCAATATTTTGTAGAATGCTCTTTAATTTTGGTTTGTCTGCTGTTTTCTCGTGATTAGATTGAGGTTATAAATTTTTGACAAGAAAACCACAAAAGGAATGAGGCGCCCTTCTTAGTGAATATATCACTAGGTACAAGATGATACTTATCACTGGTAAGGTTAACTTGGATCCCTTGGTTAAGGTAGTCTGCTAAGTTTCTTCATTATAAACTAATGATTTCTCTCTTTGCAAGTGTGTCTTTTTGTTGTTGTTGCTTTTTTAAATCAGTGGTTAGGGTGGAGCAAGTGTCACTCACAGAAGGTTGCAAAGAGTCCCGTCCTGGTGGAGAGAAGCTGTGCCCTGGAAAGTGATGGAGTCATTATTTAAGTGTTTGAATAGATTGCTCTCAATCCAAGCTGAAATGGATTGCCTGACATGACACTGCAGAATTTTTAAATTCTACCTCCAGGCAAACCCCATAGTTACTAGCAAAAATGAAAGTGTGAAATGCTTTTTAATGTATATTTAACAATACATATTGTCGTGATTACTGATGTGTATTCTCTGTGGACTCCCTTGCTATCAGAGGAGGGTGTTAAGAGACAACATTTTTACACATTTATTCTATCTAAATCCATCACATGTTTACTTTCTAAATATCTGTAACTGTCACTTATAACAAGATCATAAAAGTCAAATGTTTTAATTCTAACTCAAACTTTGAATCATAGGATTACAATCAATTTTCTAGAAAGGTACAATTACTGTTTATTCTTACTCTACCTTATGAAATTGCCCACTATTAAATATCACTAGAATATAGCCATTAAAAAAGAAAACTATATATGGCTTAGTAATGGGGTATAGGAGGTAATATCACTTTATTCATCTTTTTGATATAGAAAGTCACATAATAGTTCCTTTTGAAAGGAATTTTCATCATTGAGCCCAGTGTTATGTCTGCTTGTGTTGAAAAAAATAAAATTGGCAAAATACACTTAATTCTTTCCTACAGTGTCATTATTTAATAAGGATTAAGGTAACTTTTTTGCGTTTTTACTGGGTTTCACAGCAAGAATTCACGTCTTGTACTAATGTATGCTAAATAGCTGCATAGTATATAGACCATTGTTAAAATAGCGGTAGTGAAGGTATTTTAGATCACAGAGCCCCAGTGGTCTACATTTTGTTTGTTTTGACATTATTAAACTCAATCTGTTTCTCTAACTGTGACTCTAATTACTACATTTGCATGGCAGAAAAGTTTGCTTTGTGGGTTGACTTTTATTAACAGTGTTTGCATGTTGTTTCCTGCTCTCGCTCTCGATATTTCATGAGCAGACAGAGCACCTTCAGTTACATTGAATAATTATGCACAATCAGTAAGTTTTTGTTTGTCTTTGTTGTTTCTTTGATGTGGCCTCTAGGATGCTGCCGGCAAGGTGCTGGACCGCTGGGCCATCATGTCTCGGGAAGAGGAAATCATCACCCTTCAGCAGTTTCTGCGGTTTGGAGAAACCAAATCCATTGTAGAGCTGATGGCGATTCAGGAGAAAGAAGGGCAGGCCGTGGCTGTACCATCTTCAAAGACAGACTCAGACATAAGGACTTTCATTGAGAGCAATAATCGCACCAGGAGTCCCAGCCTCCTTGCTCACCTAGAAAATAGCAACCCTTCCAGCATCCATCACTTCGAAAACATCCCCAACAGCCTTGCATTTCTGCTTCCATTCCAGTACATAAACCCAGTCTCAGCCCCACTGCTAGGGTTGCCTCCAAACGGGCTACTGTTAGAGCAACCAGGACTGAGGCTGCGGGAACCAAGCCTTTCAACCCAGAATGAATATAATGAGAGCAGCGAATCTGAAGTGTCTCCCACACCTTATAAGAACGATCAGACTCCCAACAGAAATGCCTTGACCAGCATTACTAATGTGGAGCCTAAAACCGAGCCACCCTGCGTATCCCCCATTCAGAATTCTGCCCCAGTCAGTGATCTGACCAAAACTGAACACCCAAAAAGCTCATTCCGGATCCACCGGATGAGAAGAATGGGGTCAGCCTCTAGGAAAGGAAGAGTGTTCTGTAATGCATGTGGGAAGACATTCTATGACAAAGGTACTCTCAAAATTCATTATAATGCCGTTCACCTGAAGATCAAACATCGATGCACCATTGAAGGTTGCAACATGGTCTTTAGCTCCCTCCGAAGCCGTAATCGCCACAGTGCAAACCCCAACCCTCGCCTTCACATGCCTATGTTGAGGAATAACCGAGACAAAGATTTAATTCGGGCCACCTCAGGAGCTGCCACCCCTGTCATAGCAAGTACAAAATCAAATCTCACACTCACCAGCCCTGGCCGTCCCCCAATGGGTTTTACCACTCCCCCACTAGACCCTGTCTTACAGAGTCCTCTGCCTAGCCAGCTGGTATTTTCTGGGCTAAAGACTGTCCAACCAGTTCCTCCATTTTATAGAAGTTTACTCACTCCAGGAGAAATGGTGAGCCCTCCCACCTCCATTCCGACCAGTCCCATCATTCCATCCAGTGGCACCATAGAGCAGCACCCCCCACCACCCTCTGAGCCAGCAGCACCAGTAGTGATGATGGCCACTCACGAGGCCAGTGTCGACCTGGCCCCCAAGAAGAAGCCCAGGAAGTCCAGCATGCCTGTGAAGATTGAAAAAGAAATTATTGATACTGCTGATGAGTTTGACGATGAGGATGATGACCCACATGATGCTGGAGCTGTGGTAAATGACGTGAGCCACGACAATCATTGCCACTCCCAAGAGGAAATGAGTCCAGGCATGTCAGTGAAGGACTTTTCTAAGCATAGCAGGTCCCGATGCATTTCAAGGACTGAAATAAGAAGGGCTGACAGCATGACTTCTGAGGATCAAGAACCTGAACGGGATTATGAGAACGAGTCTGAGTCTTCAGAGCCCAAACTGGGTGAGGAGTCCATGGAGGGGGATGAACACATTCACAGTGAAGTGAACGAGAAAGTCCTGATGAACAGTGAGAGGCCTGACGAGAACCACAGTGAGCCCTCTCACCAGGACATCATCAAGGTGAAGGAAGAATTCGCAGATCCCACTTACGACATGTTTTACATGAGCCAGTATGGACTATACAATGGTGGGGGAGCCAGCATGGCTGCCCTGCACGAAAGTTTTACATCGTCTCTGAATTACGGCAGCCCTCAAAAGTTCTCCCCAGAAGGTGACCTGTGTTCTAGCCCTGACCCCAAAATCTGTTATGTGTGCAAGAAGAGTTTCAAAAGCTCCTACAGTGTCAAGCTTCACTACAGGAACGTTCACTTAAAAGAGATGCATGTCTGCACGGTCGCTGGCTGCAATGCTGCCTTCCCCTCTCGCCGAAGCAGAGACAGGTCAGTAAATCTCCATTGGCTGCTCCTGCTGGGGGTGGAGGGTGCCAGTCATGTTGGATAACATTAAGAAGTCTAGCGTAGATGTGTGTGATGCACTGTAGAGATTGTCCACAGTGACCACAGATAACCAAGCTGCCATGCTCATGAAGGATTGTTGCAGTTGGTGCTTGTCATGATTAAGCATGCAGAATCATATGCCATCTTACCCAGTAATGCACGCCATTTTTCTCTGTGCTCTGTGTATGTGTGTGTGTATGTTTTTCCATGCATCTAGATGTGTAAATCAGTTAACTGTGTACACAGTTCTCTGCTTCCCTATGAACTTTCACTTAGAAGCCACAGCTTCGGTTATAAATATTTCTGCTTTGCCTTGTGGCTTTTTAATTAAATCAATATATTATCTTCATACACACATATTTATCCAATATAGAAACAGAAATTTACGGATGGAAAGAACCATAGGTCCAGGACATCGAGACAGCCTGCATCTCCGTAGGTATAACCAGAAATGTTATCATTCTTACATGAGTATTTAGTGTGTCCTTGAATTCTTTGAATCATAAAAATATCAGAAGAAAATGGGACCAAAGTAATTGTTAATATGGGTAAATGGTATGGTGGTGTAGGTTTCTTTATTTTAGCTTGACAATGTCTTTAGCAAATCTCAAAATATATACCCTATCGTGGGAATTATGCACAGAAGGGAAGGCGTGCACAGACTTTTAGGAGCTCTTAGAATATATAATGTCCAGCCTTCAGATGACATCACACCCTAGCTATGTAGCTGCAGCTCTGAAACAGTTGGACTTAAACAGAAGCAGCTGGTCCTAAACCAACAATGTTCTTTTTTAGTCCTAAAGAAAATGTCATATAAATGGAATGTGTCAAGGTGGTCAGGGGTGGGGTACCACAGTTACCCTGCCCTGAGGGAGATACGCTTATGAGCATATCATTTACATAACACACCAGCCCAGCTAGAGACACACCAGTTCATTTTCCTATTATATTGGATGTGGATTTTTTGTTTTACATTGTCTTTTAAAATACTTTAGAAAAAAATTTATTGCGTGCTAAAAATCAGTATATGTAGAAGAAACAAAATTAGCTAGGAGGTTTGCCCATAGCCACCACCCAGATTCTAGTGCGTATCAGTTAGGTAGAGCCTTTGATAAAGTAACATATAATAAAAGTGCCACTGGAAAGTAGTGACCTGCTTCTAGAATATTTAAAAGATTAGCCTTTTTTTAAAGATTTTATTTATTTATTTATCTTTAGAGGGGAAGGAGAGAGGGAGAGAAACATCAATGTATGGTTGCCTTTCGTGCATCCCCTGCTGGGAGTTGGCCTGCAGGGAACTGGCCTGCAACCCAGGCATGTGCCCTGAATGGGAATTGAACCGTGGTCCTCTGGTTTGCAGGCCTGTGCTCAATCCACTGAGCTACACCAGCCAGGGCAAGATTAGCCTTTTTTAAAAATAAAAGTTAAAATGTATTTCATTGTATTGAAATCCAGTTCAAGGGGCCCAATTCATGAAAAGCAAAATATGTGAGAAAAATAAGTAGCTTGCTTTATACAACTTGAAACATGTTTTGAAGAGAAATCTATCTTCTTAAAGATTTCCCCTCCTGAAGTCCCTCTTCCCTACGCCCATTTACCTTGTTCTGTGAAAATGGTTTGTGGTCACCAAATTCTTTTCAATTCTGAGTAATTGTCCACAGTCCCAGAACATGGCAGACAAGATAGCTGTACTGCGAATAACAAAATATAATACTATACCCAACCTTTTCTTCCCCAAGTTTGTAATGTTCATTCTTTTAAATTTAAAATAGTGCTCTAGTGATAATGAGGTTAATGCATTGGATTTTTTAAACAAAAATAAAAGACTCATGAAAATCTGCTAAAATATTTATGAAAATGGAATGTTTGAAGACAAGCCAAAATTTAAGCTTATTTGCATGAATTCCTATCACAGTTTTAGTTGGTTTGCTGAAACCATTGTTAAGTCATAACACTGGAATAAATGACTATAGGACCAAAAGTCTACAAAACTCAAAGCTCAGTGCTTTCCTCTATACCACTGCATTTTTGTGTCTTAATGCATAAGCAGGTTCTATTGAGAAGGTGGTTTGTCTAAGGAAAAAACATTTGTTGATAAGGGAGTATTTCAATCTTCATTTTTATTCTAAGGATTGGGAGTTTGGCGAGTGACCAGCCTTATGGGAACTTAGACCAGTATATTCTATGTGGGAAAATAATATACTGCAGCTACTGATATATTCCCATTATGTTCAGTCACACAAAAGATGGCACACCTCACAAGACAGGTGATACATTTCATTGGGCTGAAATATCACATCATACTTAATCGTTTTAATTCTGGATATTGTCACACATGATCAATGAAGAAAAACAAATTGAAAATATACTCTACAAAGAAAGTTTTTTGATTTTCTCTAAAAATTTTGCTCTTTAGGAATGCTCAAATGCTTTCATCCCATGTTAAAAACTTAACAAAAACTCTGATACTTTAATTTTGAGATTTTTTTCCTTAAGAAGAAAGATGTTCATCACTGTTGAATCTATGACTTGAATTAATAGGCAATGAAAGTATATTTACCACCTAATAATCAGAAATAGTGATTCCTTTTGGGTACCAGCCTCTTGCTGAGTCACAGCAGATTGGACTTGAACATAATTTTATTCCTGTTCCAGAATTTTATCATCATTTCATCAACTAATTTTGACGTATAATTTCATCTCCTTATTCACAGAGCCTCCTGAATCACATTTCTGATCTACCCCTTAGACTTACTTTCCCTTTCTCTTCACTTTTACTGGGCTAGTCACAAGAACCCCAGGACTTTCGTGTCCCTGCATTTTCCTCTGCAGTGAAGCTAAGGCAATTTTTCTTACTTTTCTTTGAGCCAACAGACCTTCCAAAACAGAAACCATCCTTTGCCTTTAATCCTGTTGTCCTCAGGCCCATTCCTTTCCCTTCCCCAGAGTCTTGATTCATCCATCCTTGACTGCACAATGTCTTCCTTGTGCAAATAAAGCATTAGAAGGGATTTTGACTGGGGGCTGAAGTGTGCAGAGCTACAGGGCTTCTAGGAGGCCTGTGATAAAACTAACAGAATAACCTTTTCCCTTCTGTTTATAAAAACAGCCTTTTGTCTTCGGGCTTAGAACACCTTATAAGAGTGGTACACAGGTCTTCTTGGGCTTCTTCCAAGATGCTTATACACGAGGGAGCTGCATTTTTGTCCCTAGATAGGCATGTTAGTAAGAGGAAAGTAGAAAGATGTTGAATACTGTATTTGATATTTGGCAGCTAGTTAACAGAGATTCCCAGACCTTTGCTATGGTCTTTCTAGATTTTTATAAGATCAAGTTGAAGGCTTTTTGATTAGCAAAAATGTTCTTTGTCTAAAGTCAGCAAAAAGGGAGAAAAGAGAGAGAATGGGGCACACATGGCTGAGGATTCTGAGTGTCCTTCTTTACACAGTTGTGAATGAATAGGAGCATAAGAAATTCAAAAGCAGAGAGGACCATTCACATTAATGACGAAGAGCAAGCTAATACAAACCCCAATTCATTCAGTCAGTAGGTGGCTGTTAAAATAACATAAATTATTTTCTCTCTAAAGAACTATGATACTAAAAGGTAATTGAGTGTGTACTGATAGCATTATGTAGGGTTACTCCTGAAAATCTCTGAGCACCCTTCCTTCCTTTTTGTTTATCCCATGATTTTTGTGCTATGAAGATACTGTTCTGTCAGGGAATAGGAAGTTGGCCCTCAGGGGTTTTTTGTTTGTTTAGTTGTTTGTTTTAATTTTTACTGATTTTTAAGAGAGAGAGAGACAGACCTCGATTTGTCTTTCCACTTACGTATTCATTGGTTGTTTCTTGGATGTGCCCTGACTGAGGATCGAACCTACAACCTCGGTGTATCAGGACGATGCTCCAACCAACTGAGCTACCCAGTCAGGATGGGCGCAAGTTTTGAGGTATTCACATGAGATACTCCCTGGGAAGAAGAAATTATAACTAATGGGCCTAGACCCTACAGTCTTTATAAGGGAAATTTTCTTGAAGTGTGTCATAGAATTAGCTGGGCCTACTTTGCCTTTGGTCATATTCTTACCCTCGGTCTTGAATTTTGATCCCCAGGGGGGCTGAGTAGCCGTAGATCACCTGTACTGAAGGGAACCCCATTTATAAATCACATTTGCTTTTTATTTATAAAATAAATAAGTACCCTCTGTCCTCTACTTCCCTAAAATTCCTTACCATTTGCTAATATGGCAAAGCCTATTTACATCTGCTTTAGAGATTGGCAATTTTAAAACTCCCTCAACAAAAGTGAAAACTTTCTATACAGAAACTTGGTGATCTACACTGAAAAAAGTATGTGTCTCTTTGTTTTTCATCTTATATGATTTTTACCATTTTTGCTCCTCTCTTTCTCTGAGAATAGTAGCCACTAATTGCCAAAGTTTATCTTAAATTTTATCAGAAAAGTGAATGCGTTTGTTTGATCTTCAAGGTGTAGGAAAGGTGATTCAACTCCATGAATAAATTTAAAAACAAAATAATATTTGCTTTGGATGAGTTACAAATAAATATGAGGCAGTTATTTGGTACCAAGTGTGAGCCTTCTCTTTGATTGCTAGATAAACCTGTCCAGATTTAAACATGTAAACTTCTTGATTTGTATAGAGTAAGACATCTGTATTTGGTTTATTAAAACCTGCTGATGTCTCCAGAACTAAATTTGTTTGTGTATAGGCCTCTAGGTAGCTGTAGCTAAAAAGCAAAGATGTATAGTTTTTGCTTGTCTGATTACCTGACTTCCAGCCCTGTACAGGTGTGCAGGAATAAATTAACATGACCTACCTCTGATGAGCCACTGCATGCATTAACAACAGAGGTGAAGATGTGAAAACATGCTACCTGCCTCCTGTTATCACCTTCTCAGCAGCAGCACCAATTTTTTCCATCATTATCTATGTTAGGAAACTTAGAGAGAACTTTTCTAAGAGATTTTCAATAATTACACATGATTTCACTAGGCAATACCTCCATGAGCCACTTAGCACCAATTCAGGATAACTATTAGTATATTTGCCCTAATATAATTAGCTGTCAAATACAGTATGTTAATCCTCTCCAAGGTATCAGCCATTTATTTCATTTCCTATGTGTTTTCCAATCAAATCGCAATTCCCTTTTCCAAAATTATTTTACCAAGTGAAGTTGTACAGGTCCTCTGACTCCTAAATGTTAAGGAAGAGATTTTTTTCCTGTGTTACTCTATTTGATTTCACAATAAAGCCAACAGATCAATAGGTCTTTTGTACTTATCTCCATTACTTTCCATCAAAGGCAAGCAAACAAAATAAATCCCCCTTCTGAGTAATTGCTAGTTGTGCCCTCCTCAAGCAAAACTTTGGTAGTAAGATAAACTTCAGTGTCATGCCTGTCTCTGGGGCTCTTTTTATATACTAGGAGGAGAGCAATGAGCAAGACAGTCTCCTGGTATCATAAGGAGAGACTCTGTCAAGCCTGAAGTGAGCCTCCTATCTTCCTAATGACCTCCTGCTGGCCCAGCTGGATGTGAGACAAGCTCATTTAAGCCTCTGCTGACCTTTCACTCCTCCACCCCAAGAACTACACCAGTCACTTCCACCAAACCACCTACCAAATAGACAACAGAGCTTAATGGCAGGAGAATGACTTCCTTTTTCATGGTACAAAGAGATTTTTTACAAATTTCTATTGCTGGGAGTTACATTTAATTTCTTGTGGCTACATCCATTGCACAAACATAGTGCTTCTATGTGCTTCTTATTCTTACCTTCTCTCAAAAGGAACAAGCACTCTTGTGGCATTATCTTGAAAATTCAGGCAAAAACAGCACTGAGAGCAGAATGTACATACTGAATGCACAAGCAGTGTTTTTCATGATGACACCACTTTGAAAGGGTCATCATCATCTTGATTCTTCCTCTCTTGGGTCCACCACCATCTAGCTGACCCTCTGATAGACTTTATTGATGTGAATTGTTCTCATAAATAATTATTCATTTGAGATATTCATTTTTGTGGATAATCTTTTCTTTAAAAAAATATAGGCCATTTCCCACCAGGAAGCAGGCTCTAAGACTACACATATATTAACATTCATTTGTCTCAAACCTGCGAAGAATGGCTTTTTCACAGGTGAAAGGCTTCTACTAGCTCTCTCTCGCTGTAAATGATCATTTGTTTGCTAAGAAGAAGGGAGACTTTTCTTTGTTAAAATTTCATAGTGAAGGTTGAGCTATAACATTGCTTCTTTTTAAAAATCCTTCTCAGAAATAATTTAATGTTTTTTAAGACTCCCACACACTTCAAATAAATGAATGTGGCAGAATATGAAAGGAGTTTACACTTGCCAAAAAATTACAATGTCATAAAAAAGGGATTTGGTGACTTTGATTCTTGGGTGATAAGATGTGTGTGTATGTGTGCACATGCATGTGAGATCGAGAAGCAGGCTGAGGAAGAAGGAAAGAATACTTTTTAGGAAAGGTCAATTTTTCTTTAGTTATTTAACATAAAACTACACTTTTTAAGAAATACCTAGATTTTATGTCCTAATGCAAGCTGCTTGAATTAAAACAGGAGTTGTAAATTCCTGGTAAAAAGCTGTTATGCCTGAAGTGTTAGTGATCGTAACTCTACTACTTTATGGAGTTTATTAGTTCTTTTATTAACTAGGAGGAAAAATGTTACCCAGTTCTGGTTAATTCCTTTTCTTGCTTGCTCTAGTTATTTTGACTTTACCTTACAAAGGGAAAAAAGGCCAAGTTTTGCTAACTGAATATATGCAAGTGATTCTCAATTTTTCTGTTGAATATATCAATCTGAATTATTACCAGCTATTCAAAAATTATGCTAATGTTCTAATCTAAGTACATCCACAAAATGTGCATGTGTGTTTATACACAAACACCCTCATAAATTAGAATATCAAAAGACAAATCATCTTTAATTGCTAGAACAGACATTTTTATCCTGGAATGTAATGTATGAAGTTATATTACCACATTGATGGGAAACAACAAGATTTTGTGACTAAAAGAAGACAGATTTGGGCAATGAGGACAACAGACCCTCAGAAGGAAGCCTCTTCGGTCGGACGGCCAGCTGAGGGGGGGTGCTCTAACGCTGCTGCCTGTTTAGTCCGTTCCCTCCGTCACTGCGGGGGCACTGGTGGGTCAGTTCGCTCACTAGTAATTGTGTTTTACAGACTTCTAAAGCAATTGGCTCAGTCAGTCCCAATTCAATAAAAGTGGAGAGCAAGAGAGAGAGCACTTTTGTTCTATTTTTTACTTGAAATTATTTCATTCAGCAGTCTGTCTTTTTTATTACCAGGACTTGACATTAGCACTCCAAGCTATATTAGCATCCATTTCAGCAGTTCAGTAATGGTATTAAAAAAACACTTAACTTCAACGGTGAATGGTTGTATGACAGTACCATAAAAAATCCACATTAAAAAAAACTCATGTATTTGTCGCAGCAAATTATTTTTCACTTGTTTAACCACTTCAAAACTATGTTCTCCTGGTGGGCATTCACGGTGACATTCTTGTTTTCAGAAGCAGCCAGTGGAGGTGCTCTGCTGATGAGGGGATTAGGGAAAGAGGAAAGGGAAAATCCAGTGGGAAGAGGGTAGGTAGAGATGCTGTTTACCCTGTAGTTAGATTACCTTCCATTCATCAGCAAAGATGGAATTGGCAACCTCAGAGCACCCAAGGTGAAATTCTTGGATCCTCATGCATGGCTGGGATTTGATTTTGAACCCAACCCTCTCCAAACTTGGGAGCAAAGCCTAACTACTTTGGCACTGCAGTGAGCTCATAAATGACTACATTAGGTTCTAAATTTTGATTAAACATTCAGTAATTAATCAATGGTAGACATGAAGCAGTTGGCAAGGTCCAGAGCTGCAAAATGTTTAAGACATAAAACATTACGAAGTAATTAGAATATTCTCCTTCAAGAGAAGGATTGCCTTCAATAAAGAGGTAAATGATAGCATCCTGTTTATTGTGTAGGCAGCCAGAGCAATATGATAAACTGCTGGAGATACACATATCAGTAATCATCCGCATTATTAGTGCCATTAATCATAATTCCAAAAATATGACAGCAGCAGCCAACTTTTTGACCAATTTTGCTTCTGCCTGTTGGCCATTATGACTTAGCTAATAGACCGCAGAGCTCCTGTGCGTGGCAGTTTGCATTGAGAATGGAAGGTTAATTATATTTGAGCTGCTGATTTCTTCTCTCCTTGGAAAAGGCTTAGCACTTTGACAATCCCCGGAGCTCACTGTTGTTAAACCAGTAAAAGTACTTTATTGAAATTTTCTTTGTTGGTCAGGAATGAGGAGATGTTTCCAATGAGATATAAGCGCTAGTCTGGGATAGCAGCTAATGTTTCTTACTCCAGAGTGATCCTTGAGCAGCAAGAGGAACTCAGTGGTTTCTTTAGATCACGTTGTGCTCTCATTTCTCTTCTGCAGACAGGTAACCATTTCAGCACTTCATAGTGATACACCAGGAAATCCCACAAGGCGAGCGGTAGTCTCAATATGTATGTGTAGGACTAAGAAGTTACAGGGGGAGTGGTTAAGAATGTTAGGAGAACTAAGCACCTCTTTAATACAAAATTCTGCTTCTTCAGCTATGCTAACAAAAATGAAAAGTAAAACAAACTTTATAAAAATCGGCCGAATGTTTCTAAAAATTCTAAGTGTTCAATAACATAGGTGTATTGCTGGTTGGTTAACTGGAGTTTCTGTGTTTCAGCTGGTGATTTTAACATCATTTAACCAAAGACAAAAATTAAGATTTTGTGCATAAATTTTATTTATATACCTTAAGTAGTTTCATTTTCAACATAGAATTCATTCTAGATAGGCCATGACTAAATAATAATGTTGCCTACAAAATTCTGTCTCCTCTCTTGAACTCATACATTTCTAAAATTATCTTTTTAAAAGATCATAACTTGACCATTTAAATGAAGTACAACATTTTGACCATTTTTAGCAAATATTTCCTTTGAAAAAGATCTCAGAAATTCATGTTCCATGTTGTACACATTAAAAAAGAAAGTTTAAAATGGCAGAAAATTTTGAAAATCAAGAGAAACATATTCATTCCTATTATTTTGGGAATGTGTCTTCTAAACTATGTAAGTCAGACTCAATCAAGGGATGGAAGACTTGAGAGTTAGTTCATCCAGGGCAAATATAAAATTCAAAATAATTTACCTCAGGTTGTATAAATCCTTAAAAGATGCCAGCGTTCTTGACTTGGCTCATTCTTAACAATGCTAATAGTAAAACGGAATACCATATGAAGTGTCTGATGGAGAAAATTTCCACATGCTGTGAAAACATGGTTCTGTTCACAGTGCAGCACTCAGGGCCTCACATTACAGTGTAACAGGTACTTATTGAACAGTCAGCACCTTTGAGAAGCCTTGATGTGTCAGGTACAGCGCAAAAGTAAAATGGTTGGGGAACAGGGCCGTTGGATATTAATACTGCACTTAACCTGAACATTCAGCATACACATTTTCCACCTACCAATCTGCTGTCTCAAATGCCATCACAGCATTAACATTTTTTATGCATTCCACAGCAGTGACAAATTGTTTTCTAACTGTAGCGCCAGATTTAGTATGCAAAAGACACGTTTGCCTCTGCCAACAAATCAATAATTCTCACTAACATCTTCAGAGTTACAACATTTATAAAGTTGCAAAGTGGAGTAAACAAACCATCTGTTTGGCTTTTCCATATGTGTCATACTTTCTTATTAGCATATTATGATTCACTTAGTAAACAAATTTGGTGATTTCATTCATGTCAAAGTTAGGTCGGAAACTTGAAGATGATTAACATTCCTGGGGCAAGCACATTAATACATTGCTTCCTGGGCAGTTAAATGGCTTCTCAGGAGAATCACCCCTGTTGACAAGATGAGACTGTCAATTTTGTTTGCCTGCCACATTAGGGGCCGTAAGGGGACGGCAGGTTCTTAGAGAGGGGAGTCGTGTAGGCAGCGTGATTCACTGTGAATTGAGAAAAGAAGTCTGATTCTGATAAATGGTCGACCCCAACACATCCTGTGTGTTATTACAACAGACGTGCCATATCTGTGTGGTAAATTAGCTAAACCCCTAAAGAGTTTGGTGGGAGCTTATCTTCAAGTGAATAATTTGAATGTAGTGGGAACTGTCTGCGTGACCAGTATGGATGATTTGTTTTATATTGAAAAGGATTGAAGTGACTGAATTTCGTACTTTTAATTTTCTGAAATTTGCTTATCTTTTAAATCTTGCTTTTAACATGTATTTCTTTACTTTTTTGTATTTTTTAATGTTGTTTACTAGAGTTTTACATTGAATTTTTTTTCCTGAGCTAGCAATGGTTTTCAGCTCTTCTTGGAGAGAATTTTTAAACAGCTTATACAACAACTAGTTTCTGCAGAAAAGCATGCTATCAGAAATGTAATTTAATTCAAAGGACTGTAAGCATACTATTATTCATAAATGGTAATATAAAAGTTTTTGAGCAGTTAAGGACAACACAGTGTTATATCAAGCCATAGATGAGAATTAAGTGGGACAGAAATTTTAATTTTTTTTCTGTCAATCTGGATAGTATTGTTAACTCAGTGTCCCATAAAACACTCAAACCTGGTATCTAGATTTCCCAGAATTAGATATAAATTCACCTCTCTATCCCTATGCACATATACATACATACATACACACACACACACACACACACAGTGTATATGTGTGTGTGTGTGTGTGTGTGGTATCTGCCATCTAAATACACTGAGATCGTTCTGGACAATATAGTTTAAGGGACGTGTTTGTGTGTGTGTGTGTGTGTGTTCAGTGACAGAGGTAAGGAAGGAAATAAAGGCAAAACTAATCCAAAATGGAACCTTAATTCCATTGTAAATAGATGTATTGTAATTAATTATCAAGTATTTTGTTTCAATTCACTAAGTTTAGAATGGCTCAAAACTGATGAAGAATTAAGAGTTAGATGTTGGACTTCTCATGTAACCTAAAGCTTGACTCATTATTTAGTTTCCAATATGTTAAGTGTAGTATTAATATCCAGTAGCGCCTATTCCCTGTTTTACTTTTCAGTTGTACCTGACTGAAAAGTTGTACAAGATACAAACCAAGATACAATTCAGTTGTATCATGGTTTCTCAAAGGTGCTGACTATTCAGACTAAAATTCTGATTTTCTCATTTGGGCATGAGGCTGTCTTAATTTTTTTATTTTATTATTATTTTTTTATCCTGTCCCAAGAACATGCTCTTGATCTTAGAGGGGAAATGAGGGAGGGTCTGAGGGAGAGAGAACATCAACTGTCTGCCTACTGTCCTGCCATCCCATGATCCTCTTCTCTATGTATCTTACGGTCAGTAGGCACGAGTTCTGTGTGTCTCTTCCATCTTCCCTTTTTACCTCTTCAATTTTCTGATCCAAATAAACTTGTAAATTGCTGTTAATCATAGGTCTTTGTATCTCTTCATGAGGACAGTATTTTATGACAGTTAATGGTTTGGACTGACCGATTCCACTCTCTGACCATAGGGCTTTGTTAAATCAAGTGCTGCCTTTTGTCCATTCTGTGAAAGCTGAACTTACCTTCTTGAGGGGCAGAATCAGTACTCTTTAAAGAATTTAAAGTCCTTATCCTCTGCCTGCTCTTTTTCTCTTACTACCCCAGTAATACTGTGTGAGTTTGTTAGAAAATCTCAAAAGCTCACAATCATGAGAAAAAAACAGCAGGCTTTCTATAGCCCATTCTTCCCATCTTCATTTCTAGTGTTTTGCATATGGTATTTAGGGGGGATTATTAAACAAAAATGAAATAGATTAAGAAATGAACATAAAAAAATCAATTCTTTTGAACTGTGGTTGCATAATGGAAATCGACTACCATGAATGAACCTGTGTACTGAAGTTATGAACAGCAGAGCTAATGCACTGCCATGAGTTCATCTTTATTATTGCATTACACCTGAATCAATTGATAAAGTAGGGGTTTTTTTAAGCGAAGGATGGCACTTAATTGAATAAAAGTCAATGTAATTATATTAGCAGAGGCCAACAGTACTGCTGACAGCGGAAAAGGGACACTGTTGAGCAGAATGCCGAGCTGGTCTACACATTTCTGCACATCGTTTGGTTGACAGATATTGAGGGCTGGTACATCATCTAATTAGATTACAGATTTCTATTGCTGTAAGTGAGAAGTGAAGAGAAACATCTCTTCCTGGTAACATATTGGTGGATATGTGTAATTTCACAAGTCATTTTGGGAAAGATGTGTCCATCTGGGTGATCAGTGTATCCTTTTGTCAATGTTAATTTATTCTTCTTATTCAGTGTGTCTTTATGTGACTGTTGTGTATCTGGCTGCTGTTTTCTCATCAGTGAATCTAGGAAGTGGTAACTGCAGATGTGTGAGAAGCAACACAGAGTTCTAGATTACAGTCAATCACAAAATGTGTGCTTGTGAAATTAAGAAAGTGGGGAGGGTGTTAAAAATAATGAACAGAGAGGAGGCAGGATTTCATGAGCTGCTTATGGCTGGCAGATTGTTTTATCAACAGAGTAATAATACAGAGTGTAACTGTGTTTCTACATTCTTATAATAACTCTGGTGGTGTCATACCCACATGTCAGGGTAAAGATTTCCCAGTAGGCATTTCCTGTACTCGGCTTAGCAACCTGCCCTTGGAGTTATCTGCCATCTGACCCCAAGGAAATGGGGAGACTGTCAGAGCAGGGACCGTGGGGACAGCTTCTCTTTATCGTTCATGTATCTGCGCACTGCATGCCTCTGTGTGGAACTCATTTATGGATGATGCTGATGCTGTGAATTTGTTTTATCTTAATTTGATTTATGATTTTTGGATTATGCAGCTGATCTGAAAATCATCAAGACAGCATATGAGATGATCGCTTATGACAGAAAATGATTTTGTGATCAGAACATTTTAAATCCCTATTTTATTGTTGAAGTTTTTTAAAAAAAACCAGATGTCTAGAATGTGAATTTGTTTTCTCTCTCTCTCTCTCTCTCTCTGTCTCTCTTTCTTTTTCTCTCTCTCTGTCTCTCATTCTTGCTTTCTTTTGTGATCGATTTAGCAAAAGATTAGAAAGCTGATCTTATTATCACAAGGTAAGCTCAGCCTTCCTAAGTGCAGTGTGGAGAGGGCTGTGCCCCTCTTCCCCTTAAAACCAGAGTGCTGTATATATTGTCTCGTGTGGGAAGGTGGAGAAGTCTTTCTCCTCTTCCTTGTCTCTGAGGCACATACCTCTCAGCCACCTCTCAGAAGTGTTAGCCACGTTTGTCACCAAATGGAGTGACTCGTTTTGGTCTCCCATACTTTTTATTCATAATCGAGAGGTCTGTTGAACCTTATTAACAGCTATTACAGATCATTTCTATTATCACGGTTACTTCTCCAAGATGTAGAGCTTCTGCCACTATTGAGAAGCTTTTATATATCCGCAATTTATACAGGTTTATTTTTTTGGAAGGGTAGCCTTCAAAGGGTACTTTTCAAACATATGAGCCTTTGCAGGTGGAGAGAGGTATATGCCCAAGGGCACTGTAAGAATAAATGGGGGGAGTGTAAATACGACGACAGTGTTTTCAGACAGATAACAACGTATCAGGCCTTGCAAGTCCTGACATCCCTATGGACGCTCCGGGACAAACCTTCTCCTTTTTTACACAAGCAAAGCCCTTAGCGAGTAGAGTAAAAGTTTTGCTTGTCTAAGAAGTACGGGTTCCGGTTGTTAAAATACAGAAATAGTATGTTGTTATTGTGCTTGATTTTTTTTTTGTATTTATTGTGATTCTTTTTTTCTTTCCGTCCCTTTGGGTTTTCTGTTGCTTAATGTGATTTTTTTAAAGGGTGGGTGGGTTTTAGGGGTTTTTTTTAACAGTATCGGTATTTAATTTCTGTTTTAAAAAATTAAATTTTAAACGTTGAATTGCTTAATGAAAATGTAGCAGCTCCTGAAAATAATTGTTTTACTATTAGATTTAGCTGAAATCCCAAATTATCCTGAGAAAAAGGATGTATGCCGAAGAGTCTATAACCCTATTTCAAATTGCTCATCTACTAAGCTAAATTTTTTTCTACCTAAAACTTGAAGTATAGGAAGATGAGGAGCAAGATTTCATTATTCTTGAAGTCAAACCTAAATTATCTAGACCATTGCTATTTTTTGTACCTCCAAATAAAGTGTTTGCTGTAGATAAAAAAGGTTTTTTAGGTAAATTCAAAGTATTCCATTTAGACAACCAGAAAGCTCCCATTCTTTTATCCTACTTAATATATATTTTTAAAATCTCTGCTATGAGACTATCTGTAGCCAATGCTGTTCCATGGCAAAACTAACAGAACAATCATTGAGGAAAAGGTGCATGGGTGTGCATTCATCCGACCATTGAAGAATTTTACTCTTGTAAAAATTATGTTAATGAAAAGCTCCCCTTATTGCATTTCCCACCACCACTTAGTCCCAAATCCTGAGGATGTAGGGAAATGTTTGCTTTTATAATGGTGTAATTAGCAATGAATGTGCTTATTTGATGCCTAGTGAAAGCTGAATCAATTTTAAAATGCTCTCCTTTTTCTCACCCGTCCCCACTCCCTGCACACCGACCCTCCCCCCTTCCCTCTTGATTTCCTAGACACAGTGCCAACATAAATCTGCATCGTAAACTGTTGACCAAAGAACTCGATGACATGGGCCTGGACTCATCGTCGCAGCCCTCCCTTAGCAAGGACCTCCGGGATGAATTTTTGATGAAGATCTATGGAGCCCACCACCCCATGGGGCTCGACGTCAGGGAAGATGCCTCCTCTCCCGCAGGGACGGAAGACTCCCACCTGAACGGGTATGGGAGAGGCATGGCGGAGGACTACATGGTCCTTGACCTGAGCACCACCTCCAGCCTCCAGTCCAGCAGCAGCATCCATTCCTCCAGAGAATCCGACGCGGGCAGTGATGAGGGGATTCTCCTCGACGACATTGACGGGGCGAGTGACAGTGGGGAGTCGGCGCACAAGGCCGAGGCCCCCACCCTGCCTGGCAGCCTAGGGGCTGAAGTTTCAGGATCTCTGATGTTCAACAGTTTGTCCGGGAGCAATGGTGGGATTATGTGCAACATTTGCCACAAAATGTACAGCAACAAGGGGACCCTGAGAGTGCACTACAAAACTGTGCATTTGCGAGAAATGCACAAGTGCAAAGTCCCTGGTTGCAATATGATGTTTTCCTCTGTGCGAAGCCGAAATCGGCACAGTCAGAACCCTAATCTCCACAAAAACATTCCCTTCACTTCAGTAGATTAGTCTCAGAACGGACACTACAAATGCCAGCTCTCACCAGACGGCCTACATGTTTGAACTGCCATACTCAGTGTGTGCTTGTGTATTTGAGTGTGTGTGTGTGTATACACATGTATGCCTCTCTGTTCACACACACACACCTATTTTCTTTTCTTTAGGTATAAAAATATAAACACTAAGTGCTTTTGAAACTTTTTTTCCTTTCTGGTTTTGGAAAAGGTGGGAGGGATCTTTCATTCAGGGGTGAAAACTAAGTACCCTTTAAATACAAATACACACACACACACACATAAAGCGTGCAAGTAGCCCAAATTCTGACAATAATAATTCTTGGTCCTCTCCAAAGAGACAGTTTGTTGTACCCATGACTGTTGCCTGCAAATAAAATAAAAGGGAAAAAAAGAAAAAAAGAAACAAAAAAGGAACTTCTGAATAGTTGTCTTTTGTGAATTTGAAGGTTTTGAGAGAATCTTCAACTAAAGCATGGCAGATTCACCTGTAAATATTTAGCCTTGAGAGGCCAATGATGTAAAACAGTTGTATTGATGTTGTTTAACTCTTTTGTTTAATTTTTACAGTTACATCCCGCTGTTAGATATGCAGGAAAAAAATAGTTTGCTGGCTAGCTCTATTCATTTATGTTAGCATTAATGCACATTTTAAAAAAACAAAAAAACATGGTCTTGTTTTTACTACCTGCTAGATGTAGCGATGAAGAGGTGCTGGCATGCTTCTCAGCACGGATCTGATTTGTTTAAATGTCCTGTACGTACATAAATCCAGTCATGCACTTTTTTTCATACACTACAAGGGGATGTGTAATATCCATGCTTCTTTTCTATCCTTAAACTATTGCCATACTTCAAATAAGTGTCTTTTTTTAAAAAATTCACTTGTATAAAAATGGTCTGGTCAGTATAGGGCACAAATGCCAAACAAAAGTATTAGTGTTAACACAAAACTGCCAACTTTGCACAAGTTTCCAGAAAAGAAAATACAATTAGTCACTCAACATAACCACAGGCCAATTTGTCGGCCACCAGAAAACCGCTTAAAAAAAAACACTTGGTGATTCTTTCAAGTGCCGAATGTTATTAGAATCAACATTGCATCCTTCTTGCTTATATGTTAAGTTACATGAAAGGAAAACAAAATTATGTGGTGTGAAACAGCCAAGGCATTTATTCTTTAGAGGCAGGATAATATTTCAGGATACAAAAGCCCGAATTACTCACTATGGAACAAAGCTGAATACAGTAGAAGGGTTGAACACATTTCCAAGGACCTAACCCTATCCTTTAAAAAGAAAAAAAGTCCAAACTGGGCTGGTCTGTTGTATGGCTGTCTAATTCGATGCAGGTTCTTCAGTAGTGGTGTGATTCAGCCTATTTGATAGACAAAATCGAAAGACATTTAACAGCAGCCATACTTTGAAGCTTTGAAAACATGTGCTGAACTTGAATTGAGCAACACTCGTTTCTGAAAAGCCAGAACAGGGGTTTAAACAGGATCTCTCACTGTTTAGTGTTCTGTGCTTCCCCCACACGATTTGTCAGAAAAAAATGAAAGCAAGCCTAAAACCAAGCAATCGAGAGTGAGAAGGGGGTGCTGGGAGATGATTCTCCAAAGCTTTTTTTGTTTTGTTTTGTTTCCGATGTTTACACATGTTGCCTGAGCTGGTTAACCACATCGGCAGCCTCAGCTACCACAACATACTGACTAAATGATGATATTTACTCAAGTTCAGTCTGCAGCCAAGACCATTAGGGTGTGCATGGCAGACTATGTTGTTTTTGTTTTTGTTTTTGCTTTTTTAAGTGAAGGGGGAGAGATAAACAAGGAATATGTTGTCAATTATTGTTGTCAAACAATAATTTCAAGAGAATGTATTTCTTTTCTGCATTTAATGGCCTCAAACATTTCTCATTAGCCTAAAAGTTAGAAATACCCTGTTTATTTTAACTTTTCATGTCATTTCCATTTTTCATATGTTTTGTAATTATTTTTTCTATGTTCACATCAGCATTCACTTCCGTTAAATTTGCCAAAGGAAACTGTTAATACGTTTCTGTTGTTATTATTCCTATAGGAGTTATTGTACCTCACAGTATTTATTGTTTCCAAAAAGAAGCATCAATAGTTGAGAATTCAGTATTTTTATTTGTGAAAAGTTCAGAAACAATAGATTCTTAAAGATAAGCTAGATGTGTCTATGAGCTTTATCTTTTCATCTCCTTCAGAGAATGCTATGTGGTTCATTTAATTCATCACCTGTTCTACCGTGAGGAAAGACCGAAATTACTTGCAGTACAAAAGAAACCTTATTAAACACTATGTCTCTTAAATGACACATGTTTACGGTAAAAAGCTGAGGAATTAGTAATAACCATTTTTGTTTTCTTGTACCTTTGAATTTCCCAAAGTCTTAATTACTTTATTTTCTTGTTGTGTTAAATTGAATAGACAGAGATGTTTTCTTTTGTTTTATACCATACAAGACTCTGTACAGTATGTTTGTGAAAGATTGAACTAGAATAATGAAAGTTTGTTTGCAAACATTTTGGTCCTCTTAGCGTTCTCTCTGTTGCGCTGTTGCCCCATTATCAGATGGTTCAGTTCAAAAAGGGTGGGGAAAATATTGTATCCCAACAAAAGATTCTAGAAACACTAGTTTTTGGAGTTTGCATAGAGAGAATTATACCCAGTTTTATGAAATAACACACTTTTATTTTAGCAACTTTTTAAAGTCACACTCTTGGTTGAGATACTCAATTGAACTCATCTTGTTCAAAATCAATGTTTAGTGTTTTTAATTTAATGTCAACTAAAAGGTCAGATAGCCCTGGTGAGTGAATTACATAGCTGTTGGCAGGTCACATCAGCAGGTGAACCAGGCTTCGAACTAATGTTTGTTACTTGCCACAAACTGGGCTACTGTGGATAGCCAGTTACATGACCAGAAGCAGTGAGATTCTCACAGTGTAGTATCTTTCTTGCTCGGAAACATAAAATTGCAACTGCATTTTGTCAGAGAAATGGCAATGAATCCTGGAAAGTCACCCTGTTTAAGTGTCTCCTCTCCTATTTGCTACTATTCCTGTGCCTCCGACGCCCAAATGTAATGGTGGCCTTCTGAATGGGTGAATATTTTCCAGTGCAAAACCTATTTGCTTAAAAGGGGCAAGGGGTGTGGATTGAAGTGGTACGTAACAGGTACAGTCGTGAAACGTACAACGCCTTTAGCCCCGAAGTGCTGCTTGTTCTTGGGTGTGTGCCTGCGTGCAGCGTGGAAACTACAAGTCTAGTTGAGATGGTGACCCCAAGGTTTATTTGCAACCAGGAAGCAGTCAGAGACCAGCATTCCCATCACTGAGCCCTTCCTCTTCCCTCATTCCTACGCATTTGTTTTCTCACACAGATGCCTATCGTGAGGTAGTTTCTCTCTGGCTGCGTCTATTCTATAGTGGCTGAAAATTAATGCTGATGCTGACTTTCATCTAAGCAGCTTTCCCCCATTTCGTTGATTTGAACCAGAGTTCTGTCCCAGGTACAAAATTGGGTGGTGTTATTAATGTGCATGTTGAGTAGGCAGTGTTGAAACTTACTGATTTGATCATTTCATTTTAAACTGTTTTTGTGAATATCAGAAAAGGTGCTGCTGTAGGGAGTATGTGCATGCTATGGAGGGGTGTGACAAAGAACAGGAAAACAATGTCATTAATTTGATTCTTAAAACGTGATCAGGAGCTTGACAATCCCAGCTCTGCTATTAATTGTATTGAAATAATTCAACCCAGTGTAACACATTTCAGGTCTTGGTCCAGCTACCCAGTTCAGCCTCATGCCTTTTAAAGGTTAAGAGGTGTTAATATTTTCATGATAAACATCTTTTTTTGAAAGTGTTTTTAGAACAAGGGTGCCACTGTCTTTGCAGTGTGTGACTCCTTTTCTTGGGAATTTCCAGGCCATTTCAGTGGGAGGAGGAAGGTGTTCAACTGGTTAACAGCCCCATTAGTGTAGCCACTGCTCTTGGAAAACGGGGGGAAAAAAGCTTTCACTATATCAAGAATGGGCTGTTCCAGAGACATTCTCCTCATTTTACTCAGGAGCAACTGTGCGTTAGGTTCTCCCCAAATAAAATAAATGTGATCTTTCGTTCCCTGTTCTGTGTACACACCCCAGATGCGTGCCAAGCAGATGAGAATGGGGGCCCTTGGCAATGAGAACATAAAGAAGCCAGTAACCAGATGGAGGTGGACATGCTGCTAACTACTAACAGTTGACCTGAGCAGCCCTGACTTGTACTTGGTCTGTGAGTTTTGAGTTGGATTGACTAACAGAGTAAATAAAATGCAACTGTAAAAAGACATGCTACATCTGCTATCATAAACAAATCACCCAGAAAAAACAACTTACATTCTTTCTATGGACATACTACTTTTCTCAAGAACTTCTTTTTTAAAATTATGATTAACAAATTTAATTTTTAAAGAATCACTTACATTCCCCCAAGTTTGGAATGTTAATATAAAAGAGTTTAGTTTTTCCCTCTCCTTGTTTGGTTTTTTAATGGGGTAAGGGGGATCTCGCCAAGTTAGGAGGACACAAGAGGCAGGTGCCAGAGAGACTGCGGGCATCGCAGCTTTCCTACAAGCTCAGGGAGTAAGGCCTCCTCAGTAGAGGGCTGCCCTGTTTGAAAGTGGCTACGAAAGAAAAGGGTGGATGCACTAGAAGGGCGTGCAGGGGGAAAGTCTGGCGCAACCCTACCCGGCAGTGGGTGAGACCATTGAGATGCAGTGCCCTGTTCAGCTCCCCGTGACAGGCACCACACCGAACCCCTGTCTGAGGACAGAGGACAACAAGGACAGCTGCGTGTAATAGCTCAAGTACCTTAGGAGAACCAACAAGGCGTTTGTGTGGGGGTCAGGTGGGAGGGGTTCTTACTCTTTTTTTTGGAGAAGTGATGCTGGAGCCCCTCAGGAAGCCAAAAAATGTAATGGGTCAACCTAGGTTGTAGCAAAGGCTGGTGGTCTAACCTAGCTCTAACCGGGACAAGTGGAATAGCAGTGAGGGGTAGCCAGCGTGGACCTGTTCGTCATCGTTTTTGCCCTCCCCTGTAGCTGTGGTTGTAATGCTACTCAGCTAAAGCTCTCTCGATCAAAAGGTGGGCTCGTTTACCTTCCTACGAAGCATCCCCAAGTAACTTCTCTGTTTTCACATCTTCCCTCAAAGCTAAACTGTGTGCTGTAGCCTTGTTTACGTCAGTATGAAGGCCACATCTGATCTGCCCCAGACTCATTTCCATATTTTCTATAGTTGGAGGGTTGCTCACTGGAAATGGTAATTTTCAATTAGTATTATGTAAATCCAGCTGTAAAATTGAGTAGTGAATTAATTTATCGTCACTGTTGCCCAGACACCCATTCACCCTCCTGTCCTGTCATCTTCATTGCCCTCATATCTTGCACAAAATGATGTTTGTGGTCATTTGGCAATAGCTGGACATCAGTACTGTCTTTTGGCATTTGTTGAAAAATCCAAGTGCCTAATAGCAGGGAGTTTAAAAATAAGCATTTTTACAAGTACACTGAACTGGATCAGCATTATTGTTCACTGTAGTGCTGTATGTATTTTTGGAGCAGCATACTATCGTTGTCATAAAACTATCTTTATTCTTCTTTAAAGCATTGTTCTAAATTCATTTGACCTTTACTGCAAAAAAAAATCTTTTTTTCTGTAGAGTATCAGGACAAGGTTCAGTTTGTAACAAATAATGGACCATTACAAAAGAGGAAAGGGAAAAGCCTGGGCTGAGCAGCGAGAAGCTTCAGTTCAATTTCACCTCATATCTTTCTAATAACTTACTTGTCACTTTATTACCTTCCAGTAATGTGAACGCTGCTGACAAGACTGTCACACTAACAGCAGACAACACCCTCTCTGCCTCAGCCCCAGCTCTCCTGGCTACTTATTGCCCTGGCCCTGAAGGGACACAAACTAATAGTGTGCTTTCCAGTTCAGCACTTGGCCATCAAATATAAAAGGATGCGTAATTGCCTGTTTATCCCTTGTGAAGGGGAAATTGAGTACAAGGGCTAGGCTTTCCCACTGAGCTCCCTGAGGTACAAACATTCACAGTCTCTCCCCCACCACCCTACTTCCACTTCTCCCGCCCCTCTCGCCACTTAAGCTCATGCACACACACACACACCTAGGAAACTGCATCTCTGGTAAGCCCAGGGCTGCCTCTAGATGTCCTCTCCAGCTATTAAGTGGACGGTAACAAGATGACTTCGAAAATAAAGGGTCAGTAGAGAGATGCTGGCTCTGACAGCATTCTCGGCATCTTTGGAGCTTACGTACGGAATTGCCGCCCGTGCCCATCCGTCCGGGAGAACTGGGTGTGGCCCTCAAATTAGAGTAAAACTTCCCACAAACCACTGACATACACAGCATTACATTGCCCCATAATCTGCAAGGATAAATGAAAATATACTTCTTCCCCTTCAAAAAGTTCACATCGTAAACAAATTGTTGTATGGGGTGGTAAAAAAAAAAAGTTTTTAGCTCTGGCAACCAACCATCGTTCTAGGCGAGAACACGTGTCTCTCAAAGGAACGCGCACACCAACCTCCATTTGGTTAAACTGTGCTGACAGTGTGATGGGAAGGGCATGGGGATCTCGACTTGAACCTCTAAAACGGAGACTACCTACATATAAAAGTTAAACTCTCCACTTTGGGAGAATTCTCGTTGAGTACAAGTAGAGTGACTTGAATGTACTCTAAAACCAAGTGATGAGGGGACACAGGCACAAAGGAAGAACATGTGGAAGTGTTATATTCCAAAATGCGAGTCCAAATAACGTGGAGGTAATTGCGTTGGCTGCAATTTTTGTATGTTGTACTACTTGCATGGGGGTTGGAAAGTGGCTAGTTGGTGACGAAATGAAGTGCACAGTCTATTTGTGAGTCCTCTGCGTGGAGCTCGGGGACTCCATCTTCCCGCTGCCCCAGCGCGGGCGGGACAGATGCTGTTGGCCGGGGCCACAGCAGCCATGTTGCAAATACGTTCTCAACCAAGTAAGACACATGTGGGTGTGACTTTTTGACGTGGACTCATGGAAAGAGAGAACAGTAGATTTAGAGATAGACAATTTAACAGGTCTCATTTGACAAACCTGTGCTAAGTAATTTCATTAACCAGTCTGAGCACTGGGGAGAAAAGCACTTTGAGCAACGATTCTTAGAGTCAGAGGAAAAGCACTTAACCTGATGTTTTTTAAGTTCTCCTGTACGTATATATTACAATCATTTCTCAAGTGTCACATTAGAAACTTCAATTGAAAACTCAGTTGCCAAAATTGCACAGATTCTGCTAATATTATTATTAGCATTTCTTCCTTTAAAGAACAGGGATGCTTAAGGACATTTCTAATTTTTTAATGATTTTTTTAGCTTCATTTTTAAAAGAATCTTTGAAGAGAAGGAAGAACAGAAAAGGGTATTTTAACAAAAATGGAGAGACATAGTATAAAAATATATTTCTTGAAGAGAGAAGAGTATCTAAGTGCTATACCAAGACTTTATACGGCTTCCTGTTGCCAAATATAATGTTGAAATAATGCACAACTAAGATGGCAAATCAAGCCATTATTAACCGGCTCTGTCCGCTCCTATTAGGAAATGGAAGGACTGAGAGGTGACTAGGGAGCCCCTGAGGGTGTGAGAGAGCTGCACTCGTCTGGCCCTGAAACTGTTCCCCAAAAGGCAGGGAGGAACCCCTGCACCCTTGCAGTCCCCCTGCCACCTGAGCTGACCGGCACTGTCTGTGGGAGCCTCGCTACCTACCTTTTCCTTGCCAGGAACACGGCATCTCCCGCCCGTGAGAAGCATTGATTCATGAGGTATGATGTTCTTGAACTCCCAATGTGCTGAGTTAATAGGTTCACTTGAGATGTATAAACCAAGGTCGATTGTTTATTTTTTTTCATCTAGTACTCAATTTGAAGCGTTTTTGCATGTCTTTGTACAGAGTAATCCATTCCTCTCATTGCCTGTCTTAATCTCCCCTGACTTTTCCATTATCTTTCCACTCCCTCCCTTTGCTCTTCTGATCTTACCCACCCCCTTAAAAAAAAAAAGAAAAAAAAACCTCTTTTCTGAAGCAAGAAGGTAGAACACGCCTTCATCCTGACTTTGATCGCTTTGGAAACATTTGTGTGCTCTGCCCTGTCTAGGGTTTACATAACGTGAATTAAGTGAATGAGATGTCCTAGTATTATATATTAACCTGATATGACTATCGAAGATTTATAATATATGGTGCACTTGCTTTCCTGTGCAAACTTTGGTTCAGCTGCCCCACAGAGAATCTTACCATTTCCCTACTGATGCCAGTATGAAACGTGCAGGAGAGCTAAACGTGGGTACACGGAGGTCAGAGGCGGGGAGCAAGGTGCAGAAACCAGAAGGCTTTCTCCCGAGGCCACCTGGGCCTTTTCTCAAAGGTGGAGGTGAGCTGGGGCTTTGGGGAAGAAAGTGCCGTGTTCTCGACTGCTGATCTTGAGCAAGTCCTTTTAGAACTGGCGAGATCCATCACACAGCTGGCAGGACACAGAACTTTCATCTCCACCCCAACCCCCCTGGTACGTCTCCGTTACAAAAACATTCAGTTCAACCTGCATATTTAACAGCAAAAGTAGCCAAAGGGGATTGAAATATCTTGAGGAAAAGGAATTTTCACCAAGATATGTCCTCTCCCTCCCCCGGAGTTTGGGGGCTTGTGCTTTTTCGTTTGTGTTGTTCTCATCTGCATCACACCAGTCTCTTCTGCTAAGCCTGTCACAGAACCGAAGTCTGGACCACGAAAGGCAGCTGCACCGAGGGATGGGGACGGCTCGCATTGCCCTGACCTCATCATTGTGACGTTGGTAGCTTCCTAAATACTGTATGTACCTTGAACAAGGGTTTTTGTTTTGTTTTTATTAGTAGCCTAAGGGAATTAAAAGTTTTTATTTGCTATTCCTTTGTTGTATTTTCTGTACTATAACTGTCTACAGTATGTCTTTTGCATAAAATGCATAAGGGTTTGGGGATGTAAATGGAATTTTATTCATATTTTGTCCAAATACCTCTTGTAATTTGTATCAAAATTCTTGTACAATTTTTATATTAAAGATTTATCAGTCACTGATTTCTTCTTGCCTTCTTGATTTGAAGAAACCCCAACAAACTCCAACAGACCTTTGCGAAATACACCTGGTGGCACATCAGCTCATATTCTAATTCCCCCCATTTAAGCACACTTGCTGGATAACTGAGAGTCGCTCTCCTATTTGGATGAAATCCTGGTTTACATAATACACTTCTTAGGAAGATCAAACTCTAGCTCAGAAGGCAAAGCTGAATCGGGGCTGCAAAGATCCCAGCCAGTCCCGACGGAGTGCAACGAACATGGGCCTGTGTCTTCCCTCACCAAAACTATCCTGTCTGGTCTGGGGATGCCTTTTCCCCAAAGCCTTTGACCAAGGTCGTTTAGGTATCTTGGCACCTCAGCTTTCTGCAAATTGATTTACTTCCCTCCCCACCCTGTGAAATTGGTGAACAGCAGCCAACAGAATAATGACTATATGTATATATATATATTTTCAGGCTAAACGCCTGTGTTTCATTTTATATTCTCCTGACAGTGGTTTTCTGCAGATTCTGCTCATTATAATCTAGAAATAAACTAACAGATGGAGAGATGTCACAACTGGTGACATTTCCTCCTTCTGTCATACTGCTTAAGGGACCATGGGAAAAAGTATGTAGAAGCTGTTTTGCACTCAACAATGTTTAATATGAGCCCCACCTCGTACGCCAATCCTAGCTGAAGATTGGAGGGGAGATTGTAAGGACTGTCCCTTCCAATTTAGGATTTTCTGTTCTTCCTAGAGCCAGTTTGCCCAAGTCTCCTCAGCTTGTACCACACACTTCTCTGATTTTTTTTTCTGACCTGTAGCTAGGGAAATGAGCTACCCAGGCTCTGTAGCAACCCCTGCCCCCAGCCTCTGGCTCGTGAGAAGCTGGACAGGTTAGTTGTACCTGTCTGGCTGTCATCAGCCCCACAGCAAGGAGCTGTGCAGCCAGCTTCAGATACCACTGACTGAGGGTCCCCCTCCAGGCAGTGGGGGTGCCAGCCACCAAGCCTTGACTGGGTCTCCTCGACTTCCTCTGAGTACCCGTGGACGGGGGGTTTCAGGGTGAGAGGGAAGAAATGAATGGTTAAACAACTTGGGTGAAGTCGGTCTCCTCTGAGGCATGTGGTGATAAACGTCATGGGTGTGTAAACGCATTTCTACAGGGACCCCACACATAATTATGATCTTTTCATGTGTCACAACATGTTTGCAATTGGCAAGAGCTCTCCCTCAAAGAGCTCTTTCTTTTTAAAAACATGGTTTTAGATGTTATTAAATGGCAGAAATCCCCGTTTAGTAAAGAGGTGCATGCAGAAAGCTCCTGAATCGAAGCTAATCAAAGCCTCCTGCATTGTGGGCAGTGGCTCTCCCGAGTCCCCGGAAGACTTGCCATCTGCTGGTTTGCCCTGAGTTGGTTGACAATATGACAGTAGATTAAGTGCTACTAATTTAATAAAGCTGCTCCGAGGACGAAGCTGATCTATCAACGAAGACCGGAGAGGCTGGCATTGGTGTGGGCTCGGGAGGGCATCTGAGGACATCGAATTGCCTGGAGTAATACTGGGGTGTCTACCAATCTCAGTGAGGCACCGTCATTTTTAGTCACCGGACTCGGGCACCCAATCATTACCCATAGTCATCAGAGAGGCATAATGAACAGAGGTATTGATTAACAGAGCCAGCTGAGAGATTTCCCAACAGTGCTAGTTCACACGGATAGGTCTCCAATGGGGACACAGGCCACGCAGCCCTGGAACATAACTTACTGTGTTCTAGGTCCTCCCGTGGATTTTATGTTGCACACAGTGGTGCTTCCTTGACCTTTCTCTGAAACCTTCTTGGAAAAAAAGAGAAGAAAAGAAAACCAGCGCTCTGCAACAGTCAACAAGCACACAGCCCTGCTCTAAGCTCTCTGCTCCTACCTAGGCCGGCTGTCCCACCTCCTCTTCGATGGCTGCCTGTGTTATCGTGATTTACAGACATTTGCTCGGAGCTGGGACATGCCGGTCAGAGCTCCAGCCATCAGGCGCAGGAAGCCTTCCCTCCCCTAAAGATCAACATATGGCTTCGGGAAATTATCGTGTTAGGCTAATTGCACCAAGTTGGCATGGTAGGAATATAATGAGTCCCGATTTCAGCATGCTGACCCCAGACCCAGTGGTGCCAGCACAGAGTAACTTTCCAAGCATTTTGCCTCATGGCAGGAATCCTCATTGAGCTGCTGTCTGCATTTGGTTCGATTTCGAGCGCGCACCCAGAACCTGCACGGCCGCGTTCCAGTCGCACGAGGGGGTTCGCTGTGCTCCTCGCAGGAGCACTTGTCCTTCCAGACAACTGGTGGTGACCCAAATGCCATAACCATCAGAAGCCATGTGCTGCCTGGCGGGCGACGTGCTGCTTAAAATGCTGATAAGTAACTAGAAACCATTAGACCCCGAGGAGAAAAAAGGAAAGGATTAAGACAAGGACAGCTGTAAAAAATAAAGCCCAAGTGCATCATTAGAAACCAAAAATTCACAAAGCACAACTGTCTGTCACCCACAGGACATTGTAGTAGCACTTGCCTTGTATATTAATGAGATGCCGAAGGAGCGCTATGTCACCCCTTAACCACTGAGGCAGGAGGGAAGTTCCTCTTTACTCCAGTCTCTCCTTATCGGAGCCTCGGTTTTTGATGATGTTTAATTTTGTTTGCCTGAGATTATCTCCACCAAAGTGCCTTAATTGTCTTACCTTGGCCCACATCTTTGGGTGCAGGGTCTGCTTCTGCCTGGAATCTTTTATGCCACCTTCAGCCCATTCTCCGTCCTTCTGGACTCTCTTCATGGCGATGTTCAGTTCCACCTCTGTGTTCTTGGCTGAGAACATTTTTAAAAAATCAGTTCAATACATTTTGATCCTCTGGGGTTAGATTGTACCTTGACTTCTCTCCAAATGTAAGAGCTCATAGGGAAAAAATATCAAAGGCTTCAATAATTTTAAAGCCAGAGTTCTGTTCACTGTGTAGCAACTTCAAGTTTTTGGAATATTCCACGAAGTGGTCATAAGCAACTGAATTTGGAGGTTATCAGGGTTTTGGGCATGTGCTATGTGAGGTGATTTAAAATTATTAGGCCACTTCCAGGTTTTTAGAGAGATTCATTTTTACAGATGTAAGTGCTATTAACAATTCAAAGCACTCTCATAATTCCCCATCTTTGTTCTTCCTCGTGATCTCAATTTCAATTTTTCTTATTTTTATTAAGTAGAGAATTCCCTTCCAAAGTTTCACAAAGTCATTTGCAGGCTGAAAACAAGACACTTATTTGATTATTTTCAGATGTCGCGTCAATTGGTCTTCAGCAGAAAGTAATCCTGCAAGAGGTTATGCCTTTTGCTTTCTGTTCTTTCAAAAACCACAAACCTGTGTGTTTGAGAATACGACTCTTTCCAAAGCCCGCAGCCGTGCCCACAGAGCTGGCAGTGAGGACAGTTTGGGGCTCACATGCAGACAGAGGGAAGAGGCAAAGCCCACTCGCCTTTCAGGGGAATACCGTGAGCATGAGCAGAGAGCAGGAAACCAGGGTGCAACCCAGCAGGTTGTGCCTCAAGTGGAAATCTAAGCACCTAAAAGATGGGCTCTTTTTCCAGTCCTCACAGTCTGTAGTACATGGTAGGTGACCAGTGCACGTGAATAGAATAAATGAATGTGTGAATGGGGGCCAGTGGCCTTTGTTAACGCCAGTGTGGGGAGGGGCCTTAGGATAAGACAAAGGAGGAGGCTGTTGCACCTGGACGGCATGCGTGGTTCAGCTACCTGAGAAGCAAACAGTAGCAGAAACAGTGAAGCAGATCAGGATTCAAAGTGCCACCCAAATTGCCTCACTTTGCCATTTTTTCCCTTCAGTATGCCCTTACCTGAACTCACTGAAACCTGTAACTCATGAGTGGGCACCCGGGCTGGACAGAGAGTTCTCCAAGACAAACCCTTCTTCCGTCAAGGAGTTGGGAAGAAAAGAGTGAATGCTTGGGGAGAATAGAAGGAATTCCCTATTGTTTCTTTTTTTCTCTGTTTTCTCACACCTGCCGCAAACCCAAGCAGTCCCATGAGGACCGCAGCAGGGGCCCCAGGAGCCAGCAGCCGCCTGAACTCTACGGGAGGAAGCCGCCCGCCCCGTTGGGGGAGCTGCTGTCCCTGGAGGTCAGCAAGCACGTTGGCTCTGTATCCCCACCTGTCCTCTGGGGCTCACTCTTCGAGGAGAGCACAGCCCTGGACAAGAACTGCGGAGCACCAGCTTTCTGGCCAGAGGACCGAAAAGGCAAGGTTGCCAAGTTCCTGGGATGTCCTGCAGAGGGAGGTCCTTGGGAAGGTAATCCCTCTAAATGATGGCCTCCTGAGCTCACCCCTGAGGCTGGTGGGCATGGATCTGACCCCACGCTGCAGGCACTGGCGACTGGCTGACACAGGACAGATTCAAGTGGTGCTTCAGGCGGGATTTAATTGAACCGACACTGGAACCAGGACCCACAGAAGGCTGGAGAGAACTTGCAGCCTGGACTCAGGTGGAATGCCTGCTAAAAACACACTGATGTTCTCCATGGCCTATAAACAAGACACAGAATCTCACGACATGTGTGGCAGGCAGACTTGTTTTTTAGTTGTGGTAAAATATACATAACGTAAGAACTTACCATTTAACCTTTTTTTTAATGTCCTTCTTTTTTTAAAGATTTTTATTTATTTATCTTTAGAGGGAAGGAGAGAAATATCAATGTACGGTTGCCTCTCATGTGCCCCCTACTAGGGACTTGGCCTGCAACCCAGGCATGTGCCCTGACTGGGAATTGAACCGCGATTGTGTGGTTCGCAGGCCTGCGCTCAATCCACTGAGCTACACCAGCCAGGGCTAATTTAACCATTTTTAAGCGTACCGTTCTGTGGCATTACACACATTCACATTGTTATGCAACCATCAGCTCCATCTGTCTGCAGAATTTTTCATCTTCCTCACCTAAAACTGTGCCGTTAAACACTGACTCTCCATTCTCCCGATACCCACCGCCCCACTTTCTGTCTCTATGGATTTGATACTCCAGGTACTTCATACAAAGAGGATCACATAATACCTGTCCTCTTGTGACTGGCTTATTACACTGAGCATACTGTCTAGAAGGTTCACCCAAGTTGTAGCCTGTGTCAAAATGTCTTACCTATTTAAGGCTAAGATGTCACTTTGTGCATATATCACATTTTGCATTTTCATCCATCTATTGATAAGCACTCGAGTTGCTTCCACCAGTAGGCAGGAGGCGGGCTCATAGGAGCATCCCTAAGGATCGTCACATAGCACTTCCTATGTCCTCATGTCATCCCATCCCCTTGAGTGTGGGCTGGACCTAGTGACATGCCTTTAACCAACTGACCACAGTAAAAAGGACGCAATCAGGACATGACACAAACATTTTCAGCCTATGAAGAATCAGGGGAATATATCACATGGGAGATGACAATCAAAAAGCGACATTACCAAGATGACAAAGGTGTTGTAATTATCTGAAAAAAAACTTAAAAGCAAGTATTCTTTAAGTACTCCAACATGAGAGCAAGCACTTTTATAATAAATGGAAAACTAGACGGTCTCAGCTAAAAAAATAGAAAGCATAGAAATTAAATGGAAATTTTAGGACAAAAATAAGATAATCAAAATTTTAAAAATTCACCAGATCTTTTCAATAGTAGACAAATCAAAGGGAAGTCAGCGAATTTGAAATGAGGTCAATAGAAATTACCCATTCTGAACAATTCAGAGAAAAAATAAGCGGTCTTAGGGACAAAACACAGCATCAACATGTGTGTTTGGGGGATTCCAGAACTGCAGGTGAGAGAGTTCAGTGAAGAGAAAATATTTAAGAAACTAGTGGCTGAAAACTTCCTCAATTTGGCAAAAGACTCAAAACTACAAATTGAAGAGAATCAGTAAGCCTAAACGGGGTAAAGCCAGAGAAATGCACACCTAGACCTGGCGTAACCAAATTGCTGAATTCTACAGGTAACGAAGAAAACCTCAAAGACAGCAGAACCGGGGCAAAAGAGCTCATTGCTTATAGGAAGATGACTGGGAAGACAGCTCTTTCATCAGAAACCCAAGAACACACAAGGGACGGAACAGCGTTTCGAAAGTGCTGAGAGAAAAGAACTATCAACCCAGAATTCTAAATCCAGGAGAAAAATATTCTTCAGGAATTAAGGTGAATTAGACACATTCTCAAATGAAGGAATTCTCCATTTTTTCCCCAGAATTCATGTTCCAAAAGAGCTGCCAAAGGAAGTTCTTTAGAAGAAAACGATACTAAAAACTAGTCGATAAAGAAGCAAGAGCAACAGCAATGATAACTGCATGAGCAAATGCAGTTAAATTAATTATTTAATTAATTATTTTAATAATAAATTATTTTTCTACTGTTAATTTTTTGTTGGTTTGAAACCAAAAAATATAACATTGTCTAATGGTATTTTCAATGTACACAGATGTACCATGCACAAGACAAGAAATGTACAGCGCACAAAACAACTATGACGTAAGGTTACACCTTATGAATCTGTTTAGATGCCATTCTCTGGAAGATAAGACCTAGTGGGAGAGCACGGACAAGGGGTTGCTAGGGCTTGGGGCGGGGAAGGGTGTGACTACGGAGAGACAGCTAAAAGTAACTGGAGGCAAAGGGTACTGCGGGTGTGATAACACAAGTCTGTACACTAAGTTTAATAAATAGGACTATACACAGAGAAAAAGGCAGTTTTACTCCATATTATTTTTTTAAAGAATAGGAAGTAGAGGTAGGTCCCTGGTCATCTAATTTTAGGGAAGAGAAATTTGCCTTCCCCCTGTCCTCTCACCCTCAACTTTAAATGATACATCTCTGACTTGTTTGTTTTTATTGAAATGTCCTAAAAGAGGGCAGAATCTTTTGTGTTAAAGTAATGAAGCTTTAAAAAAAACCTATAGAGGAAACTCATGGACTTAAATTCGCCTTCAGGTTTAAGACGTATTGGCTTATTTACAGGGTGTGTTTTGAAGAAGAGAGCCTGGCAGGGGGCACAGGACATTTCGACAGGAGGTGCCTCAGTGAACACAGATGAGGTTAGTCTGGAGTTACCTAAGAGCCTTCATGTTGACAGACGAGTCTTGGAGAAAACTTGGAAAATTGGTGATGAGAGGGGTATGCAGATATTTTGTGATAGTAACAACCACCGGAGTTTCCTCCCCAGTGCAGCGAGCAACTCCTGATTACTGACCAGGGACTAGGGCTTTTCCATGCCTGGCACTGCTGAGGGGCCCTTGAGTCCCCCACCACCCCCTCCAGACTGCTCCTCATGTTCCTGCAGGCGGCTACGCCTCTGGGGGACAAGGGTCCTGGCATGAGAAACAGATCCAGTGTTAGGTCTACACTGGCAAGCGCACGGACTAGCGGCTTCCTCAAAGTAAGCAGCGAGTGAAGAAGAGACACGAGCAAGGGAGGCTGACCAGAGTGCTAAGGAGACAACCAGACTCCTGTGGCTACTGGGAAGTTAGAGGTGCCAAAGAGTGAGTGGTCACCCACAGGAAACACTCCAGAGAAGTCAGGGAAGGAGACATTGGGAGGCCTTCCTTGTATTTGGTGACTAAGGAATTTGTTAAGACGTTAGTGCAACAGGGCATGTCCTCAACATATGCATCCCAATGCCCACCAAGCCCGGTTTTCCTTGCTGGTTACAACTGCTTCTGCCGCAGCCCCTATGCCAGGAAGCCACGCTAGGCTGACTTTCGCAGAACGGTGACCAGAGGCCAGCCGGGCCTGAGGGCCTGCCGCAGGGGCCGCGTCTTTCAGAGTCTGGCAGGTGACCTATGAGGAGGCCTGGTTCAGAGCCAGGGTAATAATTAGCCATTTAAAAAAGCTCTGTCCAAGATTTGGACTGTGATCCATAAGATGGATTGAATAGTGGAATGTGAGAAGAAAATAGAGCCAAAATGAAAAGAGAAAGAGAGATAGTGAGGAAAAGAGAGAGACAGACCTGGGCTCTATGCCGAGAGAGAGGCGGCTGAAGGAGCTTATCATCCCTCAGTGCTCTGGGCTGCTCTGGGCTGCTCTGGGCTGCTCTGGCCTGCTCTGGCCTGCTCTGGGCTGCTCTGGCCTGCTCTGGGCTGCTCTGGCCTGCTCTGGGCTGCTCTGGGCTGCTCTGGCCTGCTCTGGGCTGCTCTGGCCTGCTCTGGCCTGCTCTGGGCTGCTCTGGCCTGCTCTGGCCTGCTCTGGGCTGCAGGCATGAGTGCGTGAGGAGGAGTGTGGGCTTTACTGGGGAGTTTGGCAGCCAAGGGAAGGAAGTTGCGTTTGATTGGGGAGAAGGGCCAGGTAGAGGGTGTGTGTGTGTGTGTGTGTGTGTGTGTGCACGCATGCGCACGTTTAATAAGAGGAAAACTCAGTTATGAAGGAGAACCTGAGGGATGATACTGTGCTGACTCACTTAGGTCCTGATTCTCAAGCCAACCCTACAGCCAAAAGGAACCATGCTTCTGTAAAAGCCATAGGTGCCTAGAGATGACCATCTAGCTAGTGGCTATAGAAGCCACAGACTATTCAAAGAGGGTAGAGAGAACACTGTCTGTGAGGCTGAACCTTGTGAGTGGCGGCAAGCTAAGCACTTCCTCCTGTGGGAAAGGGATGCTTCAGAATGATGACTTCCCATGCTCGCCCCTGAGGGGCGCACACCTGTGGGATAGGCATGGTCATTCTCTGCCTTAAGGTTGAGGATTTGAGGCTCAAATAGGTAAGTGATGAAGGCACCGACACTGGACTCTGAACCCAGATCTGCTCGTCTAAAGTCCTGCTCTTCCCACCGTCCACCCTTTCTCCTCTCCCTGAGTCTTATTCCCAGTCAACCAACAAGCACATTTTTGTGGAGTTCCCACAGGTGTGGCTCAGAGTGAACTAAAGAGGTTTCCAATACAGCTGAGATACATACAAACAAAACTGTCACGACATGGCAAGTGACAGTTCCAGGTAGACCAGTCAGGGTCTGGAAAATAGGAACTTCTCTGGCTATTTCAACAAAGAAAAATTACGGTAGGAAATTGGTTAAACAGGTGCTGGAGGCCTCTGGGGGACAAGGAAGAGGAGAACAGGGAGGGGAAATGACTAAGTACAGGAAGTAGCTACCCCTTCTCGGGCTTGGGGGACAAAGGAAGGGTTTGGGTCCTCAGACCCTAGCAACTCACAGGAGAGGCCCTGTGGACTGGGGGCCTGGCCCTCTGGGAAACAGATGTCGCTGCCTACTGCCAGTGCCCCAGGAGCACAGACCAAGTGCCCCGCAGAGCTGAGGCTCAGACCTGAGGTGGTAGTGCTGCCTGGCAAGGGCTCCTCCCCCAGGATCTTGAAGGAGGGACCCTGAAGGACTGGATCCAGGTTTCTGAAGAGAAGCCATTGCCCAGCTGCTGCTGGCAACTCAGAGGTGGTTCAATGCAGCTCTTTCTGGAAATGCGTAAGAATTTGGAGGTTGGAACCAACCTCGACTGCCCAGGGCAACATCGACCGGAATAGAAAGCATGCAGGAAGGAGGAAGTTCATTTTCTCTCCATCTAATCTCTCTGGAATGACCACTATTGGCAAAGGAGAAATAGGGTTGGCAGAGTTCCGGTCTCAGTGTCACAGAGCAGAATCTAAAAGACTGTGTTTAGAGCTGAAAGACAATAGTATACAAAGCAGTATATACTAATTGCCAAACAAGGTGTGGGAGCCCAGAGTGGAGGGTGGAAGTCATCCCTGAGGACTGCGTGGTTGAGGAGTCCTCACAGAAGAGGTGGGGCTTAGGCTGAACTGAAGGGTTGGCCTGGACCGATGAAGGACCCCTGGGCTGAGGGTGAGCTATAGAAAGCTTAAGGGATGTTGGGGACAGATTAGAAGCAGGAGACCAAGGTGAAAAGGTGGGTTGAGGGATATTTTCTAAAATTAAATAAATAAATGTCAGCACCACTTTATGGAACTATAGTGTCAATAATAAAAATAAAGAAAATCAAACAAAATAGAGGAAAGAGCTGAGATGTGAAGAGACCCCTCCTAGTGACTGTTCCTTTCATGACCAGCTTATTGTTCAGAATATGGAAATTATCTCAACAGAGCAAGTTCTAGAGACCTTGACTTCTATGGAAGTAGGAGATTATCCAGGCCAATGCTGTGAGTGTGTGTGTGTGTGTGTGAGAGAGAGAGAGAGAAAGAGAGAGAGAGAGTGTGTTTATTTCTTATCACAACAACACTTCCCAAACCAAATGTTGGATAGAACCCCAAGGCATGAAAGAAACCTACACAGACATTCTCGGGGAGGGTCGGAGCTCCCCCATTTGGCCCCTTCTGTCTTCCCTTGCACAGGGTTTTGCGGTCCCACCTTCAAACTCAGAACACAGTTTGCCAACCATTTATCTAAACAAACTGCCCCACTTTACAGATGCGGAAGCTGAGGGCCAGAAGGTGTGTGTTGCTCACTCCACAAGTGAGTGCTGGATTCTAGGGTAAAATGTGGATCTTCGACTTCTGGTCCGGGACCACTTCCATTATAGTTGGAGTGGCTGTTACTTTTATTGTCTACGCCAGGAAGCAGGTTAGGGTAAAGAAGACACTAAAAATAATTGATAGGCATTAACAGACCCACAACAGTAGTCACCTGGGACTGTCCTGAGCAACCCAGAACATCTGAGCGTGCTGATGAAACCTCACTGCACTGTTTACACTTCCTATTCAAGGTTAACGAGGTCCTACCTGCTCACAACGCCCCTTCACACTAATTTTTTGATATCCAGTGCCTCTCAATCTAATGAGTTCAGAAACCCAACACTGAACTGGGCTCCACCCAGGCTTTCCTGTCCAATATCTTTTAGTATGAACTGTCCCTATACTTTCCAAGACTTCCATTTGTGCCGGGGTAATGGGACCCTGGGGACAGCCACCTGGTGATCGGAAACTGAGCTGAGGAAGAGCCTGGATGAACTGAGAGCCTGACTTCTATCAGCCAGCTTCTTAATTGAAAGCAACAGAGAATGATTCTGACTTGTTTGTATGGAAACAATAGATCAGATACTGCTGGGTGCCTCCCAGAATCCCTAAGACTGGATTACTAAACTCAGAAAGCAAACAGGAACGAGAGAAGCTGAAAAATAGGCAAACAACCAAAATCATATCACAGAACTGGTCCAGTGAAGACCTGGAGGAGGTCACCAGTACCAGGCATTGGAGACAGCAGCTGGCACCACCATCGTGTAGACTCAGTGACCTCTCCATTGGCCCTGCTCCTTCGTGTGGCCGCCTCTCAATCCAGAGAGTCCCAGTGGGTGACTCTGATGGGCCACACCTAGGTCATCCCTGCTAACCTAGTCTTTCCAAGCTTTTACAGTGGGAAGGAAGGTTCTGCCTGCCATATAAAATAACTATATCTTTGTTCCCAAATATTCACTGCTCCTCCCTGGAAGGATTATACATATCTGTCCTCGCCATGTTGCTTGTTTGAGACAGTGAAACAGAAGCAGAAATAATGTGGGTCACTTCCAGTACGGGCATTAAGAGCCAGTGTGTCGTTTGCCACATATATTCCCTCTGCCTCAAGAAGAGCAGTATTCTAGATTGGGCTGACCCATCGACCTGAGCACAAGTGGAGGTGATGTGGAGCAGAGCCACAGCCCGCCTGGGGTGGACATGCAGCAGTGGTGGGAATTAAACCTTTGGAAGCCACTAAGATTTAGGGGCCATTTGTTACCACTGCATCCTTAGCTTAAGCTATCTGACTAAGACATGCTTTCACCAAGATTCAAGATTCAAGATTCAAAGGATGGAGAATTCCCAAACGTGGAAAGGATGTTCAGATGCTTGCCAAAAAATAAAAAGGACACTGACTTAATAATCACTTCCATATACAAAAACTCATCCAAATACATAACTTTTAAAGAATCACCTTCTACCTTCAAGGTCTCACTGAGCCGGCAGCTCTCCCACACGCTGCCCTCAGTCCTCACAGCACGGCAAGAGTATGAAGTCTACTTGCGTAGAACCCTGAGGGCCAAATCTGCAAATCTTCACAATCTCTGTTGCGTGTATGTTAGAGAGATTATTTATATTGATCTTACCTTTAAAAAATCGCTGAATGTTAAAATTGATCAGGGAAGTTTTCCACTGGGAGAGAGTGGTTTTCGAAAAGCACTGAGCAGGTTTAGACAATAAGAAGTCGTAAAGCAAGTGTGTGAGTGGGCGTCTCTGTGTGTGTGCACAGGCATTGGGTGTGTGTGTGTGTGTGTGCATTTAGCTTTTTAAATTTAAGCTTTATTGTATTCTTTTTACATTACTTTTAGACCCCTTACCCTCCCTCCCCCCCAGCAGTCACCACACTGTTGTCCATGTCCACGCATCCCTTTTCCTTTTTGCTCAGTCCCTCCACCTCTTAATCTGCCCCCCGTCAGCTGCCATCCTGCTCTCCATCTACGAGTCTGTCTCTGTTTTGCTTGTTAGCTCAGTTTGTTCGTTCGATTTCACATCCGAGTGAAATCCTGTATTTGTCTTTCTCTGACTGGCCTATTTCACTTAGCGTAACGTTCTCTAGGTCCATCCATGCTGCCTCAGAGGGTAAAATTTTATTCTTGTTTTATGTCCAAGTAGTATTCCGTTGTGTAAGTGTCTCATAGTTGTTTTATCCACTCATCTATCAATGGACACTTGGGCTATTTCTGTATCTTGACTACTGTAAATAATGTTTCAATGAACATAGGGATGCTTATGTTCTTTTGAATTTGTGTTTTGGGTTCCCAGAAGTGGGATTTCTGGGTTGAAAGGCAGATTCATTTTGAATTTTCTGAGGTATCATCACACTGCTTTCCACACTGGCTGCACCAATCTCCATTCCCACCAACAGTGCAAAAGTGGTCCCCTTCCCAAGGAGGTAAAAGAACTGTACTCGGAAACCTACACAACACTGAAGAAAGAAATTAGGGAAGATGCCCTGGCTGATGTGGCTCAGTGGATGAAGCACTAGCCTGTGAACCAAAGGGTTGCCGGTTTGATTCCCAGTCAGGGCACATGCCTGGAATGTGGGCCAGGTCCCCCGTGGGAGGTATATGAGAGACAACCACACATTGATGTTTCTCTCCCTCTCTTTCTACTTCTCTTCCCCTCTGTCTAAAAATAAATAAATGAAATCTTTTTTAAAAAAGAAATGAAGGAAGACACAAACAAATGGAAGCATGTACTGTGTTCATGGATTGGAAGAATTCATATCATCAAAACATCCACACTATCCAAAGCAATTTATAGATTTATTGCAATCCCTATTAAAATACTGATGACATATTTCACAGATATAGAACAAACGTTTCAAAAATTTATATGGAACCATAAACAACCCTGAACAGCTATAGCAATTTTGAGAAAGAAGAACAAAGTAGGAGGGTTCATAATACCTGATATAAAACTATATGACAAGGTCACAGTAATCAAAACAGTACTGGCGTGAGAACAGAAGAGAGAGCCCAGAAATAAACCCAAATCTATGGTCAATTAATATTCAACAAAGGGGTAAGAAGCATAAAATGCAGTAAAAATAGCCTCTTCAACAAATGGTTTTGGGATATCTAGACAGTCACATGCAAAGAAATGAAACTCAACCACCAGCTTACACCACACACAAAAATGAACTCAATATGGATAATAGACTTAAATATAAATCACAACATCATAAAAGCCCTAGAGAAGAACATAGGCAGGAAAATCTCAGATATTCCATGCAGCAATGTTTTCACTGATATGTTCCCTACACTAAGGGACATAAAGGAAAGAATAAACAAACTGGACTTTGTCAAAATAAAAAGCTTCTGCATGGCTAAAGAAAACATCAGCAAAACGAAAAGGGAACCAACCATATGGGAAAATAGATTTGCCAGCGATACCTCGGACAAGGGTTTCATCCCCCAGATATATAAAAAACTCACAGGACTCCACTCCAGGAAGCCAAACAATCCAGTTAATAAATGGGCAAAGGACCTGAACAGACACTTCTCCAAGGAGGACATACAGAGGGCCCAGAGACATATGAAAGGATACTCAGCATCACTAGCCATCAGAGAGATGCAAATTAAAACCACACTGAGATACCACCTCACACTGGTCAGAATGGCCATCATAAACAAATCAACAAACAACTGTTGAAGAGGTGTAGAGAAAAGGGCACTGTTGGTGGGATTGCAGACTGGTGCAGCCACTGTGGAAAACAGTATGAAATTTCCTCAGAAAACTAAAAATGGAACTGCCTTTTGACCCACTGCTGGGTCAAAAATTCCACTGCTGGGATTATATTGTAAGAACCCTGAAACACCAATTCAAAAGAACTTATGCACCCCAATGTTCATAGCAGCACAATTTACAATAGCCAAGTGCTGGGACTAACCTAAGTGCCCATCAGTAAATGAGTGGATCAAATAACTGTGGTACGTTCACACAATAGAATACTATGCAACAGAAAAAAGAAGCAGCCCCTATCCTTTGAGGCAGCTTGGGTAGATCCAGAGAGCATTATGCTGAGTGAAATAAGGCAGGTGGTGAAAGACAAATACCATGTGATCTCATCTATAAGTAGAACCTTATCAACTAAACGAACAAGCAAGCAAAATATAACCAGAGACACTGACAGAGGGGAGGTGGGAGGTGATAATGTGGGGAAAAGGGAGAAGGGTTGCCAAGGAACATGTATAAAGGACCCATGGTCTAAGCCAAAGGGGAAGGATAGAGGGTGGGAGGTGGGGATGGCTGGGGTGGGGGAGAGAGGTGGGGGAGAGTGGAGACACCTGTACTTGAACAACAATAAAAAAAGAAAAATAATGTGTTCCCCTTTCCCTTCATCTTTGACAGCACTTATTGTTTGTCGATTTATTGATGACAGCCATTCTGACAGGTGTGAGGTGATATCTCATTGTGATTTTAATTTGCATTTCTCCGATGATTAGTGATGTTGAGAATCTTTTCATATGTTTATTGGCCACCTGTATGTTCTCTTTGAAAAAGCATCTTTAGATCCTTCGCCCATTTTTTAATTGAGTTGTTTGTTTTTTTGGTGTTGAGCTTTGTAAGTACCTTGTTAATTTTGGATATTAATCTCTTATCAAATGTATTGGCAAATATGATCTCCCATTCTGTGGGTTGTCTTTTGATTTTGTTGACAATTTCTTTTGTTGTGCAAAACCTTTTTAATTTGATGTAGTCCCATTTGCTTATTTTTTCTTTTGTTTCCCTTTCCTGGGGAGATATAGCCAATAAATATTTGCTATGAGCAATGTCTGAGATTTTGCTGCCTATATTTTCTTCTAGGATTTTTATGGTTTTGGGTCTAATACTTAAATCTTGGATCCGTTTTGAATTTATTCTTGTGCGTGGTGTAAGGAAGTATTCTAGTTTCATTTTTCTGTATGTATCTGTCCAATTTTCCCAACACCATTTATTGAATAAACTATCTTTAGCCCATTGTATGTGCTTGCTTCCTCTGTTGAATATTAATTGACTGTAAAGGTGTGGGTTTGTTTCTGGTCTCTCTATTCTGTTTCATTGATCTATGTGTCTGTTTTTATGTCAGTACCAAGCTGCTTTGATTACTATGGCCTTGTAGTACAGTTTGCTATTAGGTAGCGTGATTCCTCCAACTTTGTTCTTCTTCCTCAGGGTCGCTATTGCTACGCTAGGGCCTTTTGTGGTTCCATATAAATTTTTGAAATATTTGTTCTAGTTCTGTGAAATTTGTCAACGGAATCTTGATAGGAATTGCATTGAATCTATAGCTTGCTCTCATTTTAATGATATTAATTCTTCCTCTATTTTTATCTTCTTCAATTTCTTTCTTCAGTGTCTTATAATTTTTTGAGTAATCACCTTTTACACCTTTGGTTAGGTTTATTCCCAGGGGTTTTTTTTTTGAAGAAATAAACATAAATTTATTATGTGGAGACTGGCAGGTCAGGGTCTCATAGGGTTTCGTCGGGCTAAAGTGAGAAAGTTGGCATGACCGTGTTGTTCATGGAAGGCTCTGGGTGAAAAGCTGCTTCCAGGATCAATCAGGCCCTTGGCACCGAGGCTGTGGGGACGAAGTTGCATCTGCTTGCTGTTTCATCCAGGGATCATCGTCAGCTTTAGAGGCCCCTGCTCTGCTCAGCTCCCGTGCCGCTCCCTTCCTCTTTAAAGCCAGCAATGGCTGTTCTACTCACACATCAGATCTCTCTCTTCCCGGTCTCTCCTCTGCTTGCCTCTCTCACCACATCTCTCTGACTCCACCTGCAGAAATTTTAGGGGCTCATGTCACTAGATTGGGTCAATCTGGACAATCCAGGCTGCTCTTCATATTTAAACTCAGCTGATTAATGAACTCAATGACATCTGTAAAGCTCCTCCACAGCAGTCCCAAGGTCAGTGTCTGACTAAACAACCTGGAGACTGGCATCCTGGGGGACAGTTTTAAAATGTACTCTTCACAGAGGCTTTGGCAGAGGGAGTGGGCGCCAGCAACGGGGCCACTGTCCAGAGCCCACGTGCAGAGAGACACCATAGATTCATCCGTAGGGCTGCGCTGACCAACAGGTGTCTGGGTCAGTGACGGCAGGCACCCAGTTTCATCCTGTGTCCTGCTCTTTGCTGTGATTCCTCTGTTATCCACTTTGGTTCACAGCCTGGTATGAAGGGCTGCCGTGGGCAACTGAGTAAGGGCCGTGTCCACACTTTGGGGTGCCGGTCCTTTCACCATGGAAAGTAAGCACTACCTAGTGCCACCCCAAGCAGACATTCCTCAGATCTGATTGACTGTTGTCACATCAGCAGCAGCCGCAGCACCAAGATACCTCACATGTGTCACTCACTTGTTTACTTTGTGCCAGACAGTGAAATAGGTGCTTTACATGTGTAATTTATTACACCATCCCAACATGCAGATGAATTAGGCATTATTTTTATTCCCATTGTGCAAACAAAGCCCAGCAAAGTTAACCAAATTGCCCATATTCACTAGGCAAGTTGCAACCTGGTCACCACAGCTGCAAGGGAGGCTGGGAAACGGAGTACCTAGCAAAGGGAAGAAACTCCCTGTAATAGCCAGTGGTTCTCAGCTTCCTGAGGGACTTTTTCAGAGGGCCTGGAAGCTCCCCTTCCCACCTACTGCTCTGCGTGAGGTCCAGTTGTCAATGAAAACAGCAGGCTGAACACAGGAGGAGACGCGAGAATCCACTGCCTTCCACTAAGCCAGACATTTAGGAGGTTTGCAAAAATGTAAACTAATATCTCACTTATTTTTTTTTGGAAAATGGTTGTTTTTCCCTATAATGGATTCACTATTGTCATTTTTAAATAAAGTAATAAAATATCTTTTAAATTCTGTTGCAGTTTTTCTATACAAAACATTAATAGCTGTAACCTACGTGAACAGAGGCTCTTTGATGTCCTCACTAATTCTTCAGAGTGTAAAGAGATCGTGAAATCAAAATGTTTCCCTCAGGGTCAGGAGTCAGCAAACTATGGCCCGTGGGACGAGGCTGGCCTACCGCCTCTTTTGTAAAGACTTTAGTTTGACACGGCCACCGGTGCCCCTTCATTTCTGCTTGTCTATGGCTGGTCCTGCACTGTAACGGCAGACGGTAGTAGCGACAACAAAAACTGCACAGCAACAAAGCCGAAAATATTTTCTATCTGGCCCTTCAACCACAACAACAAAGGTTGCCAGCCAGGACTTAGCTAGTCATGGTTTCTGAGGAGGGGCCCGGCACACGGCCACGCTGCGTCAAACCAGGATCCCTCTAACTGTGAGCAATACTGGCTCAACCTCTGTCTGCAGGAAGCTCATCTCCCTGTTGGGCTGTGGGAGTGGAGGTGCGGGCAGAAACAATGAGCAAGCCAATGCTGCTGCCCTGCAGTTTGGACCGTGCCGGCTACAGGGCTCCTCGTCAAACACTCAGTATCTGTGGACTGTGCAGCCGAATGAAGAAAGCACACGTGTGACAGAGAGACAGAAAGGAACAAGAAACTGCCTCACTGCTCAAACCATTATAGCTTTAGAATGTTTTGATATTATTTCTCTTTTTCAAAAATGCCCTCACTAATTTTACATATCTTTTCTTCTTGATGAACTTTGCTTTTCAAGTTCCATTTAAAAATCCCTGAAGTCATTTAATGAATTCTTTATTGTTTGCTGCTTATATTGTTTCTTTCTAATGTAAGTAGTAAGAGATGGACACATCTCTTATTGTTGCCTTAGGATAAACCCATAGATTTAGAAACCCTGAGTCAAACAGAATGTGCATTTTAAGGCTATTGATCCCAAAAGACGACCAGAAAAGCCCTTTCCGATGGGCAGAAGCAGCCTCGGGCACCCCCGCAACCTGCTGCTGGAGCACAAAGAGCCACCCAGCAAGGAGTGCTCCGTGGATGGCCCCTTGCATGGCCCCTGCAAGAAATGGCATGACGAAGCATCACGAAGTGAGTGTCCTGTTTTGTCTTATTCCCAAACTTATATTATTTTCCCTAGAAAAGTATCATGAGGCCACTCAGAAATCATCTCCTCTCGCTAGAAGACTTCAGCTGTGATGGACAGGCGCGTTGGACTGAGGACAATGTGCAAGAAGAAGTGCCTCAAATAAGAATCTGACCTCGTTTTTTTCTTGCCCAATATTTTCAGACATTTGATGAGAGGGAGCAAGAGGCTGAGAGCAAGAACAAAAAAGATAGAGTGAGAGTGAGATAGAGATAGAGATAGAGAGTGAGATAGAGATAGAGAGTGAGATAGAGATAGAGTGAGAGTGAGTGTGAGAGCAAGAGAGAGAGAGAGATCAGTAGTTTGTGGAACTCAGTATGTTTTGGGAAACCCCTAGGGGCAATTTCGATTCTGTCCGGAAGAGCTTGGGCACAGCCATCGGCATGTTCCCCTCCAGCTCTGACCTGCAAAGTTTTCTATGCTTCTGAGCCCAGTTCTCACTTCTGCTCAACGGGCTCCATGCATTTTCAAGTCTCCCGTAACTCTGATCACTTGTTAGGAGACTCCCTGTGGCCGGGCATTCTTCCGGAAGGATCTCTGTAGCATTCAGCCGATGACCACAACCTTGCCACCCCAGGGTGTGACCATTTCCCCACCGCCGTGTTGGAGCGGACTGGAGGGATTGGGTCTTACAGACTCTCGAATATCAACAGCTCTTTTTGACTAAGCTCTCAGGTATATTTTAAATGGCCACTCTCCTTAAACCACACTGGCCCAGGGGAGTCTAACCTCTGCCCAGTGTTGATAGACAAAATATTTAACAACCAATATGGCCCCACACTGACTGATTGCGAGGGAAGCCAGCCACAAACAACCAGATGGCCGTACTGGTGCATCCGAGCTGAAGGGGAGCCCTGCCTCCATCTACCCTCTGGCCCTGGCCCATGGGGAGGGCTCTTCCTTCATTCTGATTTTTGGAGGTTGACGATGGTTCATCATCTTATGTAACCACACTTTTCCAGATCGTTTCTTATTCAATACAAGAGAAAAGCTATCCTTCTGGAGATTATGCTGTATGGAAATTCCCTGTGGTCACATTCTGACGAGCTTTTTGAAGTAGGCTGGTCTTCTCTGCTCAGAGAGCTGGAAGGCACAAGAAGGGGGAGAATGCACAGGGCCCAGCGCAGCGACTGGCCTGGGGCAGGAGATGGGAGACCTGGATTTTCACGGCAGCGCCAGCTCTGTGACCCCAGGTGTGGTCAATGCTCTGTGTCACTTGGCTAGGGCAAAGTCCCCAGTTAGTTAACCCGAGTGCCTCTTTGAAGGTATTTGGCAGGTGTGATTAAAGTCTACAATCAGTTTGCTTTAGGTAGAGAAGATTATCCTAGATCTTGTTGGGGGGCCTGGTGAAGTCCGTCAAAAAGCCTAAAGAACAGAACTGAAGTGTCCCTGAAGAAGAAGGAATTCCACCTGCGGACTGCAGCTTCAGTTCCTGCCCGGGGGCTCCAGCTGCCCTTCTGAGAGTCTGCTCGGTGCATTTCAGGATTGTCTAACCAGCTGTACAATCACATAAGCCGATTCCTTTCAGTAAGTCTATATCCGCACCCATACCTATATCCACACCTATCTAAAGCCATACCTATATCCACACCTATACCCATATCTGTACCCATACACATATCCATACCCATACCTATATCATACCCATACCCATACACATACACATACTCATATCCAAATCCATGCCCATACCCATACTCATACCCATACCCATATTCATACCTATATCTGTCTCTACGTAACATGATGGGTGTTTCCGGTCTGGCTGGCGGTCAGTCAGGAGGGGAGATGCACGCTCTGTAGTCCTTGAACTTCCTGCATCATCGCATCTGTGGCGATGGTAGGAAGCAACAAGCACTGACAAGCAGGGAACACAAGAATGAGAATTCATCCACCCATTCACTTTTTATGCCTATTTCTTGTGTGCCTGGCACTGCGTTATAGCAAGAAAAAGTGGTGAATAGAGAAAGGAGAGCCTGCCCCCTTGAAGCTTGTGGTCCAGTGGGTGCACAGACACGTGACCAGGTAATTACATGAGAATACACAGGGACTTGGTTGGGGTCTGAGCCGGCTGCTAAAGAGGAACCCAGCAGGGGCACCACACTCAAGTGAGAGCCATCAGGAAAGGCTTCACATGGGGCTGTGGGGGGCAGTCAGCCAGGTGAGGCCTACTGAGGGAGCGGGAAGACAATTCTAAGCACAGGACAGGGTGCATGCAAAGCTCCAGGCCAGTGAAAGGGAGCCTGAGACCGCCCGAGCTCTCATCAACGGAAAGGCAGAGTGCAAGGTGCAGAGGTGGAAAAAGACCAGTTATCCCTTTTCATAAATGCTGCCGAGGAGTTTCACACTTTATCCTAAGCGAGACCCACTGAAACTTTGATAAACAGGAAATTGAGGTGGTCAGATCTGTATTTTTTAAAATGTCTATCTGACAACAGGGTCAGAGAAGCTGAATAAGGACTGACAGAGGTCACGTCTCCGTCATTTCTGGCCAAGGGCTCCTTTTCCCGGGGGCACCAGAGGAACACACACCCGGCAGAGCCTGTTTGTTAGTGAGAACCGAGGCCCCTCAGCCAGCCCGTGCAGAGCAGCCCTCCCGCTTTCGGCAAGCTGGTGTTGAAGACCCTGTCTGGGTTTTGTTACGGCAACCGAAAGATGGCCGCGAGGGGTGGGAGGGAACGGTTCACCAGTTACTCAGCCCGGTTACTTTGCGCCAGGTGCTCACACTCAGTCCTTTCTACGTCTTCATCCCCGACAGTCCTCAGAGTAACTCAGTGAACAACTACCGCCGCTCTCTCTTCTCCACGGGCACAGGCAAGCTGCTCAAGACGACAGGCCGGTAAACGAGGGGAGTGTCTGCCCTAAGCCACGGTCTGCTCACACCGGCAAACCTGCCTACGGATCCTGCAGCCTCCCTCCCGCTGTGCCCCTAAGGGGGACCAGGCACGTGCGCTCCACAGTTGGCGCATGTGAACAGGGTTGGGGCTTGCTTACTCTGTGACAGTGACAGGAGCGGTGACCATTCATGGGTGCTTACTGTGTGCCAGGCCCTCAGAGCCCACAAGTAAGTTCTGGTATTACTCCTAGTTTGGAGACGGAACCTGAAACGACGAGGTGAGTGTGCACTTAGTGAGTGCCAGAGCTGGCAGTGGGCCCCAAGCAGCCCGGCTTCAGCACCCACGTTAGCAGTCACTGCGCTGCCCAGCTCCAGGAGCGGGGACATTGGGCCGGTGGCCTCCTGCCGTCTGGGGGTCTCTGCTAGAGGTACGAATCTGTTTTGAATGAAAACTCCAGGCCCCATGCTTCTCTCCTGCCAGAGTTCCTAAGTTTTAGGGCTCATGCTTGGTTTGGTGCACCCAGAACTCTTGTGCCTTTTATTGTCCTTCGTGATGTTGCCTCAGTTCCAGTAATTTATGTGTGAGGGTAATTAAAGGAGACTTTAGACATCTTAATGCACAATTACTGCTGGTTATTTGTATTACACTTTATGGACCTCACAGCAACAGGGTGGGAGTGAGCAAATAGCTAGACTACCCAGATATTTCTTTTTTATTTTTTATCTAATCCTTATTGTATTTTTCCATTACCGTTTAGTCCCTGTATACCCCTCCTGCCCTCGGCAATCACCACACGGTTGTCTGAGCCCCTGAGTCCTTTCCCTTTCTGCTCAGTCCCTCCACACCCTCGCTCTCACCCCACTAGCTGCCATCTGCTCTCTGTCGATGAGTCTGTCTCTGTTTTGCTTGTTAATTCAGTTTGGCCATTAGATGTTTCTTCAACAAACCCTTTGTTTGTGTTGGGTCATTTCTTTGGTGCCCAAGGATATTGGTGAGACCACGAAAGCAGGGCAGCCAGAGCACAGCACCCAGAAGAAGCACTTGTGTCCAAGGTCAGGCCCTGGGCAGTCACAGCCATTCCAGTCACGTTCCTCCAAAGACAGAATCAGTGGCACCAGGAAGGGGCTGGGCAAGCATCCGGGAGCGTGGGGCCCCCTCGGTGCCTTCTCACCTCCTGAAGGCCCACAGCTGCACCTCAGGCCAGCCCATATGGGACAGCCTGGCGTTAATTATGACGCAACCTCCCAACCATGCAGCCTCAGCAACAATTTCGGGAGTCAGGGTCCATGTGCAAGGCCATTAACACTAAACATGTTTTAATCCATAATTGTGCGAGATTTATTTAATTTAGGGGCTTTATTTATAGTTCGATTGGAATTGTAATGTATTTGCAGCCCTCCGCTCTGGGCTCTGTCAATTTTTATGGCATCTTTTAATTGTGCTCTTCCAGGCCAGGTGCAAGCAGTTTTCCAAAGTGGGCTGATGGGAGGCCTCCTGTTATGTGTGGGGAGGGGAGCAGCCTTGCACAGACATGACCCTGTGCCACCATGCCGGCAGGGACACTGGGTCCTCAGGTCTCTGGCCTGTAGTCACCACCCCACCTGCCTGGCCTTTCCTACTGTGCTCTCCCAGAGCTTGTGGGCTGAGAAGGAGCCTCTGAACAGGTCTCCACGCACATCCTTCCGTCCCTTTGCTCATCGTACAAACATTTACTGAGCACCTACTGTGTACCAAGCCCTGTGCTCGGTATGAGAATGCAAAAAACGAGTAAGACTGTGATGCAGCCTATATGGAGCTCAGGGGAGGCAAAGAAGAATTGAGAGTTACTGGAACTTGCTGAGCAGCCGCCTGGTGCCAGGCACTGAGCTCCGTACCAGAGACACACAGAAGAGTACAACCTCAACCTCCAGGTTCAGGAGAGTTAGTGAAAACGAATTTATCAGAGAGTCTATAATTTGTCTGGGAGCGATGGAAGAGAGCAAGGGCGCCAATATGGAGTCCAACACCTACCGTCTCCCTGGCCACCCAAGCTGAGGAGCCTCTGCCGGGGAGGGGCACCCTGCTTTGTTAGACTTGGGTGAGCCTTGGCCTTGTTGCTTTTTGAGTGTTGGTAATTTTCAATCACCATGCAGGCTGTTTTGCAACCTTTTATACATCTTGAAGCTTTTGCTCTCTTTTTCCAAGTTATTTTCTTCCAAATGGTACACTGCCACTGCTCTGAGTGTTGGAGGGAAGCACCAGAAATCGAAGTGAGAGGAAGTGGAGGACAGGCAGATTCAAACGCAGCTGGGAGGGAACCTAGTAGCCTCAGCTCTGTGCTAAGACCAAGGCACATGGTGAGGTCGTGGGCCTCACCTGTGTAACTCCGGTGTCCCCAGGACCAGAACAGCACCTGGCACACACCGGTTGTCAGCAACTACTCAGTGAGTAAACACTAAGTAAAGATGAAAAAGAGAACACTTAGGGACCATGCTTTACTGGTAAAATAAACAATTACGCTTGGTCAGGAAATAAAGGAGAAGAAAACATATTTTCTGAGCACCTCTGCGAAGTACTGTCAGTAAATCCTCGCAGCAGTGTGAGGTGAGGCACTGTGCCCACCTTACAGAGGAGGGCCCTGGGCTGCAGGGGGACTGGATGACTTGCTGGGGTCATCAGTTTTAGGGAGAAAGAAAGGGCGGGCACGTCCTGGTGAAGAAGGTGTGTTTTCCTTCTTATTGTAGGCTTGCAAACAATAAGTGCATCCTAATATGGGAATGGATAATAATGGCAAAATATTACATCAGAATGAATAAATATTTAAAATGTCTAATTATTCAAGATGCTTTGTTTTTGTAGTTTACGGAAGAATCCTTCAGGGCCGGCGGAGACGTGTTAGTATCTAGTAGAGTTGAAGTATGAAGCAGCTCTGTGTTGGGCAGATTTGGAGCCTGTGGTGCAGCTCTTGTAAACTTTCATGTGTTGTCACATGTTTCTGCCTGTTGTTCTAAATTAAACCTGTTTCTGTTCCTCCTCCTCTTCAGGAACCACAGTTATTAGGAGGATCAAGGAAGGAGTCTGCTCTGATCTTGGACTTCCAGTCTCCAAAACTGTGTGAAATAAATCTCTGTGGAGGACACGCTACCTGATTGGGGGGGAGGGGGTTGTTCTAGCGGCCTGAACAGCTAAGACAGGGTGGGGGCCTGAAAAGGAGGTTTTCTTTAAGATCGGACATTTTATACATACAGGGGAAGGAGCCAGGGGAAAGAGAAAGACCACACAGATCAGATGTAAGAGAGCATTGAGAGAGGACAAGCGGGTGGGACCAGGAGACTCATACAGGACAAGCAAACTTGGGAAATCGTCAGCAGAGCTGACCATCTGGCTATGGAGAATGTTAACCAGCAGGCAGCGTGGACGATGGCCATGTCTGTGTTGCCCTCACACCCGGTAGGGGTGTCAGTCGTCGGGCTCATCTTCCATGGCTTCCTCGAAGTGGCCATAACCATGGCAGAGCTACCCCCAGGTGTCGTATCTGTGGCAAACCCCCACATTTCCGATTTCCCAGAAGGTTAAAGGTCACATGCTGCATGCACATATGACACACTTTCCCACCGTCTGGGTTTTTCTGGTATGAGGAAAGACTGTACTGCTGGGTTACCTTTGAATAGATTTTTATCTAGATTTTATCTAGATTTACAATATCAGCATTGTCTTTCTGTTTGTGGGTTCTAAATCCTTCAGAAGCTCTGACCTTGCATTGCTCTTTTAAAGTATATTTGTATAAACTTTAAAACTTCTTATTTATCTTAATTATACAAGTACTATATGAATAATTCTCATGGTTAAAATTTTTTGAACAAAGTAGGTTTTTTTCTCCAGGTCCCTATCCAGCCTTTTTCCTACCCAAGAGAAATGTATTTACATATTCATATATGCAATTATATTTTGTGGAGTTTTTTTCCATAAAACTTGGAGATACTGCTCTTCACCTTGTTTTTTAAACTTAGCTGTAGACCTTAGAGGTCTTTCCACATCAATACATGCAAATCTACCAAAATTATTTTGACATGACACATAGCACATTCTATCATCTGGATAAATCACGCTTCTTTTAGCCAGCCCCCTAATGAAGAAAATGTAAGTGGTCCCTACTTTTGCACTATTATCAAAATGCCAAATACTGTACTTTACTGCTTCCTTCCAGCACCCACTAGGTTGCTGTGCTACTGTTGAAACAGGTCCTCTTTCCAGCTCAGCGACTCAAAGACACAGTATGTGCCTCAATATTTCTTTTTGTTAGTTTTCCATTTTCCCCCTTTTCCCACTGCATCATTCATACAGGAACTCCTGCAGAGCAGATTTAAATGGAAGCCCACTCTGACAATGTCTTATGTCTTAGAACTAGCTGGTAGCCATCTTTGTCTACCATTGTCCCCGGGAATGTCCCACTGGCCACCTGTCTCTCAACCACTTGCTCAATACCCTCCCCCCTTCTGTCTTTGCCTCTCCTTTTGATTTCATATACAGAGCAGTTTATCCATCTCCTGGTTTCAATGGATTCTGTCGAGATAGCGTCCTTTGCAGTCTCTTTGCACAGGAAGCCTGGGAAAGTGGGTGTGAGTCTGCCACAGTTACACCCATTTTCAGGTGCATCACGAGGCTAGGAAAATTATTTACACTTTAGAGGAGCTGACGCCAGTAATTAAGGTAACATTTTTCACCCCGAAACAGACAGCTATGTTTTTCCATGATGCCAGAGGGTGCACACCCAAGGTCATGTTTTAGGTACTCAAAAGATATTTGTGGACTGACCAGATAGCAGGCAAATGGCAGCATCGTTTAAGGACCAGCTTAAGGAACTTGTTCAGGGGACAGGAAGAGGAAGTGTGTGGTCTGTTCCATCCTGGGAAAAAAAAGAGATTAAAACAAAACCCTCTACCATTTTAGATGACTTCTCAGAGCATGAATTGCTTCTCTCAGCCCAAGTAGCCAGGGGTTCATTCCAAAACTACCTCCCTGCCTTGTGTGAACCTGCCCCTGGTGCCTCCACCAGGTGCTGTCCAGACTCTTCTGAAAACCTCTAAGGTAATTTCTTGTTGCCACTTTTTGGTTGACATGCTTTTTAATGAAAGGATTCTTTTCAGTCTGTGAACCAAGTCTTAAGGACTGGAACATCACAAGCAGGTGTTAATGAAGTAGTGGAACCTTAAAATTTGGGGAGAAATGAAGAAATTGTGCCAAACTTACTTTTCTTAGGAGAGGGGAAATAATGCTATAGCATAGAGCCTCAACTACTTGATTATATAGATAGAAAAAATGGATTCCTGATTGTCATTAAATATGTTATAATGAAATATGCAACTAATTTTTTAGAAATAAAACCACCTATGGAGTCCAAGATGTCAGAGAAGTAAGCAGAAGCTACACTAACTTCCTCCCCATGACCAACCTGGAATTACAACTAAGTTGTAAAGAAAGCATCCTCATAACCACTGGACACTAACTAGAGAGAAGCCTTATAACCACAGACAGACAGAAGAAATCAGTTCACTACTATGAGACTGGTAGGGAGTGCAGAGACATGAGAGGGCTAGCTGGGTTTCCATGGGTAGCAGCTGAAGATCTAGAGGGATATTTCCATGGCTGGAGAGTCTCATGAGAAGGGTGGGGTCTAAACTCACACTGGGCTCCCCAGCCTACAAATACCAGAGCCGGAAATGAACCCAGGTGAGATCCAGTTGTGAAAAGCAGCGGGGTTTCTGCCTGTCAGGGAAAGATGTCTGGAGATTCTGAGAGCCTCTTAAAGGCCAAAGCACAAAATTTCATTTGCAGCCATTTACCCTGGGGTCCAGCAGAGAGAGGGCAGAAGGACTAGAGATCCTTGAGAAGAGTCTGGAGCTGGTGGCTCTGGGGAGAGAACTGAAGGAACAGCCACCAGGATCCCTGTGCTGAGTCATTCAAATGAGAAGACCTTAAGAAACATTTTGGACACCATGAAGCAGAGCAAGATACACATCATGGGAATATCAAAAGGAGAAGAGAGCAAGCAAGGGATTGAGAACCTATTTGAAGTAATAATGACAGAAAACTTCCCTAATCTGGTGAAGGAAAAAGACACACAAGTCTAGGAAGCTCAGAGAGTCCCAAACAAGTTGGACACAAAGAGGCCTACACCAAGACACATCATAATTAAAATTACAAGGCTGAAAGACAAGGAGAGGATCCTAAAAGTCACAAGAGAAAAGCAGGCAGTTACATACAAGGGAGCACCAATTAGACTGTCATCTGGTTTCTCAACAGAAACATTTCAGGCCAGAAGGGAGTGGTATGAAATATTCAAGGTGATGACAATCAAGGACCTACAATCAAGGCTACTTTACCCAACAAGGCTATTATTTAAAATCAAAAGAGAAATAAGGAGTTTCCCAGGCAAGAAAATGCTAAAGAAATTTAACACCAAACCAGTACTGCAACAAATGTTAAAGGGTTTGCTTTGAGAAGAAGAAGAGAAAGAAAGAAAAAAGAGGAAAACAGTCTAACAATAAAATGACACTACATACATACCTATCAATAATTACCTTAAGTGTAAATGGCTTACGTGCCCCAACCAAGCGACAGAGGTAGCTGAATGTATAAGAAAAGAAGACCTATATATATGTTGATATATAGTCTGATAAACAGACTAAAAATAAAGAGATGGAAAAAAGTATTTCATGCAAATGAAAAAAAAGCAGGGGTAGCAGTACTTATACACAACAAAAATAAACATGAAAACCAAGGCTATACTAGCAGACAAACAAGGACACTACATAATGATAAAGGGAACAATCCAACAAGAGGATGTAACTCGAGCAAACATTTACTTACCCAACATGGGAGCACCTAACATGTAAAACAAATCTTCATGGACCTAAAGGGAAAGATCTGTCAGGAACTGCTCTGCTTGGTTTCAGGGATTGTAACTGCCTCCCATGGCTAAGTGAGCGACCTCTGGAATGCGGGCCACAGGAGACAAAGCTTGTCTCTGGCAGCAAGTGCTGCTTCTGCTTCTTCCCCTGCCCCCAAAGCATGGTTGATGTCCATGGCGGGTACAACCCCTCAGAGAAGGGAAACCTAGGCCAGACATGATCACTTGGGAGGCCATCATGGGAGGACTTGGGGGGCTGGGACAAAGAGGGAGCAATGGATCCTTGCCCCCTGGCTATTCTGACATAGCCTGACTCCCCATTTCCATCTGAGAGAAGCGCTTCCTGGCTCTAATCCACTTAAGCCTAAACATCTATGATGGGGAAGGCAGTGCAACCCTGTGCTGGAAAGGGTAGGTATCTGAGATAAAGCAGGCATAAGAAAGAATATATAAAAATCCTGTGAAATCTGCTTTATTTAGAATGTTCTCATTTAAATGGTAAGGACCCAAGCAAGAAGTTTGTTCCTCAAAGTTTTATGGCTTGTTGACTATCTGACCCTGACTGAGAATAAGCCCTCATGGTTCTCTTTCATGGCCATATGCTATCTATTGTTTGATCCTTAAAGCCCCTTGAGGAAGGGGCTCCTAGCCCTTCCCCTTTAAGGGATCAGCCACCTTTCCTCCCCAAGCAGATCATATCTTGGCAGTGTTTACTTTCATCCCTGGCAGACGGGGGTACTTTGCGGGAAAAGTTACCCCCACAAAGATCAACAGAAACACAGTCATAGTTGGGGAGTTTAACACCCCATTGACTTCAAGGATAGATCTTCCAGGCAGAAAATCAACAGGGAGACAGTGGCCTTAAATGACACACTAGAGAAAATGAATTTAATTGATATCTTCAGAGCATTTCACCCCAAAGCAGCAGAATATACATACTTTTCAGGTGTCTGAGGAACATTTTCTAGAATATACCATATGTTAAGACACAAAAGAAGTCTCAATAAATTTAAAAAGACTGAAATCATATCAAGCATCTTTTCTGACCACAAGCAATGAAACTAGAAATCAATCACAAGAACACTGAAAGTCATGCAAATACCTGGAAGCTAAATAACATGTTATTTAAAAATGAATGTGTCAACAATTAGATCAAGGAATAAATCAAAAGATACATTGAAACAAATGAAAATGAGGACACAACAATCCAAAATGTGCGGGACACAGGGAAATCAATCCTAAGAGGGAAATTCATAGCATTACAGGCCTATCTCAAAAAAAAACAAGAAAAGCTCAAATAAACAATATAACTTCACACTTAAAGGCACTTGACAAAGAACAATAAACAAAGCCCCAAAAAAGCAGAAGGAAACAAATGATAAAGATCAGAGCAGAAATAAATAAAATAGAGTCTAAGAAAACAACACAAAAGATCAATGGATACAAGAGCTGGTTCTTTGAAAAGATAAACAAAATTGACAAACCTTTAACCAGACTCATCAAGAAAAAACAGAGAGGACCCAGATAAATAAAATCATAAATGAAAGAAGAAAAATAACAACTGACACCAAAGAAATACAAAGGATTGTAAAAAAATATTATGACAACTACATGCCAATAAACTGGACAATCTAGATGAAACGATAGATTCCTAGAAACATACAATTTTCCAAAATTAAATCATGAAGAATCAGAGAGTCTGAATAAACAGATTACACCTAGTGAAATTGAAGAAGTAATAAAAAACTCCCAACAAAAATAAATGCCTTGAATTGGATGGCTTCATAGGGGAATTTTACCAAAAAATTTTGAGAAGAGCTGACTCCTCTCCTTCTCAAACTATTTCATAAAATTCAAGAGGAGGGATGGCACCCAAACTCAGTTTATGAGGCCAGCTTTATCCTGATTCCAAAACCAGATTAAGGACACTACAAAGAAAGAAAATTATAGGCCAATATCCCTGATGAACATAGATGCTAACATTCTCAAAAAATATGAGCAAACTGAATAAGCAATGCATCAAAAAGATCATAAACTATGATCAAGTGGGATTTATTCCGGGAATGCAAGGTTGGTATAACATTCATGTGACTCACCACATTATAAAAATGAAGGATAAAAACCACATGATCATGTCAATGCATGCAGAAAAAGCATTTGATAAAATCCAGCACCCATTTAAGATAAAAACTCTCAGCAAAGTGGGAATAGAGGGGACATACTTAAATGTAATAAAAGCCATATATGTCAAACCCACTGCCAGCATCATACTCAACAGGAAAAAAACTGTAAGTGTTCGCCTTAAGAGTGGGAATAAGGTAGGGATATGTGCTTTCACCTTTCTTATTCAACACAGTACTAGAAGTCCTAGCCAAAGCAGTCAGACAAGAAAAAGAGATAAAAGGCATCCAAATTAGAAAGGAAGTTGTAAAACTGTCTTTGTTCTCAGATGACATGATAGTGTACATAGAGAACCCCAAAGATTCCACCAAGAAACTCCAAGAACTGATAAATGAATTCAGCAAAGTAGCAGGATACAAAATTAATATCCAGAAATCAGTTGCATTTTTATGTGCCAATAATAAACTAACAGAGAGGGAAGTGAAGAGAGTAATCCCATTCACTCCTCGGCTCCCCAGAGTTGGCTCTCAATTTTAAGCTTATTTCAGACAGATTCTATCAGTGGTGCTTCTGAGCACCTGCATGGCCTCTACTCACTTGTCTCATTTGTGAGGCTTTGTCCTTGTCTGCCAGCTTCTGTTGTAGGGCTGAGTTTCCCCACAAGGCAGTGCTGTTCTAGAGCTACTAGAACTCCTGTGTTGGGTAGGGACTAAGTGGAAAGGCCATGTGTTTGCTCTTTCTCTCCAGCCCATCTTTTATTGAAGGATGAAGGCACAATCATAGCCTGGTAAAAGGAGGAAGAGAAGTGAAACCCCTGCAGCTGGACAATTGTGTGTGGGGTGCATGTGTGTGAGGGTGTGTGAGGGTGGGAATATATGTGCAAGCAAGTGTGTGTGAGAGTGTGTGCCTTTGTAAGTTGCCACTAGGCTTCCTCTCAGGAATCCTGGTAACACTGGTAATCTTAACTGTTATTTCTCTTTCTATGGGTATAACTTATCTCTATGGCAAAATTGTAATCTCCTTGCAGACAGGAACCACCTCTTAAAAAAACTTTTATAAAATGATTTTAACAAGTACCATATGATTTCACTCACATGTGGACTCTGATGAACTGAAAAGCAAACTAGACACAGACTCAGAGACAAAGAGCAGGCTGGCAGCTGTCAGAGGACAGAGCTGGTTAAAAAAAAAGAAAATGGTTTTGCCTATTTTTGTCCCATTGCCTGATTCTCCACAGTATGTTTGTACCGGAACGTAGTCAACTGATCCTCTACTGAACATTTAAATTATATTTGTTTCTTTGCTATTTTATAACCTACTATGATGGAGATTCTTGTGCATGACATTTTGCTGTCTTTTATCTGTCTCCCTAGGGAAGACTTGGGGAGTAAGAGAGAAAAACATCTGATTAGGGTTACATATTTCTATGTTAATCTCCCAAAGCATGAACATTTGACCCTCCCACCCAAAATGTGTGGAAAATTCTAGGCTTACATTCTTTAGTGCTGAGTATTATTATATTTAAATTTATGCTGATATACTGGTAAAAAAAAAACAACAGAAAAGGTGTCTCCTTGTTTTGTGTCTTCCTTTTATAAATTATTGATGAGGTGGACTTAAAAATGTATATACATTAGTCGTTCTTACTACCTTTTTCATAATTTGTTTATATATTTTGTCTATTTAAAAGTGAGTTCATACTGTAAATTTTAAGTGTGTTCTTTAGGAGTCAGTGTGAGTAATCATTACCTACATTGTTGTGAATATTGCTCCAGCTTTACCCATGATGATTTTGGGTGCACAAAATATACTTTTAAATTTTTTATTTAATTAAATACATATTTTTTCTTTCATAATTTCTTACATTGCTCTTATGTTTAGGATAGTCTTTCTCCTCTAGAGATTATTCAATATTTACTTTTTTCTGTTTAGTTAGAGATATACCCAACTCTAATCCAAATAGAATTTATTTCAGGTAATGATAAACAAACTTGACAATTTCTTCCCACAAAGCTTTTTTCACTTATGAACTTGATTTATTTTTTCTGTGTAATCTTTATTTTTTCTGATTATAAAAGTAATATTTGCTTAATGTTAAGTTCAAATGATTAATAAGCAAAAAAAGTAGGAAAGAATGGTCATCTGTAATTACTTCCACATTTCCAACAAGACACACTTTTAACAGTTTGGTGTGTATCCTTCCAGATTTTCTTCTATATGTAAACTATTTTTAAAAGTGAAAATGGCACTGTACCATACATACTTTCTTATAATCTGTGATTTTATTTTTATTTAACCAGATATTGATAGTATTTCCTTCCATATTGACACATATAGATTTGACTCATTTTTAAAAGCAGACATATGATATCCTATAACTTATTTAATCAGTCCTCTATTTATAAAAATTAAATGTTTCTAATTTTCTTCGTTACTACTTATAGTCAGCAATGAATAGTCTTTCATGTAAATATTAGTACATATATCCCATTTTTTCTTTTTTTAAGATTTTATTTATTTATCTTTAGAGGGGAAGGGAAGGAGAGAAGTATCAATGTATGGTTGCCTCTCGTGAGTCCCCTGCTGGGAACTGGTCTGCAACCCAGGCATGTGCCCTGACTGGGAATCGAACCGCAATCGTGTGGTTCACAGGCTCAGGCTCAATCCACTGAGCTATACCAGCCAGGCCCATTATTTTCTTAAAATCAATTATTAGATAGTAATCAATGAGTTAAAGGACATACATGCTTCAGGGCATTTTTATTTGATCTTTACTGTATTTTTTCCATTACAATTTAGTCCCCTTATACCCCCTCCCACCAGCAATCACCACACTGTTGTCCATGTCCATGAGTCCTTTTTCCTTTGTGCTCAATGCTTCAAGTTTTAACACTTTTACAAATTGCCCTCTGCAAAACTTATACTGTTTTGCCTTCCTACCATTACATTTATTTCTTCATAGTTTCATTAACATTTATTTCCATAGAGACAATCTCTAAAAATCTGATTAGTAAACATATGTTTTAACTTGAATTCCTTTGCTCGTTATGGGATTAGCAGGTGACACGTCCTTTGTCATATATTAACACCCTCTTTGCACTGGGTCTGTTTAAAAAAGGACTATCCCATTGATCTATTCACTGTCCCTTGTACAAGTTTATCACTTCAAGTAAGTTTGGTATCTGCCATCAAAGCTCCACCACCACTTTAAAAAATATTAGTCATGTTCACTAATTCCCTTTTCCTGATGAATTCTAGAATCCCTTTGTTGTTTTTGTTGAAATTACAGTGAGCTTAGATGTTAATTTTGCAGCACTAACTATTCTATAGCACCTAGTCTGCCCACCTTCCGTCTGGAAACAACATATCCTTCTCTACTTCAAAAATCTTTCATTATAAATTGTAGTAAAGTTCTATTGTTTTCTTCATATGGATTCCTCATAATTATTGCTACAGATTTTCCCGGTTATTTTTGCTTAAGTTGCTTGTGAATAGAATCTTCTTTTCCCTTATACTGTATGTGTTCAAATGTATTATTTTTGTTATGCATAAAATTATTTTAAAAATATGAACACTTTAACCAATTTCCTTTCATTTTAGTAGTGTTTCAAATGATTTTCTAAGTGGTCTGATTTTTATTATTTTGACATTGAGAAATAATAATCATGTTATTTCTTTGTCTCTGATAATTATATTTCTATTATGTTTTATCATTTTTATTGGTCAAATTTTCTAAAACAATGTTAAATAATAATCCAAGATGTATATTGTAGCATTATTTATACTAGGGAACTATTGATAGCTTAAAAAATGTTCCTTAAGATTTAAAACTCAATTGACATCATGCTCGTTTTTAGGATTGTCATCAAATTGAGGAAATATATGAAGTCTTTTTCATGCATTAGCTGTAAGATTTGAGGGGTTTATCACATGTTGACTTCTGGCTCTACATGTGTAAAACCCTGCTTCTCCTCCTTCCCACATCCTCCTGGTACTCAGCATTCTGGGACACACTCGTATCTTAATATGACCTCTGGCCCTGCCTCTTTGACTCAGGACACTGGGTGAGTGGGCACCGTGGGTAGTAGGAGTGTTCCTGGAAGCAATTCGTAGTCTGGGATGGGACAGCCAGCAGTACTACCTAACGTATGTTGGAGCACCTGAGAACCACATACACATATCACGTTATTAAGCCCAAGCTAAATGCCTCTCCAACTCAACTTCACCGCAGCCCAATCCCCAAAAGCCCACATTTACTCCAATGCTACTCAACGGGCAAGGAAGAGTGAAGGAGAGCACATTGGGCTGGACAAAATGATTAGTTTAACTGAGACTATTTACAATCTCTCACTTTTGGCAAATTTTACCAGATTTCAAAGGCTGTGCTCTGCAGGAGGGGGCTCTATTGAGGAGGCACCGTGCCACGAGGGGCATCAAGGAACTCTGCGTTTGGTAGCACAGTTTCCGGCAGTAAAGTGTCTCGTTCCCACTGAACTGGGGTTGTCTGGAGATTTTCTGCCTGGTGAAAATAGTCTAGAGGAGGGGCACGTGTGCGTTTCAGTTTTGCAAAAAGGCTCTGTATGGGTCAGTGACGTTCTTGCTTTGAGGGTTCTGCATGTTTTCAGTCCATTGAAGTTCTGCCTGGAGTTTATTCATAGCCTCCACTCTGCACCCCTGTGATGGAAGGCGGCCATGGTTCCATCTCAGTGTTTGACAAGGTGCCGAGGGCCCTTCAGCCCCAAAGGTCCTTTCAAGTTATTTGCTCCTTGCATTCCTGGGTCCACTCCCTCTGGCCATTTCTTCTGTGGGAGCTGGCGGGCAAATCATTCAGGTTTGGGGAGCAGATGGACCTGCAGTGGCAGCCTGCCTCACCCTTTTATAGCTACAGTCCTATGGGCAAGAACTTAACCTTCCTGTTCTGCTTTCCCTAAAATGAAGGTGAATAGTATTTACTTCACAGAGTAGACCTAGGTTTTCAAAAAATGTTTTGTTTTGTTTTCCTGTAAGCCACTGAACACAACCCCTGGCCTGAATGAGGAAATGATGTTATCACTACCTCCCTCACCTGTACTTCCCTTCCACAGGCTGGGCCTTTGGGTTTCCTCACCTTTTTTCAGCCATCCTGGTCTGTGAAGGCCCACTGCTCTGGGGCTCTTCTTTCTAGAACATTTCATGCCCTGCATTTCATGTGCTCTTTCCCCTGATGGACTTGAAGTCCCCTGGGGACATTGTTATATAAGCCTTTATTTCCCCCAAAGGATCCGACAAGGTCTTTTCACGGGTCAGACCATCGTTGCTTTTGGCCAAAGCCATTGCGAGACCGAGTCCCTGGGTCCTCAGAATACAGCGTAAGATGAATGTACAATAAAATCAACGCAGATATCTGAGGGAAATTGAAAAAGATATGTTAGTGTTTGTTTCATGAGATAAATCAGGTAAATGCACCAGATTTTTAAAGAAGATTTAGCTCAATTCTTGAGAAACTTGAATCATTCCAAACAGTTGGCAATTTCATTTATTCTTATGTTTTCAAGGGCTTAGATTTGATGGACTCACACAAGCATTTCTTGAGGTGGGTCTAGTTAAGTGTTAGGGATGGGAGAGTCGGGTGATGCTCACCACAGTGTAGAAGGCCCTTTAGCTCAGGAAGCTCATGGAGACTGTTAAGCAGGCTGGGGAATACTACGGTTTCCGAGTTCCCTGATGGCCATTGCCGTGATTTGGATGCAACTTACCATCACTTCCCCATTACATACAGTCATTCACATTCACTCAGAATCTGGCTCTGAACTCTGTTCTGTCTGAGCTCTTCTCTTGCCCACCCCTTTCCACGCCCCCGCCCCCACATTCCATCTGCCAGCCTACTGGGACAGCAGGCCATTTCCCCCAGGGTGTCTCCCTGCCGTTCTCTCTGCCCCGACTCTCCACCTTCATTTCCTGATCATCTTTCTTCCTCCCACGCCATCTAACTGTTGCAACTGTCTCATCCTTCACGGTTTGTATTCAACTCCATGTAAAGTGAATTTCCCTCCTGGGTGACCTCACAACACTTTGTTCAACGCCCCCCTGCCCCAGCCCCCGGCTCCTTCCTTCCTTCCTTCCTTCCTTCCTTCCTCCCTTCTTTCCTTGACTGTCCTCCTCCATCTTCTCTGCCTGAGGCTCCATATCTTTCTGTCTTCCAAGTGCTGCTGTGCTTCAAAGCACAGTCCTATTTTTTTCTATTCTGTGCTCTCTCTACACTCTCTCTCTCTGAGTGATCTCATCTAGACATGATATTAAATATCATCATCATCAATATGCAGATGACTTCCAAATTGATCTCTTTAGTTTAGAACTCTTGCTGAACTCTAGGCTTGAATGCAGAGTCACCTTTCCTATTGTTTTTGGATACTAATAAGCGTCTCAAACTCAACAAGCTGCCAAATGATCTCTTGATTTCATCTGTTTAAACCTGCTCCCCCCCCCGGAGGAAAACACACCAGCATTCACTCAGTTGCTCAAGCTAAAAACATCGGCCTCATCTTTGACATATTTCTTTTGCATTCCTCATTCACTCTATGAACAAATCTTTTTGGCTCGACCTCCAAATATGTCTGGGATCCTACTTCTTACCCCTCTCTCTGCTGCTGAGTCTGTCATTTCTCACCTGAGTTTTCTCCCTGCCTCCACTCTCGCAGATCATCCTCATAAAGCAGCTGGAGGAATCTGGATAGAATAAAAATATGTGTATGCCAGTCCCCCACTCATAACCCTCTAATGAATTCTTTCCATATGCAGAATTGAATCCACAGTCCCGTTTGCCTACAAGACCCTGTGTCTCTAGCCCCTGGCTCCCTCCCTGATACCATCTCCTGCTGGTCTCTCCTTTGCCCCGGGCCAGTCACAGTGGCCTCCTGACTCTTCCTTGAACATACCAACGACATGCCCACCTCACAACCTTTGCACATTGTTTTCTCTGCCTAGTTCCTGCGTTTGCCCCAGTTTGCCTTTCCAGTGAGGCCTTTGCTGACCATCCCAACTCAAAGCAGCAGCTCCTCTTCCATCTCCACCACCTGCTTTGTTTTTCTCATAGCCTTTCCCCGAAACTATATTTACTCGTTTGATTGTTCATTGCTCGCTCCTGCACAAGAGTGTAAACTCTCAAAGGTAGGGACTTTGTCCATTTCAGTCACTACTGTACCCCAGCATCTCAAAAAATGCCAGGCACATGGTAGGTCCTCAATGTTTGTTTCACATACAAATGAATGAGCCTGTATCTCAGCCTCCTGACATCAGAGCCTATTTTGCAGTAGCCTGTGTCCTTCCTTTACCAGCAGTTTGGGGAACAGAGGCCATTTTCTCATTCCTTTGATTTCCCCACACTTTCCACTGGGCCCTTGATCTATGCTTGTGGACTTGAGGTCAAAAGGCTTATCTGAGCTCAGAAGAGGTAAGATTAGCAAGCTGAGGGCCGTCCTGTAACTACCTGAATTCTGATGGCTTTGCACCTTTGGGTTGTCCCTTTAAAAGGAGGATGGGAAATCTGTGGAGAATCTGAGCTTGAAATGTTGTCTCAAAAATGACTGAGCCTACGCAAAGGCTCATGCTAATGTTTCTGCCTCACACGATTGCACAGGGCTTCCCTCCGATGACCAGACAAATGAGAAAAGATGAGCATCGGAGTTCATAAAAGTGAAATATCTGCTCCATCCTCCCCTCTGCTCCGGCTGAGGGTGACACTGGGTGAAAGGAGAGGAGGGGCCATCCGTAAAGCCACTCTGAGGTGACGGCGGCCGTGCCTGCGTGCTAAGCAGCCCTCTCGGAGCTGAGCTGGCGTTACCACTCATCACTCACCGGGAGCCTGCCCCCGGCGCAGCACAGTGCAGCGGAGGTGAGGAGCCGTGGCCCTTGGGGGACGCTGCCACGACAGCCTCCCCAGCCAGGCTCCTCCCTCACCACCTGCAGAGTGGCCCAGGCCCCCAATTTATTTTGCAGTTAACCCCAGTTACCATTCCACTTCTCCTGACCGACCTTGCTCTACCAACTAAACTCAAAGCTATAAATCTTCGTCAGGACATCTGGGTGTGGGGCCCCTAAGCAACTCTGACGCTGATTCCTTAAGAAAACTCATTTCTTGTAATGCGAGCCCTGCTGAGGATGGCCATGTCAACTTATTAGACTTTTTACTGGGCCGTATTGATTCTGCTCTACCCTGATGCAGCCCGTAATGCTGGCTAATGTTATTGATGAGCCGTCAGTCTTGGGGAGGACTGTGGGGCTGCAGCTCTCTCGGAACCACAAAAACCTATGGGTGGACAGTGATGGAGAGAAGAAGGAGGACGTGAGTGGAGCTCTCGGGCCGCCCTGTGCAGGCCGTGGTACATTAATGAAAGACGTACGCTCGGTGGCAAGAGACAGATGCGGCTCCCAGAAGCCATTTATTTATGAAATAATTATGAATGCACAGTTGAATCATGGATTTTCATCAGTGTGTGTGTCCAACACTCTTTCTTGATTCACATTTTGTTGGAAATGAAGTGCTGTGGGTTACAGGGTGGGGCGGTGAGGGGAGGGAGGGTGAGGGCCAACCTCCAGGCAGGAGTCTGGGGGTATTTCCTCTCTCTCTTCCACCTCACCCACTGGCTGTGCTCCTCTCAGAACCGTTTTCTAGGGTGGGCCCAGCACAGTCTCAAGAGGGAGTTCAGTTCTGATTTGTTCTCAGAAAGGCCCGCATTTTCAAAGCTTCACTCAAAGGAGCTCAGCCTTCAAGAACCAGCAAAGATGGGGCCTACTGACTCTCATGTGCCACCGTGGGAAGGATGGGTGTTTGACGGGGTGTTAAAAACAGGGAAGGGGACATAAACATCAGAATACTCCCCCTGTCCAGGCTCCTTTCATGTCAGATCCTAACTCTTACCTGGAGGGCATTTCCCCTCCAACAGGCTTCTGTACAACAAATACCAGAGACGGGTGGCTTAAACAACTGTTTCTCACAAATCTGGGAAGTCCAAGATCAAGGTGGCAGCAGATTCGGTGCTGAAGGAGGGCCCCTTTCCTGGCTTGCAGACAGCAACCTTCCTGTTGTGCCTTCATGTGGTGGAAAGTGAGCTCTGGTCTGTTCCTTCCCTTATAAGGGCACTAATCCCATCAAGGGAGAGCCACCTTGAAAAGAAAAGAGAGAAGAGAAGAGAAGAGGAGAGGGGAGGGGAGGGGAAGGGAAAGGGAAAGGGAAAGAAAAGAAGAGAAAAGAAAAAAAAGAAAAGAAAAGAAAAGTCTCCCTACCCTATCCACCCCTATTCCTTCAAACTGAAGAGAATACCTTTNATCCCATCAAGGGAGAGCCACATTGAAAAGAAAAGAGAGAAGAGAAGAGGAGAGGAGAGGGGAGGGGAGGGGGAGGGAAAGGGAAGGGGAAAGAAAAGAAAAGAAAAGAAAAGAAAAGAAAAGAAAAGAAAAGAAAAGAAAAGAAAAGTCTCCCTACCCTATCCACCCCTATTCCTTCAAACTGAAGATAATACCTTTGATTTGTCAGCTCATCCCTTTCCCCTCCCACTCAGAGATGCTCTGGCCAGAGAGGAAACCTGAGTGACTATTTAATAGCATGTCTCATGCTGTGTGTGTGTCTATAGTAATAGGTTCACTACAAGTTCCAGTACACTGAGGGTGAAAAGTATAAATTAAGGGCTGATAGCAGGCTTTCACCCTTAGGTTGTTATCACGGCGGCAGAGCAATGCATTGGATTCATCCTGTGAAACCTGGACTGGGGAGCTCCTAGAGTCTCAGGGGGAGTAAAATCTGCGGTGGGATTCTCTCTCCAGTGGCCGCTGGAGAGGCAAACGATTGCACCAGGCGTCGAGGCCGAGTCATGCGGAGGTGCTGCCTAGTAGCCACGAGGCTTTGTCCTGCTGTTCTCAGGTGGTCGTCCCAGAAGCTGCCTCATCCCTACTCACACTGGGTCTCCTCACACGTCTGTCCTCCCTGTAAGCAACCCCCTGCGAGCGAGATGGCAGCTTTGGGTCGTAGCATGTAATAGGCTCTTTGTAAATGTCTGCAGGATGAATGGTGATCTCCATGTTGTTACTGAGTGCAGGTCTTGACTGAAGACATAAGCTCCAACTATTTGCTGCCCAACTCTGGTTGGGCCTCAATGATCCTTGTGGCCAGTTGCACAGAGAATTGAACCCACCGTGGTCTTCTAAAAAGCAGTAGAACTTTGTCTTTCCCAATAAGACCTGAACAAAATCCTCAAAGCATAAAACAGATCAAACTGCAACTAGTTTGAATGAAAGAAAACCAGATGGTAGCAAGAAAAAGGCACTGGGTATAGAGCAAACTTTTCCCTAAGGATCTGGTCACCTGTACGTGTCTGAAGGCAGAAGGGTGGGGCGAGGTGCATGTGGAGAGACAGGTGATGTATGAGGGTGTCACCCCACCCCTGGGCCTCCTCGTTCCCATCACACATACACACTCATACACTCACACACACACATTCAGATAAATCATACACACACACTAACTCACACACTCACACCCACACACAATCATATTAAGAAAAAGGAAAAAACAGCAACGGTTTATTTTGACCCTACAGAGGGTGACTGCCTGGCTGCCCTTTCTTTGCATGGAACGCAGGGGTGTCACAGATGTCACCCCTCTGTCACCCTCCATGCTGGCATCCTCTCTTGACTCAAACCTTCTGGAGCAGTCACTGGGCTAGTGGCTTCATGGAACAGTTATCCTTTTTTAGCTGATGACCTTGGACAAGTTACTTACTCTTTAGTTTCTCATTTCCTCCCAGGGTAGGATGGGAATATCATTACCGCTTGTCTCGAAGGTTTGTTGAGAGGATTAAATGATTTAACAGAATCGTGCTTGACAGAAAATAGGCACTGAAATCCTGTTGGATGTCATTTCGTCCCCAAGGCAACGCTGCAAGGTACATGTCTTTCAGATGAGGAAACTGCGATCGGGCACAAGTGATTTCCCTTGCGTCCCTCTGCTTCCAGCCACGCTGACCATCTGCGGGTACTTCTGCATCTTTGGAATCATCTCAGGTGAGGGGTGCCTGCTGGGGCTTTGCCCTGAAGTCGCTGACTCCTGTGTTTTCACCTGGGAATGTTTGATCCCCCACACCAAGTCTCACCATCCACTGCTGAGGTCAACTACAGTCTGGAATCAGGCTGTCTGGGTAGCCCTCAGGTTATAACCTGGATTGCCAAGGCTGGGCAGGTCATGCAAGCTTGGTGGCCTTGGGGGACATGCCATATGGAACGAGTTGTGTCCTTCAGGGAAGGAGTTTCAAAAAACAGACACGGTCAGTGCAGGAGCTGGAGAGGCTGCCACATTCTTCATGGGCATGACTTTCCTGAGAGCAAGGAGCATGACGTCTGAGTCACCTCCTGTGGACTCATGGGCACATTTGTCTTTAATTGGTCTCTCTCTCTCTGTTTTTTTTTTAAAGCTAATAGTAGCAAAACTAAGATCTTTCCAATTTTTATTTTTTTCTTATGAAAGTAACTTTTTTCTATTGCAAAATAAGAGAAACACTCAGAAAAATGTAAGATGTTTTTGTTTTGCATTGAGACATTTGGGGTACCTAGGGGGACCATCAGAACGTAAGTGTTGTTATGCTGGCCCTGGATGTGGCCACCATTATGAACACACACACTTCTCCATTCAGTGCTGGCAAATCAGTGCGGTGCTGCCTTTAGAAAGCTCCTGCCTCTACATGAAGAACCACAGTCTATCCCGGAAGATGTTTGCAGCGAGTAACAAGATTGTGCTAAGAGCAATTAGGGACCATCAGGACTAAGCGAAGGTCTTGGGGCACCAGTAGGAGTGAAGCGGGAAGTTGACGGGTTCACTGGAATCCGTTGCTGGAACCGTCGCTGCCAGCGGTCAGGAGAGGGTGCTGGGCCTGGACGGGGCAGACCCGTCAAAACCATCATCCTGACAGCTGCTGCTGCAAAGGGTGTGTCTCGGGTTCTAGCTAACGTCAATTAATTTACAAAGTGTTCGCTGAGTGTCTGTTGGACATGGCACCATGCTGGGACTGCTGAAGGAAGACGATTCTGTCCCTGGCCTCCATGTGTTTACAGTCTTGGGAAGTTGGAATCTGAGTGCCTGAAATCACTCAATGACGCCCAAGGCAGAGTACAACCCGGGCATACTGGGGCAGGGCGAGATGAAGAGGTCAGTGTGAGATCACCCAGGGATGTAAGTGGAGGCTTTAGATGGATGGCAGTGGTGATGGAGGGAAAGAGAAAGAACTCCTTAGGGGTAACCCCATGAATCTTAAGGACCCAGAGACCAGAGAGGGTCCAGGTCACTGGGGTCCTGACACAGGTCTTCTGACCCAGTGTTTCCTTCACTGTCTTTGCTACCCTGCCCAGTTCTGGTCTTACCACTGGTCTATGCTGTTGTAATAACCTCTGAAGAGACATCTGCAGGGGCTTCAGGGTCAGATGGGTCTGAACTTGATCTTGACTCTACTACTTATTTGCAGTTGAACCCTTGGGCAAATTTCTGAATCTCTTTGACTTCGGCTTCCTTACCTGCAAAATTTGGAAAACAATACTTTACAGATATGAGGATGGAATGAGAGTGACCACATTAACTGTCCAGTATAGGGCCACCCTTATGCTATTATAATTCAAGGGTATCGTTAGACCTCCCGCCTGCAGACCAGCCTGTGTATCGCTGCCAGATCAATCTTCCCAGAATGCAGTTTGATCGTGTCACTGCCTATGCTCCTGCAGGTGTTGCGGTTGCCGATAGAGAGAGTCTGTCTTGTGGGGAGCACTCACCCCATGTGTCCTATCTGCAACAAGAGTCAGGGATCTCATGGACAGCCCACTCGCGCTATAAAAACACCTGATGAGGTTCTTAAACTTACAAAGACTGTGCAGAGGTTCATTAGGAGATGGGACCAACGTCAGTGCCACTGTGTGGTTAGGTTATACACACTTATAAACTTATATGCTGGGATAAGAAGTTTTAGAAATATCAACAGAATCCACCGTCCCCCATCATTCTATGTTCTCTGGCCCTTTGCCCCTTCAGTTAGGCTAGCCGTCTGTACCCGTTACCGTTGGGGGGGAATGTGACAGGAGAAAGCAGAGAAAAGTGGAACCTTTCCTGGGTGTTGAACTCTGAAACCTGGGCCCCTGCAGGGAAAGGAAACAAGTAGCAGATAAAAGATAGAATCCAAATTTGAGATTAAGAGTAAAATTTTCCTGCCTTTCCTCCACTAGGAAAATCCCGGGGATGCGGAAACAAGAAGGCAGAAGTGTTGGAGGAGGGCCGTGGGGGAGGCCCTGCTGGAGGGGCCGCTCCAAGGCCAGGGCCCGCTTCGGCCGCCACACTCTGGGCTCTGCTGGCTCATTTCCCTGCCTCCCCTCGAGGGCTTCCCTGCAGAGCAGCCAGAATGGCCTTGACCAGCCCACCGGGAGTATGCCCTTCTGTGGCCAAGCCATTTTCACTGGCTCCATGCACAGACTCTGGTGAAGATCTGGTCCAGCACAGGTTTGAACAGACTCTGTTACGGTTGTGTCCTACAAACCAAATCATACACAGCGGGGTTCTGGTTCATATTAACTAAAGCTGTCTGTGTTCCAGTCAGACACAAACTTCTCCCCCTTTGGAGAATGAAGCTATAATGGAGAGACAGAAGTGACAGGGGTTATTTTTGAGATGGGGGCCCTGCCTGGTGCTTCTTGAAATGCCACATAGGTGATACTACAGAAGGAAAATTCTGTATAAAAAAAGATTTTCACCCTGGCTGGCGTAGCTCAGTGGATTGAGTGCGGGCCTGTGAAGCAAAGGATTGCAGTTCGATTCCCAGTCAGGGCACATGCCTGGGTTGCAGGCCAGTTCCCAGCAGGGGACCCACGAGAGGCAACCATACATTGATATTTCTCTCCTTTTCCCTTCCTCTCTAAAGATAAATATATTTAAAAATTAATTTAAAAAGATTCTCATTTCTTCTCTTCTTGCTATGGCGCCTCTCTCCAGAGCCACTTGCAGCGTTGGAGGTGGGTGCCAGGAGCACAGCTGGGTGCGGTCACCTGGGAGGGGCCCTCCGTGGGACAGATACCCTGGGAAGCTTTCTGTGGTCGGCCGTTCCATTGATGACCCTCACCATGCTTCCCTTGTGTGGTTCCCTCCCCCATGGACTCCGGGCATGGCTTTCTTGGCCAATGAGACATTAGCAAACATGATGCAAACAGAGACTTGTGAAGAGCTTGCACAGTGGGGTTCATCTTCTTGGGACCTCCCTTTTGGAAACAGGTGCCATTTGGTAAGGCAACCAGTGTAGACCACTGTAGGAAGAGAGGTTGCATGGAGGAAAGCAAAGCACACCAGCTCTCGGCTGGCATCCGTCACCAGAAATGCGGGCAACGCCTTCATGGACGTTTCCCCAGCAGAGCTCCCGGCTGAATGCAGCCACCTAAGAGACCCCAGCAAATACAGAGGGAGCAGAGCGGAGCTATCCCTCTGAGTCCTCTCCAAGTTGCAGAATCACGAGCAAATGATGTCTGTTGTCATCTTAAACCCCTAAGTTCAGGGTAGTTTTTTTGTGTAGCAAGAAGTAAAGGAAATACCTTCTTTCTGTAGGAGGCTTTTCCTACCAACTGCAGGGGCCTTCCACAGGGCAGGGCCTGGTCTGCCTTGACCACCAGATCCTCAGTGCCTAGCAGCCCATAGTGGGTGTCCAGTAAATATCTGTGGAGTGCATGACACAAAGTCAGGCGCCACAGTATCTACGCTGCATTGCGATGCCCTTTTTCCCGGCTGTTTCTCTCCTGCTGAGCCATGAGCTCCCTCTCCTTGACACTTTCATTTATTGTGGAGGAGCGGTTGGCAAATTACAAAGAGATCTATATATGTAACACTCTATTAAGTGGGACTTTGACTATTGTCTGTGGAATTTTGGTTAAGTGAAAGCTGAGAACATGAGCGATGAACACCCCTACATCCTGCAGATTCGTGTTGGACACATTTGTAGCACATGCTGAGCAGACTAAAATCTTTTCTGGCACCTTAATCCATTCTTTGCATTTAGCCTATACAAGAGAAAGATGAAGCAGCACTAGGGATCTGTGATTGGGATCAGAAACTGGAGCCCAGTAGCCTGGGTTCAAACCCCCACTTGGCTACATAACAGTTGTGAGACTCTGGCTGAGTTACTTAGCCTCTTTGTACTCCCATTTGCTCATCTGTAAAATGGGAATGATGATAGCATGCAATTCACCAGGCTGTTTTACATCCAGAACCCTGAGAAAGGGGCCCAGCTCATCCTAGTCGCCTGTAAGGGGCAGCGATTGTTGGTGTCATCAAAACGAGTGATGGTCTCTTAAAAGAAACTAGTCTGGGGGAAGGGCATATATTCCTTGGTGGGGGAACCCCAAGTTTGGAGCTGGTTGCCAGAAGGGACTGACACATCACTTGTCACCTGTCCCATGCTGCAGCTGAGTGATTGTAGAAACACGGAACTCCTTCCTGAACTTCTTTGGGGGTGGACATGGTGAGAGAATTCCTCCAGAAATGTGACCTGTGCCCCCTGGCAGTTGAAGGCACCAAGCCTGGAAAGATCCAAAGGAGAAAAGCTGGCAGAGTGGGGAGAATGGCTGAGATGGGCATGGGGCCTGCCTCCGGGGTTTGAGGGACGAAGATGCCGAGTGTCCCACTGGCTAAGTGGACCCAGTGACTGTCATATGAGCAGAGCCCCCTTGATGGGACTGTGCCGGGTGGATGGCAATGCCAGCCCCACAGAGAGAGGAGAGGGAGAGGAGGTGCACCCACGGAGGTGGCCCCACGGGCCAGCCTGGCTGCCTACAGTCCATGCTGAGTCAGAGGTCCCACAGAAGGGGAAGGTCCTGCAAGAAGGCCCTGAAGTGTCCATGGGTTTGGACACATACCATACAGATCTCAGTAGCACTGACTCAGTCAGTGGACCATTTTTCTCTTCTCACCTCCCTGCCTCCTTCCTACTGCAGCCTTGGAGGGGTCAGAGCAAGTGGGGAGGGACTCTGAGAGTGAAAAAATGCCCCTCAACTGCAAATTACTGAGCCTGAGCTGGGGAAAGAGGGAGCTTTGAAATGCACGAGAAATTGAAGTGTTAATATTAGAGAACTCTGCAGTTCATCAGTTTCTGGGAATGTCAATCTTTCTAATGCCTAAAGGGGTCTAGGAATGTTCTGGACTCAGCCTGAGGTGCCAAGGGGGCAGGTGGGTGCAAAGGGAATAGGCCAAAAGACCGTGGTTGAAAACAACAAGGCCGTCACTGCAGTATATTCAGCCAATCACAACAGCTCTGAGAGGCAAACTGCTGGGTTCCCATGGTACAGAGACTGAGTGAAGTCAGCTATCTCTCCCAGGGTGCCACATGCAGCAGAGAGCAAAGCTTCTTCTGACTTCTCTGCCCACAGGTGCAAGTTCCTAAACACTCCTTGAGGCCATGCAGCCCCTCACACCTTTGCTTCCATGATGGTTAGTGCTGGCCCAACATTCAGGAAACGTCCTCTACAGACTTGTCAATGAATGCATTTTCTCCACGAGCTGTGCCCTCACTGCCGCCAAAGCCCCCTCTGCGTGGGCAAAACAGGATTCTTTGGAGCCAAACAAGGCTGCAGTCCCACCCTAGGTGGGGACTGCGGCAGAGCACAGAGAGCAGCTGTGTTTCACCACTGCTGGTCTTGGGTTCTTCTGGCACACCTCCCACGCTCTCCAACCCCAAGAATGTGCCCTGGAGGACAGATGACACTGTGGCAGAGTCAGGGCTTGGGCTGCAGGAGGGAAATCCGGATTTAGCCATCTTCCCTGAAGCTCTCCCAAGAGCAAATTGGTTGGTATCAGGAAATGGCTCCAATGACCTAAACGACCTGGATAAATTGGCAGCTATGCCTGTGTCTCTTTCCTTTCCTTTCCTTTCTCCCCACCCCCAACTCCATCACGACACGGGGTGAGATGGACGAGGGGTACAGGTTGTTGCTTTGGGAGCTGGTGATGTGGTTTTTGTAATTTGCACACCACACAGGCAGCCGTGGAAGGAAGGTGGGGCCCGGATTCCCAGCACCCTGGCCTTGGGTGTGTTCTGCACTTACTTACACTTGACCGTGGGCGTGTCTGATGTTCTGGGAATTCACATCATTTCAAACAAAAGCTCAAAGCCACACACTGAGAAGATTGTCTCTGGAGGTTTGGAAAAAATTGTTCAATTTCCCTGAGCTACCGGTAGAGCAAATCCTCCCTAATTTCTTTGCTGTTTGCAAAGCATTTTCACAGATATCCATTCATTAGGTCCTCATAACAGTCCCCAAAGTACATGGGAAAATATCCTATCCTTACTTTACAGAGTTCCCAGGGCCTCATTATGATGAAAACACTTGCCTGGGGTCAAATAGCTCTAGGTGACTGCACTGGACCAGATGCCGACCTAGTCTCCTCTCCACCCCTTCCCCAGGCCAGTCCTGGCCACTCCTAAGGCCTCCCTCAGTCTCCAGGATGGTCTGGGAAGGGAGGTCAGGTACCTGTGAGTATTGTGCCTGAGATTTGTTCCCACAATGTCCTATTTCCATCTCTTTTTCTGGTGAAGCTTAGATTTTCCAGGGTGTTTGACTTAGCAATTTCACTTGTAGGGATTTATTTTTAGATAGCATTCAAATCTGGTCACAAAGATAAATGTTGAAGGTATTCATCACAGTGTCGTCAATAAAAGGGGCACATGGCAAATAGCTTGACTATCCAAGAAGGAGCCCAGTATTAAGATAAACTGAGTCAACGGAGTATTATTCAACTGCTAACGTGCTTAGAAGGACATTGAATGCCGAGGAAAGATGCTCGTGATCCATTATTAAATAAGCAAAACAGGTAGCATGAAAGTGTTTCGGGATGGCCACATTTTGCTTCAACAAATGTTTCTATCTTTGCAGACAAGTTGGCAACTACCCAGAAAACTATGCACCGAAAGGGATGTTGGTTGCTCTTTCTAGGTGGCGAGACTGTGGGTAGTGTTTATTTCCTTTTCTTGATTATCTGTGTTTCCTAAATACTCTACAGTCAACATGACTTAATTTACTCCTATGAAAAAAAGTCATTTAAAAACAGGAATGTTTGTTTTTTATAACAAAAAATAAAAAAGTTATCTTGTTTAATGTGTTAAGTGTGAGGGATTCAGAAATGAACTCAGAATTCAGTCTGCAGTCTCCCTGCAGTTGACCCTCCCCAGGAGTACAGGCCTTTCATTTATTTATTTTTTTAAAGTATGTTTTATTGATTTTGCTATTGAAGTTTTTCCAAATTTTCCCCCTTTATCCCCTCTCCACCCTGCCCCCCCAACCCTCCAGCATTCCCACCCCTTACTCCATGTCCATGGGTTGTACATTTAAGTTCTTTGAGTCCTCTGTTTCCTATACCATTTTTGGCCTCTCCCCGTCTATTTAATGCCTACCAATTATGCTTCTTCTTCCTTGTACCTTTTTCTCCCTTCTCCTCCCCAACTCCTCCCCACTAAAATCCCTCCATGGGATGTCCATTTCTCTGATTCTGTTCCTGTTCTAGCTGTTTTCTTAGTTTTTGTTTTCATAGGTTTTCTTTTTTTCAATTCATTTGTTGGTAGTTGTGAGTTTGCTGTCATTTTACTGTTCATAGTTTTTTATCTTCTTCAATTTCTTAGATAAGTCCCTTTAATATTTCATATAATAAGGGCTTGGTGATGATGAACTCCTTTAACTTGACTTTGTCTAGGAAGCACTTTATCTGCCCTCCCATACTAAATGAGATCTTTGCTGGATAGCGGAATTTTGGATGTAGGTCCTTGCCTTTCATCATTTCAAATACTTCTTTCCAGCCCCCTCTGGCCTTTCGGGTTTTTTGAGGGAAATCAGCTGATAGTCTAATGGGAACTCCTTTATAGGTAACTCTCTCCTTTCTTCTTTCTGTTTTTAAGATTCTCTCCTTATCTTTCATCTTGGGTAACTTAATGATGATGTGCCTTAGTGTGTTTCTCTTTGGGTCCAACTTCTTTGGGACTCTCTGGGCTTCCTGGACTTCCTAGAAGTCTATTTCCTTCGCCAGATTGGGGAAGTTTTCCTTCATTATTTGTTCAAATAAATTTTCAATTTCTTGCTCTTGTTCTTCTCCTTCTGGCACCCCTATAATTCAGATATTAGAATGTTTAAAGTTGTCCTCGAGGTTCCTAAGCCTCTCTTCATTTTTTTGGAATTCTTGTTTCTTCATTCTGTTCCAGTTGGATGTTTATTTCTTCCATTTGTTCCAAATAATTGATTTGAGTCCTGATTTCCTTCCTGTCACTCTTGGTCCCCTGAATATTTTGCTTTATTTCACTTTGGGTATCTTTCATTTGTTCTTTCATTTTTCAACAAACCTCAATCAGTTCTGTGAGCATTTTGATTATTAGGGCTTTAAATTCTCCATTAGATAGGTTGGCTATCTCCTCATCACTTAGCTCTCTATGCTGAGTTTTGTTCTGTTCTTTCATTTGAGCCACATTTCTTTGTCTCAGAGCACCTGTTAAGTTATAACGGGGAGGGGCCTTAGATATTCACCTGGGCAGGGCAACCCTCTTTGCTGCACAGCAGCTGCTTGTGTGGGAGGGGCCAGAGAGGGAACAGTGCAGCGCGCCTGCTTGGCTCAAGCCCATTTTCCAACAAACTCTCTTGTGAGACTGTGAGTTTCTCCCACCCAGGCAACCCCCACCATAGTCCGCAGTCAGCTCTGAGTCTCAGTTTCCCATTCAGTCCGCCCCACCACAGCCAGTCCCACCTGCACGGCTGCCACCTAGACCCTGTGGTTTCTTTAATTCTGTGGTTGTCAGAGTTCCATGCGGTTTGATTTTCTGGCACTATGGTTGTTTATTGATTTTAGATTGGTTGTTATACTCCTTTTGGCTATTCAAGGAATCAACGGGTTTCTACCTATGCCTCCAATTTGGCCAGAATTCCCAGGGCTTTCCCTTTAGAAGGAAGCCAAGGTTTACCGAGCATTCACAAAGTGCCTTTCATTCTTGGTCTTCAGCGCCATTCTGCAAGGGAGGCATTGGGATCTCTGTCTTAAAGAGGGGAGACTGAGGTTTGGAGAGGTCAAATAACTTGGTTAAGGTTGTGCAGCTAATTAGTGGTGGCGTTGGGGTTAAACACAAGTCCGCCTGAATCCTCCACCCTTGCTTAAAGCTGGGGTTGCCTCTCACCACGGCCCTGAGTGTCCCTGTTTCACAGGGATTGATCACGTGGGCGTGAATGGTTTCCCACACCTGCCCTGGTTGGAACTGATGTGCGGCATCTGCGGGACTGGAGCAGGTGGCTGAATTGCCGGGAACAAAACTGAAGACCGCATTCCCAGAGCCCTGTCTCACCTAGGGGCACCCAAGCCAATGAAAGGCACACTGTACCTGTGCCTGCTCAGGCGCCTTCTCCACCTGCTTCTCGGGAGCCCTGTGTCTAGGTCACATGCGGCTCTGTGTCAGGACGAATGATGCCAGGGAACCCTGCTAGAGTGGCGTAGGGGCCTTTTGCTGGAAATGGAATTTTCAAGTTGGTGTTTAAAAATTTGAAATCTAAAGGAAAGCAAAAAAGAAACAAAAGCTAAACACAAAATACAAACCCACTCGCTGGGCTGAGCTCTGGGGATCAAATATTCTCTTTGTATTGTGCAGAGAATGAGAGGCACGGTGCTGCTGGGCTGGCGTGTTCAGTTGGCCATGCAGAAAACGCTCCTGGGCACTCCCTTTAAAAACTAAATCAACGCTGTTTTAATTTGTCTTTCTTGCTTCCTTATTTGCAATGGAGGGGAAGGTGTGAGGCTGAGCAAAGAGCATTATTTCTCTTACAAGTTAACTTAACATGCAATATGCAGGGGATTACTCTGGGCTCACTCAATACCACAGCCCAGAGCTTTATAGAATTCTATTGATCTTAGCTAAAGCTGTTTAATTTTTTTTGCTTTAATTTTCTTTCCTTATTTGCTCATTAAGTCGAAGTGAGGAAGGGGCAGAAGACTGGCGGTAGGCGACACTCCCTGGATGTCAGGCCAGCTCCCAGTCCCCTGGCAGCGCCCCCTGCAGTGCTGTCAACCGGGGGGCTGGTGGGAAGAAGCGGCTCTGGGGAAAGGGGAGACAGTGTCCAGCCCCAGCCCCTGAAAATCTGTACCGCAAACACTCGTAGAATAAGGACTCAGAGCAAAACAAAGGGAAAACCAGAGAGTGACAATGACATGTGCGTGGATGCGCCCCACAAGGAGCGCATCTTCTAGTAACAGAGAGAAGCACGTCAACCCCACACGGGATGCAGATGTGCCAGGGTGACTGAGTGAGAGATTCATTTTTGCTGTTGGAGGAGGCACAAAAGAATGAAAACATAATTTCTCCCATCTAGCCCTAAAACATTTAACTGTGCTGTAATCTCCACCTAGGATCATCAGGGACCTGAGAGGGACTGTGCAGTACTGGTCAAGAACAGAGCTTGCAGTAAAGTGCGGGAGGTGGGGACAGGATAACTGGGGCTGACAGCCTGGGGCTGGGAACTTTGTCCCCTCCCCTACTGTCCTTCGTGGGACAAGGGTGCTGGGTTGATTAGGCACCAGGCTTTGGGAGCCTGCTCTGAGAGGGGGCAAAGTACCACTGCTCACCTGTGGCACTGATAGTAGGAAGCAGCGTGACCATGGTGATGGCCATCAAAGGTGAAGGACCAGACTGATCTCTTATTTCCTCAAGTCCTAAAATTCTTGTAGGACCCAGCACAGGGCAGGAGAGAAGCCCAATAGCAGTAGTAAATGCAATCTGTCAGGCTTTACAATGTGCTAGGCACTGCACTATGTTCCCTCTCTACATTATCTTTTTTTTAATTTAATTATTGTTCAAGTACAGTTTTCTGACTTTTACTTCCATCCCAGCCCACCCCTCTACTGCTCCCTACCTCCCTCCCATTTCCACCCCCCCAGTTGTTGTCCATGTGTCCTTTATACTAGTTCTTGTAAATCCTTCCCCTTTTTCCCCTGAAATTCCCTCCCCTTACCCTTCTGGTCACTGTCCCCCTGTTCTTTATTTCAGGGTCTTTGTTTTTAGTTTGCTTTCTTGTTTGTTTTGCTGTTTCCTCTTTACATTATCTTAATGAATCCTCATGAAATCCCTCTGTGACGGGTTCTATTATCATCCCATTTTTTGTAGATGATAAAATGGATGTGGAGAGAAGTTAAGTCTCTTGTTTGAGGTCTTATGGGTGGTAAGTTGCAGAGCCAGGACTTGGCCTGCGTCAGGCTGGTTCCTGGACCCCGTGCCCTCCACCATGTGCTATGGCCCCCACTTAGAGCTCCCACCTGATCAGGGGCACCTCCCTTAGGGGTTGTTAGTGTCGTTTTATTTGGGGTGGGGAGAATTAAACATGATGGTATTTGTACCCTAATATTGTGGAACAAATGTGATAGAAGGCTTACTGTGCATGGAGCAAAGTTGTCTCAGTTGGGGCTGTCAATGGACCAATGAACACAAAAAGGAGAAGTGAGGAGTTTCTTGGGAGCACGGTGACTGAAAATCCCGCATGTACCTAGAGGTAGCGAGCAGCAGCGTTTGGCTGCAGCGAGGACTTGGGAAGCTGTGGGATATGAGATAAGACAGGGATGCTGCGTCCAGATCACACAGGGCCGTGGGGTGGCACTCGATGCTGAGGGTCAGACTGGCAGGAGGGTTCATCTCACGGGCTGACTGAGCGGCAGCGGCTGTCGGGGCTGTTCTGTGTGAAGGACACAGAATCACCCAGGAGAGCGGGATCAAGCAGCCCTGTCCACTGCAGGTTGCAACTCACAATCTCATTTCCTGTCCTGGCATCCAACAACAGACTCTGAAAGAAGGCAGTGGGGTTGGGCCCTGGTAGGGGTGGGGTGCATGCCCCAAATTCTTACTGAATGTCTGGTCATTCTGTGGTACAAAGACCGATTCCTTCATGTTGTTGATTATTGTTTCTCCCCACCCCCGCTCCAATTTTATTAGAAATGCCTGGAAATAGTAAAACCAAATACATTTGGGGGTAGCTGGAGAGCTCTGGTTGTTTATGCTTTTCATCTGGATCCGCTGAGCCTTGTCCGGTGTGCAGAACCCTGCGTGGGATTCCAGAGCTCCGGGTCTCAAGCTCAGCTCTGCCAACAACCGCACGGGGCTGGAGGCCCAGGCTGCGACCTCTCTGAAACCCTCCTCCATCACAGAGTTTGCGTGAGGAGAAAAGTAAGTAATCTATTTGAAAATACAATGACAAAAAAAAAGGGCCATTCTGGTTAAATATCATACTTAATCAACTAAACTATACCATCAATTGTAAGATAGCCTATCATTTTATGTATTGTTAAGATAGAAAACACAATGCTGTCAATTATAGTAACCCATTCAGTGTCCATTTTTTCTTTTATCAAGGATTTTAAAATGCTAGAATCAATGAAATATGACACATTATGAAAAGGATCCAGTTCCCAGTTACTAACCTCAATTTTAGAAAGTTAAAAATGTGTTTGCTTGGACTCCAGAGCAGGTTCTTGATGCATGAATTTCCATGTTCCAATCAACTCACACCACCCAACACGGAAATCTGGGCTCCCATCCGTGCTTTGTAACGGAGAGCTGGAGAGACACGGTTCTTAAGGGGAGACTGTCCCAATTTATAATGGCTATGCAAACACTAGTTTGACTGTTGGTTCAGATTTAACTGGCTCTAAATCATATCAGCTGCCAAACAGCTTTGATTAAACACTTGCTAGAAATACTTCAAGGTCAGGGAGCTCTGCGATTCTGTGCGTGACACAGAAAAGCTGTGTTAGATGTCAGTCTGGGGCTGGAAGTGGTAGAGGGCGTGGCCCGGCTCAGGCTCACAGCCTGGACGTCACTCCTCCGTTTCGTTATTTCCACAACCCTGGAGAGCACGCGACGTGAACCCGGCTGTCTCCTAACCAACAGGCCCCCTCTGGGGAGTGTCTATGAAATGTTCCCGGGATGGAGTCAGAGGGGGGCGCGGACTTTAGGACAATCTGCTTACTTGAGTTTACGCAAACATGGAAGAAGATTTTTAAAGAAAGGGAGAGGCATGCGCGCGTCAAGACTTCTGCCTGCACGTGGTAGAAATCCAACTTTACTGGCGATGAGGGCATCATGAAAGACCTGAGAGATGCCTAGAAACCTAGAGGCAGGGTGCAGCCAGGACTGCTGCTCCGTCCCTCACCTCTGTCTCTGTGTTAGAGCCATCTCCTCCTGAGCACAGCGGCTGCGTTCGCACAGCAGACAGCATGGCTGCCAGGAGCTCCCCAGGCTCCCAGTCACCTCACCACCGCACAGGCCCCGATACTTTTCCTCAATTCCCCTTTGAGCCATTCCAGGGAGGAATTCGTATCGGCCCAATTTAGATCATATGGCGCTCCTAAGGCAAATCAACTGTGGCCGAAGGGCAAGAGTCCTCGGGCTGCAGGCCCCAGTAGCAACTGCAGGGTCTTTAAGGGAGGACAAGGCACACTTCCTAAATGCGGAGGACGAATAGCTCAGAAGAAGGCATGGATCTGACAGGCAAATAATAGATGCATTTTACTTACCATGTTTATTCTTGGAAAAGCCCTTTTATGGCATGGTATGAAAAAGAAAAGCCCTTTGAGATTTGGCAAACAACAAAGTAGTCTTATCATCCTAAGTGTGGGGCAAACTTAACCCATTAATCAATAATAGGGGAGCGAGGCCTCCATGAAACCATTGCTGCCATCTTGGTGAGGGCTAACACAGCATTCTGCAGAGGACATACCTGAAAGCTGAGGTGTGTCTCCACTACAGAAATGCCTGACCTCTGAAGAGCTGTTATTGGAGAACTTGGCCAAGTTCTATGCGTCCAACTGTATTTGTACTTAGAAGAAGAGAAAGTGTTTTTGGACTATAATGCTCAGAGGACTAGGCCTAATTCCCCTACTCTGACCCACCGACAGACCTTGAAAGCTTCTGCAGAAGCCCAGTTACTTGGGTGCCCTTGACCAAAGACTTGGCCTCCTCTTCCCCTAAGAGACTGACTATGAAACTTATTGCTGTAATCAAGGATGCCGCAGAATATGACTCTTATTATTTTACAAGGACCCTCAGGAGAGCTATTTGATAACAATGGCTATATTGCTTTCTTGAACAACTGGTTTATTTTTACTTTACAGACACTAAATCCTATGACCTTTCATATTTCCCTCCTCATGGTGGCTGCTAGGAAGCTCAGAGCCAGACTTATAACCCACCTGTAGTCCAATCTGGAATTCCTAGTGGCAGGTATTTGATGCGCAATCATATCGCTTGACTCCATTCCACTTCCTTGTTATTATTTCCTTTTGTCTCAAATTTTAAAAATTATATGGGTTATATAATCTTGGAACACCACTTACATCATTGTAAACTGCCATAAATGCTTTTTTTCCCATTTAAGATTAAGATCAAATAATTACATCTGACCTTCGGCTCAGAGGTTTTGAAGTCTCTTTCAGGCAGAAAGCGGCTTGGCGAAGTGTCATAGGGAGCATTTCAGGGCCACTCCTTCCGGAGTGCAGCTGTCTCAGGGATGTCCTTGCCACGTTGTCCCTTTGCAGGGGTTTCTAAACTTACCTGCCCACCTTTTGGTTTCAAACTACATTGTGAATTTATTGATCTTTCTTGCTAACATTTTTGACCATGGAAACAGAATATGAAGTTATTTTCTGTTTCTTCCCAAGACTTAGAAAGTAAGTTCACTTCCTCTTGGTAATGTAGTCCAAAAGAGAATTCAGTTTCATCCTCTACAATATTATTCTGTGTTAAAAATAAATTCTAGCTTTCACAAACCTGTAATTGCTGAGAGATCTGTGCTTAACAACAAATCTCAAGTATTTAGCTTTAGGCATTTACAATTCCAGCAATAATGATAACAAAGACAAAACTGTTATTGCCTGCAATAAATGATCCCTACCAATGACTTTTAGAATAACTCTTGACGAGTGACTTTCGTTTGCACGACTGGGGAGGCAGGGTGGAGAGTCAGAAGCATCCAGCCAGATTTAAGGGTGGAAGAGCAGATCATTTAAATGAGCCGCTCATTTCTCAACTTGGAAACAAGACCGATTCCTCCAGGGGACTTGGCTTCTCTCTCCTGTCATTTGCTCTGGGAGCAGTTTCTCTTGCGGGATCTTTTTAAGCTCATGTCCAGGAGGCATCTCTGCACAGGCCATATTTTCCTAAAGTTTATCCTTGACACAGTAAGTGAGGTGAGCATTTTCAGTGTGATCTGCATCATGTTCTTCTTTGTGCAAGTTCATACTTTGGTTGAAATGATACCCATAAATATTTAACATTGTAAAAGCTGTGGCTTTCCAGCCCCAACCATCCGATGGGAGACAACCCTGCATGCATTAATTTACAGCCCTTTTGCATTTCAGACTGGTCGATAACATTTCGTAAGGTAGAAACCAGACAGCACAATTTGGTGGAGAGAAGACAAGAGTAGAGATGGCTTCTAGACCTAGAGACCAAATTCTGAGAGGAAGGCTAGCAATGGTTTTGTGCTTAGGGACTCTTTTTTTCCCTTATCTTAATATTTTCTTTTTTTCAAATCAAAGCAATTAACAATATCATTTTAAGACGAAGATGTGCAGTGTCCTTCCACCCATCCGCCTTCCCCCACCGCCCATACGCGCACACACGGACCTACTCACACACCAGCAGCAGAGGATGTCCTGAGGAGCAGTGTTTCTGCGCAGGGATACAGAGAAAACGAGGGGCCCTCTGCCGAACGAAGCTGGATGCCCTGTCTTTGCACTTGACCCCGTTGAACACAGGTGGTGTTTTGAAAAATGAGTCCCTGCTGGCATTTACATGATACTAAATGATCTATTTGAATATTATTATATAAGCGATTGCTTTTTAAATTTGCGCAGTCTAATTCGCATCAATTTCACCTTTAATTTAGGAGAAAAATGATAACCATGTGGAGGGAAAGGAAAGAAGAGAAGAACAGCCCACAACAGAGGCCTGTGCTTTTATGTTCCCCAGTGGTTTTTCATTCAGTGCTTCCTATAGATGTGATTTTTGAATAAACCCCAAATTGACAAGTAAAGGGTTAAGTAGAAATAAATTCTTCCGTTTTAGCTGGCACCGTAGAAAAATGGCTAAGTAATAAAGTATTCTAGTTCTGAAAGCCCTGCAATAGAATGTGTTAAAATATATAAATTTAAATTCAATGACATGAAAGTTATTGTTGTATATCTATATGCCAATGGGTGAGCCAACTTTTACTTTAGATAATTCAGTGGCTATTGATTTTTTATTTTATATATGTAATAACATGCTCCTAAGTTCAGAAGAATCAAAATACTGATGTCCACCGATTTTCACCTTCAAAGACCTTTCCCAGTGTAACTAATTAAAGCCCGGGCGTCCCCCCGCAGGCCCCCAGGGAGGTCCAGCTGCTGATGGCAGAGCTCCAGGCTGACAGCCTGAGCTCACCGCCTTGTGGGGTGCTCTCCTTTCTGCTTCCTTTCATCCTGAAATGAAAAGCTCACGCGACATACATGGCGGCAGAAACATGGAAGGAACAAAGCGATGTCCCGTGCCCACAGTGAGGGCACGCGTGGGCGCCAGGTGGGGCCTCCCGTCTGGACCACTGTTGTTTCTGCCACAGACCAAGCCAGATCCCCTGAACCTCCATTCTCCCTTCAAAGAACTGATAACCAGGCCTCTTCTAATGGCAATGACTAAAAAACTAGTTGTTCAATGAAGAAACATTATTGTTCACATAACTGAAGGGCCTGGTGGTAAGGTGGACACTAGGTCAGACTCGGTCCAGTGGACCGGTTGATGCCGCCTGGGACCTGGCTTCTCTCCTTCTCTCTGGCTCGCCCTTGCCGGTTTCAGCTCCATCTTCCGGCTGCTTGCGGTGGCCTCCTTAGCAGCTGGAGTTGCTTCTCTTGGGGTAACAAAAATACTCTAGCCCTTTCCAATGTCACACCCTCATCCCTCTCCTCAAGGGGGAGAGGGAGGGTCTTCCTTTACCCAGGCCCGTCCTGGTGACCTTTCTCTGATTCTTCTTCTTGGGGAGATAAAATGGGGTGCTTGGCCAGAGCCAATCAGGCCCACCCTGGAATACAGGGTGTGGTCATTGCCACCCAGATCAAATGGGCACAGAGGGGACAGAGGAGGGGTACATTGTGGAAGGAAAATCAAGGTCCCATTGCAGGGGAGCAGTGAGGGTGTGATGAGGCAGGGACATCAACTACTCCCCACCACAGCTCGTAATTTCCTGCGTGGTGACGCCTTTTACCAGACATCTTGATTTTGTTTTCTTTCGCCACAAAGTCACCTGAGGAAGTCAACGGGTGACGTCAGTTTTGGTTGCAGGCTGGATTGAGACTCCCACGATCCTTTGATCTCCCTCTCCCAGTCCCAGTTCTGTGTCTCGGAACAAGGGGTTGGCAGTGATAGCAGACACCTGGCACACAGGCCGCCACGCTCCCGTCTCGGTCCTACGGCAGACGTCGCCATCAATCACAGGACTTTTTCCCGTGCGGTCCAGATGTGGCCTCAGAGACCTACTTAAAACAGTCCTCCGGACAGCCCCCACGAATGTATTGGTGTTGACAAGTGAGATAAAGTGTATTTGCCATCACTGGAAAGGCTTACACACCAATGACCCAAACCACCAATGCATTTCACTCATACACCAGGAGCAAACACATGCACATATTCCTACACCTCCGTTTTTCTCAAAATGTGGTTTGCAGATCTCTTGCATCAGGATCCTCTTGTGCTCTTATTAAAATGCAGATTCCAGACACCTACTCTAGAGCTGTAAAATAAGAGTATTCTCAAAATAACAGTTTTAAATACTCAGTGGGCTAGCACACACAGTACAATAATAAGCTTTTTTCCTACTAGGTCTTTGATCTGTTGATTCATTTTTTTGTGTATTCTTTCAGCAATTCATTGAGCTACTGTGTGTAGGCACAGGGCTAGTTTCTGTGAATTAGAACAGAACACTGCAAATAAAGCATCCCTAGTCCCAGCTAGTCACTCATAGGGTGGCATTATAACTTTGGGCACACGGGTGGTGATGTGCCTTGAACCTGATTGATTCTGCCTTAGAGTTTTTGTCTTTTAGGAGTTAGTCCAAGGAGACCCTGACTATGATTATCTGTGGTAGCAAACACATCTCACAGAGGTCAAACAAAAACCAGTTCACACATGCATGCACACACACACATCTACACACACACCCCTAGGTTTTAATGAATACATTTTTGTCTACAATGAAAACAAAATTCCCAAATCCAAAACTGTTTATCTTCCTCAACAACCTCAGAGGTTTTTAGAACTACAAATATTTTCATGGTGTAAGAGGTCTCCTGAGAACCCCTAATAACTGTTTTCTCTGAAAACACTCTAAGACCAAACATCTTCTTCCCGAGTCTAGAACACACTTCTCTCCAAGAAAATCGGGGCTATTGACAGACACGTTCACGCAGGCAGCAAATATTTACTGTGTGCCCTCCAGGTCCCAGGCCTTCTTCTAGACCCTCGGAGACGCCGCTTTCCCGGAACTTACATTCCTCTGGGGGAGACATGGCTAGTCAGCACGCAGCAGGGACCTGAACTAGGACTTGACACTCCCACCTTTAGCACTAATGTGTCAGACTGCAGGCTAGCGTGTTCTGCAACCGGCCTTCCCGCTTTCTGTCACTGCTGCCTCCTGAGGCACTAGCTCTTTGCCCGTCTTCATTGCAAAACAGGAGCCAGCCCAAACCGACTGAGCAGCACGCAGGGCTGTGGTGCTGGGGGGATAAAGAGGCACAGGCTCTCTCCGTGCTCTCAGCGGAGCTTCTGGTCTGTTTCCTGGATGCCACGCTAGTGTTCTCTGGTGTGCCCCCTGAGTGCCCCTTGCTGGCCTCTGTTTTAGCAACATTGTGAGGCAACGCAAAAGCAGCTGAGCATCTGTGGATGCACTGTGGCCAGGAGAGAGGAAGCCCGTTTTGCCCACCTTTGCCCGTTTTGCCCGTTTTGCCTGTTTGCCCTCCTCAGGGAGATGGTCAGGGACAGGATGGGAGTGCTTTTTGTCCCCCTACCCCTGACAGAGCCTTCCTGCTTGTCTAATAACTGAGCTTCCAGAGCAAACGCGAAGCCATCTTCTTTCTGCTCCTGGGGACAGCGGCTCCGCCAGAAAATACTCGGAATCGTTGGGGAAGAAAACAGAAGGCTCTCCGGGAGCAGAGTGCCTCTGATCCCACTGCTTTCATGCCCCAGGAAAAGAAAAGAGGCCCCTGTGAAAACCCGTCCGGGGGCTTCCCAACCAGTTAAACATGAGGGAGAGAGAGAAAAGAGGGAACATTCTAAATAAAAGCAAAGTCTTTGAAATACTTCAAAGAAACATTTCTCCTATTCAGAAGTCAAGAGCACATCTGGCTGGCGGTGAAAAGAGAAGTGGTGTCATCTGGGCAAAAATGTTCTCTTCAAATATGTCCTTTAAGAGAAGCAAGAAAGGAGAGCGCGAGAGGCTGAGAGAGGAATAATGCACAGAGCGAATGGAAGTTAAAGGGGAAAAGAAAAGAAAAAAAAGCTTCCTGAATCTTGTAATGTTTTAGGAGGGCTTATTAGAGCAAAAATTAAGTGTCATACAGAGCTCTGCCCCAGCATTGATGGCCTTTATTCAAAGAGCCATCACCCTGTAAACCCGCTTTAACAACTCCCTTCAGATGAAATATAAAAATTAAAGACATTTACAACACAGCTTAGTAGCAGATGTAGTCGTCCTGTTGGGGCTTAGATCAAATAGTGATGTAAACCCCAGCAGGATAACAGGTCTTATGAAAAAGTCCTTAACAACAGCCCCCAAAAATCTTGGAAATCTTACAAAACATGTTTCCCATTCTCTCCCAACCTCCAGGGTCCCCCTTCTTTCCCCTCCCCCTCCTGTGATCTGCTAGACTCCTTTTCCATTGTCATCCTTGTCTGGAGTCCTTATGAGTCACTCTACTCTTAGCAACTGGACCAAAAAAAAAAATCTGTTTGGGCTTCTGGTTATGTTCTCCCTGTAGTCATCGTCCCCATCCGTGCTGGGGGAGCGCCAGGCTGAGGGCTGAGCTCAGCAGTCTGGGAAAGGGACTGAAATGTACGTGGAGCTCAGTGAGGACTGAGGCCTGACCCTCCCATCAGTCAGGCCTTCCCTATTTTTCTCTTCTTCTCTTCCAGCTCTCGTTTATCCACCTAGAGGAGACAAAAAGGATGTTTCCAATTTGATTTGAAGTCTGACTCACTCAACAGAGTGGGCGACATTTACATCTGTGTAACAAACATTCATATAGTGTAACAAACATGGGAGAAAGACTTCTCCCTCCTTCGCTCTTTCCAAAGAACATTTTCATGAGGATTTACTCTGGCTCCTATCTTCATCTACCTCGCCCCACCCACTCACACGTGCCATGAATACACACAAAAAGTGTATCTGTGCACCTATGACATGCCAGGCACCAGGCCAAGGGCTGGAGGCGTGGGCATGATTGTCCCATTGTGCATGGTTCTGCTCGCCCCTGAGTTCACATGCCCATGGAGTGGCTTTGGAAGGAGAAAAAGTTTAGACAATGGAAGTGGATGGGGGCTTAAATAGGCTCTATCTGAGAATTTCTGGTTGTTAGGCCCAGTTCTTCTGTCCCCCCCCAGCTCTTAAAAGTGCAGCCGGCCACCTCCCCTGTCCCCACCACAGTGCACTGGAAGAGTCAGCTGCCCCGGAGCCCGGGGTCTCGTCCCTGGGCTCCTCGTTTCTGGCAGAGGATCAGTTAGTCCACAAGCTGGGAGTGGCGGTGTTAGATATTTGACCATAACTTGGATCAGGCGGAGGCCAAGAGGCTGGAAAATAAGGAAGAATCCAAAGGCACTTCATGAGCAACCGAGCAAGTCCTGCCCTGTAATGAGCTCCACTAGGAGCGTAGGTCAGGGCCTGCTTCCTCGGAAGCAACCTGAGAAGAAAACCAAAATAAAACGTTATCACCTCAGCTGGCTAAACCAAGGCCAGTGGAAAACTTGTCCTAGGAAGCCCTGAAAGTAGTAAATGAGAGGCAGCCTGGATGTCACATGGCGCTTAAGAAGGTTGGAGACATTCCAGGGCTAAGTGGGGGCCTTCTAAGGCCAGGCAGTCGAGTTTTCCAACACCCAAGCCAGCATTTACAGCTTGAACTCGTGCCCTCCCTGCCCCCTTCTGTGCTGCGTTACCCAGGAGATCTGCAGCATGACTGGGTTGCAAATAGTGTCTGGTCCGTCCCCATACCTCCCGGCAAGCTTGGCTGGATTTGGTTTCACTCAGGCTCTAATCTGAAAACAAACACTGGAAATCAGCGGCTGGGGTGGGAGGCCACGGTGGAACCCCCAGTGATCGGGGAAGATCCTCTCTGGATCCTTGTAAGAAATGACCCTCAAAGTCACTTCCTCCCTTGTACTCACACGCATATCCTCCCGCTCACACCCACCTTCACACAGGCACAGATACAGACGGCTGCAGCCCCAGGGCATTACTGCCTCCTGCTCCGGGCCGTCTGGTCTGAGAAGGCAGGCTTTCCCTCCTTAAATGCAAGGTCTAATCTGTGAAGAAAATGTGTGCTTCTGTAAAGAATCAAAGAAGATAATAGTTACAGCCTAAGTCACAGGCGTGGACTAATCTTCGATTAAATAATGACATTCAGATGACATTTCTTGGCAACTGGCAGACCAGCTGGAAAAATAAGTCAGAATTTCCACCGAGAATAGATTGTTTTGCCACCCAAAGCTGGCCAAGCACAAACAACGAAGGTTCTAAATTCATGTGAACACAAGGTCCCAGCACTCTGGCTTGCAGAAGGGTTTCCTTTTCTCTGCTCACAGGGCCACGAGCACCGGTTCGCAGATGGCAGGGACGAGCACGTGTACATCTCATATCTGCTGGGCATCCTTATCTGTCTCTCCTCTTTGTCCTGGGACATCCGACCTTTGAAACGCTCTAGTTCAGCTCCTCATTTCAGATGAGGAAACTTGAAGTCCAGAGAGCCGGAGAGCTAGAGGAACTTGCCCATGGTCACGCAACAAGCCCAGCATCTTGACTCTCCTTCCAGGGCTCTTTGGAGTGCATTCTGACCTCCGTGGAGCTGGTTGGTGGAGCCCATAAGTGCCCATTATGAAATGCAGTATGTGCATGGGAGCCAGAGGTACTGGGGCTGGTGTGTCCAAGGGGTGTCTGTGCAACATGAGGTGATAGATAAATGTGCACTTTGGCTCTGGATAGACCAGGTCTATGGTCAGTATCCCAACAGGAAAGTGGTGGAGACCCTAGGGACTGTTTACCAGAGGTGGGCAGAGTCAAGGGAAGTCCACAAGGGATCCTACAGAAACCAGCAGGAGCAGCAGCAGAGAGTGGTTCTGGCCCTTAGACCTGAAGGAGGCTAGTGGAGGGAGGAGTGCCCAGCCCAGAGACAGTGAGGTGGGTCTCTGGTGGGGCACTCAGTCAACCAGCACGACCAGCAGGGAGGAAGCTGGGAACCAACACTGGTTGGTTCCGCCCAGGTGCTCACCCTCCTCCATTCTCTCAGCTGCAGCTGCCTCTTTGGATGAACCTGCTGAAGGCAGGGGTGGCAGGCACGGTGGGGGCCATAGACTGACCCTCCCCTGGAGGAGAGCAGTGACTGGGTCAGAAGGGACAAATAGAATATCCCCTACATCTGGGTTCGAATCTCTAGCAGCTTTGAGACTTGGGACAAATTATACAGCTCTCAGCCTCTGGGTTGCTCATCTGTGAGATGGATATAGTGCCACCCACCTTGAGAGGTTCCGCGGCTCTCAGAGCTGGTTAAGGCCCAGCACATTTGGTCCAATTCCTTCTCTGAGCAACACGAGGCCCCTGGACAATTTGGCAACAGAAACCTTAAGCCTCACACTTTTGCAGACCTTTTGATCCAGCAATTCTGCTTCTAGGAATTAGTCTCAAGGAACTAATCCAGCAAAACGCACAAAATTATAACGTTTTTTTTGCCACACCACTACTTAAATGTGAAAACTGGGAGCTGCTTTACTGCCCGTATCCACCAGAATCTTCAATGCAAACAACAGAAGCGGATTCTAGATGAGGTAAGCAGAAAAGACAGCAAATTGAATGAACGCCGGATGAGTCACAGCTGCCGGAGGAAGCCAGGCTGGCTTGGTGGGTGAGAACATTTGGCCTCCTCCTCCTGCACCTTGGAGTTCGTGGCTGATAATCTGTGGGTGCAGATGTGTGAACTATGGCCCCGGACACCCAGGGTGTTCCTACAAAATTGTGTGGGGCAAACCAGCTTGTCCCTACCACCCGAAGTCATGTTTTATAGGCACACGCAGGTGCACCCAGGAGGAAGGAGACGTTCTTGGCAATGGCATTGTGGAAAGACTCAGTGCTCCACACTGAGCCCAGACGGGTTCTTCGATGAGCCCATCAGCTTCCCCTGGTTCACAAAGTGTATCCCTAAGAGGTCACACATAGCCAAGGTGATCTCAGGGACAGTAGACCTGATGCTGGTCCTGTGCCTGGCGATGTTGATGTCCCGTCCAGATCTTCTTTACCAGGCCGGTGTTTCCGCCCAGATGCTATCCCTGCGGGCTGGTGACAGCTCACAGCTCCTTGCCTTGGCTGAGCCGGCTGAGGGAGTGCTGTGCTTGGGCAGGGTTCCTTCATCCTCTGACCCTGAGGTTGAGGCCAAGATGAGACTGTACCTGAGAACACAGCCTTGCTCTGCTCTTCCTCCTTCCCTGATTTTCTTCTCCCCTTCCCCTGTCAGCTTTCCCTAGGGAGCATTCCCTGGATAAATCAGACACACTCAGTCCTTTTCTCAAGCTCTGCTTCTAGGGAAATGGGCTCAGATTTGAGCCCAGCCTTGAATTCTTTTTTGCACGTGTGCCTGGGCCTTTGCCTAATTTTGCTCCCAGCCTTGACTCTGACTGCTGGTGCCACGGCCACTTCAGTTGTGAAAGGAAATGGTGCACAGTGTTAGGGGCAGCACGGGTGTTTATTTGGGGCTGCCGCTTGTTTCGATCCTCTTGTGGAAGGACCCAGCTCTCAAGTGTTCAGACTGGAGTGCTTCACTCTCCTCTGAGCGGCCCAGCCCCCTGCGCCACCTCTATGGTCACATGTATAGGTCACACTATTACTATTGCCTTTGTTTTTCATCTTCCTCCCTGACAAGACTGTGAGCTCTAGAGCAAGGTGGAGCCTTGTTCTTCGTGGAACTCAACTTGATGCCTGGCCTCAAGAAATCAAAGTGATTGCCATAATTATTGATAGGCACACAGGTGACCTTTGTTCAGTAGATGAAAGTATCTTCACATGGATGGGCCTCCTTGGGCTCAGAGGGGCAGTAACACCCTTCGGGGAGAGTTGATTTATCCAACCACCAGTCTTGGTTTCTCAGAGCAGCCCACAGACAAGCTTAGGCTGACCAAAAAATGAGCACTGATTGCCATTACCTTCAAGTCATCGACTTAGAAAAAAAGGAGAGCGGAAGGGAGGAACGTTTGTAAAGGGGTCTGACATCTGTATGCATCCATGCGCAGAGGCCCCACTGGCCCACGGGGCCCCCTTTACAAACAAGATGTTTTCTTTGGTACCTGCTTTGTGTAAAGTATTACATCAAGACATTTCAGTTGAGGCCTCTGTCTGCAAGGACCTCACAGTTGCAAATAAACAGACAGATATAATGAAGAGATACTTCAGTGTACTGATTCACTTAATTAATCCTCACTGCGATGGTCTAAGATGGGTTATTTTACAAATGTAAAGACTGAGGCACAGAAAGGTTTGTGGACTTGCCCAAAGTGCACAGCCTTTCAGCTTCGGAGCCCCTCAGCACTCCACGGAGTGACGAGTGGCAAAGAGATGTGAATCACTGTATTCTGCCCAAATTTTTTGAGGGAAAAAATAGGATGCACATTATACATGAGTATAACTGTTATATACTATGGGTATATTAATGGGTATAATAATCCCATTATAATGGGCACAAAAATATGGGTGTGCATTATACACAGCCAAATGCGGTAAATGCCACAAGAAGCCCTTCTTCTGACTGAAAACCTTTAACTAACTCTCTTTGGCATATCAACACCATCGTGTCCAACGTGGGAAGCACGCCTCCTTTCTTTCCATCACCTCCCCTTTCTCCTCATCCTTCGGCCAACCTTTTCTGTCAATGCACTGTCATCATTTTCTCAATCTAGGGCTTCAGCAACCTCCTTGAGCCGTCCTCCTCCCACGGCACCCACAACCCCTCCGTGGCCGCTAGTCGCTGAGATCCAGATCAGACGTAACTCCGTAGCCCAGCTTCTGCTCCCCATGCCCTCGTCCCTGCTCCAGTTTGGATCCTTCCCCTCCGGCTGGGATCACTGCAGGGCTATTGTCTCTAGTGGTTTCCTGGCTCTCACTCCTCCACTTCAGTAGGCCCTTCTCACTGCTGTCCTCCTCACCTAGAACTCTGGCCACACTGCAGGCCTTCGGGAAGGGCCTTGTCCAACCCATCAGGGCAGGCTTGGGCTCTGCCATTTTAAGATCAGTTCTGGCTGGGACTAGGAACTGATGATCTCCCAGGGGCAGAGCCAGTGAGGCCAGTTGTGTGCACCAGAAAACACACTGCTTCTCAAACGTTCCAGCCTGTTTGAATCAGCTGGGAATCTTGTTACGGTGCAGATTCTGATTCAGTAGGTCCGGGGTGGGGCCCGAGAGTCTGCATTTCTAGTGAGTTCCCAGGGGCAGCCAATCCTGCTGGTACCGAGCCCATCGCTTGGAGAGGAGGGTACTAGAGGGCACCTTGAAGGAGGAAGGTGGGGATTTCTTAGTTCAGGACAAGTGAAGCCACAGAAAAAGTCAGAGAGAAAACACGTTACCGAGCATTTTGCACAGGCTAGATGCTGTGCTAAGTGCTTGTTTTGCATATTCTCATTTAAGCCCCCAATAAAGTTGATACCATTATTGTTCCCACTTCCTATATGAAAAAACTGAGGTGGAGCAAGATGAAGGAACTGACCCAAGGTTACCCAGGTAGGAAATGCTGGAACAGCAGTTGAAACCCGAAATTAATTCCCTTAACCCACCCGCTACTTAGAGGAAGCACTGTGGGACGGCGAGGGACTGAAGGTGAGGGAGAATGGGAGAGTGAATGTGATATTCGACCTTCAGGGGCTCCTGGAAACCTAGTAGGAGCTGACACTCCTGGCCTCCTGACATACATTTTTCTCTTACTCTTGGATATGCTAAAAGTAGGCATCAGAGAGACTCAGAGAGAGAGAGGTTCAGAGGCAGAGAGGCTAGAACTGAGATTCCAATGTCACTGCCCTAATGTTCTCTGGTGTCTGCGGGCCTGTCAGCAACCACTGAGCCTGCCGGGGGCTGCAGTGGCCCAGGCCACGGAGCCCAGCCAACCTGGAACAGACGAGGCAGCAGAGTCGGAAGTTCTTGCCCTGAACAGAGACCACCAGCAGAGTTACACTCAGTGTGGGGCCGGAAGACACTGGACTGGAGTTTCCTTCTGGCTCTGCAACAACGAGCAGCGTGACCCTGCACAGCCGTTCTCCTCCTCCGGCTCCTTTTCTCCGTGGGAAGGTCGTGGGCAGGACTGGCCGCATCCTCTGCAGGGCCAGGTGCACGGTGAAAACACAGCCTCCTGTTAAAACGTCATGACACTACATTTCAAGATGGCGAAGGCAGAGAGAGGGCTTTGAGAGAGAGAAAAAACCAAGAGAGGGCTCTTCTGAGTGTGGGGACTCGTGTAACCACGTGAGTCTCCTACTCCTGCAGTCAGCCCTGGAGGCGGGATGGGACTCGGTGGCAACAAGTGCCCCTTCAAGCTCTGTTGTTCAAGACAGTTGGTTTTCTTCTGTTTTCTCCTGCAATTCTCGCCTTGTCACCCAGAAAAAAACATAAAAATCATTCGTAATGTATGCCACCCAGGTGATGTTTGCAGCAGCCTCGCTACCCGGCTGTGCCTCTCTCTGGTATCCCGTAGGATCACCTCCTTCTCCCACCAGCCCTACCTCCCAGAGACCTTGTAAGGTTTGCTGTCTCATGAATGTGAGGAAGTTGCCCCGGATTTGTCACCATCTTGGAAGCGACAAGAGGCAGCATGGTGAGAGGGATGAGAACATGCCCTTCTTCTGTCTTGGATCTCATCCTTTTCAGAAAACTCCTTCATTCCCTGGTTCTCTCCGGACTCCTCGAGAATGGGAACAGAGAGGCAGGGAGAAAAGGGTGAGTCAGTGGCCTGTCCCGTCCGTCCTTGTCTCCTCCCTCCCACCCTGGGGAGCGAATACCTCAGTTCCCAAACCGTCTGAGTCAGGGAGGTCGCCTCCAGGACATCTGCCTGTTTATCTGAACCATGCCAGCTAGCGACAGCTGCTGAAATGAGCCCAGGAGGCATCACTTCCTGTGGTCAGGAGACCAGACCAGGTGGCCTCTCGCCCGCCAACTCCCGGGGCCTGCCACCAGCCCAGGTGGCCACAGTGCAGGGACGACACTGGCTGCCCAGCACCCTTCCAGAGACTCAGCCTAGTGCCAGGAGAGCCCTTGCCAGCATCTGCTGTTGGGAGGGCGAGCTTCAAGGTCATCAAAGGGTGAGAGGCAGCCCCTTGTACAAACCAGCCTCTGGAGACACCGGCAGCAGCCCTGGCCAGAGGTTCTGGAGCCCGGGTCTCTCTTGGGCTTCCACACCGACAGCAAGCAGAAAACCAAACACAGACAATAAAACCAGGAAACTTTTCAACCTGATAGTGTCTGGGCCTCAGTTTCCTCACCACAAAGTGGGAAATCCCCTCTGCCTCCTGTCCCAGGGAGTCATGAAGAATCGGTCCCTTCCTGGTCGCCCAAAGCTTTCGATTCATGACTTGTTCAGGGCATTTAACCCATTGTGATCTGGTTGGTTAATTCTATCGCTGACTCTCCCTCCAGGGGATCAGCTCCTCAAGGGCAGGAGAGAGTTTTTGGCTTTCCCTTGTGCCCCTTTTAGTCCTAACACTCCAACCGTCTGTGCCTTAGATGCCTAGACTGTACTGGGGACACTACTGGGCAGCAAACAGCCGCCGCGGCACGCGTCGGTGAAGGTGACCACACGGCAGATCCACTCCCTGAAGTGCCTGGGGAGAGATTCATATGAAGAGAAACCCAAGATCTCCGCCCCCAGGGCCAGACCAAAGAACGCCATTGGAGACCTTGGTGCCCCTCCCCCGCCATCCCATCTCTCTCTGGCCCATGCCTGCCGACGACCACTGGTGAAATCTGTCCTCTATCATCTGACCACTATGGCCCTGCATCCTGTCAACATATGACGGCGTGCACGTCGTGCAGGCACAGGAGGGAGTGGCACCACTCTCAGGGCGGGGGGGGGGGGGGCCCGGCGGGGTGCTGGGGTCTGCTCAGGTGGGGAGGTAATTCCTGGGACTGGTCCTCGGAGAGCAGGTGTGAACTTCACACCTTGGGGAGGCATCTGAGGACAAAAGGAGATGAGAAAACTCTGGAAGCAGCATCTGCCTCCCCTGGGAGCCAGAACGGATTGAGAACAGGCCTGCCGGCCCCCAGGGAGGCGCAGAGCTCTACTGACAAGTAGAGTCTTGACAGTCCTCTCCGCTCATTCCCTCTGGCTGTCTCCAGAGGGTGAGGAACCCTCAGGGGAGTTGCAGCCATGGGGCCAAGAGAAGGCTGGTATTGTGGATTGAATCGAGCCCCTGCCCCCGACTCAAGTCAAAGCCCTAACATCCAATGTGAGTATTTGAAATGAGATAGTTAAGGAGGCAATTAAGTTTAACTGAGGTCACAAGAGCGGGGTCTGTTCTATGCACTGGTACCCTTCTAAGAAGAGACACAGAGACCTGTCTCTCTCCACACAACAGAGAAGCAGCCATGTGAGGACATGCTGAGAAGGTGGCCGTCTGCAAGCCAGGAAGACAGGCCTTACCCGAAACAACCCTACAGGCACCCTGAGCACAGCCTGCTACCCTCCAGGGCTGTAAGGAAATAAGCTGCTCTTGTTATGGCAGTTCAAGCTAAGACAGTTGGCATCTGAGTGGGGACAGGTGTCACAGAGCATGGGCTAACGAATAGGCTTTACAGGGAAGTGGAAATTACAAAGAGTCCGTGAGTGAAGGCATGGGTCCCCCTCTCCTATTGTGCCCACGGTGGGGGGCTGTTTCCGGGTGGTGAGCGTGTTCACTCTCACACGGGGATTCTGTCCATCCTGAGGATGCCCCTTCTTACAGGACAAGTGGAAGAAGCCACACCCCTGGGGGGGCAGTCAGGCCGCTTGTGCACAATGCAGGTTGGTGTCCGGGCCAACATTCACCAGAGTTGTCTGGGTCACCAGCTCCTAGCACCTGCAGCCTTGAGGCCAATGTGATCAGCCACAGGCCTGCCCCCTGGAGACTCAGGGTCTGTGGGCCCAGCAAGGTCACTGTCCAGGTGAGCTGGAACAAGCATGAGGGGCATTCCAGACAGCCCAGGTATTTCTGTCCAGAGCAGTCAGGGGAGCGATATTGTCTCGGGGATCAGTATGCTGGTAAATAAACCCAATAGAAGGTCAAACTCAGGGCTCTCTCTCTGAGAACCGACTTTCAAGATTTCAGATTTTGTTCTTATTAAGAGAGAACATTTATCTCGCAGAGTGAACAGATAAGGAGCCAAGATGCCCAGAGAAGCGCCCTATGGGACTCAGGTGACCGTGGGTGGCTGAGCACCTCCAGGCCAATGAGACCTCATGACTCCAGATGCTCCTGAGATGGCAGCAGCCTCCTCTGTGAGGGAGGAGGGCGCTGAAGCTGCAGGACTCACGTGTCAGGGGGACTGTACCCACGCCTTCAGGTGGTGGGCTGTGCCAATGCTATTTTCCTCCTCATCACTGGCTGCCTTTATCAAAACAGCTGTGTCCAGTGAGTGAGAGCCTAGGATACAACCATTGTGCTTGCTTTGCTTTTCCCCAAAGCCTTGGAAGCTGGAATGAGTACCACCTACAGTGTGCGCATGCACATGACTGGACACACACACGTGTGTGTATGCATGTACATGTAGTATGCCTGCACATGTGCTGGCTCTGGAGCCAAGAAGAATGGAGATAGAATGGACCTGGCGGGGCAGGCTGCCAGGCATTTCCAAAATCTCAGAGCCAGAGCCCTGGTGGCTGCAGGAGAGGCTGCTGCCTGGAGCTCTGGACGGCACAGGTGCTTCTCCGCTCGTGGGCAGTGCCGTCTGAGCCCCTCATGACATGGCCAGGCCGGCAGGGACATGGGACCCCGCCCAGGGCTCAGCGTGCCTGCCTTCCTTCTCCATAAACTCCTTCCGCATCTTTAGCTTCCCATCTCTCCAAGCCCAACCGATCATCTCAGCTGAAGGTGAACGCTCTCTCTCTCTAGTTCTTAGAGTAGGTTACACCGCCTCCTGGCACAGGCCATAGACAGTCCCCTGTGACTCACGGTCACGCTTGTTAAACTGCAGGACGCCTGAGGGCAGGGACACTGTCAGAACTGGTCCTCGCTCCCCTTGGTCCCTGGCCCCCTGTGCTGTTCAGTAAATACTGGTTCTCTGCCAGCGACTGTTCTCTCTCCACCACACCATCGTTTCCTCTAGTGCCGCCCGCAGTCCCGCTCCGATGGCGGATGTCTCCCATGGGGTTTTCTCCGTGGCACTTTCTCTAGAGCCCAGCTGTGAGCGGCCAGGCTTGACCTCCGCCCCCGCACACCCACTCCCCACCCCCGACTGCCTTGTAAGGTCTGACTCTACATGAAGCTAACGGACAAAACAAACGTGACAACTTGTCTGTGCAGTTCGATCCCTGCCTGCCCTTCCTCGGCCCTGGGAAATGTCCCAGTTTGGGTAGATTTCATCATCACTTTCCAACATTATGAACTTAAAAACGTCTATTAAAAAGTCCAGTCCAACCCTGGCAGGATGGCTCGGTTGGCTAGAGACCTTTTAGCCAAGACAAGATAAAGGTGCTGCCCTCTGTAGGTCCACCTGGCCCACAGAAAACGGCTCGCATCCCCTCTCCGCCTTCAGGGGAACCACAGCTTGTTCTCATTGTCACCTTCTCGGTCTCTTCTGCATCCTGCTGTTGCTATCCAGCCCCCCACCTCCATAGTTCTCCCTACAAGCTTCAGGCATGAGCCCGGTGTCTCCCACCCCAGTGTTTCATGTCGGGCTCTCGAGGGCTCCCTTCCTGAGACACTCCAGCTAATGCAGTCGCGGCTCAGATTTCCGTAGCTCAGCCAGCATCTGGCCAGAAGGGTGAGGTCACTCTCTGCTCACGGGGAAACATGCCTGTTCTGTACTCGTGGAGCTCTCGAAGTCCCCTTCCCTTGGAGCCCAGGGAGCCCCCTCTCGCTGCCTGAGGAGTGAGCAGATCAGAGCGATGAGCTAACCACTCCCACTCCGAGGACAGACGTGTCTCCATCCGTTCCTGCTGACCATCCTCTAATGTGCCTTAGAGAAGGCGGGTGAACTAAGGGACTGGTCTTCAAACCTCTTACGTTGAATACCTCCTAAAAGGAATTCGAAAAATGATGCAGCCCTTTCGCATTTTAAGTGCTTTTTTAATTTGAAGCATTTAAGATTGACATGTAAATTTTTTTCATTGCACGTTTAAATATTCATGAGAGATGTGATTTACAATGTATTAAATATGGTATATGCGCTTTAAACAGTTTTCATCAAAACCTTGAGACCAGAGAGTTGGGTCATTCAATTTACAAAAAAAGCTACCGTATAATGCAATTAGGCAAAACCAACAGCTAAATCAGAACTTTGTGTGGAAAAAAAAGGTAAATTCTGATTATACTGTTCAAGTCAAACATATATGTTAGTATGTTCTGGAAACATCTACATTCTAATCTCAAGAGACGGGGCAGGTAGGCAGGGGGAGGCACAGAGTTTTCCCGAGGCTTCCCCCTTCCTCGAGCCCCCCGCCTTGGGTTTTCACTGGGCCCTGCCAGGCAGCCCCAGTCTGGCGCCCTCGGGATTCACGCCCCGGCAGATGCACCACAGCCAGATCCTGGCTGGGCCTCTCGTTGTTTGTGGGAAGGCTGGAAAACACCAGTTGTGCTCAGACACATCAGTTCTAGGAAAGAATGCCTGACGCGGAGGGGCTGGACAGCGATATCTTCGGAGCTATCTGCTTGTGTGTCCTCGGGAACATCTCCATGTGTCCCCAAGGGCACCCAGCTGGAAGGTGGCTGGGCTAATCGTCACTGTGTCTTTTGTGGTCACCTCTTAGCAAGTTCTGCACAGATGGCTCAATACCCCTCTAGCATGTGAGAACATGAACACCCTGAGTCCCAGACTTGAGGTCTCCTCTGAGACGGAAATGACAGGCAAGTCTCATGTGAATCCCCTGCAAGGCACAGGCAGGGCTTGGCCCACAGTGGGTACCCAGAGAGGTTAGGTGACTGGGGTCTGATGTCAGTGGTGAGTCACCCCTGCAGTCCTGCGGCCCTGGCCCCTGCCTCCTGCCCCTCCCTGTGTGGGAAGGGGTGTGATGGCAAATTCTGGGCTGAGCAGCCACTTCCGTGTGGTCAGGGCTTTGGTGTGGGTGGTGGAGGGAGACATGGCTGGCCTGCAGGGGCTGGGGGCCGCCTCTGGGGGATGCAGCGTGGGCCAGGGCGGAGTGTGTCAGCCAAGTGGAATCCCCATGGCCCCATTTTCAAAGCCATTTGCAAGGCTGAGCCATTCCTTTGTCTGTGACCGAGGACCCCCTACTTGTGGCCACAGCCTGGGAAAATGTGTGCAGTCAGGGCCCCGTGGCCTCCAGCAGCCGCAGAAGTGGGGCAGGCAGCTGTTCCGCATTGAGCCTCCAAGGAATCAGCCTGTCTGGCCCATCACCAACCTTGTGCTGGAACTGGCCTCGGCCTGGGTGGTGGGACTGGAGGACACAGAGATGTACTTGATCCAAATATCTCCCACACTGGTCTGTCATAGTGCCTGATGGCCTTGGAGAAGGGGGTGGACTAGGGGAATGGCCTTAGAGGCCATTGGAAAGAGAGAGACAGAGACACAGAAAGAGAGGACAGGGTGGTCTTGGGGCTGGCAGATATCACTCTCCTCCTTTGTTTTTCAAGTACTTGCTATACGACCTTGAGTAAGGCCACTAAGCTCTCCCAGCCTCAATTTTTTTATCTGTAAAATCAGGGGTAGAACTCAGGGCTGAGGGGATTAGATGGGATCAAGAATGTGGAAGAATTTGGCATCCAGCAAGTGGCCAGCAAAGTCCTTTTTCTGAGGCAGAGGTGCCCATTGTGTCTCCCTGACCTTGAGTGCCGACCCCACGATCCCCAGCCACCATCTATTGTGCCGTTTGTGTCTGCGGAGCCCCTGATTCCACAGGCTGCTGTGGGCCAGCGGTGTTTGCTGTCTCAGGATTTCAATGGCGAGAGCAGAGGTGTCAGACTCAGGAAGCCTAGCTGTGGGACCAGCGGAGGACTAGAATCCGACCTGAGCCCCACTCTGGGCCCCATGCCATCATTGTTAGCCTTCGGGAGGGGACTTATTACCAGCAGGTTCCCGGGCCCCCTCTGAGGAGCAGATTCAGGACCGGCAGTGTGGGCCTGGGAGAGGGAGGTGGGCTAGGTCGCTTTGAAGCAGATCCTGGTCTCCAACCCTTCAGCTCTGCGGCATCTTTCTCAGACTGATCCTGCTGGAGGCCTGGGGAGGGACGGATGAACACAGTGAGGCTGTTTTCCCAAAATTCCACTCCTTGGATGACGGCATGTTGTAACACCCCCTACGCATACACACCGAAGGGGCACCAGGGTTGTGGGGACGCCAGACCATCACAGGAATGAGTGAGGGTAAAACTGTGGATCGAATGCTGGAACAGGAGCAAGAGAAGCAGTACCTACACAATCCTTGCCATCATGGGAATACCCAGACTCCCCTGCGCTTGGGCTTGATGCTGCGTCTCTCCTCCGGGAAGGTGGTGAGCTGATTAGTGAAGGTGGTGAAGGCACTCGGCCCTGGGTGGGGACAGATCACTGCTGACTCCTGTCTGTGGTGCTGGCCCAGGCCCAGCTTCAGACCACAGGGGGTTCCTGGTTGGAGAACAGTCCCCCAAAAGACTAGTTGTCACCAACTCAGCCTCATTGACTTCCCTGCACATAGGGGCATCCTAGCCAACAGCGCCTGACAGTGGGCATTAGTACAGCCGATGTATCCATTTCTCTTCTTCTCTTACTCCAGGGTGAGCTCAAATGCCTCCTCCAGGAAGCCATCCCTGATTACTCTTTCCTCTAATGCCCCCTGGTGCCTCAATTTACCAACCAGGTTATTCTGCCTTGTGTCATGGGTCCGTCTCCCTGAGCGCACCTCTGCATATCTAGGGGACCCCACCCTCCGGGTCCTGCATTAGGATGGAGGCCAGATAATGGTGGGGAAATTCAGAGCTTGGCTTTGGGGTCTGAGAGATCTACATGCGAATCCAATCAAGTTAATGTATAACCCTGAGGAAATCATTTAACCAAGCCCCAGTTTCCCCATCTGTACAAATGGAGATAATGTTAATTCTTGCCACATATGATTTGTAGCAAAGATTAAAAGAGATAAAGAAATGATGCTATAATGTATCAGGTCTCTATACCAACACTTATAAAATAATTGGAGCTCAATAAATCTGAGTTATTATTATTAACGACTCCCTCTACCTGCTCCTCTAAGGTCACAGGTCTGCCATCTGCCAGGTGCTGAGCCAGGTGCCGGGGGCAGCAGCGTGAAGAAGAGACCTCCCTGTCATACAAAAACTCATGTGACAAGTGTTGAGAGGGTGTTGAGAGTCACATTAGGAGAAAAGGTGATGAGGGATGGGCTGAAAAATAGTTCAGGGGCACCCTTTCCTGTCTCCCTTATTGGAACGTGAAAGTCAGCCCCTCAAGTATTGCTAAAAGCTGTGTGCCTTGCCAGGGAACACTTGTACTGGGACCCAGGAAGTGTCCGGCGAGGGTCAAGGAAGTTCCTAGACTGCAGCAGAAACTACAGAGGGTGAGTAGCTCTTAGCTGACAGGTGTGTCCCATAACCCCTGACCCCACTGCACATGCAAGGGGTCAATTTCCCAGCACAGTGGCCCTGACTGTGGACGTCTAGACAATTAGAGAGCCATGGACGTTAGAAGAGGGCAGTAAAGGTGGGGGCCCAGGTCGCACTCAGGGAACGGGGCTTTGCTGCTCCCACTGTGCACCTGGGGTCCTACTGGCCGAGACCGGCTCTGCAGGAAGCCGGTGGCAGCCACAGACGTGCCAGGCAGCGGGAGGCGCCTGTGACCACACCATCCCCAGAACATGTCTTATTATTAAAACTCATACATCAGATGCTGGAGCAAATACCTGGCGTGGGGGAATTGGAATCCTTCAGCGTGGACTAGATCCATCACCTTCTAAATCAGGTACATCAGCCCGTGAATCAAACACATACCCCTGGATTCGATGGGCTCCCAGTCGGATTAAATGCATCACCTATTGAATCAAATGCAACTCTGATTGAATCAGAAACTGCAGCTCACCTAATAAATCATCTAAATATTACCCACATTACAAGTTTGGAATGGCTGTCTCACCAATACGTTTTAACAGACGACATGTTAAAGCCGCTATAACATTTAAACAATTACCTGCAGAAACGAACTCCATACATCACTCCGGCTGGCCGATCAACGTTTCGAGCAAGAGCAATCGCCACCCAGATGCACGGGCTTTCCATTTCCTTCCCTCCTGACCACCGTCCTCCCCCAGTGGGGTCCTTCCTCCTCCACACACATGCTGAGGTGAGGCCGTGGGAGCGGCGGGGGCTCCTGACTACCGCCCAGGGGAGGCCGGCCTGAAACCTAAGGCAGGGGGCCAGATGTGGGCCGTCCAGTGGCAAACATATTTTGCTTAACCTACACAGTGCTTCAAAAACGGTGAATGTTTCAAAAATCGTAAAATTGATGTAAAAATCCTGGAGTTTTGGTTTCTCTTAACAAAGTGAGATTTGGCAATAAGAGGCCTCTGTGCCCACTAACAGCTAAACCTATAGTAATAGTAACTGTCGCCAGGTGTGCTTCCAGGCACTCGTCCACATTGCGTCAGTTGGTGCCTACAACAACCCCGACAGAGTATACAGTAATCAACTATTATTGCTTCCAGTTGGGGAAACCCAGGGCGCAGAGAGGGCAAGCATCTTCTCCTGATCACACAGCCAGGCAGGCCCTACCAACCCGAGAGATGCGGGGGTATTTCTGAGGGCTGGGGGTGGGAACCTCACCCTGCCAGGTGTCCTTCTAACCTCGTGACACCCACCTGCCATTGTGACCCAACTCCCTTCTTGTCAGCCAGCATCCTCTCCCCCACACAGGGCCGGCCTATCAGAGAGGGCCTCAGCTCCCAGCCCAAATACGAGAGGGGTCCCCCAAACCCCGGAATTTATTGATAAAAATTGCGTATTTATTCTTACATGTCAAAACTTCAGTCACCTTCAAAGTACTCTCCATTTGATGCAATACACCCATTGAGATGTTTTTTCCACGGCTCAAAACAGTTTTTGAACTCATTTATTTTGATGCCTTTGAGTGCTTCTGCCATTGTTTGTATCACCTCTTCCACATCAGCAGAAAGCTTCCCTTTGAGGGCTTTCTTTCATGCAGGGAAACAACAAAAAAAAGTAATTTGGGGAGAGATAGGGTGAATAGGGAAGGTGGGGCATGGGGGTCATGCCATTTTTCACCAAAAACTTGCTGACTACCCAGCGAGGAGTGGGCAGATGTGCTTGTAAATCACCCACCATGAAATGGGCAAACTTGTTGAAAGAGTCTTCAAAAAAATTTAGTGAAGCTGAACATAGCCTCTCACAACAATGCCAGCTGGTACACTGATACAGATGGGTTCCCGGAACACTCACCTAGTTGGGGAAGTCTGTACTACAAGGTGCCCACCCTCCAGAAGATAATTTTGAGTTTTTAGGGGGTCCCCCCGTATTATCTGCAAAACTGTTAATGAAATTATAGAGCTGTACTGGCAGAACTGGAAGGAATGTTTATTATATCGTTTTAGAGTTACACCCCGTTTACTGTATTATGCTGACTATAGTGCCCTACCAATAAATATGGAATTTTAAAAATAAATACTTTAATTGCATTGCAAATTACATAATTATACTGTACTATATTTGTGCATGTGTGTCAAAGTATTCATTTGTTCAAAGTAAATGCAAGAATACGGCAGGTTTGAAGACTCTGCCTTGGTCTTTCCTTTTGTAATAGATCGGAAGCTCAGGAAGGGACGTGGCCCAGGCCCTCTCCTTCCTGAGTAGCTGAGTGGCCTTGCTCTGGGCAGGGGGGCGCTCCAGGCCTCCGCCCAAGGCGCCACTCGCTGCTCCTCCGGGCTAACGAGGCCGGCCCCTTCTGTCAGGAGCTGCCTGTGCTCCTGCCCTGTCCCTTCTCAGCCTTTGGACTATAGACAAACCAAATAAAATAAAGATGACAGCTCTGTGTTGCATGATCTTTAATGTCACCTGGCTCACGGAAAAGCTTAGTAAAGATGACAGGTGTGCTTTCAAAGGAGGACCTGGGAAAGGCCAGGCTCAGGGTCCTGAGCATCGTCTCAGCAGCTTCTGGGGCTCCATGGGGTGCTGCCCTGCAGGCTCCTGGGGCTTTGGCTGCCTGAGCCACGAACCAGGAGGTCGCAAGTCAGGATGGGCCAGGATGCAGCACCTGGACTGTGAGCCCAGCCCGGGACTTCTCTTGACCCTCCAGGAAGCAAAGGAAAAGGTTCAGAGATGATCTGGAGGGCAGCTGGGAGCATTCTCACTGGGTGCCATGTAGCCCCTGCCCTTCTGCCCTACTCACCCTGCAGTTAGCCGCCTCACCAGCCCAGACCCTCAGTACACAGCCCGCAAACGTGAGGACACATCACCTGTCTGGATCCTGCTGGTGAGCGTAGGCTCAAGGCAGCCCCTTTGTAATTAGCTGGAGACCCTAAGTCTAGAACTTCCTTGAGAGTGAGTGACAGCTCTTTGAAATGTTTATTTTACCTTATTTTCCATGTGGCATCCCTCCCACTCAAAGGAAACTGAAAAACTCAACTCACAGTGTCATCCTTTCCAACTAGCCCATTCGGCCTAAATTTCCTTGGGTTTGGCTTTTTCCTTGGGTTAAAGAGCAGAGATGTCCTCTTCCACATTTTTCGTCGATAGCAGAGGGGTGTGGCAGAGGGGGCCTGTGGGGCTCAGCTGCCCCATGTGCTCAGAGGGGTGGGTCCGGTTGGGTTGGAGGCATGGCCTGTGGAGGGGCCTCTGGAGGCTGCCCCATGGTATGGGCTTCAGGATGGAGGCGTCACGCGATTGGCCGTCTTGCCTACAGAGGTTTTAGGCACCAGAGAGTCTGGCTGTCCTTGTGGGATTCCTTGGGAGGTGGCCTGGTTTCCTCCAGGTAGCTACTTGAACTTGACATTAGGCTTAGGTTGGTGTGTGGTCCCCAGCCCAGTGCTGCTCCCACCCCACAGTCCCCAAGGAGGCCTTTGGAGAGGGCTGCTTTGGAAAACCCGTGGAGGCATGCAGGGGACATCCCAGGCCTAGCTGCCGGTGAATGACAGACAGGGCTGCAGGGACAGAGGCGAAGGGAGGATTGAGAGTCAGGGCAGAGAGTTTGCAGGGTCCCAGCACTGGGCTGAAAGCTTGGGCTGGGCAGGAGGTGACACGTCTCTGGCCACTGTCAGTGAGGACGTGACCAGATCATCCTCCGACTTCACTGGAGTCAGGCACGTCTGAAGTGCTTCTTTCCATGCATTCCCTCCTTCCATCCTTTCAGTCCTAGGAGGTTTGTATAATTTTCACTTTTATGTGTGAGCGAACTAAAGTACAACAGTTTAAATAACTTACCCATTTTACAGGGTAACCGAGGCCCACACTCATTCACTTGCTCATTAAAGGCTCAGAGGTAGCAGGGTGACTGAGTTGGGGCTTAAATCCAAGTATGTCTGGCTCCCCAGACTCTGCCCTTGGAGATCTGGGAAAAGGAGTGTGAGGTTGTGTGGTTGGTCCTCAGTGTGCCCTGGACATGGCCAGGGTGGTGTGGGAAGGTCGCAACAATGTCCAGGAGGAGGAGCACTGGGGCCCCTCCAGGGAGGGGCTGCACGGCTCCCACAGCCCTCACTCTGCCCTGAGCGCACACCCATTCATACCCAGAACCAGGGACTCGTGCTGGGAGTGGCTGGAAATGGCTCTGGTTGGGTTCTGGGCAAACAAGGTGGCTCTGGCGTCTTTCTGAGTCCCCTTCTGACCAGCCCCCCTTACAGGGCTGTGGCTCATGCAGGAGGAGGTTGGCCTGGCGTCTGACCGAAGTCCTCCTGGTGCCACAGAGCCCCCGCCCTTCCTCCCTACTCAGCATGCACTCTCTGCAATTAGCAGTCTCACCAGCCCAGGCCTCGGCTGACAGCCTGAACTTTTCTGCCCCAAGTAGCTTTTGATGCTCGAAGTCTCTGGAGATTCTCAAAGGTCACATGAAAAGAGATGCTTCGGTGGGCTCCTTCTTATTGGACTGAAAGATGCCTGGCTCCACACCCCCCTGCTGTATTCAAGGAACCTTGCTCTTTGAGACCACAAGTCTGTGGTTGGAGGGACATATAAAGACCCTCTGTTTCTGGCTGAAATACCCTTTAATTTTCATTAACTGCAAGATCTTTTGTTTAATTGATATCTTATATAGAAGCCCAACTGATAAAATGAGTAAGAGTGGAATCGCTCTGACTGAAGGAGAACAGGTGTTGGAGAACCTGGAGCCTTACCTGCCAGTCTCTCCCTCAGCCCAAGAGCAGGCCCAACAGCCCTGCATCAGGGTTTACCAGCCCACTTTGAAAACCACCCACAGTTCAAGTCCTTGATTTACCAGGAAGGAAACGGAAGTGCCGAGAGGTTTTGTGACTTGTCTACTATTTCAACAGAAAATTAAGAGCTGGCTAGATTACATCAGGGTTGTATACTCAAGTTTGTTTTGGTGGTGGGGGAGGGGGGTAGTCTAGTTGGAATTCATTACACTCTTTTTATGTGCTCAATTCAGTCATTGAAAACATAGCTAGAATCAGAGAGCACAGCTGACTTGAGTTTCACAAGAAGTTACCAAGTGCCTTGTGCACTGGACACAGTGGGAGGAAGCCCAGTGGCCTCCCCGGTGGAAGGGGGAGAGACACCCATGAGCAGAGATCATTTCAGTGACTGCAGGAAGCCAGGGAAGCATGCTCAGGGAACAGCCACGCCATTGAGGGTTGGGGAGGGCCTCCCACCAGGACTTGAGCTGTGGAGGAGGATGGGTAGGACTCTGCCGTCGAGGTCAGGAGACAAAAAAGGCCTTCGGGGAGCTCCAAGGCCCAGAGGGGGACCAGTATGGTGTGTGTTGCGAGTTGACCAACATTGATGCCAGGGAGAGGGTGCAAGTGGGGGGAGGTAGAAAAGGGGGCGGGGTCTTGGGGGACATATTAAGGAGCTTGGGTTTCATCCCAGGTGATGAGGATGAAAAGTTTTTAAAAGGAGAATAAAAAGTTTAGGTTGGGGCATTCCATTCAATGAAAGATTTGAGGAGAGGGCATGCAACCCTAAGCCCAACTAAGACATTATGACAACTGGCTGGGTAAGAATTCCGGCAATACCTGTGAGATATTTTAGAGAGGTGAACTATGGCACTAACAGAAGGGTGCTGAGGGTGAGGGGAGAACTGGCAACATTTGGCAGGTGACTTTCAAGGTCCTGGAAAGAACTAGACCTGTGCTCTTGAGAGAGAGGTCTGGAACACAGGCACGCAGGGGAAGCGGGTGGCCAGGGCAGGGGCCACCAGGAGTGTTCCCTGTGTGGTGATACCACGCTCCCTGCCCCACCACCTCCTGCTGGCCCACCCGTGGAGGCTTTTGTACTCAGGCAGCCTTTCTTTCCCCCAACAGTGGGAACCAGCGGGGAAGTCCTGGGGATGTGAGTGAGCTAGAGTAAGGCTTGAGCTTTGTGTTTGTCATCTCGGTGTCTCCTCAAAGATGTTCTTTGCAGTTGCAGATGGTGCCAGCGTGTGTCTCCTGGAGCAAGCAGAGCAAAACACACCCAGGCCCCTGGAGCTGGCTGTAGTGCGGGAGGCACAGCCGCCCAGTGGAGAAACTGCTAACTCAGGTCATGTTGCCCCCGACCGACCTCTCAAAGCAAGGGGTTAAACATTTCCTTAAAAACCCTACAGTGCCTTGGAAATCAGCTGAATGGCCTTTCTGTACAGTTCCTAATGTCCCGGGTGCACTAGCTGGCTTTCTGACGAGATATAAATGGCAGATTTTATGGGCAGCAGCATGGGCCAGTGGGCTAAGGACAGGCCGGGGAGCCAGCAAGGACGCGGCCCCGGTGCCTTGTGACCGCTTGACTCAAGGTGTGACCTTGGGCTGGTTGCTTAACCTGTTTACACCTTAGTTTCCTTGGCTGAAAAATGGGAGTCCTGATACCACTGAGCCTCACAGGGGGGCCGTGAGCGGGAGCTAATTGATGGCTGAAGTGCACCCTGGGTGTCTCCAATGCTAGTAAACTGCTAAGTAATTACACGGCGCCTCGGAGCGCTGGCAACCCACACACAGGGCACTCTTCCCAGGCCGAGGGGGCCCGGGTAGCAAGGCTGAGAATGCCTGGCTCAGCTGAACGCCAGCCATTCACCTCGCCAAGCACCTCCCTGGTGAGCCCCTCTGCAAGGTCGTTCTTCAGCTCCTGGAGATCTTGCTCCTCGGGGCTCTGACACCACTTCTCTCTCAGACCTGCTTTAGCCTTATTTTCTGCAAAATGTAGCTTTTTCTTTAATTGACAGTCTAGTGAACAGGAAGTTGTTTGAGTGGCTACTCTACGCAGGACACTCTGCTCAGTGCTTTCCATGTCCTCTCTCATGACCTCCTCCCCAGAGCCACAGGTTCAAGGGCTCTGCTGCCTCCACTTCACAGATGCAGAAACTGAGGCTCAGGGAATTTAGGCACACCTAAATTCTTTACTCGTATCCTTTCAGTGAAGCCCCTGCCTCACTGAGTCCACATCAGGGCTGAGCCTGCACCATCCTGGAGAGTTAGGAGAAGGAGTAAACCCAGAATTCTCTGACTTCAAAGCTCAGGCCTCTCCATCACCCTGTGCTGCCATCCCTGTTTGCTCCTCATTTCAGGTGGGGCTGTGGTGGGGGGAATGGGTGACACTGGCACTCAGCTGGGACACAGGGAACCTGGGTCATTTTTTCCATCTCTGCCACAAATCTGCCATGAGGCTGGGGCAAGTCTCTTGACCTTTCTGAGGTCCATTCTTTTCCACTGATGTCCCCTTCCTCCCAACTATGCTCTGACTCTGTTCCATGGCTGTCCATTGTGGTAATAGATACCTACCTTCTGCATGTTCTAATGTTAAACAGATGTTGCTGCATCTGCTATATGCAGTGCACTGCACTGAGTACATTCCCCCCAAACTCATATGTTGGATCTTAACCCCCGTGTGACAGTATTAGGAGGTGGGGCCTTTGCATGGTAATTAGGTCATGAGGATAAAGCCCCATGAATGGGAGTAGGACCCTTATAACAGGGGCCTCCCTGAGGGCTCTTTCGCCTCTCCTGCCATGAGAGGATGGAGGGAGAGATGGCTGTTCAAGAACCAGGAAACGGGCCCTCCCCACACACCGAATGGCTGGTGCTTCGATCTTGAACCTCCTACCCTCCAGAGCTGTGAGAGGTAAATTTCTGTTGCTTTCAAGTCACTCAGTCCATGGTGTTCTGGTATAGCAACATGAACAGACTAAGATACCCAGCTAGGCCAAACAATCCCTGTGGCCAGGCACTGTGCTCAGGCACTGTGCTCTACATCTAATTCTCTGTGACGAAATGCGCACACAGGCGTGCTGGGCCCTGTGCGAGGAGCCAGTACCCGCCCGGCCCCAAGGAGCAGAGTCCAGGGGTCAAGACAGACCAGTGAGTGGGAGGTTCCAGTATGAAGTCGCCTGCAATCTGACAAAGCAGCCTTCCTTTCTCTTTGCCCGACTCGTCAGTGGGCAAGAGTTGCTGCTCTGGGTTCCGCGGGGCTGCTCCACGAGAAAGCAAGTGAGTCCCACCGGCTTATCTAAGCAGGGGCGGCGGGTGGAGAAAGAGTTGAGCCTGCTTTGAATTACACACCGCCACCATCTTGTAGAAAGGCTTGGCTCTTGCTCTGGGGTGGGGGTGGGGGGCTGCACCATCAGGGACCTCCCTCAATAGGTGCATGGGGTCCTAGAGCCGGGTCGGTGGCTCCCTACTCCTGGGACTGAACAAGAGCCTTAGTGAGTCACAAGAAATACTGAGCTCCCCCATCATCAACTTCAGGCAACAAAGTGATGGTGACAAGCTGGTGGTGACACTACTCCAGACATCTAGACGTCACACTGTCCCTGTTTGGGCACGCCTAGAATGGCAGCCCGGAGATCCTGCATGTCCGTGCCCCCCCTGTGTCTGGAGAGTACTTGTCATCCCTCCCAAATATCCCCTATTGTCCCCCTTCCCAGTCTGAATGAAGGGCTCTCAGAAACAGCACAATCCCTGGTGGCCAGCAGGGCCCGTGGCAGCCTGCCACCCGCACCTCGCCCCTTCCTCAGCTCTCAAGGCCCTGCTGCATTCCGGGCCTCGTTTCTCGCCCGGTGCCCAGGCTCCCAGGAGAAGGGCTGTAGAAAAGTGAACCTCCTTTAAATCCTGCTTTTCTGGACATTTCCACCTAAATGGGACCAGCCATCACTTCCTATTAGCACAACTTGGCCTTTCCAGTAGTGACGGGCAGCCAAGGGCTGCTCCGCGGATCACTTAGAGTCATAAAAACTGTTCTGCGGGCTGCCCCTCAGCACGAGAGCTCCAGGGAGCAGCGGGGAGGGAGAAGGGCGGGAACGGAAGACGGAGAGCTCTGAATCTTCCGCTGACTAAATGCCGCCTCTGGCCAGGCCTCCCGCCCGGCTCTGCCCTGCCCCACCCACTGGCCCCAGGGACTCTCCAGTGACAAGGACAGGGAGTGTCATGAGGCCACAGCAGGTCAGATGAGTGGCTGCCACCTTTGGCGTCTGTGCCGGGGGCTGTTCTCAGATCTCATTTAAGCCTGACAGGAAGTCTACCATATATTTAAATGTGGGACATGGAGAAATTAAGTTACTTGCTCAAGGTCATGGATGGGGCAGAACTGGGGTTGGAGGTCATGATCTGTCCACTTCTGCAAGCTGCCTTGGAGAAGCTGCCTCCCTTTTGCCTGCCAGGGACGACCCTACAGGGTAACTCGGGTCGGAGCCAGCTACGAGCAGCCCAGGACACAGGTTCCTTCCAGGAGGGCCACATCAAGTGAAGCAACCAGTGTCGGCTGTCTGGAGGGATAGTGACACTCTCAACAGGGACTACCCAGGCACTTAGTGGTTAAAAGTGAACCTGTAGGACTTATCCTTTGGCCTCCAGATGGTGGGGACACTGCTCCCCTCCACCTTTTCAAGGAAACCAGAGCAGAAGTTCCAGTCTCAGGCGGCGCATGTGACCCCCTGCCCGGACCATGCAGTGTGGATGGCAGGGCTGAGGTTTTACAAAAATGAAAGAAAACTACCCAGAAATCTCCATGTCAAATTGCCATCAACCTGTGTGGAAGCAAGCACGTGAGGAAGGGTCCGGCAGCCCAGTCTCCTCTCGGGCTCGGACTCTCCTGCATTGAGAACATTCTGCAGGGTGGCCATGCTGGGCCCCTGAGCTGCAGTCCACTGCGGCCCTGGAGCCTTCCCAGCTTGGCCTGCGTCCCGCCCTTCCCAGAATGACCCTTTCCTCCTTCATTCTTTTGACACAAGTTTCTGCCAAAGAAACGCAGATGGAGAGCTAAAAATCAGGGCTGGGTTAGATGGGAGAAAAATTCTCAGAATGTTATTATGTTCATCCTGGAAAAACCGTAAAATAATATCAAATCATCTCAGGGTTGTTGTGGGATCACATGCATGCACACACACACACAGAGAATGGGTGCTCAGTTCTCGTCTTCTGCGTCTGTGAGCTGCAGAGGCCTTGGGCTAGCCTTCTGGCTGTTCTTCCCTGCAGGGCCTAGGGCAGCCTCTCTTGGACCTATTCCTTTCTGCTTTTTTTTCCTCTTGTAAACACCCCCCCTTCTTTCTTTTTTCTCTCTCCCCACGTCCTCAAGCTCTTCTTTCTCAGCCTGACAAAAAATAGCTCTGCACAGATACTCTAAGTCATTCAGATCGCAGGGAAAATGACTGATCCCACTCAATGTGCTCCCTTCCTGTAGTGTGTTCTCAGGGACAAATGGCTATGACCTTGTGGGATCTCCTGATTCAGGGAGTCGATGACGAGCACTGGGTGGGACCCTGGACAGGGTCCCTGGAGCCTTCAAAAGCACCATGTGGAAGGCAATGAAACACTTACCCAACAGGCTTTTCTGAGTATGAAGTCTTATCTGATGCTCCTCCCTCTTTGAAATCTCCCCAAAGGCTGAGGAGGTGCTTGGTGGATAGAAGTCTTTAACATTGGTTCCTTCTTCACATTCCCAGGAACCACTTTACCCCCAAAAGAGGCCTATTGAGAGTAGGCATGGCTCCGGCTGTGGTTAACCGTGTCTTGTGGGGAACAGGCGTGCTGGCCTGCAGAGGGCTGCCGGCACGGCAGCTGCTGCCCGGGCGGTGTACCGGGGCTGGCCTGGGGACCCTGCCTGAAGCTCCATGCTCCGGCAGCAGCACAAAGGGAGGGGGGAGGCGAGAGCCAGATGCTGAGAGAAACTGACAGAAGAAATATGCCTTTGCCCTTTGCTCTCTCGAGTGACTAGTGCCTGGAATTTGAAAGCCCCCAGATGTGGCACAGCCTGACCTTTGGCGTCTGGGTTATGGCAACCGGTGAAGTGACTGGAGAAACTGCTTAGACTGAGACCTGCTGTAACATGGAAAAGCATTTCTCGCACCGTCTCATTAACTCCTCAAGGGCAATATGGGCAGGCTCAGTCAGCTTTCAGAGGGCTGAACCTTTCCTCTTGGAAATGAGGGTGAGTGTCACTGCCAAGGTCACAACGCGTGTAAGTGACAGTGCCAGGACTAGCACCCAGGTCTTCTCCCTTTCCACAGATTTTTGGAGAGGTGTGGAAAGTAATCCGATAGATCAGGACAACGTGTGACAACAAGTAGCATGCAGGCCCAAGGAACACAGACATTTCCTCAACTGCTCCTACTCAGTCAGTCTGCTAGATAACACTGTTTCTCACCCCTTTCCTAAAATACCTTTACTGACGCTCTCGACGCAGGGACCGACCCCGGCGCTAGTAGCCCCTCTCCAGCATGCTCTTTCTCAGCACACCAGCATGTCCTACCCTTCTAGCCTTCTGCAGAATATCCCTCCCCGATACGCGCTCCCCCACATGCCCGTTTCCAGTCCACACTCTGCGCCGGCCAGGTGNTTTCCACAGATTTTTGGAGAGGTGTGGAAAGTAATCCGATAGATCAGGACAACGTGTGACAACAAGTAGCATGCAGGCCCAAGGAACACAGACATTTCCTCAACTGCTCCTACTCAGTCAGTCTGCTAGATAACACTGTTTCTCACCCCTTTCCTAAAATACCTTTACTGACGCTCTCGACACAGGGACCGACCCCGGCGCTAGTAGCCCCTCTCCAGCATGCTCTTTCTCAGCACACCAGCATGCCCTACCCTGGAACAGCCTTCTGCAGAATATCCCTCCCCGATACGCGCTCCCCCACATGCCCGTTTCCAGTCCACACTCTGCGCCTGCCAGGTGAGTGCGCGCTTGCCGAGAGGCAGTGGGGCTTTGTTCCCAAGCCTGTGTCGTGCTTGCGTTGCTTGTTTGTGTAAAAGCCTCCTTGCAATTAAGGAAGTTAATGACAAGTTCTGCAAACAGATGATATAATGAGAGTGGACAGAGAAAGAATCGTTATTCCTATGCAAACTAAGTTAAATACTTTGAGAAGATCAAATGACAATGGGTTGCTAGAAAGCATTGCTAATGAGTTAGATGTGGGGGAAAATGAAACACATCTAGAATGATGCTTCAGAGTACTTGGCAAGTGGACGTTCTCAACCACTTTAAAGAGGCAGACGCTGGAAATGGTAGGTGGAGCAGCGCGGGGTGTGGTTTGCTGAGGGAAGGGGTGGGCACGCCCGTCCAGGGGCCTGCACCCAGAAGAGAGGCATTGGACCTACATCAAAGAAGGGCTAGTGGATGTACATTTATATGTTTTAAGTTAAAACAAAATGTTGAAGGTGTGTAGCATAATTTTCTCTGATTTCCCTTTTCAACCAACTTTTTCCATTAACTGACCAACAGTGTCAGATAAAAGGGATCTCGATCTAATAGCTAACAGTCATTGAGCAATTATTTGGTGCCAGACACTATACTAAAGTGCCTTTTATGCAGCATCTCTTTGAATCCTCACACTGTACCCACGAGGGAGATGCTAACATCACCCTGCGGTGGCCCATGGGCCGGTTTTCACAGGTCCTGGTTGCTCCAGCCTCCCACCCACCTTTCTTTCTTTCCCAGCTTGTAGCCATTCCTGTGCCACACCTCCTTAAGACAGCACCCTGCTTCCTCACAGCTCGTGTTGGAAGGTGTCCGACTCTGACCTGCCCCTCTCCCAATGGCTCTGAGAGGAATGGAGCAAAGTAGGGCTTCCCAACAGGCCAACCCTGCCCTGTTTTGAAGTTGGCTGGAGTGTTGACCCACAACCATAACTGGGAGGTTGCGGTTCCATCAGGGCAAATGCCCAAGTTGTGGGCTGGATCCCCGGATGGGGCAGGTGCAGAAGGCAGCCAATGGATGTTTCTCTCTTGCATCGATATTTCTCCCTCTCTTTCCCTTCCCCTCTCTGGAGTGAGAATAAAACTAAAGCTTTGAAAAACTAGGTCAATGCAGGTTTCAGGTTTGGTGCATGGGTATGACATGGACAGGTAAACATGCAGGAACAGGAGTGGAGCTGTGAGTGAACACAGAAAGCTGTTGGCAAGTGCTCAAGAAAACTGAGCCCAGCACGGGACCCTGTGACATGGGGTGGTGGGTAAGGGTGGAACTCGAAGGAGAAAAACACTGGAAGAGCCCACCTGAGGCGCTCAGCTGAAACCGAGTGGGGTGGGAGAGGGGAAGGGTGGGAAGGCCCACGTGCTGCCAGGAGACAGAGCTCCTGATCTAAACCAGGGCCTGTAAAAGGCCACCGATGGTGACAGGGGCGGCGGGAACCACCACACAGAGGGAAAGAGGAGTGCCCCCTTCAGTTAATGGCACTGCGGAGCCTGGGAATTTGGCGGCTCACATGTTTGCAGTAGAAATGTGTTTGGTGGACTTGGTTGGTGTCAAGGCAGAAATCTGACATCCACAAAGATCGGTAAAGTAAGGACTAAGGACCAGCGAGATGACACAGAAAGAAACGTGTAAGGAGCCACAGATTCAGAGAACATATTTGTGTACATATACCTGAAAAAGACTTAACCCCGGGATATATAAAAAAAACTCTTACAGCACAATAAGAAGACAAATAGCTCAATTAAAAATAGGCAAAAGATTTGAACACTTCGTAAAAGAAGATATATGGTCAGTAAATTCAACTTCATCAGCCATTAGGAGAAGGGAAATTTGAACCACGGTAAGACACCACCACACAGGCACTAAGGCAGCTAAGATGAAAAAGACCGGATATGCCAACTGCAGGCGAGTGGTTTGGGGCTAAGGGCCTGCAGGGCGGTGCCAACGGCGTCCAGCGCGGAGGATGAGGGGGTAGGTGTACTGTCTCTAAGGAATTCAGAAACAACAACCAAACCGCCCAGAGTCAATGTGCTTTTCATTATCACCGTGCATCAGCAACTCTCAACAGTGTCAGTGGTGAGATGTTTCTCTCCAGCCGGGGAAACCCCCGCCACAGCCGCCTCCTTGGACGCCCGCTCGCAGCCGCGATGTGGAGCCACATGGAGAGTGGGGACGTCCTGCTGGTACAGCCACTTTGGGGAAGAGCCTGGCGGTTCCTTTCAAAATTAAAGATTGCCCTTCTGCATTTTTACCCAGGAGAAACGAAAACACATACTGTGGATGTTTATAACAGCTTTCTTCATGATAACCCAACAATGGAAGCCATGAAAATATTCATTGATAGTTGTGATGGATAAACAACATGTGGTACATCCATACAACACAATCCTACTCAGCGGTTGAAACGAATAAAATGCCAACACATACAACAAAGTAATGAATCTGAAAAACATTGTGCTGAGCAATGGAAGCCAGACACAAAAGAATACGGACTGTTTGATTTAATTTATTTGAAGACCAAGAACAGGCAAACCTAATCTGTCGTGACAGAAAGCAGAACCGTGGACGAGGAAGGGGTACAAGGGAGTGTTCCCGTGTGTGGCTAATGTTCATTACCGTGATTACCTTGGCTACATGAGTGGACGTATTTGTCCAAACTCATCAAAACTGTGTACCTAAAATGTGTGCATTTTTTGTGCATGATGAGGTTGATATAAAACAAAAGTTTAAAACAAAGGGAAACAACCCTTGAGTGAGGACCAGACAGTTGTTGACGAATTCGAAGATATGTCCTAGGCTCCCTGAGCCCTCCCTGAGCGGGACTCTGGACACGGCAGACACACCCCTGCAGACCGCGCTGCAGCGTGTGATTGGGGTGTGTATTTCCCTTAAGCATCATGGAAAGCTGTATACAGCTTAATCTGTAGAAGTTTTTATTTTTTCCCTTGGAAGCATTTTTATGCTTCTCTCAAGTTCCAATATTTTTAATTTTTTTAGATGTAAGGCACAAACTGCTATTTAAACTATAATGGTAATAACAATGGCAGCTAACATTTATTGAACGTATACTGTGTCCGGACACCATGGTAAGTGATTTACCTATTTTATTCAATCTCCATATAACCCTGACCCTTAAGGTATTATTCCCATTTTTCAGAGCAGGAGAAACAAATGTTCAGAGAAATAAAGACTCTTATCAAGGGTGCATGGCTATTCAGACCAACACTGACATTCAGGTCTGTTGGGCTGGGACTCTGAGTTCCTGTCACGACACTCCAGGACCTCTAACACGGACCTACCTGGCAGACCCATTATTGCGGGCACAATCTGGGAAACCAGATGACATGGTCGCCCAGAAGGGGGCGCTAAACATGCCAGCTGCTAGGGAACACGCACACATTCCTTATGCTGCCAGCATCTTCAGGGTAGTTTCCTTTTCCCAGTGAACCTTGTTTGCTTGAGCTTTCCTGAAGTCACCATGGTGCCTGGCAAACAGACTCATGTTTGATGAGTTCTTGTGACTCCACTCATGGACCTCAACCAAAGACAGAGTTGAACTGCCTAGTCCTCTTGGGCCTTGGTGGGGGAGGAGGGTAGTTCCTCCTTGACCTTCCATTCCTGCCTGGAGCTTTACTTTCCCCCTGTCCATCCTCCCCCAGGATTCTGTGAAGTTTATTCTTTTGAACTGTGACCGTGACCGCATATATCTCTGGGTGTATTCTAACAGGAACCTGCGTTCCTTCCACTTCGGGGCTGGCTAAGGAAGTTATGCAGGGCTCAGGGGAATCCTGAAGGAATTTGCTCAAGTCTGCTGGGGTCTGCCTCCCGATACTCCAGTGCGTAAGTGTGGCCAGGCCTGTTCGACAATCAAACCCAGGCATGAACAAAAGGGGAGGGCAGATGGGGGCCAGTGTGGACGCCAAGCTGGGCCAGCGTCTTGTTGGAGGAGGCCTGTCTGGAGGCCTGGGAGGAGAGGAGCGTGGCAGGAGGAGGGGCCCCAGCTGGGAAGGGGATGCATCTGAAGAAGAAGAGAGAGAAGATAACGGAATCCAATAGAGCTCCCGAAAACATGTCATCTTGCTGCTGCCGAAACCCTTTGAATACGTTAAATCCTTAATCAGAGTAGCCTAAGACTGCAATGACTACATGGAGACATGTTAGTCCAGATAAATCCTCCCAGGTTTCAAAGATCTGACGGGCCCAGCACTCCCCTCTGCAGTGGCTGCCCTCTGCCCTCTCCTCCATGATGTCATTATTGAAGTTTCTCTCTCACCATTGCACGGTGCAAGTTGACATTGACAGTTGTAGCACTCTCTCGCCGACTCTGGAGGATTATTAGCTTTGAAGCTATTTGGCCTTGAGCGGTGAATTCTTTTTTGAGCTCACACTGGCTTATAATATCTGAGAAGGCTTGCTCCACTCTGGCCCCAGCTTGAATTAGGAGAGAAGGCCGCCTTCCAACTTGGAACTGATAGCAGCAGGAACAGAATGGGGAATATTATCCATTTCTGGTGGGCAACGAAGTTAGTGTTCCCAAATCCCCCTGAGGCCTTCACACCGAGTTTCCATTTTAACATCAGAGCTGGAGCCGCAGCCTGGGCTGCCTGTAATCGCTGCGCAGGCTCGCAGCTGGACGCAGAGGAGGACTCGAGGAATACATGGTCCTCTGGCCTCTAATCTGTTTGTTATTAGGCTGTTGGAAACCCCTCAGTGGGGCTGGAAGCTGATGTCAGAAGAGTATAATTCAAGTGTATGTTCAAAAAAAATAGAAGGGGGGAAAAAAAAGCTCCCTTCTGTGGTAATTTGCATGTGGTGAATGCCTGTGTCTGGGGGCATTAATTAGCTGAACAAAGCCAGGGAAGGGACTGCCAGTGAATTGGCCAAAATAGTGACCTGAGGAGCTTCTGACCTGTTCTTAATTTCCTCTCAGGATTTAGGCAAATGTCTTGAAAAACTTATTCCAGGGAAAAGGGAAGCCTCCTGCCCCAGCCCCAGCCTTAACCTATGGCTTATACACAAAGAGAAAAAGTGTGCTCGTCACATCCACAAACTATGCCACCACTCACGAGGAAGCTTGGAAAATGGGGAGGTACAGCCTCAGTTTCACTAAGCCCCTGACTGGGGCAAATGATGGGCCCATGAGGGGATCTGGAGAGCTCTCTGATGAAGAAAATAAGGGTCTTCCAAGTTCTCAGATTGCTGATTTAGGGAGAAGGAGAGTTTCTTGAGATTATCACTTATTTATCTACATGTTCTTATTTGTCTCACTGTTATCACTTATTTATCTGTCTGTATGAAGGTCAATCTTCCCCGATACTATTTATGCCCATAATTTCTGGGCTGCATCTCTCCTGATGGGACTGGTTTGGGGGATGGACCAGCCTCAGAGGTTAAAGAAACCCAATGTGATACCTTCAGATTAGCGTTGGCCCAGGTTTTTCTGTTTCCTGGCACAAACTCAGCACCACTGGCAAACGTCAAAGCTGGGGAAGTAGACATGCCCAGGGGCGATGCTCAGAGAGGGGAAAGCACAACACTGGTGAGAAGGTGTTAGGGGTGCGGGGGTTGCCGCTAAGAGAGCAACTGGAGGTAATGGGGCAAGTTATAGAAGGCAAACACACCAGAACAGACTAATAGCATTTCTTTTTGCAGTGGCTTAGTTGAAAAGCCGTCTTGCATTTTATTTTTCTGATGATCAGAAAAGCAAGCAGTGTGTTCACTTAACTCTGGGAGAGGCTCCCCACCAACCTCTCACTATTTCTGAAACAGGGACGTCTTGCAGCTGCTACATCCACTGAAGGTATCAGTGCCACCAAAATACCCAAATGTGGCATTAGCACAATGGCCTGTCTTACAATCAGTGTGCTGGCAAGAGGGAAATATGGTAGGAGGCAAAGTAATCTTTTAAAAACGCCAAGGAGACCTGTAATCCTTTGGTCTTGGAGAGAAGGCCTGTGCATAGCTACCTATAGGCCTGCATACAGATGAACTGGGCACATGCTGGGGTGAGAGTCTGTGAACTGGCTGGGCCCACAGTGTCCAGACAAGAAACGAGTGGAGCCGACGCTGACATCCCCATTTTCAACTTACTTAAGCAACTGATGGGTGCTCACCTCATCAAGGCTTACTTATTTTGGCAAAATGATAAATTGCACTCATATTTTTCTGCCCCAAGGCAAATTGGTGAGTTTTTAAAAAAAACATGAAACTCTTTTGGGTCTGTTAATAATTTCCAAAGAAAAGAGCAGCCAATGGTTGAATAAATAAACTATTCTTGATGACAATTTAAGAACTGCAGTAACAATATGTGTGCATATGTGTGCTTGAGTGTCTATGTGAACACACGATAGTACAATCAACTGCTAATGAATCCTATTAATTTGAGAAGCACTATACTAGCTGAGTCTAACACAAACAATATTTTGCAGAGAATAGTAAAAAAAATAAGCTCATGTTCAGTGTTAAACTATGCTTTCTTAACAAAGCATAAGAAACTCCTAAGAATAATCTAGTGATTTACAACCATCATTTCAAAGGTAGAAGGGGCTGCCCTGGGAGGTAGGTGAGTTCTTGGTCACTGAAAGTGTTTGAGTAGCAAGTGCTGAACGACCTCTTGGTGGGAATGTTTTGGATGGAGTCCTTTGATCAAATGTGGAGAATTGGAAGTGGTGAATTTTTAAGACCTTTCCAAAAGAAGAATCTATGATTCTGTGACATATAATCTGCAAGAGCATCTAAAGTGAGAGCATGTTGAAGGCAGGGTTACATCTTTTCTTAACATTGTTCATGGGACGTACGACCAATGTACATGGTAGCATGAATGAGTTGAGTTAAATGATTTCTGATAGTCTTTCCAGAACAAAGATGGGAGTTGATGAATTGATTGTATTAGTCAGGGTTCTCCAGTCAGGCTTTGGATTTATTGTGAGAAATTGGCTCGTGCAATTATGGAGTCTGAGAAGTACCACAACTTGCCCTGTGTAGGTGGGAGACCAAGGAAAGCTGGTGGGGTAATTCATTCGGAGCCAGGAGGCCTGAGAACAAGGGTTGCCTGTGGTGTGAATCCCAGTCTAAGGGTAGACCTATGTCCCTACCAAAGCAGACAGACAGCAAGGAGAAGAAGAGGCAAATTTCTCATTCTCCGCCTTTCCTTCTATTCAGGCCCTCAACAGATCAGAGGACAGCCACATTGGTGAAGGTAATCTACTGAGTGCACCATTTCAAATGTTAATCTCATCTGGAAACACTTCCACAGCTATACCCAGAAATAGTGTTTAATCTGGGCACCCAATAGCACAGTCAAGTGGACACGTAAGTGAACCATCACATTAGCCATCACATGTGTGTTAGCCTATGACAATATTGCATATGGGATGCATGACTCTCTTCCTCAAGGATATATTTTAAACCAGTAGGTCTCTTCTCTTTCTCAATGATGTTCTTCGAATTTGTGAATTTTTGGTGGCACCTCTGGTGAAATTAAATTATATCCACAGTTATTTCTCTGTTTACTTGCCCTCTGTTTACTTGAATGGAATTACTCACTACCTCGATCACACATTGTTACACACTCCTGGGGAGAGTTCCCCCATAGGCCACTCCACACCAGTTCACCCGGAGCACTGGCTTCTTTGTCACGCACCTCTTACACTTTCTTGCAGGCAGGTGGACCCCACTCTACATGCTTGATGGCCGCCTTAGCTCCATGTGCTAGACAGCACTGGAACAGAACGCATCTCAATCTGAGCAAAAAATGAATTTCACACACAAGGACGGAAATTTGGTGGTACGTGGGTGAAAGGTAAGAGAACCATTGTGCTAAATGTCTCTATTCGACTGTACATCAGAGTTCGGCAATAAAACAGACCAGGTCATACTTTAATCTTCAGTGTTCAGGTCTGCGCATAACGTTTACTCGAAGCTAGGAAGCTCTGTGTGCTTTGCGAGGAGTCAAGCCTCTCTGTGTACGAGGCGTGATTTTTAGACACTGCTGAAAATCAGTGAGAGCTGGCAGTGGCAGGAGACTGTGTCTTCTCAGTATGGGCACCTTGGTAAAACAGCCTGTGATCATAAAGTAGACATTCAGTGACAAGCATTTTGGACATGACCCAACACGTGCAAATATTTTCCAGACTCTTTCCCAGATTCAGCTTTGCTCTTGAACTTTAGCTTTTAGACACCCTTAAAGAGTTCTTGGCCCTACTTGGACCATGTACACACGTGCTTACAGCCATAGAAGCAGTGCCCTGTTCAGGTCCTGGGTGAAGGGAGCAGATATTGACGTGAATGGAGCCCCGCTCTCTAACCGTTGCTAGCTCCCTCTTAGTGCACATCTTAGCCTTTCTTTCCTATGGAAACATAAGTCTGTCTGCTTTGCTTCAACACATCATGGATTCAGTTGAGACTTTTTAAGGAAGACAGGGTCTTGTGATTGTTTTTTCATTCCACATCTCCCTGTACCTCCCAATCATTGGCAAAACTCTTCCCCACTCCCGAAGAGTGCCGACCTCCACTTTTGCAGGGAGCACAGTGGGGTTCAGCAAGTCTTCCAGCAGCTTTGATTTTAATTCAAGTGATGAGAGCATTGAGGACTTCTCAAGAGGATATCTTGCAAACTTCAAATTGCTATTGCCTTTTTGGGACATTAAAGAAAGTTTCTCGTGCCCCTAGGCTTCCCGGAGGACACTTCCAAACACCAAATTTGCTTTGACTGGAAGGCAGATGACATGTATCGTAAGGAGCAGCGAGGAATAAAGATGAGGCAGGGTTGGAAACTCACTCACATTCCACTCAGATGGGCAATATCAGATCATTGCTGTCCTTCCTAAAGCTGGTCTGATCTTCCTCTGACACCCCCTCCTTGCCAATGAACAATATCGGAGTCTCTTCCAATTTAAAAGTCTTCGTTTAAATTAAATATGTTATTTATTAGAAATTCAATCTCTTTCTAGGGCGAGTTTAAATTTTCCCCTTTGGACATCTGGCCCTCTGCAGGGAAAAGCTCACTCCCTTCCCAGGGTGATTTCAGGGCGGTTACAGAGACTTCTGTGTTACTCCGTAGGAGCGAGAAAAAGGGGCCGTGCGGGGTCCTCCTGATCTCGGCTGGTCTCCTCTGCAGTGGCAGGTCTGATCTGCTCCCTGTACTGGGATCACAGTCCACCTGACCTTTTGTGGTAAGGTAATGGCACCTACTTCTGGCCATTTTTCCTTGTCTCAGAGCCTGCCTATGGCCTCTTTATCCTGATCGTGGTTTTCATCTTCCCACCTCCACACCCCTCTACCCTGGAATCACCCCCTGTGCCCTGCCAGGGGCAGCAGAGACTAGAGCATGGCCTCAGGCCCATAGGCGTGGGTACCTTTCACTTCTAACTGCTGTCCCATTGCCTCACATCACTTTGGCAGTGACCATACAGGTGACTTCTTGAGGCTTGGAGCTTCCCGCGCAAATCCTCAGAGAAACACGGCAAGAAGTGAGTCTCCCACCTCCTGATGTCGTCAGTCTTCCCCTCAGTCTATCTACGATGCTCTCTGCTCCCAGGACTTAGGACCTGACCGGAGAGTTCAGGACCCACCTGTCTTCCCTTGTACAGGAGGGAAGTTGCCTGCCCAGTTCCCAAGTCTTCTCCAACCCCTCAGGCCAAAGCAGGCAGCCTTCCACCCCTCTGCTTTCCATCCTGATGGCAGAGAGTAATAAATCTCCAGAATCTATTCCACCAGGTATGGATCTTGATATACTAGTGGCAGCTAGAGGAATTTAGAAAATCCCTTTCCTTCTCAACAATGCCTGTCTTTGAAGATGATTTTCCTGCTTAAGAGGTCAGGAAAGTCAGCTTTGAGATTCAAACTGATCAATGGTCTCTTTGTTTTAGGCAGTATCCCTGGGGCCAGAAGCCTCATGCCTCAGCCTTGGAGGTGGAAGACTGAAGGGGAAGGTGATTGAAGAGGAAACCAAAAAGTTGGAAGTGGAATATTTGCAAAATATTATCCCTGTTACAGAAATATGATTCTGAGCTTTCAAGAGGCACAGTTAAACACTCCCCTTTTAGGAAATGTCCATTTATATGATTTTCCTGTTTGAAACATCCATAATTTTCGACTTCCTTCCTAAAACACTTTCCCTAGAGTCGTATGAACTTTGAAAGACTGTCTTTGAAGAATTTTATTCCACATTCTTTCTCTATTTTTCTGCTTAACACACAACACTGAAGCAGCAATAAATGCTATCTCTACCTACTTGCTCTTTTTCTACCATGTTAGATTCTCTCCTTACTTTGCACGCCCTGCCCTTTTGGGAACTCCTAACGCACAAGGACGTTGTGAGAACAGAATTCTAATCCTCGTGACTGGAAGGAAGTAGGATGGTTTGGTAGCAACAAACTGGGTGGTTGTTGGGACAATTACTAAGGAAGAACTGCCGAATTGGTTACCATTCGCCGAGTAAACTCTAGTTCTTCTTTGCATGTTGTCTCCACAGTAACGACCGTGACCCCAAAGAAAAGGGACATAGCACAGAGAACAGTGAGTTTGCCTCATGCCTTTCTAGTCATGTCGGTGTTCTCCCACAAAGTGTAGCACAATTCTAAAGCAACGAAGCAGCACCTTCTCTTACCGTGAAAATGCACGCATGAACGTCAGTCTGGCTTGTGGTCACCAGGCTGGGAAGAACTTTGCTATGGGGCTTGAAACCTGTCCTGATTATACATCTGTCAACAAAACCCCAAAGGTGTTTCCCACTGGTGAATGTGGCTGGGGGTTCATCACAGGTTCAATTATTTTTGGACAGAAGATTTTGACTCAATATGCATAGTAAGTTTCTTGGTATATGGTATCTTCTCCTTCCTCTTAAACCTTCTGGGCAGCATTCTCATTCCTGTCCTTTTGATGTGACAGGAAGCCACTTTTCCTCCACAGACTTCTGTGGATGGGATGAACTCTCCATGACAGGCCTTAAGAAGAGAGCAGCTGATCTCTGCTCACCAACCGGCCAGCAGCCCTGCTCATTGATTCTTCCAGTGACTGGTTCAACCTGGGCTGCAGTGACAGTCTTGCCCCTCCTTAGGCGCGTACACATGACACATGTCATAACTCCTGTGAGCATAGATATATAGCAGTTATGCAGCATGTTCATTTAATTCCCATGGATACCTAGTAAGAGGAGTCATGGTGGTCAACACAGCCCTGAGCACCAATTATGTGCAGTGTTTTTGGAAATGGGGTCTGTCTTGGGGATCTGCTGCAGCGTAGCAGCTAATGGAGCCAGCTTTAGAACTTCCCTTCCAAGGCCAGTAACAGTGGTAAGGCCCAGTGCAAGATGAAAACAATTTTCATCTTTCTCCCTTGTTCAAACAGCAGAAAAAAATGCCATTAAAACTACTAAAATATAAACATAAAATACAATGCCTTTTCTTTCTGTGATGTCTCTTTTGACATGTCATATATTTTTATTGGCTGTTTAATATCATTTTACAAAGAGAAATTAAAATCTTAAGTTATTAGCACACTTTTTACCATTCAAATTTATGTTGTGGAATGTAATGTGAACATAAGAGCACTTAACTCATGCAGAATCATCCAAACTCCCCAACTCATATTTTGTAGCTCACACATGTATTCCATTATTACTAGAAGAGTGGAGACATTGCACAAAACCAACTCATCTGTTTTATTTCACTTCCTGATAGGCACACGTTCTACCAACTCTCTACCTTTGGCTAACTGCTGAGTAAGGAACGACAGAAAGGAAATATCAATTTAATCTAATTGATATTTACAGAATACTTCATCCAACAACACAATACCATTTTTCTCAAGCTTACATGGAACAATCACCAAGAGGGACCACATTCTTGGCCATAAAACAAACTTGAACAAATATAAAAGAATAGAAATCATATAAAGTATGCATTTATACCCAAATGGAATTAAACTAGAAATCAATAACAGATAGCTTGGATATCCGCACATGTTTGAAGGTTAAACAATACACTACTCACACATGGGTCAAGGAAAAGGTCTGAAAGAGAAAATAATTTTAAACTAAATGAAGATGAAAATACAACTTAAAATCTGTGAGATTCAGCAAAAGCTGTACTTAGAGGGAAATTGATAGCATTGGATGCATCTATTTGTAAAGAAAAATTTAATAGCTCTCAAAGACTCTGGTTTACTTAAGTGATTGATGTCTCTGTTTGCAAAATATTGGGAAACATAGATTCCCTTTTAGGCAGTACAGTGACAGAAGGAAAAGCCTCATCCCACAAGCATGGGAACACCTAGGAAGTCGAGCTGCAGTGCAGCCTGTGCAGTACGCCATCTCAAAAAAGAAGTTGGTTTGCATCTTCAAAAGTGCATTGGTACCTGAGGTAGATGGACATTAAGAGCACTGCCTAGACTAGATTTTCAGGCCCACATCACAGAGCAATAACACAGACCTCAAAAATTTTGAAGGCGGGTGACTGTTCAACTCAGGGACAACAAACTCATCATCCATCCCCCCACCATCCAGCCCAGAAGATCCATCTATCCCTAAGGGTCTTTCAGACCCTTCCAACTTAACTTCCCACTCCACCCACTCACCATAGACTATATTTCAACTTAGTGATGTTATCTATTTATTCCACCTGTTACCCACACAGTGATCTCTGTTTGGATCCTACTTGACCTTTGAAAGTCTGCTGTGCCCAAGGATTCACATCCCCAAGATGTACTCTGTCCTCAACTGCAGCTTCCCTTTATACACAATGTCTTCTTACGTGTACAAAACCAGAAATACACTGAGCAGCAGCCTTACCTCCCTATCTCCCCAAATCCTCTACATTTACCAGAAAGCGTGGGAGAAGGGCAGCCTGTACCAATGAACTGAAAGCATGACAAACAAGGAGATAAAGGCCTGGCACGCTCATGCACCAATGGCAAACACCTCCAAAATCGTTAGTAACACTTTACTGCCCAGATCCCTTTTAGGCTATTCAGCCGTAATAACCTAAAGAGCCTCTAGATTCTCAAATGTGGCCCCTTCTCCCCATATAGTGCCTAGCCCTGCAGCTCCACCACCTTTCTTCTCTGTGACAAATTCCTTCTCTCCCCACATTTTTAATTCTTTATGTTATCTAGCCATTGTGCTTAGTCCACAACACACAGGGCCAAACTCATCTTGATTTTAGAATGCGCTTCTCTTTAGCATAACTTCTAATGAGCACAATGTGATTGTATTTAGCTATACATTTTTGGGTTTTTTGAATCTCACTGATGGTTACTTTTTCTACCAGAAGTTAATGGCTGTTTTCCCATCTACTTACTAACTTTCCACCAAAATTCCTTTTGGCTTTTTATACCTTTTGAAAGAATGTAGTTCTTGTTGCTGTCGTGTATGTATTTATTCCATCTCCCCGTGCCAGCTAATCCTCTAACAGTTATAACCACTATAGCTTCATTATGTAGATGATAAGCTGCTGAAATGAAGCCCTGGGCATTTCCTTACTTTTCCTGCCTGCATTTCCGTGCTGAGTCTGATCAATCAGTCTTGGACCCCAATCCCCTTCCTCTCTCTCCTGTATGAGGCTGTTTTAGCTGCAACGACAGCTCGTTCTTTGTGTGTCTTCTTCTGCTTCGCCATAGTCTCCCACCAAAGCAAGGTACCCTCTCCCTTATCCTCTCCTGACTGCCAGAGGCATCTCTGTTCAGAAAAATCCCTCCACTTAGCTTTGTACTTCGGTATCATTTTCTAAGGTCTCCAGGACTCACAGCCATAAAAACACGCTTTACGACCTGAGCAAGACAAGCTACATCAAAAAATTTTCCAGTTGAGAAGACATTATAAAAATGGCACATTGAGCCTTGGCTGGCGTGGCCCAGTGAAGTGAATGCCAGCCTGCAAACCAAAGGGTCACTCGTTCAATTCCTAGTCAGGGCCCATGCCTGGGCTGTGGGCCATGTCCGCAGTCAGGGATTCATGAGAGGCAACCACACATTGATGTTTCTCTTCCCCTCTCTCCTTCCCTTCCTCTCTCTGTAGACATAAATAAAATCTTTAAAAAATAGCATACTGAATATGTTCTTCAAAAAATAATATTGTTATAAAAAGGCTGAGAACCTGATACAGATTAAAGGACACTAAAGACACACAACAACTCAATACAGTGTGTGATTCTAGACTGAATCCTGTAATGGAGGTTTTAAAAAAGACACAAAGGACTTTACTCGATGAATTGACAAAAACTATGAATGGGAGATTAAGTAAAAGTTTTATGCCAAATATTAAATTACTGAAGGGAATAATTATACTATATGTAAGAGAATCTTTTTCTTAAAATATACAGTAAAATATTGAAAAAAGTGCATGATGCGTGAACTCAGGTGTATAGGAATGCACGCACATTTTTCATGCATTTTCCATACACAGGGAGAAGGGGAGGGAGGGAAGGAGACAGAAACAAGATACCAAGAGACAGAAGAGAAATAGCAAATGTGTCAAAACGTTACTAGGTAAGCCTGAATAAAGAGTTTATGGTTTACCACAAATGCACCTTTCCCACAAGTTTAATTATTTTCAAATAAATACATTTGAAAACTGGGCTGTTTTCCTGAATTTTGCCTGTTCTTGAGATTTCCAGCTTGGATCCCACAGTTGCCGCCACCTCAGCACCCAGACACCGGAAGTAGGCAACGCCAACGCTAGAACAGAGTCTGATTTTGTCCCGGGGGCGGGGCCTGGCATCCGCTGCGCATTTGAAGCATGCCAACTGTCCGAAGGACTTCACCAGTTACTGGAGAAGGTCACCAGGCCCCCCAAACAACAAAAGATTTTTTTAAATTATATGTAATATAAAACAAAAAGAATAATAAAATCAAGATGTTTACTGAATGCAACCCTTTATTTCTTCTCGGGTGTCATCTGTCTTGTGGGGTTTTGTGTTGTGAATGGGTTTGCCGGCACCTTCCCTGCTCTGCTGGTCACTTACCTCATCTCCCAGCTTATTACCTGCACTCCCAGCTTCCCAAATGCATTGACAGCTTTTGTCTTTTCCTCTCTTCTATGTGTCCTGCTCAAGTACTTATTCTTTTTTTCCTAAGTATATTTTATTGGTTATGCTATTACAGTTGTCCCATTTTTTCTCCCCTTTATCTCCCTCCACCCTGTACCCTCATTCCCTCCAACATCCCCACACCCTTAGTGCATGTCCATGGGAAGTACATATATGTTCTTTGGCTTCTACGTTTCCTATACTGTTCTTAGCCTCCCCTTGTCTATTCTGTGCCTACCACTTACGCTTCTTATTCCCCTACCTGTTCCCCTTTTCTCCCCTCCCCCCCTCTGCTGATAACCCCTGTATGATTCAGGTGTTGGAGCATTTAAAGTTGTCTCAGAGTTTCCTAAGTCTCTCCTCATTTTTTTGAAGTTTTGTTTCTTCATTGTGTTGTGGTTGAATGTGTATTTCTCCCTTTTGACCCAAAGTGTTGATGTGAGTCCTGGTTTCCTTCCTGTCACTGTTAGTTCCCTGTATATTTTTCTTTATTCACTCTGTGTAGCCTTCACTTCTTTATTTTGTGGCCATACTCAATTATCTCTGTGAGCATCCTGATTACCAGTATTTTGAACTCTGCATCTGAGAGGTTGGCTATCTCCTTGTCACTTAGTTCTTTTTCTGGAATTTTTATCTATTCTCTCATTTGGGCCATATTTCTTTGTCTCAGCATACCTGTGGTGTTGTAAATGGTGGAGCCTTAGGTATTCACCAGGGCGGGTGACCCACTTCATTGTTGTGGCTCTATATGTGGGGGAGGAATCTGAGGGGGAACACTGTCACTTTTAGTCACGTCCCCCTCTATTCACAAATGAATTGCAGCCTTAGAGGTGCTTCCGTGGTGCTGAGTCCTAGGCGGGCTGGCTTGAGTACGTTCTAGGACCCTGTGGGCCCCTCCAACGGACTCTCCTGTGAGATTGGCAGTTTCTCCAGCTGCCACAATCCCCACAGTTTTTACATCCAGAGGTTTTGAGGCTCTAGTTTCCTGCACTGGAACCCTGCGTGGTGCAGTCTGTCCCACTCCCTAGCTGTTCCTCCTGGTTTATTCTCACACGAATGTGGGCCCACCTGGTCTGCCAACCGCCACCTTGCCACCTGTTCCCTCTGCCCTGGCTGCCCACCTTTGCCCCTCCCCACTCTGGATGAATATTTCTTCTTCAACTCCTTGGTTCTTGAACTTCCATACAGTTCAATTTTCTGGCAGTTCTGGTTGTTTTTTGTTTTTAAATTGGTTGTTATCCTTCTTTTAGTTGTGTGAGGAAGCAAAGCATATCTACCTATGCCTCCATCTTGGCCAGAACTCTCCTCAAGTACTTAGTCTTTTTAAAACCTTTACTTGTTTCAACAACTATTTAAATATAGTTCATACAGTTCCCCCATTAAAATGTATAATGTTATGGTTTTACTATATTCACAGATATGTGCATCTCCAATCAATTTTAAAACTTTTGCATGACTTCAGAAAGAAATCTTATTACCTTGAGTATTATTCCTCTTCTCTCCTTCCCTCCCCCACACCCAGGTGCAAGCAACCACTAACATATTTTCTGTTTTCTCTGTTTTGGACATTTCATGTGATTGGAATCATATGTGATCATTTGCACCTGGCTTTATTCACTTAGCATAATGCTTTCAAGTCTCATCCATGTTGTAGCATGCCTTTATACTTTTGTCAAACATATTACATTGTATGAATTCACCTTGTTTTATTTACCCATTCCTCAGCTGATGGACTTTTGGGTTGTTTGCACCTTTTCACTTTTATGAATAGTGAACACTACTGCTACGAACCTTTGTTTACAAGCTTTGGTGTGGACGTGTGTTTTTATTTCTTAGGTGAAATTGCTGGGTCATGTGGTAACTCTCCGACTGTCTCAGGGAGAGCCAGACTGCTTGCCAGAGTGGTGGCACCCTTTCTTCTCACCACCAGCAACCCATGAGGGTTCTGCTTGCTCCGCATTCTCAGCAACACTTACCTGACCTTTACATTCTTGTCATTTCTTTGTGTCTGTTGCTATATCATAGTGTTTTGATTTTCATTTTTTAAAATGTGATTCTTTTTTTTAAGATTTTATTTATTTATTTATCTTTAGAGGGGAAGGAGAGAGGGAGAGAAACATCAGTGTATGGTTGCCTCTCGTGTGCCCCTTGCTGGGAACTGGTCTGCAACCCAGGCATGTGCCCTGACTGGGAATTGAACCACGATCCTCTGGTTTGCAGGCCTGTGCTCAATCCACTGAGCTACGCCAGCCAGGGCTGATTTTCCTTTTTTTTCTCAGTGATGTTGAGTATCTTTTCATCTAATCGATTACTTTTAATGGCATTTTGGGAAGAAACAGATAAACAAATGTGTCTGATCTCCTGTGTTTAAATTATTTTCACGTGTGACAGGAAAAAATTCTAAATATTCAAAAATACAATAGCAATGCCAATTCTGTAGTTTGTTACATTTATGCACTGAGCATGTACAGTTTGCTGTGTGATTAAGGAACAGCAATACTGTACACTGTATTTACTCTGTAAGATTACTTCTTGCATGTAGTTGAGAAAAGAATTCAAATGACTCCTCAGGGCTGAGTAAAAGGCAGAGCAGAAGTGATCGCCAAAGCCTTTGAAGCTCAATGCTGTTTACATCTGTGGTGCATAAGTGTGTTCTACATATGATAAATATGAAAGAAAAATGAAGATGCTGATGTGGGTACGTAACATATGTCTGAGAGATGGATGGCAAGATGTTTTTGATGGGCTTTTCCACTTTATCATATTGTAAAAATGGGATGTATTACACATGTAAAATGATAATTGTGAAAGTTGGGTAAGGATACATGGGAAGATATATTGTTCTATCTGCACTTAGGAATGTTTACACATTTCTGTGTTAAGAAGCTTTAATGAAACAAAAGATATTGTGCATCTCATGGAGGGGGGGTGGGCAAAGTACCACTGGCAGGTGTATCAGTCCGTCATGACAAGGCATTGAGCCATCTTTCCATAAGATGATTTCAGGAAGTGTCATTCTTTGACATTGGTAAGGAAACAACTGTTCATATAATAGAAAGGAAAAAAGGAATGATGTGAAAGTGATTTTTTTCAGTGTTTTGTTGACAAGCTCCCATCTCATGGCTTCTGGCTCCTCTGTGGACGGTGATCCAGCTCAGCTGTCGAGCAACTGGAGATGGCCTTGGTGTGAGGAAAGTGAGATGTGAAATAAATGTGGGTAGCTTTGGGGAGAGAATGGACTGAGGAAACAGGGACCTAAACTCCAACTGCTTTGTTCACACGTTAGTAAGCATGGGATCATTATTTGTGGAATGAATGAATGATTTCCAGGTAGTTCTTGGGCACCAATAGAATCGATTGGGAGGTTTTTGTCCAATAGTGATCCACTACTTATAGGAAGACATTTCTGGAATAACACAGAGTTGAAGTTTTGCCAGACGGGAAGGATTAAAGGGGACTGGAAGAGGCCCATTGTAGGGGAGCTTAAATGTGAGTTACCTGATAGAGCATCAAGTCCACCTTGGTAAGGAAGGAAGACAAGACCTTTGACAGGGAGTAAGTGGAAAAATGAAAGAGCTAGAGTTGAAAAATGAACAAGGGGCATCTATGCTGAGGGGACAGGGATGAGGCCACAGTGTGGAAGGTCAGACTGAATTATTCCCAATGGCAGAGGCGATCCTGGGAATGAGCTTCCATGTGGCAGTGACTGCCCTGGGGAGGAGGTAGAGACCCTGAGATGAGAAAATACAGGAACTGGGGGGCCGAGCTATTGATTGGTTGGTCCACGTGGATGGATGTTCGAGCCTCCCCTGCCTGCTCACCTCTTCCTGTTCCCTGCCTTGGGCCCCATTGCACTTTTGTCTCCCTACTAGGACTTTCACGAAGTCTGCATTTTTTCTGTGACCCCAGCTTCAGACACTGTTGGGTCAGCTGTCTAACTCTGGACAAGCAGGTACGAGTGTGGTAGTGAGAGGGGCTGTGGTGGACATCTGGTTTCTGCATTTTGTTTTTCCCTTTTTACACTCAGGGTTCACAGGGCTTACTAGGAAAACTGCCTAAAGTGCTCACTAAGACACTCACTCTATTTTTGTGTTTCAGTCTGTATGAGTGCACTTGCCTTCCCTCCAGACTGCTATAGGAAGCATGGGTATGTGTGCCAGTTTGGCAAAAAAGAAAACAAACATTTCATGGAGGTCCATGGTGAGCACTGAACTATCTGTAACCCTGGTGCATAGCGTAGAACTCACCTCTGGCTCATGAGCTGCAGGTATTTGGGAGACTGCAGCTCCACCAAAGCCATGAATGTCAGAGGGGGCATCTCCACCCTGCCAGGTGCACTGTACACAATACCAGCAAGATCCCCTACATTCCCTTCAAGCATGGGTGGAAGGAAGGCACCAAGTTCCCCTTCCCCAAAGACAGGGAGCCATGCCTGATAACACCCATGAAAATACTCTTTCGGTTCTCAAGGACAGCCCATGTATTTTTGGTGTAAGGCGACAGCATGCTGTGCGGCACTTTGACTAGTCTCGGCAGGTGGAACTGAGATCAGTTTGAGAAGCTGGGAGCAAGACAGAGTCCCCGTGTGGGGCTGAAGGGGCAGAAACCTTTGTCCACCAGCAAGGCCACTCTTCCCCCTCTTTTTTTGTTCTTTCTTTCTCATCACTCTAAGGTTTTCCTTATTTTCACATTTATTTCACCCGGGGAGGCAGATGGCTGCCTGGTTAACATTTCTACCAGTGACAGCTGAGTTATGCTTTTGTTCAGCAGCAGAAAAGTCATCAACCCAGAAGCCTGAAGAAATACCCAGCCACAGGAACCACTTCCCCAACACGACTTCCCCAAGGTGAAGTAGATATACATTAGTGTCAAGGTTAAAGTATGCTTCTCCAACGCATGAACATGACCCACAAGGAAGATTTTTAAGCAGTGTTTATGCTGTCCCTAGACCCAACCCCAACCAGCCCAATATTGCCCCAAGCACTTCCATTCAGGGTTCACCCACCTGTGGGATCCTTTGATCATAGACTTCTAAATAATGATTAAGCCACTGTCTCTACTCCACTAATATTTTCTGAAAAATATGCCTGTCCTTGACCTTTTTCAGATATAGAGGGCCTGTCTTACCTACCGCCTGTAAGGATATAAAACATTCCCTGAGGAGGAAGGTGTGGCCTGCTATCCATGGTCATTAAGGCTAAGCTATGAGATAGGACCCAGAGCCCATCTCCTCAAACTTCATTGGGGAGGGAGTGGGCTCTGGGCGGGGGGGCACATGATGTCTACTTCTCAGTGAGCCCTCCCGGGTACTGGTCACTCTTGGAAGTGAAGGAAGCATCAGTAGCAGCTGAACTAACTCCTTCCTTTCCCTCAGCACAAGCCCTGAGATACCCAAAACCATGCCCCCAACACACTATACATGACAGACAACACTGTTAGTAGAGAACCATTTATTTGGCAAATGAGTATTCTCTCCGAGGAAGGGCTTTCCTGGAAATACTAGGGAGACGTTTTTGGTGTGATGAACAGCCATGGACGTCTGAACACCGTGCCTTGCTCAGTGATCTGAGCAGCAGGAGGCCCCTGGGCAGGGTGAGGCCTGCAGGGTGAAGATTGAGCGTGCTGATGATATAAGCACTGATTCTTTAATGTCCCAACTTTGTGGGGGTGTCTGCCTTCATTTCTGGTGTGTATACTCGTAGGGCTCTGGCCAGCAAAGACAGCTGCTTGGCGGCAGGACTGAGGACAGGCTGGAGCCCTGGGGTTGAGAGCAGACCGCTGGACAGGTTCCACTGTGGCCCGCGATACTGTCCTCTGCTGCACTGTCTCAAACCTCACGATGCGCAGAGGGGACTCCTGAGGACAGGTGGTGTTTCCTGAGTGTCGAGGCCCCAGTCTCTGCTCTGGGAACTTCCCAATGTCTGACACGGCTTTCCGGGTTTCTGTCATCCCTATAAAGGCAGCTCTGCTCCTAACTGGGCCTCTGCTCTGTGCAGGTGACCTGGGGCTGCCCTTCACCTGGAGGTTTTCGTGATTTTTGCTGATTAGCCCAGGTTGAAGACTTTGGAAAAAACTCTTCATTTTATTAATGAAAAGACTCTCAGGAGGACACTGTCTCTTCTGTGACGGGGTCTGGGGAGACCTGCTCCCAACCGTCTGCTCGAACCCCACCTGAGTAGGAACTCTCTTTCTTCCGGTTTGGGATCTCATCAACCCTGCATCTCCTCCACCACTCTCTCGTGGTTTGGAGTCTNGAGCAGCAGGAGGCCCCTGGGCAGGGTGAGGCCTGCAGGTGGGGTTTGGATGATGGGCCATAGTCCCCCTGCAGGGCGGAGACTGAGTGTGCTGGTGATATAAGCGCTGATCCTTCAATGTCCCAACTTTGTGGGGGTGTCTGCCTTCATTTCTGGTGTATATACTCGTAGGGCTCTGGCCAGCAAAGACGGCTGCTTGGAGGCAGGGCTGAGGACAGGCTGGAGCCCTGGGGTTGAGAGCAGACCGCTGGACAGGTTCCACCTGGGCCCGCGATACTGTCCTCTGCTGCACTGTCTCAAACCTCAAGGCACAGGGAGGGGGCTCCTGAGGGCAGGTGGTGTTTCCTGAGTGTCGAGGCCCCAGTCTCTGCTCTGGGAACTTCCCAATGTCTGACACGGCTTTCTGGGTTTCTGTCATCCCTATAAAGGCAGCTCTGCTCCTAACTGGACCTCTGCTCTGTGCAGGTGACCTGGGGCTGCCCTTCACCTGGAGGTTTTCGTGATTTTTGCTGATTAGCCCAGGTTGAAGACTTTGGAAAAAACTCTTCATTTTATTAATGAAAAGACTCTCAGGAGGACACTGTCTCTTCTGTGACGGGGTCTGGGGAGACCTGCTCCCAACCTTCTGCTCGAACCCCACCTGAGTAGGAACTCTCTTTCTTCCAGTTTGGGATCTCATCAATCCTGCATCCCCTCCACCACTCTCTCGTGGTTTGGAGTCTTTGGGGCTCAGTTCCTTTAATGCTGATGGGAAATTCTTATCTGGGCACAACCTTGAGGTCTGCTCAGGGACCCAAGGCTCATGCGGTTTGTCCACACTGACTGTTTGGTCCCCCAAATGGACATGCAGCACCTGGAAAGCTCCCATGTCCACCCTGGAGACACCCTGAGCACCAGGCAGGGAGGCTTGGTTAGTCTCATGGGACATGTCAGTGGGTTGACCTTGGGTCTGTCTGTTCTTTCTGTTGTCCACTTTAGACTTTAACTCATCAAGGAGTTGCTTTTTAAGGTCTGATGACTTGGGATGTGATATTTTCAGTGGGGTCATTTTAGCGGTCAGAGCAGTTGTTCCTATAGTCTTATTCACATTTATTCTTTGGGAAACTCCTGGCTTTTTGGTTTCCAAGCTGTCACTAGTTTTGTACTGAACAGCACTAAGCTCCTCAGCCTTGACTGTCTTCCTGGACATGTTGGACATGGAAGCAGGTTCTGCTTTCTCCTCCATATTTCTGCCCAGTTGCATTTCTGCTTTGTCACTGGAATTCACATTCTTATTCTCTGGCTCATGTCCATCCCCAGCTTGCCTTGCAGGCAGCTCTGGTGGGTGAATGTTGGCTGTTGGAAAATGTGTCTGACTTGCTTTGCCACTGATGCTGTTTGTAATGATTCTCTGAATCTCTTCTATAAGCCCGTGTCTGAGATCAGAGGGTGATTGTCTCAGGGTGCCCTGTCCTTCCTCACCCACAAGTGAGGTGGCAGAAAGAGAAGAATTCAGGACCCTGGCTGAGTTTTCTGGGCCTACTTTTTCTCCATGAAGGGATTTAGAGCTTCCTCTCAAGAGTGTGCTGCCCCCCGACTTGGAGTTCATCGTTGAAGTCAGGTTAGCTGAGGAGGAAGAGTGGCGATGGGATGAGGAGTGGGATGAAGTATCTTTCAATTTAAAGATTTCTCTGAATTCAAGAAATTCGGAGGAAGGGTCCTGCAACATCCCTGTACGAGGGTTGGTAATATGAGCTTCCAGCATCTGCTGCGTACCAGGCTCAAGGAAAGAAAGCTCCTGAGACGTATTCAAGCAGTAGTCCCCACCCACTGATGGCGGCAAACTCCTCTGTTTTACTTCATTGTCGGATTTTACGGAACGAGTCTCCTCAATGGTGTGCCACGAACCATGCACAGTCCTGGGGAGCTGACCCTCAGTGATCTCCTCAAACTTCTTGCTCAGATGTGCTTGCAGGACCTCTCCCAGTTCTCTGGAACTTTCACTCGGCCCTGCCACCGCTGAGTTTTCTTCTGACCGACTCGTCGCAGCCAGGTCTTTCTCAGAGTCAGACCCCATGTCCTTATCTGCAGAGCTCTCTGAGTCACGCAACAAATCTTTTGGATCACTGTCTTGGCTGTGTCCTTCATCCATCCCCTCATCCTTCTCTTGCTGAAACGTTTCTGGGCTCCACTCATGGAAGCTTGCTGGTTGGCTGCTCTGGCTCTTATAGGCAGAGATCCATGAGAGGCCGTAACAGCTCTTTGACTCACATGTGTCTTTGCAGCACTTTCGAGGCTTCATCAGTGACAGAGATTCGTGGATCCTGCGGGGCAGGCCCCACCTGTGTTGGATGAGCCTCTTTCTAAGGTGATGCTCAAATTTCTCTCGAAGTTCACTGCTGAGAGGAAAATCTACAGGAGCAACGGAGATTGAAACATAGGCCTCACGGGGCTGCTGCTGAGGAGAGGTGGGAGCTGAAGGACAGAAGTCTTCCCTAGACTTCTGAACAATGGAGGGCAAGCCCCGCAAGCTTTCCTGTTTCTTCTGCAACACATTCCACTCTAGACATTGAATTTCAGGTGAGGTGAGACAGTCTAACTCATTCTGGGGTCCATGGAACTGTACTCCACAGGCCCTGTTCTGGGGTATGGATGGCAGGATGGGGAGTGGGGGTTGAAGGTGAGCCTGGGATTGGATCTGAGTGAGAGGTAGGGGCTGGGATTGGACTGTGAGCAAGGAAGGAGGTAGGAAATAAGGAAGTACTGGGGATTCTTGGTCTGTGGAAGCATTAGAAATGCAATTGAAAATGAAGACTGAGGAACAGTCACCCAAGACATGGAGAGCAGAGGACAGGGACTCACTGTGCAGAAATGGAAGACCCCAGAAAAGCTGGACAAGTTTTTGCTTTAAATGGTCCTCCTTGGTCTTGGGATACGAGTACTGCTGTGCCGAGTCATGCTCATTGGGGCCAAGAAACAGGAAGCATCTAGGATCTATATGTTTGGCAGCAGTGTCTCCCGCAAAACCAGTCTTTGTAGAATGGAGGGCAGGAGGCTCTAGATGGCCATTACATTGTGCCAAGTTCGAAGAGAAGGAGTCTTTTGGTTGAGGTGGGGAATGGTGTGCTGGGAATTTGGATTCCGAGGGAGGAAAAAGCTCTGGAGGCAGAGTTTGACCCGATGGTGAGGGTGACAAAAAATTACCCAAGGGGGTCCTTGGGTTGGGGGAGATAAGAGAGGGGGCAGGTGGGAGAGGCTCAGGCAGACGAAGTGGGATTAGGTCTCTTGGAGGGTCTGCTGAGGAGGCAGGAGACTGAATCAGTGATGGCTGAGTCACAGGAGCTGTGGGAGCCAGAGGGAACACAGAGGGAGGAGAATCTTCCAGGGCCTCTGGCAATGGCAGCCGACTGAGCTCAGCGGTCGTGTCGTTATACACCTCACAGGAGGGGCACAGACATAAACACTGATGATAACAGGTGGTATCATGATGCTGGCCCAGGGGCCTGCAGGAAACAGGAGGTACAAAGCTGTAGCCAGGTCCACAACAGGGAAAGAAGGACCCATTGGCCTGATGGGGGTGGGGCCACCTGAAGCCTGCTGCCCCTTCACCTTGCCCCACATCCGTGACTTCACAATGCACTCAGTAGCACTCACCCCATGGCATTCACTCACATTCCTGTTCCTATGGCAACCCCCTCCCGTGGCTGGGGAAGGCTACAGTATATCCCTGAAATTCCAAAGAACCTGTTAAAGAGGGCTCAGGGAATAGGGGAAAACCAGTCACCTTTTCAGGATAGAATTCAGCCTCTTACTCTCCTCTTCTTTCCTGTGGTAATATCTCGACCCTGGGAAACCAAGGGAGTGGGTCACATGTAATAAAGGCAGATGCATATGTATTCCACCGGAGTCCCTTAATGGGACACCTTTGGGTTAGTAGTCTCTGAAAGCCCCAAGATCTGGTAGATGAGGCCAAATGCTCAATGATATTTGTAAGGTCCCGTGTGTGTTCCTTCATTTATAAACTATTTTTATATACACTATCTCGCTTGATGCTCAAACCCTCTCTGTGAAGCAGAGAGGTCAATGGTTACAACAATGAGGAATCTGGTCATCCTGAAGCCACAGTGCTTTCAGGAAGTCAGGGACAGGAGTTCTGACTCTGGACATCTACTGAGCTACACCCATTGCCCAGGTCCATCACCACTTCCTATCAGGAGCCCCGGGGGCAGCTGAGCAGGGGATCTGAGAAGTCTCAGGATCTGCCTGTCTTTCCATGAGCCTCCCCTCTGAGGGCTCTGTTTTCTGAGAGAGACTCCATCTACCAACCAGCAGAGATCATGGACCTGGTACCTCACAGAAAAGATAGAGAGAGGGTCCCCCTCGGGGAGCTTGGGTGGGATGGGTAGCACCTTACCTTTTGGTGTCCCACCTTTCCTTCTCCTCTTGGCTCTGCCCCGATGCTGAGAACAAGAAGAAAAGAGTGAGGGGTTGGAACTCATTTCTCTCACTCCTCTCTCTAGGAGAGTCAGACATTTACTGTCCAAGAATAATGTTCCTCTGAGCCAACCAAGCTCATTTTAATTAGTCAAATTTTGTGTTCTTTTTTTAACCAAATTTTAAAGTTTTAAATGTTTTCAATTTTCCTTCTTAGAAAAACTCAAGGATGGGTTTTTATCTATGAGGTCCACCCTCAATACTCGTATGTGCTGTACTCACTGCGGGCATATAATCTGAGGCCTACAGCCACCTCGCTGTTCCCTCAGACAAAACCCTGTGACCTGGGATGGAGCTCCGGCTGCAGCCTGCGCTCAGAGGCTCTCAGAGGCTCAGGATTGATCTTCCAATCAGCCCAACACAAAGGCTTGGTCTAGTGATGCCTGCCTGACAGGGGAATATGACTCATGCTAAAGTGCTGGTTAACTCTGACGTCCTGCAGAGATCCCAAGGCATCCAGAAATTGGCAATCACTGTGTTTGCCAATTTTAGCCAGAAACCAGATTTTAGCCAGAAACCTGCCACTACCCCCAGATGGTCTGTGAGCTTCATATGGTAATAACCTGAGTGCTCCCTGAACCCTAACCCTGCCTGGTCTTTTCCCCTATGAGAGTGATGTTCTAGTCTCTCTTCAGGCATCCCATCTTCAGTGTCTCTCTGACTCAACCAAAGTCACACAGAAATGGAACAATGGTAAAGAATCTCTGTTGGGGCTCACTCAGGGCTCCTTACCTTTTGAGTGTGTCCATTTTTCCAGCAGGTTGGGGTTGATGGGATTCCCACCAGGAAATGGAAAAGCAACAGGAGCAACCACAACAAGGTGATGTAAATTACGTTGCGAGTCTTATCTACAGGTTCTGGGAAGAAGCTCAGGTAAAGCTCTTGAAGGCTATTCAGAAATAGGTTGGGGTCCATTTTCTGAATCGCAAGGCTGCTTGACGCAACTGAGCTCTGAGGGCACAGACTCTGGACTTTATTGCCAGGCCTGCATCACCCAGCACTGAGAAGTCATAAAGGGTTTCTGAGGCTGGGGCAGGGTATGCCTTCAAGAGGGTGTGTCCATAGCCCACTCCCACCCTTCTTGGGCCTCTAGGTCCTTCTGCCTTACTCTGCTATCCAATTTTCCAATTTGCTTTTTAAAATACCATGTATTTACCTTAATGAATACTCTTCCTACTTCATCTGTAACCCAGCTATTACCTGGGTCCCCTTCAATGTTTGGAGACCTTTATTTGGTCTCACCTTGTCCACTACCTTGAAATACTACCTGTAAATTTTGCTTGTGCCCAGACCTTTACACTCAGGATCACATATATCCTCAAATCCTATTTACAGGAACCCAGGTAGAGAACTTAAAGTTCCTTTAGACTTACTTAAAGTTTTGTGAACAGTAAATAACCAATTTTAGTTTTTTCAGTAAGTTATAAATGAAATAAAAGCTTAAAATATCATCCCACATATTTTACATTTATCTAACCCCCGAGTTTTGTAATGAAACTCTCCCCAGAGCATTTCAGGCAGCCATGGCGGTGGCCAAGGTGGCATTTGGTAGAGTAGGATCCCCATGCAACCAACCGAGGGACCTCACCCCACAGAGTCTGGTCCCAGATCACACACTGCACTTGGTTGTACTGTCTCCGAGGAGGAGTGTTTTATAAAAGCTCCAGTAGAATCATGTGCCGCTCTTTGGGGAGACTCATTGGAGACCAGACTCATTGGTTTAGGGTTCTGATACATTTCCAGTTTTCTAGGGACGGTCCCAGTGCTCTCTCACTCCCTTCCTTGTCACTAGCCCTGGGCTGAGCCACATGGGTGCATCTGTTGTCAGGATCCCCAAAAGGTATCTGGTTCAAATGAAAGTGATGCCGGCTCTCAGTGCAGTCAGCACCCCTATTGACTTAGTCGTAGACATAACAGTGTACCTTGTACTCATGACGAGTCTCCCTGAGCTCTCACCATCATGGGTCCACTGGACTTCTGTGCCATGTGGCTTCCCAAATGCTGTAGGTGGATTAGTTGGCAAGGAAGGGCAGGTGCTCCCCTTGTGTGCATCCCCTCCACTTACACATGGGCTCCATTGCCTCCTCGGACTTCTCCTGGATTTTTTCCAGGTCTTTCCTCAAAAGTAACCAACATGGAAAATTCTTCCGAGACTATTCTGACCGTAGGAAGTAAAATTCTAAGATGACCCCATGACCTCCAACCCCTTGGTGTACCACCCTTGGGCAGATAAGACCTGCCATTCAGCAGGATCTGACTCCCGTGATTAGGCTCCAGTCCTTGAGTCTGCGTGGAGTTTAACCTGGGTGGGCCTTTGCAGACATTGTCCCTCTGCCTTCACGGGTTGGGCAGCTTCAGGAACTGAATTATACCAATAGCACATGAGTTTGGAAGAGGACCCCAAGCCTCAGATTGGACCCAGCCTGGCTGACTCTATGACTACAGCCTTGTGAGACTTAAGCAGAGAGAGCAGTGAACCGTAGGCCTTGATTCCTGACCAGGGATAATGTGAGATAATATATTTGCGTTGCTTTAAGCCACAAAGTTTGAGATTTGTTATGCCTCAATAGAAAGCTATATCATGTCTAAAATACACTCTCTACCAGCACCCTCTGTTCCTCCTTCTTGTGTTATTTTTCTTCAGAGCATGTTTGCTACCTGAAACCACATTATGCAATCGTTCACTTGCTTAGTCTGTCTGTCCCAGTGGATCACGATCTCCACAAGGGAAGGGACTGTGGCTCCTTTCCTACTGAACTCCCAGCTCCTTGGAGCAGTGCTCGGCACCCAACGGGTGTCAATAAATATTTGTTGAATGAACTCATAAACAAATATACACTGGAGCAAAAATGAGTTTATAGTTGTGAATACTTGAAACAAAAAGTTTATTCTTGAATATTATTTTTTAATTATTGTATTATTTTTCACGCAAGCAATTGTTAATCTACTTTTTCATTCTTAAAAAAACTCAAGGATGGGTGTTTATCTATGAGGTCTACACTCAAACTCAGATGTCCTGTACTCACTGGGGGCATATAATCTGAGGCCTACAGTCGCCTTGCTGTTCCCTGATTTTGAAGATTTGTAAAATTTAGAAAGGCCTGCTTTACTTGTAACATTGCTGAATTTTTAATTTAATTCTAATAGATTTTAGTCAATTCCTCTGAGTTTTATAGTCAGTTCCTCTGATGTAGCTAACCATTTGCAGAGGTATACATATCATTTTATTTCTTTCAATAATTTTTTTTTAATTTTGCATCTTGTCTCGTTAATAAGANGGTTGATGGGATTCCCACCAGGAAATGGAAAAGCAACAGGAGCAACCACAACAAGGTGATGTAAATTACGTTGCGAGTCTTATCTACAGGTTCTGGGAAGAAGCTCAGGTAAAGCTCTTGAAGGCTATTCAGAAATAGGTTGGGGTCCATTTTCTGAATCGCAAGGCTGCTTGACGCAACTGAGCTCTGAGGGCACAGACTCTGGACTTTATTGCCAGGCCTGCATCACCCAGCACTGAGAAGTCATAAAGGGTTTCTGAGGCTGGGGCAGGGTATGCCTTCAAGAGGGTGTGTCCATAGCCCACTCCCACCCTTCTTGGGCCTCTAGGTCCTTCTGCCTTACTCTGCTATCCAATTTTCCAATTTGCTTTTTAAAATACCATGTATTTACCTTAATGAATACTCTTCCTACTTCATCTGTAACCCAGCTATTACCTGGGTCCCCTTCAATGTTTGGAGACCTTTATTTGGTCTCACCTTGTCCACTACCTTGAAATACTACCTGTAAATTTTGCTTGTGCCCGGACCTTTACACTCAGGATCACATATATCCTCAAATCCTATTTACAGGAACCCAGGTAGAGAACTTAAAGTTCCTTTAGACTTACTTAAAGTTTTGTGAACAGTAAATAACCAATTTTAGTTTTTTCAGTAAGTTATAAATGAAATAAAAGCTTAAAATATCATCCCACATATTTTACATTTATCTAACCCCCGAGTTTTGTAATGAAACTCTCCCCAGAGCATTTCAGGCAGCCATGGCGGTGGCCAAGGTGGCATTTGGTAGAGTAGGATCCCCATGCAACCAACCGAGGGACCTCACCCCACAGAGTCTGGTCCCAGATCACACACTGCACTTGGTTGTACTGTCTCCGAGGAGGAGTGTTTTATAAAAGCTCCAGTAGAATCATGTGCCGCTCTTTGGGGAGACTCATTGGAGACCAGTCATTGGTTTAGGGTTCTGATACATTTCCAGTTTTCTAGGGACGGTCCCAGTGCTCTCTCACTCCCTTCCTTGTCACTAGCCCTGGGCTGAGCCACATGGGTGCAGGTGTTGTCAGGATCCCCAAAAGGTATCTGGTTCAAATGAAAGTGATGCCAGCTCTCAGTGCAGTCAGCACCCCTATTGACTTAGTTGTAGACATAACAGTGTACCTTGTACTCATGTCGAGTCTCCCTGAGCTCTCACCATCATGGATCCACTGGACTTCTGTGCCATGTGGCTTCCCAAATGCTGTAGGTGGATGAGTTGGCAAGGAAGGGCAGGGGCTCCCCTTGTGTGCATCCCCTCCACTTACACATGGGCTCCATTGCCTCCTCAGACTTCTCCTGAATTTTTCCAGGTCTTTCCTCAAAAGTAACCAACATGGAAAATTCTTCTGAGACAATTCTGATTGTAGGAAGTAAAATTTTAAGATGACCCCATGACCTCCAACCCCCCAGTGTACCACCCTTGGGAAGACAGAACCTGCGATTCAGCAGGATCTGACTCCCGTGATCAGGCTCCAGTCTTTGAGTCTGCGTGGAGTTTACCCTGGGTGGTGAACTTTGTCTGAACTTTGCAGACATTGTCCCTCTACCTCCCCGGGTTAGGCAGCTGCAGGAACTAGATTCTGCCAATAGCACATGAGTTTGGAAGAGGACCCCAATCCTCAGATTGGACCCAGCCTGGCTGACTCTATGACTACAGCCTTGTGAGACTTAAGCAGAGAACGCAGTGAACTGTAGGCCTTGGTTTCTGATAAGGGATAATGTGAGATAGTATATTTTTGTCACTTCAAGCCACAAATTTGAGGAGATTTGTTATGCCTCAATAGAAAGCTATATCATGTCTAAAATACACTCTCTACCAGCACCCTCTGTTCCTCCCTCCTGTGTTATTTTTCTTCAGAGCACGTTTGCTACCTGAAACCACGTTATGCAATCGTTCACTTGCTTAGTCTGTCTGTCCCAGTGGATCACGATCTCCACAAGGGAAGGGACTGTGGCTCGTTTCCTACTGAACTCCCAGCTCCTTGGAGCAGTGCTCGGCGCCCAATGGGTGTCAATAAATATTTGTTGAATGAACTCATAAACAAATGTATGTGTATGTTTATCTAATTTTATAAATAATTCTTATAGGTGTACTTCACTTCCAGCAAGCTTGGTGTGGGAAGTCTCAATTTATGTATAAAAAAAGATTTCAGTGTTGGTTTTTATTCTCTAAAAGAATATAAAATACAAAACAATTCACTAAAACGTGCTACTTCGGTGCAACTTTTTAGGAGAATGCATATTGCATGAAGCAAGGTGAACCCAGCTGTTTAACAGCCTCATTAGTTTCTTTTAACAAAAGTCATCGTGTACTAGCATCAAACATGCAGGAACAGATAGCCTTGGCCACATGCACTGGTTGAAGGACATCTCAGTTGGAGTGTAATGAATGGGTGGGATGATCAATGCTGCCAATGCGATTCAATGGCTCTCACTAACAGAATTACTTTAAAAACATTTCAGGGATGGCAGTGCCCAGGACAATTTAGTGGATTATTTAAAATTGTTATAATGGTGCACTGCTTTATGAATTAAAAATTCATATCCAAATGAAGATGGACAAAATAAGCTTGCTAATACCTAATCCTGTCCCCTAACTGTTCATTTGTGATGCTTGGTGATATACTAGGACACTCGTTTTCACCTATTTTTGAGGGGGAAATATAACAGATAAAACTACAACCAAGAGAAAAGAAGAGCCCTGGCTGGTGGAGCTCAGTGGATTGAGTGCGGGCCTGTGAGCTAAGGAATCACTGTTTGATTCCCAGTCAGGGCACATACCTAGGTGGCAGGCCAGGTCCCAGTGGGGGACCCACGAGAGGCAACCACACATTGATATTTCTCTCCCTCTCTCCTTCCCTTCCCCTCTAAAGATAAATGAATAAAATTCTTTTTAAAAAAGAGAGAGAAAAGAAGACGCATTTGCTGCTCTAAGATGTGCCCACTGGCGGTGGAACCCAAGACTACTGTCTGCTCAGGAGATTTCTCTTGGCATCATGGACACTGCTCTGTGGTGCAGAACTCAGATGGGTGCCTTCCACTGGCCACCCAGCTACGTCCCCTTGGCCAGCAGCGACCAGTAGCAACACTGGGACAGTATAGATTTGTTCTAAAATCCTGAGACATTTCTCAAACCACAGATTGAATTAAGGAAGCACGGATTTGAGGGGTTGGCTTCACGTCTGACTTCCTAGGCTACCCTGGTTAGCCTGAGGCCATGAGGTGTTGGTCTCACACCCAGCAGGGGAAGCATGGGGTCTGGTGGCTGTGAGGCAGCCCCTGGGTAGAGAAGAGCAGGGGCAGAGCCCTGATTCTGAACACTCATTCCTCTTTCAGGACATGAAATAAAGTGATTTCTTTTCTTCTGAAAACAAACAAACAAACAAACAAACACGTGGTAGAACAAAATGTCTTACCAAGTGATTTTGTTACTTTGGAAGATGGAGTGTGCTGCCTTATCTGAGCCAAAGCTTGTCATTCATGAGGGTCCCAAGTACTTCTCATCTGTGTGTCCCCTGGAACTCTGGGACATCAAGGCAGGCCTCCCTCAGCAGTTTGTACCTTACTGCCTCCTCAACAGTGGCCCTGGCCAGCCCTCCCCGTACTCCTCTCTGGCCTGCTTTAGTTCAGGTCCTCACTAGGTCTCCCCAGGATTACCACCAAGCTCGCTAACTGGTGTTCTGTCTTATTATTCACACCCTGGCCCCATTCAGCTTCCCCTGGGCCACCCTGTGGTCAGCCCCACTGAACCTGGAGTGCTCAAAATGCTCCAAGCTGCTTCGTGCTATGGCACGTTTGATCATGGTTGTTCCTTCCCCTCCTTTGCCCTGCTAGAAATGTCAGAAGAGTCAGTTCTAACTCCTATCTCTATGAAGCTCTTCTTCAAGTTCAGCTCCTAAGTTTCAATTTAGTAGAACACTGACCCTGGGCTGGGTGCTGGGCCTGCAGCAGGGGGTAAAACCAGAAGCAGGGGAGGTACGTACAATAACCACCCCTGCCCCAGTGCCCAGTGGGTGTCCTAAGCACTTCCGATGCTTCATTGTAGTTATGTGTTCCCTTTTCTGCCTTCCCTCTCAGACTGTGCACTTCTTAAGGGTGAGGACCGTTGCTAATTCATCTTAATGAATGATAAATAAATTTCAATGATAATATCATAAATTACAAAGTCAAATGCTCACAAAGGGCTTACCATACGCTTGATTTTGTTATGAGTGCTTTATGTATAATAACTCACAACAATCCTACAAAGAAGGTGTTATTATTCCTAATTTTCATGTAAGGAAACTGAGAACAAGCATTTAAGTAATTGGTCCTAAGTGACACAGCTGGTAGGTGATAGGCATGTGGCTTCACAGTCCCTTCTCTAAATCGTCCAGGGGTCAGTGGTGATGGAAAGAGGGCGAGGCAGGCAAAGTAGAGGCACAACTAGGCCTGAGCTGCTGCTTTAAACTCAGTTTCACCTTCAAACCTGAGGGAGGCATCAAGTGCCGTGGAGGCTGGTTCAGGGAAATCTGTTGGCTGCCCCACCAAAACCAAACCCTGTTTTGCGCCTCCCTGTATACGGAGGCATGATGGGAAGTCATTCTGCATCCTAATTGCCTTAGTTGCCTTCCTCTTACAGCTGTTCACTAATCCTGTCACAGTTGCCACCGTTCTGGGGTCCACTGGGAAAACTTGCACTCTATCGAGCGCAGGAGGTCCTGTACTGGATTCTGTTACAGGAGCTTGTGAATCACCAGAAGGTTGTGTAAATGATTCCTAAGAACAGTGTCTGGGTAAACATGGATCCCTAGTCTTCACACTAGAACCTGCCGTGAAGCTAACAAAACAATGTTGGTGCTGGTTGACTAATACATGAGGCCAAAGGCCTTTTCTTTGGGGTAGAAGAGCTACCACCCTCAGTGGGGGTGGATCTTAGCATTCTGATGACTATGCCGCAACCGTGGAACCAGATCTGAACCCAACAGTGGGTTTCTGCACGCTGGCCAGGAAAAATGAACCAACGGGAAAAAAGTGGGCAAGGACTTAAATGGCAATTCACATCTGATATGCAAATGACCAATAAGCCTTGAAAAGGCATCTGACTACACTAAAGAAATATCATTTAAAACAAAGAAAAATCATCTTAACTGCTTTTATTGACGATAGTTTTAATTGCTGGCAAGGGCATGGACAATTAGGCACTCTCGTACAGTACTGATGAAAGTACGGTTTAATTCAGTTTGCAAGAACAAAAAATATGAACAACAAAATGACAACAAACTCACAACTATCAACAATTGAGCCTAAAAAAAAAAGCAAGAACAAGAGCAAAAATGAACTAAGCAAACAACTAGAACGAGAACAGATTCACAGAAATGGAGATCACATGGAGGTTTACCAGCAGGGAGAGGGATAGGGAGAATGGGGGAAAAGGTACAGGGAATAAGAAACATGAATGGTAGGCACGAAAGAGACAGGGAGAGGTTAGGAACAGTATAGAAAATGTAGAAGCCAAAGAACTTCTATGTACAACCCATGGACATGAATTACGGTGGGTGAGTACTGGAGAGGGGTACAGGACAGAGGTGACCAAAGGAGAGAGAAAATGGGACAACTGTAATGGCATAATCAATAAACTATATTTAAAAAATAAAATAAATTTAAAAAATGGCTTACCCTAAGAGGCTATCCTATAGAGATGACAGTGTGCAGCGGTCAAGATGCACGTGTGGTGCTGTTCAGCCAAAACCGTGTTTCTAATACCACACCCTAGAAATGTCCTAAATACCCATTAAAGCTGTAAATTCTAGCATGATAAAACATCACTGACTAGAAGATACAGCATCCCACTTTTAATAAAAAAGCAGCAACACACATACTTTCTTTTTTTGCACAGTACAGACTTTGGGGGAGTCATGTACAAACCAGTAAATGGAGTAGCCTTGGTTAGCATGTGTCTTACTTCCTAATGGAAACATAACTTTATCCAGCTTTCCTCCCCTCAAGGAAAGAGTCTTATTCCCAGCTCTGGGGTGAATCCTGACTAGTCTATGTTAATCCCGGCAGTTCCATTTCCCTTTCAGTGATTGGTTAAGGGCGGGCATGTGACTTGGTTTTGGCTAGTGAGAGTGATAGGGGGTCTACTGATTGTCTTCTGGGAAAGGTTTCTCTGTTCTTAAAAGACAGAGTCACGTCTTCTGTGGATGTTCTACATGTGACACTGGACCCATGGTGGCTATTTTGAAACAAGAGGCTCCCAGACCCAAGGACCAAGTGCAGGCCCTGAGGATGGCAGAAAGGGAAGAAGGGCAGAGCCTGGGCTTTTGTCAGTGTTGCGAGTTGCTGAGTTAACCAGCACTGGAACCACACTACCTCGGGGCTGCACATTTCGTAAGATAATCAGCATCCTACTTCCTATTGTCAACAGAAGCCACATGTACTCTCTTCCTTGCAGCCAGAAGCCTCCTAACTGGTAAGAAGGGATGTGGTTATAGTAGTCAAAGGACTGCTATATCCTCATTTATTTGTATTTTAGAAACTGGTGAGAATGTGTCTGGATTTTACATCTACTTTTGTCATTTTTCATATTTACAAGAAAAAGCAGAGCTGGGATGGGCTATCGATGAGTCTCCATGTCCTCACCCTGCACAACAGGGCAGTGGGGTTGACCCTGATGCTGGGCCAGACAAGCCGGAACTCCTTTGTTAGCTATGCCACTTTTACCTAAAAATCTGAGTGGCAGCCTTCTTAACTATAGGCATGAGCATATTTGCAGCCTCTGCCCACTAGGATTGCTGTGAAGATTGAATGTGAAATTCAGAGATGAAATCTATTGGTTACTCCACTAAATATTATTGCTTCTGTTTCCTGAAACTCCATGTCTAGTTTTTCTCAGGACTTCTGTGACCCAGGAAATAAAGGAACAGGAGGTGACAGTACATAAGTTGGGTTTGGTAAAGAATGGGAGATGAGGTCTCCGTCTGACCAAAATGGCCCAGGGGGTGAGGGCAAACATACATCTAGTGTGGGACAATAGTAATCTTGCAGGCACCAGATAACTCACTGAGGAACCAAACCCTGCTCTCAGAAACACAGCGGTCACCCATGGCTTCCTTGCCTGGCAGTTGAGAGTGCTGCAGAGGCCACACCTGGGCATCCCTGCTCCATCTTTGGGCTGCTGCCTGGGAGCACGGGAGTTGGCCATCTGATTTTTGCCAACTTCACTTAGGGCAGCTTCATTTGAGCATGTGGTCTCCACCACCTTTGTAATGGGTATCTGTTCAAGCTCAGGGCAGCAGATTCTCCATAGCTCCTGGGGCCCTCCTCTCAGTGGGCTTTAAAACACTATTGCTCTCAGCAAGCCCTGACCATCAGCAATAATGAGATGGCTTTGAAGCTGACACTCTGAAACCCTAAACCCAGCTCAGACCTGTGTGTTGGGCCAGGCACTTGGGAGAGGTTGGCCGAAGTTCGCCAACTTTAGACTGGGTTTAGAGGGCACTTTCTCGGACTGGGTTTCTTTAAGCCTGAGCCTATTCCAGCAGACAGTAGTCTGGGTGATATGTGAACAGACCAATTTACTGGGCTTAGGCAGACAATGTTGAGGTTTTGGGGAAAGTGACTGAACCTGACTTTCACCTGGAGGAAGGTCTGACCCTCTCCTCCCGCCCTCGTTCCCATAAGGCTCATATACTTCTTTTATTCATTGCTCCAACCTTTCAAGACGCAGGAAGTCAGTGAACAGAGCTACCTCAAAGAGACTGACTTCCAATAATCTGGACACAGAAACCACAGAAGGGAATGATTTTTATTTTAATATGCTTTTTAATGTTAGGCTTGTGCTGGTACGCTAAAAGTCAGTATTAGAATCTCCCTCCCCACTTTGCACAAACTATGACAAATCATATCTGGGCTGCCACTGTCGGCTGGAGCCCAGGAAGGCCTTATCAGCTGGTAGTTTCTGCGTCTGAGCCTAAGGACAGAGGCCTTAGCGTGGTTTGGTAAACAGACTCCCTAGAAAGGAACTCATGGGTGTGCCCTTTATACTGCACCCTGTGTCTATGTGTGTGTGTGTGTGTGTGTGTGTGACCTAACAACCTCACAGATGATGAGCCAGTGAAGAGGTTAGTGACAGACCATTTTTAGATGTGTGGGCAGGAGTTACGGGCTGAAGAAGCACCTAGGCCAATGACAGCTGAGAACCAGAAGGCTGAAGGGAAAAGGGAAGGAGCCATGACTAAATTGGGGGAGGGCTGTGCCTGACAAGGGGTTCTCTGATGAGCTGCGGCCTTTGGTAGAGAAGAAGCCATGGTCACCCTGGGGCTTGGTGGGAAGGGAGCTGGGACACAGAATCACTACTTCACTCTCCCACATCCCGATCCCCTCCTGGTACCTCCTCAGGGCTGAACCCAGTGGTAAGCCTGAGGGTGGGGGGGATGGCACAGGTGGGGATGGGAGGTAACGTCCCCCTTCCCCTGGCACAGCAGGAATGACATAGTCACCAATCAGTTCTGCATCGTGACCACCTGAAAAGGTTGGTCACAAGTGTGGATTACACGCTGCTGCTGGGAGATTCCAGAAGGCACATGGGATGGGCCCTGAGAAGCTGCATCTTTGCAAAGCTTTGTGTGTGGTGCGGAGAGGGTTCTGCTGCACAGCCAGGGCGGATAACCCCTTCTCACGCCATAGCAACACTTTTATGAACTAGTGTTATCACCTGGATCTCACTTCCAGCTGTACACTGAACCTTGACATCATGTTCAAAGCTGGCAACAAAGTCCATTTATCTATGTATTCCACAAACGTGCAGAACGCTTACCATGTACCAGGCACTTGGCTGGGTTTTGTGGGGTCCAGTGGGGAATAAAAGATTGACCTTCCCCAAATAGGCTTCCCACAGTCTCTCTTGCATCTGAGGGAAAGTCTACACCTTCTGTAGCAAGATGGAAACATTTGGGGGAGATCACCTATCATTCCTAGAAGAGGGGTTTGAACCTGTTTTTTAATCTCTCTGTGCTTCAATTTTCTGTTTGAAATTCAGGCACAATAATGGTGCTTTCTTCCAGGATTATTATGAAGATTAAGTAAAATAGTATGTTTCCAGAGCCTTGGATATCATAAGCATTTAGTGCCATTGTTATAACAATAGATTTTATTATTATTATTTCTTAGTAGGTCTTTGTCAACCATCTCCCTCATCCCATGACTCCAAAACAACAAATAAATGAAAAAATGCCTGCTCTAGGTTTCTAGTTTCTCTACTTTTGATCGTATTCTTAGAAGGGATTCTGGTCATGTTATGATGTGATGAGGTTTGACATCTACAGGTGTTCTATTCATATGTTTACTAAACACATATTTATATAATTTTTAAGGCAGGAAGGAGGTTTTTAGGGATGCATGGAAATTGAAAATGGCTTGAGCATCATGCTTCTAAGAGTCAGAAAACAGGACTAATGGGAAAAAATGAAAGGAACTTCGATGATTAACTTGGAGGAGAGATAGCTGAGGGGGTAGGGGAGCCATTATCTGAGATGAAAAGATTATTAAAGAGAGAATGGCAACTGATGCTTCTTTGGGAAAAATAGAACACATGGAAAGCAGAAAGTGTGGCAAGCGGGATTTCAGTCTGCCTTAAGAATCATTTCCCAACAGGGATGGTTATGAGCTCCGGAAAGGGCTGTGAAACCATTCACTGTTTCAAAAATACAAGAGATTTGCACAGTGATCTCAGGATATCCTGATGGGACGGTATTTGAATAGGCAAAGAGTCAGCACCGGTGGGATGGAGATGCAGGTCTGGGTCCTACCCCTCACTGGGACCCTAAAAACCTGTGTGAAGCCCTATGCCTCAGAAGCTTCCAGTCTCCTCATCTGTGAGGGGAGGTTTGGGGTCATGCCTGACACACCAGATATTCTGTGCAGACCCTGAGGCCCACCTGAAGTTCCCGATCCCTGTGGACGCGCCCCATGTGGTGAACACCTTGCTGGCTGGCACACCTTCTGAGATGCTGAATTCCTCTTTGAAGATGAAGAGTCTTTGTTGACCGGTCAGTTGAAAATTCATCATACCCGCATATGGAAATTGTGAGTGGCTCTAGACAGTTTTTTGGCTCGAAAATGATTTCACTTTGTAGAATTTCCCAGAGTTTTCTACCTTCGGATAAGTAAAGAAATAGAAATACAGCAAGAGACCACTGGTGAAGAGGACCCACTATGTATCCTCACTGAGTGGCATCCGTGGACCAGGCACTTTGTCAGCCTGCTGGAAGTTTCTTTCTCAGCCTCCTTTCCCCTTTCTGTTTCCTGGGGTCATCACCCACAAGGTTGGGCTAACGGGAGACAGACATTCTTTTAGTAAAGTGCTGGTGCAGAAGCACCGTGAATCTAGAGCGCTGTGAAAGACCTGCTTATCTCAAGAGTTTTTGGGTGTGGTTGTGTGCCAATGAAACTTAATTTACAAAAGCAGGCAGCTGGATGGGTTTGGCAGGCAGGCCCTAGATTGCCTCCCCTGCACAGACCAGGGTTTCTCAAGCCTTGATATGCATACTGATCACTGGGGGATCTTGTTAAAATGTAGATCTTGACTCAGTAGGTCTGGGCTGGGGCCCTGAGATTCAGACCACACTCTGAGAAGCAAGAGTCTCCTGGGGTCAAATGGCAGTGACCATAGGAACAGAGGTGAAAGGACTTGGGTGGCCTGGCTGGTGAGGCTGCCATGGCTGCCATGGGAGGGCTGAGAGCTGGGCCATGGGCCCGTGGGGGCTCATCTGTCTGGAGGACGTATCTGCTCACAGGCCCTGCTGCTTTGTGCTCTTTGGGAATGCCATCTGCCTGTCTGGACATTCTGATTCACCAAAAGGAACTGGAAGTATGTTTTTTATGGGGGGAAAAAATCTCCTGATTTCTAAAGTTTTTCTAACCTCCCAATTTTTACAGTTTTTAAATGTTGGCTCAGAAGTTTTTAAAACCCTGTGTGAGCCAAATCAAACACATAAGTGGAATAGCTCCTGCTCACAGCCTGCCATTCTGTACCCGTGGTTCTTGACCAAGTTCTTGACCCTTGATGAGCTACAATGAACACACCGGGCCTCCTTTTCATGGTAGGAGTATGGGACTGGGCCTATACACACCACATCTCTTAAGCTCAGGACCTGGAAAAGGAGGCATTCTCTTGATTTTATGAAAGAGGCTGACGAGCTTTGAAGAAGACAAGCGGTAGGGCTGCAACTTATGCTTACGCTGGTGTAGGCATTAAAAGGCACACACCTTCAGGCAGATGAACTCTGTCCCTTTTGGACAGATCAATTACACAAAGCCCTTTTTTGCAGGATGGAAATGCCACACCTGTAGGGGATGACCTGCTAAGCAACTTTCCTGAAGTCCCTGGGCTAGTAGGAAGAAGACGGTATTGCAGCCCAGGGCTTGCAGACCCCAAATTCCATGGTCCCTCCACCACCACCTTCTGACTCTAGTTTTGATGAATATTTGCAAGTGAAAAATTCAACTTCTCATCTCTCCCATGTCCAGATATAAGCTGCATTTGTAAGACACAGGCACAGCCAAGGTGATATTTTTATCTAAAATATTTACAGGTGGAAAGGATTAAAGCACGTGATGGACTATGGAAGGTTAACGCCACCTTTTAATACGGAAAAACGACCCTCTTCACAAGAAATATACTTGTGGGATAATCTTGAGATATGTGTGTGCGTGCTCAAAATGTCAGGCAGAGTTTCATTAATTTCAGCCTCCCCCTAGAACACTATGTTATGGTTCTGAGGCTGTGTGGTAGCATGCTGACACAGGCGAGACTCACGGTGTCTGGCCCTCAAGGGTAAATTTATGGTGTGATGTGTGAGGAATCCATCATGCAATTTGGCCCATGCTCCTGGTTTCTTAATCAGAGATGGGAGATGCAAGGCTAACGTTGCCTCCATGGTGTTGGTTGCCGTGTCTCAGCTTCAAGCTTTGAAGCAGCAGGATGATCGTTCCCACCATCAGGCCAGTTAATACGATGTCTAACACCCGGCTGCTCAGAACATAGAGGAGTGCTTTGCCCTCAGCTTCTCCCAGGCTGTTATTTAAATATTCTATAGGCAAAAGGATCATGTCATAAAGTTTTTAGGCAAGCAGAGGGCCTTGTGAAGGTAGCTAAGACATAGCCTCATTTATTCTGGCCAAGTTGTGAAGATCATTCTACAACTGAACCACAGCCAGTTTCTAAAGATTATGGGTCCAGCAACTTCGTTATGGGTGTCTGCTTTATGAGTTCAGTTTCAGGGCTCATCTTCTCCCAGAGTAGCACGGAGATTAAGAGGCAGATTCTAGGACTTCTGGCCAAGATAGAGGTGTGGATAGGTACACTTTCTCTCCTCGAACAAACAAAAGAAGGACAACAACAAATTCAAAAACAAAAAATAATTAGAACTTCCAGAAAATTGAACTGTAAGGAAGTCTGACACCCAGGGAGTTAAAGAAGAAACATTCAGACAGGTAGGAGGGGCAGAGACAGGAAACAGGGACTGAGAAGATGGGCGGCAAGGTGGCACCTGGAGGACGAAGAGGGCAAGGTGGCGGCTGGTGGAGTTGGCGGTCCCACATTTGTGAGTGGATAACTCAGAAGAACAAGTGGGGAGCAAGACAGATCATGCAACCCAGGGTTCTGGGTGGGGAAATAAAGCCTCAAAACTCTGGCTGTAAAAACCTGTGGGGTTGCACCAGTGGGATAAAATCCTAGCCTCACAGGAGAGTCCATTGGAGAGACCCACAGGTTTCTAGAATGTACACAAAACCACCCACCTGGGAATCAGGGCCAAAAGGGCCCAATTAGCTTGTAGGTAGCGGGGCAAGTGACTGAAAGCCACGGAGAGCTGAGCAAGGGACATTGTTCCCTCTCAGACCCCTCCCCCATATACAGCATCACAATGGCAGAGATGTGGGTTGCCCGGCTCTGGGGATAGCTAAGGCTCCATCCCTTACAACATAACCAGACAATATATATATATATATATGGCCCTAATGAAAAAACAGATTGAAGCTCCAGAAAAAAATACAACCAAGTGATGAAGAGATAGACAAACTATCAGCTGCACCATTCAAAATACTGGTAATCAGGATGCTCACAGAATTGGTTGAGTATGGTCAAAAAATAGAGGAAAAAGTAAAGGCTATGGAAAGTAAAATAAAAGAAAATATACAGGGAACCAACAGTGATGGGAAGGAAACTAGGACTCAAATCAACAGTTTGGAGCAGAAGGAAGAAATAAAGATTCAAGTAGAACAGAATGAAGAAACAAGAATTCAAAAAAATGAGGAGAAGCTTAGGAACCTCTGGGACAACTTTAAACATTCCAACATCCCAATCACAGGGGTGTCAGAAGGAGAAGAGGAACAGCAAGAAATGAAAAAATTATTTGAAAAAATAATGAAGAAGAACTTTCCCAATCTGGCAAAGGAAATGGACTTCCAGGATTCCCAGGAAGCTCGTAGAGTCCCAAGAAGTTGGACCCAAGGAAGCATACACCAAGGCACATCATAATTACATTATGATGGCCCTGGCTGGTGTAGCTCAGTGGATTGAGCGTGGGCCTGTGAACAAGATCACGGTTCAATTCCCAGTCAGGGCACATGCCTGGGTTGCAGGCCAGTTCCCAGCAGGGGACCCACAAGAGGCAACCGTACATTGATATCTCTCTCCATCTCCCCTTCCCTTCCCCTCTAAATAAATAAATCTTTTTTAAAAATTAAAAAAATAATTACATTATGATGTAATTATGTACCCAAGATGAAAGAAAGATAAGGAGAGAATCTTAAAAGCAGCAAGAGAAAATGAGACAGTTACCCACAAAGGAGTTCCCATAAGACCATCTGCTGATTTCTCAAAAGAAACCTTACAGGCAAGAAGGGGCTGGAAAGAAGTGTTCAAAGTCACGAAACGCAAGGACCTACATCCAAGATTACTCTATTCAGCAAAGCTATCATTTAGAATGGAAGGGCAGATAAAGTGAGTTTCAGATAAGGTCAAGTTAAGGGAGTTCATCATCACTAAGTCCTTATTTTATGAAATGTTAAAGAGACTTATCTACAAAAAAAGAAGAACAAAACTATGAGCAGTAAAATAACAACAAACTCACAACTATCAACAACTTAATCTAAAACAAAAACAAAAACAGACTAAGCAAAAAACTAGAACAGGAACAAAATCAGAGAAATGAAGATCACATGGAGGGTTATCACTGGGGAGGGAGTGGGGAATGGGAGAAAAGGTATAGAAAATAAGAAGCATATGGGAGGGAGGCGGGGAGCATGGGGCGGGGGGCGGGCAGGGTTGGGAATATAAGACAGAAAGCTGTACTTGAACAAGAATTAAATAAAAAATTATTTTTTAAAAAATAATTAATATAAATTTCCCCCTTTTATTGAATTGATTGGGGTGACACTGGCTAACAAAATGATACAATTTTCAGGTGTACAATTCAACAACACGTCATGTGTACATTGTATTGTAAAAAAAAAAGAAAATAAGAAGCATAAATGGTAGTTACAAAAATAGACAGGGGGAGGTTAAGAATAGTGTAGGAAAAGGAGAAGCTAAAGAACATGTATGCATGACCAGCGGACATAAACTAAGTGTGGGTAAAATGTGGGTGGGAGGGGGTTGCAGGGCAAAGGGGAATAAAGCAGGGAAAGTGGGACAATCGTAACAGCATAATGAATAAAAAAATACATTAAGAAAAAAGAGGCAGCTGGCTTTGGATTTCGTCCCCAGCTCCTCCAATTCCAAGCTAACCTGGAGGAATTAAACAAGCTTTACTTTCTTCGTCTGTAATGTGGGGCCAATATTACTTCCCACTTTGCAGCATGGTTGGGGAGATGAGAAATACTGTGTTGACAGTACCAAACAGAGTACTTGGCACTTAGTAAACAACTTCTGGGTTTAGCCTGTGTTTGCAGGCTTCCCTTTCTGTGGGTTTGCCTCTGTGTGGTGTCCTGGATAAAGCACCGGCTTTGGGGCAGCTGGACCAGGGTCTGAGTTTCTGCTCTGCTTCTCACCACCTGTACACTCTGGGGGGAAGTCTTTAATCTTGCAAAGATTGTCCTCATCAGTCAATTGGACATACTAATACTGCTTGCCTTGGAGAGCTGTGGTTAAGGCTGAACAGGCGATTGTGTATAAAATGCTCATATTACAGTGCCTGGTGTATACTAAATACTCAATAAATGTTTGTTATAAATATTAACAAGGATCTGCAGTTTGGAATTCATGAAGGTTAGGGCTACATGTGAAATTATATATATATATATACACACATATACCCGTCCTTCAAAATGTATCAAAGAAATCCAGAAAGTCTAATCAACTTCAGGAACCCCAAGACTGTGCCAAATGCAGACTTATTTGCACTTATCGGGAAAATAAATTTTTAGGGTGCAAAAAGTGTGAAAGAAACCCAGTTCTTTCATCTACTGAAGCCCAGTTCTTTCTGAAATAAACACATAGGTCCAGTATTGGGCAAATGCATAAACTCAAACCTGAGTTACTATGAGCAACTCTAATGCCTGGAGCACAGAGGCAGATGCAGGGGGAATGAACACTGAGTCCAGTGTCCCTGCAAAGCTACTTTCGTCGTCTGTGTCTAACGCAGGAAGAGCTGAAAGCTCAGAGAGATTGCATAACCGGAGTCTCAGAGCTTGGACATGACAGAGCTGGAACTTGAGGGGTCTCACCCCAAAGCTCCACGTTCTCCAGGGCTGCCCCTGCGTAGCCCTGCACAAGAGCTCCCTCCTTTGTATTTTTCAGCTGTCCTCAGACATGGGGCAAAGCAACTGTTCATGTGTGTTTTGTACAGGAGGAAACTGAGGCTCAGAGAGGTTGTGGAACTGCCATGTGCCCACACAGCTGGGGGCAGAGCTGAGGCTCACCAGTCTTAAGCACCCCCGCCCTGCTCTGCACCCAGAAACTGGAGGCTCCAGGAAGACAGAACCCACTTACAGACATGCCTAGTGGGGCACAAAGTAGAGCAGAGCTTATTCAAGAGTCCCTTAAAGAAGTTACATTTTCCGTTATTGCTGTCTTGCTGGCAACACGTGTCATCTTGAGAGGAGACTGAGAGACCCACGGCTGTGTTGTTGCCCCAAAGAACTCACAGAGGGCAGATTTCCCTGAGATGCCAAGACAGCTAGCCTGGGTCTGCGAGTACATATTTCTCACTATAAAGCAAACAAGCCGACTGGCAGAGCACTGTAGGGAAAATGACATCACTGCAGAATTTTAGGGCTAATCATTTAGCTGGATTAGCCCCAAAGTGCTGTGTCTAAACTCAGCATCCCTGCCTCTTTATGTACTCCAGATGAAACACATTAGCAGAAATATGGCAAGGGACACACACAATACTCGGTTCTACACTCTCAGCAGTTTTTGCAAATCTGCAATTAGTCTAAAGGGCCTGGGTAAATTAGGCCTCTTGATAAATGAAGCACCTAGACAGGTCTCAGATTTATTGGAGCCCACTGTCCCGCTGTCCAGGGCCCCCGTCAGCTCCTTGCAGAGTGGGGACTGTGAAGGGGGAAAGGAAAGGGAACCAGTTCAGGCCTGGAATTGCCACCAAATCTTTGAAAAGACTGCTCGAGGCTCCTGCCTCTTTGGCTTTAAAAGTCTGTGCCAGAAACGTAGTAGGTGAAACAGGAAGCCTTTGCCAAAAAGTTTGTGTGAGGCAGAAGAGGCCCGTTCTTCCACAGGGGTGCGGGGAGGCAGTGTTATGTCCCATTCTGGGCCACCCAGCTTCCTCCTGATTCCTGGAGTTGGCGGTGGGTGCTGATGGGCACCCCTGCCTCCCGCCCCGGGGCTCTCACTCTGGTTTCCCCGTGCGCAACCCATTACTTTTCCGAGTTCAGTTTTCCACATGCTTCACACAATAGACCACATGGGCGTTCGGACCATACGGAGAGGTTAAACACATTCCAGAAAAGACCTCCAGCCCCAAATGGATGTGTGTGTGGGTAATGCCTGAAAGCAAACATCCAGGGGCCAGAAGCCTGTCAGGGGCTGTGGCTCAGCTAAAGGGGACATATGGGGAGGGGACGGCCTGGGCCTATTATCCTGATTTATGTCTCTGGATCACGGGAAGCAGTTCGCAGCCATATTGGGGTGACACCTGCTAACTTTGCTGCTGTTGCTGCCGAGGCTGCGGGTGCTGAAGTCAGCTGAACTGGGCCGGCCAAGGGGCCCAGCAGATGTGCAGATGTTTTTGGGGTGGCGAGAGTTATCTTTTTGTTAAGTCTTTCTGATTATTTTTTACAACATTTTCCCTCCTGATTCCTGAAGTAATGCATGTTTTGGAACAGTGTACACATAATCTGAATTTTTTAATTTAAAAAGTAGTAGAGCAATGCTGGTTCACGTAGACAATCTAAAACTGAGGGGGATGTGTGCGTGCATCCCTCTCTCCGTGTCTCTCTTATAGTCTCAGGGTCTCTGTCACTCCTCTCAGGGAGCCAGCAGGGCAGGCTGCGGCCCACTTGCCCCTTGGCTCCATAGCCAGTCAACTACTTCGTCCCTCAATTCCTAGCAGTCCGGGCACACGGTCGACAGGCTAGGGAAGAGCCAGGAGCAGCCCAGGGTGTGAGCCTTCCACGCCCCGTTCAAGAAGTGCCTCCCTAAAGTGCTGCCCACAGCCTGCTGTGATTCAGTGTCTCTGGTCTGCAGATCAGCTGGGCGATTCTCCTGTCAGCCCACATTGATTTTCCTGTAGATTACATTACCTCCCATCACAAAAGAAAGTGTGCTCCTCTCACAGAGGGTCAGGGAGAAGTGAATAGCAAACATTGTCCTGCAGGCAGCTCAGAAATCCCATCACAGGCAGCCTGTGCAGGCAGGGCGCTGACCTCCACCTCCCCACCCCCACGGACATCCTCAGACCTTCCTCTTTGACTCAGTGAAAGTTTCCAGGCTGAGGAGGAGCATCAGATTCAGCTGAGATGACGCAGGACACCAATTACAGATCCCTTTCTCTCCTAAGACCTTGTAAATTACAGAATTAAGAGGGTTTAGATGGGGGAGGGGGAGAGCTGGTGACACCAGATGTGTTCAGAATTTAGAATGTGCTTTCTCATATGTTAAAAAATATCCTTGGAATACCATCAAAGGGACTGAACAATTGTTATTTTTTTTTAGAAGTTGCTTTCAGTATGGATTGGGATCTCGGATCTCTGGCTTGTGTGTGCATGTGTGTGTGTGTGTGGTATCACAGGGGCCTCTCTTGCCATGTTAGGTTGGTGCCAAGTCCACCTTCCGAAACCCTGGCGTGCAGGGAAAGCCTTGCCCCTGTGGGCAGCTTTGGCACAGAGTCCTGGCACCGTGGATGCAGAGAGACGTCAGCACTTTTTCAACAACAAACTAGCAGCAGAAGGCAGGCGCCAATCTCCAAAGTGGGCTTTGTGAGAGAGGTGAGGTCTGTGTCTGGCCGACAATCTGCTTGCAAAGGCTGGACGAGGAAAAGGCACAAGACATTGGAAAAACAAGGCAGCATCTTCTCTTTTAGGGCACTGGGGTAGCCACATATGTATACATCTGCACCCCATTGAGCACGGGTTTATGTGTACCCATGTGAGTGCCACAAAGCATAAGAGCAAACATTTTAATTGATAGGTTAACCAATACTCATTGAGCAACTACCATGTGCTAGCCTTCCATTTATCATGTAAATTTAATCCTCTAAACAAGGTCAATATCATTCCTGTTTTATTGATCAGAAACAGAGCTCTAGAGAGCGCGTGTTGCTCTCCAAGGTGTTACATGGGTGGACTTGTGAACCTCCAAAATGTGTTGAAGTCCTAAGCCCCAGTACCTGTGAATGTGACCTTACATGGAAGTAAGGTCTTTGGAGATGATCATTAGGGTGGGCCCTAATCCAGTGTGACAGATGCCCGAATAAAAAGGGGGAAATTGGACCAGAAGGCAGGTCACTCAAAGACACAGAGAGAAGACAGCCATTTACAAGCCAATGAATGGCAACGATCGCTAGTAAACCACCAGAAGATCAGAGGGCGGCCCGGGCAGATTCTCCCTTCAACCCTCAGAAAAAAGCAACTGCGCCATCTACTTGATCTTGAACTTCTAGCTTCCAGAACTGTGAGAAAATAAATGTATGTTGTTCATGCCACCCAGTCTGTGGCCATCCCAGGAAATGCACCCACGAGGTCACACAGCAGATCGCCGGTATAGGTGGGTGTGTATCCAGGCCACAAGACCTGTCGCACCGCGCGGGCTGCGCACTGCCTTTCTCCCAGAAGAAGTTCCACGGCAGCTGGGCTTGCTCAGGTGGGCTTGGGCTCTTGTAGAGGCTGAAGGTGGAAGCTGTTATCAATCTAGTGTTTTATATTGTATATCCCTTAGCTTGAGAAATCTAAGAACCTGTTAATTTTATAATTATGTTAAGGACCTTAACATGTTTATATCCTTTGACTCATTTCTAGAAGTCTGTTCAAATAAAATAGTAGTAACACAAATACCTATTTATGTAGAACTATTTATCCCAGTACTATTTACATAACAGGTAGAATGCCCCACATCCCAGAAAGGTATGAAATGCCACATTTCTTTATTTTTCAAAGTGAAATTGAGTCTGATTGAAGCCAATACTAACCCAGGGTGGTGAGAAGATTTCTCAATTCCTCCACCTACAGCTGGATTTGAGCACCCTGGCCAAGCCTTCCAGGCCGTGGTGGGCGGGGCCAGTCCCTAAGCCCCACACCAGGCCCTCTCTGAGGTCACCCATGGCCCCAGGCTCAGAGGAGCCACAGTGCCGTAATGCATCAAAGCCCGACCCTTGTTTTTCTTCCCTGTCTTGAGAGGGGCCGGCCTCTTTTCAATATCTGCAGCTCGCAGCCTTCATCCCCCTCCTCGGACAAAGTAGCCTTCAGGTGTCGGGGAACTTCCCTTTACAATACGAAGGGTCATATTCTCCCCCAAAGTCTTTTTCTTTCCATCTGGGAGCAAAGTAAATCCTTTAACATTTCTCTCTCTTTCTCTCTCTCACTCTGTCGGAGAAGGTGTAACTCAGCAGACACCAGGAAGATGTTTCATCTTTTCTCTGTATGAACACGGACAAAAAAAATGAAACAAGAACACCTGATCGTTAAAGGACCAACCTCTACTGCCTATGATACCAATAACTAAATGCTCAATGGTACAGGCTGGTTACATCAGTGATGACCCACACACTTTAGATGTAAAATTTTCATTACCAATAATAGAAGAAAATGTTTACATTGTAATGTGAATGAAAAAGTAGAATGCTGTATTCATTTTCTCTGGTTGCATAACAAATCCCTAGAAATTTAGTCACTTAAAACAACACCCATTTGTTATCTCATGTCAGTTCTGGAGGTTCTGGTTTGAGTTTTCCGCTCAGGGTCTCATAAGACTCAATTTAATATGTTGGCAAGATGTGTTATCATCGGCAGCTGGGGTCTTCTTTTAAGGTCATTCAAGTGTTGGCAGTGTGGTCGTAGGACCAAGGTCCCCATTTCCTTACTGGATGTTAGTGGAGAGCTGCTCTTAACTTCTGGAGGCTTCTGGCACTCTTTCCCACGTGTTTCTACCTTCACAGCACCAAGGGAGGACACCTTTTGCTTCAGATCCTTCTCATGCTTCATCTTTTAGTCTCCAGGAAAAGCCCAGTTTATGCCCTGGCTGGTGTAGCTCAGTGGATTGAGTGTGGGCCTGCGAATCAGAGGACCGCGGTTTGATTCCCAGTCAGGCCACATGCTTGGGTTGCAGGCCAGTTCCTGGCAGGGGACACACGATACATTGTATGTCCCCAGCAGAGGCAACCATACATTGATATTTCTCTCCCTCTCTCCTTCCCTTCCCCTCTGAAGATAAATAAAATCTTTAAAAAAAAAAAGCCCAGTTTCTTTTAAGGCTCACCTGATCAGGTCAGGCCCACCTGAGATAACCTTTACTTAGTCAGCTGTGCCAGGAAACATAACCTAACCAAGGGACTAATATCCCCTTATATTTACACATTCCTCCTGCCCACACTCAAGGTGGGGAGGAAATTAACCACAAGTGTAGGACACTGGAGGGTCACCTTCGAACTGTGTCTTATCGATGTCAGCAGTATAAATGGCAAGATCTCAGCCATGTAACATTTATGGGCTCAGAAAACACTGGGGTGACATAAACCTCAATGCTAATAAGATCTTTCTGTGGGGTAGGGTTATGGATGCTTCTGTTTTTCTTTACGTTTTTCTGTGTTTTCCAAGCATTTTATAATTAGCATATGTATTAGTTTTATAATCAGGGGAAACCCCCACATTATTTAGATAATGAAACAACTGGCCTCATTCTAAAACAGTCATGCATGAATAACAAGTACTTGACATGTGGCATTCAGCTGTGTGGCTGAGTGGTTTCATTCAATTTATTTCTTTCGTTTGTTCAGTAGCCGAGGATGGTGGTGCAGGCCGTCTGCATTTTCTACAGGAGGGTGTGGTGATGGGGACACTCCATCCAGAATCTTCTTGGAATAGCTTCATACTTTTCAGCAAAAAGTGGCATTTCTGTTTGTAATTACTCCTGGGAAAAAAATACCAAAGGCAAGCTGCTCAGACTGATTGAGAAATACTTTGCAACTTCTATTTCTCCACCACTACCCCAATACTTTGAAAATGTTTAGGTTTTGAAATTTCCCATTATCTTTGTTAGCAGAAAATACCAGCTTCTCATAAATAACCAAAATGTAGCAACAGAACTCTTGGCTTAAATTCACTTTTCAGCCTGACATGTTGGAAAGAGCCTAATGCCAAAGCTCTCTCTCGACACAGAAGTGCGGGCCTGGGAGACCCAGCAACACAAATGAACCAGAAAGCCTTATGGTGGAGATCCCGTTCGCTAACATTAGAACGAGGAATTGCTCAAGGAGGACAATCTCGACATGTGGCAGCGTCCCCAGGGGCATATTGCCTGGCCATCTCCCGCATTCTGTGCCAGTGACAACTCCGGGGCTCGAATCAAAAATGAAAAGACTGTGAAATCAATGGGGTTGTGCGGAAAACCAGACAAGGCTGCCCAGAACCAGAGGTGATGTTGGCATGGCTTGTCTGTGGGGTGGCCTCCCCTTCTCCTCCTCTGCCAGCCCCTCCCTCCACCCCTGCTCAAGTGCTGGCCCTGGGGTCCCACCGGCTCTCAGTCAGAAACATTTAGGGTGTTGGTTTGTTGTGGATGCTCTCAAGGGTGCTTGCGTTTTAATGTGGAGTCGGAACAGGTGGAAAAGTCTTAAAAGAAGGAGGAAGAGTTTGCTGACAGTGGAAGGACCAGGGAGGCCCTACTCCTTGTCCTCCAAGTCATCTCCTGCCAACAGTCTGCACAGTTACTGTGTGGTTTTTGCACAGTGTTGTCCTGGCTCAGGGACAGGCCCCCAGGATTCTCCAACTTGTCAGCCTTAACGAGGAGTGGCACCCAAAGGCGGCCCTCTGAGGCGCCCCGATGAAGGGGGAAGAAGCTCTTCTTTGGGGGATTGGATGTGGCTGAAACTGAGTCACTGTTAATTTTAAAAACTGATCAGTTTTGAATACATACAACCTTATAAATTACGAAGCATAAGAAACCAGTGGATAACCATGAAACTGCTACCTAAGTGCAGATAAGGAACCCTGGTGCCCTTTCTCACATCAGCCCCTTCCCATCCTCCCTCCCTCTCACTGGGCCAGTGGCCACTATCTGAAAGCTGCTTTTATCATTTTTAAGTCCCTTATCCCTGCTTCTTCATTATAGTTTTAGCCAATAGCCACACGTTACTCAGTTTTGCTCTCTGCTTCATCTTCACGTCAGTGCTCTCATGCTGCATGCGCGCTTCTGTGACTTGCTGTTGTTATTCCACATCAGGCGTTTGTGCTTCGGCCGTGCAGGCCTGCAGCTTTGGTTCATCCATCCTTGCTCCATTGTACTCCATCGCGTGAATGTACCAGAAGTTATCATCTGGCCCCTTATTAATGGAGCAGCTTTAGCTTTTAAATCGTTTCATTCACCACAGGATTTAGGGTGGTGTTTACTCAAATAGGGGTAAAGATGAGGTCTGGTCGGGTAGGACTAGCTGTTTAGGCAGAAGAAAGTAAGAAATATTTTGAGGTACCAGGTGTGATTCCAACTCGCCCAGCAGTTTCCTGAGAATATTATTTCACCATCCTCAGAAACACATTTTTCATAAAACAAAAGAGTTGGATGAATTTTGGGTTTCCGTCCAAGGCAACCCCTTTAAATCAATGAGCTGTTCGCTCACTCAACACATAGCGAGCACCTGCTTTTTGCTCTGTTGCTAAAATTTAGTAGGAACCAAAACAGATATGTTCTTTGCCATCACGGAGCTCTCAGACTCAGAAGGTGTTAGAGGAAAGAGGAGTAGGCCAAAACTAAGTTGTCATTGCGTTTTTAAATCACCCAGACATAACCACCTTTAGTGTTGGGAACAACATAGAGAGACAGACCTTTTTACCAGTGAATGGAATAATAGGAACAACGATAATAGCTCACGCTCATTGAACTTTTACTATGTTAAGGTGGCTTTTCAGACTGCGAACTGCAGTAGGTACTGTGCGGGAGCACACGGGGGCGGGGATGCAGAGCGGGAGAGGGCTGCTTAGGACGGAGTGGGCGGGAAGGCCGCCCCGAGGGTAGGCCTGCAAGCTCAGAGGAGCCAGCCGCACTGGCATGAGGAAGAGCGTTCCAGACGCAGTGAGCTGCACGTGCAAGTCCATGAGCTGTACTCCAGGTAGCACAAGAACTTCCTATGTTCCAAAGCCTGCAGCCATTGTGTGAGGGAGCGTGGCTCCAGGGGAGTCCCCGACGCATCTGCGATGAGGGTTTTGACTTTATTCTATGTGTAAAGGGAAGGTGTTGCAAGCGTTTGTCGGCAGGGGAGTGGCATGGCCAGACCTGTGTTTTTAGAAAGAGTACTGTGACTGGTGTGAAGAAAATGACGGAGGCGGCTGGCCTGGAAAGAGGCTGGGGGGCGGGGGGGGGGGGTCAGTGACAGGGTTCCCAGACTGCAGAAGCTGAGGTGAAGAGGAGGGAGACGGGAATGTGCTGGGCTCCTTGATAGTGTGGAGCCCAGAAAGAGGCATCGTCACAATTTGTTTTTAATGAGAAACACAGTCCACATCAGGGATCAAAGGGGAAATAATCAGACTCTAATTCACTTCACTAAAGAAGAGAAAGTTCAGAAACGAGAGGGTTGGGCAGGTGAGGAAGAGGTAGTCATGGAACTGTGCAGAGCCTGCTTGCATCTCCCGCCCTCCTTCCCTCCCATCTTCTAATTGTTTCATCCTCAGAGCCTCTTTAAAAATCTGTTTGGCTTGAAGATGACCTTTTCTACCAGATGCAGCAGACAGGAACCACTCCCCTGTCTTCCAGAGGAGAGAGGGCACCCTCCCCCGGCCCACAGCACACCTAGGCGGTGACTGCGGTCCCCACCAGCACCTCCCACTCCTCCCAGTCCTTCCTACTGGAAGTGCTGGGACGCTGCTTTGTCAGACTCAGCCTTGGCATAGACTTTACATCTCCCTAACAATATACTGCCCACTTAAAGTACCATAAAACATGACCGAATGGGGACTCTCCGTGTCTGTTTAGTATGCTTTAAAATTCTTTAATTTGCTGTACCACAATAACTTGCACTTTAATAAAAGCAATCTCTCGTCTTAATAGCCACACAATAAAGACTTATTTATAAGAGGCGGTGTGCAGGCCCGAGCCATCCAGGTGTGCCCCAGATTCCAAGCCCTCGGAGGTCTGCAGGGACGGCGGGGACCGAAGAGCCCCCCTCCCCCACACTGCCATTGCGCAGCGTCCCAGCTCGAGGGCTGCAGTCAGCCCCAGGCTTCGGGCCCTGCACAGCACGCTCTCGGCGCGCTGATTTATTCCAGTATTACATTTAATTGTTTCCTTCTTGTTGAAGCCCTAACATGCGATGCTTGTAAATCTGACCCGAATCCTCCATATGGCGCTCTGGTTTTCCATTTTCAAATGCATTCGCCCTGGAATAATGACTGTGGTATAACTCAATTTGAGTTCTGCTGCTGGGGACTTTATTACATAATGCTTTCTAATTGACCCTCATAGTTTAATAAGACAGAACATTTCACCAGAACATTGACAAAAGTTATTAATTTTCACTTCAGCAGAGACCCATGTCCCAATTAAATCCCCTGAGAATGCCTGACTGACTGACTGACCTCATTATGGCTAATGCTTATTAGTCCTTCCAAGAGGATAGCATCACACACTGTTAAAATGCCTAAATGAGCACATACAACCGTCCAATGTGATTACAATTTACATACATGACTACTTTTACTCCCCTAATCTTTGTCTGGTGCAGTGAATGTGGTGTGCCACTGTCATACCTCGGGATCAGCGGGTCGGGATTTGGAAGGTGCCGCGAAAATGCCCAGCGAGTGTACTGTGCTATCCCAGGTAAGTTAGGTGTGCCTTTCAGGGACACGTTCAAGGGTGGGGGCGTCTTTCAGTGTGGAAAGGGACTTGGGCCCAGTCCTCCTTTAATATGGAATAACTAGTACTCATTTGGTGTTTTCTGTTTCGTTTTGTTTTTTAGACAATTTGGAAGGAAGGAAGGACAAATGAACTAGAGAGAAAGAAAGAAAAACTATCATCAGCAGCAGCCAACAATTATTCCAGCCTTCCTGCTTGGGTAGCTCATACTCCCGGAAGTGGATTTTTCTTCCCTAGGTCTAGGTGTATTTATGTGCACATTTTCTCTCGGCTTTCATTCCACAGGACACGGTGGGGAGCAGCTTGTAGTCACCACACCTGCCTTGTTTCGTCAGCCGCCCTGTTTCGCCAAGGACAGGACCACCAACTCTATCCAGTCCCCTCTGTGGGAGGATCAGCTGGCCGGTCCGTCAGGTGAAAGATGCACACTTGCCCGTGCTGGTAAAATTGAAGGCTTGGAGTGGTGAGAAATTGAAAGCAAAGAAGCTTCACAGTATCTGAGGCTTCAGGTTGTTATTTGACCTTTCTTTTCCTGGTCTACAAAACAGTGTTTATCTTTGAGGCAGTCTGACCACGACTGAGTGTCGGCTTTTCCTGTGCATTGTACTCATTCCCCCTGGGCTCTGTGATTTGACACATGACAACAATCTAACAGCGGAGATCAAACTTCTCCTCAGACTCTCTGCAATGTGACAAGTAATGTGTATTGACACAGCAAAGTGCACTCTGGAAATATGAGTGGTTGGGCGTGCACCCGGCCTCCTTGCTCAGCTAGAGATATCTTAAATCATAGGCTTCAGTTGCCCACAAAGATAAAGCCCAAATTTAAATAATGATAACCAGCTGGAAGCTGTAATTCATTGAAATCTTCTCCCCTCCCCCTTTCTCTCTTTCTCTCCCCGCTTTGGGTAGTGTCATATGGAAAGCAGGAATTTGTAGGAAAAACAATAGTAAAAACAGCAAAAGAAAAAGGCAAAGACAAAAGAAATTAAACTGAACTTCCCCAGGGTACACATGAAAGTGCTACACATTCTTCTCAATCCCCTATCCCACAAGTGTATCCGGGCCCTCCCTGTATCAGGCCCCATGGACGAGGGCCCCGCCCCCGTGAAGCTTAGCGTCCAATAGGCAATACTGTCAAAACTGAAATGCAGCCATATAGACTGATCACTTCAGCTGATGACAAAGGTCATGGGAACCCAAAGAAGGGCATTTAACCCATATTTGGGGGTGGGTGGGGATTAAAGTAGTCCTAGAAGGGCTTCCTAGAGAAGGAAACACATAATTGAGCCCCAAATGGTTAAGTAGGAGATAGCTGAGCAAATCGGGGAGGAGAGGTTGAGCTCCAGCATCAGTTCTTTCTCTCCTTCATTCTTTAAACCAGTGAGCACTTCCGCCTACTCTATGCAGTGTGCTGTTCAGGCTCTCTTTCTGCACCTGATGCTGAAGAGTGCCTCCTGGTGGTAACCCAAGATGCGGCAGCCTCTTCAATGAGAAGATTCAAGGGGGTGTCAGGGAATGGAGTGTCCTCATTATGCTTTTGTGGAGTAAATGATTGAGAGAATGCACACTGTGGAAAAGTGAACTCATTCACCCCCAGAGAGGAACGTCAAAAACACCACTGTCTGAGAAGAATCATCAACCCGCAATGTCAGCTGACGGGGAGGAAATCTTTATTTTGAAGAGAGGAGGTGTTGGTTCGGAGATGTTGCTGAAGAGATGGCTGCTAAGCTCTGAGTGTGGTTTTGGTGTTTCGACCTCATCGCGCCTCCTTCTCTCTGTTGGGCCCTCCTGCTGCTGTGCTGCAGCGACCTCAGATGGCTCTCAAGAGCCAGTCGTGCCTCTTTCCAACTCCAGGTTCAGCTGCATCATGCTGGTAGCTTGACTGTGGTCGTGCTGGGAATAGTTATACCACAGGAACTGGTAAACGCCACAAGCCAGAGCGTGCCTTCCCCAGCCACCCCCACCCCCAGGGAGCCTGTTGTTAAACACCCATCAGGACCCCACTGTCTGTACTCAAGAATTGCTAGCTTTATGGAAAAACATGGCATTGCCGTTATCAGAAGTCTGACAAGCGCTCAATACCATGACAAATCTCCAGCAAAACTCAGCTGGCTACATGTCTGGGGACCCTGCCTTCCACACCGAGCAGTCTTAGGACCTTTTTGATCATGGTGTCTGTAGAGAGAGAAAGAGAGACTTCTAAGTCTGTTTAGAAGATTCCGAGTGAGCTTCCTGAAGCAACTGCACAGATGAACTATTGAAATGAGTAAGCTGGGAGGCTGTCAGGCTGCTGTGCTGTGAGGGGGAAGTCCTGCCGTCTAGGGTAGGCTGAGTTTGAGGGGCTTGACATGAGACGGGGCATCCTGTGGGCAGCTGGGAAGGCCGGCTGGCTTTCAGAAGAGAGGCCGACAGAGTTCTGAAGCAGAGCGCTAGAAGTTATTAGTGAAGAGAGGGTGGCTAAGTCCATGGGGGTGGATGGGATCACTTTGGAAATGGATGTGTGGTAAGAAGAGAAGTGAGGGGGGAATTCTGGGAGCACTGGCAGGCAGGCCACCGAAGGGCCTCAGGGGAGGGCACAGGAGGGGGTGGGGAAGAGCGAGGGAAGGGTTGCAAGAGAGGTGCAAGGAGGATTCACCGGGGCGGGGTCCCAGGAGCCAAGGGCAGAGACAGGTTTTAGAAAGAAAGAGCAGTCCTCCGCAATAGAGTTGTCACGTCGGATGAGGGATGAAAATTAGCCTATGGATTCGGCAATTAGAATGTCAGTTTTTCTACTGAAACTGCTCCAGCTGAGGTCACTAATGAAGCCAGAGAAATAGAGTGATTTTCCCAAAGTGGACTCCTTAGTGACGAGTCTAGCATTAGAAATCGAGGTGCGTGCCCCCCATTAAGTTCTCTTTCTCTTCTGTTACACGTGTATTTAGGCCGCCCCAAATCACAGAACTATGTTTTCACTTTAGAAGAGCAGCTTTGGGGGGTAATTTATGGTCAGATGCAAACAACTTCCAGCTGTCTTTATTAAGTAAGGTTTAAGGAGATTGATTTCATCCTCAAATTAAAGTATCTTTGTAACTCACATTCTGATGTGCTAAGATCTCCTAATAAAGAAGGAAGCAAGTTGTGGAGAGGAGGATAGTCGGGACAAGCATCGCCCCCTCCCCTCCCCTGCAAGCCACCCCTGGCTCTCGGCCTGGCTGGAGACCGACCTTCATTTCTCACTCCACGCCTGCCCCACAGCAAGAGGTCAGAAGGTCAGGAGTCTGGGCGTTCACTGGCGTACAAATGCTGCTTCTCTAACCTCAGGTGAAGAGGAGCCCTCTCAGGCACAGGCCCGTCCTGAGTGGACCTCCTGTATCCATCGTGAAGACCAGAAACACCTAGGTACATGTCCCCAGCAGGTGTTATTTTAGCCAAGGGTTCTGGCTCCATTTCCAGTGCAAGGCATGTGAAGGTCACAGAATGTATAAAAGCCATTTCTGGGAGCGTGAGAGACCTGGGGTTCAGAGGGAAGCAAGGGAGTCCATTTTGAAAATCTTGAGGCTGAGCTGAGTCCGAATTTCTTGTCTTTGTGGCCGAGAGCAGAGGTCAGAAAAGTGAAACTTTGAGGCACAGAGGTGTCGCAACCTCGGTGTATTTAAACCACCAGATCCCCCAGGCGATCCTGTGCCTCTCAGTACCGAGGTTAGAACATCAGGTGTGCTGGCAGAAACCGTCTTACAAAACATTCTGTCCCTGAGAACAGAAAGTAAATCAAATAAAACCCCCAAGGCTGTGAAACCCTCCCATCGCCACCCCTGCCCCAGGATGACAGGGGGTGAATCAGGGGCTTGGATATATAGCTGGCGGTTGGCAGGGAAACCTGGTGGGTTTGCTGAGGGGGGCACTGCCATCCATAAAGGAAATGCGGTCTAAACAGAGCAAGAGGTTTTTGTTGTTGCCGCTTTCCCCGAGCAAACGAACGCCGATGTTCTCTCCCATGGAAGAAAGCTGCTACAGATCTGGAGACAATTTTTCTATGATGGACAAGGCAGTGAGGGCTTCTGGCTGATTAAAGGAAGTAGCTACCATTCACCATCTCTCAGAAGAGAGAGCATAAAGAAGGAAATGCAGCCAAAATAAACAGATGGCTGGATCGGGTGGGGGAGGCTGTCATGAGCAGACACACAGGTAGCACGGGCCCCAGGCAACCACACAAAACCATTAAGAGGAGCCAAAACTCAGCAAAGAGTTCTAGAACCCTGGGAAACTGCATGTGCTCCGCCTCAGGGGGAGGTCGCCCTGGCATTGTCACTGATCCAAAGGTACTGAGTTTGCACGAGCAGGCGCTACCCAGCAAGCAAGCAATCCTGGTCATTGGGGAGGACTGAGGAAAGATGGGACTGGGAGTGAAGGGAGAAGTGAGCAAAGTCAGCATAAACTCAGGGCCCGTCCAGTGCTTGGAAGATCGAGCGGCAGCTGGTGTGACATGCCAAATGGCAGGCCAGTTTCTGAATCCATTCAGAGCCACTGAGGCAACTCTGCAAAATGACAACACCTTCTAGGTAACAGGCAGTAAGACACAATTCTACCTTTGAGGACCTTGTGGTCTGGAGAGTAGAATGTTTTTAAATAGATTAAGTACATCACAATGTCGTGGTTATGAACAGAGACCTAAAGGGATTATGAGGGCAGGAGCTGTCAGGGAAGGCTTCAGAGAGGAGGCAACATGCAAGCCAGGTAATGAAGACTGAGCAAGCAATGACTGAGTCAAGAAGGAAAACTTGCACCAGAAAGCTGTAGCTGGCGAAGTTAGTTAAGGCTCAGGTTACACAGCCAAAAATCTAGTTAAACTAGTTGAACTTCAGAGGGGTGTTACTACAGAAGTACAACAGAGAGTTTTGCAGAAGAATAAGAGGAAATAAGTGCTGTTGGACTTCACGAAGCCGGCACTAGGAGATCACGAGCTGATGTAAATCCCCACGTGGGCTCAAGGACTGCGGCTGCACTGTGTACCTGCCCTGCTCCTCTTTCTGCCTGTCTTTCGGAGTCCATCTCTCTCTGTTTCCTTGTGTTCTCGGAATTCTACACCTTTGCCTCACAGGGGGCCCTGGTTCGCTCTCATATCAACCTCAGGGGCAATTCTCCATGACCTTTCAGGTTAAGTGCCTATCATCCTGTGGGTCCACCTGACTCAGTCTCTCAGCGTTCTCATTCCAAAGCCCATGACAGAGAGTCCCATTGGCCCAGATTAATGTCTACTTGTGGATTGATCCCTGGGAGTCCAAGGGAGCATTGCTATAAAAAATGATTTATAGTGTCACCCTTTGGAGGTGTGAGTGGGTGTGCATAGAGAGGTGATGACTGGCATATGTACTACGGTGAGTTCACTCATTTAAACGCTGCGTAAGTACCAGAAATCTGCCGTAAATACCCAGGATGGACTATTGGCTTCTCCTCTGTGCTCCTGTTACCCCCACTGCTAACCCTCATCTTAACACCAAAACCGTTATCATTAAAATTTATCTTCATGTGGACCCCTTCCTCACCAGAATGTAAATTCTAAAATGAGGGTAAAAACTTGAATCGTGTTTCTCACTGTAGTTCTAGAAGACAGCACAGCGCCTGGCCTGTGTAAGGCTAAGTACACTTCACATCGATTGTCATATTCGCCATCACCTTCATCCTCTACTTTTCATTCACTGCAGTCACCTGCTACCTGCAGCTTCCCGTGGCGGGAGGGACACCGAGTGGGGACACTGTTTAAGTTGATAACCGAGAATAGAGTTTCTACTGGACCACGGCAGAACCGGGCCCTGCTTGGATCCCAAGTCCGCACATGTGCAGTGGGACTCCTTAACTGTGACTACTGTGGTATGTTCATCCTAAGTCCTTTTGCAGGTGACTGAGAAGTGCTTGCAGGAGGCCTTACTCTAAGGAGATGGAATTGAATAGACAATGTTGCCTCAGTGTCAAAGGGGCAGACATTGTCTGCATTTACCTGGCCCAAATGCACAGATAGACTCCTGTCTGAGAGTCAGGGAAGGGGAGTGGGAAACAAAAATGATACCCCTCCTTCCCTAAAAGCTCTGTAAGACCAAGGCACCTGTGGACAAAGTGTAATTGGGAAGGAAGCCATCTTCTACCCAAACACAGTCTGGCTTTGAGATACCGAGAGCGGCCGTCTTGGCCACAGCAGAACGAGTGTCTGGCAGCAGCTAGATAACGATGGCACCAGTCAGTGTCACAATACGCAGCAAAGGAGGCAGCAGTGCCCGGCCTTAGCAGCAGTGCCTGTGGCCAGAGAGGCATCCAGAAGGTAGACAGTGGCTAAGGGCCCCAGCAGGATCCCATCCACACCTGACTGGCCTTGTCGGTGGGCACACAGGATGCACCCGATTACCTGGGCAAGCCCTTGGTGGGAGTTCAGATCCTGCCAGTGTGTGCAGAATACCACCATAAAGCATTCCCCTTATACCCACAGGCAGCTTGACTCGGGAAAACTCGAGCAACATGTAACTTGAGGCACCTCCCTCCCTCTTGACCTGCAGCCCAGTGTCTGGGGGAGCTGCTCATTCCAGCAGGAATCAGGACTCTCTTAGAAGGACATGCAGGATATCCAGAAGGAACAAAAGTTGTCAGCTCCTACCGAGAAAATCCAAGGGCACTAAGAGATTGGAAAGAACAGCCACCAATGGAAGAGTGTAATCAGAGAGGCATGAATAGAAGCTGCCCAAAGAAAATGCATGCTCCCTAGCAACATGAAGCACTGAAAATAGGCCAAACAAATAGCTCTGTAAAGGATGTGCTAGTGCAAGGGGAAGTAATCAAAACTAGGAAAGCGAGAAAGTATGAAAAAAAAATCCAACAGCGATTCAGCTAGAGAAATTATAGTACAAAGTTAAGAAAGTGCAAAAACACGATAAGGAAAGCAAAGGTGAGGAATGAAAAGAAGATTGAGAGAGAGGCTAAGATAAATAATAAGGCATTTTTCAAGTACAGAAGGAGCAAGAGGTCAGTACAAGAGTCAATAGGGCCTCTAAAAGCTGGCAGAGGTAATTTATTGACAGAACAGGAAGACATAGCTAAAAATATTAAAAGGCTTTTTTCTTTCCCCTCCCTGCCTCTCTTTTCACACAGGAAGATGGGGACATATGCCAGAGCAGACATAAATTTCCCAGGAGTGGAAAAAAGACATATTGAAGGAAATCAGGATCGTGTCAGCACAGGTGATCAAGAAATTAGGACGTCAAAAAAATTGCGGAAAGTCTAGAGCCAGACCAGAGCCTCCTGGAATGAGGGACTCGGAGGCCGGGCAGGTCCAAGGCCAGGGGACAGAGGGTGGGCGAGGGTTTGCGGCATGGGAGGCAGTTTCAGGCTATGCCTTTAAGCCTATCTTATAGTTGCTTTTTAATCTCTGATAGATGGAACAGATTCAGGTTTGATCAGGACTTTTATGCTCCAAACTCTGGGCATCTAATGATCCCTGATGGGTGCTCGTTTTTAAGAGTACCCAGCATGACCCAAGTTGGGGGCAGAAGTTCATTTTCTTTCCCTTAAGACCCCAGACCAGAGGCACAAGACCTGGGCTGTGAATATGGGGCAAAAATGAAGACCCGTGGATTTGCTTCTCTGTTTAAAATCATCAGCCTTATTTGAAATGTATTCTGTTACATTCCCGACCTGTAGTGATTTTGATTGGGTCATGGAGCCATTAAAGACACAAACTTCATTCTTGTACTTCCAAAGATGTTGTTGCTGAGAGAAACTAGAAGTGGAACCAGGAGATACTATGGCTTTGTCCCTAATACACTAGTCCAAGGGGAGGGAAGTCAAATTTAATGTCGCCGCTGCTGACTGAGAACCTTGTAGTCTCAAGGTATCACCGAAACAAATACTACCCAGTCCTCGTCCTTCACAAACTCATGGCCTCTACTCCAAATCTCACTATTTCAAAATGCTGGTCAAGAGATAAGCCTTTTTGGCGATTCACAGCAAGAAATAAAGCAGAAGTGATCACACTTCGTCTAGGATTACTAGACACTCGCAGATGAACATTTTTTTCAAGTCTTTGAGCCTTCGGGTATTCGCTAGGGCATGCACTGGAGTCTAGGATGGAGTGACACAGGGCGAGAAAACAGCGGTGCACTCAGGCGGCCCTGCACGAAAGCCCGGCTTGTCTGCTCACTAGCTAAGCAATCTTGATGAGCTATTTAGTGTCTCCGTTTCCTCGTCTGTAAAGTGGATCTAACAAAGCTTTCCTTGTGGAGTTGCTACCACAACAAAATGGGAGCTTGGCTCTTGCAGGTGCACCATAATGACGCCTTTCTCCTTTTAATTGGAGAAATTAAAAATGAGGCAGCTAAATGATTAAAATGTGTTGGTATCTTCCTGATAATACCAGCTTGACATTTTAAAACAGATACCCACAATCTGTTTTATGTCTCCCCCTTTTCATAGAGGACAGCTCCTTGTTTTACAGTGCAGTCCTATGATTTCCCTGGTCAGAGGCACCTGAGCCAGCCCGGTAGGTAACTATAGGTCTCAGTGACAGAACAAGCCCCGCCCCGCTCGTATTGCAGGAAATAGCCCTCCTAAAATCCTCCTCATTTGGTTCTGGAGTTTCTAAGTTTAGTCACGGCGAAGTTCACTGAGGGCCTGCTGTGTGCTACTGAGAATAAAGTGGTGACAAACAGAGGTAGGCCCTGGCCTCATGGAAGCTGGGCTTGCACTGCAGAGTCACATCACACAGATGCCTCTTTGGCATCGTTTGCCTCTTTGCAATCATCTGACTGCATCGCCTTGCAAGTGTGTTGGTAGTGGTTCTGCCGGAACCCGAAATAGGGAACTTGTCCTAGGCAGGGAGGTCAGACTGAGGTACCGTGAGCTGAGTGGGAGGCCCGACACGACTGAAGGGGGAAGGAGGTGCAGTCTGGGTAGAAGAACAAAGGAGGCAAATACCCATGGCGGGAGTGAAGACAGAGGCAGGGTTCCCAGTATGAAGGACCTGGTGTCAGTGGTAAGGAGTTTGGTACTTACCAGCAATGAAGACCTTCTCCAGAGGTTTGTGTAGGGAAGCAATATGATTAGATTAGCATTTGGGAACAACCACTGATGTTGGAACCTGGAGAGGAGATGGGTAAACCTATCAGAGGGAATTGCAGGTGTCCTGAGAAGAGTGAATGGTAGCCTGGACAGGGTGCTGGTAGAAGTTGACGGGAAGAATTTGATAGATTTTTAGGTACATTCAGGAGATAAAATCAACAGAGGCTTAAAGATGGCTTGTATCAAGTCAGGGTGGGGTGGTGAAGGGGATGGCATGTTGAAAGGGAAGGAGAGTCTAGGGAGATTGCTCAGTGTCTACCTTGTGAAACAGATAGGGATGGGAGGCAGGTGAGCTTGGAACCACCGAGAGGCATCTGGTCTTTGGGACATGGGAGGACCATGAATTCTGTTTTGGGTATTGACCTTGAGGCTGTCTTTGGGAAATTCAAGAAGAATGAAGAGCGATTTAGATGTGTGGGTCTGGAGCTCAGAGAAGTCTGCCTGGAACCATGAGTTTTATTATCAGGGGAGGTCTTTGGAACAGACCCTGAGATGAGGGGTAGTGTGCAAGTTCCCTGATGAGGTTGTGCTCCAGGAAGCATAGGAAGGGAAGAACAGGTGAGCAGGTGAGCCTGCATGTGACCTTGGGCAAATCCTTGAAGAAGACAGGCAACAGCCTGATCTCCGAGGGGAATTCTGAGAAAGTTAAACTTCATAGCTTCCCCAACCCACGGAGAAGAAAGCTCACTGGTTGGGGATACAAACCCCAGGCATTTCCCACTCTTTGCCTCACAGGGCAGTAGTCTCCACCCCTCCTCCAGAAGCTGCAGGTTCCGTGAGAGCAAACCACAGCCAGCAAAGGGTGGGGTGGGACACAGAAACTCTAAAATGGGACCTAAGGCCCACAGGGGAAACAGTGACATGTCACTATTGGGGTGGGCAAGATAGCCTCAGGAAAGCGAGAAGGGGTGATGGTCAAGTCCCCTGTGCTGAGGAACTCCAAGGTCACTCACTGCCTGGTTAGAAACTTACACGGGAGAGTGAGACTGGAGAGCAAGAAGGACCTACAAAGAAAGGGGCAGTGCAAGTGTTATTTTCCCCATTTTATTATTATTTTTATCTTTTAAAGATTTTGTTTACTTATTTTTAGACACTGGAAGGGAAGGAGAAAGAGAGAGAAACATCAATGTGTGGTTGCCTCTTGTGCACCCTCTACTGGGAACCTGGCCTGCAACCCAGGCAGGTGCCCTGACTGGTAACGGAACCAGTAACCCATTGCTTCACAGGCTGGTACTCAATCCACTGAGCCAGGGCTATTTTCCCCATTTCAAAGATGAGAAAATCCAGGCTTGGAGAGGTTAAGTGACCATGAGCTTAATGGGAGAGTTAGCACTTGAACGCAGGTCTCCAGATTAAGTTCTTTCAAATGCATTCAGGGAAGGCTTCTGAGTACGCAGGGGCCCCAGTCATCCCAGTAGGGAGCTGGTCCTCTTCTGAAGAAGTTTACAGGTGCTCGTGGTTGAACACTTGCCTCGTCAGACTCTCAGAACCAGGGAATTGAGAGGGGAAGCAAGCTCCTTTTCCAGTGAATCTAAGAATGTCTTGTTTTGGAGAGTGTGTCATTCAAGGCCTCGGGATTATGACTTTGCAGATGTGAGGAGGGGGACACGGGGTGCAGAGGTTTAAACACTGAGCCCAAGGTCTTAGCTTCAAATAGCTAGCCACTGGGCACTGGGGAGTGGGCCCTGGAGCCACCCCCAGCTACATCCCAGGAGGGACAAAGGTGCCCATGAGGAGGGCTTAGGGGTGATCGTGCAGAGTCTCAGCGGCCCAGAGCACAGGCCTAGCTACGCAGTGCACGGGGGCTCTGAATTTACTTTGCCCCTCCAGGGAAGCCGCTGTTGACTCTGTCCGTTAAGCAGGCTGGCTAATGTCTGCTGACCTCAGGTTCTGTCTCCCCTGAGGAAGTCCCATCGCCTCAGAGATTGGCAGTGGTTAGCTCCCAGAGATTAGCTCCCAGGGCTTCCCCAGTCCACAGGGAGCGTGTGTGGGGTAGTGGGCTCTGGGCTGGGACTCGGGGACCTGCCTGTGGGACACAGAGCATGACCCTCTGTTTGCTGAGTCTCCGGCATAAAGAGCAGTGAGGAAAATTGGAAGTAATAATACCTGCCCCCTGAATTGCCTGGGATTAATTAGGAGAGTGATAATGCACAGCGTGTGTCTAGGATGAAAATGAGTTATCGTCTTGTTATTAATATAGCTGGATGGATAATTGGTTAGTATAAAACAAGGCCACTTCTCAATAAGCCAGAGGTCATTAGGTGCCCTCCTAGGGTGACTTAAGGGACTAGCCTATGGGTGCATTTGTGGGGGATTCCCACTGACTTATTGAAGGGTGAGAGTCAGCAAAGCAAAGCTGTTTTGCCCAGTTTCGTAAATAAAGTGCAAAGACCCAGCACGATAACCTGTTTATTTTTTTCCTTAAAGAAAATATTTTCCATAGATCCGGACAGTAACATTCAAAGTAAAAAAGGGGGTGGGGAAGACGAAACCTAAAACCTATGTAAATTGGAAGCAAACTAGTGTTCATTTCCTGTGGAGGAATTTTATATTTTTTAATGGAGTTACTGTGGCTTTTTATTTCAGTATGAGGTGAAGAGTCAAAGCACGAGGATTTAAGGCTTCCAAGTGTGTGTCGTTATAGGAACAGATCCTTAAATTTGCCAGCATGCCCCAGGCACTGCTCCTGCATAACTAATGTCTCCCTGCCGGCCCAGGGCTGAGGGCCCTTTGACTCCCCTGGAAGTTATGCAGGGATAAGGGGAGTGTCAGGAATGCAGGATTAGGCCCCATAATTGAGGCTGTCATTAGCTGAAGAGGCAGGCGGGTTTGTGAGCCTTTCCAAGTTTGCATTTATTATGGCAGGAAGATATGGCTCCTTTGGTATAAAGGGGGTAGGAGGGATTTCTGCAAGTCGGCAATATTTTCTTCTCTCCCTTTTTCTAAGTTGGCTGGTTCTGTAACATTCATTATGCTCTCCTTAATAGATCCCAGAAATGCTGAAATAGTCCTTTAGAGGAAGCATTCACTTGAAACAACAAAAGATTAGAGAGACCTTAAAAATGTTGGATTTTCTTTACCTTTTGAGGAAGGCCAGCTGGAACCTCCTGAAATTATTCCTATTCAGTGTGCAGGCCACAAACAGTACCGAGGGTGAAGATGAAATATTATTTCTGAAAGTCACACGTGGACACAGCAATGCCATTTAACCGGACACTCCTTAACTGGATGGTGCGGATGGAGACCGCGGCCAAGGCTGAGGATTCTGTCGCCGCATCAACGGGCCGGAAGAGTCTTAAAGAGGACAAATGGCCTGTGATCGTTCTTGCACATACATGCAGTGACACTCTAAGTATAACTGTTCTTTTTTTTTATTTAATGTTTTAGTGTAGTAAATCCTAAGTAACATGAAATCAAGCATTTTTCAGTGCACAAGTCCATAACATGGGGTGCGTTCACATCACTGTGCAACCGTCACCACCCTCCGCCTCCTGGACTTCCCGTTGTTCGGCCGCCTCCCTTGCCTGCCTCCCTCCAGCCTCGGGAAACACTGTTCTGCTTTCTGTCTGAGTGTGACTATTTCAGGTACCGCATGGGAGCGGAATCACACAGTATTTGTCATTTTGTGTCTGGCTTAGTTCACTTAGCACATGTCTTCGAGGTCCGTCCATGGGCAGCGTGTGTCAAGCACGCCGTGCCTTTTCTAGGCTGCGTAATATTCCACCGTATGGATGTATCATTGTCGTTTACTCATTCATCTGCTGATGCACGTTTGGATCGATGCTCTTACCGACCCTAGTTGTAATTCTTTTGGGTACATAACCAGAAGTGGAATCGTTGTATTAGATGGTTCTATTTCTGTTTTTTTAAGGAACTGCAATACTGTTTTTCCTAGTGATTAAACTATTTCACAACCCCATGGGCTGTGCAGAAGGATCCCAATCTCTCTACATCTTCACCAGCACTTGTCATTTTCTGTATTTTTTCCCTCAACAGTAGCCATCCTAATGGGTATGAGGTGGTATCTCACTGTGGTTTTGATTTGCATTTCCCTAGTGAGTAGTGATGTTGAGGGCCTCTTCATGTGCTGTGTACAAATACCGCTTCGAGCCCCTGTCTCCATTTCCTTGGGGTGTATATGTAGCTGTGGAAGCACATACCACTCAAGCAGTAAAGCTGCCCCCAAGGATTGCTAAGCAATACTTTGAGTGGGTGTCCACAAATCTTTGAGAGTATAATGAAACTTCCACTAATCAGGATTCTTACAGCTGGCAAATCAAAGCTGTTTTGCCCAGTTTAGTAAATAAAATGCAAAGATCTGGCATGATGCCTGTGTCTATTTTTTTTCTTGAAAACAGTATTTTCCATAGACCTGGATGCTAACATTGAAAGTAAAAAGCTGGTGGGCAAAAAGAAACCTAAAACCAATGCAGACTGGAAGGTGATGTCAGTTCTCAGAAGTAAAGGACATTCTCGTCAATGGAGGGTTAATTGGACATCTCCATTTTTGTTCAAACCTCTCATGCTGAAATTCTGCCCAAGATGTTTTATTCTTTTTTTTTTTAGATGAATAGTATACAAACTGTCCTAGGAGAATTTCTCTTTATCCTAGAGGAATACTGTAGGATGACCACCTAGGAACTAGGTTCTCAGTGTGCTGTCCTGAAGATTTAGATTAGAAGGTATGAAATGTGTCTAGTTGTGTTACAGACTAAAAGGTAACTTGCTGTACAGGACTGTGGACTCTGAGTGGGTTAAATGTCCAGAGATACTGTTTCAGAAAAGATGTTCTGTACGTTGCTCTTCCTTCTGGCACTAATTGGAGAGCAGAGCCTGTTGTCTATTAAGGCCACTCCTAGTTAATGAAAATAAAACCATGTCAACTGCAAATAAAAGAATGTTTATCTTTCTATTCTCTATGGAAGGAGTTGGAGGGTCCAGGCTGGGAATGTGCCTTACTCATCCAAATCTGATAGCAAAAACTGACGTTCACTGGGAAAAAAGCATGTTCAAATTCATCCGTATTTCACCTCATTGGAAACTGTGGGTTTAGGCTAGATTTTGTGTTTATTCACTATGGTACCCCATGCTCAATGCCAGGCACCTACCATTTATTGAATGAGTCTGTCGCTTGAGCCTCTGAAAAACTGCCCTATTGCAGTGTTAAGGTGGCGGTTCTCTAACAGCAATGCGATGGAGCCTTCTGCTGGCCCAGCTGGGTCCCAGGTGCCACTGGTACACACAGGCCTGCTCGTACCTTCTACTCATACGTTTGTGGCTGTCCCTTCGACTGCACGGGGAATTTGGGGCGGGGGGCAGGTGGGTGGGCAACTAATAAAGAATGAAGGCAGGAGAGAAAGGAAGTTGGCTCAAATGGCAGGAACAACTATTTTAAGTCAAGTCTAGTGAACAGGGTTTGAACCCATGTCCAGAGGTATGACAGCACTGTTCTCCTGACACTGAGGTCCTGGCAGGGACCTGTTGCTTTGGGGCCCAGGTGACAATGTGGCTGGTGAGGTCTCTATTCTGTCTGTTCCGCACAGGTCCTCTGCCCTGCTCTGGGCACTTTGGAGGTGGCAGCCTGAGTGGGCAATGGTGCTCCGGAGATGCTCACTGCCCCAGGGACAGCAGGGCTCCTTTGGGAAGCTGCGGAGCCAAGCCGGAGGGAAAGGACGTGGGCACCTGGTACCTATGGATGTCCACTGGCAGGCTACAGGCTCATGTCAGTTCCTTGTTTGGACTCCAGGGAGAAAGAGGAGGGGCGCCTTGAAGTTCCCTACTCCAGCCTATGTGGGATTCAAAATCACAGCTCTGTGTGTGTGTGATCACCAGCCACTGAGACCTGAGGGATATTTATTTGTGCTCCAAATTACTATCTTTGTGTCTACAAGCAACCAAGCCCCAAATCCACTTAAGTAGTAAATGCATAAAGAAAAGGCAACGAAATCTGCACACAAAAAATTATCTATTATTCAAACAGATTTATCCTCAGCCTGGTATAGATGATGGTCCTTATTTCAAATAAGATACTCAGGTTTGAGTAACAACAACACCATAGTACTCTGTATGTGTAAGGAATGATTTTAGCACTTTACCAATTTTAATGAATTTTATCTTCCCAACAGTCCCATAGATAGGGAGTCTTATTATGTCTGCTTTACAGATGAGGAAACTGAGGCCCAGAGAAGTTAAGTAACTTGGCCAAAATCACACAGTATGTGGCAGAGTAGGAATTCAAACCCAAGAAGTTGTGTTCCACATTCTGAACTTTTTTACCACACACACACACACACACACACACACACACATATATATGATGACAGCTTTATTGAGATATAATTTACATAACATAAAACTCACTCTTTTAAAGTGTAGAGTTTAGTGAGTCTTAGTATATTCACAGAGTTGTACAACTATCACCACATCTAATTTTAGAACACTTTTACCACCCCCAAAAGAAATCCTATATCCATGAACATTACTTCCCACTCTGTTCTCTGCCCAGTTCCTGGTAACCATTAACCTACTTTCTGTCTCAATGGATTTGCCTATTCTGGACAGTTCATATAAACAGAATAAATGGAATCAGAAAATATATAATCCTTTGTGTCTGGTTTTTTTTATTTAGCATGTTTCCAAGGTTCATCCATGTGGCAGTATGTATCAGTACTCAAATGATTTTTAGAGCCAAATAATATCCCATTGTATGAATGTAGTACATTTTTATCCATTCATTAGTTTATGAACATTTAGTAATTTCCACTTTCTACCATGAGCAATGCTACTATGAACCAGCGCCCTACAGTGACTACACGAACTTACTAAAAACACAAAGTGACTAAAACGCTAAGAGGCCTCTTTCCTGGAGGATTCGAGAATTGCCCCTCTAAACAAAGGTAAGCACTCCTCTGCCCATCTGCATCCACGCAGCGGAAGGAGGTTGTGCCAATCATACCAAATAATGTATGTAAAAGTGCTTTCTAACACTTTAAAGCATCGGACTAAATATTAGTCATTATGATGTGAGCTTGTCCAATTACTTCAGAGTTCTAATTAGGTACTCAAGGATAGTTAGTTGACTAATTGAGGTTTTATTGTTAAAATAATATTTATTTCAAAAGGCTCCATGCTGCGCTATTGGCAAAACAAGAAAAGGACCCACTCACACACCCACACTGTGGGCTCCTCTCCCACAAATGCCTGTGTGGGAGATGCCAGTGTCTCAGCTACTGTTTTTCTCTTCCCTTTTCGCTGTTCACATTAGCCATTTTGGTCGCCATTCCTCCTATAAAGGAAAAATTGTAATCTCTAATCCAGTTAGGTATACAGTTAGCTGCAAGTAACAGAAAACCTAACCACGGCCTAAACAAAACTGGATTTTTCTCATGCAACAAGAAGTCTGACGGTTGCTTTGGCAGTTCATTGGCATCAGTGCCGACGTCTCTTATCTTGAACTTTTGCTCACGGTCACAAGATTGCCCAACTTGAGGGGTCATATCTGTATTCAAGACAGAAAGGGGGTTTGGGTAGAGGTTGTGCCAGGAGAGCAGACACATTCCCAGGAGCCTCTAGCAGACTTAGGTTTCCATCTCCTTGGCCAGTAAGATCAAATGACGACCTTGCCCCACAAGGCAGGCTGGGAAAAAACCATGGTTCCCTTTTTCAGCTGCTGTAGTGGAGGGGAGTGAAAGAAAATGGGGTGGGAAATAGGTGTGGAGTTATCAAAAAAACAAGTACGAGCCACACTGTTCTTAGCAAGAGACAGTTAGGAAATCTGGACAGGCAGGAAGCAGCAGCAGCAGCACTGATGGGAACCGCTGGCACCTCACCATCTCGATTCCAGTTGGTGTGATCATTGACGTTCTCCATGTGTCTTTTCTGCTCTCAGACTTGTGATTGTACTGAAAACACTCATCTCCCCACAGACACTGGTTTGGCCGCAGGACGGCTGAACACATGTCTGGATGTTTTAGTGATGTGACCATAGTCCATTGTGACATGATGTGGTCTTGAGACACTGTGACCGAAACCAATCTATCTGGCTGAGCCATGTCTAAATACCAGCAAATTTGTCCAGGGTTCTGGGGCCAGCTCGAAATGGCGAAAGGGTTCGGCAGAGAGCTCTCTGAATCTGCCCTTGCTCACCAGAATTAAGTGCTTGAGGACAAGGACGAGTCTCACCAATCTCTTACGTCTCTGTTCGCCTGCAGCTCTCCCCCAGGGAACTGGAATGGTCCTGGGCACATAGATGGGTCTCAGTAAAATAGTTGATGAGAAAACCCATGTTCCTGGGAGCTAGTCAAAGATGTGTCACTGGTTATGAAGTGTGCCAAGAAAGTCACTCCCTCATGTGTCCAGTAAGCACTTCAGTGATTTAATCTCCGAACCAATTACTTCAATACAGTTTCCAGAAATAGAGTTCTCCATCCTTTGAAGCAGGTTAATTGTCAACTGATATTTTATCTGTGTTCACTCAACTGACAGACAATTAGTGAGGGCTTCCAGTGTCAGGCATGGTGCTAGGCACAGAGGGACACAGAGAAAATGTAGCGCTGCCTGCCTGGATCCCAAGGGGAGTGGGCTCGGCAGGCATGTCAGCAATGTGACCGGGCTGTGAGAAGGGCCGCACCAAAGCACTGCGGGCTCACAGGGAGCGGGTGACTCACAGCCCAGCGCACTTGTGGGGTTGTGCAACTGGCTGGGCTGCCAGAGTCTCCTTCCTTAGACATTCCAAGCTGACGACTGGCTAGGGGGGTCTGGGGGCATGACCACGTCTGGCCTCCCCCACAGTTGGGTTCACTGGTGAGAACTCGCTACTCCCCAGAGGCCAGCTTCACACACGTTCCGAGTTTTGTCTTTTAAGAAACAAGACAAAGGAAGACATTAAGGAGAGTGAGGGTGAGACTCAGGAAGCTGGAAGGCCAGGTACCTTTTTTGAGGAAAGGCAACGGCTCAAGACCCTTTCATTGCCTGAAGACTACAACATGCCCCTTCGGTTTTTCAGAGGGGGCCGGGGGAGGTGTGGGGAGATGTTTAGGGAGGGCTGTCCCTACAAGATGTCTCACGGATGATGGCATATCAGGGCAGGACAAATGACACACAGCTTTGTTCATCAACAGCTCATACAAGGAAAAAAACCCACCCACGTATTTCCTCATTCAAAGGAAAATAACTTTATGGAGTCTTATGGAGTAAAAGTGGATATGCTTACACCTTAGAAGACCCACTTATATAAATAATGAAAGAGCACTGAAAAAAAATGACACTATCTTATAGCTTCCAAAGGGTTAATGTCAGGGCATATTTGAGACTTAGCAGCAAAAAGGCAGCTGTGTGATCTTTGATTGTGAAATAAGATTGGAGGCTATAGCACAAAGCTGGGGGAGGGGCGCGGTGTGGAGCGGGCGCCCCTGAGACTGAGCCCCCCCCCTGCAGTCAGTGCCTGAGCTGGAAAAGCCAGCCAGGATGAAGCCGGAAGGGCACGGGGACATTTCCAACCTGGCAATACTTGAGGCCCTTTTTGCAAAATAAAATTTGGACTTCTTGCTATTAAATTTTTAGTATGCACTAACATAACAGATTAGTTAAATCTGGAAGTGGAAAGCAAGTATGTAATCCCTGGTAATTCTTTATCCAAGAATCTCACCAAATATTTCATATGCCACCTCATTAATGCCTGTTTCTGCCTATTAATCTCGGGCCATTCCAGGGTACCACTCACTCCTATTATACAGATGCAGAAGTTGAGGGAAAGGAAACACCTTCATAGCGAATTAATTATGTTTCAGAACCAAAGCTCCCAGAGTCCTGGCTTCCAATTCTCAACTCTGGCAGTGACATTGGGCTCCCTTTTCTTTTCATGGGAACAACGGCTAACATTTCGGCTTTAGACTTTCACTTTACAGGGCTGATGAAAAAATTACCATCTGCTGAGAAGGTAATGAAATGCTGCCTTCTTAGCCCTCGGGTCAAGGCAGCTTCCTTGAAAGTGCTTTAAAGTAGATTGATGCAATTCAGATCTAGCCATTTTGTCTCAATTGCCATGGTGGCTCACCCACAAATAACCAAGGGGGGAAAAAAGCAAAACATAAGGCTGTACTAAATTCCCAGCTTCTTTGATTGAACGGGTCCTTCTTTAAAATACTGAATGTACTAGCCAATTTAATTAAAGGAGTGCAACCTCTCCCATGGAAGAAATGTACCACGCCTTTCTTGTGGCCCCTCTTAAGGGACACAGGATGCGTGTCGCTTCATGTGTAGAGCTGGGTGGGGGAGCAAGACAGCCAGGAAGAATGTTTTCCTAAGGCATACACCACACCGGGATGACCCCTAGGCACCTCAGAGCTCTCGGACAGTGGGTGTCGGCAGAGAATGAAGAAGCAAATTTAGAGATTTTTAGACAAAGCTGGGTGGCTACCTGATTCCTGTTGATCTTCACATCCAAAATGTGCATTGTAATCAAGAACTGGAAATTGGCCTAGGAGACAACAGGAACCACTCTGGCTCAAGTAAACCTAGAAATAAGCAGATATTTTTTTTTAAATTAGAGTCAGAAGCTAAGCTGTGAGAAGCATGTTCTTGCCCCACAGAGTTCGTTGTTCCGTGAATACTATTTAATAACTAATGTTTTTTGAATAATATTATATATTTGTGGCGAAATAATAGACTTGTGGCTAAATCTTTGTACACATTATTTCACTTAGTCCCTATAACATGCCCATGAGATAGGTACTTGTATTATAGTTTATCTTTTACAGAAGAGAAAATGAAACTCAGAAACGTCTGGTCACTTCCTGGGCGCCCAGAGGTGGTAAGAGACTGGGCAGAACAAGCACCCTTGTCTGCCTGACTCCAGAAATCACGCTCTCAACTATTTCTACCCTCGCTCAATATTTATTCAATGCCTGCAATAAACAGGGCACCTCTTGGGTGTTTTGTAATTATGCAAGCCATCCAACATTGCCCCAAATGTGACGGTCTTGGTGTTTTTGTCTTGGAAAAGTCAAGAATTTCATTAGCCAAGGTGTAAGAGACACAGAATTTGAATTAAGACATTTCTGCTGAGAATGGAGTGGAAGAATGACTTCTGGAGATCCTTGGGAAAAAGGAAGAGACGGTCTCGGTATGAGAAACCACGTGAGTACCTGAGGCCTGGAGATTAGGACTTGGGAACAAGAGAGGAAATGGCCTCAGGCAAAGACAATAAAACTCGATTTCAGTTTGACATGGTGGCAACTTGCTTCAAAAGAGAAAGGAGGAGCTGGGAGAGATCCGGTAGTGAATAGAGGGAAGATCGTGTGTTCAGGTGTTTTTTAAAAGACATTCCCTGAAGTCTGCTACAGTTAAAAGTGAAGGAACAGAAGAGGTCAGAGAGAAACAAAGTGCAGAGGGAGAATTGAAGGGAGCTCAGAGAACAGAAGGCGAAAGATCACAGGAGAAGTAAGAAGAAAGCCAGAGGTAGCACAAAGCCCCAGGGAGGAAGCGTGGCAGTGGAGGATGCCAGTTTAATCAGCTTTGCCTAAGGCAGCACAGTTAAATAAAGGATGCAGGGCAGACCAGGGCGGCCTTCTGGAAAGGCAAGAGCCACAGAGGTTTCGGTGACATCTTTGGGGGGGCGGGGGGGGTAAGGCGACAAAGATGGGGAGACAGTGGGAGGAGCCCAGTTTGCAAGAATGAAGAAAGCAGGAAAATGAGGGGACACAGGCAGAACTGCTGGGCTATTCAGGGGCTGGGAGGAGGGGGACGGTTAAGGCATAGACGACCATGGGAGGCAGAAGAGTGTTTGGGGCGATTGGAAAGTGCCAGTTGTGATGCCTCCCTGAAAACTGAAATGCTCTGTGGCTGTAAACTATGAACAAATTTGCCCCAGGCATGTACAGCTTTGGTCCATCTTGCCAGCTTAGTGTCGACCACAGGGAGACCTGCTCTAGCGATTAAAGGGACTGAAACTCCAGCCCAAATCTGCCACAACCTGTCTGTGAGTTTGCTTTCTGATGGAGGAGGCAGGGGGCTGGGAGCAGGCATCGGAAGGACCTGTGCGACGAAAGCAAAAAAATTAAATAAAGTAAAATAAATGCTGTAAGAAATGGCTGTCTTTTTTAAAGAGTCATGTGTATATGTATACGTATACATATACGTATATGTATATGTATATGTATATTTTTTCCAAAGGAGAGAGCCCAGCGAACTTCATTTCGCAGCAGAGTGGAATCAAGGGGAGGGTGTGGTTCTGGGTCAGTCAAACTTAGGGTTTACACCTGGTCACTTTTAACTGAATCTGGGCAAGTTATGTCCTTTTCCAAGCCTCAGTTTCCTCATCTATAGAAAAGTGATCTCTCAAATGTTATCACAGATGGACCTGGTACAGATAAGAAGGCTCTGGAGAGGGGCTGGCAAGTTGCAGGGCAAGGAGGTGTGAACGCAGAACAGTCTGGAAAGACTCGGAGAACTCCCCAGGGCCAGATTTTATGACGCTGTTGAGCAATGAAAAATCTAATTCCGAAGTCACCCTTCTTTTGATGTACGCATACAAGACCAATGATTCCTTGTTTCAGAATAGCAGATGCCAACATTTAGGAGGCTGAGTGCTGGGAATTATGTGTTAATAATGTGAGGATCCATCTTTTAAAACAAATAGCTTATCATGGCATATTTAGTAAATATTGCAATTCTATCTATTATCTATCTATCATCTAATCTATCTGACCATGCCTGGAGACACTTGGCAAACTGAGAAATCCCTATTGTTACATTTTAAATATGCAAGTTTGAGCTTATGAAGTGCAAGCAAAGTCAATTTTCTATCTGTCTTTCGTGCCACATTCAGACTGTGAAAGCCGCCGTTGAAAAAAACCTTTCGGTAAATATTTGAAATATTCTAAAACTGACATTCTAAATGATATTCTGATACCACTTCAATAATGTTTTATAAAATTCAGAGGAAAAATAGAATTAAGTAAATTTGAACTTTCCCTTTTCTGAGGCAGTGAAAGGCCGTACTATTTGCATATTCTAATGCAGGATCACTGCAGCTCAATGCTCAAAGCTGCGGGAGGAACTGTCCCTATCAGGGCCACGGAGCAGGCGCCATTAACCTTCGGCCTTTCAGCTGTGTAAGACAAGAATCAAAGTCTCTTCTTTTCAAAGTGGCTCCTGTGTAACCACTCAGCACAGCCCCTGCTTCCAGAACTGTCTTTGGAAGCACAATTAGAAGGTTTAAAAAGCAGAAACACAAGCTCCATCCTATTTACACATTTAAAGTAAAGGTCACTTGCAGAAACTGGGCTTCCCAGACTTCTCCCCAGAAATCCCTTAAGATATGTAATACCAACATAAAGGGAATCACAAATCCAGTTTTCAGAAAATGGCATTAAATATAGATTTAAACTTTGACCTTTAGTCCCAAGTGAGAGGACAAAAAATTCTCTTTACAGTGAAGGGCATGTTGCTACTAAGCTTCAATGAGTAGGAGAGAACCTGCCTGGTAGTAGCCAGGATTAAGAAGCACCAATCGATTTACCTCCAATGCAGGTGTGCTGCAAATCCGCTGGGTCCAGATGGAGAGCGTGATTGGGCCAGGCTCATCTATATTCTAGAGTTTGTAGAAGTGGCTTCTGGGAAACACGGGTCTTCTTGGCTTGGGGAATTGACGTTTCCGTGGCAATATGTGAAATGCATTCGAAGTGAGCAGGAATGAGAGATGGGATACACCGGGTCTCCCACCCCACATTAGGGTCATAGGCAATAGAAGGAAATCCGTGGGTAGCAGAGTGATGGATTGGGCAAACAGGGAAATCATGGAGACCCAGAGCATTCATATTTTTACATCCCTTAGTACCCTGATTGCTCTGCAGGTGCTGACCAGGCCCCAGGCTGACAGCCACTCTGCAGCTCATCTCCCTGCTACACCACCGACGAGATGATCTGAGGCCCAGGTTGGGGTGGGGGTAGATGATGGACAATGGGAAGTGGAGCTTACTGGTGAAAGGGACTGCCAGTTGTATGCACACCTAAAGGTGCAAGAAAAAATTTTCCCTGACTGTGGCATTTGCTAGAACATTTAGGGAGGTAAGGAGAGAAAGGGGAAGGAGCACTGGGTGAGGAGTCAGTTTGTTTCAAGCCCAGCCAGCTGGATGAGCTTGAGATTACTCAACAACTATCTGTCCATGTCTGCCCCTGTTCGCACGCCTCTCACCTTGCTGGCCTTACACCCACAGTTGCCCACTCAGTGCCTGGCTCAGGCTTGGTGCTCATCAAATATTTGTTGATTAAACAAATGAGGGAAAGAAGAAAATAGTTTGTAGGAAAACCCAATGCTCATGCAGGTCAACTCTTCCACTTTAGAGATGAAGACATTAAAGTCTGGAAAGGTGAAATGACTCAATCGAGGTCCTACTACTTGTAAGTTGCAGAAATCACAGTAACAAGGATGCTGCTGCTGATGAGAGTGAACATAATCAAGTGTTTGAATTGTAGTGTTCGTGTTGATGATTTCTCAGTCATTTACTAGCTCCACACGCACTATTCTATTTTCTTCTCTGTATACACGGGTTGGAAGCCTGAAAGCTATATTTCCCAGACTTTGTGGCCAGCTTACATTAGGTTGTGTCATTGGGAAGCCACAGAGAAATATTTGAGAAATAGGAACAAGGAGAAGTCCCTAGGTCTTGTTTTAACTAAGTGCCTGGTCTGGGGCGGGAAGGGCAGCAGCAGGCAGTGGAAGCTCACTGCAGGCCTCTGTAGCGCGCTTGGTGAGTGCAGCATGGTTTTTGCTGGGCGCCCTGGCCCCTGCAGCTGCAGCCAAGGGCTCGGGCTCCTGGCCTCCTCTTCATTGCCATGATGGTGGCTCCAGCAGGAGGGGTAGCGGTGGCACTCGGCTGCCTCGTGGGACAGAGCTTTCGAGCTGTGGTTAATCCCACCTCCCTTTTTGCTTTTCCTGTCCCAGAGGGCCCGTTCTTCCTGCAGTAGCTGATCTCTCTGGGTAACATTGCTTTCCTGGTCTTGCTCTAACAGCCCTTCCGGAACAGTCGTAACCGGTCTCTTGTTCTAAATCTCCCTTGTTGAACCCCTACAGTGCTTTACGTGAGTTCTCTCATGGTGTTCCCAGAGAAACCTATGAGGTGGGAGCTTTTTGAATGAAGGTCCTATTTTACAGATGGGGAAACTGAGACTAAGAGACACTAACTGATTGCTCAAGGTCACACAGCACAGTGAGGTGGTGGCAAAGCAGAGACCATGTATCAGGTCTGTCAGATGCCTAAATATTTAGCTCCGCCCCTCAGAAGCAACTCCGCTCCCAGAGCGGATGTGCCATCCGGCCGTGTGGGTGCTCAGCAATCAGGCCTTCCTCCCTGGGGCTGTTCGGGACCCATTTCAGTGGGCCCTCTTCTTAGAATGCGCCTTTACAAGGACCCTTGTTTTCTTGCCTCTTGACCTGAGCCTCATGATGAAGTCATTTCCTCCATTAAAAACTTTATAGGAACTGGTACATCTTTTAACAGCAGAAGTAGCTGAGGGCACAGTGCTATTGGCAGGGGAAACAAGGTTACTTCCAGCGAGGGTCTGAGGGAAGAGGAGGGAGCAGGATGAAGAGGGCCAGGGTTGTCGCGCAGCAGACGGCCCCACCCTCTCAGGACAGGCCTGCAGAGCCTCGCCCTGGCTGGGGGCGGAGATGAACCAGAGGACTGAGGATTAAGGAGTGGGTTCCCATAAATAGCCTGTGGCACCTGGCTTACTGTGAGCACTCAGTAAATGTTAGCTGAAAAAAAAAGGCCACAAGACACAAGGTGCTGCACAAGATACCAAGACAAATAAAAGCCAGGGCAGCCCTGGGAACGTTCAGGCAGAAGGGGCTGAGATGTGGCACGTGAACTGGGAGAGAAGAGCTGTGAAGCCAGCACTGGCATTAGTGGGACCAGGACGGGCTCTGGGGTTTGCGCAGGCTCTTACAAGAGGGCTGAGACAGGAATGAGTGGCTCTGCGAGAGGTAAGCACCCGCCCGGCAAAGAAGCTGTAACCCCGGCAGAGGTTATATTCACGTTAAAGTCCAAATTCTCAGGGTAATTTTTATGAAACTTTCCCATCTCCCCTCTACATGTCTGAGGGCTGTTTCCGTGGACTCCCAGGGCCCTGAAGTGCCACTCAGGGTTGAGGCTTCCTCCACAAGGGATGGATTCAGGGAGAAATATGGCCTTTCCCTCATCCTTTCCAAGCATTCTCCGTCTTCCCTGAAGCACTGCCCACCTCCCCCAGAACCCCCACCCTCCAGGCCTCAGGACTCAGTTACTATTGTGACTCAGCAAGTACCCCACACTCTCCCTCCCACCAAAACTCATCTATCCTGTTCGGTTAGGCCTCACTATGGACAGGAGATCTGTGTTGAAGAACTCATTGAAGTAAGACGTCAGTGGCTTGTTCTAACTTAAAATGTTCCCCTCCCAAAGAGCATTTGTACTTTACCACCGGCCTTCAGCACTTCGTTCAGAGGAGTGAGTCGTGTGGAATTTCAAATGCTGTGACACAGAACTGGTATCAGTGAAGACTGCGTTGTGCTATAACAGGAAGCATATATACATGCTACCGTGGCTTAAACAAGCCAAGGTGTGCCCTAGCTGGCGTAGCTCAGTGGATTGAGCACAGGCCTGCGAACCAGAGGATCGCGGTTTGATTCCCAGTCAGGGCACACGCCTGGGTTGCAGGCCAGGTCCCTGCAGGCCAACTCCCAGCAGGGGACGCAGGAAAGGCAACCATACATTGATGTCTCTCTCCCTCTCTCCCTCCCCTCTAAAGATAAATAAATAAACAAATTTAAAAAAACAAGCCAAGGTGTTTATCTGTCCCAGGAGAGTGTTTAAGCTTGCGCTGTCTGTCCAGGGCTTACACAACACCTCTGTGATGTCACCATGTGCCAAGGCTCCTCCTCTCCATGTCTCCCGCGCTGTGTCCAGGCCTCGCACACGCGGAGAACGAAAGGGAAAAGGTGGAAGGGAAAGGTGGAAGGGGAGTCCAAGAGGCAAAGGGCTGCCCCTCCAGGGACTTGGGCTACTTACTTCTCATTGGTCAGAACCAGGTCACATGGCTGGTCCCAGCTGCAAGGGAGGCTGGGAAGTAAGGTTTAGCTTTTATTTGGTAGGTGAGCAGAGTGACACGGAAAACCAACATCCAGGTTGTGTTACGAACGAATGGGAACTTGGCAGCAGCAGTGTCTCCGTCAAAGGGGCACAGGGTGGGGCTGGGGAGACTTGGGGGGACATTGTGTCTGCCCATTAGGTGGGCCCATTGCCGAGAAGGTGCAGCAGGACCTGCAGAGGAGTGAAGGGGTTGCGCTGGGCAAGCCTGGACCAAGCACGCGGTTTTCTGACTATCCAACGTCTGAGCACCTCATCACCCCGTTTCTCATCTCCTAGGTTGGGCGTGTGCTTTAGAGAGAGGCGTAAGCGCCATCCTTCCCTCCTCGGCCTCCCGCTCTCCCCATCGCGGAGCGGGTCCCCCGGCTTCCCTCTGGCTCACTCAGAATGGCTTTATTTTTTATGTTTTTTAAATCACTTCAACCATTTTTTAGCATACAGTTCAATGCCATTAAGTACATTGATGACGTTGTGCAGTAATCACCGATATCCCCATCTCGACTTTTCATTGCTAATGTAATGTCGTTTTTTCAGGTGTGGGGTTCAGAGATGGGGATTTGAAATAGGGCAATTGAATTTTAATTTATTCAAAAAGTCAAAGTATTTTTACTTTTTCAGGTGACTAACATCTTAGAAACACATGTATTTTCTGCCTGGAAACATGTGATTTCTTATCTGGATTATTTATCCCCCCCCTAATAAATGTAGCTACATGTAACACTCTTGCACAGACAGCCGACCTCAGGGCTGTGAGCTGCTCCATCTTTTATTCAAGGGCATCAATATCAATCCCCTTGTGTTTGTACTCAGATTCTACAAATAAATTATTTTCTTTGAATGTTCCCGGGGCCATTTTGTGATTTTGGACAATGGGCATTCCTCCGGATTCCTAATCCCTTTGAATTGAGCCAGGACCAGAACAATGAGGAGATTTTTAGGGAGGTAAAGGCAACCCCCAGCCCACAAACAACCTTCCAGTCTCAGAAAAATTCCCACAGAGTCCACGGGCAGAAAATGGGGTCCTATAACTTCAGTAGACGGTGGAACTCTAGAGGGACATGACTGGTGCAATTTCCATCTCTTGAAACATTTAAAATGTATCTGATCAAAGGAGGAGAAAATTAACCACAGTGTAGGAAGCTGGCAGGGGGACGGACAAGATGACCTAATTTGCCTTTCCCATTACTAATTTCAGGAGGAGTCTTCCCTGGGAATTCCACACTGAAATTCCAAGGCCAGGGCCCCTCTGTGGGACCTCGACGGATGCTAGAACGACAATCAGGTGTGATTGTCGAAGCCTCTGCTGTTGTTGCGTCCTTTGGGGTTTAGCGTGGAGCTCAGTTCTCCTCAGATAGATACCCTGGGCCCCATTCTTATCTACATAATAACTATGGAGAAATTTTCCCTTCGGGTTTCAAAGGACTTGAGTTTGGTCTATCAGAGCTGGCGTTATGCAATGAATTTATTACTTGCTGAAATAAAAATCAACACAAATATGTCTTTGCCTTAAGAAAAAAAAAAGAGAGAGAAAAAACCCACACCACTTAGTTGCTTTACCAACCTCTGGATTCAATTAATTTTTAACATGGAAGTAAAGTTCCCTTTTATTTTTTTTTCCTTTCAAGCCAGACATTTATTTTTAACAAGGGATGAAATCATCTGAGAACAAAACGGGACATCTGTTACTTTATATCTGTTTATTTTAAGTACTTAAATCTGAGTTTGATTTCACACAATTTTGACATTGTTGCTTCATTAATAATCCTTACGTAATTGCGACCTCAGAGTGCGCCCTGCGATCGTGGCATTCACTTCTCATTAGTGCAGAGTCTGATAGGAAAGCCAGACTCACCCCAGGATGGGAGAGGCTTCCACGTTCGAAAGCTGGTCCAAATGCTGACCTCGGCAACAGTGGAAACCACCTCAAAAAGTGCAAGAAGAAGGCCTCTAATGGGGCCCAGCATGAGTAAGTGACGGCCTGTGGCCCGCTGTTCACGTCTGCGCGGTCTTCTTTCGAAGGAGTTCTCATGTGAACGACCAGAGTCAGCAGTTTTCGAAAAAGAAATAAAAGATTGCATACAAAACACATGCAATCAACTCATGCACATGTGTGCAGAACAGCGTGTTGGAGCAAAATAGCGTTCATCCACCAGGTCAGCCAACTTGCCTTTCAAGGGCTGGAATGCTGGAGCAACTGAGAGGCAGGTGTGAGTCAAGGACAGAGACAGGAAATGCGAGGGCTTCACAAAGAGAGGGCTCTGTGGCCACAGCGGAGCTGGCAGAAGTGATGGCCTGGTGCCTATGGCTATAATCAAGATGTGGAGCTCAGAGATGGGGATTTAAAATCAGAGTGGTGGAATTGTTCATTGGTTCATTCATTTATAAAGCAAATATTTAAGGAATTCTACATCAGACATTGGGCATACATTGGGAAATAGATGATCCTTCCCTTTCTGAAAGTTAACAGACCAGGGGACTATGAGAGAGAACAACAGAGGGACCTAACTGAGACTTAAGACATCACAGAAGGATATGCAAGGAAGCAAAATGTAAGAGAACTGAGGGATGAAAAGGAATTGGATGAGGGAAGGGGAAGGGAGAGGAATTCAAGCTGGAAGAAATGTCTTCATGCAGTGCCTAGAAGGGGAAGGAAATTGGCTGGAGAAATGGACTGGAGGCCAGTGTGGCTGGAGTGCAGTGGGTGGGGCGGGGCGGGGCGGGTGGAGAAGTCAAGGATGGAGAAGAAGGTGGAAAAGGAAATGGGAATCACACCTGGTCTTGTAGGCTGAGGGAAGGTGTTTGGATTTAACTGTTTGCACCATGGAAGTTACTGATACTTTTAAGCAGGCAAGTAGTATGATTTGATTTATGCTTTTAAAAGATCATGCATGCTACACAAGGAATGAATTACAAGGGGCAGGGAAATTCATTCATAGGCTGTTGTGATCCAGGTAAGGGCTGCTGTAAAGATGGTGGGAAGGGGTGGATTGGGAAAATCTTCAGGGCACAATCAGTAGGGAGTGCGGATGGACTGGATGTGGGAGGGAAGGAGGAAGAGGGAGCAGGACCACCCGGAAAGTTTTGCTCCAGCATCTGGATGAATGGTGACACTGTTTATGGAGACGGGAAAGGTGGGGTGGGGCTGGGGCGGCAGCCAGGGTGTCGGCATAGCTTTGGCCATTCCATTCCAGTCATGCTAGCTTGGAGATGTCAAATTGGCTGTTGAATATTTGAGTTTCTGAGCGGTCTAGCTTAGAGACATACATTTGGAATTATTGACAAGTAGATGGCTTTTAAAACCAAGACAATGAGCCCTGGCTGGTGTAGCTCAGTGGATTGATTGAGCGCGGGCCTACAAACCACACAATCACGGTTCAATTCCCAGTCAGGGCACATGCCTGGGTTGCAGGCCAGTTCCCAGCAGGGGACTCACGAGAAGCAACCATACATTGTTATTTCTCTCCTTCTCTCCTTCCTTTCCCCTCTAGAGATAAATAAATAAAATCTTAAAAAAATAAATAAATAAAACCAAGACAATGAATGATGTTACCTAGATTTTGAATAAATGTGGTTATGTATTGTGTTCGCTAGAGGTGCTCCAGGGAAGACAGCAGGGCACCGTATTTATTTCACAATATCCTTAGGAATACTTTAAAGTAAATCACAGATATAATGTTTCACCCCTACATTCTTGTCTTCGAAAAAATAAGGTCATCTTCTTACCTAGGCAGATTCCAGGAAATTTTATTTATTGTCATCAACTCAGTGCCAGGCTCTTGCCCCATGCTTGGAATTGTCCATATACATTTTTCTTTTAACCCTCACAACAAGTCTATGAACACAGTGTGATTGGCCCATTCTACCCACCAGGACACTGTACCTCATAGAGCGGTAGTAAACTATCCAAAATCAGACACCTAGAGATTCGTGAGGCCAGGATCCAAACCCAAGGCCAACCCTCTCTACAGCTTTCCGTCTATCCCTCTTTAGCTATACACCAAGGCCTAGACACCTATTTTCATGGAAGGCGTATGATTCTTCTCCCCCTCTGAACCCTACCCTTGCCCTGGCCTCTTTTTCTTAGAGAATTATCCTCTCCTCTGGTGATTTGACCCCTCGGTTCCCATCTGCTGCTGAGGTTGGGCAGGCTGCAGTGGGCTACTCCCTGATGGCATTAGGGTCCAGGAGGAGTCCGACTACAGCCTGTCAACCCAAGTACCAAAGGTTTGAAAAGCCAACTGTCATGTAGTCCTAGGCTGCCTACAGGATGCAAGGGGTGGGGGCAATGGCCTTCCCTAGAGCCAGGCGAGTGAGTGGTGACAGAGTGCAGGGTTATGATGGCAGTGACAGGACGGAGCAGGATGCGCCAGCACTTGGCCTTCTGTAGCCGTATCCACACTTCATCCTTCCGGAGCACAGCTCGGGGCTGGGCTCCTGGGGGACCTACAAGCTCCTGGGGGCCCTACAAGCTGCCAGAGGGGAAGCCATGGGGTGAGGGCCATTGACTCGGGTGCACTGCCTGCTCCACTCTCCCCTGGAAGGGTGGCCTAAGCTCACTCCCACCACCATCCTTAATGCAGAATTTAGATGTAGGGGACCTACAAAGGAGGATGTATATACACAAGAGCACTCGGGGTGAGGGGCTCCCCATCACTCTCTCTCTGGCCCCTTACCTTGCTTTATTTTTTTCATACTACAATTCATCATCTTCTAGAAATCTATTTGTTTATTATTTATCTCTCTCAGCTAGAATTTAAGCTTCACGACAGCATAACTTTTACTGGTTTGGCTCACAATTCATCCTAAGCACCTACAAGAGCACATGGTACATAGTGGGCACTTAATACATACTTACTAAATTAATAATTGGATAAATTAGTCAAATCATATAGAGTCATAAGCATACAAATATTAACAAGTGAATTCAAAAGAGTGTATAATGGACTTCTGTCCACCCACCCCCAACAAAGCTCTAAAATACTTTCTTGTCCCACAAATTAATACAACAAAAGGGAAAAATGATGAAGGAAAAAAAGGGAAGAGATGGAAGGAAGGCAGGAGGGAGACAGAGGAGAGGGAACATGGAGAACATCAGGACACAGGAGAGGGAACCCCACTCATACCAACACAGCAATCCCAGGCTGGTTTCCAAGGCCTGGGGTGGGAGCGGGGTCCTGGAAAGTTGCCTTCCCTTAAAGCCAGAAACCTCAAGGAACCGTAGCTTTTGATCATCAACGTATTCCAGGCTGGCTTAGAGGTCTGGGGAGGACATTCAAGCACTCTGAAATTCAGTGATGATCAAGAGAAAGAGGGAGTCTTAAATTGAGGATGGAGAGCAATATACTCGGGTTAATGGAAGCACTAGCAATATTAAATGAAATTGCTCTACCACTTCTTCCTAAGACGGCACTGGGGAGCCTGCTCTTTGCATAAGCAGGGAGGGCCCTGGGATTTAGCAGGAGGGTGGAGGAGTCCGGGAATCAGTCAGGCAGCCGCCCTTACAGTTCCTGGGAGCCCAGCCCGCAGCCCCTGGGCGCACCTGCGCGTCTCCTTGGGCCAAGCAAGTTTGGACGGCCAGGATTTCAAGGGAGCCTGGAGCCAGGGGAGCCTGCTTTAGTCCAATTAAATGAGGCAGTATCAGGTGGAAAGTAATTCCGAGTATTCACCATTATTTGGAGTTTTGTGTTTAAGCCCCTCTGTGGACCTTCTCTTAATGAAGAACTAAACTTCAGAGTCTAGAGTTGGGAAGGAGGGATTGCTCCAACTCACAGAGCCCAATCTCCCCAATGAAGGCAGACACGGCCTGCAAAGTTCCCTAAGGGCTGCAACTTTGGGCTCCCCCAGGCCCTCCCTCCTGGGCCCCTGTGGATACGTCACTTCCCCTTAGCAAAGAAAACGGGGAGACCTCACCACGCTGGGGGTAGGGGTGGCGGCGTCCTAAGAACATGTATCCAAATGACTGTGGGTGAACCCAGCACATCAAAATCTTCGGGGTCTTCTTTCCACTTCCTGCCTTTCTTTCTTCCTTCCGCGGAGCTGGTCTTCCGAGACCACGAAGCCAAAGCAGTGAGGCTGAGCTAATAGGGTTGCTGAGAATCAAGCATCTTACATAACTGTGTTAGGGAAATGCAAGCCCACTCCTGCAGGTAATAAAGGAAGGAGCAGGAGGGTGCTGCTCATGAGTTCAAATAGCACCGACAGGAGGAGTTGCTTTGAAACTATTGAAGGTATGAATGGAGAAATCTCTCCATCAGTAGTCACATAGAGAAGGATTTAAAAGCGCACCGGGCGCTGCTGCTGTACCACCAGGGCACCAAGCAGAGGAGAGAGGCAACACAGGGAAGCACAACACAGGGCCTGGGCCTGCGAATGCGTCTTGGTGACAGTGCCCTGAAGGTATTTGTAGAGCTAAAGACAAAGCATAAATATGTGAGATGCTACAGCCGTGCATAATTTAACCCCACAAACAACACAGACCCCATGTGGGCCCCTCACTCTTCCTCGCCCACCACAGCCCTCTCAGCGCGTCTGAGTACGTTACCCTGCCCACAGCCCTCATGTCCACCCAGCACGGCCAGCGAGGGCCAAGCACCCCCGGTAGAGTGGGCTGCTGGTCGGCTTTTTGTTTTCACCACGAACCAGTGATTCTAAAGACTATCAATGATAATATACTCCTTCTCCCATCCCCCCCAAATCGTTTACTGGCCTAACTTAAACAATAGTTACAGTTCTTATTGAGTTTTAATTAAATTGCTTATCATTTAACAAATACTGTATTCTACGTGGAAGCCCACTGAGGAATTCTCAGCTACACAGTCTCTGATGCAGGAAGACGCATCCTCATGCTCCTTTTGGGAATAAATTCTTGCAGTTCGGAAACCTCGGAGTTCCCTTGGTTGCAGTTGGTGTCCTCAAGTCCTGTGGTGAAAAACACATGCCTGTGTTTAAACAATAGCTGAAAGTCAGCAAGAGTACCCAATGAAACGGCCAAGCTCAGGTTACATCAATTCTGTTATTTTATGCGACCTCTTAGAGGTTTTGTTTTAAAAATTCAAGACACTGAAATAGAGTGCAAACTGTGAGGTGCAGTATTTTTATTTAATATGTGTAAATTTTAGTGCACGCATGAATAATTTAGTGCACACATAAATTGTTAGTGCACACACTGACTTTGAATATCTTCAAAATAGAGATTTCCTCCTTTTAAATTGATCATTGTTTTAGAACTAAATAGCAAATAGAAATACTGATTATTAAATACATGCAGATCCCTACAAATTCGCGCTGTGGCCCTGGCTGAGTGGTTCCGTTGGTTGGAGTGTCATTCCGTGCACCAGAAGGCCGTGGGTATGATTCTCAGTCAGGGCACTTACCCAGGTTGCGCGGTTCATTCCGGGTCTGAGTACCTATAGGAGACAGCCAATTGATGTTTCTCACACTGACGTTTTTCTCTCTCTTCCCCTTACTCTTTCTCTTTAGAATCAATAAACATCTCCTTGAGTGAGGATTAAAATAAATAAATAAATGACGCTCCTCCATGGAGGAGAGGGTGTTAAATAATGCCCCCTCTCTGCATGTCAAATACACCAGGGCTGTCACTGCCTCCCAGGGATTCCAGAACTTGACCTGGAAGGATTAGGGCCTGAACTCACAACCTGAATGTTGCTTGGGTTGGTAGAGTTATCTCATTTTTATACGTTAAGGCAAATCAGGTCTCTTCACAATTCAGCATCTTCTCTGCCTTCTCCGCTCTGTTCCTCAATGTTTTCCACTCCGAGCTCCTTCTAGTTTCCCTATCTCCTCTTCTCACAAAAGTTGCTTGCAAAAATAATTAACTATTTTTTTCTTTTAAGACTGTTACTTGTTTTACCCCAGTTCCACATTGAAATCTACAAAGCAAGCCTACCCAAGAAAGGGTAACCTGGAAAGGGGACAGTAGATTTGAAGGAACCACTTCCCCCACCCCCAAATTTAAAAACTGATTAAAACTTGCTTAAGAAGTCCACTTATTAAAGGACTGAAAAATATGAACCGCAACCAGGGGATTTATCAGAAGTATCAAAAGAAGATATGTGGGACGTCTTTCCGAAATAGGAAAGCATTATTTCCTGGAAATAATCCAGGGAAAACACAGAACTGGAAATTTCAATATTTTGCAAGAAAATGGAACAAGTCTTAAGAGAGAAAGGCTCAGTGAGCAAGACAACAGTGCGATGAGAAGTTAATATAGCGTGTTTATGAAAAACTGAGCTTGCCAAACAAACTCGATATCTTCTAACATTTCAGCTTCAGGGTTAGCAAATGAGGTGACTTCAAAGCACTTCATATATCTTCATTTTTGTGATGGTTTTGATAGGAAGACTAGAACCGTGTTTGCAGTAATGGGAATTTGAAATCGACTAAAAGCCCCACAAATCGGTGGCACTGTCTTAGACCCAGACAGGAGCTCTCTCTGGCCAGGGCTGCTTCATTGATGTCCTAGAAAGGGGATCAAAGAGCATTTTACTGGATGGAGGAGTCCAGGTTTTAGAGCAACCCATGTGACAGCGACCAGGGAGGAGTAGCAGGGTCGGCGGTCAGCACAAGGCACGTCTGCACACCGTGGCAGCCCCGAGTGTGAACAGGACCAGAGCTGGTGGGAAGCAGAGTCACCGGGTGGAGGGAGCCACTGGCTGGCTGGGTGCCGCCCCTGCGGGCACTCACAGAGTGTGTGCAGAAGAGACTCCCAGGGCAGAAGAGGCTGGCAAACAGTTGGAGTTGAGCACATCTGAAAAAAAAGGAGAAGCCTCAGGGATAACACAAGTGTCTTTTTTATATGTCTGTAGGGCTGATTTGCAGAAGACGGACTGTTGTGCATTGAATTGTATCCCCCTTGGATTTAGGTGTTGAAGGTTAAGCCCCTATCACCACAGACTATGACTTTTTTTGGAAATAAGACTGCTGCAGATGTAATTAGTTGAGATGAGATCACACTGGAGAAGGGTGGGCCCGTAACCCAATATAACTGGCATCCTCATAAAAAGAGGAATTTTGGAAACAGCCGTGTACACAGATGGAATGCCAGGTGAAGATGAAAGCAAAGATCTACAAGCCAAGGCATGCTGACGAATGCCAGTGAGCCACCAGCAGCTACGAGAGAGGCCCGAGCCTCATCCTCTCTCACAGCCCTCGGAAGGAATCAGCCTCGCCAACACTTCGATTTGGGGACTTCTGGGCTGGAGAACTGTAGGACAAATCATTTCTGTTGTTGCATCACCAGTTCGTGGTTCTTTGTTAGAGCAGCCCCAGGAAACGAACTCGGGGGCTGAAGCCATTCAGTGACAGCTGGGGTTTTTGTTGGTGAATGGGGGGGTACATCAGGCCAACAGAATCAACACAGACACTGGAAGGAAGACCTTTCTAGTGATTCAGGCCGTCCAAGTGTGGGCTGAGTTGCCTCTGGTGTAGTGTGCTTCTAGCACCGAGGATGTTTAAGTAGAGACTAGACAACGACCTCTTGGGATGATATTACAGGGGAAATTTCTGCCTTGGGAGCAAAGTAGGGATGAATCGCTTCCAAGGTTTCCTTCAATTATAAAGATTTTTGATTCCAACTCTAAAAGTACTCAGTGGTAAGAAAAACTTCAGATTGGGGATTCTTCTGTTTTTAGAAAGGATGAAATATAAAGACGCACAAAAAGGAAACCAGTAAAATATAATTCCACACAAGAAAAAGGGCAAGTATTAATAATGGAGCTATTTCAAGAACCCAGTAGGCAGGAAGTCCATGAAGAAGAATGATCCTAAAAGGGGCATTAATTGTATCAAAGATGAATGTATGCGATCTGGCTGCACCCCAGTGTGGTTTAATATGAGCCTTATCTCTAGGGGTTAATGGCGTGGAGTTTCAAGTCAGGCCACTCAGGAACTTTGTCACCTTGGTCTCTCTGTGTAACTTCTCTGAGCAAGCGTTTCCTCATTTGCAGGACGGTCTCACCTGCTCCCAGTGTGGGCAGAATGGCATGAGATAATTAATGAAAAGTTTGAGCACGTAGTAAGAATTCAGGAAGGGTTTATTATTCTTATTATCAAATGATTGTCCCCAGAGTCCAAGTAGAAGGTTGATTACATAGAGAGAGAGAGAGAGAATGAGAGAGAGAGAAGAGGAGGAGAGAGGGATGACAGAAATCAATATTTTAAAGGAAATTGTTTCTTATGTTCCATGACTTAATTATCTTTCTCATTAAATGTAAAAGTTTCACTTACTGATATTATATCTAAGTTAAATGAAATTACTGAGAATTATGTTTGCCACCTCTTTCTGCGCATAATCAAGCAGGACGGTGGGCAAACACAAATATGTAACCCGCTCATTTGAAAGCATGGAAGGCTGGCCCGTGTCTGACACTTTAGTCTGATGTGTGGCCTTGGATAAACTTCTCTCCCGCTGACCTGTAAAGTGGAAATGTTGATTCCTCCTGAGGGTTGTGGGAGAGTATCTGTTTTGGGCTCGTCTCTCAGCTTGGGAACCACCACCAGCAGGTTGGGGGAATGAGCAGGCGGGACCAAGCTCGGTTACAGTGTCAGGTAGAAGGCCGTGATCGTTGGGCAGGTCAGCACTGCATCCAAGCCACTTTGGAATGGCGACTGCCCCCCAGTGTAACTGCTCTAAGTACCGGGGGAAGCAAGGGTCGATTTATCCTGATAGAGCCCGTCAAAGTGAGGAGTAATGCGTGAAATTAAGGTAGATGAGGCTTTAAGGAAAGGAAAAACTTCTGTTCAGCAGGATCTTTTAGATAATGAAGTGGTCTCCGAGGAACCTGGAGGAAGCTCCACGCTGGGAGGAACACTGAAATGGGCAGCAGCCCTGCCCACTGAGACACGGGTAATGCAAGCTTCAACCTCCCCTTAGCCTGTGCAGCTTCTCCTTTCTCCTTTAACTTGACGCTTTCCCCAGGTCTGTTCCTTGATCTGAATTGCTCCTCTTTGAGCCTCCAGTCCACTCCTGGTGTCACAGAAGTTGCTTCACACTGTAGTACCCGCTGATAGAATAGTGGCCTAAAAAGGCACCGCCGTCTCTCCTCGGCCTGCCCTCACTGCCTGCCTGTCACCCTGCTCCGGGTCTGCAGCAGCCTGGCCCTTGCAGCCTGGCAGACTCGCCCGCCTCGCCTCCTTGTCGGCCTCCTCATTAGCCATGCTCTAGAGCTGGCTGGTGTCAGCCCGGCCGGTACATCAGAATGCAGAGCAGGCCTCAGGCTCCCAGGAAGCTGCACATTCCGCATGAAATATGAAGGCAACAGCCAGCCCAGGGGAGACCCAGGGTGGATTTAGCAGAAGAGCAGCAAAGGTGGCTATTGAGGGAGGAGGCTCTGAAGAGAAAGGGAGCAGATGAAGGCAGCCATGACGTGCCATGTTTTAGAGGTGCCGTTTGGTGGAGGAGAGGGACACACGCGGGGAGCACCTGGTTTTGTACCCTCTTGGCTGCTCCCGACATACACACCCCCTTTACATTCTTTGTGCATATGCTCTCGATATTCCTGTGATTATGGTGATGTGCCCTTTTGAGATAGGCAGCCGGCTCTCTTTCCTGCTGTGCTCATCACAGATTTTTGAATTTCTCTTTTGGGACAACCTGCAATCATAAGAGCAGTCCATGTGGATTTCGGAGTACCTGACAGTAAGAAGCATAATAAACGCAATGATTGTCCAGCAGGCCCAGGGGACATTTGTGGCACTCCACCGCAGACCCGGAGAGGTTAAGCAGGCTTCGCTGGCGGCGGCCTCACATGGCTGCGAGGCCTGGCATAAAAACCTGCCCTCACCTTTCTCCCAAATCTCCCAGCTTCCAGCCAAAGCCTTTTGCTGGTGTCCTAGGCAGCCACTCTGAGGTGAGGCAACACCGTCTGTCTCCACCACAAGCACGAATAGTCCACCACGTGTGTGTTGGACACATTATAGCATCATGAGATTACACACCTCCCTTAGGACACTGACTCACTTGTTCTGTGCTTGGCATGTGTGTGGGTCCCTGCCCTGGACGCTCTACCCACAAAGCAGAGATGCTGCACTGTTCGTTATAATATATCCAGGGATCACTGGCACATAGTAGGTACTCAATAAATACTGAAGAAATCATATTTAGTGAGACCTCCCCCCACCCCATCACACATTCGGGTCATCAGGAAACACAAACCTACTGGTCTCTCCAAACACAGAAATTTTGAGGAGTCATTTTTTTTTCTCCTCTAACCAAAAACCATTACAGTGTAAACAGGGTGCACAGAATTGATTTCACTTCATACTGTCCATTATACAGCATCCCGCCCGCCTTCTTTCTTTCAAAGAACAAATACTTACACATGAGTAAATACATATATTCTCCTCTTAAAAAGAATTCTTGGGCTGTTAAGATCGCCATAGTCTCCTTAGGCGTCATCAACGACTCAGTCACAGCTGCGTCGTCCTTATCTCTGGAAACCTCCCGCTGTCTGGATGAGACAGGCAGGTGCTGAGAGCTGCAGGGCTACCCTCTTGGCCCTGCTTGTGATGGAAACCATTGGCATTCCTTGTGAGAGTTTTCTGCAAGAAACCTCAAAGGTATGATACCTCCTTAGAGCCCAGCTCACTGCGGGGTGGCAGCGCTGCCTGTTGCACACCTCCAGGAGGCACTATTCACACTGAAGCTGCCCCTGCGGTCTGGAACGTGGAGAGATGTCATACATGCTTGTCTTACTCGTGGGAACCATTAGCACCATCATTATATTTGGTCATTTTCTGTTAATCTTGTAAAGGCATTGCCTTCTTTGTGGACTGAAAAGGCTCCATCTTTCTGTTTGGTTCCTGAGGAATAGAAGCAGGAAGCAACAGGTTTCAACTAAAGTGCTGGCCTCTCACAAGACTACAAGTTCCCTAGGGGCAGGGCGTTAGCTGCCCTGCTCACTGCTGGGCCCCCTAGTGGCTGGGGCGGGGCAGGCACAGGGTAGGTGTGCCTGCACAGACATTTCGGTTGACTACCACGAAGGAAGTACAGTACCTTTTCTTCTGGCCAGGCACAAGTTCAGAGCTGAGCCAGTTAGAGTCTTCACCTGCTTGGATATTCAGATGTTGAGAAAATTTCTCTCTCTGATAGGGCTGAGAGAGTAGGTAGCAGAATACAAAGAGGAGAGAATTCGGTTATAAGACAAAATGAAGAGATGTGAGAGGGGTGGGGGACAGGGAGAGAAAGAGAAAAACAAGCTATAGTTCTAACACAGAATGTTTTAGTTATACGAACCAGTAAATTCCTTATTTATTTATTTGCTGAAGGCAGTATTAGAGGAGGGTTTCTGCCACTTTAAATCCAAAGCAGTCTGATACACTTGTGTCCCAACATCTCCATCCCCTTCGAAAGCCTTTCGTTCACTCCATGCCAACAGCTGACTCTCTTTACATTTTATGCACTTGGGCCTTCTAAGTGTCTACTTTCACATCGCGGGCATTTCTCCCATCTTTTCTGCTGTTTTTGTACAGACTGTGTTTGAGCCATGCAGTCAGGGGAGACGTGTATTTCCCATACAAAGAACCCAGACTAAGGGAATTCAGCAGATTCCCCGGGGTCACAGATGTAGTTCCCACTGGTGGTGGGTCCTCAGACCCCTAGAACGCACAGCACCCACCTCACAGCTCGCAGTAACTGTAACATGCCGTGGTGAGGGCGCCTGCCCTGTGTTGGGCTCCGTTGGGACAGCACTCAGTGTTTGCAGGGTAATTCACAAGAGTAAGTCTTGTTTCCCCAGCTAGACAGGAGGTGGGCGGTTTTCAGAAACACAAAAGAGAAGAAGATGGATGTTCCTTGGACTCTACCATGCCACAAACACCATCCGGGATATTGCACATCCCTGTGTGATGAATGGCTTTCCTTGGCCACACAGACACTGGCTCAGAGAGGTTCAGCAGCCACTTGCTCATGGGCTCAGCTATTAAGTAACAGAACAGGTCTGTCTGATCTGAGCATCCACTGAGCTGCCTTGGGCGGTGGTTCACCAGGCTGTGTGGAGCACAGACCACTCAGCACCGCGATGGCCATGCCGTACGTCCAAGAGTGACAGCCCTGTGTTCATTGCCATTTCATGCGAGCCTAATGAGAAGGGACTGTTACAGATCACTGGTCCATGGTGGGAGGGAATTGCTAGACGTGAAGATGCACAGAAACCAGAGAACTCTAGAGTCCAGTTTCCTTCCTCTGTGGCCCACCCAGCCTCTGGGACTGAGAGCACAGCCGGGGAAGGCGTTCTGCTCCCGCGCAGACGAGGATGCCTCTGGCTGGGTGTCAGCCACTGACCCACCTCGCTTTTGTTCTGCAGGTGTTGGAAAGAGAATGCAGCCATCCCCAGACCCCAGCGGGGAGGGGTGGAAAGTGCTGCCCTGTGCCTGGGCCAGTGTGCACATGTGTGTATGTGTGGTCCTCGGAGCGAGGGCTGGGCAGGGGCCAGTCTGCAAAACAACATTAAAAAATTGAAACATTTTCCACTGAGAAACAGAATCACTGCCCGTGGAATTCTTACCCAGCCTGAGCAGCGACCAGCAGCCCCTCCTTCTCATTAGTTAAACAAAGAGGGTTATTTTTCAAATGAAAACTTTCAGCGTGGAAAACAATCTAATTCCCGGGGCTTTTTGAGAAGCGAGATTCTCAGTACTTGAATAAACACGGGTACGCGGACGTGAAGCTGCAAAGGGCAGTGCGGGTACCCTGATCAGATGAAGGGGCCCCCTGGCCTGGCCAGCAAGGGACCCAGGACTCAGCTGCAGGCCCCTCAAAACACTCCCAGGTGGAGAGGCTGACAAAGGGAATGAGCCGTGGCCTGGGAAGTTCTGACCATTCTGTTAGGGAAAAAATGGTGAAAATAAAAATATTTTCTTTATGTTCATTAAATGATCCCCTTTCTTCCTGCAAGTCAATGAACTCCCTCTGGTTGGAAAATAATCTGCAAACTCAAGCCCTGCTTAGTTTAACGAGGCATGTTCAGTTTTATCGAACTCCCAGCCTTCAGGTTTCTCTCAGGCGCAAACTGGCCTCCACCCTCGACCCCTGGGGGGACCATCACTTTCTCATGAGGCGCTCTCTTCATGAAAGCTCCTGCACACTTGCATTTGTTTAAAGAGCAGGTAAGGATGTGGAGGCAACTGCCAGGGTTCGATGCGAGCGATTTGAGAGTAAGCAGCACTACTTACTCTCTCAGGGCCCAAGCGTACCCATCTGCAGGGGGGAATGGCGATGGCAGCCACATCAGAGGGCTGTCGGGAAGATTAAATGAGAACCCGAGTTATACTGCGCCATAGCACAGTTTCTGGACTAAAGAGGAGCTCGCTAAAACTGTGGCCTTTCCTATGAACTTGAAGGGACATGGCATATGGTCATTGACCTGAGCTGTTTCAATTAGTACGTATTCTTCTTTGAGGTTTTTTACTTTTCCCATCTCACTTGTGGAGAGTGCGTTGCTTAAAAAAAAAATAGAAGCAGGCACAAAATAGCCTCTTTTCAGATTGGAGCTTCCTTCTCTAATCAGTCCGTGAACATTTTGGGGAGCGTTCTATTTTACTTGGCTGGCCCCTGGTTTTGCCGTGAGTAATATGTTGGGCTTAATTTCAAACTCCACGCAGCCCGGATCACTGGATACTTGAGCTTCCCCGAGTTGAGTTGATACAGCTGCTCTGCTCCCGGTCACTGGTGAGTTGTCCCTGTGGATTCCAGAGGGTCCGAACACACACAGGTCAAGGTGCAGGGGCCAGTCCCCACAATCAGGGACAAGGACTCCCATAGAGAAGGTGCCCACATGAGGCAAGACCCAGGAGACCTGAGGCGCACTAACGGGTAAGGAGAGAAGGCTCAGACTGAGGTGGTGGGGAGAGAGGGCTCGAGGCAGGAGGGGGGGTGGGGGGGCCGTGTTGCTTGGAGTGTGCACACTTCTGTGAAGGGAATGGCGAGGGTGAGAAGACACCAGCCTGTTGGTGAAGTTGTGACAGTGATCAAGGGGGGGGGCGGCTAACACTCCCCCGCATGAGGATTTATGAGACCAGTTAGATCAGGTTATGGATACTTGACTTAAAAAGGATTGAGCGGGGCTTTCTTTTAAACACAGGCTTCATTTCAAGTGGAACTGAATAAACTAAATTTAATTTGGACATTTTTTCCCCAGGAACTCGGCACTGGCATGAAACAAGCCTTGCCTGGGGCCACTGGAGGACTCACTCTGTGAGACAACGGCGCTGACAGACAAGCAGAGCACAGTGCTACTTTTGAGGCCAGTCTGGCCTTAATGCCAGGCGGCTGGTAAACAGACTGAAGAAGCTAATGACTGTTGAGTGCTTTCTTTCCAGACTAGCAAATGTCCTTGGCTTCTGAGGTAGCGGCACCCTTACCTTCAAAGGTTTGGACTGATGACCTGGGCCCCCATCACATCCCCTCCCCAAGGCTGTCGGGACACCCAAGCATTTCAAAAGTGAAAGATAACAAAGGTGTTCTAGAAGCAATGTGATTGTGAGTATATGTTATAAATGCTAATTGTGATTAATCACACTAATGTTCATAGTCTCCCCGTATTATGATTTAACACCAGTAGATTCACCTTCTCCACTTGCTTTTGAAGAATTTGCCTCAGACTACACATTTCCCCCTTTGATCTCTGTCTCCTGAAGAAAGGCGCATGATGGGGAATGAGTTTGGGCATTGGAGGAAGATGAGGGTTTGTGACCCTTTGGAAGTCCCAGAACTGTATAGTATACACCGCCCCTGAGTGAGGTGCTCGAGCAACCGTTGTTGGTTACTTCTGCGCATTCAGGCCCTGGCATGTGATCCACGGAGAGGCATTCCCTGACCGCCCCCCACCCCGCCGCTGTCTAAATCTGACTCCTTCATTTTCCTGTCTCATAATCCCCTCTTCTTTTGCCCCAAGCACCCATCATGGTTTTTAATCATTTCTTTATATACAACACTTACTTCATATTTAGTTCCTCCCCTAGATGCAAGCTCAATAGGAGACAGATGGTGTGTCTTTTATTCACTATATGATGATACCTAGCATGGCAACTGGCACCTAGAAACTGACAGTAAATAATTGCTGAAGGAAAGGAGGAGCGAGTTGCATAGCTAGGAAAAGCCTGCCCATCCAAATGAAGCTCTCTCTTCCCTTCCCACTGACACCAAACACGTAGGATCTCCATAAATAAATACCACCGAGGTCAACCGTGGATTCTCACATGCAAGTCCAGTAGCTTCCTTGGTCCTGTTCTCCCACTCTGGAGGCTGATGCAAATAATTCTCCCTGACTGGAGACCCTGCTCTCTTGGCTCCATGGCTCCGTACTCCCCTCTCTCTCCTGTGCTCGGTGACTCCTTTCTCCTCTTACTCCTTGAAAGGAGCCAGTCAAGGGCTCTGGACTTGGCCCGATGGGGTCCTTGTGCTGCTTCATCCTGTAATAGCTCACTCAGCCTTCAGCTTACTACCAGTGACGTCTACATCTCGAACCCTGAAATGCTCTTTCACCTGACACTCTTTTTTTTCCTGGAATGTCACCTTCCTTCCAATAACCATACTGGAAAAGTTGGAATCTTTTCTGAAGCAATGTGAATCTTTTCTGAACATCATTCTTCACGTTTACCAAATATTCGAGGCAAAACATTGAAAAATTAGTGTCTTCTCATTGTATGATTTGTGTCTTTGGGTAATCGAAACATTTCCATCTTTTAGACTTCCCACCCTCCCCAATTCTCTGCTATTTTTTATTCAAATAACTATTTTGAAGTTGCCTTTTTTCCAATAATAACTTAACTTCTATTTACATTGCCCAAATGCTACCTTTTCTTTAATGTTTATTTCAAATACTTCCTACTTTGATAAGTCTTTCTTGGACTTTCCAATCAAATATAAGTTTTCTTGCTTTAAACCACCAAGTTACTATATACATTTCAGTGGGTATTCTCTTAATACTTCTGTGTAATGAGTTTCTGTGTATTTGTCTATATCCTTAGAGAAAGACTAATAAATAAATTCCTGGAAAGAATGAACTAGATAATGAATTAGAGAATTGGTATAAATTACCAACACATACCTACAGACCTTAAAAAATATTAAGAGGATATTATGAATAATTTTATTTTAATGAATTTTAAAATGTAACTGAAATGGACAATTCTTAGGAAAAAAAGACTGATAGGAGAAGAGATAGATAATTTGAATATTCATATCCATAATATAAAAATTTCCTACAATGAAATCTTGAGGTCCAGATGATTTGAGTGAAAAATTCTTTTAAGCACCTGAGGAAAATATGTTTGTTACACAAACTTTCAAGGGAATAAAGAAAAGAGCAAAAACTTTACTACTGATTTTATGAGACCAACATAATCTGAATACTGAAAATTGTCAAGGACATTACAAGAGAGAAACATAGATATAAAATCCCTAAGCAAAATTTTAGCAAGTCAAGTCTAAAAGTATATTAAAAGCATCAAATATCATGACAAGTTTATTTCAGACATGCAAGGTTGGTTTAATACTTAAAAATAAATCAATATAATTCAATAATTACAGAATAAAGAAGAAAAACCATATGACCATCTCAATAGATGAATAAAAAACACTTGATACAACTTAGCATTTGTTAATGATTAGAAAGATAACTCTCATCAAATTAGAACTAGAAGGGAACTCTTAATCTGTAAAAGGTTATATCTAATAAACCTATACCTAAGTATCTTCAATCTGAGGTCAGGAACAAGACAAGAATGTTCACTCTAATCACTATTATTCACTATTATACTGAAACTTCTAGCCAGAGTAATCAGACAAGAAAAATAAATTTTAAAACTTAAGAATTAGAAAATTACATAAATCTGTGTAATTTGTAGACATAATGGTAAACATAACATCTATAGATGAATTATTAGATGAGTAAGTAAACTTAGTTAGACTAATGAATATAAGGTTGACATACAAAAATCAATAATATTTTATACTTATAATAAATATTAGAAAATAACATTTTAAATTTTATACCATTTATAATAGCACTTTAAAATCATGTTCCTTCACAAAAATAAGTTTAGCAAAATATGTCTTTGGCTTATGCATAAAAATGCAAAACATAATAGAAAATAATTTTTAAAGATTTAAAATCAATGAAGAAATATATATACCATGTAAATCAGATTGGAAGACTCAATCTTGTAAAATATTAATGTTCTCCAAATTGCCCTATTGCCTCAGGGCAATATCAGTCAAAATCAAAGCAGATTTCCTTCCTTCCTTCCTTCCTTCTTTTTTATTTCTTGTGAAAATTGATAAGCTAATTCTAAAATTAACATGGAAATTTGAAGGCTAGAAAATAGTCAAGGGAAAATTGAAGAAGACGAAAGTCAAAGGACTAACACTACCAAATATTAAGCAGTAATTATGACAGTGTGAAATTGGTGTAAATGGGGACAAATAGATCCAAATTGTGAAATTGGTGTAAATGAGGACAAATAGAATGAAGCTGAGAATTCAGGGACAAAGCTGCAAATGTGTCACCTGATGTATGGCCCAGGCATCCTTGCATTGCAGTGCATAAAAATGGTTTTTTAAAAATAAATAGTTGGGTTAACTGGATTTCCAAAAGAAAAAGTTATTTTGACCCCATCTCATTTCATATACAAAAATCAACTACAAATAGGTTATAGAGTAACTGTAAAAAAGTTAAACAATAAAACTCCTAGAATGTAACACATGAGAATATCTTCACCATTTTGCTGTAGGTAAATATAAACAAGACATAAAATTTACTAGCCATACAACAAAAGATTGATAAATTGGTTTTATTAAAATTAAGAACTTCTTCTTATGGGAAAAAAAGAAAATATACAACCATGTGATTAAGAGAATAAAAGGACAAGTCATAGAGTGAGAAGAAGGTATTTCCATCAGACAAAAAAACTTGTATGCAGAATATTTAAAATTTTCTTATACTATAATAAGTCATACAGCACATTAAAAATGGGAAAAATAATTGAATAATTACTTCACAAAAGAAATATCTAAATCAGTAACAAATTTGTGAAAAGAGGCCAAATTAGGCAGGCAATATTAAATGCACAATTCATATATTAACCACTTATCCACTAAATGTGTAAAATTTAAGATACATTGACAATTCTGAATATTGGTGTGGATGTGAAGTGACAGGAATTCTTATATACTGTGAGGACTGTAACCAGGTACAACTGCTTTGAAAACCTGTTTGGCAGTGTCTCCTAAAGCTAAACACATGCATACCCTACAATGAAGTCACTCTCCTGGCTCTATACCCACAGCAATGGGCGTATAAGTGTCTCAAAACACATGGACAGCAATGCTCCCAGCAGTGTTCCTTTTACCAGCTAAAGACCTGAAACAACAGAAATGTCCAACAACAGTAAAACAGTATAAATCACGGTATATCCGTACAATCCTTACTACATTTCAATGATAATGAACAAATGACCACTATGCGAAACATGGATAAAAATCATAAATACAATGGTGACTAAGAGAAGTAAAAGGGAAATTTAAAAAACATAGTGTGACCTTACGCGACCCTCAAAAACAGGCGCAGCTCATCGATGCTGATGGACGGCTGAAGGGAGGTCACCCTTTGGGAGCAGGAGGAACGACAGCAGCTTTGGGGTAATGGCCATGTTCCAGCCCACATCCGAGTGGCGGTCCCATTGAGTGTGTTCACTCTGAAAAACTCATCAAATTGTACACTCATGATAGCTTACACTTCAAATTACGGTACTTCCCAAAACAACAGCAAACACCCTGGGCCGCGTGGCCTGTGCGCGTCCATTTGAGTCCCGGCATTCGTCCTTCGCAGGTGGTTCTGTGCCTTCGTACCACTGGTGCCGCCTCCATTCACAGTTTTCATTGCTTCTTTCCGCTGGTAGGGTTCCATCACTTCCCTCTGCTCTGCCCTTTGCTCGCCCTCCGAACTCCACAGAGTGATCCCGATCCTTCATCTAGGTGTGCTGCCCCTGGAGCTGACTTCTCATTCTCAGCTTTTTCAGTGTTTCACTAAGAAGGTCCCCTATCAGGGTAGTTCTATTTTTTTCTATAAATTTTGTTAATGGCCTTGGCTTACACTTATTGCTTAAATGTTTACTCATTTCTTATTTAACATTTTGCTTTTTGCCTAATAATTTTTATGTTCTTGTTATATAACTTCATAATTACTATTAGATTATTGGCTTGGCCACCATTTTTCTCCTAAAACCCGCAGTTTAAAAAAAAGGGGGCTTTATCTCCACTCTCCTGCTTTGTAGGGTGGAGGTGGGGGTGGGGTGGAACAGGACAAGCTCTTTCTCATTCTTTACCCTCCGGCTTCAGCAGTGAAGAGCCAGGTCATCTGACAGCAATAGAAAGGGGGAGGGGAGGGATGCAAAACTGATAACTAAGGCAAGGGCTACCCAGTTGCCCAAAGTGGTTTAACAGATTACTTTTCTCACAGGTTTAGCTAAGAAGCCGTCTGACCTGAGCCCATTTATGGAACTATTTGGCCTTGCTTTTATTTTTTCTTTCTCAGAATAAATCCTCTAGTTCTCAACTGGAGACACTAAAGGAACAAGGGAGTTTGTATTTTTTTAATCCATGTGAAGGTTTTGGCCAGGAATTTTTCAAACCCTGGAATGAATTTTTAATTTGGACTTTGATATCCAGACAAGCCCAGCTCACGTTCTAAACCCTGGAATGAATTTTTAATTTGGACTTTGATATCCAGACAAGCCCAGCTCACGTTCTCTTGGGTCTCCTTCCCAAAGACCAGACTTCAAACAGACACTGCTCGGTGTCTCGGCAGCGGCGGAGAAAAGCTCCGCAGCAGCTACAGCGGCGGCAGTCGGCGCAGGCCCTGCACACTCGGCCTGTCTGGGCCGGACCCAGTGCGCTGCCTCGCCCTGGACACCGACACGTCCGTGGACCCGAAGCAAAGTTCCCAGAGGCGAATAAATGAGCGTGTCGTCCATCAGGGTAGGAAATGCTAGGTATGGCGTGTTTCCACCTGGGGACCCTGCCTGGAGCATTTGCAATAACACAGGATTCACATCTTGAAGGGAAACCGGCAAATAAATGTTATTTTGTTTGGCTTTATTATTTGCTTCTTATTCTTTCGCTTTCCTGTCTTCCCTTTTAGAATTTGGATTGTGGGAGAAATAAATGTGTTTCTTACAGATGAGACCCCAGAGAACCTTTGTTTTAACTCTTACTTTAACTTCCTGAAAATTGACAAAACAGAAACTGGGAAGGAGAAAAAAACACACCCTGATTTCCCCCCATGACAACTACAGAAGAAGCTCATTTCCTTTTAGAGACCTAGATCAGAGACAATAAGTAGTTGAAACTTAATACTTAGAGTCCCTTGGAAAAGTGACCACAATGGGGCCATTACCATCATTTTCCATTAATTGTCACCTGAAATAACCAGTTGCGGAAACAGCAGGGGGGCCTGAGCAAAGGAATGTAGTTTGGGGAACAGCTAGCCCACTCATGTCCCATAAAAAAATACAAATGATTTAACAGCAGCACTGACAGGGTCCTTGGAATAAATCATTTCCATTCCCACCACTGCAAATCACTTACTGTGATTGCCTCGAGACAGATTTGGGGAGCCAGCTGCTGGTCACCCAGGCTCTGGGACAATTCCCCCTAGTTACCTATGAGGATAAATTGCAGTCCTGGCCTAATTTACTGCTCTTCCCTACAGCCAAGGGGCAAGTACTCTCTGTTCCTTGGGAAGTCTAGAAGCTAAAGGTGACCAGAATAATTATGGAGTCTTTCCAAGAATCCCCTCTGCCCATCCAGCGGAGCTGACTCTTGAAAGCTTACGGGCTCACACAGGCGGAGCTGCTGGGCCAGGCTGGTTTTTCTACCAAGACTGGGGCCTCGTCAGATCCAACCACACTCTGCTGTGTATGTCCCCCACCTTCTCCCGATCTTTCTCTCATCCCATTGCAGTCAGTATGGTCTGGGATCTCTCTTTACTTCTTTTTTTTTTTTTTTCCCTTGGATAGGCTAGGTTCTTGCGCAATCTTGATCAGTCCAGAGGTAGCATGACCTGTGAATTGTGCTTCTCCTCTGAGTTACTCACATTGTCCTGTTGGACTCCTCAGTGCTTCGGCCATGTCTGTGTATCTGCTTGTCTGTCTGCTGCGGGCCGAGTACACCTGGAAAGAGGGCCCTGGGCTTTCCATCTTTGTGTCCCCACCGCCTGCCAGAGCACACATGGGGTGAATACTTGAGGCAGTAAGAGAAGTAAGAGGATGATGGGAATGGGAAGAAGTCTTGGCTTAAAAGTTCTTTGGATCTGGTTGCAAAATGATAAGATGCACAGAAATAGGACTTCAGGGAAGCTTCCTAGAAAGTCTTTATTCAAAGATGGAAACTCTACCGTGAATGCCAGTATAATATTTATCGATAAGATCAGGATGCCTGAACAGCCTCCCCATGACCTGGTGTCTTGTGGTGTCAATATGGTGTCTTCTTTATCTGGATACCCAGAGCCTTGCCCCTGAGCCTTGTTATTCCACACCAGGGTGGCCACCCTGGACAGATCATGTTTCCTGACTCCCTGTGGCCCAGTTATCATCATTCCATTATGGCCAAGTAATCATTCCCAAAGGACAGATCCTTCCACTCTCCTATTCAAGAATCTGACATCCATCCACTCCCAAGCCCCACCTGACATTCTAGGCTCCCTGACACTGCCAGTGGCCACATCTAGCTCTCCACATTCTTGGAGGACCCTGGGGCCAACCCTCTGGTCACATACCTTGAGTCAATACCAGTCATACCTTCAGCCAATCATTATTCAACTGTCATTTCATCACCCGGTTAAAGTATTATTTCAAAAAACCTTCCTAAGGAGCCACAATCCAGCTGAACTTTCTGGTACTTTACATCTTCTCTTTGCTCGGTTCGCCATGGCACCACATCCTCACCGTTCTCCTCTCGCTCGTCTATTTCTTTTGTCCATGCAAATACCACACATTTCCAGTAGCAGAGCAGGTTCAAATGCAAGTCCGAGTGCAGTTCTCCATCACAACACCACACTGCCCCGCCTGATACCAGGGCCAGCATTCTCCTTACTCTTGAATTCACTCCTGGTCTCAGTGAAGAGAGAGGTGGCACTGGCCATACAGCAGAGGCCTTTCCATTTGGGCTACATACAGCCTTCAGCGCCCCTCTCTTTAGTAGTTTCCACGTATAACTTCAGAAATGAAATAGCAAGCAGGCCCCAGGGATGCCCTTCTTGGAGGGCAAAATGGCAGCCTGGCTTCCAAAAGGGACCGAGATTAGGATAGAAAGAGAAGAGTGTTCCTCCCTCCTCCTCCAGCACACTCTAACACACTTGGTGGAGAAACTCAGATCCCTGTGTGTTTGTCCCATCACTGGGTGAGGGAACAGGGAACACAGGAAATGAATAAAGGAGCAGGAGGAAGTGGTGACAAGAGGAGGCCCCGGGCCAAGGCACAGTGGCTGGACGGAGAAGGGGATCTGACTTCGGACTGCAGGGGCCAGGCCCTCCTTCTCCTCTATAAAGGTGTCAGCCCGATCCATTGCTGGCTGAGCCTGTGGAGAAGGAATCTTTGGATGTGGGCCTGAGGTTTTGAGTTCACTCCTAGCGGGCGACAAAAAAACGAGCTGGTTATTTGTTTTATGGTAATGATCTCCAGGAGGCTCCCAACTCCTGGGCGCAGTCGGCATGCCACGCGGCAGGCCCTCCTCTGGGCGCGAGAGGATTTCCTTGGTTTGGTGGGATTCATTTGTTTTTTAAACGAGGCTGTTTATTTTCTCTTCTTTTAATGTTACGGTTTTTTTTTTCCTCAGACTCACAAAGAGTATACATAACGTACAGCCGAATCTGCAATCTCCTATTTTGTCAGCTGCTTGTGTTGATTAAAACTTCAATAAAGATCCTGCGATAAAACAGGGCTATGTTCAAAGGATCTTGTTATGTTTTTAAAAGCCTGAGCTTGGCAGAAAAGACATGAAGTATAGGTTTGCTACCTTGATATTTTTCCCCTTTTCTAGGTTAGAAAGGGAGCAGACCGGGAGAGGAATGCACAGTGGTCTCTAGGGCCCGTGGCACAGGGAGAGAGCACGCATTTAACTGAATCTCAAATAATAAGCAAGGTCCAATTTAAACGGTGCGGAATTGTTTGTCAAACTGGTGTTACATGTGTGAGCCAATCACCCTCTTCCCCAAGGTCTGACTGACAGCCTGTCTCTCTAAGAGGCCTTAGCCCAATGCTGGGGTAGGAGATGGGGAGAAGAGCCCTGGGCAAAGCGAGGTCACAGAACTCCAGGAATTCCACACCCAGTGATTTACCCCACTCGCCTGAGATGATCAATTCCAGCAAGATTCCACAGAACTGCCAGTAACACACTGCTTTAAAGACCAGAGATCACTCAAGGATCCCGGGAGACAGGTGTCAGTGGTACCCACCTGCCCCCCATCTCACCCACCCCCCTTCCCTCCAGACAGCCCATTCCTGGCAGCCACCAAAGTCTCTCAACTCTTGTCCTGAAAGAGGCCAAGAAATGGCTGTGAGTGAAAATCAGGCGAGCCAAAGTCGCTGACTTTATGCAAAGCAGGCAAGTGCAGTCAAAACACTTACAGCAATCAATTGAAGTTGTTGGGTAAAGTTTTTTCCCTGTCCCATATATTATTGAACAGTTAATTTCGTCTTTGTGCCTGCAAGACATTCCAGCTCTCAGATGACAGCTTTATCCATTAAGGAGCGTTCGGTGACAGCCGTACAGTGAGAGCTTCACCAGCCCTGCCTGCCGGGAGGCGAGGGGAGCCCGCATCACCACTGAGAAATCCCGGGACGTATCAACATCTTAATCAATATGCGAGAGTCAATTACCGGGGAAGCAGGGCTTAAGCAGGAGCTGATGATGAGGTTCACGTGCAAATGGGCTTGATCGATATGCAGCTGAATCTCACACGTGGATTCACATCAGGCCTTCTCCCTCAGCACCCAGCTCGCCCACTGACAGACTAACCACACCCTCTCCCAGCATCATTTCTAACTTGCAAATCACCTGCTTTACCGGAGCTTTTCGATTCGTTTCCTTGATAGGAACACAGAAAGTAGGGTTGAGGAGAACAACCAAAGTCAGATTCTGTTGTAGGATAGGCAAGCCAGACTCTCAGGATTGTCTACTTGGGGTCAAGAGTTCTTCCATATCCATATCCACGGGGAGGTTTAAACCCAGCCTGTCTACTCGAGAAGGGGTGGGGGAGACTGCTAGGACCCCTTGTTCAGGCTTGAGCTTTCTCTCGCCTAAGTGACTACAGTCATTCTTAGCCGATCTCTGAGAAACTCATGTATTACCCCTCCAATCTGTCCTTTACTGGCTGTCACACGTGTCCTTGCAAACTTTTAGTGTCTGCCTGGGTAATAAATCCCCCACCCCCTAGAGTGTTTTTAAGACTCCCACTGGCATGGGCTCCCACTCCTGATACGAGCCTCATGATATTACTCAACCTCGCTTTCCTAAACACTAACATGCTCTTTTACACCTTTCATGCACGGTCTTACCCTTGTCCACATATGTCATCTCTTAGAGCTCTTGAAGCCGTCTCTGATTTCCCTAGTCAGAAGTTAATAGCCACCATTACTGGTTTGAGGTCATTGTGTTTGGATTTAAGTTGGGTGTTTGCTTATTTGTTTTTTCCATTAGATCATCTGCTCCATGAGAAAAAGCACCATAATGTTTTTCAGGACTGCCAGGAAGGCAGGTAGTTCTCCAAGCATGTTGAATTTATTATTGAACATGTTCTGAGGAAACGCCATGTCCCTGACTCCTTTTCCTCATTACTGTAGATGCTGTCACACTGGAAGCCAGGTGCAGGTCCTCCTTTGTCCTCCAGCTCCTGTCTCTCCGCAAGCACTTTTCACCGTTGTCCTGTGCCGACCCAGGAGCAGAATTCAGCCCTTGTGGCAGTGGCCAAGAAAGTCCCCATTACTGTGAGTGCTTCGGTGAATAGTGTAGATTTTACTGAAAATTTTGCCAAGAGTCTACACGGACTCCACAATAGACAACCTAAAATGCCATCGATATTTCCAGTCTCTGTTGTCCCTCCTCAGCGCCACCACGGACTTCCCACTCACGGCTCCCCCTCGCAGCCTGCACCCACCGCAGCACACTCTTCAGCTTCCCACTGCTGTCTGTGAGTCGCCGTCACCTTGCTTATTTCACAACATCGCTCCCCTCTTCAAGAGCCATACAAATGTAAAAAAGAATGCGATGTTGTTGCATTACAATTAGTTGTCTATCCCTTCCTCCATCAAGGTTCCCAGGACCTTGAGAGTCTCAAGGGCATATACTAATAAATGCTGAAGAGCCACTCCAGAAACCAGACATAAAAAAAAAGAACGGGAGAAAGCGGACAGCACTACTGTCCTTTCTGTCCCCTGCAGGCGAGGAGAGCTGCCATGGGGCTCACTGGGAGGCAGAGAAACAGGATTTTAGACTCAGAAGGCCTGAGGAAGGGACACCAGTGGAGGCATTTCCAGGGCAGCGGGGGGTTTGGGGACCTTTGGAGAGTAGCTCGGCTGGCTCTCAGAGCCAGAAAGGGGACGAGCAGTGTGCTGAGAGAACAGGTCAAGCTGGCGCCTCCTGACTGCAGGCTCTAAGGAGCCAGGACTGCCAGGCAGGCTTAACAGGGGAAGAAAGGAAGTCTGGACTTGGGGAGAAGGAGAACTGCATTTATCTTCTGTGCTGATGGTCCAGAAAGCTGAGAGAATCCTCATGAGAAGAATCCTTTCATCTCTTGTAGGATTCAGGAACTCATAAGGACATTAGGACAGTGAGTGGCATCCTTATACAGGGCTGAGAGTGAGTCCCAACTAGGAACTTCCCACACAAGGAACTTCCCCTACAAGAAGGGGAAGCTGGGGGAGGGGATGGGCAGGGTGTGGGAGAGGAAATGTGTTAAGAAGTAGAGGCAACTAACAGTTATCATATATCTACTCTACAAAAGGCCTTTTCACACTTGCTATTTATCCAATTTAATCTTCACTGTAGTTTAATGAGGTAAGTGTCATTAGCACCATTTCATAATCATGGAAACAGAAACCAAAAAAGGTCAATAGGTAAGTTGCTTTTCTAGGCTCACATGGCTTGCCCACTGGGGAGCTGGAACTCCAGCTGGAATTTAAAGGGTACATACTGAATGGTAAGGTCAGCTCTTTCTCCATAGTGACTATCGAACATGATCCCAGAAGGGTCTAAATGAAGTTCAGTTTGCTGGGTTGGCTACACTTGAGCATGAGGTGTATGAGGGCCCATATAATGATGTGAGTGCTAAGGTGCCCTGTGTCTCCTCCACTAGACTGCAAGCTCTTTGAGGATGGAGTCATAATTATAAACCACTGCACCCGCAACAACATCTACCATGTATTTGGATTACTATACCTGTATGCCAGGTGCTATACCAAAGACTTTACAGGCATTATTGGATTTATGCCTTCCAATCATTCTGAAAGGTTAGGATTATAATTTCCATTTTACAGATTCCTTGATTCTTTTTTAAAAAAACTCTCATCTGAGACAAATACCATATGATATCACCGTTAACAGGAATCTAAACAACAAAACAAACAAGCAAGCAAAATGTGACCAATGACACTCAAATACGGAACAGGCTGACAGGGTCCAGAGGGGAGAGGGGAGAGAATCATAGGGGAAAAGGGGATGGACTCACATGAACAAGTATAAAGGACACATGGACAATATCTAAGGTGGGGGGCGGAAATGGGAGGGAGGTGGGGAGCACTGGGGGGGGGCAGGGCTGGGAATATAAGACAGAAAACTGTATTGAACAAGAATTAAATAAAAATAAAATTTTAAAAAAAGAATATTATAGGAAATGGAGAAGTCAAAGAACTGATATTAAAAAAACCCTCTCATCTGGAATAAAAGTCTGAGAACCTAAAGGAAACAAGGAATTAATGGATTTTGCTCTCAGGAGATGCAAAAGTGTGGGCATAGTAAAATTTCAACAAATACTGTAGATGGAACAACCTCTATATGCGTTCCATCCAAGAACATTCCACTGTCCACTAATTTGTTCTTCGAGCAAACATTCCATTGTCCATTAATCTGTTCATTGAGGGTCTGCTCTGAGCCAGGTGCTGTCCCAGGCCCTGGAACACAGGTGGACAAGGAAGCCTTCTTCATTTTGAAGCTGACCACCAGCTGGGCAGACAACACGTCAACCCTGGCACGTGGCAGTCAGAGTACCCCAAAGGAAAAGATGGAGAACCACAGGAGCCCAGCTGGAGCACCTACCCTAGTTTGAGGTGGGGTCAGGGAAGGCTCCTCAGAAAGGCATGTAAAAGGCTGTTCTTCACGCCTGAAGTCCTCTTTGCATCGGCACTCTGATTCAGCAATGTTTATTGAGTCCCTCCTCTGTACCATCCACAGAAAAACAGAGATCAAAAGATTTCCAGGCCTTGTGAGATAACCAGGAACACAGGATGAATAGAACAAAGGCAATGATGACATCCTGCTTGTATTTCCAGAGGCTTTATCTCACTGGTCTTCACAGCAGTGCTGAAAGGTATGCTCTGGCCCCTGCCCTGAGGGCCGCCTGAGCTGAGAAGATGATCCAAAAGATCCATCAAAATCAGGGGCTCTGAGGGCCAAAGTGTGGCTGATCGTGGTAGCTGGTGGCATAGGGGAAGGAGAAGGGAGAAACATAATCCCCAGATGTGTTTTTAGTGTAGAGTCAAGAAGAGTCAGCTCCAGACTGGGGTCATGTAGAATTCTGGAAAGAGTCCAATGGGTTCATTCAAAGAACAAGACAGAAGGTTTCTGCAAAGATGCCTTCTCTCTACATATATGCTCCATTTCACCATCTCTTAGAAAAAAAAATAAATGCCTTTTCAGAGGGAACAGTATTCCTTTTCTACAGGTGACAATACTGAGACTTAGAAAATCCAAGTGCCTGGGATTGCATAGATAGTGAACTTGAAGATGGGACTTGAACTATATGGTCTTTAGATTCCAGCATTGCTCAGTTTGGGTGGCTTTCTCATTGGGAAAATCTTACACACGCTTTCTCACACAAACTGAGAAAGGAAAAAGAAAAAAAAATGTTTTGGTCACAGCAGGAATTTCACATTGGACCCTGGATAGTGGGGTATGATTCGGGTGAGTGTGGGGTAGAGAAGGCAGCATTTTCTGAGGGGGATGGAGCTGCATGAGTAAGGCTCAGAGTGAAGCCATGTTAAAAGCAAGTGCTGCTTGAATGGTAGGGGGAGGGAGGGAGGTAGGACAGGGGAATGTTTCTCAAGTCAAGTTAATAAGTATGTTCAAAACACTAAGGCCAGGGTGAGAACTTTGAACTTTATCTTCTAGGGCAGACTTTTCTACAGTACCATGCTATGGAACACTCACCACGTGAGAAGCTTCACAAAACCCAGGGCACTGTGATCAAGGAAATCTGGCAAATAATGTACTAGCAAATCACCGGCTTAAAGGGCCACACTACATTTTAGCACATTGGCAGTCTTTGAGAAGACCTGAAATGAAGAAACCTACTTTGTTTCCTTCAACCCTATGTACACATCTAACACCTTATAGATCTTCCTAAAAGAAGCTTCCCTGACCAGCTAGATCTAATCCTCAAGGGGCTCTCATAAGCATTCTGCACTTTTTTCAAAGTATTCATCACCTCTGTAACTTTTATTCAATAACTTCTTTGTTAGATTGAAGCTCCATTAGTCTATTATGTCCCCTCCCTGGCACAGCACAGACTCTTGCCCCACAAATGAGGGGATGTGTGTGGAATATTCCAGAATAGACTTTGGGTAAGTCTTCTCTCATGGAAAACTGAGGTTGGTTCTTGTTTAATACAGCAAACACAGTGTCTTAAAAGATGAGCTCTTGATGTTTCTGATTAGAAAAGCCTGAATCCAGGAAAACGATAGGCCTGGGAAACCAGTTCAAGAGAAAAATGGTGAGGGCCCAGGTAGACTGGGACTAGACAGGGACTGATGACTCTGAGCAACAGTCCTTAGGAGGAACTGGTCAGACTCCCTATGATCACCATAGAGCGTAGAGTATAACACGTGTGCTCTGAAGAAGGGCAGACCAATCAGAACTGAAACCCACTACTTGCAGTTCCACGCTCAGTGGTGTGACCTTGGGTCTGTCACCTCCCATCTCTGAGTCAGTTCCTCATCCAGACAATGGGAATAGTAATATCTACTTCACAGAATTGTGGGGGGAGTTTAATGAGACTATGAAGCCAAATGAGGCAAATCCCATAGGAAGAACGCAATGAAGTTAGCTGTTATTATAAATGGCAACTATCGTTAATATTAAGAAAGACAAGAGAGTCAGAAAGGCTCTAGTATTTCAGAAGTGAGTAATTTTGGTAAAGTGGGAGCACTGGCTAAAATAGGGAACTCCGGGAGGCAAAGAGTTTGTTTGGGGTCTCGCTGAGTTTGAGGTGAGGCCACCATGTTTAAATGCCCCAGAGCCAACTGGGCACACGGTACCAAATCCCTAAGAAGAGGTCAACGTTGGGCATAGAAATTAGCATAGGAGTCTTACATGATATTGTGAGAACAGATGAACTCTTAGAAGAAGAAGAGAAAGGAACAGCAGAGAGCAGGGACGGCCACGGGCAGCTGCCTGACTTCGGGAGCAGGACAATGAAACGAGCAAGCTGATCTCATTGCTGTGGATCTCATTTGATGCTGTGGTTCCTAGCTCTGTAGACGACTGCGTGGCATCTGACCAGCCTGGGCCAAGGCAAGGCTGCCACGTAGGCTAAAGCTTAAGCGGTACTCACAGGAGACACAGAAAGTTCCTGTGGCGACTTCTTACTGCAAATCCTCACCCCAGTTATTTTCCATTCCTGCCAAGACATCCTGGAGTCCCTCAGGTTATGATATAAATATTTTACAAAGTACAGAGGGTTGAGATATATTAACACTTTGACTGAAAATTCATTTTTCTGAAAGTTAAGGGATGAATTTTCCACTTGCAAAAATATGAAACACTAGATTGGACAAAGAAATTATAGTGTCACATGGCAATATTTTATGCAGTGTTTGTGGGGGCTTCAAAGTATTTAAAATATTAATACTATTCCTTTTTCATGAGGTGAATGATTCACCGTCTAATTGTAAAATTGGGTAAGGACTAAGCATAGCGCCCAAAAGATAGTAGGTGTGCAATAAGCATGTGTCCTCTTTTAAGGAGGCCACAGACTCAGGTAGGTGAGTCATCTGAGGCGGAGCTCCCGTTAGCAGAGAGTAGGAGAGAGAAGAAATGTGATGAAAAGTGATAGAGGAGAAAAACTAGTCTTCAACGTAATGAGAGAGCTACGTGATTGGGTAAAATTTCAGTAGCCCAGGATAGAGCAGATCAGCTGTAGATCATGAATGGAGTGTAGACGCTGACGCTAAAGGGGATCTTTTTTTGCGAACTGTGCAGAAAGAGGTAAACAACCTTTGCCAAGCCAAGTTTCTGGCAAAGACATCTGAGGGACCATGGAGCTCCTGCTGTCCCTGTGGATCACAGACACACTGTAAAGAACAAGGCTGTGTGGGATCGGACTGAGGAGCCAATGCCACCAGGCCCCGCCCACTGGGCGCTGCGGGGTCCGGAGTCCTGCCCCTGCGTCTGCTTCCTATCTGTGGCTTAGGAGGTCAGGCAGCTTTTGCAAGATGTGGCTCCTGATACCAAAAGAACACCACACGAACACACATACTGAGTCTGTGTCCTGGCCCTTGGTCTGCCTTCATTTTTATCAGAAAAGGGTGGGTAGGATGTGGGGGAAAAATTGGCCCTGTAAACAGATCCTGAAAGAATGACATATTTTTCTGTTAAGTATAAATATGAACAGCCATGGAGATACGGTCCTGCAGCGCTAGGCTTTCACTCCAACAACATTCATCTAGTGCCAGGAAACACTCGATTTAGTACCTGAGGGACTGCAGTTTCAAATACCTTATACTTTTTTTTTAATACTCTGCCAAGAATTTAAATTGGTAAAAGCTGGGGACTGACAAAACGTGGTCCCCAAGAGCTTTTCTGGCACTGGTTTATCAGAGAATATGGTGCCATTATTTTTATTATAATTATTATTTTTTTCCTTGGTGGGGTGAGAGCTCATTTATAACCCTGTGACTTTTACTCCCAGATGTAGTTTTCTCAAAAAAAAAAAAAAATCCCAAACGCTTAAACAAACAGAGGCTTTGCCTTTTGCAGTGGCCTTAGAAGCTGTCGTTGGACTAGCAGGCAAGGGGGTTGCAAGCCTTTTCATGTTTTTAGATCAGATCAGGAGTTGAAAGGAGAAAAGCTAATTTTAGGATCCAAGTTGCCACCAGCCTCCTACTGCACACATCCTGCTCTAAAGCCTCCCTGGCTCCCCACCATGTCCTTGCGTCCAAACCACTTAGCAGGGGACAGCGGAGGAGTGGCACAGGACGGGAGCGCCCGGGTTTGTGCCCTTAGCGCCATCCGCTTTTCGCCATGTAACTTTGGACAAATGCGCCTTTCTTGGGTTTTTCATCTGTAAAATAATCACTGCATTTTCCACCGAGGGTTGTCGAGAGGATTAAATGAAACAAGATAAATTACGTGAAAGGCTTGGCACGGTGGGTTTTTAAACAACAATTTACAAAAGATGAAAGTGGGAGAGGAGGGGATGTCATGGAGCGGCATCCTGGGTTTCTTTCCAAGGTTGGGCTCCTGACACAGATGTTCGCGCTGAGAAAACGACTGCCACCACGGAGACACATAAAACAAGAAGATGCTGTTTACAGCCCAACATCTTTACGGTCCCTCATTGCTCCCTGCAGCCGTACTCCCGCTTCCCTTCGGTCGCCGCTCTGATTTTCCCCACCGGCAATTTGCAGGGTCAGCCCACCGGCTCTCGCCCGCCAGCCCAGGGCAGTGTCGGCAGCAGAGCCTCCTCCAGCAGACCCAGCAGGTCGGATCCCGCTTGAAATGATTCCAGTTTTATTATACAATTAGATCAAGTCTCTTAGGTGTAGTCGCCCTCCTCATACTTAGAAGAATAGATTAGCCATTAGGACTTTGTATATTTTTCCCAGTAATTGACACCACATCCCATTTTCTTCACTGGAGGGAAAAAGAAACACATAAAACAATCATGATCTGGGGGGCAGGGGCGGGGGGGCACTGGTAATGCAACAAGGTCTGGGTCTTCCCCTCCACCTATGGTCCTTCCCGGCTTTGACCAGCTCAGAAGACGGGCAGAGCCAGGCTCGCTCCGTGTGCTTGGTCTCCGCTCCCGAGCCCCGCGGGCTCACACTCTCAGCACTTTAGTAAGAATAAACCAGGCATCAGTCTGCCACCCACAAGTGGCAGCCATCACTGGCCAGGAACCTGTGCGTTCTTAAAATGCCCATATGACCAGGACATAACCTCTCTTTCTCTTCCCTTTTTCTTTCTTTCTTTTTTTTTTAGTGCCTTCTCTCCAGATAGCTTCACTTACACACCCTTTTCCTCAGCATCACCTTTCTTGTCCTGCTCACAGAAAATGTGGGTGAGAAGGGGTGGGTTTGTTGGGGGTGGGGCGGTACAAGTAATGGCAACTTGAAGCCTGGTAAAGTTTCCCAACTTGGGAAAAGGAGGGGAAAGAAAGGTTCAAAGCCCAGAGGACAACTAGTGCCCAAAACACCTCAGGTTTGTTTTTGTTCCCTCCCTTCAAACAACGAAAGTTTAAGTTGGAATAAAATAGGAAGAAACTCCTGTGTCTGAGAGATTTAAATTGGAAACATGCAATCCCCTATGTTAGCCCGGCCCTTGTCGGCATGGCCCGTGTTTGCGGATGGGCCTCCACGTTGCATCCCAGCCAACACCAGCCACCTCAGGCCAGGCAATCCGCATCCACACATGCAAAACAAAACAGACATTCTCAGATGTCTGCTCAAACATTTGTTTCCTTTGGTCACGTCCTAGCAGCCCAAGCTCGGATTCCAACTGCAAGGCCTGGTGGCACCAGCAGACACTTCATGCGGTCCGCCCTTGCTGCAGAACACCTGCAAGCTAGAGGCTCTTCCCAATGGCAACAATCTGTGTGCCAAGGCTCCGTGGGTCCCCGACAGCTTCTGTGACTGCCCACAGGCCTCTCTGTGAGGTGCCTGGGTGCAGACACAGGCCACAGAAGTCTGCAGAGAGAGGTGATCCTCCTCCCCCTCACTGCGGTTCGCCCGGAATGGACCATCAGACGAAACACAGCCGGCAGCCCCAGACATGAAATGTTGTAAGTGCGTTTTCCAGCGTCGGTCGATATGTCCAAGGGACTCTGCTGACACATCCAGGCTGATTCCTTGGAGAGAAGCTGAAATGTTCATTTTCCAATAAGATCAATAAACCCACTCATCCCCGGAGACAGAACTTTCTTCACGTACCCTCCGACCAAGCCGAGCTGCGCTGAGCTCTCCTAACGGTAAAGGTGACCCAAGGCGTCACCCAAGACATAGACTGCACCCAGAATTTGCCTTCCCGAGGGAAAAAAAAGTCCTAACACTTTCGATGTGGTCCCAAAGGACTGTAGAAAATCACAAGATGGAAAGTGACTTTTCTTTAGCTACAACTGGTGATGACTTGTGAACATATCTCTTCTGCCCAACTTGGCTTTAGCTAAAACCTACTGTTTTGAATAAAACTCGGGCCACTCCCACCCCCTTAATACCCTACCTCTAGGCGCCCCTGCCAAGTTCTAGGAGGCCCTCCCTTTTCTTACAAAAAGTAACTCAGAATGCAAAAGGAAACTCGGGTCATAGCCTCTCTTGCTGGTTCTAAAACCATGCAGATTTAATTTTTTTAACTTCTCAACATACACATGTCCCTTCATTATTTTTAAAAATGTCTCCCACCGCTTCCCCAGCCCTGCCTTCCCCTTGATTAGCTGAGGGCCGAGATGCACAGAGCTGCCCCTGCACCCAGCAACACCCGGGCACTGTGCTGGGACCCCGTCCCTCCCCGGCCTTCCCCTGGCGGCCAGAAAAAGCCCATCTGGGTCCCTCGGCAGGCACAGGCCCCTAATTTAAGTTTAATAGTACAGCGTTTTTATTGCTTTTGGCCAGAGCATTTTGAGAAAGGTTAAAATATGTGAAAAATACACAGCAAAAAAATTTTGTTTAGAAAACAATCTCAGTCTAAGTGCTCCATGCGCTTAGCTGCTGGCCCCCTTTCCAGGAAAGCAGCAAGGGCACCACACAACTGGGCTCCGTTTGGGGGGCAGGGGGTTTCCATTTCCTTCCTACGGGGTTTTTTTATTAGTTTTTTTTTCTAACTGTTTTTCTTTCCCTATGCTGGTTTACTGCCTTGTATCTATCTACCCCCAAGGAGTTTAAAAACCTCAAGTAAGTATTATTGGATTTTTCTGAGTGTATTTTCTGATTTTTTCAGTGTGAGAGCATGTGGCCAGGATCTGAGCGCACGTGTGTTGGTGAGCGTGGAAGGCTGTGTGCCAAAGATGATGTCCAGAAAGGCCTTGGAAAGTGTCAGCTGAGCCTTCCGAGTGTGCGCTGACAAATGAACTGCTCGTTGTTTCCATTGCCCTGCATGCCCTACTGGCTGAACTCAGTGCACATAGTAGGTGTCGCCCAGTATTCATCGTACAGATAAGGGAATGACAGAGTGATAGGTACCATTCATTGAACTTTACTCTGCTTACTGTAAGTGGGGCTTTGTGGAGCTTACTCCCTCCGACCCTCACGACAGCGCTGTGACAGTGAGGGCCTCCTGTCCAGAAGAAGGAACCTCAAAAGCCACCTCCTCGGATCACACGTGCCACAGGTCAGGGTTCTAATCCAGCTTGGCTTGTCCACTGAAAATAATTTAAATTGAGTGAAGCGATACATATACTACGGCCCTCACTCCACCCCAGAAGAAAATGTACTGATAGAGAATCACGAGCAAATGTTCGGAAGTGTTAGAAAAAGGCTGTTCATTGTAGAACTATTGATTCAAAACATTTGAATGACTCCATTAATTTCTCTGGGCTTCTTTTTACTCTGAGAAAGGAGCGAGTTGGCTTGATCAAAGAGACCTCACAAGTCACTGTTAGTCCCCCCAAGCCTGCGAGGTGCCCCAAGGCAGACGTCACTAATAGATCACACATGAAGCCTCAGAATCCTTCTCAACACAAAACTTGAGGCTGCTACTGGCAACGCCCCTGCTTTCTTGCCCCGTGAGGCAGCGTGGCTGACTGTGGCGTTCCCAGCCTCAGCCATTTGTTAGTCTCCTTCGTGATTGTTAGCATGTCAACACTCTGCACTATCTCAGTGTAGTTTACTTAATTGGTTTACATTGCTTCTCTTTCTTTTAACCCCCAAACAGCTTTTTTCCCCTACTAGGAATGACCTCCATAAAATAGAGGTTTAATGCGATGATTTTTAATACTTGTTTAAAAGAACCATGTAATTGTATAATTTCGTATGAGTTTGTCCAGGAGCCACTCAAAGTCATCCAGGCATGTTTTCCATGTTTCCTTGCTCTGGCACAGTGGGAAGTTCGCAGACGTTGGGGTAAAAGAGACTCAACCCCATACCAGCTCTGAGACCTTGGGAAGGTCAGTCAGCCTTTCGCGTCCCCCATTCCTTTACCATAAGATGGGAATAATAAGACGTTCTTTGTTATTCTGTCCAGAGGATTAGAATCAATCACTGTAATGACGTACACACAGCTCCCGGCCATCTTTGGTGTGTAGTATATGCTCACTAAGTGGCAGTCGTGGTGACCCTCCAATGCTGACACACGGTTGCTGGCGTCACAACGCCCCCTACTGGTTGACTATCCCCTCCCGTCTCCGAAATACAAGCTAGGTCGTGGTGCCTGCCTAGGTGCCTGAAAGTCCTGGAGCAAAGCAGGACTGAGGGACTGTACGATACTACACCCCAGGGGAAAACAGTTACCCAGGAAAGTGAGATCTTCAGAGCACTCTGTCCCTGCTGTGTGCTGTCCTCTTGGAGGCACACAGCATCCCTGTCACAGACGCACGGCTTCAGCATTCATACTTCCTCATAATTACGGAGCCACTTTATTTTCGTGGTAACTCTTCTCCCCAGGGCTTCACACACCTGATTACATAAATTGCTTTTCTTTCCTGCATTATCTGTTCTTACTTCCAATGTTTTTCTTCTCCTGAGAGACAGGAAAAAGACAGCGTCTACGAAGAAGGCCTCTGAATTCAGAATTAGAATAGAAACAACCAGTATTTGCTTCTCCCCGTGACCAGCCAGGTGCTTGGGAAGCTCCGCCTTTATTCTTCAAACTCAGCTAAACACACCTATTTCTCAGCTGACTTTATGCTGATTCAGATCAGCAAGTGACATTTCAAAAGCCACATTTAGAGGCCCCTGTCATTTGGATTTGTCTGTGAAAAGTAGATGACAGTGTGCTATGATACTGAGTTCCCCCGCCCCATGTTTTAGTCTGAAAGAAAGATGTCTTTGTTTATTCACGTAGATCAAGAAGGGACGGGAAGAAAACAGACTGGCAAATCACATGCGTTTTGAAAGACTGCAAGAGTTGTTCCCAGTGCTGACCTCCTGTGAACTGTAAGGTTGAGTCGCCACTCAGGAGGGACAAGCAGGAAAGGTGTGTTTCCGAGGAAGTGACGAGATGTGCTCTCTCTCCCGTATTTTGTCCCCTTTGGGGTCCAGGCCGGCTGTCCTCAGGACAGGAGAGAGAGAGGCCTGGGCCTCACTGATGGCCCTGGCACGAGACAGAAGTCCAAGGGGGAGCATTTCTGCCAGACGTTCGGGAGGGAAATTCCTGATAAACACAACATGATTCAAAGAGAAAGGCAAGGACCAAAATTACGCCTGGAATGTAGGGCACTCAGAGGGATGGAAAGGAAGGTGGATAAAAATCCATGAAAAGGACACTGGAGGACAGAAAGCCACAAATGTCAGCCTCTTGAAAACCAGAACGGGCCTGTTCCTTACAGAAAATGGTAAATACGTGGGAAATGTGCAGCCACCTGGTCTTCTGACCGTGAACTTACATGCTCACTCTGTGTGTGCGTGTGTGTGTGTGTGTATGCAGAGCAATTAAAAAAGGAAGGCCGAAGACCAAACAAATCAATGTTACCGATTCATAATAAGTTCCTCCTATATATTTATTTATTTTCTCTTTAGCCGCTCAAGAAGCAACAGCAAACTCGCAGGGAGCGGTTGTTGCCAGAGGGTGAATCATGGCTATATTGATTTGATTATGTAAAAGCTCAGAGGAACCTAAAGCCAGATACAGAAATATCTCATAGCCCTGAACCCTATGGGACACACACTAGTAAAAAAGCAATCTTTATATTGTTCCTGATAAAAGCATCATTAGTTTCCTCATAGTGAAACCATTTCTCTGCTGATACAGTATATGGTTTTCTTTTTTCTCTAGAATCCACTCAGACATAATTAACACTCAGTTACTAGACTTGAGGTTCCCTGGGGTGATCTGCTCTAGGTGGGGAGGGGATGGGGGCTAGAGATGGGAAGGAAGAAAGCAAGACAGAGAGGAGAGGGAAGGTGGGGACAGGGGAGGGGGCAGGGAAGAGAGAAGACATAGGAGAGGGAGGGAGTCAGGCAAGGGAGGGGGTACATCGTTGAATCAATCCATCTTTGGCCTTCCTGAGCATCTGTGCACTTGCCTGTACCTTGTGGAGACCAGCGTCAGCACGGTGGCGCCCTCTGCTGGTGATGCTTATCATCCCGGCTGTCAAGCAAGTCGGGTCTCCCCCTTCCCACCTGGTGGTTCTTTGCGTTTTTAGGAATACCACTGGAGCCATCACCTTCCAGTGCGAGAAGCCTGGACTGACACTTCTGCACACAGACAAATGCCCACAGCTGTGCTCACAGTTTGTGCTAGAACTGCAGCGGCAATAACTTTGTTTCCTTTCCCCTGTCTGCTTGTAGGCAGCAGATTCTTGAAAAGCCCTGTATAAACAGTGTTCCTAGGGACAGCAGGTTTGGTCCCGAATGGGGTCTTAAAATTTTAAGGGTTTGGGGACACGGAACATGGAGGGCGCTCCCAGGCCCCCACTTCACAGCCAGATGATGAGTGCCTCTGAGCCCCAGGGGTAGGTCAGGGCTGCCCACCTGGCCGGGGACCCGCACATCAGGGGACTCTGCAGTCCTCTCCTCTCCTCTTCAGGGCCTTGGCTTTGTTAAAGAGAAGGGAAAATCGCCAAGTGTATTACTGAACCTATGGACTTCTGGGCAAATAACAACCCTTTCAGGGGGAAAAAAATCTGTTGGTGTTAGAATTCTCTCTTGTTCTCTCAGCTTTGTTTTCCTTTGGCTCCAGGAGAAAGGTGATCTGAATCACGCAGGAGACAGGGAGGACCAGGGTAGTCCTGAAGCAAAATAAACCCAGATGTGGATATAACTCACTACGCAGGCAAAAACCAAGTCACTCTAGAAGTAATTTATTCTAGCACCTTCCCAGTACGTTGGCAAGCCCGTGAGTGCACACATACCCACACACGTGCACGGCGGGCATGAAAACATGAATGCATAAACCCATTCACGCACAACCAGAAACACATGTGCACAGACGCACAAACACACATATATACATGTGTCTTAATGTAATCCCAGATGGACTGCATCTTACTCCCCAGCCTCGTGCTCACCCACCTTCCTCCTCTGCTCCCAACAAAACTGACGCTTTCTGTGGGGAATCTCCTCCGGCTGCCTTGTGTGGCTGTGTTGTTCCATTCTGAGGGCCCTTCCAGGGACCCCTTCCTATCCCGCAAAGTCTCCACGCTCTCCCCAGCCCCAGACCTCGGAATGTTCGTTATTACTGGTGATTTAGGCGGATCATGGAGGATGACAATAAAACCTCCTGGAAAAGATTAAAGGGGAGAGCTCTGAGGTTCGGCAGGCTTAGTGGTTAGGCGCACAGATTCTGAGCCAGCCTGCCTGGGTGTGCCCCCGCTCAGCCATGTGCCAGCTGCATGTCTCAGTTTCCCCATCTGTAAAGTGGAGATAATTGTACCTGTCTCAAGGGGTTCTTATGATCACAAAACGGATTCATATTCAGAATCTGCCTGGAAAAGTGCCTGATGTGTAATAATTGCTGAAGAAATATTTATCAAATGAAGATGCAGAATCCAGGCTGGTTGTGTTATTTTCACTAGTGATCCTTGGCAATCACAAGTCATTCTTTTCCCCTTACATCTCGTTAGAGGGGAAAAAAGGCAAGAGCACAGAGAAATGATGAGATGCACACATCCTTCCCATCCCGCCTTTCTTGCAGCTCATTGATTACCTCTTAATTCTATGTTGTCATCACAGCAGAGCCTGTGGCAAGTCACTCTGGACAGCAGCCTCCTCGCCTGCAGGGCCACTCCTACCATCTCTAGGATCCTCCTCCTTAGTACGGACTGTTTTAAAACGAAATCTGGGCAATTTTTAAACCTCGTTTTAAATACCAGTTTCAACCCCTCCTTTTAAAAATCAGAGTTGTCAAAAAAGTAGAATGCTTAACTGCCTTAGGTCCCCTTTCTTCTTTTTTTGTTATCTCTACTTTCTGATGAAAGGAGAACCCACTTCTTGAAATGGCAGAAAGTGCGGTGATGGGTCTCCAGATAAGCCGAGTGGCAAGTGTTAGGAGCAAAGTCAGACAGATACGATGACCTTAGTGGGAAGCCCAATCATTTTGCATCCCTCAGAAATGAGTTTCTTTAAACATCTGCTCAATATTTATGTAGCGGAGTAGGGAGAGCGGGGCAAGGGGCAGGGAACAGCTGGCAGAAGGGCCTGGCCTCTCTCTCCTCCGCTCTCTGAACAGCTCTGCTCGGTCCCAGATTGGTACTCCCCACTCAGACAAACAAACGCTCGGCAGCCCTCTTCGAAAACAGAATGACATGTAACTACTGTGAAACCCCAAGGCACAGAAAACAATATTTTTTAAAAATATTCTAGCCATACATGTATTTCTGATCCAACAGCTTTTTCCACCTGGTTCTATTTTCCAATAAGGCCTGGCACCCCTGTGATGCTTTGGTACCCTCAAGAAGCAATGCCCCTAGATACCGCACCCTGACCCTCCTCATAAGCTGATTTTGATCATCAAGCAAGTTTTCAACAGATGCCTTTCTAGCCAATGGGCCAGGGGAGGTCCAACTGCAGCGGCACCTGCTCTCTGGCACAGCCCTGTGTTCCTCTGTGAAGGTCACTCCAGGGCCTGTATGCCTGCCTAACTTGACCTTCACACTCAAACTCCAGAGCAACCTTGGTGGTTCCCACAGGGCAATATTCTTTGTTCTTTTTTTTTTCTCAGCCTCATTTGCCTAATCTTATCTTCCTAATGTGGACTTTAAGAACCTGTCACACCAGCAGTACATTTGAATCTACAGGGAAATATTAAATTATGCCGTGAGTTATTTTAGAACAAAGTGGTACCTTATTGGAGTCTAATATTTGGAGAAGCAGTAATGTGTGCATGACCTCTGCAATAACCCTTAGTTCATCAAAGTATTCCGCAAACCACCACAACCTCATGTGCTCAGGCTGAGTAAGAGTTCTCTGTGGCAACAGTGAGCTGCACCGCGTCACGTCCTTCATGTAGAACAATGCTTTCTGGCATTTTGACATTGTTTTAAGGCTTCCCGTTCCTCCCAGTAAAGTGGAATGAGTTTATCCAGCTCAAGTGTGACCAGCCAGACACACCAGTGGGACAGCTGGCTGGGTCAGAGCCGGCCCTGGTCACTGTCTGTGGCAGGAATCAGAGTAAAGCAAACCAGACCGTGCGGAAAATGAACTTAAGGAGGAAACCGTATTCTCTTCCTGCTCTAAACAGCACGACCGACAAGGCAGAGTCAAGACGTAGACATTTCCTCATCCTACGCACCCACCACCATCCATTCAAGGTCTATTTGGTGCACGCATTTCCATTCAGGGACGGACCAAAATCAGACTGTGGGTGTGACTTTTACATGTGCAAAACTCAGATGCCAATATGACAAAAAGCTAGCTCACGTCCTCCAGAACCTAAGAAAGGGCTGTGGGAAACTTCCAGCAGCTCTCCGCACCGAGGTCTCAGCTCCTCGACCAGACTGTGGTCTCGCCTCTTCTTTACCGTACCTGCTTCATGAACCCCAACTGGAAAACCTCCTCTTTCAGCAGAATTTTACAACTCTCACTGCCCCCCAGGGGCAGAAGGAAGCACCTCCTCACTGGGTCCCTCAACATTCTCTTCACGATCCTTTCATCCCAGCTCCTCCACTGACTGTCCGCACAAGCAGGCGGGGATAAAACCAGTGCCCACCTTGGAGGGCTGTTGTGAGCGTTGTGACTTAATAAAACTGGAGCCTTTCCAACAGGCATGGGTATGCAGTAAGTGCTCAATAAATCTCGGTCACCGTTGTTACAGCACTGAGTGCACTGCCTGCTGTATTTGTGGCAGTGTGCTTCCTCGAAGAAAGGCCGCATCTTTTCTAGAGCTCCATCAGAACAACTCTACAGTCCACCTCTGACTTAGGTGCATGGCTAAGAGGAATCGTCACCCTTCTGATTCCATCACCTGAAAGTCATTAGAGTCAGACATTCCTCGAATTCTCCGGTGAGCCTATGCGGTCATTGTAAAATCTGACCACAAACACTTCGATACTCCTTCCTNACACACCAGTGGGACAGCTGGCTCCGTCAGAGCCAGCCCTGGTCACTGTCTGTGGCAGGAATCAAAGTAAAGCAAACCAGACCGTGCGGAAAATGAACTTAAGGAGGAAACCATATTCTCTTCCTGCTCTAAACAGCACGACCAACAAGGCAGAGTCGAGACGTAGACATTTCCTCATCCTACGCACCCACCACCATCCATTCAAGGTCTATTTGGTGCACGCATTTCCATTCAGGGACGGACCAAAATCAGACTGTGGGCGTGACTTTTACATGTGCAAAACTCAGATGCCAATATGACAAAAAGCTAGCTCACGTCCTCCAGAACCTAAGAAAGGGCTGTGGGAAACTTCCAGCAGCTCTCCGCACCGAGGTCTCAGCTCCTCGACCAGACTGTGGTCTCGCCTCTTCTTTACCGTACCTGCTTCATGAACCCCAACTGGAAAACCTCCTCTTTCAGCAGAATTTTACAACTCTCACTGCCCCCCAGGCAGAAGGAAGCACCTCCTCACTGGGTCCCTCAACACTCTCTTCACGATCCTTTCATCCCAGCTCCTCCACTGACTGTCCGCACAAGCAGGCGGGGATAAAACCAGTGCCCACCTTGGAGGGCTGTTGTGAGCGTTGTGACTTAATAAAACTGGAGCCTTTCCAACAGGCATGGGTATGCAGTAAGTGCTCAATAAATCTCGGTCACCGTTGTTACAGCACTGAGTGCACTGCCTGCTGTATTTGTGGCAGTGTGCTTCCTCGAAGAAAGGCCGCATCTTTTCCAGAGCTCCATCAGAACAACTCTACAGTCCACCTCTGACTTAGGCGCATGGCTAAGAGGAATCGTCACCCTTCTGATTCCATCACCTGAAAGTCATTAGAGTCAGACATTCCTCGAATTCTCCGGTGAGCCTATGCGGTCATTGTAAAATCTGACCACAAACACTTCGATACTCCTTCCTTTACGAGGTAGACTCTTATTTTCCTCTCTTAAACGTAAGCTGTACTCAGTGACTCACTTCTTCTTTTTAAGATTTTATTTATTTATCTTTAGAGGGGAAGGAGAGAGGGAGAGGAATATCAATGTATGGTTGCCCCTCATGCGTCCCCTGCCAGGAACTGGCCTGCAACCCAGGCATGTGCCCTGACTGGGAATCGAACTGCGATCATCTGGTCCACAGGCGTGCGCTCAATCCACTGAGCTACACTAGCCAGGGCCCTCAGTAACTCACTTCTAACAAGGGGAGCATGGCAGAGTGACAGTGTGACAGTGTGTGACTTCCCAGGTCAGAGCACAAAAGGCATCCGAGCTTCCTCCTTGCTCCTTCTCTTGGTCACTCGCTCTGGAGCAAGCTGGGTCCCATGTCTCAGGGACACTCACCGAGCCCTGTGGAGAGGTCCACATGGTGAGGAAGTGAGGTCTCCTGCCAATAGCCGTGTGGAGTGAGCCACTTCTGATTTAAATCCTCCAGCCCCAGTCAAACCTCCAATTGGCTGCAGCCTCTGAGGGACCCTGAAACACAGCCACCCAGCTAGGCTGCTCCTAAATTTCTGACCCACAGAAACAAACATGTTCATTGTTTTACACTGCTAAGTTGGGGTTAATTTGTTATTCACCAACAGATAAATAATACAGATGGGGACTAAATCAATAGCACACTTTGGGTGTCTCAAAGTGACCTGGCTTTGAGTAGAGAACAAGAAGGCAGAAATGAAGGGTGGTCACGTCTCATCAAACTTTGTCTTGGGAACAGAAGCAGCTCACGTCACCTCTCACTGAGGTTGGCTAGGCTGCCACTCACCTGGAGTGGGAGGTGGTGGTGTGGCCTAGACCCTACCTACCCTTAGGGGGAAGACTTGGCCTGCTCATGGTGATGGAAGGACCCTTGTCTACTGTTGCCCTGAACCCTCCCAGCTGCTGGTCACTGGCTAAAAAGCTGGCCTAGATCAGTTCCACGCTCAAGTCCCTGGAAAGTCAGTCCACCTGGAGTAGAAAGAAAGCACGCAACCCAAGTACCTGAGTCACAGCTGGGCTTTGCTTCTTACATATAGACCTTCGTGGAAAACTCATAGAATCTCTCAAAGCCTCAGTGTTCTCATCTGAGAGATGGGAAAACTAAGAACATCTACCTTTTGTGTTGTTGTGGGGATGAAGTAATTAATATATGAAGCATTTCTCAAAGCACAGATTTATGGGGCTACAGAAATATTAGAGTTTTTATTTATCTGTACAGCTCACACGGATGCCCAGAAATATCAAATTCACTAGTGACTCCCCTCTGCCCTAGAGAAAGAGTTATTTGATAAGTCTATACACAGACCAAAAGGGAATACCTAGAGACATAGGTAGTCCAAAGAAATGACTTTCAACTTGCAAAATTTGGGGAAGTAAGGAAGAGATAATGAAGAGAGGTAATTACTCAGTACCCCTTCACACAGACCCCCTGTAGCCAACTCTTCTTGGCTAAAGGGGCTTTTGGTGACCTGAGATGGACAGGGTGGAGGGAGTCACTTAAATACACATAATGCCCTCACTACAAATTTGAAACAGGAGGCACTTCCACCCCAGTTTCAGGGCAGCCCTGCCTGCAAAGGGGGGTTGCAGTACTTGACCCTGTGAAGTTCCTTCCGGTTTCATGATTTTGTCTTCTCTACATCCTCCCCCTGCCTCTCCTCACCACTTCCATCTCCACACGCCTCTACTTTGTCCGACAAAACCCAGAAGTATTGAAATGCGGTTTGAGTACCACAGCAGTCAGGAAGTTGAGAGAAGAAGTTAAAACTATTTTCTTAATTCACAGCTTCCTTCCAGGAAATATAGCACTTATAATATATAGATAAATAGCTCCAGCCATTTAGATAATTTCACCTGTCCTTTCCCACTTGTCAAACTGTTTAGCTGCAACATGACAGGTCCTATTTAAGTGAACAGATACCTCCCTCAGCTATAAACAGTGGCTGGTCTCAGAGGACTTGTTCATAGAATTAGGTCACAGGCAATTCAGAAGATTCCCAACCAAGAAAACTGAGTTTCTCCTTAAAGATCCCCAAACCCAAAGATTCTGTTTTTTCAATTGGACTCTTTATTTAGGGTTACCAGATGCACCCCTTCTCAGGACAATTAGTTCTTAGTAGTAATAGTTTTCAGACCAGTTAAGGTCATACCAAGTGGGGCAACTTCAATTTTCAAATTTCTGAGACATGTTGCAGAGAAAGCCTTTCCAGGTCTCTACTGCTGAAAAGGCCCTCACAGGGTAAAATGTTCAGTGCCCTGGCCCCCACAAGGGCTGAAATTCTAGGGTATGGCAGCCTCTGGGGCAAGAGTGGAGCGTGGAGCCTGTATCACAGAGGGAAGGATGAGACCTCTCCTCGTGTCTGTGTTTACCTGGACCCATCATCAAGATGCAGCTGGGCTGGCCAAATTCCCCTTCTCACTCGTCCATTATGTGACTCAGACCCTCGGGATTGCAGGAAGGAGATTAACTCTTTAAAAAACGGGCCATATTGTGAAGATCCACAGAATCGCGTAAAGAAATTAGAGAACTGCTAGCATTGGGCAGTTTAGGGCCTAGGCACCCTGTCTCCCCTCTGCCCTCATTCTCTGCTCTTCTCTGTGCACCCTTCTCTTCTGTCCAATGACCTATGTTCGTGTCTTTTCTGTACCTCTGAAATCCTGCTTTCCTGTGGCGTCTGCTTCCTCCTCTCACTCAGACAATGTTTCCCCAAGATCTTGTCTGGTTTACTCCACTGCATGACAGCCTTCCTACTTGAGCTCCGTTGGTGATTTCATTCTCTCCTCTCCCTCCAAAGAGGGATCTTGCTTGACTCAGCCCATACCTTGGGAGCCACGCTGTGTCTTTTGTCTTGGACCAGCTTTGGCTTGGTTCCTTGGGTGAGCACCCACCAGTGGTCCAATCAGCTTTGCCTGGGACAAATCACGTGATTTGGCTGCCTGGACTTGTCTTTTATCAGGAGCTGTAGGCAGGGAAGCATCTCTAGGAAAAGGAGGCATTGTTAGGTGGTCTTGGAGTACAAGACAACCACAGAGGGGCAGGTGACTAAGGCAGGGTGGCTGGCCTCCAGACAAGGTCATGCACATTTCCTTCATTACTCCTGGGTTAAAAAGTAAAGGCCCTTAAGCTACCCCATACTTGGCATCAGGTATGACTTGCAGGTTTGTTCTCAGTAAATGTATATCAAGACTGCACACGTGAGACCAGGATTCTGGCCTGGTTAACCCCAGACCTCAGGAATGCCTGGTCTACTCACAACTGGGCACTGAGTACCTCCGCACTCAGAGAAAATCCAAGAGCTCCATGAAAACGCAGCTGCAGATCTGAGTATCCGTGAGGCCTGATTTACTGATTTGCTGAACCTGATTATCATACCGCTGGGATCAGGTTCCTCGTGTGTCATATAATAAACCCACGGTTTAATTTGGAAACTCCTTGAACCATAAGCATATACCAGTGATGTCCCAAAGAAAAACAATTTTGTAACTGTCAGAAACGTGATGGAATGGTCAGAAGGACATGAAATCAGCTATGCAAATTGTGATACGTAAGTCACACTTCCATTTGTAATGTGACAGTGTGAAAATTGGAATTATTTTTTTGTCAATATAGAAAAAGTCAGAGACTATGTGCAGTGTCTTACGAAGAAACTGCTGCACTATGTTCAAATTATCTGCGACACACCCCATCGAATCTCCCTGGTTCTTTTCTCACTTAACCTATGGCTCAAGAACCATCAGTGTTGTGTTTAATTTGGTATTTGAGAATCTCATACAATGGAAGTATGCATGTTACTATTTAATAAACACCACACCGGCTGTTAATGAGGAGACAAGTCATGCCATATCCTGTTGATAATCAATGTGTTTAGTTAGTACCAATTTGACCTCAAAGATGTAGGAAGCAATTTCTTAAAAAGTGAATCTGAAGTGCAGATATGTCACCATCAAACAGACATGTTGGTTAAAAGACCTGGACCACCATGTTAAAGTATAAGTCTGATGGGCTGGGAGTGGAATTAACCTGCTTTGGGGGAGAAAGCAAAATGTTGCCTGCAGAACATGGGCTCAGCGGATTAAAAGCTCTCCTGCCAATTACATAGCTCATCTAAGTTTTGCTGTCCTTATAGATGAAACCTGGATTGTGATAGTTTATTGCAAAATTCTTGCAAGGACTTAATGATATGATGCCTATGAAATGCTTAGCGCAGGGTCTGGCACATGATAATCACCTAGTAACATATGGCATTTATTATTCTTTTCCCCAGTTTTCCTTTTGACAAGAAAAATTACTTAAAGAGCAACTAAACTCAGAAGTAACATTCAAGCAATAATAAATAACACAAACTCCTAACATTTAGTGATCACAGCCTCATTTAACTTCAATTCAATTGAAAAAATACACTCATAACTCTCCTTTAGTCTTTATGGTAAAATTAGATCTTACCCAGGCTGGCATATTTGGTATCAAAATGTGAGGCCAATATTAGAAAAGTAATGATATCAACAATAGCAACAGTGGTAAAAACAGTGGCAGCGATAATCTACTTGACTATTGATCTTTACTGAAGGGGAAACAATGGTTTGACCATCTTATCCAGGAACTTTCAACAGGTGTGTCACAGAACACTGTTGAGCCACTTAAACTTTTAAAACGGGCACTCCCACCCTGGCTGGTGTAGCTCAGTGGATTGAGCAAAAGCCTGTGAACCACACAATCGCGGTTCGATTCCCAGTCAGGGCACATGCCTGGGTTGCAGGCCAGTTCCCAGCAGGGGCGCACGAGAGGCAACCATACATTGATATCTCTCTCCCTCTCTCCTTCCTTTCCCCTCTAAAGATAAATAAATAAAAATATTTTTAAAATGTGCAATCCCTACTTAGTCAGGGGGCACTGCCCTCTTTCCCCTTAGATTGTCAATAAAATGTTAACAGCCAACACAATAGCTCTCTGGCATCAATGCCCATCTTCAACAGTAACTATATAGATATATAGGTCATATAATAGAGTTGCATCTTATTGGTCATGTTGCATGACAAGGTTACATCTGATTGGTTAATTCTCAGTATCAGAAACACATGTATACAAGTGTAGGCACCCAATTTTTTAAAAAGTCACTTTGGAGCAAAAAGATGTTTCTTTTGTAAGTCAATCAAAATTATACCTAATTTTTTACCTGATGAATTTTAGTAATTATTTTATGTGTGCCATGATGAAAAAGAATTTTTTTAGAAAGGTTGAAAATCGCTGATCTAATCTCTTTCTGAAACTCTGTCCCCCTGAATTCCTAAAGGCAAGTGACCATCGATAACCACGGGCCAAAAACCCCCACTGCAAGCCTAAATTTACTTCCATGCCTACTGTTTTATTTTTAAACTTCACATGAACTTGGAATTCTACTTTGTGATATATTTCTATTTATTTTTAAAACAAAATAACATTTTTCTCTGCATTTGCATAACTCTAACATGCCAACCCAAATATCAGTGCATCTGTTAAAAATGCTTTCAGCAGCAAATAATAGAACACTCAAACACAGTGGATTAAACCATAAGTACCCATATGCTTACTTAACCTGTCTAGTGACTCATCTCTGTCATCAGGGACCTGATTCTTACTGTGCTACATTAATCTACTAACTTAAATGTGTTGATTTTCCATGATCGTCCTGTTTTTTCATGATCACAAAACGACTGCCACAGCTCCAGGTATCACTTCTCATACCATCATCCCAAGTAGAATGAAAGGGAGGAAAAGAAGCCCTCCAAACACAAAGCTTTAAGTGCCTTTGACCAGAACTTGTTATGACCCTCCCTAACAAGGGACGCTGAAAAGCAAGCTCTGGCAAAAGCAAATGAAGTCTCATGACTGGCTCAGACCACTCATAATTCTTTTCCTGGAGTATGGATAACTGGGAATGTCCACTGACTAGGCAAATACGTAATAGTGTGTGCCACATTCATTTTGAAAGACATAGATTTAAGAAGTTTTGCTTTTTCTGCCTCCTCTGAGTTCTCCCTCTTCAGGCATCAAGGAAGAAAGAAATCACCTAGCTTTGTTTCTGAAATCTATATAATCCCAATCTCTCCCCTCACCTCACTTTCTCCAAATCAGAAAGCAATAATGTTCTAGCTTTTCTTTAAAAAGAAGGAAAAATAATTTCCTTCCCAACAGGATTTTCTAGCATTTAATGATGTCTTAGGAGTTCCTTAAGATTCAAATACAGTTCCATGAGAAGGCTCCTGCTTCAGGGTTATAATCTGCAGAGCAGGGAGGTCTGTTGCTGAAGCCTGGAGGGATCCACTTACAGGGATCCACTTAGTTGGCATGGGATTCTTGAGAAGAGGTGCAGATGAGGGGTTGGTGAGGGGTACATTTCCTCGGCCATGTTTTCAGCACTGGGAGTTGGTGGGGAGCAAGACTCAAGGCGTGATCTGAAGGGCTTTGAAGAGCTCTAGAGGAAAGACTCCCTCTTCCAGGGCTGCCTGGTGGGCCAGCCAGCTGGGTCCACGGGTGCCCTTAGCACAGGCAAAGGAACCGCAGCTCCTGAAGCTCCGGGAAGGCCCCTCACTCACTGGTCCTGGCTGCCTCCAAGGACAGCACCAGTCCTAGAAGGAACAGCTTTTCTTCCAAGGGTTTGGGGACACTAATGGAAAATCCTCAGATCCAAGATCCATGCCCCTGGAAACAGGACTCAGTTTGCTAATCTGTTGATAACACGTGGGGAAAATATTTCCGCTTTCCCTTTGGTCATGTGCCGGCCTTCCACCGTGTGTATGCCCAGAAGACCCTGGTAGCCTTACCTACACAGGTGTCATGACAACTCACATACACCAATATGGGTAAGCAAACAAAGACTGCAGGTGAGATCGGTAGCTTCCAAAAGATGACACCAAGTTAAAAATAGATTCAGATTAAGTGACACCTGTTGAGGCTGATTTAATAATAAAAATGAATATGATATGACATAAAACAAAATAGAAAACTCACATAAAACTCTTAAAGTGACACAAGATAATGTTGCAACAGAACAACTGAAGAACATAAAAGTTTCTGGAAAAAAATAGAACTTCTAAGTGTTAAAGTAGGACAAGGAAATTGAACAATCGACTGGACCGTGATGAATATTTAACTAGCGATTTAGAAGATTATCTAGACGAACTGTCTCATGATATGGAGCAAAAATACAAAGAAATGGTAGCAATGAGTGAAAAGAGAAGATGTATGGAGGACAGATCCAGCAAGCCTAACATGAAAATAGTAGGAGTTCAGAAGGAGACAAAGGAACAGTTTGCAAAGAGAATAGTCAAATATAGTTTAGAAGAAAATTAACCTGACCTAAAAACTGACTTATATTTTCATATAAAAAAAGTTTAGTAAGTGTCAGGCAGATTTAATAGGAGGAAAAAAATCTAGAGGTAGCTGGGTAAAGGTTCCGGAATCAGAAGATAAAGAGAACCATTAACTTACATAGAGACCAGAGTGAGACCATCATTGATACTTTCTACCTGTAAGTAAAGGATGATAATTTTAAAATTATCCACCTGACCAAGACATAGGAAGCCAGAAAAAGACATTTCCACACATATAAAGACTTTTGTACTTTTTCTAAAGGAATGACGTAATAAAATGTGAAAGTCAAAAATAAAATTGGGATATAGATTTCAAAGTAGAAAATGATGGCGTGCAAGAATTAGAAGAGACCAAATGCAATAAAGTTTACAGCGAAATCTAATTGGGTAATAACAATACTCACAGTTTGAGATGGCTTACCATGTGTCAGGATTTTTCCAAGTGCCTTATGCACTACTTAGTATTACTTCCCTCACATCACAGAAAATTCACTTGTTACTATTATTTTCCCTTTAGTAACGTATCCAAGGTCATCCAGCCAGGACTTGAACTCAGGCAGGTTGATTCTGAAGCCTGCATAGTTACCCTCCACACTGTGAGACCTCCATAAAGACCTTCATAATAATGCAAGAGTGGATTATAGTACAAATATTAAGAAAAATATTTGGAAAAAAAGATATGCCATAGTAAAAATTTCATGCAGTTGGTCCAAAATAAAGTTTCATGCTAATTAATATCTGGAAGTAGGGTCATATGAGTAGATAAGGGAATTAAGAGTGGGAGAAGTGGTGGGGGTAAAATTATTATTTCATTTTGGTAGAGAGGTGGAAGTTCAAATGTGTCTGCTAAAAATCTGAAGGTATCTATTAACAAAATAAGATAAATAGCAGAAATTCATGTTAAAGAACAAAAAAGACTGTAAGATATTCAAAACAGAAAAAAAATAGAAGAAACAAGAATTTTAAGAGTACAAAATGAAACCCAACAAAGCACAATGGTCAGGTATCAAAAGTAATGCAAATGGATTTACTTTTTTCATAATAAACAAAGACAAATCAGGTTAGAAAAAAATAAACCAATGAGAAAAAATAGGTAGGCTTATAAGAGTTTTAAATAAAAACCAAAGTCTAAATATCAAGGAGAGATACACCTATATCATTCAAATTCAAACGAAACCCCCCAAGCAGCAGTATTAGTGTCAGATAAAGTGGATCTAGGTAAAGAAAAATATTTGGAATTGTTGAAATCAGTAAAAATATATAACACAAAACTACAGCTACAGAAGAATGACTGGATAAAACTTCAATCACAATGGGAGACGTCGGCCGTCGGGAATCACAGTAGGTCAGTTTTGGGGGAGAAAGGATGTAAAGAGTTGGGATAATAATCAATAGATCCTGTCAGTGTATGTGTATGAGTGTTCCCATGTGTGGCATGTGCATGTGCACGTGTACATACATATGAATATACCGTGTGTTTCAAAGAATTCCTTCTTCTTTTTATTTTCATTACACACATACAAAAAGTTGATAGTGAGCTTGGCTACAAATGAAACTCTAAAATTCCAAAATGTTGAGCTTATATAGGTCATATTCTCTTATCATGATGGAAGAAATCTAGAAATCAATATTAACAACAACCAAGCAAAACTCATTCATTTGGTAGTTTAAAAAAGAACTTTAAACAATTCCTAAACCAAAGAGCAGATCAAATTGAATGATAAATTATCTAGATATTTACAGGAAAATGACACTTTAATTTAAAAAATGTATGAGCAGTGGGTAAAGCTGTATTCAAAAGAAAATGTGTAGCTTTATCAATTAAGAAGATAAACTAAACATGCAGCTTAAGGAAATAGAAAAAAGCAATGATAAACTACAAGAAAGTTGGGGAAGGAATTGTAAAAAAACAAAACTTGACACCCCGTCTGGTGTGGCTCAGTGGATTGAGTGCTGGCCTGCAAACCAAAATGTCTCCAGTTCGATTCCCAGTCAGGGCACATGTCTGGGTTGTGGGCCAGGTCCCCAGCTGGGGGTGTGCTAAAGGTGACTGACAGACATGTCTCACACCACTGTTTCCCTCCCTCTCTTTCTCCCTCCCTTCTCCTCTCTGTAAAAGTAAGTAAATAAAATCTTTTAAAAATAAATAAGTTGCCAAAACCTTTCAAAAATAAGTAAAAGTTGAAGCTGACGAATTTTAAAAATTAAAATAAAGTATAAACGACTAGTAAAATTAAAGTAAATTCTTTGAAGAGATGAAATTGATCAACACCTAGCAAACCTGACTAAGAGAGAAAACAAATGCAAACAACATGAGAATGAGAAATGAACCACAGAGTCACAGACCAGAAGGACTCTAAATTCATTTTAAGAGACAAATGCAATCACATCTCTTAGCTGCTGAGGTTGTCTGGGAAAATTTCAACCTAATACCTGCCTTAGATAAAGACTTCTTTGTCTCCAGTTCCTCAGAATCGTTCTATAAATGGATTGCATTTCTACCAGAACAAAACATTTTAAAACGGCACTAAAAGAAACCATAACAAGAGTTTAAATAGAGTGTTGTGGGGATTTTTATTACATATGTTCATACAACTCTGTTTTAAGTGACATCTGTCTTCTCTAGAGTTCCAAGTGTAATTAAACGCCCTAGGCCTTGCTTTGGAAGGAAAACCAACACGTCGTTTTTGTACTCAAAGCACGATGGCCTAAGTCTCCCACCCAGTTAACTTGCAGAAACAGAGGCCCCTTGAAGTGCTTCTCAGTTATTTCTTGGCGTCCCTAAAGAGCTGCCTTGCACGTCCCAGCCTGTGATGCAGCTGCCACCTGGAGCTGGCCTTCCCTGTCTCCCTGTTACTCTGTTCTTACAGAACACCGAGCTTTCTGGGTTCCTGCCATTCAGCTTTCAACCACCTTCTTTTCCTCTGGGAAACCATCTGATCCTCCTCTCCCAGTCCGTGTTCTCAGGTGGCTATTGTTTTTCCTGGCTCTGAGTGGAGGGGCCTATGACTCAGGCCTGGCCAGGAAGAGCACTCATTCTAGACCTACTGACTGGGTCAGAGATGGTCAGGGGCCCTGACCAGAGGCAAGGAGATCCCATGGCACTTGGCTGGCCGTGCTGGGAGAGACGATGGCATTCTTTCCACTGGCAGCCATTCTGCCACTATGAGCCTCACTATGAAACCAACTGGGACAGGGCAGAGCCAATACAAGGAGGACTGTGCCATCATTTCGGCCCCTGGGACAACCTTAGAGCTGGAACCAGACTATTCCTGAGCTTTTCAGTCACATAAACCAATACATTCTTTTTTTTCTATTCCGTGAGCCAGTTGAATTGAGTTGTCACTGGAGCCAAGACTCGTAAGTGAATTACTTGTTTGGCAGAACAGCTGTGCGTGTAGCCAACAACTCGCCAAGTCTCTTTTGAGCTGTTCTGATGGCTTTTACCTTTTACCTGTCTTTCCAAAGACACTTACAACTTGCAGCCCAAGGAAGTGGCTGCACTTGCACCCTCTCTCTCCGTATTGCCCCAGGCTCCTACTTCCAACCAAAATGCCTCCCCCCTTTCCCATTCACCCCAGCTCATATCAGAGAATGCACACAGACACGGGGAGCAGGGGAGTTGTAGAGGGGGCTTGTTCAGAATAGCAGCTTCTAGTCTCTCTCAAAGCGAGCCAAGGCGTCCTAACTTATCATGTTCCCAACCTGGTGACAAGAAATCTGTCCCTTAGGCACAAAAAAGGAAGTGCATAGAAAGTGACCTTGAAGAGAAGAATGAAATACAGAAGTTCTCTCCAAGCTACCATCAAATATTTTCGTTCCAGCTGCACATATACGCCTTTAAGGACTCTAACAATTCTTCTAACATTTAAACATCTTCAACGCACTGACTCAGACTTTTTAAGGGTTAATAAACCTTCACAAATGTGTTCTTGTCAACCACGTTAATAGATTTTGTCCTGCAAATCTATCGCCAGCCCCTAAAAAAAATGCGGGGAGGCTGGTGGTGTGAGGGGTAGAAAAGCAGGTTGATAAAGTTCCCTGGTTGGGAAATCATTGAGGCAGTTGGATACAGCCAGTGAGGTTCACACTATAAATACAATGTTCCCGTCTCAAATCAAACTATAGTTCCTAAAGGAGGAGTGTGTCAGGGTGAGCAGACAGAAAACAATTTCGCCTCAGGATGTGTCCCTCCGCCCCGAAACTAGGCTTCTCTTAGCCTCCCCAGCACTGATGGGTAACAACTGCCCTTCTCAGCTGATCCTACTGAGCCAATCTGCAAACTCTCCACTCTTTGGGGAAGCTTCTACCCCCTCCCCGCCATGCTGCCCTGCGCTTAGGGAGGGACTCTGCTCCACAGAAAAGGACCTCTTTCCTGAAGAGACAGAACCTGTTGCTCCACTGCAACTTCCCTTTTGGCTCTGCCAGGCTTGGCCAAACTGGGGAGGCAGAATGAAAACTGGTCTGCATTCTCCTCTCCTCTGCCGCGGTCTGTCTTTGTCGGGTCAGCTGGTGTCATACAGAGGGCAAGGAGAGCACGCGCGCGTGCGCGCGCGCGCGCACACACACACACACACACACACACACAGAGGAATGTTCAGCCGGTCAGAGACTCCTGGAGTATTCGTCTCTGTCCTTGCCTGAGCCTGTTCTGTGCGTCTGTGTGGTGAAGCTTGGGACTCTGGAGAGAAGTGGTGAGGGGGAGGGGTAAATGTTGCCCTAAGAGGGTTTATCATGCTCTTGTTGTTGGGATCTGTTCTTGGGGAGGCTGGGGGTGGGGAAAGCTTGACCTCGTGTCTTCCTCAATAAGCTCTCATTTACACATGCACACACAAACACACACCAAACAATAAATCAAGACCACTGAAATGAAATCCAGTCTCACATCATAGAGCAATGGTTTTATGGGTGAAACGTGTGCTTGGTAATTTCAAGAACAAATTATTGTGCTTTATTTAGTGAAGTTCAGTGTACACACCTTTAGCTACAGGAAATAAAAAATAAAGCCCACAGGCCAATTTTAGTTTGGTCAGTTTTTTCTTTCACGAGCATCCATCCCATGGTGGGAACTGGAAGACACCAAATCAAAAAAACCCGTCTGCTCTCTCATCTGACAGGAAAAACAGCCACTTGAACTGAGGACTTATCTCACTTACGTTATCAATGATGCTTAATAGGCCTGCATTACTAACAGAGTAACATTTCTGCCTGGCAAAGCTGGAGTCAATATGTACTAGATTTAGGTCCTGTTCAGCCACTGGATTTGGGGGAAACCTGGCTAAACAAAACTCAGTGTTAAAGCTAATAGATTCAAAGATTGCAAAATGAATGTTTCCATAGGTGTGCATTCCTCATAAATATTTGAGGCCATGAATGGGCGGCGATTCAACACCCTTTAATCATTGCTTAATTAGTATTTTTTAGATGGGGGAATCCTGAGTAAATATTAGCCCTCTGTTAAAGAGTTGTTAAAAAAACAACAACATACTCAAACCAAATGTTTTGGGGGCGGGTTTTGTTGTCGTTATTGTTGTTAAGAAAGTATTGGCAAGGTTTTTCTCCACCCAACAACTGTTTCTCCTCAATGAGAAGAAATCCCCCTTTATGTACTGACCACTGTTAAGGAGAAATGGAAGCAGCATTCGTTCTCAGGGCCTGGACAGGTGGCTCTTCAGCGCACTGCGTCCGACGAGCCTGCCGCAGGAGCCTTGGGAACCAGCAGGCTGCAGAGGCTCAGAGCTCAGGCGTCTGAAGTTACCAAGAAGGAACTGGGCTCGAACCTCCACTCTGCCCCAACCAGCTTCCCCTGGATGACTCTGAAATTCTAGGAGTCAGTTTTCTTGTTGGTAAAACGGGAATGATCATTTCCCAGACTTACATTGAGGAGTGGTAAGCTTTTGTGAAACAGCTTTCGTGAAAGTCTTTGCAAACTGTCTAAGTCTCCAAACCTAAGTCATACTTTCCTGGGTCCAGAATTTAGTTATACCTGCTGAGTAACTTTAGATGAGTCATTTAAATACTCTGGGCCTCAGTTTCCCTAAGTGTGAAATGGAGATAATCATAGTACTTGCATGGCATGTTTATTGAAAGATTTAGATGAGTTAATTCACACAAAGTGCTTAGGTGGTAATAATGCCTGATGCACATTAAGGACACAAAACATGTTAGCTCCCCCTCTTCCTCATTATTATCATTATTACTATTATTATCCAAGATGAAGAAACCCAGTCCCTGAAAGCGTCAAAGGCTTATTAAAGTCATAGTTCCACAGAGAAAGGGTGGTGCCAGGTGACAGAGCGCCGATAAACACTCTCTGTACCGTGATGCAGGGCTTCATCCTGGCAGATTCTGGCAGGGTGCCATGCAGAGTGGCATTAATGGTGTCCCCAGAAAAGACAGCACTTCTTACAAATGGGCAGTCACAAAGTAGTCACGGGGTGTGAGGCACAGCAGAGCGACGAGAGTCAACAGCATCGTGATATCTGGTGCCAGGTGGGTCTTGGATATACCAGGGGGAGCACTTTGTAAAAGTATATGATTGTCTTGACCACTATGCTGTATACCTGAAACCAATGCAAAACAATATTGAATGTAAACTGTAATTGAAAAATACAATTTAATAAAAGAAGAGAAAGCACGTCTGCTTGGAGACTGTGATTGGTTAAACTAAAAGGAGACCCGGCCACGAAAGCCCCAGGATGGGCCGCCGCATCACAGTGTGGCCTGGGCCATGACCAGCAGCAGCCCAGCCGAGAGTGAGCAGAAAAACCCCTTCAGGAAGCGTGGTGGGAAAGAATGCAGGAGGTCACCTAACATTCTCAGGAGGGAAAACAAGAGAAGCCCAACTGCCCTATTGCTGACCCTGGACTGGGAAGAGGACCATAAAAAATGTCATTCTGATTGATGAGGAGGTGATAAGGTGTGGAGTGATGAACCAACTCCATTTCAAGGTTGGTGTGTGTTCCTAGGAGCTTCCCTCCTAAGAGCCAGGCTTGTAAATCTCAGTCAGTGCTGGTCATTATAAATACGGGTCTGGTCTGGAGCATGACAGATACTTTATCTTCTAATGTGAGTACTCCATGTGCAGGGACCCTCGGTGGAGGCTGAAGAACCGTCTTAAGAGAGCATGGGAGTGTCTGAGCCTACCTCTCAGCCCACCCACTTGGCCATGGTCTCTGACCTCTCCCCTTTCCAAACTCCATGTGCCACTCCCCCCACCCACTTACAGCCAGACTCCCGCTCTCTCTCCCTTCATAACAACAATCAGGGGCCTATTGTTTCTGCTTGCTGGGGGGAAAATAATCAGACATCACCCAGGGATGCCCAAGGGCATGTAGAGGGACCCAAAACATCAGATGTTTCTTAGCCTGTGGGCTGATGGCTTTCCCACAGTTAGTTCCTGGTCAGTGGGAACCGTTCCCGGTGGCCAGGACGAAGCGCTGTACTACGTGGGAGGCAGGTGGTGTGAGGACCGAGATGCTGGTGTGCCGGTCTTCTGGTTATTCTTGTCTCTCTCTCTCCTCTGTCTCATCCCCCGTCCTCTTCTCTTCTCTTCTAGTCCACTCTCTGACTTTTCCTCCCCCTCTTTCATGTAGCATTTTCTCCAAAATGCGGGTATTCCAGAAAGGAGTTTCACAAAAGGTATTTTCATTTCTCTCCTACTGTCACAGAAACAATGCAGCTGGTATGTGACGAAACCGGACTATCTGACCACAAGCAAACATTAAAACTTGTTTAAATTAGCTTGATATTCAGCTCCTGTTTTTAGTCTGTTCTGTAAGCTGAAAGAAACTGTTTCTGGTTTACAATGAAGGGAACTAACCAAATCATGCCCGAAGTGCCTTCCAGCGTGGGTCCCCCAGGAAATTTCCAGAATCCTCTCATTCCTCTCCCTTTGGGGGGGCCTCTCTGGAATTGCAGTCACTTTTCCAAAGGAAATCTACCCCAAACAATGTGCAATGAAGGGAAAGCACCAAGAAATAAATACATGAATACATGAAGGGGTGTGAAGTCTTTTGGGGACAAACCATTTGCATTTCTACCACAGCCTGCTTCTTGGGAAGCTCAGGCCTCACGCAGAAGCCACCCCCTCCCTTCCCCTTAACCTCTCTTACTCTGACCTCCAGCCCTTTTCCACAAGGCATTTCAAAGACCAGGGTGTGTTTCCACAGTTCACTTGGGCTCCATTTGAGGCCAGGGCAATAGCTCAGAGATCCCACAATTAGAATTGATTGAGTTTATGAAATAAGTCGCCTGCCTCTGATTTAAAAGCCCTTGGGAAATGGAATATTCGTTGGCTGATGTCCCCTGCATTAAATGTAGACCAGATCCACCCGGGCCATCCCCTTGACCTCCAGGAAAGTAGGTAAAAATGCCAATTGTCTTATTATGATGCTGGCAAACGTCACCGATAAATCTGCCCCCACTGAAATGAAAACACATGCAGCAGGTACTATTATTGCCATTAATAATACACCAAGTGGATGCAAAAATGCCTGCATACAGAGACAATAATCAGAGCCTCAAACCAGTGAGAATTAACTTTGAAGTCCCAGTTTGCAGTACATCACACTCACACGGCCAATTAAAAAGGCCTGTCATCTTGTTTGGAAAGTATCTATTGATTTCCCAGTTCATCAGATCAGGTTGATGTGTCTTTCAATGGCCTCGATGACATCATCAATATTTTTCTATTTAGAATAATGACTTATTTTATATGCCAACAGCTATAAAAAACAACCCACCTACATATATTTCTACCGACACCAGCTTAAGAGCCGTCTGGTTTTCTCTCCTTAACATATGATATTGGTAGTCCGGGGCAAAAGGAATGTTTTGGTCTTGTCATGAGACTCATTTAGAAACCACAGTAAATTTGTTTAGTTTAAAAACCAACCACTAAATCATATTTTCTCTATTAGAGGCCGATGCTCTCCACTGCATTTGGTGTCCAAATTACATTCATTTTGGAGTGAATTACATTCATTTCAGAAGCAGCCCCCAACTCTCTTCTCCCTCCTGTCCACGAAAGCAATATACTCACCAGCTGTGTGATCTTTGGCAAGTGACTTAATCTCTCGGAAACTCATTCTTTTCCTTTATTAAATGAGGAAAAAGTGCTAGGGTCCGTATGCATATTACTTCTTTTAACCCTCACAGTTACCCCACAAGATCAGTACTGTTACTGGCCCCATTTTACAGATGGGAAACTGTGGCATGGAGAGGCAAAGGAACTTACTTCAAGACAACACAGCTGGTATGGGATAAAGCCACAATATCTGACCCCAGATGTTTATAATCAATCATACATGCCTCATAAGGCTGTGTGGGATTCAGTAATACAGTCGAAATACCAAAACACTAATTCAGGCGCTTGATGGGTGCAAGGAGGCATTATGCCAGGAGGTTGGGAGTCATACCCTCCAAGTTCAAATCCCTGCTTTATCATTTAGTACCTATATGACCTTGAGCAACTGACGAATCTCCATGTGTTTCAGTTGTCTCATAAAACGATGGTGCTAGAGGAGGCACCTGCCTTGTAAGGCAGTGGTGAGGGTGAAGTAGCCTGCGGTGTGTACAGTGCCTAACACGGAGTTAATGCTCTATGACTGCATCTATAATTATTCATAGGCACTCCTTAAATGCTATGCTCCCTTCCCCACAAACTCTTAGTGCCACTCCAGTGCCTTCAACATACACCTAGTCTCAATCTATGACACCTGGATCAAAAATGAAGTGCTATCCTGGCCCTGCAGGAAGCTCTCTGTTGGAAGAATCTATTCCCCCCCCCCCACCCCCAAGAGACAGCACTGAAGAGCTAGGAAGGAGGAACCTAGCTGGTGGCTCCTCATATTTTTCTTCTCATTCCAAAGGATCCATTATCAGTGTAAGCAAATCTGAATAACAGAGGAGGGCCCTGCTCGGTGCAGGGTGGAGACCTAATCCCACTGTATGTGGAAAGAGGTGGAGTGAGACCAATGTGGCTTGAGATCTGGCTTCACACAAATGAACGGTGTGATTTCAGGGACTCACATCACTGTTGAGTTTTAGTCTTATCCTCTGGAACCTAGGATTCACTTGATCTCAACTCATAGTGTGGCTGTGAGAATTTAAACAGAAGACATTTAAGCTACGTTGGCAACAGAGGTCAGCTCCCTTTTTCCTATCACCCTTTATGGAGGGGGGGAATTTGCCAGCAAGTCCCCCCATCCTCCATGGATGAAAGTAACACTACCAAGATATGATCTGCTTGGGGAGGAAAGGCGGCCAATCTCTCAGAGGAGAAGGACCAAGAACCTCTTCTTCAACAGCTTTTATTAGGTTTGGAACACACAGGAATACAAGTAAAGCTCATTGATCAATGTCAGGTGGCAAGGATCAAACAATAGATAACATTCCAAAGAAATCTGAGGGCTTAGTCTGAGTCAGTGTCTGTCAGATAAGGGGGTTGCAAAAACTTTGGGAGACATACTCACTTCCTGCTCAGACCCTTATCATATGAATGAAAGCACTCTTAGCAAAGCAGGCTTCACAGGACTTCGGGAACTCTTTTTTATGCCCGATCACCCCAGAACCCACAAAGGGCTGCAAAGGGCTGCACAGCCTTCCTAGTCATAGGTTTTTAGGCTTAAGTGGATTAAAGCCAGGAAGCACTTCTCCCAGATGGAAATGGGGATTCGGGCTGTGTCAGAAAACCTGGGGGGCAAGGGTCCATCACTCCCTATTTGTTGCAGCCCCCTGAGTCCTTCCTTGGGGGCCTCCCACGTGATCATGTCTGGCTTAGGTTGCGCCTCCTCAGAGGGGTCTTTCCCATCTCTGACTAACCGGCCTAGCGTTGGGGGCAGAAGATGAAGCAGAAGCAGCGTTGCTGCCAGAGACAAGCTTTGTCTCCTTAGTGGCTCGCATTCTGGAGGTCGCTCACTCAGCCTTAGCCATGGGGGGCAGTTACAACTCCTGAAACCAGTCAGAGCGGTTCCCAACACCTTTACAAAATTAATCTGAGGAATGGGTGATGAGGGGTCTGTAACTTTTCCAAGTCCGAGTGTCTTTCCATTTTAACTGGAGCCTGTAAGAGGCAAGCGTCTGCCTTGAGGGGCTCTCATTATGGTGAGTTTGAACACCTTACCCAGTCTTTGAGGGTGATATTTTAGGGCAGTCTTAGAACCTTAGCATCATTTGCAGAAAGGAGCCAATCTAGTCAGGCCAAGTTTTAGGACAGAACTGACCGTTTAGCAGCCTGGGACATTTAGTAGAGGAGCTGCACGTGCAGTTCTCAGAGGGGCTGTCTAGATGGGACTGCAGCCAGGGACTGGCAGTTCAGTGGCTTCGAAGACAGTCTTGACGCGTTTGTCCATAGCTTTTCTTAACTGTCTGGCTAATCTCCCCACTTTATTTCTGTCTCCACTTTCTAAGTCCACACCCTGATTCAGCATTTGCCTGTATAAAGATGAGACCAGTGGCCCTTTCTCTTTGACTAAAGCAATGGAGGAAAACGAAGCTGAGGGTGTGAGGCCTTGGGAAAGGTGTCTTAGGGAAGAGACTGAGCACCGAAGGCTGGGATCCCAGTCCTAACTCTTGTCACTAATGAGCCAGGTTACCCTGGGCCTGTCGCCTCACCCCTCTGTGCCTCAGTCCCCTCCTTTCTAAAGACCTGAGACTGGAGTAGCTCTGTGGTCTTAGCTCTGTGCCCCACAGATCCTGGTGCCCCATGGCAATGCCTTTGGGACTGCCTAGGGGCCTGGGGCAGAAGTCAAAATAGAACAGCTTATAGGTGAGTTTTTCTTGGCCTGTACAATGATTTTATTTTTCTTAAATATTGAATTAGTAGCTAAACTTTCAAAATCAGGCGTTTTTAAATGACTAGATTTTGCAATATGCATTTCATGGCCTGATAGATCTTTTTTTTTCCCCTAGCCCTAAGTGATACTCCACTGTCTGGCTGTGCCACAGATTGTTTATTTATTCACCTACGGTAAGACATCTTGGTTGCCTGTAAGTTTGAGCAATTACGAATGAAGCTGCTATAAACATTCACATGCAAGTTTTTGTGTGGACATAAGTTCTCAACTCATTTGGGTAAATACCAAGGAACAAGATTGCTGGAGCGTATGGTAGCACTCTGTTTAGCTTTTTAAGAACTACCAAAGTACAGACCAAAGTAGCTGCACCATTTTGCATTCCCACCAACAATGAATGAAACTCTTGTTACTCCACGTCCTCATCAATGCTTGATATTGTCAGTGTTTGGAATGTAGCCATTCCAGTAGGTGCTAGTGATATCTTTTTGTTTTAATTGGTAATTCCCGTGGGTCATGGTATATAATGTTGAGCATCTTTTCACGTGCTTTTTGTCGTCTGCGTATCTTCTTTAATGAGATGTGTGTTCAGCTCTTTTGTCCATCTTAGTTGACTTGTTTGTTTTCTTATTGTTGAGTTCTCTGCATATTTTGAATAGGAGTCCTCTATTAGATATGTGTTTTAAAAATATTTTCTCCTAGTGTCTGGCTGTCTTTTCATTCTTTTAGCCATGTCCTTCACAGAGCAGAAGTTTGAGAAATAAGGGTTTTTCACATGACAAGCTGGCTTTCTGGCTTCCAATGGAAGCAGATCTGGTCACAGTGGGACTCATTTCTGCAGGATGAAGTCCTCTAGTGGCAACCTCTTCTGATGGGGGATACCATCTCCGGTCCACCCGAGCCGCACTCACCTGCAAGACCTGCCTCTAGATTGCTGACTGCTGTGACTCCAGCCCATAGGAAGCTCCATTGTCATCCGTTTTCTGTATCGAGTTCCACAGAGGGTGTCTTTGCATAAAGCTCTCTGGCGCTTCAAAAGGAAAGTTCACACATGACTGGCTTAGAAATCTTCTTGCTCTTTCACATCTGGCCGACCCGTTCACTGTCACATCTGACTTGAATGAGAAAAGAAATCGTTTCTCAAACACTCTCTGAGTGGCACCTTCTAATTAGCCTGTTGTGCCTGATCCAATGTATGTCATGGAACATGACACCTACGTGAAGGTCACCACCACCCGCTGCTGTGCCCAGTGGGAGTGCTCCACACCAGCCTTTGTGTGGTGTCCCCTTCTACAGAGGGAAGGCTGACAAAATCACCTTATAAGACAAAGTAATGTAAACTCAAAGTTGTAAAAAATAGGGATCACTATACACAATAATTACCCTTGCCTGGGAAGAAGCTCTCATGCAAAGGCACATGAGAATTGAAGGCAGAAGGAAACAGCAGTTTGGTGAGCAGATTCCTGTCTCTCAGCTTACATTCCTTCACCTCTGCTCAAAACCTTCTGTAACAAACTCCTAGCTGTTCAAGCCTTCACTCTCCCTTTAATAACAGACCTTCCAAAATGTATCAGGGTAATGTCTAAAGACTTTCTTTTTCCACCTCCATTGTACTGGGTAGGCTCATGCGTCTAGGCTGGAACATGTGACTAGATTGGGGCCAATGGGCCATGGATGCCCAGACCAAGGACTTAGGAAAGGGGAGCCCCCTCCACTTCCTTTCCTCCCTATTGCTGCTGAGCTCTTGCCCACCATCCCACCCTAGAAAAGGGTGGAGCAGAGCTGCCGCCCTAACAACTCCCGACTTCCTACTTCTGTGTACTACAGGAGAGAGAACTAAACTTTCATCTACTTACCTTATTGTGGCAGCTGATTGTGTGCCCTTGCTATACGCCCTCTAACACCTTGCTTTTGCAACAGAATGAAATCTAAAGCCTTCCCTTAAAGCCCTGTGTAATCGTGCCCTTGAGGAGCCCTTTGTATCTTTTCCTCTGTGTGTTCTCTGTGTTCCAGCCAACAAGGATACCCCTCCTCCGGGCTCTGCTTACACGTCACATCACCAGAGAGCTTTGCCCTGGCCACCCAATGGCACCTCACCCCCTGCTTTATTTTTCTTCTTCATTCTTATTGCTACCTGTCACATAACTGTTGGCTGCCTGTCTCTGCCCCGTCCACTGAATAGACCTTACTTAGAAAGGGACTTTGTGGTTTTGTTCCCTGCTCTATACCTTTTATAAGCTCTCCAAAATACTTATGGGCAGAATGAATGAACAAGCTTCTGTCGCTTCATTGTAAAGCTGTAAAACAGGGATAGTAATTTCTGCCATTTGGTTTTGCAGGGACAGTAAGGGACATAATGCCAATGGCTTCATGTGGTGTCTTACATTTGGTGGATGCTGAAGAGACATTAACTATCGAACCTGAGAGACTATCTCTTGTGACTTCCTGCCCAGGCATAGAAGGGTACGTACTAACAGGATGTATCCCATTTAAAGCTGGAAGGGCTTTTTGGTTTTTTCTGAATTAGAGAAGTCTCTTTCAATGGACATTTTCTGTATTATAAGATCTCTCTGTTTATTTGCTACTCTCGATCTCTCTCACATATGTCTCTGCTCCCTGGCAACATCCATTTATTGACACTGCCATTGATCCAGTCACCTCTGAAACTGGTGAGGCTGTTTCTCATCATCACTATGATCACATCTGAGCCTAGAATTTTCAGAAACAAGAGATGTCCCCACGAAGACCACCTCAGGGGATGCTCTCTGCAGACCATCTCTCTCAAGTTGGCTTAGGAAAAGTGTATTGTGTGTTGTATTTATTCAATTTGAACAGAGCTGTGCTGACTTGGCACAAATTTCCCATAAAAAGCTAACCTCCAGGGAGCAGAGACTGAACTTGGAAAGTTCATCCCACAAGGCAAATCTGCTGTAAAGTTATGAGTAACTGAGTGTGAGGGGCTGGAGCCCTTGGAGTGGGGTTGAATGGCCGTGGGTTCACAACTCCTGCAGCTGCCTTTTCCCCCATGAATGCTCATCTCCTCCCCCATGGGCCATGCTTCCCCATAACCCTCTGCCCAAGGCACCACTACCCTGTTCACCTACCAAATAAGGGGATGGCGAATGTTACCAACAAAGCTACTTCCCATGGTAAGAGAAGCACTTGGATCAATTTTTCTCTCTATGGCCAGTGAAAATGACAATCATTTCTTTCCCACCAGCCAAATACTATCTCCAGTTGCACACATGTGGATCCCACTGAAGTCGGAAAGGCCCCAAATATGTTTGAGGTTCCTTCTTGGTGACAAGAAAGTGGAGCTGTAAAGACAAGTTCTAGAGCAGGAGTGTATATACATGTTCACGCCTATGTGTGTGCATGCCTATGTGTGCACATGTGCACATGGATGGAGCATTCTTACCAAAGCCTAAAACCCATTTGTGAGCCTCCATGGCTTAGAATCAGCCAACCTGATGGGCCTGGGAACCCTCTCATGTCTGTGCTCCAATGTGAGAGCAAAGAGGATGGGAAAGTTGTGCGGGCAGGAATTGCCACGTGTACAAGAACGGGAGATCTGCAGGTCAGGAGGCAGAGGGCACAGCAGGGGACAGCAACAGACACAGGTTTGGAGGCCACAGACCTAATTCCAATCCCAGTCCTGTCACTTCTGAGCTCTGTTGCTCTTGAGCAGGTTCCCTCATTTCTCTAAGCACTAGCTCTCCTGGCCTCCTGCCTTTTGATCGTCTATAAAGCGGAGATTAATATATTGCAAATGCCAGACACGTAGTAAGTGCTCAGATGGTGGTCATTATCATGTCAATAACAGAAAGCTAGACGACATCATGCGTGCTGCCCTGCCCTTCTACCCCCACACAAATACTCACACACATATTCTCAATCCAACAGCGAAAGCCTCCCAGCATGCTTCCCTGTGGTGAGGGCTGCTTTCTGGCCCCCAAGTCCCTCCCATTTACAAAGCTGGGAGTTATGCAGTGCCCCAGATTTCTGCAGTGTCCCAGGCTAGCAGTTAATCACTTCAGGCCCCAGCCACCCAGTGCCTAGCCCCACTTGGATGTAGAACTAGATTCTAATTTTGTGTTCATTCTTGCTAGCAATTGCAAGCATTGTCCATTCTGACTTAACTGTGACACACAATGATGGATATTTGTCTGCAATCCTTACAAAGGTGTAAAACTCAAATAAAATACAAAGTCATAGATACCCTCCTAATACCCTCTTCCTTCTATGCATAGTACTACTGTGGTTATAATCGATTGTGCAATGATTTTTTTTCAAATCTGCCTCCTTCACTAGACTGGAAGCTCAATGAGGTCTATTTTGCTCACTGTTGTAGGTCAACAGAGCACACTGTAGCAGAGTGACTAGAACATAGCAAGCCTTCAGTAAACATTTGATGAATACATACCAGAATTAGAATGTAAAAATATTTAGAAAATTATAGAGCATATGCTTATGTCAGATACTACTCTTATTATTAGACATCATCCAAATACCAAGTGATTGGTCACTGGTTTGCCCTGTTCAGCCAGTTTATATATGTATTTAAAGGCTTTCCACTATCCAGTTTGTAAGCATGTCACTTTACATAAATGAGTATCATGTTTTTAGTCATTTCTATAGAAATTCAGCATGGGGCCCTGATTCAGCTATCATTCAGGATTTTATCCTGAATTTTAATAATGCTTCTTTGGGAAAATAGATTTTGTTTTTGGCTGGATGTGTCTATGTGATGACTACCTATATCTTATCTTTACCCACTCATCAATTCATTCATATACTTAAGGGTTATGTATTAAATTCCTATTTTGTGCCAGGCACTGTACCAAGCGCTGAGGATGCAATGATAAATAAGGTCAATGGCCCTTGCATTCAGCTCACTGTTTACTGGGGAAGCCTGACCCATGGACACAGTTTCAAGGGTGTGAAGTGAAGTATAATGAAGAGGTTTCCATGTGCAAAGGGTGAGGGGAGCACAGGTAGGAAAGCACTCATTTTCGAATGGGTGCTTTAAGTACTATAAGAAGCCTTTCAGAGATGACATTTGAACCCAGTCTTGTAGGATGAATTTGGGACTTTGTAAGTGAGCGAGGTGAAGAAGATTCTGGGCAGTAGGAAGAGCATGGGATCTGATGAATAATGGAAGATGAGTACGTGCAGAGATAACTGAGGTCACAAAGGAAGTGAGCTTAAATTACCTGCCACCGTGTACTTCCAGTGTGTAGATATTTATCGATGGAGGGGCATGCAGTGAACTCCTTTTAACTGCATATGCTTCTCAAGTCACCAAAAGGGAAGCTGGGACCATGGAGATAGGAAGAAGGGTCTCAGCAAAGGAACAGCAAGGAAGGAGCTTTAGGCAGATACTAGCCACTTGCCCCCTTCCAGGAGGAGGATAAGAAATAATCCTCAATGCCGTTTCAACCAATTTGGAGATGTCAAATGCTCCAGAGGACTTAATCTTCAAATGTCACAAAGAGGTTCCAAAGAACGAATGGAGTGATAGACATTTTCCTACTCTCTGGGATGTACAAATGCACTTGGGTTCAAAGCAGGGGACATTGTTAAAGACAACATTATTCTTCCAGGAAGCCAAACCAAGTGCTTTTGAAGGCCTCTGGCTCTATTCTGAATGCTTTGCAATCTATGCATTTAAAAATCATTTCTAAGCCGGGACAATGACACAAACATCCACGCAACACAAGCTGCCGGGGATAAACTCGGGCTGCCTGGTCTAGCTGAGCTGAAAAGTGCTGTTGCAGGGTGTTTTCATTTAAAAATTCTTATTATTTTTAAAGAATTCTTGTTATAAATAAAAAAATTATTATTATTCAAGTGCATGCTGAAACTGAATCATGCCATTCTTACATAATTTTTCATTGGATTGTTGCAACCCATAAAGAAATCCAATTAAATTTCCCTTGCAGGCACGGGCCTTCATTCAAGGGGCCTTGAAAAAGCTAGTTTGCTGTATTGTATGGCAGGTCGATGAATCGAGAGGCAGAGAGGGCCTGTCCCGTTTCTTGTCCTGTGTGACATGATGTGAAGAGAGGCTGCCAGCAATGTTTCAAAGAGCTGCATTATCAGACAACATAAAGGCCCTCCATCCGTCCTTTCTGCTGCTACACCGCAGAATACGCACACACCGGTGTCTCCGACCGATGAACAGTTTTGAACGCTGTGTGCTTAACATACTGCTTTCTGCATCTCCTGAGCATTCACCGTCATTATCCCAGACATCCGACCAAGGTTAAGGGGGGAGTGAACCAGAGATAAGATCATGTTTTTGAAGCTACTCTAAAGGGGATGTCCTGAAAACCAGACTACACAAACATATGTTTTCATTACCCAAAAAGAAGGCAGAAGCCAGCGTGTCACAGAATTATATTATTTTACGTTAATCGGTTTCTCCGTTGCTATCTGGGTTGTATATGCATTTCCTTCATTGACTTATATATCATGTGTGGTCTCAATTATTTCCAGACACACAGGATTTTTGTTTTTAAAGATAAATTCTGCATGAGCAGGCACACATACACATAACATTTTCCCCCCTTATCTTTCCTTTAGTATAGGAAAAAGCTCTTCTAAACTTCCACCATGTGATGGAAACTTCCCTTAAGATGTCAACCATGCAGTAGAATTCAGCCTTCCCGCTAACTGTCGTACTAGTGTGGGCAGCTGAGGTCAGAGGCGAAACAAAGGGAAAATCATGGAGAGACAGGAGGGAGAGAGACACTGCTCTTTGCATCCCTTACCCAACTGCTACCTGGAAATGGTTTTACATCCTCTTCTCCCACTGGCTTCTTAAAATTTTGTTCTGGGCTCCTTTTCATGATATTTCAAAAAATGTAGCAATGGCCTAATTCTTTTCTACCATCATTAATGAGCAAACATGAGATTCTTATTTCACTTCAGCAGGGATTTGGTAGGACAATGATGGTCATTCACCCCAGCCCTTCCTCTCTCTCTCTCTCTCTGTCTCAGATGGTACAGCCATATCTCACAATCAAATTTTCAGAATACTTCACTTGTTCTTCTCCATGCAAGGAATGCAGGCTTGCATTTGTCCTGCTTTAACACAAAGCAATAATTTGATTGGTGACAAGCTACACAGGAAGATATAATTGTTTTATATGAAAAGAATCTCAGGGAAGCAAAGTGTGCGTGAGTGTCAGTCTGTGCTTAGTTGAGAAGCCACACCTGCCTTTTGCAAATTATTTGCATGTCACATATGCTGCTTGGAAGTTGGAGCTCTGAAGTGAGCCTTGGTGATTACCACCCTTCTCCCCAGACAGGCCTGTTTAGAGGAGAAAACCGGGGCTGACGTCTCTTGTGGAGGGTGGAGGGCACTCTCTCCATTGTTTTAGTTTTCTGAATCCTGTGCCACAGAAAATTTCCTCTTTTTTTTTGAATACAGTTCTCTGAATCTAAAAGTATCCAAGTGAAATGTAGTTAGAAAAGCCCCTCACATGCAAACTTCATATACGCAGAAGAGAGGTCTGTCTGCGTCCCTGTGTGTTTAGGCGTGTATAGCTTCCCTTCAGAGGAAACTTAAATTGTTCTTTAGATCAGAAGTCAACTCTCCTCACACATCAAGTCTTAATTGGACACAGACTCTCTCCCACAAACTGACCCGGGGTTCTCCAGAAACCAATCCTGATGAACTATCAAATTTGCCTAGTCCTCAAGGGTCACAACCGCAAATCAGCCCTTTGCTGAATTTGGCCCATGCTTTGGGTTTTCAGTGAAACTCGAGCCAGGGACGAGCTCTGAACTTCCAATGTAGCTATGAACATTTCCTCCAAGATGCTTACAGTTTTGCTCTTCTCACCAGGACCCCAAGACATATCACACACACATCCACACATCTCACTCACACACACACACACACACACACACACCCCTCGCACCCCACAAACACATCACACATACACCAGCCCCAGAGTTACCATTTCCACTAAAAAAAAATAACTAATTTTGAACAGAACTGGGTTTCAATGACTCTCTCTCATCCTTAAGAAGAACCGTAACTGACTGTGAACTAAATCATTTCCCTCAGAAAAACAAGTTATATTCTGAGAGCTTATTCAAAGTTTAAAAATTAGGGAAAGGCTCAAATGTTGTTGCTCTTTGTAATGTGAGGTTTTCCTTTTCATCAAATAACATTTATAAATTGTCCACCCACTGGTAGGGGAAATGGAGCAGAACACAGGCTGAAAAAAATGGCCCCTCTCTTTCCCGCACACACAGTGGGATCTAAGAGAAATGCGGAGCTCTAGGGAATGCGGCCAAATAACTCACGCACTGGAAGATTAACTCCATGTCTAATCAAGCCACTAATTTGCTCTGAGGAATCTATCTGCACCTCATTTTGCCATTTGTAACAGAGCTCCTCATCATTGTGCAAGAAAATTAAATTACTCCAAGTACCTGGAGCCATAGGAGTGAGGAGACAAGGTTAGGTAAAAACAACAGTTTGACACCGGAGACTTGGCACGCTGAAAACCCGGGAGGTCACATACCTTAAGGCACAGGCACTGGGCAGATAGGAAAATTAAGGAATCTTCATCGTGCAAAAGCTGAGAGAGCTGGAAAGATGGATGAAATAACATGTGTGCATTGGGTGTGGAGATAAGTCACCAACATCCCTCTAAAGGGCAGAATGGTTGAGAGGAAGGAAGTGGGATTTCAGAAAATCCTGGACAAATAACAGAGGGAGGTGGACAAACCGGGTGGAATAAAAAGGCACCTCCAGCACCAGAACAGAATGAGACAGAGAAAGTAGTAAAACCATTTTTCTTGGGGGGGAACGGAAGGGAGTACATGGTTTTGAAGTTCTTAAATACCTTCAAATTGATAATAGAAAACTTGGTCCCTCTCTAGGTCTAGAGGAAAAATTTGGGGGGGGGGGTGGGCATTGGGATAAAGCTGTGTTGAAAAAGAAGAAAAAATCTTTCCATGGCATGTTAAAAGTATGAAAGACAGAACCCTAAAGAAATAAGAAAACATCAAGGGGTAACTGGCATTGAACTAAAACAGCAAATAAAGGGTGGAGCCATGGGCTCATTTTTGTTTGGCAATTTCACAAAGAACCAAAATGCCTTGGGAACACACACACACGCGCAGAGCATGCACACACAACTCAGGAGAAAAAACGAAGTCTAGGCTATAGTAAGCACCACCTGGGGCCTTTATCTCCCCTGGTGCTGGAGACCTAAGAGGACTTTAGAACCCTGAGACCTGCTTTGGATAGCATATTGGATTAAAGGGTCAGGGGGAGGGGGATGGATGGAGGCGGCAAAGTAGGGGGAATGGGGACATTTGTATTAGTGTCAACAATAAAAATAAAAGGGGACAAAAAGTCTAGTTTAAGGAGAAGTCCCAAGGCAGTGTGGCTAGCGTGGAGTTCCCAGCCATCCCCCTTCAATCGAGAGAGTCTGCAATTAGGGGACAGCACATATATGGAGAGGTTTTTGAGATTCAGCTTGGAACCAGCTGGGCCAGACGTCCTAGGGCCAGAAGAACTGACCTAGACGAGGGAGAGGTGCAGGGGAGAAGACGTAACTCACCTTAGACTGGAGCCATTAAACGATGACATCAAGCCCTTCAAAAAAGAATTCCAAGCCAGGCCAGTTCTCCAAATGAGCCCTAGTAAACACCACCCAAGAGACCATGGGGCCTGCCAAGCAGTGACCAAACATTATAAGCAAAATTAGCCAATTAATGGGTTCGCCTGTCTCGTGGCTGGATTGCTGCGCTTGCTGCTGCAGCACCAGCCTGGCCTCGGATCCGCAAACCCGCCCCCTGCCGCCCTGGGCAGGCGCTCCACCAGGTGAGCGACAGAAGGGTTGTGGGCGCCGGGGCGCGCCAGATGGCTGAGCTGCAAGGAGCTGTGCTAAGCTTTTTCTTTGCTGCAAGTTACTCTTAACGCACGCACTCCATAACCTTCCGGAAGTGATTCCCGGTGTGCAGTGAGTTGCCATTGGTGACCCGAGTGGATGACTTTAACATGATGTCCCCCCCACCCCTCAAAAAAACACCAGTTTTTGAAAGATTTTCCAACAATGAACTGAAACCTCCACTGAGGCTTTGGGTTACTATAGCAACATTTTCTTTTGAGAAATTGAAATATTGGAAAGATCTGTTATTTATCTTTACAACACAGCTGACAAATGACCTTTAAATTAAAAAAAAAAAACCACGTTGTCCCCATCTTATACGTGAGGGTGACTGGGTGACGAAGTGTTAATAACTAGTCTGTGCATGTCCAGAAAGCTAGTACTGGATTCCTGATTTCAATTACAAACTGGACGATGTATTCCAACTGTGCACTTTGGGCTCTGTTAAAAAATGCTTTTAAGACAAGAGAGGCAAAAACACTTTACCCCTAAATTAAGACAAGTGGAACCGTTTGTTTTATATGCCACAGACAGAATAAAAATCCTCCCCTGGTGACATCTGTAATGTGACGGATGTAGGAGCCTGAATCAATGCTGCTTCCAAATAGGAAGTCATCACCATCATCATATCATTCGTAATATACATCAGAACAGTCCAATTAAATTCGAGAAATACATAACGCATGCTGATTTTCTTTTGCCAGACATTGAGCTGGGCTTATTAAAGATTGTATTTTATCCTTAAAGGGTGGGGGGGGAGTGTTACTTCCACATTTTATACACTGGGAAGCCAAGAAAGTAAAGGCTTATGAAGGTATAATTGGAAGTTTCTGACCCATTTCCTACTGGTCACCCAAGAACCTAGTTTGGTCATAACGACCTTTGCATAGGATGCTCTGTAAAAAGAAGGCAGCAACCGCACACGAAGGAATCAGGAGTTTAGAGAGGAGAGAGAAATTAGTAGGGGCCCAAAGCTATTGGGAAGACACGGAGAGCAGAGGCTGCGATGAAGGTAACAGCATTGCTCTCTCTACGCTTCCCTCATCATCACCACCAAAAATAACACCATCACTCTCTGCAAATACATTTGAGGGAGACGACCTTTAAGCAGGAGGGAAAAATGGACCCAAGTTCCCAAGGCACAGCAGCTGCGGCTCATTTTATCCACATCACCGTGTAGACACCCCTCAGCCATCGGGAAAGGCATGACACTGCCCCTCTGGAACCTGAGAGCAGAGAGGGGCCCCGTGACTCCTAAGGACACAGTGCATGAGTGCTGGAACCCGCAGAATAACGAACAAAGGACAGGTTCCACCCGCCATGGAAATATAGAAACTACACATGTAACTCAGCTCAGGGAATGAGCCACTCAATGAAATGTGAACTTTCCTGAAGTTTTTTCTAAACCCCGAGAAACAAGGAGCCAGACGTTTCTCATCTGTCTCTTGCATTGTTTCCTTTTTGAGAGTCCTGCCCTCAAACGCAGGCCTCTTTCCTGACTAAATGTGTCATTTCGGCCCTGTTCATTCTGCTTGTTACCACGATGGTGCTAATTCGAGCATGGCTCACTTCAGAGTTGACACTGATCCTCCTCATAAGCAATTGTTTTTCAGCCAGACCCATCAGTGGCTCCCGTCAGCCCCTTTCAAGCATGGCGCCAGCTTTTCAAAATGCTGACAAGAGTTCCCCTCTGTTGCCTAGGACAAGCCAGGGTTGTCCTTTTCAGAGCATGTAATTATCTCCTGCGGAGAGCAGACCCCTACCCCATAGGCCCAGCCACCTGTCTTTTCCATCACAGCAACTGGTAGCTCAGACTCCAGTGAATGCTGGGGAAAGTTGAAACGGTTTCAGAAGTTGGAGCCAGAATATGGTTACGAATCAGAAAAAAACAGGACTAATTAGAGAAATCTTCTGGAAACTTTGGCGTATAGGGACCACAGGACTAGAAGGGGTTCCTTTTCTGTTTCTAGAGAAAACCAATCTGAGCTGCCCCAATGGCAACCTTATTTCTTTTTAAGGCAATGGTTCCCCAACTTCAATTCGCATCAGAGGAACTTGTCAAAAATGTACGTTTCTGGGCTCCATTTAAGGAGTCTGGGGGGAAGCCCAGGGAACGGTGTGTTTGACAAGCTCCCCTGTGATTCAGATGCAGGTGGTCTTCAGCTACACCCCGTGAAACAGTGCTGTAGAGTTTTAAGCAAACAAAAGTCCTCTGCCTTCTTTAGAACCCATCCAAGAATTTCAGAAACTTCATAAAATTCTTCCTTATATCTATTCCCATGGGTTTTGAGACTTATAATGACAGTCCTTGAAAATAAAATAAGCATACTTCTCCAAATCAGAGGAACATAATAGCCAGGTGTCAGCCCCTGACTACTTGCCCTAACTCTTACCATCCCCAGTTCCTCACAAGTACATCTGATTGGCTCCTCCTGCAAGTGAGTCCCAGAGAACCTGCAGCCAATTAGGACTGCAGAAAGCAATATGTTTATAGCTACAGTTCTCCCGCTGGGAGAGGGTGGGCCTGCAATTGAGTTACCCATCATCCAGACCCCATCCCCAGGAGCAGCCTTGGGGCAGACATAGGCCTCTCCGCCACCTCAGGCTTCCCCCTTCCACTCTATGGGCTCAGTCTCAAATCTCGGGCTTCTGCCTTACACTGCCTCCCTCCCCCCGCAATTTCTCATATTCCACATTGTTTTCCCCATACTCCCATAATCATGACCTTGAACCCTGACTTGAACAACACTCACCTCATTATTTCCTGAGCACCCACAGGGCCAGGAGGAGGTTGCACCAGTCGTCAATACTATTCACCAGTGTTCCCGGTTGTCTGCCATCCACCTACCTCCTCAGCAGGACTGTGCTTTCCCTGAGTAGGACTGTGAAACTTGTTCTGGCCAATGACATATAGAGAGAATTTATATGGACCACTTATGGGACAGAGCATTTAATAACTGGTACTAGATGCCCCAATGTTCTCTTTTCTCTCAGGCAGAATGACAGTGACATTTGAGATGGTGACTGCTCCATCAGCCTGAGTCCCTGAGTGACCACCATGAGCTGAGCCTCTTGCTGATGCACAACACAGAGATAGTATGAGCAAGAAACACACTTGGGCCAGATCCTGGTTTGAAGTAACTGAGCTTGGGGATTATTTGCTTCCACAACATAACTTAGCTTGTCCTGGTTATGGAAGAAGGTCTTTGTGCTGTTTTCAGTTCTTGCTAACCTCCTTCCACAGGGATCTGAGCCCTCTCCTTTTATGCCCTGCTATCAACTGGGGCACTTCTGGGAATCAATAGATAGACACATTGACCAGAGCAAGAGTGCAGCCCTGCCTCCCATTGGGGTGAGGGTTCTCCCCACATTTTACTGACATGGTTGCTTGACTCAGTATCACCTGTGCTTTTATCCCCTTTGGATATTGCTGACTCTCCACCCAGGTGAATTTCCTCCCTCCCACAGAACGTGGTGGTAGGTGGCTCTCCCAGATCATACTTCTTTTCCTGCCTCCTGTCCAGTGTTGCTGCCCTGGCTGAACAGAGCTTTCTCAGAGCCAGTCCTCAGGATGACCAGGGAGACTGTTATCTCCATAATAGAGGTACCTTCGTCACTAAAGGTTTTTGCCTGCAGTTGGGAAATTATTACAAGTAGATCCAACCTCACTACCTCTATTTTTCACGAGGACAATACTATAACTGCTAGAGGTCATCCATCTCCAGCAGTTGCCTGTCTACCTTGTGTTCCAATTCCTGAGGACAGTTGGCAAGTGAACCTCCTCTGCTGCAGGCTTTCACGTGACTGTCTTGTTTTGCAATGATGACAAATGAAATTACTGCAGGTCCTGGAGACTTAGTCCCTGGAAACCATCAACAGGATGACAGCTCCTTCTATTTGGCTTGTAACAAGCTCTTCCAGTTAACTAATCACCAGACAGAGTCTTCCATCCAGAATGCAGAGTTTCTTAATCTTATTTTGAAGAATTAATTGTGCAACCCAGTCCTAGAATTATTTCTCATCAAGAATTTCAAAATTGAGACAGTTACACTGGTAATTATAACCCCAAACACATGATGACATAAAAAGGAAAAAATCTAAAGAAGTGACATGCTTAAAAACAAAGTGAAATTCCAGAACATGTGAGTGTAAACATATAATTTCCCATATAAATTTTTACTTCAGTGACGATAATTAAAAATGATTTAGGTAAGAGTTGATGGAAAGGGGTTTCTCTGAAGAGAGAAGACTATTTTTACTCCTTTTTTCTAGGACTTTCCTCTTGCTCTTGCACCTGGTAGAAGGTTTGTACCAAGAGCCCTCAATTAAGAGCCCTCAAGCATTCAATTGGTGCTTAATAAACTTGAAATGACCTCATGCCTAAATATTTTGTGCTTGTGATATGTGTGATATGTGATGTGTGTGATGTGCATGTGTGTATGTGGAAGGGTAGGCATGTGTACTTGGAGAAAATAGAAACAGATCTAAAGATATGTGAACACTACATAGAAAGCATTCTTTCATTTCTACTTGAAGAGAGACAGAAAATAGATAACAAAAATATTAGTGTTATAAAGAAAACTAAGATGAAGGAATGGAGAATGATGGATGGGGTGGCCAAGAAAGCCTCTTTGAACAGAAATATGAATAAGTCAAGAGTTAGCGATATGGCAATTGGTGCAGAACACATCCCAGATGGGTAAAACAGCAAGTGCAAAGGTCCTGAGGAAGAACATGTTTTTTGTGTTAAAGAAACGAATATGCCAGTGTGGCTTGAGCAGAATGAAGAACAGCGAATGGTAGCAGGTGGAGCCAGGGAGGTAGGGCCAGGACCAGATCATGCATGGTGACAAATTTGAATTTTTGTCCTGAGAGTAAAGGGAAGCCACTGGAAGATTTTAAGCAAGAGAATGACGTTATCCAATTTACATTTTGAAAAAATTTTCCACTGAGCAGTGTAGACCCTACTACAGGCTGTGGGGTTATAAGAGCCAGTTATACCTGTTATATTGAGTTCCATGCTTCATGATTAAAATTATAATTGGACTTTCATTACAAGGCAGGATGATTACCAGAGGCTGCATGTTACATTTTTCAAATGGATTCCAGCCTTTGTGTGACTACTCTTTTCTCTCAGAATCTCACCGTGGTAATATTGCAATAAAATCAAAGAACCAGGAAACCAAAGATTGCTCCAAATGCAATTTAGAACATAATGGGGGGAGTTCCTGGTATCCCAGGAGAAGGGGGTAAAATAAAAGTGAATTTGCACCACCTTCCTAGCCTATTTACCCTCAATGCTATATCTAACAATTCCCAGCTCTGAAAAATAATGACACAAAATAACGCCCACATTTATAGCATCTCTGGTTTTGATCACTAGCCAAAACTGAGTCCTCTCTGATATTTTGGTTCCCTATCTTTTGAGTTGGTGTCAAGACATTTTCAAGAGAAAGACAATATATTTCAGTGGTCTCTCCAAGTTAAAATTTCCTTCTTCCATGAAGAACCTCACAAGATATTTGTCTAACATAGGCATGCCCTTGTAGCTTTTTAAAAAATACAAAAGACCTTCATACCCTTCGTTTTTAGAGCATGAGGCTGCTTCGGACACAGAGAAACTGAGAGAAGGATAGATGCCCACAAAAGGAGGTGAGTTTGCAGGGCTGGTGGTGGCCTCTGAAAGATTTTCATGCTCCACCAGCAAAAAGAAGACCTCCTCAGTGTGAAGTCACACCTGCCACCACTTCCCCAAAACTCAGACTTTATGACTTGTTTGTGTGATAATTTTCAAGAATCTTAATGTCTCTGGCCTTGCTTTTCTCCTTTGTTACCAGGGCAGGAAGTTGGACTATATGGTTTATATGTGATGACGTTAGCTGCAAATTTCTGATTCTCAAAATCACACACAAAGAGAATCCAAACCAATATATTCCAAGACCTGCTCCTATAACTTGGAGATTCAAGCATGAATGCCAAGACCTGCAGTAAGTGATCTTGCTTGCTCTTACATATTTCATTGTAGATATTGTTCTACTTTCATCAGGGAAATAAAGGCAGAAATATAGAAGGAAGGAAGGAAGGAAGGAAGGAAGGAAGGAAGGAAGGAAGGAAGGAAGGAAGGAAGGAAGGAAGGAAGGGCAGACCTAAAAAATATGCAATTGATATCCACTAGATAGAGAATAGCCTTCTTTTCCAAATACCAATGGAAATACAAGTTTTCTGCTCTCCTCTATATAGCCCATGTGTTGCGAGGCTGAATCATTTGGTAGCCCTGGCTCACATGTCTACCTTCCTACTCACACCACTTCCTACAGAAAATGTTTTAAAAGACATTTTCTTCTTCCTTTGCATGTTCCTTTGACACAAATAGAGATGGTATATGTGACTAACTTCTGCAGTGAAACTTCAGATGGCAAAATATTCTTTTGTGTTCTAACCAAATCGTAGCAATAAGAGACAGCTGGCCACTGCGGGGGACCCTCTAACTGTATATGTTCGTCTTGCCCTTAACTAGTGCTCCCTGGAGAGTGGATTTGGCAACCAGAGGGACCCTCTGGGGGACATTATTGGGATAAAATGCCATTTAATCAGTTCTCTGATAAAGAAAATAGAAAGGAAACCCAGGCATTCATGCAGAGGAGAAGACCGTCAATTGACTTATTCAGATCTAAGAAGCAACTTCAAGAGGCCCACGCCACGCCATCTCTGATTTCACGTCTCTGCCCATAATGAGGTTCTGTCTCCCGTTGTAATTTGACCATCTTGGCTCAAGTTGAGAAACACCTGTGGTATTTGAATCTCGCGGAGCTAGTGGCTCTTAAAACTCTGAAACCCGAGAAGCAACATCTGTCTGCCTTCCTCCTCTTCCAGCAACCATTCTGTGGCACTACCAGGGAGTAAATGCTGAATAAGGCCTGGTGGCTGATGCTGAACAGGGGAGACCCAGCAAAGCAGCAAATGGCACGCCTTCAGCCTGTGGGGCTTTCTGTCCAAAAGGGCTGGCTTCTCTCTCTCCTTTTCCCCTCACACAATGGAAAGGAAATTTATGAAGCAAATTCTTCCACAGCAAAAATAGATGTGCACTTGGTTTGGGTCTGCCACCTGCCAGGATCATGATTTGTAACAGAAGCATTTGTCTTGTGTTTACCTTCAGTCTGAGGGACATCAGCTAAAAAGAATTACGGCTGTTGTTTTGCTGACCCTTTTTATTAAGCTCAACACAAAAGAAGGTGGAGGCGGAGGGGGAAGACACCTAGAGACCCACAGGAGAAGGAGCCAGGGGAGGGGGTTGCGGGCAAACAGTGCACAGAGATGCTGACATCTTTCTAGTCTCATTTTCTTGGGTTCTTCACCCTTCCCTAGGGGGTCTGAAGCTGGAAAAAGCTTTACTTTCCAATTCAAACTCATCATTTCTCAAGGCTCTTCATGGAAATTTAAATGTCTCTTTCTTTTCTCTCCTTACCTGTGACTGGGTCTTAGATGAACGCCCGTGTTTCCAAGCACAGGCAGGAGAGTAATGGGATCCTTACCTCTGACCGTGAAGGTAGGGGGCGAGCAGCCTGGTCCTCTGGAGGATGATGGGCACCATAGCTTTTAAGCCCTGGAAACCCAGCCACTCAGGCAACCACCATGATGGGTTTCAGAAAGTAGAAGCCCCCAGTCAAATGTGATGTCCTTTGGGATTTCCTAAGTGAACCTCTGAGAAGGGTATCAGAGACGCAACAATCTGAGAATGAAAGTACTTTTGGAGTGCAATATAAGAAAGCAGAGAAACCACACATGTGCTGGGCATTGCCCCTAATGCTGGGTGCACCCATTAATGCTAACCAGATGTTGGCACTCCCTGCGGGTGAGGTTAATAACTGCTCACCCAGGGAGTAAGAGATGATGGACCAGACTGATTCATTGTATGTCTGACTTCACATGGATACTCCCTAATATTTAAATGACAGAATGCGCGCAAGATTCATCCATTATTATTTGGCATGCTACCACTTCCAGGCACATGTGTCTTTAAAGAGGGTCCCTGGGAATAAAACCAGGGAAGCAATACAGTGGCTCGAGGGTCTCCAGAATCAAACAGGCCTGACACCGAGTCCTGGCTCTGTCACCTGCTAGTGGCATTATTTTGGGCAACTCGTTAACCTTAAGTCTCAGTTTCCTGGCATGTCAGTGGGGACCACAGCAGTGCCTACTTCACAGGGTTGTTGTGAGGATTAGGAGAAGTATAAGTGATGATTCATTTCATGGGTATAAACTTGGCGAGACTGTAATGCTCAGTTACTTGGTCAAACACCAATCTAGATGATGCTATAGAAGTATTTTTGAGATGCGATTAACATTTTAATCAGTAGATTTTCAATAAAGCAGATTACTCTCCAAAGTGTGGGTGGGGCTCATCCAATCAGTTGAAGACCTTGAAAGAAAAGTCTAAAGATCTCCAAAGAGAAAGGAATTCTGCCTCCCAACTGTCTCTGGACTTGAGACTACAAAAGCAACTCTTCCTCAGGTCTCCAGCCTGCATCCTACCCTGCAGATTTCTGACTTCCTAGATCTCACAATTTCATGGGCCAATTCCTTGCCATCAATTTCTCTTTCTCTCTCTCTCTCAGTTGATGGGTGAATGGGGAGGTATATGTCTTATTGGTTCTGTTTCTCTGGAGACCCCTGACACTAACACAGTTTGGAAAAGTACTAAGCACAGTTCCTGGCACAGTATGTGTTTTCCATACCCAAACAGAATTCCAGGTGCCCGTAGCAAGGTGATCAGGGGGCTGGGGATTAGGGAGAACAGAAGACCTGCTCACTGGCCCCGCAGCATACAATTAGGTGGCCCAGCCCTGGGAGTGCTGTCAGCCTGACACCTGCTGTTTTGGGGGGTCAGCAAGCCAGGCCCAACTCATCTAGCCTCACTCCCCTGCTTTTCCTGCAGCTCCTTGGCCCTCACCAGGGAGATGATTCGCCGTTAGGCTCCTTGGCAGCTATGCTGGTGGTGTTCCAGGCCCTGTGCTTCTCCCTTCTCCCCCCATCCCCACAGCCTGCCTGCAGATGTTCTCTCCCGGCCTTTCTTCTTTTAAACCCTGTTTCCTCCTCTGACCCAGACTCCCAGCGAGGCTTTTGGTAAACTATGCCTTTCCTCTAGAGTCTCTGACTGAATCACCCGAATCATTGTCTCAGTCTGGAGCCACTGACACAGGACAGAGACCCCAGCTCACCCTTCTCCCTGCTTCCTCCCAGGGTGACCATTACAGGCAGAGAGTAGGAAAGAGGGAGACCCTGCGGCACTAAACAGGCTGTTGCTCCCTGTCCCCGGAAAAGCTGCATATTCCTCCCTGTCTGCCCTTCTTTGGACCTGCCTGTTTTTAGTTCTCCCTACCTTTCTGAGAGGAGCCCTGCCCCAGGACTCCCCTCTAATTCTGGGCGTTCTTCGTCTTGAACCTGCAACCCCCTTCCCTAGCTCCAAGGACAGGCCTGCCTGTAAGAGTGGAAGCCCTTCTACCAGCTCCCTCGTTGCCTCATTTCCATGAGCTGGAAGACATTCGGTCCAAGCTTTGGAGATCTGATCATTCAACTGCAGCCTTTAAAGAGTCTGTAGCTTTCGGTGACTGTGGCCCCTGCATTGAAGGCCAAGTGTGTGATGGCCTTGGCCCCTAAAAGAACCCTTACAGAAAACCATATGTTGATGGTCTCCAGCTGACCACCTCGTTACAGTCTCCTTTGACAGAAGCAGCAATGAATGCCCAGAGACGGGAGGAGTCCTAATTAAGGCCACGTAGTGAACTGGGAGCCAAATTGGAACTCAAAAGTAGATCCCCTGATTCCAGCCCAGTGCTTTCTGCAGACTGGCTGGCATAGGCCATGGAGATGGCACCTGCCTTGGGCACTGAACCTGGGTATTGTGCCTGAGGGCTGTTGATACATTGATGCAAATTTTGTTCATCCCAAAAGAGGAAATAAGGCTCCTGGGTAGCCTGTGGGATTTGTATTTAGAGAGAAGGAAAAAGAACAGGGAAGACCAGAGCAGCCTCACAGACATGCCACCTCATCTGTGGATCGGTCCACTCGGGCGGTCATTCCTTTACTCCCTGTGAATCTGTGGGAATGTCCTGTCTAGCTGCCACCAAGCCATGTCATAGGTTTTCATCTTGATGGTTTCTGCTGGCTTTTCTGAGAGTTAGAGAATACTGGCCACACCCCAGGCCTGGGAGGTTTGGCCTCTGGGCATAACCATGACCTTTACAGAGACCGACAGAGAGACAGAGCCGAAGCCCACACCATGAAGAAGAGAACGCTGTGATTTAAGGTCTACTACAGGCGAGGCAGGGGGAGCCCTTCTGCTGCCCACCGATCTTGGAGTCCCACTCTGCTCTCTCTTTCTCTGCTTCTCAGTGAGCCACTAAAGCTGCAGGTCTATTGGCTGCAGGGGCCACGGTTGCAGGAGGCCTGGCTGGACTCTGTGGGTGGGCACCAGCCCTCTGCACTCCCTCCTTTCTCAGCACTAGCCCTCAAAGCCTGAATTTGTGACCCTTCCCTCTTTCTGGCCGCCTCCCTCGCCCCCACAGCTTTTCGAGCTCAGCCTGCCAAATCTCCCAGAGTCGTGTAGACCTCACCGCCCAGTGTAGGTGGAAAGGACATGGAAATGTAGTCGGCCCAGTAGGGAGGCAGCTCCCAGGAGGCAACTCTCTGAAGTGCAAGCCAGAGTGATATTTTCAACGATTCCATGAGGAGCCTTGGAGAGGACATCTGGCCGAAGACCTCTGCCCTTCACAGCTCTGCTGCTCAGAAACATGTCAGGGGTTCTTTAAAGAGTCCCAGAGGCCAGCGCACAGGCTGAGGGAAAGGAGAAGCAAGGAGGCCAAGTTTCTCTTCAAAGAGAGGGCAAGCATGGGTCCCACGGAACCTGAGAATCCAGTGATGCTTATGATTAGTCCATGTAACAGTCCCTCGGGACTGAAAAAAGAGGACGGAGAAAAAGTATGAGGAGGCTCTGGGTTTTCCTAGAAAGCACTTAGACTTTGGAGTCAAACAAGCTCTGACACTGCCTGGCTCTGTGACCATGGGCAAGTTACTCACGGTCTCTGAGCCGAATCTCTAAAGTGGAAATAATGGTATTTTTCTTGCTGGGTTGGCGGAAGGCTTAAGGAAAAGATATGTAAAAGTACGGGACAGTGCCTTGCAGCACCTTAACAATGATGATGACAGCTAAAGTCTGGGAGCACTTCCTGTGTTCTCAGGAGCCAGCAGCTATTAGGTTATTTTATTTTTACTCTTGGTAGAAGAGAATGGGTGGTCCAGAGATAAACGCAGACTGGGTGTCTGACTTCGTGGCTCAGATGTGTACCTTCCCCAGGAGACTCGAAGCCCTGTCGAGAGAAAGAGTCAATGCCAGACGAGATGCCAGGACATGAGTCACTGGCCCCACTGCCTCAGAGCACCCAGGGCCCCTGGGGAGGGCTCTGCACCCTGAGATCCGGCCCAGCCCTGCTGTGCTTCTGCAGCCACAAGGTGGTATGGCCAGCAGCCATGGGAGAGTTCTTCTTTTTCCAAAGTATGTTTGCTGTATAAACACAATCGTAAAATGGAAGCCAAGTGTCGGAGATGGTGGGGTCGGAGCGAGGGAGGGGAGAGGCCGAGTTCCTGGCGATGGCCAGCCGCACCCAGCCCAGCCCCGGGGGTCGGTGTGGAGGAGGAGAGGCCCTGCATCCCATCATGCTGTCAGGCCGCACAGACCCTACTTTCTTCAAACTTCATTTGGCCGGAGCAATTTAGAGAGGGTCAGAGGAGGAGGAGGCCGCTGGGGGGAGGAGGAGGAGGAGGAGGAGGAGGAGGCAGCCGGGGAGTTATGCTAAACTGCTCCCAGGCTCCAAGGCCTTGCTGGACTCAGAAAAATCACTGTTTCCACCAACTTGTCATTTGATCCATAAAATGCACTGCTTGGGTACTTAAGATATCCTCCTGGGGCTGCATCTGTGTGATCCAGCTTCAAAAGCAGAATTTCTGACCCTGGAGAAGGCTCCACCATCCAGTAGCTTAGAAGATGAACTGAGCTCTCAGAGACCCTTGGCTATGTCTCCAGGAGTCGAATCAAGTGGAAGACAAGACATATGATTTTAGGCAACTCAATCCCTGGTCCCTTCAAAATATAAAACAAAATGCGAAGACCTGTATCAATCAGGAAGAACTAGGCATAAAGACACGAATTATCGAAACAGGTATCTCAACTCTCAGCCTCACTTTGGCTACAAAATTCCATCTCTTGCACCTCTGGCCCCCTTGCCCTACCTGCTCCTCCCCCCCCAACCCCATCCACCCCCCTGCCATGACTTGTGGACTTCAAACCCTCCCCTAAAAATACATCCAAAATGCCACCAGTTCTAGCCACCCCACATGTCATCCCTTACCCTTTCTCTGACTTCCTTGAGGAACTAAAGTGGAGAGGAGAGGAGAGGGTGGGTGGAGAGGAGGGGGAGGGTGCAAGAGGTCTGGAAATAGCGTGCTAGGTTCCAGTCTAATTCAGATGGGCTGTACTCCGTCGGCTCAGAAGGAAGACTTATGACTAGCAGCTGCCTTGCACCAAGCACGGGATGCAGCCATAGAGGGCCCCCGCATATTTTCCTTGGCCTCTGCACAAGCCGTTGACATCATTGCAGGCCTTGCCATTCATCCACTGCCGTTTGGGGCTTGTGGCTGTGTGAGGCTGCGTTCCAGAGTCTGGGGAAGGTCTGATTGCAAATTGGGTGGTGGTAGGGATGGAGGTGGTCCCACCGAGTTTATAAAAACAAACAGAAATGCACTGAACCTTGCCTTCCCTCCACTGGAATGATGAGTGAAATTAACCTCCTCCCCCTCTGCCTAGCCCACTCCCCCAGTGAGAACAGACCAAGGCCAAGGCTAGCTCAGAGACCCAGAGAAGCCTTTGTTCTGTCTGCACTATTTTGGGGAATGATGACGAATGTTCGACACAGGTAAGAAAAGTAGGGGTTCCAGTAGCAAATTCTATCACATCCTTCCAGACGTCACTCTGGCCGCTCTGGGCCCATTTGCATTCTCCTGCAAATCCTGGGTAGCAGCAAAACCCTGTTAATCGTTCCCAGAGGTCTCAGAAAAGAAAATGGCAAAAGTAGGAAATGTTAATATTAGGAAACAGGGCATATGCGTAGGTGTGTGCTGTGCAGCATTAATAATTATTTTTAGAAAACGACTCTTCTATGGTGGGGGGGGGGGGAGTGTTGTAAAGGAGAGTCTCTTTCAGTCAAGTTTCCCAGCTCCTCAAAATCGCTCACCTCTAGCAGCATGGTGCGCAGTCAGGACAGCGGTCCAGAACAGGGCGCTGCTCCGAGGCACGACTGGAAGGTCCAGGGGGAGAGTGCCTCTGACCTTCCCAAATGTTACTTCCCAGGCTGAGGATGCAACATATCCTATATCCCACCGCGTTTTCCCACCAGGAGCTCTGGACTTTGTTGCCGGGACAAAGCGTGGCTTCACGGAAAGTGCCCTGCCTCCAGAGGCTGGGGAGCTGCATTTGGATGCTAGCGAAGGACTCTCTTTGTTCTGTCACAGCCAGGGACTGCTGCTCTGCACAGACTTGGGGATAGGACCATTTCCTTCTCAAACCTCATTTGACAAAAGTGGTTCCAGGAGAGGATGCAGCCCCAGGGCTGCCCACATAGCTAAGAGCTTTACGGACCAGTGATGTTTGGGGAAATATTTAACCACCAGTTCTCTAGGGGGAAATAGACCCGACTTGTAGCATTTGCCAATTTCTGTGGTGTAAACACTTCCACCTTGGCCAATTTCAAGTTGCCAGCTGTTGAGAGACAAATTCATTAGTCTCTTGCATTTCTGCACATCGTGTGAGCAGAGGTATTGACGGTTTTGTTCTGAACTATCTCTTTAAGGATGTTTGTATTCTTTCTCTCTCTTCTTACAAGGCTGGAAACTTAGGCCTCCATGTCCCTTGAAGGTGAGAGATACGCATGATAAGAACAATCCTAATCTCCGGAAGGATTCTCATAGAGGAGCCACCTAGGAGAGCCCCTATTTTAAAACATTCACATTAAAATCTGCATGCAGGAGAAACAAACTTTTCTCCTGGTAAGACAATTGTATTGAAGGTTGTTGATCATGGGACCTAGAGTTATTTACCCTGAGTAATGTAAGTAGTCACCAATATTATCTCCACTTATCGATGAGGAAACTGAGGCTTAGAGGTCAATGGACGAGGTGTCATTACTAGTAAGTAACAGAGCCAAGGTTCAACCCTGGGTCTGTGTATCCAAAGCACTTTTGCTCTGCTTTGCTGATTCATCATGACAAAGGCCCATGTGTGAAGAACTCTGAGGTCCAAGATTTGCCCATAGTGGGAAATGGGTCTCCCAGCCAGAGAAAGCCAGTTATCTTTGGTAATCAGCCCGACTCAGGGGAAGTCTAGAAGGAAGTCTGACCATCTGCAGCTTCCAGGAAGATTGATTCATTGTGTCTAAGCCACTGCTGTTCCAGGCAGGGCAAGGATCCCCTGAAGATCTCTTTACCTGATGAGTATTGCATATTCCGGGCAGCTGGCGGACTGAATGAGGGCCCCCCACGGCCACTGAGAGACTCCTGTCACCATGGGATTGCAAACACTGCAGCAATTCAGTAGGAACTGGTGCCATGAAATTGCTGAACTCTCACTGTCCGCAGTCGGAGGGGAGCTCCCAGGGCATCGCAGCCAGGGTGACCTGGACCTTGGGAAGCAGCTGCATGGCTTTCACTTCCGGAGTCCCGTGTGGCTTAGCTCAGGCACATTTTAAGCACTTATTGAGCACCTGCTGTGTACATTACAGCTACAATTACTACTACTTATGAGACTCTGTTTCCCAGACTGACAAAGGGTTGATTGTTCTACTTTCTGAATATGTTTGAAAGAAAAATCTAACAACAGTACTAAAGTGAGCTCACATTTGGTTTGACATTTAATGAATCATTTTTGCTGAAAAGGGAAAAAAACACATGAATGCAGGACTCTACCCTGGGAAATATCCAACATGGAAATGGCCATTGGGTGGTGACACAAGTGAGACAGAAAAGGTGAAGTGGGCGTCTCTCATCCACTTTTCTGTCCCAGCACCAGCAGAGGCTAAACGCTCAGAAAATATCTATGAAATGTTTGGCTTAAAAAACAAGAGTTTTCTGAGCTGCTTTTCTGGACCCTCAAAAATACAGTCCCTGAGGTTCACCTGCACTCGCGCTGAGGATGGTGCGCAGGCATCTGTGCTGTGGCCTTCCCCAGGGTGTTCGGGGAGCATCCGGCTGCTCGGCACTGGGTCTGAGGAACGGATCTCCCTCTGAGCCTGTGCCCTGTGGTTCCACCGTCACCGCTTCCAGATTCTCGGTGCTTCTGACACAAACCGAAGAACACAGCCCGAGGTGTCAGTGGACGAGCATAAATGACTCGCTGCAAGGCTGAGTGCCTGTCTGCTGAGCTCTGGAAAATGCAAACTTCACAGACCATTTCTTTTTCTGGGTTCTGCCCAGCACCTCCCAAGCTTGGCATTTAATAGTCCAAGAGTAGTAATAGTAACTAATAATAGAAACCAGTTCCAATCATAACACATGGCTTGATCTTACTATAGAGTCATAGGGATTAAAATATTTTCAATATGAAAGACACTGTTTGTTTCATGATTCGACCTTTGGCAAACACAGCTAGCAGATCCCCAGCCGGCCCCTGGGCGGCCTCTGCACCAGTGCGCAGGGAAATTCCAGTCTCTGAGTTACTTACGGGGGGGCCCTGCCTTGAACAAAACCGTCTTCTTGACCCCTTCCCTCCTCCACGCCGCCACCATTTACATTCCCAAAACTTGAACATGAGCCGGTTTGCCCTTGCTTGTAAGCTTTGGATGGCTCCCTATTGTTCAGGTAATAAAATCCAAACTCCTTTGGCATTAAATGCCCCAAACTCTATACCAGTCTTATATGCTACTGTACTTTACCCCCCTGCCCCACCTAGAACCCTATGCTCTAATCAAAAGTGTCCATTCATTTCTCCCTGAACATAGTCTTTTGTGTTGTTTCCACTGAAGCAAAATTTATGTACAGTGAAATGCACAGATCTTCAAGGTGCCATCTGATGGGTATTGTTAAATGTAAACAACCACCATGTAGGCACCCCCGCAGCATTTCGGTATCTCAGAAAACCCCCTCGTGCCCCTTCCAGTCAATTCCCCAGACAGCCACCGTCCTGACGTCTGCCACCATGAGTGGTGAGTTTGCAAGCTTTGGTCTTTGCATAAAGAAGCACACAGGATGTACTCCTACATCTGGCTTCTTCTGCACAACGTAAGGTTGTCACACGTATTGGTAATTCATTCTTTACTCATTATTGTCAAACAGTACTCGATAGTATGGATATGCCACAAAGTTTTTACCCATTCACCTGTTTGTAGGTACTTGGATTGTTTGCAGTTTGGGGCTATTACAAGCAAAGCTGGGATGAGCAATCCCGCACCAGTCTTTTTTGTGGATATATGTTTTCATTTATCTTGGGCAAAAACCAAGGAGTGGAACTGCTGGAGCATAAATACGTGCACTTTTAAGTTTGTAGGGAATTATCAAACTGTTTTCCAGAGTGACAGGACCGTTCTATGCTCCCACCAACAGTGTATGAGATTTAGCACGCTCTTTATTTTCTTGCCTCAGTGTCTTTGCCTCCACTATTTTCTGTACCTGGAAAGCACTGTGGCTACTGCCTGACTCTTCTCCCTTTAATGCCTCCACCTTTATTAAAACCACCTGATGATTGTAGCAAGTAGACCCAATATGTATAACACCTTATACACAATGAAGTTTCCTTCCTGTTCACATAGTGTCCAAGGTAGCCCCATGTCAGCAGGTGTTGGCAGTCGGTGGATTCGTTGCACACAGTGATTTAGAGACCAGGCTACTAGCAGCCCTGTTACCCCACAAAAGGTTTACAAGGTAATCCTGCCCATCAACACGTAGCCAGTGGATGGAGAATGAGAGAGGGGAAAAAGAACACCTTTTTCTTTAGTGACTTGGCACAGAAGCAAACACTATCCTAGTGTTTCAATGGTGAAGTCACCATTGCAAATCAGTCCCAAGCCTCATCTAGATGCAAGGAAGGCAGTGAAATAGAGACTCTGACTGGACAGCTGCTCACCAGCCACAGGTCTGTACCAGGGGAAGGGGACAGAGTCTTTGGTGGTTAGTTGACTTAGGCACACCAGGGGTGAAAGTCTAACCCCCCTTCCCAGTCTGACTGTGCCCTTTGAAACTGTCTCACAACCTGTGTGGAAGTAACTCCTTACCTCCTCCATAGTCCTCTTGTACTGTACTTGCTGTCCGTCTTATACAGCACTGATTAGGATCTGCCTTTCACTAGTTATTTTCTGTGGGTAGCCCACTAGAGGGCGACCTTTGGAGGGTTCTGACCACCTTGGGTCCTGGTGTCCGGCCTCCAGTGGAGTCTCCCTAAGTGTTTGGTAAATTCATTGTGGTAGAAACTCCTGGCATCCACCAACTCCTCCTCTTGAATGCACCTCTTTTCTAGAGTCCCCAGTTCCTAGGCATCTAGTTGAGGACATGCCACCTGTCTCAGCAATGTGGCATAGGCCACAGTGACAGGACACCTCCAGCTTGTCGCCGTGAGAGTGGGACTGCCTCTTGGCATTCCAGACCTCTCTCTTCTCACCTGCCAGCTGGACATAGGGGCTCTGCAGGAGGACTGACTGCTGATGGAACCGAGCCCCGTGCCGACCTCACTGTGGAGATCGGCCACTGTTTGTTGAATCAGATAGGCTGCCCTGACCACAACACGCACACTACGCGCTCTGCAGCCCTTGTCTGTCCACGTCCTCCCATTATGTGCCATGGTGCTCCAACCATACATTGGGCTCCACGCTGGTATGTCATTCCTGTGTCTACTAGGTAAAGAGAGTTTTCTAGGTTTTTAGTTAAACTTGCTAATGATTCCACCAAGTCTTAAATGTTGTGCATTTCTTCTGTACCCTGTTCCACCATAAGCTTTTACAGGTCAGGTACCAATCCTTCCTCTCTATGTCCTAACTACATAGTTATTCGTTCACTTAGTACATACTTACTGAGCGCGTGCCATGTGTCATTCACTATTCTAGGCACCGGAGATAGAGCAGTGACTCAAACAGACCAAGTCCCTGTCCTCAGGGAACTTCTGCTGCGGTGGGAGAGGCAGATAATATACAGACAAGAGACTGCTGAAAGGGCAGGAACAACAAAAACCCCTCATACGGTGTCATGTCATTCTTTCCCAGCTCATATAACACAGGGGCATTTTCACACCTATTCACGTCAATACGGACGAATGTCTGTCTCACCCACAGAGCTGGGAGCTCCCTGAGCCTGGGGCACCGCTGCCTCCCCAGCACCTAGCACAGTGCTGGCCCGGAGCAAGCATGCCATAAATATTTAGTAAACCAAAACCATGAATAATGGTGATAATGTCTGTCTGCTGAGAGCTATTTTCCAGGCACCATGTGAAAAGTTCGCAGGCATTATTATCTCATTTAGTCCTTACCCCATCCCTGAAAAGTAGTTATTCTTTTCTCTGTTTTAGCCAGGAGGAAATGGGGGCTCAGAGAGGTGACATGATTGGCCCCATGTCACACGGCTAGTGGTGACAGAACCGACATTACAATCTACACACTTCCTCGGACGACACTGTGACACCCGACAAGAAGTGCTTTTTCACATCTCATATGTTATTTCTCAACCACGAGGAGCAGCAACTAGAGGCCAGCATTCCTGTGAGCCGGACAATTCATCCCCTCGCGCACTCGGCCCTGGCCAGCAGACGGAAGATGTGCACTTGTGGTAATTACAGACCGTGTTGTCCTTTTCATTTATGTCTTCACAACCCAGCTTGACATTGTGTCATAAAAGTTTATGTACTGTGTTCTCTCCGCTCCTTACTAATATTCTCTGGCATTCTCCCTGGCCATCCAGAATCAATACTATCGCTCCTCTCAATAAAGTAGGGAGCTATGAACAAGGCCCAAATGTGCACAATGACTATTTGCAGCAATTAGACGTCACTCTGAAAAATGGCCACACTGAAGGAGAGTGGGCAAGATCTAAGGACCAGCACATCACTAATGCCCCTCACCAGGGACCCTGGAAATTGGACTGCTTCAGAAAAAATATCCTCTCTCCTCTCACCTCTTCTCTTTCTCAGACTCTTGTCTCCTTCTTTCTCACAAGAGATAAGGAGAGAGAAGTGCATTCAAATTAGGGACCCTAGCAATCGATTTTTACTTGCAGTTGGTAGATTGTAATCAATGTTAATTAACCAGATTCCTTTTCAGTGAAGGTTGGGACAGGAGAGTAACTGCACAATATTTTTGACCAAGACAACAGATATTAATGGGCTTTCGTGTGGTCAGAGAGCAGGCGGAAGAAGGAAGGTGCCTGCCGAGAGGCTCAGGAGGCGAGACCATTCCCCCAGGAAGAGAGGCGGGAACAGTTCGGCGGTGGTCCTATCAGCGGTCCCTCGCAGCCCGGAAGCTCAGCTATCTGCACATCCTCCTCCAAAGAGTGGACTTTCAGCCACGGGAATGGTGGACTTCATCAGGGGACCATGTGTACATTGTCAGCTAGGTCAGTGGCAGCCATCGGGAGGGTTACAGGGGACTCAGGCCAAGCACCTTCCCATGATGCTAACCACTCTTTAGGAAGCACCTTTAGGAGGTGCTTCCTGGGGATGAAACAGGGGGGCAAGTTACTTAACATCTAGACCCCATTTCCCTTAGCTGCAACAGACTTCATTATAGCAACTGACCTCATAAGCATTGCTGCAGGATGCCCATAAGATTCTATGCGGAGGCACTTTGTAACACGCTCCAGGAATGTCAGCAGCTACCACTGTTGTAACAAGGACAGAATCCCAGCATCTCTGATCTCAACTAGCCAGCACATGAGCTGGGACCTGAGGCTTCTTCCTGATCTCTACTGATATATGATGGTATAGGAAGTTATCTTGGCAGTCACCATGCCAGTCCTTACTTCAGAAGCTTATCTATCTCTAACTACAGTGCGCAGAGAGGCCCCCATGTTCACCCACGCTACTCCTCAATGTCCTGGAGAAAGCAAAAGGAAGTTGTAACGGTTGAAAACATGATACAGCTGCCGGAAATAAACACAAAAGCTGGACCTGTTTTAAAACAGTGCGCCCACCACAATTTTTTGTCAGGATGAAAAATAAAATAGAAGACTATGGGCACTGTCTCCTGGGGAGACCTACCATGGCCAGATTCTCTGGGCTCCCTTTAACACCATTTTGGTCCAATGGTGCCTCATCTTCCAAGAGAAGTTCCTAAAGTCTTCTATTAAGAGGACACCAGCCCTGGCCAGGTGGCCCCGTTGGTTGGAGCACTGTCCCTTACATCAACAGACTGATGGTTTGATCCCTGGTCAGGGCACATACCTAGGTTGTAGGTTCAATGCCTGAACAGGGCATGTATGGGAGGCAACTGATCGATGTTTCTCACATCGATGTTTCTCTCTCTTGCTCTCTTTCTCCCTTTCTCTCTCCCTAAAATTAATAAACAGATCCTTGGGTGAGGGTTAAGAAGAGAGAAAGAGAGATGGGCAGTAATATTTTTCATGCTCTTTAAGGCCCCTGGGATGAGGGGGTATGCTGGGGATCGTTACAGTAGGTCACACTGCTATGCAAGGAAAACATTCCTAATTCCTTTCGGTGGTCGCTTGGCCTGTAGTCCATGGAAGTCCCACCTGTGGTGATATACACTAGCTTCTTCTTTCACAGGTACCTTTAGGAGGCTTTCACTTCGGGAAGGAGAGGAGGATAAGAGAAAGAAAAGAGCAGTGGGAGAAAGAGCAAGAAAGGAGGTTGTCAAAGACTCACAAGTTCAGTAAACTGTACTGAGCATCCGCCATGAGGTAGCCTCCAGGAACGCCTGCAGAGCCAGGGAAACGCTATTTCTGCACTCCAGGCACTCACAGAGCTCTGGGTTTGGCTGGGGGTGGGCAATTAACAGACAATCACCATGCAGGGCACGGGGGCAGTGAGGAGGGGTGCATTCCCCAGCTGGAGGGGTAAGGGTTGAGGAAAGGAGAAATCTCTAAAGAAAGGACATTATCAGTGAAAACAAAGATGAAAGAGCAGAAGGGAGAATAAAACAAGGAAAGAAAGGAAGGGAAAATTAGGAGATGGCAAGGGAAAAAATTATTACCTCACTCCAGGATTTATATACTGAGCTCGTATGCAAATCTTGTCTCATTGATCTGTAACTTCAGTGAATAAAGCTGCCTTTTCTGGAACTATTGATTGTGAAGCCAGCTGAGAAAGCCAGGTCAGCCCTGTATAGACCCAAAGAGTGAGCTCACAGTGGGTGGGCCTTGCACTTAATTAGGGAAGAGCAATTGCCCCCAGGACCAAAGGTGCATCCTTGATGGAGAACATCTTTAACAGTACTTTCTTCCCCAATACAGGAAACATTGTCTGGAACACAGGGCCATGTCCACCATCCCAGTAGGGGTCCCTGTTGGTCTGGTCCAAGAAGGTGGGGAGGGTCCTCTGCTCACAGCAGCATGCTGGGGAAGAGCATCCCATTTCCCCAACTGTTCAGATTTGCCCACAGTCAAGGTGTGGCCCTCTTGGGTCTGTGTTAAATCCCACTAGTTTCTGGGGGAGGGGTCAGGAAGTCAGCCTCACCCAGAGGAAGAGAGAAGTTCCATTTTGGACTCACTCCAGCAAGTATCTGGAAAATGCCAGGGCCCAGACTGGGGCCAGGATGTGGGGAGAAATAAGGATGAAAAGTAAAACAGAAGACTATGGGCACTGTCTCCTGGGGAGACCTACCATGCATCAGATGCTGACAGGAGGGCGAGGGGAAAGCAGGAAAGGAGATCATGAAGGGAAACAGGAGCAGAGAGCAATTCAAACACGTCAGAGCAGATGCACTGAGCAAGAACACCCGGTGATCGCCCTCCCTCGAATGTCCATGAAGCACCTTTGCGTTAGGCATTGCAGTTGGACCTGTGAATACAGCAAGTAAGGCTTTCCTGCCCTCATGGTGCTTACGGTCTTGTGGGGACAACAGAGGACCTGTGGCAGGCAGGGTTTCTCAAACTCCGTGGTGAAGGAGCAGTTGTTCTTTTGTTGCCCATTCATATCATGTCGCTGTCAAGTTGCCATAAAACTTTCTAAATGCTTACACTTCTGTACTTATCTGCTCATAGACTGATACCACATCTTGAATAGCTTGAATGGCCGAGACACTGACTGCCTACCCAAAAGTCTCTCCTCCTCCGGTCTTACCAAAGGCATCCAGGGTTTTTCAGGTGCTGAAATGCTACATTTATCAGCTAAGGATAGGCAAGTAGACGGTTTTCGGTAGAACTTACAGGTATGTTTCATTAAGATGGCTGATTCACTGGGAGGCCTTCCCTTTAGTTTCTGCTCCTTCCATGTAGGTGATGATTGGCATTCTAATGGCCATTTTACAGCTTTGAGGTGGCAGGAAGGATGGGGAGAAAAAGCTTTAAGGACCTAGCTTCCTATTGACCAGAAAGTTACCACACCAGCCCTGGACAACCTATCTCCACATTTCTTGTTACAATAAAAGAAAATTAAAGTTTATTTTGCTTAAGCCACTGCATTTTTGGGACAATCATCGAGTATATTTTTCATCTGTAACATGAGTTAACAGGTACTTACTATCGCAATATTTAGGGGAATAGAGAGTGCTGTGAGGCTCAGGGAAATTGCCTCTAATCTGGCTCAGAGGGAGGGCTGAGTAAAGCAATGATGTAATGAAAACCTGAAGGAAGAGGAGGAGTTAAGTCAGAAAAGGAATAAAAGGGGGAAAAGAGTTTTCTAAGCCAGAAAAATAAACCCAGTGTATGCAAAGGCTAGGAAGTGAGAGGGAGTAGGGTCATAAGAAGAACTCAGAGTAGCAGTTAGTTTAATGTGGCTTGAACAAGACTGGGAAAGGGAGCGGGAAGGGAAGAACTAGCAGTGGCCTGTCTGTGAGCTATGACCACCAAGGGGTAGAAGGTGTTTGTCCACATGGAGACAGTCAGACACCTGGCCCCCTAGAAACCCCTCTCCCAAAGAAACGCAAAAACGTTCAGAAGACAGAGTTACCTGCTGGAAATCAGCCAGCAGACATTGGTTCTGGTCTCACCAGTCCCCTCTGAGGAGGGGACTCACGCTTACTTTAGCCAAGCCACTCACCCATTTGAGTTTTCATTTCCAAATCTGCAAATCAGGCCTCATGATACTGTCCCATTGACCTCACAAGGGGTCTGTGAACAGAGGTTGTGATATCCTAAGAATGAGAAATATCAAGGCATCATAGTCAACCCTCTTGTTTTACTGATGAGGAATGTGAGGCCCAGAGTTGCCCCAGCTAGATGGAGAGAGCCCAGCCTGCGGTTTCGCTCTCCCAACTCTCAGGCTGCTATTCTTTCCCTGCAAACAGCTGAGTGTTATGCACTTGAAGTGGATGGTTATTGTTCCTGCCAAAAGGAATACAGCAGAGCAAGATGATAGAGTTTCTTATTTTAAGAAACGTAGTACTTGAAGGTGCTTTGAATAACACATATTTTTGAAACTAACTAAATATTTGGAATGTGCATTCCCATCCTTTCTTTCTGCTCTAAAAGCAAAAACAAGTCTCTGTCATTTGTTGAGGGGGTGGGGCATTTGATGAAGATAAAAGGGAAAATCTAACTCAGCAACCACAGATGGGAAAGTGCCCTGAAGTATTTAGACCAGATTCACGTCTTTGGGAGTAACTCTTAAGTTTCTACTGAGTCACTGAGAAAACACAGTCAGCCCCCTTCCGTGACTTCTCAGCTGCTGTCTGAAAAGGTCATTGTAATCCACCCTCTTCATTCCACGAAGTAGCAACTCCAAAAGCCCTGTTGCGAGGACTGTTATTTTGAGGACTACGCAGAAAGTTCATAAACAAATAAAATGTATTATAGTACTAACTGTTACTTAATAAAAGTTTACCCATTATTTGACTTGGCACTCATAATCGCCCTAGAGTATGGGGATGGTTGTCTCTATTTTCTAGGTGAGGAAACAGTGCCTGTCTCATCCACTGACTCTTTTCCCATCCTAAGTCCTGTTCAGTCACCCTCCACGAGGTCTGTCTCAGCTTTCCCCACACTTCCTACGAAGCCTGGTGCCTTCCACCCTCTCCTGCCCCGCTGTTCCCATCTACCCAATACCCTCCATTCCCAGATTGATGCGGCATGTTTCTTCTTAAGCATCATCGCATCCCTCCAAACTCAGAATGTTTAAACCACTGGGACTCGTGTTCCCTTGCAAACTCCCTCTTCATCTTAACTTTTTTTATTGTGAGTCAACTGATTAAGATTAAGACCATACAACCTACACTTCAACCAAAGAACTCTATTCACAGCTCCCCCACCCCAAACCCTCTAAGAATACCTTGTACTTTTCACACTCAATCGTGGTGTTCTCACCCCAGTCTCTGCTAATCTTTTTTCAAAATCTTCACTGATCTTCTCAAGGAGAAATTGGTTTAACGAGCATAGAAAAATAAACATGTGTGTTTACTTCAACATTGTTTCCAATGGGATAAAAAATACGAGAGAACTGAGTCCACTTGTTAATAAGAGACATTATGGTACCCATATACAGTGGAATACTTCACAACCAGTGAAAAGTACAATGAGGATAAGATATATCTCTACACACTGATACAGGTTAGAGAGCTATATGCATGATATGATCCCATTACAAAAAAAACATGTTTCTCTATGCATAAAGTTCTGAAAGACTACAACAAAATTCTTTTTTTTTGAGTCTCTTGTAAACAGCATGTAATTCGATCTTTCTTTTCCCAATTTTTTTATTTAATTATTTTTCAAGTACAGTTTTCTGTCTATTACTCCCATCCCATCCCACTCCCGTGCTCCCCGGCTCCCTCCCATTTCCACCCTTCTCAGTTGTTGTCCATGTATCCTTTATATATGTTCCTCTAAATCCCTCCCCTATTTCCCCTGAAATTCCCTCCCCTTTCCCCTCTGGTCACTGTCAGCCTGTTCTCTATTTCAGTGTCTTTGGTTATATTTTGCTTCCTTGTTTGTTTTGTTGTTTAGCTTTCTGTTAAAGGTGAGGTCATATGGTATTTGTCCTTCAACACCTGGCTTATTTCACTCAGCATAATGGAACTTTCCAGTTCCATCCATGATGTTGCAAAGGGTAGGAGCTCCTTCTTTCTTTCTGCAGCATAAAATTCCATTGTGTATATGTACCATAGTTTTTTTATCCATTCATTTACTGATGGGCACCTAGGTTGCTTCCAACTCTTGGCTATTGTAAATTGTGCTGCTATGAACATTGGGGTGCATAGGTTCTTTGGGATTGGTGTTTGGGGTTCTTAGGATACAATCCTAGCAGTGGAATTGCTGGATCAAAAGGCAAGTCCAATTTTAGTTTTCTGAGAAAATTCCATAGTGGTTGTACCAGTCTGCAATCCCACCAACTGTGGACCAGAGTCCCCCTTTCCCCACACCCTCTCCAACATTTGTACAACAAAATTCTTAATAGAGAATTCTTAATCTGTCTCTCAGATTAAATATGGAAAAGTAGAAATTTCACTCTCTTTACTAAATACATTTCTAATTTATATTAATCTTTATAGTAGTGAACTATTTTGTAATAAAATGTTTTTTCATTTTGGAAAACATAGGTTTTTCTTCCTCTTTGGAACTGCTTACAGCCCACTGTGAACCTAAAGGGTCTGAATGTGTCTTACACATCTTTCATTTCCTAGGGCATGAAGCACACACTGCCTCACATGTAAGAGGTAGTCTTTTAATTTTAAAATGTATTTTACTGATTATGCCATTACAGTTGCCCCATTTTTTTCTCCCCTTTATTCCCCTCTGCCCTGCACCTTCCTCCCACCAGCATCCTTTCCCCTTAGTTCATATTCATGGATCATACATATAAATTCTTTGGCTTCTCCATTTCCTATACTATTCTTTTAAAAAAGGTTTAGTTTATTCATTTTTAGACAGANCCCCCTTTCCCCACACCCTCTCCAACATTTGTACAACAAAATTCTTAATAGAAAATTCTTAATCTGTCTCTCAGATTAAATATGGAAAAGTAGAAGTTTCACTCTCTTTACTAAATACATTTCTAATTTATATTAATCTTTATAGTAGTGAACTATTTTGTAATAAAATGTTTTTTCATTTTGGAAAATATAGGTTTTTCTTCCTCTTTGGAACTGCTTACAGCCCACTGTGAACCTAAAGGGTCTGAATGTGTCTTACACATCTTTCATTTCCTAGGGCATGAAGCACATACTGCCTCACATGTAAGAGGTAGTCTTTTAATTTTTAAATGTATTTTACTGATTATGCCATTACAGTTGCCCCATTTTTTTCTCCCCTTTATTCCCCTCTGCCCTGCACCTTCCTCCCACCAGCATCCTTTCCCCTTAGTTCATATTCATGGATCATACATATAAATTCTTTGGCTTCTCCATTTCCTATACTATTCTTTTAAAAAAGGTTTAGTTTATTCATTTTTAGACAGAGGGAAAGAGAAGGAGAAAAGAGGGAGAGAAATATCACTGTGTGGCTGACTCTCAAGTGCCCCATACTGGGGACCTGGCCTGCAACCCAGGCATGTGCTCTGACTGGGAATCAAACTGGTGAACACTTGGTTCACAGCTGTGCTCAGTCCCCTGAGATATACCAGTCAGGGTCATTTCCTATACTATTCTTGACTTCTGTGTCTATTTTGTTCCTGCCACTTATGCTTCTTATTCCCTGTACCTTTTTCCCCATTCTCCCCCTCTACCTGCTGATAACCCTCCATGTGACCTCCATTTCTGTGAATCTGTTCCTGTCCCAGTTGTTTGCTTAGTTCATTTTTGTTTTGTTTTTTTAGGTTCAGTTGTTGATAGTTGTGAGTTTGTTGTCATTTTATTGTTCATATTTTTTATCTTTTTCTTAGGTAAGTCTCTTTAACATTTCATATAATAAGGGTTTGGTGTTGATGAACTCCTTTAACTTGACCTTATCTGGGAAACACTTTATCTGACCTTCCATTTTAAGTGATTGCTTTACTAGATAGAGTAATCTTGGATGGAGGTCCTTGCCTTTCATGACTTTGAATACATCTTTCCTGCCCCTTCTTGCCTTTAAGGGTTTTTTTTTGAGAAATCAGCTAATAGTCTTGTGGGAACTCCTTTGTAGATAACTGTCTTCTTTTCTCTTGCTGCTTTTAAGATTCTCTTCTTACCTTTAATCTTGGGTAATGTCATTATGATGTGCCCTGGTATGTGCTTGCTTAGGTTCAACTTCTTTGGGATTCTCTGAGCTTCCTGGACTTCCTGGAAATCAATTTTCTTTGTCAGGTTGGGGAAGTTCTCTTTCATTATTCTTTTTCCAAATAAGTCTTCAATTCCTCACTCTTCCTCTTCTTCTTCGGGCACCCCTATGATTCAGATGTTGGAATGTTTAAAGTTGTCCCAGAGGTTCCTAAGCTTCTCCTTATTTTTTTGAATTCTTGTTTCTTCATTGTGTTCTAGTTGAATGTTTCTTTCTTTCTTCTGCTCCGCATCTTTCATTTGAGTACTAGTTTTTTTTCCTTCACTGTTTGTTTCCTGTATATTTTTTCTTTATTTCTCTTTCCATAGCCTTCAGTTTTTCCTCTATTTTGTGACCATACTTAACCATTTCTGTGAGCATCCTGATTTCCAGTGTTTTGAAGTCTGCATCTGATAGGTTGGCTATCTCTTCATCGCTTAGTTTTATTTTGGAGCTTTGATCTGTGCTTTCACTGGACCATATTCTTTTTGTCTCAGCAAGCTTGCTACATTGTAAGGGGCAAAGCCTTAGGTATTTGCCAGCGTAGGGAAATCCACGTCACTGTGTTGTGATGCTGTATGTGGGGGAGGGGCCTGAGAGAAAAGAATGCTGTTTCCTTGACTCTCATCTGGCTTTCACTCACTTCCCCTGCTACCCACAAACAAATTGGGCCCCTCTGGTGCTGATTCCTGGTTGGGTGGTTTTGTGTACATTGTAGGATCCAGAATGTCTGTCTTTCCAATGGACTCTCCTATGAGGCTGGGAGAGTTTCACCACAACTTTCACAGATTTTTCACATCCAGAGTTTTTGAGGCATTATTTCCCTGTGCTGGAACCCTCGGTTGCATGGTCTGTCTCACTCCCCAGTTGTTCCTCCCAGTTTGTCTGTACACACATGTGGGGCCACCTGCTCTGCCAGCCATTGCCTTGCCCACCCTGGTCTACCAGCTGCCACCTTGCCACAAGTCCTCTCCATCCTGGCCAACCATCTCTGCCCCACCTACCAGCCTGAATGAATGTTTCTTCTCTAACTCTTTTGTTGTCAGACTTGCATATAGTCAGATTTTCTGGCAGTTTTGGATTTTTTGTTTTTAAATTTATTTGTTGTTTTTCTTTTGGTTGTGCGAGGAGGCAAAGTGCATTTACCTATGCCTCCATCTTGGCCAGAAGTCAAAAGCTTATCTTAAATTAGTATGTTGTCATTGGTCATAGAACACTGATATGGGAAATTAAATATTAAAGCCTTGCTTCCTGGCATCTCCTTGTATATATTGTAGATGCTCCTGACACATAAACATACCCATAATTCTCCACAACCACTTTCACATACATGGGTTGATGGAAATCAAACAAGGCAATGAATCCACAACCATCTCCAAAGGGAAAACCTGTTTATCAGATTGGGAGAAAGAAATTAGACCACTCAGATATATAAAATAAGGAAGAAAATATTGATATGAATTTCTTTACTCTTCCCCAATCTCTGTTTTCTTTTATTTTTTAAAGATTGTATTTATTTATTTTTAGAGAGAGGGGAAGGGAGTAAAAGAGGGAGAGAAACATCAATGTGTGGTTGTCTCTCACATGCTCCCTACTGGGGACCTGGCCTGCAACCCATGCATGTGCCCTAGACTGGGAATCAGACCAGGGACCCTTTTGTTCACAGGCCCAGGCTCAGTTCACTGAGCTACACCAGCCAGCAACAATCCCTGTTTTCTTTAAATTGCTGAGTTGTATTCTTGAATATCAGTTATATGGCAAAATATTAAGCATATGCAACCAGAGCATCTTGTCAGATGACCTTCTTAACGAAAAAGAGCAGGGTGCCAAGTGCCATGCAGTATTCTTTGGATACCCAGAAAGACATACCTAAGGAGAGTTTTGAAAAGTAAAAATGCCTGGTAGATTGAGGAAAAAAACTGGGCTCCATAACTACCAACAGACACCAGCAAAGTGTTCTTAATTTCAGGACAAAAATACCAGTGTGTGGTGTCACTTCCAAAACAGCCTTAAAATGCTGCTTCTACACCCCCCACGCCAGTTCTTAAGAGGGTTAAGTCCACCAAAATCACTTTGTGGGCTTGTAATCTGCGGGGAGAAAAGAGTTTAATATTCTCACCCATTAATCATGAAGTTTTTACTGATACAAGCTCTGTTAGGGTGGAAAGCAGAAGCTGAGGACTTCTGCCATCGAGGAACTGAGACAAGTGTGCAAGGGTGTATAACTATGAACTTGGGAAAAATTCAGTGCTAGGCAAGGTTGCAGAGGGTTCTCTCACCCGGACATTAGGAGCCCTACAAATGGTGAGAACCGCATGGGACACCAAGGAAAAAGATGTGACTCAGATGTTGTTCTCCAGGACCTTAACATTTGCTCAGAAAATGAAAGATTTTCAATGGGAAACAATGTGAAAAAATATACAGAATAAAATACTGAAGTATAGACCTACAGCCAACACCATACTCAATAGGCAAAAACTAAAAGCTTTCCCACTAAGATCAGGAACAAGACAAGGTTGCCCACTATCACCACTTCTATTCAATATAGTATTAGAAGTTCTAGCCACAGTGATCAGAGAAGAAAAGGAAATAAAAGGCATCCAAATCAGAAAGGAGGAAACAAAACTGGCATTGTTTGCAGATGACATGATAGGGTACATGGAGAAGCCTATAGCCTCTACCAAAAAACTGCTCGAACTAATAAATGAATTTGGCAAAACAGCGGGATACAAAGTCAATATCCAGAAATCAGAGGCATTTTTGTATACCAACAATGAAACAGAAGAAGCAGAAATCAGGAAAAAAATCCCATTTCATATAGCAAAAACAAAAATAAAATATCTGGGAACAAACCTAACCAAGGAGGTAAAAGACCTATACACAGAAAACTATACAACACTGAAGAAAGAAATTAAGGAAGACACAAATGGAAACATATACTATGCTCATGGATTGGAAGAATTAACATCATCAAAATGTCCATACTACCCAAAGCAATTTATAGATTCAATGCAATACCTATTAAAGTGCCAATGGCATATTTCACAGACATAGAGCAAACACTTCAATAATTTATATGGAACCACAAAAGACCACGAATAGCAGCTGCAATTTTGAGAAAGAAGAACAAAGTAGGAGGGATCACAATACCTGATATCAAACTGTATTACAAGGCCACTGTAATCAAAACAGCCTGGTACTGGCATAAAAACAGGCACATAGACCAATGGAATAGAACAGAGAGCCCAGAAATAAACCCAACTCTCTACAGTCAATTAATATTCAACAAAGGGGACAATAACATAAAATGGGGGAAAGATAGCCTCTTCAACAAATGGTGTTGGGAGAACTGGACAGCTACATGCAAAAAAATGAAACTCGAGCACCAACTTACACCATACACCAAAATACATTCAAGGTGGATAAAAGACTTAAATATAAGCTCTGACATCATTATAGCCCTAGAGGAGAACATTGGCAGGAAAATCTCAGATATTCCACAGAGCAAGATTTTTCAGTAAAAATCTTTACATCCCCCAGAGCAAAGGACATAAAGGAAAGAATAAACAAATGGGATCTCATCAAACTTAAAAGCTTCTGCATGGCCAAGGAAAACAGTATCAAGATAAAAAAAGAAGCAACAGTTTGGGAAAACATATTTGCCAATGACACCTCAGACAAAGGTTTAATCTCCAAAATATACAAAGAACTCACTCGGCTCCACTCAAAGAAGACAAGCAACCCGATTAAAAAATGGGCAGAGGACTTGAACAGACATTTCTCCAAGGAGGACATACAGAGAATCCAGAGACACATGAAAAGATGCTCGATATCGCTAGCTATCAGAGAGATGCAAATTAAAACCACAATGAGATACCACTTAACACCAGTCAGAATGGCTATCATAAACAAAGAAACAAACAACAAGTGCTGGAGAGGTTGTGGGGAAAAGGGGACCCTAGTTCACTGTTGGTGGGATTGCAGACTGGTACAACCACTATGGAAAACAGTATGGAATTTTCTAAGAAAACTAAAAATGAACGTGCCTTTTGACCCAGCAATTCCACTCTTAGGAGTATATCCTAAGAACCCTGAAACACCAATCCAAAAGAACCTATGCACCCCGATGTTCATAGCAGCACAATTCACGATAGCCAAGAGTTGGAAGCAACCTAGATGCCCATCGGTCAATGACTGGATCAAAAAACTATGGTACATTTACACAATGGAATTCTATGCTGCAGAAAGGAAGAAGGAGCTCCTACCCTTTGCAACATCATGGATGGAACTGGAAAGCATTATGCTGAGCGAAATAAGCCAGGTGGTGAAAGACAAATACCATATGATATCACCTTTAACAGGATTCTAAACAACAAAACAAACAAGCAAGCAAAATGTAACCAAAGACACTGTAATATAGAAGGCACTGACAGGGTCCAGAGGGGAGAAGGGAGAGAACTACAGGGGAAAAGGAGATGGACTCACATGAACAAGTATAAAGGACACATGGACAATAACTAAGGTGGAGGCTGGAGATGGGAGGGAGGTGGGGAGCATTGGGGTGGGGGCATGGCTGGGAATACAAGAAAGAAAACTGTACTTGAACATGAGTTAAATAAAAAAATTTTTTAAAAAGAAATAAATGTAATTTTCTTGAACAGAGGAAAAAAAGATAAAACTCAAACTAAAAAAATACTGAAGTATGTGGTGTGAATATAAGTGATAAATCGAGGCTAAAGAACAACAAGAAAAAAGTAGAGGAAGACTTCAATCAATTCAATTCAACAAACATTTGTGGGTAACAGACATTAGGTAGACACTTGGGTGAGAAGAATAATGGAACAATTTGGAACAAAATAGATTTCCTTCCTTAAAGAACCTAACAGTTTAGTAGGAAAGACAAGACATATAAATAAATACAATTAATAACAGATGCTATCAATTGAAATCAGTTGCTGAGCTCTACACAGTCCAACCAAAGATACATGCTAAGTTCCAAATAAGTGAGGAACATTTGGGCAGAAAAAAAAAAGCAGAAGGATGAGGAGGGCAGGAAGAAGGAGGGAAAAGAAAAAGAAGATGAGAAAGGAAATGAAGGGAAGGGAAGGGAAGGGAAGGGAAGACCTAGAATCAGAATAGCTTAAACCATAAGAAATTTGTTATTCACATAACTTCAGGTCCAGAGGAAGGTTGAGGTTAATCCCAACTGTCTGCCCTGCTGCCTCATTACTGGCTTCTTTCTAAAGCTTGTTCCATTTGGACAGTAAATTGGCTGCAGCACTTCCAGGCATCACTCTCAGATATGACACCAAATAGAAAACAAGGGACAGTTGCATTTACAAAGTTCTCTCCCAGAAGACTTCCAGCAGACTGTGTCTGACATTTCATTGGCCAAAGTTAATGCAGGCATGGAACCATGGCCTGTCATGAGCTGGGCCCTAATCCTCGGTGCTATGAACAAGACAAAGAGTCCCGGTCTTCAAAGATCCCATTGACAAAGTGGGGAAACATACAATAGTGCCCAATTACAGCCCCGTGTGCTCTCAGAGAACTCGAGAGTGGCCTTTGTGAGGGAGAGGAGGGATGGAGCAATAAAACCAATTGGTGGAAGAGGAAGAAGTTATAGGCAGAGAGAGAAGTTCTAAGGCTAGAGGCAGTTCCCACGAGGAAATCAGATTGAGTTCTAGGCACTGCCAAGAATGGTACATTCCCAGGGTCTGGCAAACGTGGTAGAAAATATTAACTCCTCAATAAATGCAAGTTTGATGTCTGAATAGAAGTGAATTAATGAATATAAAGAATAACAGGTCATTTTATGCATGTGAAGGGATTAATAGGGGTGTTTCATGTTGTGCTAAAGAAGTTTGAATCCTATTTTTGAAGACTATGGGAAGCCATTGAATGTTGTAAGTACAGGAATGGCATGGTCAGATTTTGGTTTTTGGTAGAAGATCGTTCTTGCTGTAGTACAGTGAAAGAAAGAGCAGAAGCAGCGAGATAGGGTAGCAAGAGTCTGCACAACAATAAAGGCCAAAAAGGACCAAGAGGTAGGCAGGGCCACCCAACAGCGAGTTAACCACATGGAAAAACCTGGACCTCTCTCCTTGTGCCATCCATTTGGAAGAAAAATCTGGGCATACATATCTCAGAGACAACTGACAGGGAATTTTTTGCCTTCATTTCCAGAACTTAATAGGACTACAATTTGAAGCGCTTCTCCTTCTCTGGCCTTTGCAATTGCTTCGGTGTGTAGTCACAGTGATATTTCTACCCTGACCCAATAGCACCCTCTTAGACAAGAACCTTCTTGCTGGGTAAAACAGAAAAAAAACTTAGTTGACCAGCTTCTGGAGCAAGGTTTTATACATATGTGTATATACCTGAACCTTTTAAATGCTAACGATCTCTTTTGAGGGCCTGTAGTGATTGAGCCCAGGGTTACCTGAGAGACTTCGGGTCTCCATAACAAATTCTTCTTACCAAATCAGCTCTTCCCTGCCTGCTTCCTCTCACCCCAACACAGCTCACTCCCACAGACCAATTGCTCCCGCCTGTCATTTCCTCTTCTATTAAAAAAAAAGGTGGCCGGGGTGGTGGTGGGCCTGGTGAGGAGTGAAGCCAGGGGATCAAAACCTGATTTAGCCTCAGGGAGCTGTTGAGGGTAAAGAACATCCTGTCTGCTAGGTGCTCTGTGCACTTCAAAAGACCGAGGAGAAGGCATATTACTCATGCAAGACATGCAAGCTGATGTTTTCAACTCTCCTCACTGGGGACCTCGAGGGGGAATGGAGACATTGGAGCGTGGTCCCAGGACACCCTCTCCGCACACTCTCTCCCCGAGCGTGGCCTGGGGGAGGCTCCGGGCGGGGAATAAATCCTGGACCTCGCAGCCCTGAGTGGAGAGCAGCCCAGTCACAGGTGTGCTGTCGGCAGCCCCGGAGGACATCCGGGTCGGGCTCAGAGGCCGTCCGCTCCGTGGCTGGCCAGCTCGTCTACTAGGGCAGACTCCCTCCCACCGCCCCCGCTCTCGCCTTCACATAAGCCCCATCTCCAACCCCGCGTCAGAACTTGAGGCCCATTAATAATGAATCACTGGGCCATGAATTCGGCTCAGCCCACACTTATTCGTGGGCGTAATAACCACGGTTTTTATCCATCCTGCATGTTAGCCTGTGTTCCTTTTTTGCTACAGTCACCACCTGAATAGGGTTAGACAAAGCAAAATAGTGCAATTCACTGGAGATCAGCATTTCCTTTCCTCAACTTCTGCTTCCACTTGCTGCTGAAAAGCAAAGGACCAAGCTGAGGCTCCAGTCCATGGAGGAGCCCACAAGGCAGTGACAGGCCCGACCGGCTCAGCTCCACCTGTTCAGGTCACTGCCTCACTGCCTGGCACTGCATGGCTCACTCTGCACTTGGTCGCTCACTTAGCCAAAGAGGGCATTGGGCTTGCATAAGGGCTGTGCTGGAGCAAAAATGTTAATGTTTTGCCTTGAGGCAAAGACCTCTGGGTGGAAAATCTCTTTGCAGGGAAGTTGTGGATATGGAGTTGGGGCAAGGGGGTACTAATGATCCAAAGTCCCCACCTGTGCTGAGAAGGGGAGGACAGTGGGTCTCTAACCACATCACAAGCAGCTCACACACTCACACACATACATGCACACCTTACCCCTGCCTTCCTGGTTACTGAGAGGAATTTGATGATCTGTTTTTGTGGGCACCCCATCATGGTTTGGGGGCATTTCCTAGTTTGTTTCTTCTCTGGAATAACCGTGGGGTCTGCTCAGAAGAGAGCCCCGCTGGGATATTCAGTATCACACATTTGTTGCTTTAAAAATACCAGTGCCGCAGCAAGAGAAGGTCATGTCCTCCTTACTGGCACATGTCCCCAGACCTGGTGTTTTCTTTGTCTTGGAGAACTGCTTAGGTTTAATGGGTGCTGCATACAAAGAATGATGGGAATTTGGTGATCATTTAAAAATTATTTTTAAAAAAACAAAAACAAGAAAAATCAAACAAAAGCAGTTCTGCTTGTCCAAGACCCTGAGAAGCCACTCAGGGCAGTTCTAATTCTCCCTCAGGAAAACCCTATGGTGGTAGGCGCCAGATGCACTTGGTGTCACAGAAGCCATTCTGGAATGCTCCAGGGACCACAAGGGCAAGTTCATGCCGTGTTTCCCGCAGGCCTTGTCCTGCTGCACCAGAATGGACCCCATTCCTCCCCACTGAAACCCCGGGAACTGATTTTAATATAGTCATTCCTGGGGAACCCTCAGAGGCAGGAGTCTCACATCAGGGTGTTTGCTCCTAAAATGTCCCAGCTGAGTCCTACACCTCGGCTACTCACATCCGATCCAAGAAGACAAGGTAATAATTGCTGCCTGATTCAGAGAGCAGGGCGCTCCTGATGATGACCGTTTTCCCGCAGGCAGCCTGCTCCGCTCCCGGTGGCTGTGGGGCACGGTGACCCGGGGAGGCCTCCACCGCTACAGTTACGGAGGGACAGAAAATTGATCCATAGAGGACCCTGGGCTTTCCGCCCCTGGCCTTAATTTGCCTGCCCTACACCTACTTCAAACAAGACTCTTTCTTTTTTCTTTCTTTTTTTAAAAAATCAGAGCTGCTAGCTTTTCAAGGAAATCTTTGAAGCATTTCCCTCAGCAAGTCTGCTTTATCTTCCAAGCCTGAGCTCCTTAAGGGAAAGGGCCCGGTCTTGCTCACCTCGGAATCAGTACCCAGCGCCTGGCGTACAGTCACCACAGCGACAGTGGCACCACTTTGTGAGTACGTGACCATGCACAAAGCACTTTGCAGATATTATTACTTGCCAATAAATTTGCTGAATTGATTTTAACTGACATACAGAGTAGGAATGGAGTTGCTGTAAGGGGGCATGGTGATAGGGGCCCAGATGTGGAGTCAGAGAGGCCTCCATTCAAATATTGGCTGGGTCCCATATCAATCATTTGATTTAAAATGCTGGGTCTAAGTTTTCTCATCTTCTAGTTGGGGGAAATAATACCTTTCCTGATACCATTGGAATATACTATCATGTGGAAGTAAGATCCTCCTTAGAGCTCTTGGGAAGCAAATGTGAAGAAGTATTTGTAAGACACTTCTTTGTATCTTCTAAAGCTCCTTAAAATCCAAATTTCCTTATAAGTCTAGTGACATCAACAGCCAGATCACATAGTGGGGCTGTCACAGTTTGTGAAGAGCAACGATTTGAGGAAACATCACATTTCCCAAAATGTCCCTCCACTGACAGATCATAGATTGGTCCCTCTTGCTGTCCCGTGGTTCATGGAACTAGCACAAGCAACAGCTTGGACAGCAAGGGAGGTTGTCACCAAGTCACTGCATCTATGGCTGCGTGACAGATGAGCCAAAACTTAGGTGGCTTAAAATAACAATCAAAATGTATCATCTCGCATAGTTTTGCGTCAGTCAGGAATGTGGAACAGTTAGCCCAAGGTTCCTCTTAATGAGCGAAGTTAAGATTTTGGCTGGGGCTGCAGTCATCTGAAGGCTTTATTTGCACCCAAGGATTCACTTCTAAGACAGTTCACTCACATGGTCCTGGTTTTTGGTAGGAAGGCTCAGTTCCTCCTGGTATGAACTTCTTCTCCATGGGCTGCTTGAATGTCCTCAGGATATGGCATCTGGTTTCCTCCACGGTGAGCAGCCCAAGAGAAGGAGCAAGGAGAGAGCCACATGTGTTGTATGACCTAGGCTTGGAGGTCACACACCGTTACTTCCATCACATTTGAGTTGTTAGACAGGAGGTGACAATGCTGTCCTATGCAGAAGAGGAGAGGAATTAGACCCCACTGTCTGAGGGGAGACTTGTCAAAGAATTTTTGGATATATTTTTGAACTATCAGAGTCACCATGAAAACTCAACTATTGTCCTGGAGGTCCCTCCTATTGGTGCTTGGCTGGATCAGGCTGGAGGGGAGCTGAGATGGGGACAAGATTCAAGACCAGGAGTGTTCCCGAGTTGGGTACAGAGCTGGGGGTGCTGGGCTAGAGGTCATAAAGTAGTTTAGGGGGAGACATTCTTGACTTGCGGACGTTCAATGGGAGAGCAATTGCCCTGGTCTTGCCTAAATGCTGACCGAAGGTTTTGATCCCAGAGCAGTGAGTCTTGCTTTCTCTTATTGAGTGACTTATTCTCCCCACTGCCATGGGACCTCGTGGAATCAATCCTGGAAAGTTTGACTGGTTTGAGGGATGGGGGTGAAATCTTCTTCCGAAGAAATTTATCCTCTTGCTATGAATCAGTCCTATTTTCCCTTGGGCCTTGGCCCTGATAAGGGTTAAGGAAAGGATTCAAGCAGAAGATTGTGAATTTGAGAGCCAATAGGAGACAGTCAAAGGGAGCATAATAACAGATCTGAGAAACAATTGGGAGTGGGAAGCAGTGTGGCAACCTGGGAAGCAAGTTACAGGTAATTTCACACTAGAAAAAGAGAAGTATATGGATCTTTTAGGAGTTATTGGACATTGATTCTGATCTAATCATTAGGGTTTCAGAAAACCACCATGTTAATTAGAGTCCATTGATAAAGAGAATTTAGGGCTCTTTCCATCTCTCGGTGGGCCCAGTACATCTATGCACATATTTATTTATTTCCATGGTTCCTAAAAACTTAGCACTCAACAACAGGTGACACCACCACATTGGCTCCCTGACTTGAGGGCGAGGCCGTGTGTGACAGGATAAGCAAAGCAGAAGGCCCTGTGACACTCCCTCCCCTCTACACTGACACAGTAACAGCAATTTCGAATTCCTGGGGGGCGAGCACTTTTAAAGTTGTAAAGGCGGCAGTCCCTCCCACATCTCTATTTAACTTCATTGTTTGGCCTTTTCAAAAGACAGAAATGGCAACGCATTACTTCAAGGGTTATTAGGTGGTGACTATAATTGAAGGCATGGTTCCAAGTATTATATCTCTCTACCCTGAGTTCTGCTATATGGCTATTGAACTGGTCAATACGCTTTTTAAAAATAAGTTTGCTTTTACTTGACAGGACTAACAGTATATATTTGCTATCCTGTTTTGGAGCTACATTGATTTTTTCTTTATGCCATCATTTAGATCAGAGAGATTCTGATCCTCTTGTTAAACCACGAAACAGTACATTGTACCATAGTTTCTGTGACATAATATGCTAATAGACCAGGTGAACAAGTAATACCAGACATCCAAGATATTCTGTATGTGTGTCTGAGTTTGGAAGATACGTCCATTGGAAATCCAGGGATCTCAGAGATATTTCTAAAGGTTCATACGCCTATATAACATCAAAATATTTCATTCAAAGTAAAAGAAACTTGTACCATTCATACCACACCACTAAAAACAAGCAGCACATTTATTGGCCCTCTTTGGATTTTGAAGGCAACCTACACCACACATGTGGATGTGTACCCCTCTGACCCTCTGTTGCTGAGTAATGCATAAGGTTATACTATCTTTGAGCCCAAAGCAGGAAAAGCTGCTTCAGGCCACAATACAGGCAATGCTGCCCGCCAATGTGCTGACTAATGAATCTAATGATTCTTGAAGTGTCTATGGCTGTTTGGAATGCTATACAGAGTCTGTGCCCTGATTTAAAAAAACCATAATGGAGAATTGTGTTGTACTCAACATGATATGAATATATATTTCTTTAAAAATCAACTTCACAGAAGTGTAATTAATGTACAATAAAGTATACCCACTGTACTATACAGTCGTACTGTATTCTATATTTACAGAATTAAATGACTTTAGTTCTGTCAAATGTGTCAGTAGTATCAGAATTCTTCTTTTTTATTAATAAATGTAAATATAGCACAATTTCTTTACCCATTAATAAAAACTAAATTGTTTCCAGGTTTCAGTTCTCATAAATAAGGCTTCTACAAACACTTTTGTAAAGCCTGTATATAGACAAATGTTTTTATTTTTCTTGGGTAGATACCTAGGAGTGAAATTTCAGGACATATGGCTAATGCATATTTAATTTGTTAAGAAAGCAGCCCTTTGTTTTTCAAGTGGTTCTACCATCTCATCAGTGGTATGTCAGTGTTCCAGCCATTACACCTCCTCACCAACGTGTGCAACGGTCAGTGTAAAAACATTTTAGCTGTTCTAATGTATGTATAGTACTATACACACATATATGTATGCATGTGTGTATATGTGTACATATACATATGTATGTAAGTACTATAGTACTTACATATGTACTATACATATGTATGAATACTACTATACATATGTTACTATGTGGTTAAAAATTTTCATTCCTCTATTTCTAATGGTGTTAAGTATCTTTTAATGGACTTATTAGCTGTTTTTACATTTTTTTGTGAAGTGTCTGTTCAACTTCTGCCCTTTCTAATCAGGTTATTTTTTCCCGTGGAGTTGCAAAAGTTCTCTACATATTCTGGCAATAAGTCATTTGCAGAATTTTTTATGTGTATACTTTTTCTTAATCTGTGATTTACCTTTTCATTTTCTTAATAGAGTTTCTCAATGAGTACATGTTTTTAACTTTGTTAAAGTTCAATTATTACATTTTATTTAATAACTTTTGTCCTGCCTTTAGAACTTTTTTTTTCCAGTAAAAGAAGCAAAGCAACAGACAGTGTTCATGATGTTGGTGGAACTCTTGTGCACCCCATGCTGAACAGTAAAGTGCACTCTCAAAGATTCAGTTCCTGCTGCATCTGGGAGACACTCTATGCCAAGCCTGGAGTGAGTTCTGCAGGATGCAACACATGCTGTGACCAGTGACTAATATCCAGCTGTTTCTCCCGCAGCCAGAAGACATAGATCTACTAACCAAAGCATAGATGTAGGAAAAGAACCTCTAATATTTCACCCAATGCTCTACTTAAAAAATGGTCACTTCTCATCCCTGGAACTCTGCTGGTGTAGAGGCTGCAGTACTACACAGTGCTTCTCCCGCCAGGGAACACCACCGAGTTTCCAGTGAATTGGATGAAAAAATTGGTCACCTAGAATTTTAGGCCCTCATTCCATTGCGTGCTGTTGTCTACTTCAGATAAATCTGCCTCCAACCCGGACCCTGGACTATGCGGTTCAGAGATGTTCATTCTCTGGCTGATCACTATCTCCAGCAAAATAATTCTTCTGTCACCCTGGAAATAGAGGAACAGTCTAAGAGTTTTTAAACAGCCAGCTTCTTTGTATCTCATCCTTTTTTGCTGTAAATATGATTCAACAAAACACTTAAAATTTCAAAAAAAGTTGAGATTGCCACAAGGCAGGGGATTTTGAAGAATGATGTGCATATTTACTTAGTTATTGTATTGCATTAAATGAAGAGTCTAACAGATTGCCTACTTTGTCCACTGGTATAGATTATATTCATGATGAACAGATCAGAACTCATTTTACCCTAGCAGATGAACAGGACTATGAGGGAGTGAGACACGGGATAGATACGTTTCAATAGAGAGAAGGGTTTGGAAAAAGTCTAGGGCCTGTGGCACGTCTGCCATTTGCGGGGTGAAAAGCCTAGTTGTGGGGAAGGAAAAAGAGCCAGGATAAGCTGTAACATGGGCACGGGGGTTTTAGAGAGGAGATACTCAAAAGGAGACATGAGAAGGCGGTAAAATCAAACTTTGCTGAATACCTGGCCCTATCACCATGGAACAGTGTAATCTGATAGTAACTCCACAGGAACCTGAGTTAAGAAAGAAAGTCCTTGTCCAACCTCTGCCGGAGCTTCCAGACGAGCTCGCAGTGCCCCACTGCCGTCAGCTAGGCCCTATCTGCAAAAGGGGGAAACTAAACGTGAATGAGCACACCTATGCTGTTTCGTAGCCTCAGAAGTTTAATATAATACTTAACTGAGCCTTGTGATCATTCCCAAATAATGACGCATGAAGTATGTAAATGTATACAGGTTGTTTCTATTGAAGAAGTGGAAACTAAACATATTCTCATCTATTAGTCTTCAAGTTTTCCAACGAAGGCACATAAAAAGAAACATCCCACTGCCTAGACTAGGAGCCAAATCTGAATTTTAGTCTTAGCTCTGCCAGTGACTTGTCCCGCGACCTTCACCAAGCCACTTCCACTCCCGGGGACTTCATTTTGCCCACGGAATTACAAGATGAGATGCACTCCTGCTGTGCTCCCTCCCAGCTCAGGATCCAGGGAGGTGGGGCCTTCCATCATCATGTGTTTGCGCCCACACAGTGATGGGCCCCTGGACGTCTTGTCTCAGAGTAAGAAAGCTGCAACGGACTTCTCCTGGCCCTTCATCCACAGTCAGTTAACCTGACACACACACACTGTAAACGTTCTATACCTAATTTGTATGTTTTGTGGGATGGGTATTCAGAGTATATTCATAGTCATGATGCCAAACTCCCAGAAGTCCTGGAATCTTATACTACATCTGCTCATTCTAGAATCCATCAAAAGACTTTCCCCAACATACTCAGTATCATATTAGCCAGTGACTTGGGAGGCATCATGAGACACAATATGTTGATACTCATTTTGCAGTCAAGGAAATCAAAGCAAATATGGGTTAAGTAACTTATTCTTTAAGCATATAGAAAATAAACAGAATTTAGGAGCCCCCAACATTTACTTGTCAAATGGAAAGTTGCCCATAAATATTTGTGAGTGAGTGTAAGAAAACAAGAAAGCGCTTGCATTACTGGATTATACTGCCTCCCAAAGAGCAGCGTAAGTACTGAAACCAAGCTTAACCACCCCACAGCACAGCTCTTAGTCTGTAAAAGTGACGTCAGGTAAGAAATTTCTTCTTGTGTTACTTACCAGTTTTGAAGCAACTTCCAGAGTCTGTAAATTGTCAACCCAGTTTCTCCTATCTTCTGAACTACAGAATACTTTGTGGCTGAAGTTTATACTGCTGATATGAGATTTCCATTTATTTATAAATAAAAAGGCATTTTTGTATTAATATGTTACATATACTTCTATTAAAATCAATTATTTTATAGTAATATCTATTCAATAGAAGGTATATAGAAATGCATGGCATGTGCTGTATTATAATGAAATATTATTTAATAAAATCTCCTTCTACATGACAGGCCCTGCACTAGAACTCAGTATCTAAAGACGGTAAGACTCAGGCTCCCGACCCTGAGAAACTTACAGCCATGTAAGTTTCTTGTCTTCTGTGGAAGACACAGAAATCTTTTAAAATTTTTTCATTCATGAAAATTCAAAAATCTTTTTACAAAAATGGTTTCTAAAATATTTAAGGATAAAAAAGAGACTTCTGGCTATGATGGGATCATAGATAGATACATTTTGCTTCCTCTCACAATCAAAAGAAAGATAACAAATTTAAAAACAAAAAATAACCAGATATGCCAGAAAATCAAACTGTACAGATGTCCGACAACCAAGTAGTTAGAGAAGAAACATTCGTCCAGACCAGTAGGAGGGGCAGAGATGGGCAGCCAGGGTGGAGAGGACTTGTGGCAAGGCAGCGGCTAGAGGACCAGGGTGGGTAAGGCGGCAGCTGGTGGAGTGGGTGATCCCACATTTGCATGAGGATAAACCAGGAGGAACAACTGGGGAGTGAGATAAACCACACAACCCAGGGTACCAGGGCAGGGAAATAAAGTCCAAAAACCTCTGACTAAAAAAATCTGTGGGGGTTGCAGTGGCAGGAGAAACTGCCAGCATCATAGGAGAGTTCATTGGAGAGACCCAAAGGGTTCTAGGATGTACACAAACCCACCTGCCTGGGAATCAGCACCAGAAGGGCCCAATTTGCTTGTGGGTAGTGAGGAAGTAAGAAAGTGAGAAAGCCAGCAGAGAGCTGAATGAACGGCATTGTTCCCTCTGGGACCCCTCCACCACAGACTGTGCCACAATGCAGTGACATGGGTTGCTTGCACTGGTGACACTGAGACAAAAAAAATGGCCCAAATGAAAGAACAGATCAAAATTCCAGAAAAAATACAACTAAGTGATGAAGAGATAGCTAACCTATCAGGTGCAGAATTCAAAACACTGGTAAGTACCATGCTCACATAAATGGTTGAGTATGGTTGCAAAATGGAGGAAAAGCTGAAGGCTATACAAAATGAAATGAAGAGAAATATACAGGGAACCAACAATGAGGAGAAGGAAATCAGGATTCAAATGAACAATTTGAAGCAGAAGGAAGAAATAAGCATTTGACCAGAACACAATGAAGAAGCAAGAATCCAAAAAAATGAGGAGAGGCTTAGGAACCTCCAGGTTCCTAAGGACAACTTTCAACATTCCAAAACCCGAATCATAGGGGTACCAGAAGGAGAATAGGAAGAGTGAGGAATTGAAAACTTATTTGAAAGAATGAAGGAGAACTTCCCCAATCTGGCAAAGGAAATAGGTTTCCAGGAAGTCCAGGAAGCTCAGAGAGTCCCAAAGAAGTTGAATCCATGCAAGCACACCAAGGCACATCATAATTACTTCATCCAAGATGAACGGTAAGAAGAGAATCTTAAAAGCAGTTAGAGGAAAGGAGACACTTACCTACAAAGGAGCTCCCATAAGACTATTAGCTGATTTCTCAAAAGAAACCTTAAAGGCAAGACGAGGCTGGAAAGAAATATGCAAAGTCATGAAAGGCAAGGACTTCCACCCAAGATTCCTCTATCCAGTAAAGCTATCACTTAGAATGGAAAGGCAGATAAAGTTAAGTTAAAGGAGTTCATCATCACCAAGCCCTTATTTTATGAAATGTTAAAGGAACTGATCTACAAAAAAGAAGACCAAAACTATAAACATTAAAATGACAACAAACTCACAACTATCAACAACTGAACCTGAAAAAAAAAACACCAAAACAAAAATGAACTAAGCAAACAACTAGAACAGGAACAGATTCACAGAAATGGAGATGGACAGTTATCAGCCTGGAGAGGGAGAGGAGAGAATGGGGGAAAAGGTACAGGGAATAAGAAGCATAAATGGTAGGTACAAAATAGACAGGGGGATGTTAAGAATAGTATAGGAAATGGAGAAGCCAAAGAACTTATATGTTTGACCCATAGACAGGAAGTAAGACGGGGAAATGCCGATGGGAGGGGGTATACAGGGCAGAGGGGAATAAAGGGGAGAAAATATGGGACAAATGTAATAGCATGATCAATAAAATATATTTTAAAAAACAATCATATCTGCCACATACTCTCAAACAATTTAGAAAATGTATGTGTATATATATAAATACACATGTTATAGACATGTATAAGTATATATACATGTATGTATATGTGTATAAATAAATGTGTGTTGTAATGTATATGTGATGTGATGTAATATATGGATATGTACAGGGTGGGGTAAAAATAGATTAAAGTTATGAGCATGTGAAATAGTTTATTCTTATATTATTATTTATTAATGATTGTATTATTTTCCATATGAACAACTGTAAACCTACTTTTGCGCCACCCTGTACATACTGCATATACATATATATCACATATACATATACACACATTTAGGGAAAAGATAATAAAGCAAATATAGAGAAAGATTAGCATTTAGGGAATCTGGGTAAAGGATACGTAGCATGCATTCTCCATGAGGCAATACTGCAGTCAAAGGAATGAAAACTGTCCTGTGGGGCCAAAAAAAAACTTCCTCTTTTTCTATGGAAGCTCAGATATATTGAATATATAGAGCCCATAAGTCACAGCAGAAGGCAATTAGGGAGGGAAATGTCTAAAAAGGGCTGTTGGTGTGGCAATAATAAGAAACGGGAATTCTTTAGTCTCTTTTTGCAACTTTTCTGTAAATTGAAATGATTTCTGAACAAAAGGTGTTAACATGACGATGTGGCAGTGCTGGAAGAGTTACGGGAGCAGAGGTGAGGCGGCCCTAATTCTACAGGGGTGGCTGGGTCAGGAGGCCCGAAAGTCCCACCAGGAAGATGACATCTGGTCCAAGTCTGGAAGGAGAATTATGAGTGTGTTGGGTAGATAAGGACACAGCCTAATCCCAAAAAGCTTCAGAGGAAGATTAAATTCTATATCTTTTAGTTGTATTGTTTAGCATATTTTACCATATTCTAATGAGATTCAAACTGATAAGCCACATCTTTTCTAGAGGATGACTTGAAATTAAATAACAATCCTTTGTTCGGCAGAAGATCCAACTCCTTAACTTCCTAAAGAAATAGTACTTCAGCCCTAGCCTGTGTGGCTCTGTGGACTGAGCACAGGCTGCAAACCAGGGAGTTGCTGGTTCGACACCCAGTCAGGGCACATGCCTGGGTTGCGGGCCAAGTCCCCAGTGGAAGCCATGTGACAAGCAACCACACATTGATGTTTCTCTTCCTTTCTTTCTCGCTTCTTTCCCCTATCTCTAAAAGTAAATAAATACAATCTTTTAAAAAATAATAAAAAGTAAAGGGAAAAAAGAAATAGTAGATCAAAGGAAAACAACTGTCTTTGCTCTAGGATTCACTGTTTATTCAGACTTTTGGTCCCTAAGGGAATGTTTCCAGATTCGTGATTTATGGTCCTGGGGAACCCTTGGGGATTTTGGAGAGGGAAGGTGACATGTGCCTTTAGCTCTGATGCCACTCGGGTCAGGAGGCCTGAGGGAGGCCGGGGGGTGGGGGGTTTTCATATTCATCGCAAAGCAGCAAACCCTGTCTTTCTGCCACTGGAAACCTGCCCCTGCGCTGTGGAAACGCACCGAGTCAGAAAGCGTGCTGTGAGGAGGGGTGCAGAAAGGGGCAGAGACTGGAAAAAGTGTGCTTTTCTCCCCATTACAGTTGCCTTGTTTTGGACAAAATAACTTAAGGAGAGAACAAAAAGCAATTGTTTGCTTCATGCCAAGCCACAAAAACATGAGGCCTTTCTAGCCATCGCTGTGAGAAAATTCCTTGTCCCAAGCATTCCTGATGATTCACCCTCTGGTCCTACAGACCAAGGTGGCGCAGAGAGCACCCACTGTCCCCAGAGCCCCTTTCACTGGCAGGGGTAGCCGCACTCATTCATAACTCAGCAGGATGGAATTCCAGGGAGTGCCCCGTCAGGCTAAGCCAGGGGGTGGCTGTGACAGGGTGGGGTGGCCTGAAAGCAAGTCATTAATGCACACAGATGCCCTGCCTGCCAGTTGCCTGTCTTTTAGGCCAGAAGAGTCTGCAAAAAGTGTACAAAAGCTTGTGTTTAAAACTTTTGGAGTTTATAACATATACAGACTCACACACACATACACACATGCCCAGAAACACACAAACTGCTTGTGATACATGCATTTGGTGCCAACATAAACAGGGTCCTGGCCAAAACCCGTGTCGGTTAGCAACTGGCCAGTGAAGTGTTTAAAGTTAGAGACCAAGAGAAAAACCCAAACAGTGGTGTTTTTCCTAAATGTGAAGTCACCAGTCAGCACTGCTTTTCCTCTGCAGAATGGTTTTCTAATATCTTCACTCAGAAAGGATCCTGTCTGCAAAGAGGCCTGTGACAGGTTTGCTATTAGGTGAGTTCATTACCGTAAATCCATCCAAGGTGAGCTCCAATAATAATTACGTGGCCATCAAGCCATGAAACCCAGTGGCTGCTTTGAATTTGTGACCAGTACCAGTGAAAGGGAGGAGGGAGGTGCCAGGCTCCTAGAACTGCCTGGTCTCCAACGTTTATGGAAGCTCTGGGGACCCAAAAGAGGAAGGAGCAGCTTGTTTGTCCATCCAGCTGTCACCTGGAGGAGCGTGCTGGGGGGGAAGCGGGCACTGCCCCCCAGGCCCTCGGAGTCCACGCCAGCACCAGGTAGAGGGAGCACACCATCCTCAGAGTAGAAATGGCTGTTTTCCCCAAATCTCCCACTCCCTTAGCCTCCTAATAAAGTCTGTTCCCAGGAAAAAACTGATGTCCATCATTTACCTTTGGGTCTGAATATATTTATGTCACTGATATTGGGTCATAGGTATAGGTATGTTGCATTGGAACTCTGGCCTAATAACCTTGCATCTTCTAGAAGAACTAGAGTCTCTGGTCAGCAAATAGAAGATTTGGTAGGCTGAGGAGGCGCAGGCTTTCTCAAAAGCTGTTCTTACTGCCTGATGTTCTTGCCTCTCAGCCTTCAGATCTCAGCCTAATTCTCTACTCCTGTGTAGGTCAGAGTCCCATAAGATGGTATCTTGGTACCATATACTTCTCCGTAGTCCTTATTGAAATCAACACCCACGTGTATATTTGAGGACTATTCTCTCTCAACTGCCTATCCGGGTGCCTAGCATATAGCACATCTCAATGAATGTTTGTTGACTGAATAAATCAATAAATGGTTAGATAATGGCCTGTTTGGACACACAAACAGATGATGGAACTCCAATACAACCCCATCTGGGTCCTGCCCATCTTCCTATGATCCTGTCTTCCTGAGAACTCTGTTGTCTCAGTGCAAAACTTAAAGAAGTCCAGTCAATAGGTGGTGGTGTCACTGAATGCTCATGATGAATTACTGCAGTAGCAACTGAGAAAGGCCAAGAGAACCACCAAAGAGAAGGGCTAGGAAAATAAAAGACAGAGGGAGAAATAAAGAGGTTGAGAGGTGCGCGGAAAGACAGTCCACTGGCAGCTGGAGGAGAAAGGCAGATCTTGGGGCCTGAAGGGAAAGCGGAGGGAAGAAGGGCATTGAGACTAGGGCGGTGGGGAAGGGAAGGCAGCTGAGAGCAGGAATCACGGGAAAAGAATTTGCATCATCAGGCAAACAGAAATAAATGATAAGGACTTCTCGAACAGGGCGGTAGGGAGGTGAAAGTTGAAAGTGGGAGGCTTGTAAAGGGAAGGGAGAGGAGGCGAAGAATCTTAACCAGACGGAAATTAAATAGCAGAGAAAGAGAGAAAGAAGATGAGAGGAAAACGCTGGCCCTGAAAGCCGCAGAAGGAGTGCCCGGTGTGAGGGGCCAAAGCCACAGCAGCCCCGCCAAGGGAGGAAACCTTGGGAGACTCTCCCAGCCAGAATCTTGAAGTCGCAGACTTTTTCCACCTTATGAGCTGTAAATTGATCTATTCAGTTAGAGAAACCTGGTTTTTATTGAGTAATTTCCTCTGAACGACCTCCAGTTTTGAAAATGTCCCCAAAGTTCTCCGACTCCCTCCTTCCCCTCCAGGTCCCTATGTCAATGCCCGTAAATCACGGGAGGCAGGCCCCCCTTGCAGCCCGTCGTGGGGTCCCTAGGCTAATCCTAATACTGTGGCGCTGGGCCCTCTGCTTGGTGCAGCAACCTCAGGTCTGTCTGTTCTGCCGGCCAGGTCCCAGCATGCACCGCGGAGGCTCCCATCTGGGCAGCAGCTCGGGAGCCCCCAGCCACAGCAGGGATTTCTAACTGGGCCCGAGCCATGTCCTCCGCCTGGCCTCAGTATCAAGGAAATTTCTCAATGTTTCTTCTTAGCCCTCAAATAGGGCCTCTTGCAGATGCAAACAAGGGACTCTTTATGGGAAACATTGTCCATCGCTTGCTTTTACATTGCATCTTTTATGCTTGTGTCCCTCAAAGCGTTTTCACAGACAAGTGTCATTGTCTCCCCTTACAGATGGCATCAAGAAGAAAGCACAGAAAGTTAAGTAGTTCAACAGAGGGCAATCAGAAAAAGCCGGAGCGGAGGTGGGAACAGAACTCAGAGCTCCCTGCTCCCAGGCCTCTCACCTGCTCCCTCCCAGGCCTAGCTGGGAACAAGTCAGCGTCTGTCTGAGTGCCCTTCCCACAGCCCAGCGGCACACCAACCCCCTTCATCTTTGCTCCGTAAAGTTCAGAACTGAAGCCTCATCTTCCTATTCAGGGCTGCACAGATCTTTGGATGGAAGGGGCCATCTCACAAAATCAATCGAAGGCCGATGGACTCGCCAAGACCCAGTAGGGTGGGAGGGAGGTCTGAGGGCCCCCTCAGATGGTGAGATGCAGGCGTCAGGCTCAAAAAGCAATTACATTACCTGTGTGGCTGAGGTTTTACTGCCTGCTCAATCTGAAAGTTAGCAAAGTAGTAATCAATGAAAAGGAAATATAATTGAGAAGATTAAAAGCTGAGGGTGGGTATGGACTGGGGAGGGAAGTGATTGCTAAAGAGGTCCATTTGTATAATTCAAAGGTCGATGCCTCTCATTAAACTCACATCTCTAGACACTCAGGGGATGAAAGAGAATCTCTCCTTGCTGACTGGCTGACACCTAAGAGTTTCCTCTGGCCACTTTCAAGGGCAGCATGAGGCCAGAGGGACAGAAAAGGCTGTCAGAAAGAGAATTTAGGGGAATCCACAAGCAAAAGAACATTTGGAGAATTGAAACACAAAACCATGTCTTCTGAACCTTTGAAAAAGTATGTCCAAGTTTCTTGTAGACTCTGAGGGTTTGTTCACATGATATGAATGCAGGCTGGACTGATGCCCTGAGAAGTTCTAGACTGGTAGGGCCTCCCCTTCTCTGTTTATTCTTATACACCCCCCCCCACACACACACACGCACAGAATTTATCTTTACATGGAATGAATGAGCTTCTTCAGTTTTGAGTTGGTGCTGGGCTCTGGCTGATACCACATGTTTACTTGCAAAGCTACCAATGACCTCTGCTTCTGAAGGAAGGTGTAGGGGAGTGTGTGTGTGTGTCTGTGTGTGTGTGTGTGTGTGTGTGTGTGTGTGTGAAAACTGAGATTGGTGGGGCCTAGGAGCCAGGAGCCAGGTCACTCCAGCCTTCCAGGACACAGGCCCCTGCGCACACGATGGGGTGGCTGGCCTCGCTGCCCTCACTCTTTTTCTGTTGTGGTTGCTAACTAAATGTCCAGGGCATCTGGTCTCCCTCGCCCTTCCTTTCCTTCTCTGTCCTTGTTGCCTACAGTGTGTCTTCGGAGACTGCACTGTATCCTATATACCTGCAGGATACAGGTAGGGCCACCACAGTTAGCAAACGTGTTAGTTCACTGTTGATGCCTAACATATTACCACAAATTTAGCTGCTTCAAGTAACACAAATTCTCTCACAGTTTGCAGGGGGCTGGAGTCTGATGAGGCATGATGGGGTCTCTGCTCAGGGGCTCGAGCAGCTACAATCAGGGTGCCAGCCAGGCTGCCACGTCTCCTGAGGCTCAGGGTCCTCCTCCCAACTTTTCCAAGGAGGGTTAGGCCAGATTCTTCCAGCCATTGAAGAATAGGGCCCAGGCCCCTATTTTCTTGCTGGCTGTTTGCTGATGGGAGCAGCTCTTAGACCCTAGATGCCAACCACAGTTCCTTGACACATGGCCTTCTCTGCAACACAGCAGCTTTCTCTCTGGAGGCCAACAGAAGAATTCTCTGTGCCTTCAAATCTCAGACTTGTGTTTCTGGCCTCTAGACCCAAATTTAAAAGGCCTCCTGAGGTTAGTTCAACCCACCTAGGTAATCCCCGTTTTGTTTAACTCAAAGTCTACTGATTAGTAGCCTTACTTACAATTCCCCAAACCCCTTTTACCATGAAATGCCACATAATCACAGGACCGATGTCCCATCACAGTCACAGGTTTCCCCCACACTCCAAGAGAGGAGATTAGGCAAGGGTCACTGGGGAGAGTCTAAGATTTCAGCCCAAAGCAATAAAAAACAAAACAGATGCCCAGTTAAATTAGAATTTTGGATAAACAGTGACTGATATTTAAGTATAAGTATGTCCCACATGTTTTATGGGACATAAGCACACTAAAAGAATTGTTCATTGTTTACCTGACATTCAAATTTTACCGGGCATTGTGTATTTTATCTGACAGCCCTAGGTGCAGAGCCTCAGGGTCTCTGGTCCTCAAAAGCCCAAGACTGGCCTGCGGCAGGAGAAGGCATTGCCTTTGCTACGCGAGCAACAGTAGAACTTTCTTCAGCTGGGGGCCGTTTTGTGATAAGAGCAGGCCTCTGTGGCCTTATTTCTGCAGCATCTTTTTCTCTGCTTCTCTCCCCCAGCTCCCCCAGCTCACGGCTGTCAACACCCTGCAGGCACACAGAGAGCAACTGCTGTTCCCAGGCCACGTGCAGAAGTGGGCCCCCAAGGTCAGCCACAGAGTCTCCCTTGCCTGGAACCACAGCCTGGTGGGTGGGGTAGAGAATTAAAGGGGTGGGGGTGTTTGGTGATGGGGGAGACAGAAATAACCCCAGGCCCTCTCTCCTCTGCCCCTTGTGGAAGATTCCTGCCCCAGAAGTTCTCTTGCCCTAGAGGTGAGTCATACAGGCTCTTTGGACCGGAGAAAGCTCCCCTCAACGGCAGAGGAGTTTTCCTTTCGAGCGATGCTTGGCTCTCCTTACAACGGCTCCAAGCCCTTGCCAGCAACACTTCAAACTCTGGCCAGCCCAGTGCTACATTTTAATAGGCCAGGCCCTACTGGCCTGATCCTAGGATAGGGTTATTCTTTCCAGTTTTCACTAACAAAAATCCCCTTTTATTTGGACACTCAAGTGGCCTCTAGGAAAGAGGCTTTCATGAAGTGCCAAAAATGTTCGGATGCGGCAACATTTGTGTGTGTGGCCAATTACATCGGTACCTCTGGGGCCGGTCCCACAGGCCTGTCTCAGGCAAAATGCCTATGAGCTTCCAGCAGACCCCCACCCTTTTCCCTGAGCCCTATTTGCAAGGGGAGGCCCTGGGCAGCTGTAGACGGGCTCGTGCACGGAGTTCCTACCCTAATGAGGTTAATCTGAGCAGGGAGGGTGATTTATACGAGCACTATCCAATGCATTATTAGAATTATTATCATTATTTTGCTGCTTCCCTTTTTAGGTTTTTCTCATAAATCAATTTAGTTTGATAAGATTCAGCTGAGCTTTGGCTGCGTGCAGACTACAGTGTTCTGCATTGTGGGAGCAAAGTATCATTTGGTGAGTTCAGACAATGCCCCCATTGTTTTCTTATTCACTGAAAGCTCAGGTTTTGTAAGTGTTATATGTACTCATTGATGTTGTGCAAAGCGGGGATTAATGAGATTGCTTTGACCTGAAAGCTATCTTCATACAGTGTTAATTTATTAGAGTCTAGTTGGTTGTGAGTTCCCTTTTCCACAGCCAAGGAATGGCCACTGAGAGGGTGGGCAGGTGTCTTTAGAATCATTCCTTTTTTCCATCTTCATATTGGGCCGACACACACTAACTTGTCTCGTGTCTGCTCTGAGTTTCCTGACTCCTCGCAGAAGTGGACCCATCTGAGTCCTTTCCCTCACCATCGTCCTTGTCAAATACGTTGGTAGCAAGGCCTGGGGTATCACGGGTTGGGATGCTCTCTTCCACTGCCTCTTTGTGCACCTCATGCATCGCCTCCCTCCACTACCTGCTCCCCAAACACTTGTTGCAAAAGGCATCACTGGGAAGCATGAGGTTGTTTTCTCACGATCAGGACAACATCAAAAACGCTTAGACCTCAATCTGCAATAGGAGATCAGAAAGGGCTGATTTATCTTCAGTCCAGTCACACTCATTCACCCCTCATCTCTCTCACCGCCCCGTCCTCACCCTTGCGGTTGCTGGCCACCGCTCATCAGGGTCCTGTGCAATGGATTTTGCTGTCTGCACGTCCTGCCTGAGGATTCCTCTGCCCCTTCTCCTCTTTGTTCTGAAAATGAAATTTAGGAGAAAAAGCTCAGGAGAAGAGGGAGCATTCCCACCGGTACATGCACCTGCTCCTAAGAGGAATTCGGATGTTACCCGCTCTCAGGGCTGCCAAACGCCAGGTGGTGCTTTGTTCTATGCAATCTAGCGAGAACCTAGGAAGAAATTAAAGTTTAAATAAACCTTAAAGAGATGGGGCTCCCACACCCAGGGTCTTAGAACAGTCATTCACTAAACAGTTGTTGAATCAGCCAGATTTGACATTGATGGGTTTTTCCGTTTTAAGAGAAATTACTAAAATAAAAAGCTTTCCCAAACGAAAGCTTTCCCAAAATAAGGGTTTATTGCTATATCCTGAGTGGCAATCCCATGTCAGAGCTACATAATGAGCCCTCCCTGCCCCAGGCCACGGGGCTGGGAATTCTCAGAGCAGCCTCAATTTCACTGGAAACATAACATGCCTACATGTGAGCACGGCACACTGGACCATTATTGTTCCCCCAATCCCAATTCACACATCTTCTCTGGCTAACATGGGCACGTCTAGTTCTTCCAAGGGGGGATATTACAGAGGAAAATGAATCAAGAAATTGCTTTTGGAAACTGAAAGGGATCTGTAAAATGTTGGCGTTGGAGCGCACGCCATTGAAACAGCAATCGAGGGCGACAAAAACTTGGCGGGTGATGCTACAAGGTAGGAGCACTCTTACTACCTTAGAATTTCACTTCCTAAGTCACTAGGTTTTATTTCAGCTCTGTCACCAACACGGCGTTCTTGGCAGCTGACGTGTGTTAGGCCCATTCCACATATGCCAAAATCGAGGCTCCAAGACATGTGGTGTCTTGCCCTAATATGCAAGGGTATGGACTAAAGCCAGCTTGCTTGTTCTCCTTTTGAAAAAAAATGCTGTTCAGAAGGAACACATCCTCCCATATAGAAGCTCTTATTAACATGTCCTTCCAACCAGGCTGTGAAGTCCTTGATGACAATGGCAAAGATAATGATGATGGTGATGATGAAAATGGTGACCATTTATTTTGACCCCAAACCTTCTAAGCAGTGTATTATGCTTAAATTTTATTTAGTCTTGAAAATGATCCTGTCAGTTCAGAGAATAATATTAGCTCCATTTTATTATTATTTTTAATTATTTTATTGCTGTTCAGTTACAGTTGTCTGTATTTTCTCCCCACTCCACTCCCTCCAAACCCACCTAGCTCCATTTTATTAACTAGGGGAAAAAGCCTCAGAGATGTCTATTAACTAGTCCAAAGTCACACAGCTGAAAGATAGACAAGCTCTGATTTGTACTGTGCTATTGGGTTGCACTCAACCAAACACCTGGTTAGAAAGGCTAGACTGATTGTTTTTGTGTCTCTTTCTCTTTAAAGCTCAGACTTTCTTTCTCCTCATTTTTCAAAGTAGGCATTTCCAACCGCTAGCCCATTTAACATTTCATAGTGTGCAGCTGACTGATACCAACACACAGCTGACCATCTGGAGCACGCTGCACCGGGCACAAAGGAGGGCGAAGTGTAAGATTCTCTCTCCCTCCCTCTCCCCCCAGCACCCCTCCCCTCTCCAGTAGCTACATTTGAGCCTCAATATTGTCCTACTTCTGGCTTCTCACCAGTAACATAGATCAGAGCCACTACGAGAGATCCACCGATGCACTTCAGTGAATCTCATTGTAAATGATGCACATTGTATCCAGTGCAGTCTTAGCAGGGTTTGCTCTAGAAAAACCAGCAGAATGTAGAAGTGTGTAGTCATGCCTCACTACAGGAAACATTCATGGATCACTCTGGATAGCGATTCGTCTTTCTCTGAGACAGCGTGCTTCTCAGTCAGAAAATCTGTGTCCAGCTCCTACCTCTGAAACACACTGGCTTTTAAGTAACGTTCTTTTTATGTAACTTCAGGCAAGTTACTTAATTTCACTGAACATATTGTACTTCCACACCTATAAAATGGAGATAATGCTATTGTACTTTCGGCTGGTATGAGGATTAAAATACACCTGTTCTGGCAAGAAGCAGATCTCAACAAATACTGCTTTTGCATTTCGGAATGCATGCAGCACCATTTAGCTTTAGCTCTCAGACACTAGCTTATAGAAACAGTAACCATTCACTTGTAGACTGTAGACTGTGTCTTAACATAGTGAAACACTCAAAGGTTATTGACCTAAAGGACCTCAATTTACCCTGCACTCAGCACGCTAGCCCACATGTGTGGACCAGCTCGTGTGGCTTTACTCTGACACCTGGGGTGGCCTCAAGGGCTGGGAGTCTAAGTGTCATGGACGGTCCCAGACTGCTAGATTGGTATTTCACATCTTTGCCCAATGCATTGGGCACCCATTCTGTTGGTGTTGGCCCAATTCCTACCCAGCCTTCTCTACTCCTCTGACCTTCCAGGGATAATGTCCACTGCTTTCACACCCTTTCTTCTTCTTTCTGACTTTCCGTTTTCTCCTTTTGCCTCCTTTTCTCCAGATTTCCCACCCTTTACTACCAGTGAGCCTTGCTAACCATTAGTTAGTATCACTGCTAACCATTCCAGTCAAGGGCCCAGCAAGAACCAGATGGCACACTCAAATTCAAACAATTCCAGAAAGGATCCATTCGAAAACTACTCACAGTGTGGGCGGCATGTCTGGCCCAGGGGGTGGTGCAGCGCGCTAGGTTTGAGTGCAAGGGGGCTGCTGGCACCCCTGGGCCTGACGTGGGGACGAAAGGGAACCTGGAACCTAACTTCCAGAACCTGGAAGGAGTGTCACTCCTTCCTGACAATGGGGGGAGACCCCATTGGAAAGGCGAGGAAAGCCCTCAAACTTTCTCTCTTCCCTTTCTTCCCCATTCTGTTAATTTTCACCATTGAACAAACCCAGTAAGAAGCCAACGATCAAGACTTCCAGGGTCCAGGGCAGGCTGAGGGAGGGGAGAGGGGCTAGAGGGGCACCCACACCAACAGAGGTTGCCAGCTTCTGACCTTGAACCCAGCAGTCACACACTGACAACCTTCGGCAGCAGTGCTTCTTCCGTTTTGGGGTCTGGACTCCCCACTATGTAGACAGCCAGAGTGTGGGGCCCCCAGACGATTAGGGTGTGGCTTTCACTTTAGGCAGACTTATAGGCTAAACTGTGTTTTCAATCTTCGTTTCGTTCTCCTTCCCTTCCTTAATTTACTATGGTCCGCTCTACATTTTATGGAGCTGTTTTAAGCACACACAGGAGATCTTCTTGCCATACACAGGGAACAATCAATGTTCTCACTTAATAATTCATTCTTTCATTAAATGCCCCAAGTAATTAAATAAAACATGAATAAATTCCACACTGATATTTGCTAAGGTTTTGTTTCGAGAGAATTTTACCTGCTAGAGGGTATGTTGGGGCCACTATTCACTAAGATGAACGATGAAACAAGGAAATCTTTAGAGCATATTCGTCAGGTAGCACTAATTTAGGGTATGAAATGCCTATGAGCACAAGATATTTTAGAGACATCACCTCCCACACTGAAGTGGTCCCACGAAGACTTAACAAACTGGGGCTCAGAGAAGCTCCGTGTCTCACCAAGGATCATGTGGGGCAGAAGCGGACGCTGGGTTTGTCTGGCACCAAAACCCTGCTCTTTCTCCCGCTCCCGCCACTCCGCCTTTTTTAATTCTTCTGCGAGGAAGCAGGCGATGCAGAAAAATACCTTCATAACTCACAGAATTATTCGTATCTCAATGCCTGCATGGGGGGAGCATGAGATTTCAGAAGCTTGGGAGAGCCCCTCTGGAGAAAGTTCTGAAAGAACGGCAGTGAGGAAGGGAAGAAAGCTGGCGGAAGAGAGGGTCTTCTCGTACCTCATTTCCGTGGACGACCTTCCCCGAAAGTTCAGCCAGCACTTTTCTATCAGCCCAAATGTTTACCTACGTTCTCCAGAGGAGCCCACCTGCACAGAAGGCGGCCGTGTCCTGGCTGTTCTGCGAGTCATTAGGAGGAACGACCACTGTTGAAAGGGCTTTCACACTAGTATTGGGGTCACACGCCTTTGTAATAACTTGTTCCTTTGATGACCTCTCTGTTAGCACGTTCTGATTGCTTCCCACCGTCATAAACCTCTTCACTTTAACATTAGTTGTGTGTAAGGTGTGGACGGATGCTAAGCCTCCCCAAAGTTCTCTGAATGTTAGCAGAGTCCCATTTTTTAGAAAGGAAACCCATTTCCTTGTACGTCCCCACCGCTCCCCAATCCTGTCCAATAGAGCTCCTCTTCCTACTTGTCCCCTTTAGAATGATGTCCCCGTCGTTCCAGTCGAGGTCTCAGGAACACTGGAGTTCCCGCCCCTTCCTTATCTCCACATCAAATCAGTCAGCGAGTCCTGTTGGGAACCTGGTCCTCCTCCTTTCTCACAGCGACCGCCATAGTTCAATCCCTTGCCCTCTCCCCCTCGGCACACACTGAGCCCTGCATAAAGGCTTTTGAGTGACCGAACGAAGGAACCATGTTGAGAGACAGTCTCCTAATCACCCCTTCCCTCCCTGTCCATGTTCCGCTGAGCCACTAGAGTTAACTTTGTAGCATTCAAATTTGATTATTTTACTTCCTTATTTAAGGTCTGCCTTTGCCTAGAGAATATTCCATGCTCTAACCTGACACCACAGGGCCCCACCCCTCTTGGTAGGTGCTCCCTCCAGCCTACTGTGCATTCTTGATTCACTTATCCCTCCCTGTCTGTGCTCATTGTGTCCTTTCTACCCACGACACCCATCACCTACCCCTTACCACACCTCCTGCATTACCACCAGCCCATGCTCTTAACCACCACACCGGGAGAGGAACTATCCACTGGCCCAGACTGGCTCAGTTCGTGATGGCTAGGGGAACAAGACCACTTATCATGCACGCTTAGTATGCACATGTGTGTACTTATTATAGACGATGCCAGCGGGGAGCACTGATTTGTTGGGGGTGGGCATGGAAGGGTGGACCATTAGTACCTGGTAGCCAACCCAAGTTATCTGCTGTATTTCCTGTGTTGCTGTAGGAACACAGGCAGAATAGGCTCTATGTCTATGAGCTAGTGGGTGGCATGGGTCCCATCCATCACAGAGACCTGAGTGTCAGCTGGGAGAGGCTCATGCAGGAAACTCATTTATTATATTGGTTAGCTCACACGCTTTTTTGGTCATCCACAATATAAGCTAAAAGTAGGTCTACAGTCGTGAGTATGTGAAACACAGTTTATTCTTGCATTAGTATTTATTTTCTATTATATTATTTTGCATATGAACTATAAACCTAGTTTCACCCTACCTTGTGTATGGAGACATAACTCTTTGCTTGTTCTTTCTGACTCTTGGTAACTCAGCCTTAAGTTAGCATGCACACGCCTGAAGGAAGGAGCAGGGGGTTAAAGAAGGAACTGCTGGGCAGCCTCGGGGGCGGCGGGGCACAGAAATCAATGCACTTCGTGTCATTCTCTCCCTTTCTTATAGCAACCACCCACTAGAGTGCATGTGAGATCGGAGTACTCTAGAATACTGCTGATGCCCTTTATTTGCAGAAGCTTGTCTTCAAAAGAGACTTTAGTGGCATGATATTAGTGGGTCAGATAGAAATGGAGCTGTGGGGGGCAGGAGCACTGAGAGCACCGCACGCCCTACCTACTCTTTCCTTCCCAGTGGCCTGGGAGGCACTGGGGCTGGACCCTGACTAGAAAGGCCCTGAAAAGAACCGATGTCAGGTGGGTCTACCCACTAGAGAGGACTGAATTGCAACCAGGGCACAGGAGGTCTCGTTACAAGCTCTGGTTGAGTTTTCTGTATTAGCTTTTCATCAGAGAATTCTAACAAAGCTGTTTTTCTTTTACCTTTGCAATCCCTTACTTGAGAGAGAAAATGGCTATATCATTTGTGGCCTGTGTGTGTTGTGTCTGGTTCCCGTGGTTTGTTTTCCTGCTTTGAAAACGAAACCGTTCATGGCTCAGAGATGGAAAGCAGACCACGTTTTGTCAGCGAGGCCATTCGTCATGTCCCCCAGAGGGGGCTGTGAACTCCCGCAGCCTTGCACTCTGCCAGCTCGGGACCACCCATGTTGCAGAGCTCACAAGGCCACCAGGCAGTGCTGGGCATGAGGCTCTGCTACTCAGCTGGCCTGAGGCCTCAGCCAGCTCCTGCCCACCCCTGGGGATGCAGGTCTGAAGTAAACCAGTGTGATGGCTCTCGGAGGCTAGATGCTACCTGGCAAATTGAAGTCTCTTGCAGGGTGAATCTGAAGTGGGCCCAGGGCAAACTTGCAAAAATGTCCAGAGTGAACAGAGCTTCTCAGATCCGCTGCAGAGCAGGGCCCAGTGAGAAAATCACTTGACCACTCTGCTAAAAGTTGTTTGGCTTTGTATAAGTTGAACTCTTGTTTTTACTGTTCTGCAGAAAGCTAGTTGTAAAATGCTCTGACATATAGCAAAGAACTTCTGTTAGCAAATGTCTGCACCTGCTGGGTGCGGGGAACCAAAGGAGCCATGCAGAAGCATCATGATAAAAAGAAGCTCCTGATGCAGCTGTGCCAGGCAGGCCGGCATTTCTCAGCAGCTCTGTCAGGCTCCTCTGGAAATTTACTAAAGATGCAGTGGTCTGCAGTGGCCCACCCAGACCTTGGGGCTGGCAGCCGGGAACCTGCATTTATAACAAGTTTCCCAGATGATTATTCATGCGAACTCACTTGAGAACCAGGGCACAAGGACAGTGTTGATTACGAGACTCCATGCCTGAGGAGTGTGTCTCCATGTCAGTCTAGAAGGGCATTCTGGTCTCCAGGGCTGATTAACAGGGCCAAAGAGGCGACTCCTTATTGCTTTGCCAAGTAGCGTCAAGACTGGAGAAAATGAGCATAGTGCTCAAGTGTTCCAACCCATAAAAACACTGATGTAAATATGCCACCGGACGGGGAACAACAGCAGAAGACAGAGCGGGAACTAACTGTAACTGGGCTCAGTGAGGAACAAGTTGAGCCCAGTGTCTGTCTTTAAAACCTTGTTTCATTCTTATGTCATTATTCATTTTTATAGGAAGTAATAACTGACTCGCATTGTGATTTTAATAAAGATAAACTTAGAATAGAAAAAGGATGGAAGTATGTACTTTCTCACTTTCTCTCATCTAAACCTACTGGACAGCCTATCCCGTCGTCTTAGGCATAGGCAGCCAAGGTACCGTTCACTGGGGAAGACTCCAGGCATCAGGATGAATCAAGAGCATGGGTGGGAGTTCGCTTGCAACTGCAGGGATACGCAGCCTGCAGCTTATCCTGACCCCAGAATTGATCTGACCATTTAGGGTTTCCCAGAACCTGCTGAAGTAGTCCCAACCCTCCCATCTCTCTCCAGCTGACTCCTGCCCGCTGAGGCCCTCAGACCAGGGCTGTGCTCCGGGGATCGCCTGGGTTACAGTCATCCCAGACCATTTGGTGCTTCGTCAGCTCCCACACTGGATGGTGACTCCTGAGTCAGATTTCCTAACTTCATGACTTCAGCACGTGTGGCCAAAGGGACTGAGCGGTCATGCTCTTCACAACATCTGGCATGCTTTGTCTCTTGGGCTTCATCCTGCAAATTTTCTAAGGAAAAAAAAATAATCCTAACTACCCCGTTTCTTTCCCACTGGGTGGGAGGAGCTGATGCTGGGGGGGAAATGGCTCTTACTTCTTCCTGTGCATTATCTGTCTTTGAAATCCAGTGATAAAGACATATATGGGAGGGAAGAAGGGCTTTGGGAGGAGGACACATTTCAAGACCTACTGGCCCGAGCAGTAGGCTAATCATACGTTACCCACAAATGATTTATATGAGTACAGTCACTGTTGCTGGGGTGGGGGGTGAGCATTACTGGCTATGGCCAACTCTCCTTGGAAAGAAAGAAAGAGAGGGAGAGGGAGAGGGAGAGAGAGAGAGAGAGAGAGAGAGAGAGAGAGAAAGAGAGAGAAAGAAAGAAAGAAAGAAAGAAAGAAAGAAAGAAAGGAAGGAAGGAAGGAAGGAAGGAAGGAAGGAAGGAAGGAAGGAAGGAAGGAAGAAAAAGAGGGAGGGAGGAAGGAAGGGAGGGAGGGAGGGAAGAGTGAATGACACCATCGTGTGTGGAGAGAAAGAGGAATTAGAGAACAAGCCTAGGAAGACATGGGGATTAAAGGGGGAAAAGAACTGGAGAGAAGAACCAGGAGACAATTCCCTGCAAGAATTGTATTTTCTATTTCCTTGGTCATCCCCCCCTTTACTTTTAAAAGGAAAAATATTTTTCTTTATGGAAATAATATCCTAGAAGTACGTCACTGCAGCAGACATCTTGAGAACTGTTGATCAAGGAATCTCTCTCTGTGTTGGAATATACAACTTGTAGCCAATATTTGAAATTACTGAGACTTGGTAAAGACTCAGTGAGTAACTGGAATGACCATTATGAATTTTTTTCACTTACCTTCACTGGTGAATGAAGTTCCTTGCCTTGGGGATAGAAAGGCCATTTCAAAGGAGGCCACTATTGGTGGTCTTCTCTCTTCATTTTTATTTCCCTAGTTTTTTTGCTAAAAGAGATTTTTAAGAGAAAAAAGACTACCAAATTTCAATTAGCATTTGCATTCATACTTGTAATTATCATTGTATTTGAGATCATCATGTAGTGTTGGTCTCATGCATTCTTGCACAGTAACCATGCTTTACATGTAGTGAGGGCTAAAACACGTCTTTAAAGTGAATATAGGCAATGTCCTTAGTTGTCAGCTGATAACTCAGTATCAGCACCTCCTCCTGCCACATTTTCCTCTGCATCACAGGGAGGAGCCTGAATATACATTTCTCAGAAATCTTCCCCTGTAGGATTTTGCGTGAGAGCATGCGTCCCAGAGGCCCTTGCTCAAAGTTTGGAAGCCAGAGTTCTCCGGCACGAGTTCCAAGCAGACATGTGGTCATTCCACAGATGTGGGGGTTTCCAGGCAAGCCCTGGAGAATCACTTGCTTCAGAGCTGTAGGCCAGTGCCATTGGCCTGCTGGAGGTTTGAAATTCATGGTGACGTCTGCGCAAGCTTTTGAGGACTACCCACTGCAGAGCTGCAGGCAGCAGGAGATGAGCAGTGGGGGTTTCCCTGACCTGAGCTCCCCAATCCCTCCAACAGCTTTGTAAGCTCCTAATTCTCTGAATTACAGACAGGACTGCTTTATAAAACCTACAATGTTTCAGTTTCCCTGACCAAGCTCTGACAAACATAGCAAGCCATTGAATGGGAGTATAGGCACAGAAGAGGACAAGGGTGTGAGGAAGCTACTTCCTTCCATCCTTTGAAAGGTCTCTGGCCTGTCTGACATGCTGCCCTCCTGTTGGGTGGGGCCGCCCCCTCTGTCCAAGCCAGGTGGCTGGTAAACTGCCTCCAATAATCCTCAATGTTAAACAAAAATGATGCCCAGGACCGAAAGGTACTCTTTCCTCAATTTAAAGAAACAGCCTTTAAGCATCCTGCTTTCCAGGTTTCAAACGTTAATAGCACAACTTCTGGAACGTATTGATTCAGGTTTAAAAAGAACCACCTGTGTCCAACATTTACTCCATGGAATATTCTGTAAGAACAGAGTAACTCAAGTAGAAAAACAATGTTTTGCTCTCTTTAGTCTATCCCTACTCTCAGCAAAATTGACTGCTCCTGAATACAGTCTCTGTAAACAAGAAAATGTGATAAGATCGCTAAGAGCAGGGACTGAGTGCTGCCAGCATACACAGACACTCAAAGCCTTGCTAACTGAATGAGTTCTTGAAATCATAGAGAGCATTCCAAGAGATATAGCTAAGAGGACAAAATAATATCTCTTAGGTGCAGAAAGACCCTCCATACTTTACGACTTTTCCATGGGGAGCTAACAACATCAAAAGATCCTTCTAGCACCTAAACCTAAAGAGGCTCCAGCTCCAGAAAACCTGAATTTCTGGGTCTCTAAGACAGAGAGGAATGGGAAGCCGTGTCTTTCTAGAACTACCCCTGCTTTTGCCCTAAGAAGTCTTCCTATTTAACAGCACGGAGATGATTTAACAGGCATGCCAGCCAGAGAGCACAAACAAATAGTTCCATTTCAACAAAGGGAATTACGTAAAGTCCCCATGAAATATCATTAAAAAATCAATGTCAAGAACAACACAGGCAATATTTTGGACATGATCTCAGAGTACTGTTTCAAACTTTGTTTCTCCCTGTGGTGGAAAGGACTGACCACTGTTTAGTTGAGTGGCCTTGGGGGAAAAAAATCACTTTGCTTCTTTGAGTTGCTTTTCCTCGACCATAAAACAGGGATAAGGCACGTGGCCACCTAACCCCAAGGATTGTTGTGACGGTAAAGTGCTGAGAGTGAAATGTCTCAGAGAATGGAAATATTCTCAACATATAAGCCATTAATAAAATCTTATATTCCTGATTTTGGTAACCCTATCTAATTGCTCAGATTTTAAGTTCCCACTCTTCATAACAAAATAGAAACCCTTGTTAACCAATTTCTATGGTATGGAAATGAGTAGTGATTTTATTCCCCTGATCTATACACAGAAAATCTGCAACTGCACGACATTGTTATCACACACACATACTCACAAACAGAAAAGTTCGCAGCAAACTTGGAATGGCAACAGCTGGACTGTGAGTATGAGACTGGAGTGGACCACGTCCTCACTAATAAATGTCAGCTTGATTTGAATTACTTGCTAAAGTACAGCTTAGACAAAGCCAAAAAGGAAAAGCAAAGCTTTCTCGATAAAATGGAATCCCAAAGCATAAATAAAAGATTCCACCTGAGAAGAATGATTTATTATTTCTCACTCAAGAAAAGGATGCACAGTCAATTCTGTGTGACCACATCTCTTAAGTCATTTGCTACTGGTTTATAAAAAGCTCACGCTTGTGTGTGCGTGGGCACACACATACACACACCCCACAGATTCATAAATTTAACCAAAAGGAAAACTAGCTTATACACTGGTTACTTGAAATAAAACTAGGAAAGTTTATTCTTTTCAAGAATTGACACTTCTTTGTCCCTTAAAAAGCAAAGTACCCCACATCCAGGTCAGAAACACTGATGAAAGTTTACATCGGCCAGAGATCTCGGAATTCGGGGAACCAAGGTTATCAGTTCTTGAGCATCAAAGTGAGGCTCTCACAAAAGAAAAGTGACTGAATGTCTAAAACTTAAAACCTATCATACCTACCAAGTGTATGTGAATGGATTTATTCTGCACCAGACAAGTTTGAATCATGTCTAGTTCGACTCCCTCTAAGCTATTTGATCAGAAGTAGTGGAAATAATCATTCTACAGCACAAAGCCCTTCATTCTCCAACTTCTTCAAGCCACCAGAGATATGGCACTCCGAAAAATAGTGAAGAAAACTCCAAGTACCATTTTTATGAGGAAGACTCCAAGTGCCTTTTCCAAGTGCAGCCATCTCGAAATGAAAGGCTACAATATATTTTCCTTGTCCTCTTTCCATTGTACATGAACTAAGTGCCTCTTTTTTTAAAACAGAATTTAGACAGCTTTACAAAACCAATATCAGATTTCTGAGAAATTTTTAAGGTTCTTCTATTTATGAATCATAAGCTGTGCCCAGCTCACTAGGTGATCACACCTACTCTATAATATGGATAGGTAAAAGAGCTGGGGTAAAATACTGGATCAGTGGAGAAGTCATTTGAGGGCTCTGTCTCGTGTTTTTAAAAGCTAACCACTAAGAAGGAAATATTTCAAATATTTGTTGCATTAAATGAATACAGCTGACAGTTCACCATTTAAAACCCAGGTTTCCCCCTTACCACACAAACCCACCTGAGGAGTTCTAGCATACCTGTCAAGAGCACAAGATTTCAATTTTCTTAAGCCCGGTATCAATTAGACTTACTTATCAATTAGACTTATCCATTAGTTTGATGCTTAGAGGTGTAAACTGTAAAGAAATGTCACCTCCCATGCCAGGAAGCCTAGGCCCATCATGCCTCAGGCTCTGTTGCTCTGAATTCTCTCAGCCTGACCCGCCTGCGCTTGTGGACGTTGACATTCTGACTAGCGTGACGAAATCTGGCAAGTCCCTCTTTGCCCCACCAGGGATGTGAATCACCCATTTGTCCAGAGTCTCCACCCATGTAGGCTCCCTGTCCACTAGTCACTTAGAAGCTGCTTCTTTCATCATATCAACTGTTGATGTATCTCAGTGCTTATATTCAAGTAACTCTCATGTTACTTCAAAATGGCCCCAAAGCCCAAGAGTTAGTGATGCTGGCAATTCAGATAGCCAAAGAGAAGCCCTCAAGGGCTTCCTGTAATTGAAAAGTCGTGTATATACAGGCACCCACTGGGTTTCTTGGAACATACCCCCGGGGTGAGGGGGAACTACCTTTCCCTCTTCATAAGGACACCAGTTGTTTTGGGTTAGGGTTCACACCGATGATCTCTCTAAAGACCCCATCTCCAAATGAGGTCACAGTGTGAGGTACTAGAAGCTAAGATTCAATATATAATTTGGAAGGACATGGTTCAAGCCATAACGTCATGTCACTGGGGACATTTAAAAAGAGGACAGGTAGCCTGTGACCAGAGATGTGACTGGCTTCATCCTGCAACGTGACCAGTTGGGGATAGACTTTTACAAAACAATTACAGGTCAAATCAGGACTCTCAGAAGGTGACATGAGGTGCCATAAAAATCTTGATTTCTTAACCCAGAGACCTGACTTGGTTTCATACATTACAGTGGTAAAAGGGCAGAGCGAAATTTTGGCTACCTCCTTGGTCCATTTGCCTGTAGGGGGAAATACCTCATTACAACCCCTTCTGGGCTGCATTGTTGCCTCAATTTTTATTTTTTTATTTTTTTGTTCCACGAGTCCCAAGCACACCTGACACAGCACTACGTGTGGAGAAATAATATTCTTTAACCTTGGAACACTGAAGACTTTTCCCACCTTTATCTTTTTTATCTCACCAGCAATTATGGAGACTGTGAACATCAAATAGTCTCATGCTCATTTCCACATGAGGGAACTGAAAGGTTAAGCTTTTAGTCTAGGGTTGTGTAATTCATTAATGGCAGTGCTGTGATTAGGTTTAAGTTTCCTGATAATCTATCAATTACAAGTCGATTTATTGAGCATCTCTTATTTGTTTAACATTATGCTAAATATTGACGATTGAGACCTTGTGTCAGTCAAATCCAATCACCAATACTTCCAGCTTTCGATTAGAAGCCACATCAGTCAAGGCTGATGGATTCCTGCCCACTCTTAACTAAGACATGATCATAAAAGATCTCAAGACTTTCCTCCCCTTTATCTTGGCACAGTTACCTGCAGATCACCCAGAGGCCTTCACTGCAACCTCCCACAGCAAACAACGTTTTGAATTGCTGTATCCCTTTGCTAGAACTGACCCCTCAGCTCTCCTCGCTGTCCCTCAGCAAGTGCGGGAGACTGTCTCTGCCCTCCCCTCCATACCTTTGAGGTGATGGCACTGCCATTAGGATTGGTCATCTTGCCACAGAAAGCAGTGTTTTAGAGTTTTCCTGGGTTCTGAAACCACCTTTACTTATTAAACTCAGGAATCAACTCAAAAAAGAGCAGGGATGCTTCTCTCACTTGGCCAAGGGCAGCCTTGTTCAGTGAGTGCAACAGTCAGGTTTGCTGCATAACAACCATCCACAAAAAAACCCTCAGTGCAAATCAGCAAAAACTTTCTTTTCTCTCAGACTCTGTGAGTTGGCAGGGTTTTGGCTCCTGATGGAGGCTGAGCTTGGCTGGGCTTGGCTCCAACCTGTGGGTTGGGTTTAGAGCTCCTGTACACATCTCTCACTTTCCCTGGACCAGCACTTACCTGAGGCACATTCTTTCCATAGCCAAAAGCAGGAACATAAAGGGGAAAACCTAGTCTCACAAGTCTGTTTCAAGCCTATGCTCTCATCACATCCACAAACTGGCTATCAGCCAAGCCTAAAGTCAAGCAGTATCACATCACACCCACCAAAAGACCTTGGCAAAGGCATTCAGGCATGATGCTACTGCAACGGAGTGCTGAATCAAACATGTAATTGATCTACCTTGGTGAAACCAAGCCCCGGTTCTTCAGGTTGCCCATGACGGCTCACCTGCTGGGCACCTGCCCTTCCAGCAGCACAGCTTTGTCTTTGACCATGGAGCCATCCCCCCTTCTCCTTTCTCCCCCACCCAGATTCCATGACACCACCTTTTAAAAAGCTGTTCCTCCCTCTTCGTGCTGCCTTATTAAGAGCTTTCTGCCAGACTGAGAAATTGAAGAATCCCACCTGCATCTAACTATGATAATTTACTAATAACCCAGCACAATTTGCTTTTTTCTCACTCTGTTGCTTACCTGTTGCATTGTTGTTGGCCAAATTCCAAAAATCATAATGGCAAAGGGGGAAAAGTAACTATTTAGAAGACGATGATCCAAATATCCAAGCCATTCTCCAGGTAATGAATCCATGTTGAGTGAGACCAGCATTTGGAACAGTAACGTAAGAGGAAAAGAAAATGAAAAATTCCCATCGAAGTAAATAGGTCCTACAAGTCTGTCTTTGCAGGCCCGCAGTACGGAGCCTCATAGATTTGATGGTTCACACCTCTCCCGTATTTTCAGAGCCATTAACCATTGTGGACTTGTCAGGGTTTCAACAATGTAATTGTTCAGCTATAAATTTCCCTGCTGGCTGGGGCCTGAGGTTTCCAACAATCACAGGCAAAAGCCAAAGTCAAAAGACATGGTGCATGGGGGAAGGGAGAGAACACAGCTTGAGGATTTACTGAGGCGGGGTGGGGGGGCGTTAGGTGGCATAGAGAGAGGGTGAAGGCTGCCAGAGGCTGAGGATGCTGAGGAGCGGGTCCTGAGGGCACGGGACCCTGGGGGCTCTAGGTTAGACTGCAGGTAAGGTTCTGCTTCCCAAAAGGGTGAGAACAAGACTGAGCTGCTGGATCCCTCCCACAGAACCAATCTGGAAGAACCACAAAAATAAGAAGCAAGACTGGATTGGGGGAGCTAACAGAAACACTGTGGGGAACCCCTAGGTAGACTAACTACATGATGGGGGACCAACCTGGAGCAGGAGGTGTCAGGAAAGTCACGGAGAATAGGCTGAGGGAAAGCTGCCAAGTCCTGCTCTTGCCCGAATAACCTCGGGAGAAGAGCCTCCTGTCCCACTACAGAAAAGAAGCCAGCAGATCAGCCAGGTGGCAAGTGGGGCGTGGGTAAAACCAGGGCAGCGCCAATGCCAATGCCCTGTGGGGTGAGGAATTGATGAAAAATGTGGGCCGACTAGCTGGCCTTGAGCATTCATTCCTATCTCCTCCATGGCCCCCTCACCTCAGAATTCACAGATCACCATCCAAACCTCTGTTCTTCCCATTGATTTTGACTTCCATCATAATGACAAAACACATTTTGCGTGGTGACTCAGTAACCTGTGCAGCCCTGTTCACGTAAGTTTCACAGATACATTGGGTTTGCTGTTGGGATGCCCTTTATATTTTTCAACTTTTCTATTCTGTTCTATTCTATTCTATTCTGTGTTATTTCTTCTTCCCTCTTCTCCTCTCCTCTTCCCTACCTCCCCCTTCTTCTTTTCCTCCTCCCTCTCCTCCTCCCCCTCCTCCGCTTCCCCTTCTCTCTTTACCTGCCTGCCTCTCTCTCTCTCCTCTCTCACCCCATACTGACTGACTCACTAAACTGATTTCATGACCTATTAATGGGTTATCACCAAGCGTTTGGAAAGTTTATTCATATAGATTATTTTCTAGGTTGCCTTCACAGAGCATTCAAGGGAGGATACTAACCAAAGTTGTGGCCTAATGGAGGGGAATAATATTGGGGTGGAAGGGGCTATTGTTCTGTGGGACCTTGAGTGCTCTGCTTTGGAGCTCACCCCTACCCCTCTCCTAGGAGCCGAGTCTGAGTCCCTCTATCAACACAGATAGACAAACATGGTAAATCTTACCCCTAAAGGAAAGAACAAATTTAATACAGAATTTTATATTCACCCAAATTATGACTTAAATCTGGTGGCTCGATATATACATTTTCAAGCATACAAGGCTTTAGCAGGTTTGCCACACAAAGAACAATACAGAAAATTCAGGTAAGGAGTAAAACCAAGAGGTTTCTAAAAAAAAAATATGGGGGAAAAAGGGATTAGAATAATTTAGTACAATTTATTGCTGTCTAAAAATTTAAGAAACAAATGAGTGTATCCATAATAACCCAGAACAAAAGCTTTAAACAATATCAAGAAAGAAATAATGAAATAACAATATCAAGAAATAAGCAAAGAGATATTAGAATGTGTTAACATGTCCAACTTGTTCAGGATAAGGTCATAGTTGGATGATAGGTGATAAATAATAGATAAATGATAAATGGATAGACTATAGACAGACCCAAGGTAGCTATAGGGATAATAAGTGTAAGTACAGAAAAGACAGAGACTCTCAGATTAGTTAAAAATTGTTTTTGCATCTAAATCAACAATATGCAATCTCTGAGAGAAATTAAAAGAAACATAAAGGTGATTCTGGACAAATATGAATCAAAGGTCAGAGTATCAATTTCAACATCTGACAATGGAATTCAAGACAAAAAAACTGAATATCAAGGACAATAAAGCAAGATCCATATAACTATCATTGGACTATATGAACCTCATGATATGGATTTTTACATATAAATGTATATCTAAATATATAAATAAATTATATATATAGTTACTATATATTTATAAAGTAACAATGATAAAACTGAGAGAGAAAGAAAACAAGGTAACACCCCCACACACACACACAAATGTGATGCAGTCACATTTGTACTTACAGCATTTGGTGGCTCCCTGCTGTCCTCAGAATAAAGTCTAAAACCAGGACTTACGAGGCACTACATGATCTGCGGTCTTTCCTCTCCAGCCCCATTCTTCACGTGTGTGTCAGTCTCCTTAATAATTTCTGTAATGTTTTGAATTTATTTTTATTCTTTATATATGCCTGTTCTCTCTTACTTCCAAACCTAAACATTTATTGTTCTTCCACCTGAAACATCTTCCCCACCACTGGTTAACTCCTACTCACCTAAACCATCCGAGATTAGATGTCACTTCTTCCACGAGGCCTTGAAAGCATTTGTTTTTTCTTCTCCTCCCTTGTAAATACTCTGTCTGACTGGGCATCTCCCCCACTAGACTGTAAACACTGCGAGGGAAAGACAGGGTCTGTGGTGGTCACTGATGCCTTCCTAGCGCCCAGGACACTGACGGGCATAGGAAGGAACTGAAAAAAAATATTTGTACAGTAAAAAAATCTGAAAAAGTACTTGTACAGTAATAACAGATTTTTTTAAAAAAGGAATTAAGCCCAATTTCTGGTTCAACAAGGCAGAGTTAACATGTGCATCTATCTGTTTTTGGGATCCCCAATAAAATTCACTAAAATGCCAGTAAAATGATTTTTTAATGCAGAAATCTTCCAGAATAAGGAGAACGTTATTAAAGATCACTTATCAAAGTCAATAAAGATAAAGCCTGACTGGATGGAGTGGGTGGGCCTGGAAGCCAACAAGAAGTATGATCCAAACACAAACAGGGAAGGCTCAGTAACTGAAGGTACGGGACGTTTCAGAATACGGGGGCAGGTAGAATATAAGGCTGAGCATAGGGAGCCTGATTGACAGTCTTTGCAGAAAATATAGACGCCCCCCATCCCGCATTTAGCCCGTTGATACCAAGAACCCACTCCACATCCAAGTGAAGGAAAAGAGGCTGACACTGTGGCTAGATTGTTCCAGGAGGGCTCTCGACTTAGAGGCAGGTAAAGAAAGCCGAGTAGCAGCAAGATGCTATACTGAAAACCAGAAGGTGAAGTGAAATTTTGTAACCCCTCTTTCCCACTTTGTTCACCCACCTCAGACTGGCAACTGGAAGAGACAGGAGAGTGCAGAAACCAACAACTCCAGCAGAAAAGACCTAGCTTTGCTCGCATCAGACCGACTGTCAGATCACACTCTGATGAGGTCCATCACTCATCGGCCTCACCTGTGCATGCTGACTTTTTTCTTTAGCTTCTGCCCTTGTTCTTAAATATAGATCAATGGAACCACGAACTGAAAATAAAGAGACCTAAAAGGAATTCATAAGAAGTACAAATGGGGTAAGGAACAGAACAAATTTTTAACTAATATAATATTCTAGGCCTGGCTGGTGTAGCTCAGTGGATTGAGCACAGGCCTGCGAACCAGAGGATCACGGTTCAGTTCCCAGTCAGGGCACATGCCTGGGTTGCAGGCCAGTTCCCAGCAGGGGACGCATGAGAAGCAACCATACATTGATGTTTCTCTTCCTCTCTCCTTCCCTTCCCCTCTAGAGATAAATAAATAAAATCTTAAAAAAATATATATATAATATTCTAGGAGAAATAAGAATTTTTTGATCAAGCGTTTCTACATCCATGAAAATTCTACATCCATGAAACAAGGACTGAGTGCCCATGAAAGGGATTTTCAATAAAAAGGCAAGAGCTCTTGGAATTTAGAAAGATAACTGACTGACAGCTTTCCTGTGGGTTGGGACACACACGCACACACACACAAATACGCTGTCTTACCCAGAATTATCTCTCTGCTGGCCTTTGCTCAGAACCCCTAAACCAAACCTGAGTATGTGAGTGCTTTTCTATGTCAGGTGTGCCTTCATCATGCAGAGGAGGAGGCAGTCTGGGCCTGCGCATCCACCTGCTCCCAGTTCGTCGTCTGCGGTCTCAGTCCCAGGCTCAGACTTCGGCTCCAATCTGTTGACATCACTGATCCTCCCAGGAACCCTCGGGCAAATAGGGATCAGCATGGATGGACCTAGCAGGTATTACCACATGTGAAGTAAGTCAGACAGATAAAGACAAGTACCATATAATTTCACTTACATGTGGAATCTAGAAAACAAAATAAACGAAACAGAAACGAACTCATAGATGCAGAAAACAAATAGTTGCCAGATCTGAGGGAGTTGGGGGGATGGGCAAAGAAGGTGAAGGGCCTGAGAAGTACACACTAGCAGTTATAAAAATAGTCACAAGGATATAAAATGCAGTGACTATATTGACTATATAAGTAACATAGTCAATAATACTGCAATAACTACATATCGTGTCAGATGGATACTAGAATTATCATGGTGATAACTTAATAAATATACAAATGTCAAATCACTCTGTCATATACCTGAATCTAATATAATATTACATGTCAACTGTATTTGAAAAATTAAAAAAACATTTGATTGAAAAATAATAGGCTTAGAAAGGTAAACTGACTTACCTAAGATCATACAAAGGACAGAGACACTAAATCCTAACTTTCCTGATATCTCTTATTTGCTCATTGATCTGTTCATTTAAGAAACCTTATAGCGGGGATAAAAAGATGGTTAGTTCCTGCACTCAGGTAGCTCACAACCTGGAGAGCAGAGAAAGAGGTAAGCCCAGCTGTTCCGATCTATCCTAAGATGGAGGTCTACTCAGGGGGCTATGACAGCGAGGAGGGGCCACCAAGAGGTTATTATGCCTGAGCTGAGTCTTAATGGATAAAGACAAGAGAAGGGGAAGGGAATAGAGAGGACCCAGACAGAGGTGAGAATGACCACTGTGCTTAGGGGCACAACAGCAGTTCTTGAAGTCTGGACGCTAAAGATAAAAAGGTCATGAGGAGAGTTGAGACTGGAACATCAGTCAGGGACCAGATCAACCAAGAGCTGGTGTGTCCCACTATGGAGCCTGGACATCATTCCACAGACAGACAATAGGGAGGCTTAAGGGTTTTGAGCAGGTGAGTGACTCTTGTCCTGAATATAATCAATTTATGATAGAAAGTCCAATGGCTACACAGGTAAGAAAAGGAGGAGACCATTATGTGATGGTGCTTATGTGTAAAAAAGACAGGTGATTTATGCTAATGAGGTAGAAGGAGAGACCATTTGGAAAAGGAGATGGTGACATGAAACAAGGTTGGAAATCAGACTGTTGAGTTCAAGGGAACAACCAGAAGAGGCCTCTATGTCCAGGAAAGAATGAGGGACAAGGAGAAGAGTATGGGAAAAAAAGAACCAGTTGAGGCAGACACCAAATTGAGGAGGTTAGACATGACTCTGCGTATTGGCATTCTCGAAACTTTCCTCCTGATGGAGGGGGAAAAGGAACCTGGAACTCTTGGGCAGTGGCTGAAAGTGAACCTCTACAATCAATCTCAGACTTGTGTGAAATTTGTGTTTCCTCTTTAAAATTCATGTGAATTCTACTTTACATAGAATCCATCTGTTGTAACACAAAAGTGTTTTTAATTACTTTCTAGTTAAAACACTGAATGAATTTTCCACACCCAAGAAATCCTATAGTCAAATTAGTATTCCAGAAAAATGTTCCTGCAGCCTCTCGTGGCTGGAAAGGGCAATCTCTGAGGGGCGTGGTGATGAGCAACAGTAAGAAATCTGTTTTCTTCAGGTGAGCTGGGAGGTGAAAAAGGTATTGGGGAAGTTAAATAAAAAGAAGGGTGCTGGGTGATGGGGCAGTATGAAATGGGTGTTAAAAGCCAGGTCAGGGGCTTTTGAGAGCATCATGGTAGATCTGAGACCAGAGGATAGTGGTGGTTGAAGAAAAAATGGCACACACAAGAGAAATTTTTGAAGACTGGATGGATGATTCAATATGGGGCAGGAAGGAGGAAAAGGAATCAAAGATAATTCTGACTTTGAACTAGGGGGACCAGATGGCAGGGCTGAAGAAGAGGAAGGGGAGAGGGGGGGCTGCCTGTTTCCCAAGGATTGGGACGAACATATTGACTTCAGCCAGCTGTGTGTGTCCGTGTGCGTGATGCACGTGTGGGAATGCGCCATAGACGGCTGGACGTGCGGAACAATGTCCAACCTGGAACCACGAGTGTGGGATCATTCTCACAGAGGCTGCCACCACAAGAGTGGATAGAAAGCCTGAGTGAGGGAAAGAAGAAACCACAGAGAGTGAGGACTTCACTTCAGGAGATATGCATATATGAGTGATGGGGAGAGAGGAGGGACCTCCAAGCCGGAGAGACAAAAAGGTGTATCAACCTAACATACAGACATAACACTATCAATCAAAGTAGCAGGAAAGAGAATCAAACGGGACAAAAAGGGAGAGTGAGAAATTTCTTGGTTAATATAATTGAAGAGTCCAGGAATGGACCCTGGCCTCAGGAATGATTAGATCCCAGAACTTAAATTATGCCACCAAAAGCCATCTCTGTCCACCTCTTCTCTCTTCTCCCCTTTCAGTGGCTTCACTTTCAGGCAGATTTTCTCATCATGGTGGCCCCCAAAGCTCCAGGCTTTTATCTTCTCATAAAAGTCTGGAGCTTTGATCTGTCTCACCAACCCAGATGAATGGGAACTTCTCCATTCCAGAAGACCCAACCAAAATTTCCAACACTCTCATTGGACCATCTTGACATCTTTAAACAAAATACGATGGCCAGACATGGGTCACAGGGCCCCACATCTCCACACCCAACCCTACATAAATAAGCATTGGGGAAGGGGTTCCCCAAATGAAAGATGCTTATGCAATGGAGAGAAGTTTCAGTGAGATAGAGGGAAGTCTTAAGAAGATGGAGGGTGAAGACAGGGTGGCCAAACATGTGAAATGTCATACAAAGGCCAAAGGGATGCAATAGCAACTCCACTGCCCTTGGCCAAGTAGGAAATGGGGCGGCTCTTCTCTGATTTACATGTCTCTCCTGCTTCAGAAATATGAGTCTGAGGACAGTAATGCCCCATCCCCAGCTTTCCTCCACCCTCACTCCCCACCTGGCTTCCAGAGTCCTGGCACACAGCGCCCACCCACCCACCACACCCTGCCAGGGCCACACCACGGCCACCTTGGCTGGGGCCCACAGACCTCTCAGGCAATAACAAAGTGCCCCTGGCTTCAGACGGAGGCTTGGTGGTATGAGAGCCAGGGCCTTCCTGGCTGGACTTTCCTGCCACGCACATCATACGATTCCTTCTTTCCCAGCAGGTAGTTTTTCCAGGGAAAGAATTACCCCTTCCCTGTCCTTTGCCTCTGACCCACCAATCATTTGCAGAGGCAGAAATAAGAATGCTCCTTGGCTGGACTTCAGAGCTCCAATTCAGCCAGAGGAGCGAGGCTGGGGTTTAACCAAGGACTCTGAGGGGGCTCATGGTACATGGATCGTCTCCCCAGCACGCCCAGACAGCAAACCACACCTCACCCCTCGCTCTTTCCCGGCCGCTTCAGCTCGTTGGCAGCAGTTCATCTGGGTCACCCTGGTGTGCTCCCCTTTTCCTGAGAGTGAACAGCCGTTACCTCGGAGAGTGAGGAAGAGAGTCAGACAGAGACAGACAGACGGACAGGGAGAGGGGAGTCCAGCAGACAGATGAATGTGGGTTTTGAGCTACCGCGGAGGGAGGGGGAGCCCAGGCAATCACGTTCAAAGCTGCACTCCAGCTTGGGGAGGACCAACAGCAACTCCCCTCAGGAATCTGAGTGGGTCCTTTCATGGGTGGCGTTGTGAAGTGTGTCAGCATTCCTGGGCACTGTCAGCCTCCTCCAAATGACCTGAGTAGGGGTGTGAATAGAAAGCTCTCACCGCCTTGGGCTGTGCAGACGGAAAAGGCTGGAAATGCTGTTCCAGAGGTTTCCTTCCACTGTGAAAAATCAAGGCAGAAGTGCTTCAACCTCAACTCCTCAAATTCTCTCGAAGATCAGGGGCTGATAGCTAATCTATTATAAATTCTAATGCAGCAGACTTCCCTGACCAGAGCCTCATCTCCTTCAGTGCCCTGAGCGTTAGCCAATATTTCATCAAAACCAGCTCCCTTCCACAGACTCACATCTGCTCCGCCCACTCACACCAAGAAGCTTCCAGCTGATGCCTTGTCCATGCACACAGTGCACTCACACAGACATGTATACACACGCACATAAACACACATGTATCCATGTGTATGCACACAAATGTGTGTATACTCACATACTTCCACGTGCATACATGTGTGTGTACATACACACACACAGCCAAACCCTGTTCTTCCATCCTGATTTATGACCCTATCTTGCCCAGTCTGGCTAAAATTACTTTTTCCACTCTCAGAATTCCACAGAAGGATGCTTAACAACACCAAAATGAGAATATACATACACACCCAGAACATACATCAAGGAGACTCTCAGAGCTTTTCAGGCATATTTGTCTCTGAGAACTTGTCTCCTCCTGAGTTCACCCTTACCCCTTGCTCCACGGAGGCCTGATTCCTGAGTGTAATAACGGTCAATCCCAAGATCTGGAGCAACCCAGACACTTCTACAGCAGTTCACTCACTGTTCATTTCTCAGCAGTGAAGACGTCCACCTCATTCACTTGGACACTTTGTACCCTGGCTTCAATGCCTGACCAGCCTTAATTCTCCCTCCTGTGAAATGGGTCTAATTAAACCCTAACAGGAGTCAGGCTGTGGGAATCCGTGTGAGAATACTGCCAGACCCTTTTGAAGAGGAGCGCGTGGTCATCGCCCTCAGCCCCACTGTGCGGATCCAGGAGGAGGGCAGGGCTCAGCCTGACCTTGAGACCCTGCCTGGGTGATCAGCTTGAAAAAGCATTACAGTGTAGCAGCTGGGCGGGAGCACAGGTGAAACGGCACCCATGAAAACTGGGTGTCCAGCACAGCATAGCACATGAGCCGGGCTTCTCCTGTGGTAGGTCATAATCCGAAGGGGAGCCCTCCCAGCATCCCTGTGCGCCAGCCGCTCTCTCTGTTTCACTCCGACCAGCTCATCTGCATGTCTTTACCACCCTCTGAGGAAGACACTGTGTGAAGCCCTAGATTATAGATGAGGAAACAGTAGTAGAAAAGCTAAATAACTTGCCTGAGTGGTAAAGCCAGGCTGTGATTTTTTCCCATTAAAACACTTTGTAGCAAGCAAGGATGTGAACACGCGAGCTTGTGTGTGTACCCAGAACAGAGCCTGGAAAAACACAGGTGGTGGATGACGGGTGGTTTTCTTCCATGCACTGTAGCGTCGGGATTTTATCTAGATTTGCTCAGTTCTACAGTGAACCTAAATTGCTTTTATAAGAATGATTGTAAATGTTACGTTCTTTTGAGGAAACATTGCCCTTTCCGGTTTTCAGGTCCCCTGCTGTTCTATGCAGGGCAGCAGGAGCAAGCCAGCCAGTGCTCACTCTGGTCAGAGGGTTCAAGCCGCTGTTTAGACACAGCCACCAAAACAAGGCAGAATGACCGAGAAGAGGTCAGTCTGCTGTTAAGCAATGTCACCAGCATGGAAATGGAAACTGGCCTTGTGTATCCCAACCCACCCAAGCTCCCAGGGGCTGTGGACATCATCGGGGACACAGTGGGAAGGATGGAAAGAGGGGGTCAGAAGACCACCTTTCTAGACTGACCCCTTTCTCACTCTTATTCTGTGATATTCAAATAATTACTCTCTGAACTGGCGCTCTCGCTTGTGATCTCTGAGAGCCTCCTGGGTTCTAAGGGGCCCATGAGAGAGGCCGTCTGTGTGCCTGCCGCTCTCCATGCTCTTTTCATAAATTGTCTCATTCAGTCACCACAAAAAGCTCACAAAATAGAGTCACTATTCCCATTTCACGGATGGGAACACCGAGGCTCCAAAACTGAAGAATGTGATCTGAGTCACAAAGCAGGTAAGCCAGTGAGTCTGGATGCAAACTCAGGTACAGCCATTCGGGTTCTCTTTGAGTTAATGATGTTGCCAATCCTCCAAAAACACCTACCTGGCCTAATCCTCCCTCTCAAGCTATGCATCAGAGTAGTGTTGACATTATCAGTACTGCTTTGGGGGTGATTTTAAGTAAAGTGCTTTGTAGCTCTTCCCCCATTTCAGCCCATCCTTCACTTCACTGAGGCTCCACAAAGTCCTCGGGGCCTCTTAAGCTTTCTGAGGTGAAGGGGAGCCAGCTCATTGGAAAGAGAGATCAGTTCTCCGGCACCCAGAGAGAGACAATCACACATTAGCCCCTAGGTGCTGGGCTGTAAGCTTTTCCCAGAACGGACCAGAAGTGGGAGTGAGGGAGGGAGTTTGTGCTGCGTCCAGGCAGTAAGCTCTTCAGGCAGACAGCAATAATGGAGAACGCGATAAGCTGTCACTAGAAGCCAACTCAGTTCTCCGAGACTTAATGGTAGAATAACACAATAGGGTCAGACTAAAAAGGTTCCCTTATGAAAATTTTATCAGCAACTTTGGTAAATGGCTATGGGAAAGGTGCTTTGCTCCCAGGCAGACCTGGGACCCGATTTTACAAGGTGCAGGAGGCCTGAATTGCATCACCCCCACAAGATATTAAGGGCACTCAAATTGAATTAACACCAAATCAAGCCGGTGCACTTAACAATACAAATGCACTTAAGGGATGCCTCAGGATGATTTGTGACTAAAGAAAGCAAAGAAGAAAACGGCCTGCAAGCCACAAGGGTGGTGTTGTGTGTCATATACAGGAAAGGCCGTAAGTAGAACTTAGAATACCGGAAAACCATGAACTTCAGGGGCTCTCAAATACCTGAGACCCAGCCATAAAGTAGAAGGTCGCTTTTATAGTATGCAGAAACAATTGATAAATAAATTACAGCCAATTTTCTTAGTGGCACGGTCTCCATTACCTCTGACAGCAGTGTAACTACTCTGCTAAGATGATAAGAGACAAATAATGGTGTATCAAGTAGCGCCCCAGGAAATTCTCTGCCACTTGCCAGGTCTCTTCATGATAGTGATGACAAAAAGATCCTCAGTGAGAGCCAAGTGATGAGAAGTGACAGCTCGCCAGGCAGACCGTGACAGTTCCTAAAAAGAATCAGCTGAAATGTCCCTGGCAGGTGGGAGGCCAGAGTCAGAGCTGGCCCTTTGGTATCTCCTTTTCCCATCAGCATTTGTCCGCACACATTTTCTCCTCGTTTGTCTCCATCCTTTGCTCTCAGTCTCCCTCACCCTCTCCTCACACCCCTGCTCCCACCCCCTCACCTTCTTTCCCAAACACACCCTGTCTACTGAGCTGGAAGATAAGTGCACCATCTTCATAGATGAATGGCTCTTCTGAGATTATCTTGGAAACTTGGATACATTCTGGGACCAGGGAGAATTCAGGGGGAAAAAATGGCCTCACCAGGGACTCCTTTCCATCAGGTGAAACGCACACAAAAGCAGGCTTTTGTTATCCTTTCAGGAAAGAGCTGTCTCCACACTGGGTCTTACTCTGCAAACAAGCTGCATTTAGGTTGGAGGTGGCCTAATTTTGTCAGAGTTAAAGCAATTGCTTGTTGAGTCATAAGGTGGCTGGGAAACGGGAGCAGGCAGGTTGAGTTTTTCACAACAGAGAAAGGAGTTCTCAGATAGTAAGAAGGACCATTTGTGGCCAGTGTGGAGTCTGAGGCAGGACTTGCTCAGTCAGCAGGCATCCTCAGAAGGGTACCAGGAGGCCAGGACAGTCTCCGTGCCTGAAATGAATGAGGCTGGCCCTTGCTCTGCGAGAATTCAGCTTTGTGACCTCATGGGATTGTTTCAAGGACACAGAGAAATTAATTATGGAAAAGATCTTGGGAAACTAGGAACCATCTACACACACAAGGCACTGTAATGGGGAAAATAACCTACAAAATACTCATGCAGACCCACTTCATATTAAAGGAGTTCTAGGTCTCAAGGAAGAATATTCAACCTACCCTGGTTTTCCATAAGAGCAGCCTCTTTCAAATAATCAGAGAAAGAGAAGAGCTAACAAATATGAGTGACATTTATACAAATTACCAAGTTTTACTGTACCAATTACGTTTTAGCTTCTCCTATACTGAACTTTAAAGCCAAAAAAAATTAATGGTATAATTTCTTGGAAATGGTATTTCCAAGATCACCAAATACATCTGCAGGCTTGTGATAAGACCTCTTGCTTCTCAGAGTGTGAGCCGGAGATCGGCCCCATCTTCAGGTCACCCCCAGTGAGATCATCCCTGCTCCCACACTGGGTGGCGGTATTCCGGGTCACACACCCCTCCGTGTACTTTACTTCCACTCTGGGCAGCTAGAGTCCCCTGCCATGTCCTGCCCTCGGCTCGCCCTGTTCCTCTACACGATCCCTTATTTACTTATGGATTGCTGCTTATTTTCTTACCAATCACTAGTTCCATTTCCTCAAACAACCTCTTTTGAAATTCACAAGTCATTATCCATCAACGCTCATCCAGTCAAAAAATAGCCTACTATGTGTCCAGTATGATGCTAGATGTTAGGAGCATAGGGGTAAATCAGACGACACCCCTAACTTCAAGGAGCTTCCTTCCTACCTCATTACCCCTTTCTTGACTCCATCTTTGGTTTCTCTTTTTTGTTCTGAATGGCAGAAAGCTAGGCTGAGCATACTGCTTTAGTGAGGAAAGCCTCTCCATAAACTGGAAAGGAAGTAAAGTTGGTGTTACCTGGAAGCCTGCATATATATGTGGCTAACTCCATCCTTCAGGCTCACTGGGCAGGTTTCATGTCTTTCTCACCTGGACTCTCATAGACTCATACATAGGAGAGGTATGTCCAGGAAGTATCCAGCCGCATGTTATGTAAAATAGAGACATTTGACGAAGATACAGGATAAAGAAACATTGTACACAGGACAATGACACCTCAGTCCCCTTCACAATAGGTACCTTGAGACTTTACTCAGTTTTCCCAGCATCTCTTCCAATGTTCAAAACACCCTGCAAAATCCTTTGCTGGAATCTCCATCAGCTGCCCTGTCATATTTTCCTGAAACTCATCGACCGTATGAAATCTCTTCATTTTCAAAAGTGATTTTAGTTTGGGGAAAAGCCAGAAGTCACAGAGCACCAAATCTAGGATATAGGGAAGCTGAGTCACCTGGGCGATTTGATGTTTTAACAAAACCTCTGCACACGACGTGATGCATGAGCAAGTGTGTTGTCATGATGAAGCTGCCAATCACCAGGTGCCCATAGCTGCAGCCATTTCCATCATATTGCATCTCTCAACCAACAAAGAACATGGAGGTAGTTACTCCTTCTTAATAGTTTGGCCTGGAGGGGCATACTCATGATAGATACCACCTTCCCAATCAAAAAACACAGTTAACATAGTCTTGACCTTGCTGTGACTTTGCTGTGCCTTCTCTGGGCATGGAGAACCAGGCAACTCCCATTTGAGCACATAAGCCTTCTTTTTCAGATCATCACTGGAAGCCCATGATTCACCTCCAGTTATGACCTTCTTGAGGAATTCTGGTTCATTGGTAGCTTTTTGAATCAAGTTGTTAGCAATTGCAGTACTATGTTCCTTCTGCTCTGGTAACAGAAGCCACAGTACACATTTTGCCATGCTGTGTTTCATGCTAAGATCCTGCATTAAAATCACAGACACAGTATTTTCTGGAATCCCCAGATCAGCTTCTAGTTCTCTCACTGTTGGTCACTGGTCTTTGCTGATTGCTGTCTTTACACATTCAACACTCTTAGCTATTCTGTTTGTTGCAGGCCTTCCAGAACATGGATCATTTTCAGCAGATTCTTGGCCATCTTTGAAGCATTTGTGCCACACTTTCATTTGTTTTTTTAAAAATATATTTTATTGATTATACCATTACAGTTGTTCTATTCCCCACCTTCATTCCCCTCCACCCGCACCCTCCCTCCCCCACCATTCTCCCCCCCTTAGTTTATAACCATGTGTCTCAAGTTCTTTGGATTCTATATTTCCCCCACTATTCTCGCCCTCCCCCCATCTATTTTCTACCTACCCTCTATGCTATTTTCTGTGCCTTCTCCCCCCTTCTCCCCCTCCCACTCCCCTGTTTCTAACCCTCCATGTGTTCTTCATTTCTATGGTTCCACTCCTGATCTAGCTGTCCTCTTGGTTTGCTTTTGTTTTAGGTGTGGTTGTTAATAACTGTGAGTTTGCTGTCCTTTCACTGTTCATATTTTTCATCTTCTTTTTCTTATATAAGTCCCTTTAGCATTTCATATAATAAGGGCTTGGTGATGATGAACTCCTTGAACTTGACCTTATCTGAGAAGCACTTTATCTGTCCTTCCATTCTAAATGAAAGTTTTGCTGGATAAAGCAATCTTGGCTGTAGGTCTTTGGATTTCATGACTTGGAATACTTCTTTCCAGCCCCTTCTTGCCTGTAAGGTCTCTTTTGAGAAATCCGCTGACAGTCTGATGGGTACTCCTTTGTAGGTGACTGTCCCCTTATCCCTTGCTGCTTCTAGGATTCTCTCCTTCATTTTAGTCTTGGCTAATGTAATTATGATGTGCCTTGGTGTGTTCCTTCTTGGGTCCAACTTCTTTGGGACTCTCTGAGCTTCCTGGATTTCCTGGAAGTCTATTTCCTTTGCCAGACTGGGGAAGTTCTCCTTTATTATTTGTTCAAATACGTTTTCCACTCGTGGCTGTTTCTTTCCCCCTTCTGGTACCCCTATAATTCGGATGTTGGAACGTTTAAAGATGTCCTGGAGGTTCCTAAGCCTCTCCTCATTTTTTTGAATTCTCATTTCTTCATTCCTTTCTGGTGGGATGTTTTGTTCTTCCTTCTGGTCCATTCCATTGATTTGAGTCCCCGTTTCCTTTCCATCACTATTGGTTTCCTATGCAATTCCCTTCATTTCAATTAGTTTAGCCTTCATATGTTCCTCTAATTTGTGACTTTGTTCCTCTAATTTGTGACTATAATCTACCAGTTCTGTGGGCATCCTGATAAATAGTGTCCTGAATTGTGCTTCTGAGAGGCTGGCAATTTCTTGGTCGCTTAGAGTTATTGGCTCTGGGACTTTGAGTTCTTCTCGCGCCATCTTTTGGGTTGTTCGTGCCTGTTCCATAGCAGGATCAGAGCCCTAAAGTGTTCTGGGCAACTAAGTCGCTGGGTTTTGACGTTGTATGTGGGGGCGGGGTCAAAGAGGGACAGTGGCTCTCACTGGTATTGCAGGGCAACTAAGTCGCTGGGTTGTGACGCTGTATGCGGGGCCGGGGTCAAAGAGGGACTATGGTGTCCTGTCCGCCGCCTGCCGCCACGGCCCTCACCGGTGCCGCAGTTGCTGCCTTCACCAGGCCCAGGCGTTTCGTCCCACTGCACGCAAGTGTGCCACCGCCGTCAGCCCTCGCCCCCTGGGGCCTGCGTGGTCTGTCTCACTGTGCGCGAATATGCGCCCGCGGTCTGCCCCGCACCCCAACTGGTTCCCGTCTGCCTGCGCGCCTGGGTCGGGGCCCTGTCCTGCCCGACCCTGCTCGCTGCTGGCTCCGCCCCTCTTACCGTCCCCCTTGAAGGGTTAGATGTAGTCGGACTTCCGTCTAATTCAATTTTCTGTCCTTTGGTTGTGTCTTTGTTTCTCCAAACCTTTGTTGTATTCAAACTTGGTTGTGGGAGAAGGCACAGTGTTTCCACCTATGCCTCCATCTTGGCGGAAGTCCCACACTTTCATTTGCGTTGCACTCATTGCATCGTCCCCAACAGCTGTCTGAATAGTCTGAATAGCTTCCATGGAGGAATGTTCAAGCTTAACACAAAATTTGATATAGATTTGTTGCTCTACTCACTCAGTCATTTTGAATGTGATGGTCACACAGGCTCACTCAATGTCATCTACCGCCCGCACTGTGTACAGTGAAGTCGCCATTGTTCACTCGTGCACATTCCAGTCCACTCTCCTTGGCTGCCAGGTCACATCAATGTCGTGCAAACTGTTCTTGTTAAATCAACAATGGCTGGACTTTTTTTCGGATGGGCCTCGTACTTCTATTGCACAATGTGTTCAGTTACTTGCTTACATGCTCACTCCAACATACTCTGGGTTCTTGGGGCTCATGTGCCCTGCCCATCTGACTCACGCCTATGTCCCAAGCACTCACGAAAAGACTTGCCACTTCGCTAGTACTCCGTAAGCCTCTGTGGAGTGACAGAGTGCATACATGAACTTGTCATCCTTACTCTCTGTCCATGACCATTTCTCCTTTCTCATTCCTTCTCTATTTCCCCCGACCTGTGATCTAGGGAGGCATGTAGGTCTGTGGTAACCAACACAGGTTCTCTGGAGTGTTTTGGGTTTGGCTCCTACCAGCTTATAAGAGTAGATTGTTAAATATTCAGAGATTCTTTGAGCTGGTTTTAAACTGTTAATAAATCAGCCACAGCAGGAGTATTTGCAGTATGGAAATCAGTAAATGCTACAAATCGGGAATTTAGGGGTTTGTTTTCCTGCTTTTCTTATTGAGAACCTGTTTGTCAGTAAGCCAGAGTTCTGATTTAGCCAGACCTAGATTTGCAGCCCGGCTCCGCTGCTCACTAATTGTCACTAATTGTTACTAAGACTTGGGTTCTCTCATCTTTAAAGTGGGCAAGATAGTTGTGGCTTGACAGGGTTATTGTGAGAATTAAATGGCCTAATGCTTATAAAGTGCTTAGCACAGTTCCTTACACATAGTAAGTTTCCAATAAAAGCAATATATTAGTATTTTCCCTGGTTTTCAGATAATGCATTCTTTCAGCCAGTTAGTTATACTCTTTTTTATTTCCCAAAGGGTTCGGGACAACTTAAAAAACCAAAGCTGTAAAGTAGACAATATAAATTAAAAAATCGGGATAAGGGAAAATAAATATGATAACACAAAGTCAGAATCGCAACATTATCGTAATGGATAGAATCTACGGACTAAGGCTCACTGGAGTGTTAGCTGGAAATGTACAAAGGTGGTGCCAACACAGCCACAAAGTGTGAGAGCAGAAGGGGCCTCGGAGGTCTTCTAGTTCCGTCCCCCACCTTGCGGATGGGAAACTGAGGCAGGTAGGCAGGAAGAAATCACTTCTTGAATACTTGCAAGCCTGATGGCAGATGCTTTGGCCTGCATCATTGCCACATCATTTGAACATACAGATGAAGTCACTGAGGCGAGGGAAATGACAGGCCTTTCCTAATCCATCGGGGTGCAAGTGGTAGAGCTGAAATCGGGACTCAGGTTCCCATTCCTTTCCTCTCTCAGGGAACCATGTTGTATCCTCGCTCCAGGAAGATCCGTGTTGTGCTAGCAGCTTCCTGAGGACCAAAAAGCCTGTCAAGCTCCAACAGAGTCACCTCCCAATGGAGAAACTGCAGGCTCTGTGACAGGGGGTCCTTCTACGGAATTCCTTAGGTCCGACTGGAACATATGAAAGAATGACAGCATAAGCCCAATGGCAGGAACAGCTGCTGTTGCATAACACACGTCCTCATTTTGAGTTGGCTTTTGAAAAGAGAGCTGTGTTCTAAATCCATATTCATTTGCGGTCCACTCTGAGGTTCAGGCCTCTTACTGCAGTTCTTATAACTGGATTTTTCTTTCTAACTTGTACCAGTAGCTTCGACTCCATTCTTCACAACTTAACAAACCACAGAGATCAAGTCTCCTTTCCCTTCCTCTTCATCTGAAATAAGCGGCACAAAGGAGGAAGGGGTTAAAAAGCAACGGGAGGGCAGGAAAGAGGCGTCGCGATCCACAAAGTGCATGAATCCACCGTTTATGGCGAGCTGACAGCAATGTCTCGTTTATTAGACCACCACCCCTGTCCGGCAGCAGGCAGGCCAGCAGCCCCGCCTGGGGGGTCTATTTTATAAGGACGCTGTTATTGCCCTCAGAGCTGTAGCTGACCTCACACCAAATAAACACATCAGTCACTTCCCAAGTCACTGTTCCCCGTGTGGCCTGAAGGACCCTCCAGGCCATCCCTCTCCCTGCCCCCACCTCCACTCAGAAATGGCTCTCCGAGTCCCAGCGCCCATGCTAACAACGCTGTCTCTCTGTCTCTGTCCCCAAATCGTCTGTCACATCTGTCTAAAATCTCGTGAACTGGACCTGCAATGCCACTGCGTACAGGGTGATCTACCAACATACAGAGAAATATCCATTTATTAAAGAAAGCCCTAAAGAGGGGAAAAGCCAACATACAACTAAATACAAATTCTATTCTATCTATGTCTGTATCTGCATTTATACCTATATCTATATCTATATCTATCTATCTATATATATATATCCCTCAAAAGTTAGGTTGGGCACTTGGTGTTTTTCATTATTTCTTTGTCCAGTTTTTTAAAAATTTTATTATTTGTTTGTCACACAGCAGAATTCACTGCTCCAGACTTAATCCCAGGAATGCTTAACCACAAACGTGATTCCAAGCCCCATTTCTCTGCCATCTGTTTGGTGAGCTTGAGGAACACTGACTCATTCTTAAATCTTTAAATGTGGCAAGCCTGATACAAAAAAAAATGAAATAAAGATCTGCTAAATCAAGCAAAAGCCCCACAATCCACTGAAAAGCCAACTCTAGGTGCCATCCACCTCGCCCGCCACGTGGAAGTCCTCTCTGGGCTGTGCCGGGATGTGCTGGTCAGGGGCTGTCTCCGGTCGGGCCACGGTTCCCCCCGAAGAACCGTGTGGATGTCAACCCCACCACTCACCACCTCCGTGACCTCAGGCAAGCATTTCAACCTTAGCCCCTTCCGTGTAAAATGGAAATATTAATACCTGCGTTACATTCGTCACATAGCAAAGACAAAAGTGCCTTACGAACAACAGCGTGGTAAAAAAATGACAGCTGTTGTCACTGTGACAAGATCGAAAGTGAGGTGGGCATGGGTTTCATCGGGTAGTACTGGGGGCACTTGATTCTGGATGCTTTTCTTTTGGCAGGAGCAGTGAGGCCCCCACAGCAGCAGACGGACCTGCCTCCAGGTCCGTGGGGAAGGCTCCGGCGTGGGGGGAGGGCAGCGGGGCGCAGGTCCATCTTCTGAGACTCGACCTGAAACCACGCTTTTGAGAAAGTGTTGTCTGTACGCCCTGAACAGAAAGAACGCTTGGGCTTCACTCAGGGACTGTTTTCGCAAGGCCTTAGAACCGTGCTGAGGAATTTATTTCCCTCATTACTTGAGGGAAGTAAGAAGCACAGTTGAGGTGCTTGTAACTCTATTCTGAAGGTGCAATGACAGTTCCATTTGGCCTGTGATTTATTCCCACCTCTCCTTCAGGCTTCACCTGAAGTCCCCCAGTGGGAACGTGGCTGGGAGTTGGTATCTTGGCGGGGGTGTATTACAGGGTCTTTTTGTGTTCTGCTTCTCAAGTTTCTGAGTCTGAAGCCTGTGAAACACAACTTGCAAAGAGCCTGGTTATGCAGAAGGACCATAGGAATTCATGGCTTCCTCTTGCTTTCAGAGCCAGCAACACTGGCAGGCACCTGCGTGGAGGAGAAGGCCCTCGGGCTCAAAGAAGCCTCTGGACCAGGTGAGGGTGACTTGTGCTGGCCAGCCAGGAGCCCGACACTCCAGCCTGTCACTGCAGGCTCACAGGCGAGGGGCTGAAAAATGGAGGGAGTAAGGAGGCGAGCATTCTCACAGTGGATGGTGAGGGGAGCGTGGAAGGATGTGGTCATGGGGAGAGAGGAAAGAAAGATGAATGGCGCCTGAGTCCGTCATAGGCTAAAGCAAACAGGAAGGTTTTAAAGTGAGATTTGAGGAGAGGAAGTGGTTCCGAGCAAGGGAGGGAGAGTGTTCCAGAGATCTGTCTTGAAAAAGAGCTACTCTTCATTTTTTTGGATAGTCCTCCTCATGTGAATACTTCTTGGCGGTACTGACAGACGGGTGAACCAATTTTTTATTTTATTTTTTTTTTAATCCCACTGGCTCCAACTTTTCCCTAGAACTTGAACCAAACAGGATTGAGACTTTAGGTTTGGAAACATTCTGTGGATTCATTTGTGTTAACTTGCACTGCTGTCTGCTGCTCTTAGCAAACACTGGGGCCACCCAGAGGAAGCGAGCACAGCGAGGAGGTGGCCTGTTCAGCCAAGGTCATCTCTCTGACACTGGCCACTGTACCTCAGGTCCGGGGACCACAATCCCAGGAGAGCTCCGCATCTTTCAGAATCTTTCTAAACGGCCTGATGTGAAGTTAGGATTGGCTAACTCCCCACCGGGCAAGAGGAGCTGTGTGTGGTGGGGGGCTGGGGGATGCGGGATGGGGCTGCGGGTCTAAAGTGAGAATACAGGAAAGACGAGGAGTTTTTGCTTGGCATTTCCATGGAGGGCATCAAGACACAGCTCTGACCAAAAAAAGGGCAGCCTGCCTTCTGCTTAGGGCCGTTCTAGAGGCCAAGAAACAAAAACAAACTTCATTTAAAGAACTTAAAAGCAGCAATCTTTCCAGTTCCTTGGGGAAGTCCCCTTCCCAAGAGAGTTAATCAGAAAATGGTCTGTCTATATTGTGAAAGATAATAAAACCCTCTGAGCTTCCCAAACTCGGAGACTTTGCTTTTGCTTTCTGTTTCATGCCTTTGGGAACTGAACCTTCAGGGGCCACATTTTCCTCATCTATAGAATGGGATGATAAGCTTGTTCCCACCTCAGAAGATATTACTCAGATGGTTTGAACTTACACAAAGATCTGGACGTGTATACAAAAGAATATTATTCACAATAGCAGAAATTGTGGCAGAATAACATCCAAGTTTTGTTTCATTCTGGTCTAAAACTGAACTTCAGCATGAACAAGCTTAATGCTGGCTCACTTTTTATTAAGCTAGAAGATAAACTATTTAAATGAAAATGCCAATGTTTTTCTGTGCTGTGTCCACATTCCCTGGTATGAAGTTCAAACTCACTTCCACATTGCAATAAAATTTCAAACATTGATATAGTGAATATGTTTCAAATGTTTATTTCAATTTTAACAGTTTTATTGAGGTATAATATGTGTTCTTATGCTAATTTTTGTACCTTAAGACTGCACTGTCAAATACAGTAGTCACTAGCCCCATACAGTTGCTAAAATTTAACTTTGACTTAGTAATAACTTAGCACAATAAAAAATTCGGTTCTTCAGTCACATTTCAAGGGCTCAATAGCCACATGTGGTCAGTGGCTATGGATTAGACAGTACAAATATAGACTCTTCCCATCACTGCATAAAGTTCTTTTAGGGAACACTGTTCTCAAATAATACATACTCATTACAAAAATTTAGAAAACACATAAAATTAGGAAAAAGATAAATATATTTCTTATTTTTCTTACCACCTAGTGAATAACACTACTAGTATTTTGGCAGATTCTTTACAATGTTTTTTTCTGCACATCTGTTTTGTTTTTTCTCATTTACATTACATGGTTGTGACCTGTTCAATGTGCAGTATTATAATCTGCCTTTTCAACTTTAAAATATAAGCATTTTTCCATGTTCTCATCTACTTTTCAAAACATTTTCAATGGCTGCAGAATATTTCTCCAAGCAGAGTTGCCACTGCCCTGTTGTTAGGCATAGAGAAGGCATATGTTTGCATTTTTTAATAAAATAAAGGTAAAATTTAAAACTTGGTAGCATTTGCTAGTTTAAAAGGGGGCCAGAGAAATTGCTTCTTTCTATGATCATTTCCAGTCAACTGCATATTTTTAGGAACACACACAAAACCCAGGCACAGGTGACTGATATCCAGGAATAAGCCACCTGAACCAGTGGCAGCTTCCTCTTCCTTCCTGAGCTCCTAAAAATGGTGGCGGCCACACGAGTGTCATTACACATCAGAACACCTGTCTCCCACTACGTTAGGGCTGTGCTCAGCAGATGCTAAGTAAGGGCAACATGCTGCAGAATGAGGATAATCATCATGAAATTACACGTTTCATTTGCCAAAAGCTAAAGCAGAAGGATTATGCTCTCGCGTAGCATTCTTTCTGCAATCTACCGAGAGCCTCACAGGGCTGATGGGAGTAGCTGATGGGGCGATTTACCTGAAAGGGCCCCACACCATGCCTGGCACACTCTCTCTGGCTTCCAGAACCTCACTCTGCTGGTCTCCTCCTTCCACTCTGGCTGCTCCTTGTCTATCTATCCCCTGTGCCAGGTCCTCTTTACTTCCTGAACTCCAGGTGTCGAGGCCCCAGACTCTGCCTTTGGACCTCGCTCTGCTTCCAGCCTCTCCCCAGGTGATCTCAGACAGCCTCAGGCTTTGGCCACCACGAAGCCCCCCGAAGTCCTCCCTGGCCCCTGGCACCAGTCACACAAGCCCACCTGAGTGTCTCCTCTAGGCTTCTCAAAATGAAAATGGCACTTTACTCCATTCTCCCCATCAAACATACAAATGAAAACAACAAAATTCTCTGCTTCTTCTACAGTTTTTCCCACTTCCATAAATGACACTATTTTTTAAATGTTCAGGTCAAACACCTGGGATCCTCCTCACCCTCATCTTTCTCAAACACCTAGTTGATCCTTGAATGCCAAAAGTTCCACCTTCCCACCTCCACCACTCCGGCCAAGCAGCGCTACTTCTACCTGGCTTCCTTGCTTCCATACACGCCCCTTGGGGCGGCCTGGCCACCAAGGTGGTGGCACCTGCCCCACCCTTCCCTGGATGTTTTGAAACATGTGGGGGCTTTGAGGTTTATCATAATACTGCTCATAGCCTTTAGTACCTAGGAACCAGTATCCTAAATCAAGACATTCCCTCATGACTAAGCATTATCCCACTCCAAATACCGGTATCTCCCACTAAGAAGCTCTGAACTGGAGTGATCTTTTTAGAACTAAAATCAGTTATTTTTCCCCTGTTCAAAACCTTCTGTGGGCTCCCCCATCCCACTCAGAATAAAATTCCAATTTCTAACCATGAACTAGGAGGCCCCTGCTCTGCCCTCTCTTCCCAGCCCCCACCCACCCACATGGGCGTCTGGCTGGCCCCGAGGTGGGTCTTCGCACCGGCTGCTCCATCGGCCTGGGGGGCTCTCCCGGGATCCCCCTCTGCACACGGGCACTGCTGCCGTCACGACCTACAGCAGACTCAGCCCCAGCAGCCCATCAGAGCTGGTCCTCTTGTTTTCTGTCTCTTCATTAATATTTATTAACTTCTTTATTTGTAATCTGTCCCCTCCATGTGATTGGAAACTCCATGATGTCAGGAACTGTGAAGGGGTGGTGTTATTTTTTTCTCACCACCACCTCCCCAAAATCTAACCTGTAGAAATTGTGACAATAATAAGCAACCTTAGGGCGCTCTTCCGCCCTGCCAGGCTCTGTCTTGAGCACTCTCATGCATCAACTGTACTAGCTTCCTATTCCTGCTATAACTACCACAAACTTAGTGGCTTAAAACAACACAAATTCACTGTCCCACAGTTCTGGTGGTCAGAAGCTCAAAGTGGGCCTCAGCGCACTAAAATCCAGGTGCCAGCGGGGCTGCGTTCCCACTGGAGTCTCTGTGAGCACATGTTCCTGGCCTTTGCCAGCTTCTAAAAGCTGCTGGCATTCCTTGACTGTATCCTTTTTCTCCATCTCTTGGCTGTCCTGCCTCCCTCTACATGGAGGGACCCTTGGGATTACAGTGGACACGCTGGGATGAGGCGGGACAATCTCCCCATCTCAACATCCTCAACTCAGCCACATCTACAGTAAGGTAACATATTCTCAGGTTCCAGAAATGAGTCTGTGGCTATCATGTGGGGCCATTATTCTATCTATCACAGTAATCCTCTCTATATTGTTTGTACTCACAACACTTCTGGGGGGTTTTATTTGTTAGTTTGTTTTTTAAGATTTTATTTACTTATTTTGGGGGAAGGGAAGGGAGGGAGAAAGAGAGGGAGAGAAACATCAGTGTGTTGTTGCCTCTTGCACGCCCCCTGCTGGGAACTGGCCTGCAACCCAGGCATGTGCCCTGACTGGGAATCAAACTGGCCACCCTTTGGTTCATAGGCTGGCACTCAATCCACTGAGCCACACCAACCAGGGCCTCCTGGGGTTTTTTTTCCCACACCACCAGCCAGTCCTCCAATTCCCCGGACACCAGCGGGCAGCTACAGTCCAATCAGTCCTGACAATATGCACACGACAGCATCAAATCTCTGGTGAAGGGCGGAGTCCCACGAGACTGCCACCACTTCAGTTGTCAGACTCTGCCAGTTCCAGGCTGTCACTGGTACTTCTGACTGGCCCCTTATCGGTTTTGAATCTTCACTGGAAAAACTCACAGAACTCAGGAAGGCATTTGATTTATGATTACCAATTTATTATAAAAGATATCACTCAAGACCAGCCAAACAGAGGAGTCATCCAGGGCAAGGTATGGGGAATGGGCACAGAGCTTTCATGCCCTCCATGAGCGTGCCACCCTTGCAACATCTTGGTGTGTTTGCCAACCCAGAAGCTTCCAAATCCTCTAATTTAGGGGGGTTTATGGCTGTTTCGTTATATAGATTTAAAGGGTTGAATCATTGGTCATTGTTGATTTACTCAACCTCTAGCCCACTCTCTCTTCCTGGAGGTCAGAGAATAAGGCTGAAAGTTCCAGGCTTCTGGTGACCAGCCTACCCTGAAGCTATCTAGAGACCCACTAAGAGTCACCTCATTAGAACAAAAGATGCTTCTATTACCCAGGCAATTCCAAGGGATCTAGGAACACTGAACGGCAAACACATCCCAGAAACTTTATGAGGTAAGTAGGTCGGTTCTCCCTATTTTCCAGGTGAGAAAACTGAGGCAGAGCAGGGCTAAGTCATTGTTCAAGATCGCAGAACTAGTTAGTGACACAGTCTGCCCTCCTAACCACCAGGCCCTAGGGTCAGCACTCAACGCATAGTGTTAAAACGGATTATTCTTTATTTCTTGTACATTTGCTATTAGGGATGGGTCCGTCCCAGCTTAGAAGGACTCTCCACCGTCGGACAGCAACCTAGAAGAGATTTTTTAATGGCTAGTTTGAATGGGGTTTTTTTTGAACCTTGAAGCCAGCCACTTGTTTCCATACTTAGCCTTTCCCCATTCGTTCTTGCCCCTGGCACCATCAGGGACACCTCGCAGCCTGTCACAGTCAGCCACCATCCTTAAGGAATCACCAGGGTGGCTGGGGGGGAGTAGAGGAGAGGCTTTTGGGGGAACATAAAAGGTGTTTATAGGAACTCACTATGCCTGGACTGTCCCTCCCCGTCTAGCTGGTGCCTTCCTCCTAGTCCTCGAGAATTCCCTCCGAACGTCAGCGCCTCTGGGAGCCCTCCCGGGCCTCTGCACACAGACTGGGACTCCCTTCCCCTGTCTGCCAGCGTGGAGCTTCCCACACACCTGCAAGACAGCATCTGTCACACAGCACCGATTATTTCTTTCTGATCTTTCCACAGGGACAGTCTCAGGGGGGCAGCATGAAGCCTTACCAGGGTGCGACTCCAGAAGCCTTGGCAGGCATCTCCCTTCACCCTCTCTGGCCACATAGCACTGACCTTCACTATCTGGGCTGGACCTTGGGCTCAGGTTGTGGACCCAGAGAAGAATCACATCCCTTTGTGCGCTGAAAGCTGTGAGGACCTCATCAGCACACTTTGAAAAACAGCACCGAGCCCTGAAGAAAAAGGAGGGCATGTTGCAGGAGGCAGGAGAGGGTACCAGCAGGCAGGCTACAGGTGCTAGGAACCAGCGCCAGCCCTCTCCCCCTTGACAAAGGCTGGCTCAGCTCTGGGACTGAAATGAGAGTGCGAACAGGCGCATCAATTACATGACAGGCAGCATGCCCCCGGGAAGGGATGCCCGAATTTACACTCATCTGTGGACCCAAAAATCTTCTGGTGGGATAATTTTGAAACTGTGCCTTGAAAGTCATTGCTCTAAAACACTCCTGAAATGAAGAAGTGCAGCCACAGTGAGGCAGCCAGCATCTCGGAGGACTCCGCAGGTACCAGCCTCACATCAGGAGCTCTCTCTGGCCCAACACCGCAGCGACTGTGGATTCAGCCTCCATGACAAATAGTAGCTGCTGTCACTACTGGGGGTGAGGGACCACACTCAGGAGGCAGGCTGACCAGCAGATTGCTTTTTGGAGAGGCTGAGGAGCCAACAGGAGAGAGAAGAGAGGCCACCATTCCTGAACGCCTGTGCTGGGCACCCTGCTGTCATCTACACACATCCTCACAGCGAGCCCACAACGAGGACAGGAAACTGAGGCTCCAATGGATGCAGTAACTTGCCCAATGGCACGGAATAGAGGTAAAGCTGAGATGAGAGCCCTTTTGCCCCCCAGACCCCAGGCCTATACTTATTCATTACACTTTCCCACCCTAAAAGCTCTCAGACGATGCTATTATGAGACAGGAAGTAGGAGGAGATTCAAGATGGTGAAGAAGGTGCAAGGTCCTCCCAAAGCTGGCCCAGTGGGCCTGGGCTGTGGTCCAGGCTTGGCTGGGAGTGACTTTTGGCAGTTCTCCTGAGCTCTACGAGTTCAGATCCCCCCTTGTCTAGAGTGGCCCTGCCTGGAGATCCCCGAGAGGCCTCCCAGCTCTAAAACACTATGATCTTCAGAACCGACACACATCAGTGAGGATTCGTCCCGCTACAGCTCTTATTCCCTCGGATATGAGACTCAGAATGTTAAGACTCTGCGAATGTTACCGTCCCGGCAATAACGTGCACACAGAATACTCTTGGCCAGGAGGGTGATGTTCGGGAAGGGCAGAAGCTTTCTGTCAGCAACAGGCTTAAATGAGGCTGAATGGTGAGAGGGCTGATGGGAGGAAGGATTCTAGAAAGGCTCACGGTCTGAAAAGAAGAAGGGTTTTGAGGGGACTTGCTCATTCAATCTGGATTTTAACAACTTCTCAAAATGTCACTCAGGGAGAAGAAGAGTTAGGGAAGAAGATTTGTGGGGTGAACAGAGAGGAAGAAAGAGAAAGTGATCAGAACAAGACAGAGGTCTTGGGACTTCTGGCCAAGATGGAGGCATAGGTAGAAATACTGTGCCCTCTCCCACAACTAAATTTAAAGACAGCTAAGTTTTAGAAACAAGAACACAGCCAAAACAGTGAAAATTGAACTGTACGGAAGTCCAATAACAAGGAACCACCCAGCCAGACCGGTAAGAGAGGCAGAGTCAGCGGCGGAGCAGGGGTCAGGCTGGAAAAATCATTCGATCCAACGGACCCAGGAGCAAAGGAGGAGGCGGTTGGTGGGTCCCAGGCGTAGGGTGGTGACGGGTACACCCAGTGAGGGCGCAGGGCGGCTGGCTGACTGCGGTCACACATTTGCGCGCAGATAAACCAAGCAAAGGAGTGAACAGTAAGACAGACCATGCAACCTAGGGCCCCAGCGACAGGAATTAGAGCCTGAAAGCACCAACTGGAAAGACTTTCTCGGGGTCGAGGGGCCCGGAGAGGCTCTCAGGCCCACAGAGAGTTTGTTGGAGAGACCCACAGAGTCCTGGAGAGTACATGGGCCCACACACTTGGGAACCAGCACCAGAGGGGCCCAATTTGCTTGTGGGAAGCCGCAGAGGGGACAGAAACCTGAGAGAGAGCATAGCGGAGCAAAGCGCCATTTTTTTCCCTCTCTGACCCCGCCCCCACATACAGTGTCACTATCCAGTGACTGGGTCGCCCCTCCCTGGTGAACACCTAAGGCTCCACCCCTCATACATAACAGGTGTGAACAGACCAAACATTATGACTCAAGAACAGCTCAAAGCCCCAGAGACCATAATTCTAAGTGACAAAGAAATAGCCAACCTTTTAGATGCACAGTTCAAAATACTGGTCATTGGGATGGTCACAGAATTGGTTGATTTTAGTCACAAATTAGAGGAACATATGAAGGCTAAACTGATTGAATTGAAGGGAAATGCACAGGAAACCAATAGTGATGGAAAGGAAACTGGGACTCAAATCAAGGGAGTGGACCAGAAGGAAGAAAGAAACAACCAAACAGAAAGGAATGAAGAAACAAGAATTCAAAACAATGAGGAGAGGCTTAGGAACCTCCAGGACGTCTTTAAATGTTCCAACATCCAAATTATAGGGGTACCAGAAGGGAAAGAGGAAGAGCAACAAGTAGAAACTTACTTGAACAAATAATAAAGGAGAACTTCCCCAGTCTGGCAAAGGAAATAGACTTCCAGGAAATCCAGGAAGCTCAGAGAGTGCCAAAGAAGTTGGACCCAAGAAGGAACACACCAAGGCACATCCTAATTACGTTAGCCAAGACCAAAATGAAGGAGAGAATCCTAGAAGCAGCAAGAGATAAGGGGACAGTCACCTACAAAGGAGTTCCCATCAGGCTGTCAGCTGATTTCTCAAAAGAGACCTTGCAGGCAAGAAGGGGCTGGAAAGAAGTATTCCAAGTCATGAAAGGCAAGGACCTACATCCAAGATTGCTTAATCCAGCAAAGCTCTCATTTAGAATGGAAGGGCAGGTAAAGTGCTTCTCGGATAAAGTCAAATTCAAGGAGTTCATCATCACCAAGCCCTTATTATATGAAATGTTAAAGAGACTTATCTAAGAAAAAGAAGATAAAAAATATAAACAGTGAAAGGACAGCAAACTCACAGTTATTAACAACCACACTTAAAACAAAAGCAAACTAAGAGGACAGCTAGATCGGGAGCAGAAGCATAGAAATGGAGATCACATGGAGGGTTAGCAACAGAGGAGTGGGAGGAGGAGAAGGGGGGAGAAGGTACAGAGAATAAATAGCATAGATGGTAGGTAGAAAATAGATAGGTGGAGGGCAGGAATACTATGGGAAATACAGAATCTAAAGAACTTGTGACACATGGACATGAACGAAAGGGGGTATGGTGGGTGTGCAGGGTGAAGGGAGGTGTAGGGGAGTGAAGAGGGGAATGGGACAAGTGTAATGGCATAATCAATTAAATAAATAAATAAATAAATAAATAAATAAATAAATAGAACAAGACAACTTCTGCACCGGGGGTCAGTGCAGGGGTCACTGTGTCCGTCAACTACAGGACATGGCCGACTATTGGCCTGACCCCTGGGGAGGAAGAGTCTTGAGTTGACTCTCCAGAATATTTTAATGCCAGAAATTAGGTTTGAAAAGCAAACATTTAATTTTAAAAATTGAAAAGCTCCAATGCATATAATGCAGGTCAGTTAGTTAACCGCTCTAGGGCATAGTTCCCTCATCCCTGGTGTGAAGAGAAGTGTGTACCTCACAAGGATTTTGTGAGAATAACACGAGACAGCGCACATATACCCAGCAGTGCTCTTACCCGACTGGGCAGTCACACACCTGAGACAGGAAACTGCCCCGGGAGCAGCAGCCTCACAGCAGGAGCAGATAAGGACAGCCAGACAGCACAAGGCCAGCTTCTCCAGGGACAGCCCATGGTGGCCTGGCAGAGAAACCGCAGCAGGCGACCACAGCCAGGACTGGGGATGTCTCCTCAAAGCCTCTCTTCCTCCTCCTGCCCCCACCCCTCGACTGGCCCATCTGGGCCACTTGGAGCTGTGGGGAAGCTTCAACAAAATATGGGCTCGTGTTAGAAGATGAATGATGTAACACGACTTGTATCCCAAGCCATGTTTACAATGAGTAAAATGCAATGGTTAAGAACACTGGGTTCAGATTGCTGGGGCTGGATTTCAGACCCTTGATGGCACATTCTGGCTCAGTAACAGGAGAGTTGAATAAAGAGATTTATTGAACAATAGTGTGGACTGGGTTTAGGAGAAACAACAAAGGAGGGAGTTTACCAGAGAGCTGTTACCACCACAGGGCCTGAACGGTCAAGGAGGGGCTGGCAAGGACAACCCCAAAGAGACAGCTCCCTAGAGAAGGGGAGGTCAGAGCAAGGTGGAGAGCAGAGGATGAGTGTGGATGGCAGGAAGACAGTATTGCCTGGGACCCTTCTGGGACAGGGTACAAACCAAGGCCCAAAGACCATGAGCCACGAACATACACTGTCCCTAAACTACTTGCAGATAAGGAAACTGAGGTCAGCAGGGCTAGGTGATGTGGATGATCGGGGCTGCAGATGGGACCCTAATCCAGACCCTAATCCAGCACTTCTGTGCCCCCACCTGGGGTTGTGGCCTAAATGTCTCCTTGAAACCATCACTAATACTTCCATCCACAGCATTTAGCATGGGTCAGGCACAGTTCTAAGTATATTGCATATATAATCACTCCTTTAAATCTTCACAGCTCCATTAGGCAGGTACTGTTATTATCTCCACTTAACAGATGGCGAAACTGAGCTACTTGCCTAAGGACATACTGTCTAGTAGGTGGCAGAATTAAAATTGGAACCCTGAGACTATCAACCCAAATCTGTGATCTGAACCTCTAACGAACAACTGTCAGAGGGGGTCCCTTGGAGAAAGTGAGGGGGGTTCCACTGTTACTGAGGTAGGAGAACTCAAGGTAAATTTATCCGTTTGCTGAAAGGTGGCATTCGCTTCCCACACATCCCCCAGTGCCTCCAGCCCACTCTCCCAGGCAGGCCCTTCAAGGGCCCCCCTTCTCCCCCCAGCAAGCTGTCTCCCAGAAAGTCCTGGTGAGGACCTGGCGCGCACACGAGGGCTCACAGAGGAAGCACACAGGCCACCAGCCAGCCTGCACCTTTTCTGGCCAGTCCAGCTGCCACATGGAGTGCCATCTGTATATGACCATTAAAGAGTCCACAGGTTCTTCACCAGTTCAATCAGTCAGACAAACACTCTAGACCCTTTGATTTTGCTCTGAGTGGGCTCACGGGACAGTGTGGTGAATTCGTGGACAGGAGGCAGCTTGAGCTCAGCAACTGTCAGAACTCGATGAGTCCATTGGTGTTTTGCCTGACTCGTAAGAGCTTATCCCTGGACACAGACCCCAAATTCTGTTTCTCACCCAGGCACCATTCAGGTGTCCTTTTCCACTGGGGGCCTTGCCTCCAGACGGATGCTCCAGTGCTGGCAATGTGCTAATCCTTCCTGCATCCCCACTCATGACCCAGCCCCGTCAAAGACCCTGTGTCACAGGTGCGGAACAGGATGCCGTAATAAGACAATGTATGGTGGGCAGAGTTCCTCCATAGGTGTCACCTTACTTCACACTCGTGACAACCTTGGAAGTCAGGCAATAATAGTGATAGAGAACCGTTATTAATCTCGTAGTGTGGGCCGGGTTCTGTTTAAAGTACTTTTTATGGGTTAACTGCACAGGGACTGTTGGTCCCTACTTTACGTTTGAGAACACTGAGGCTGAGAGAGGAGAGGCCAGGGGTGCCAGGGCTTTAACCCAGGGAGTATTGACCCTAAATCTGCATTCTCCCTCCTCAGTGAACAAAGAATTTGGTATGCTTGGATAAAGGGTTTGGAGTTCATTTGGAAAGTGATGAGAATTTTTTTTTATATTTCAAATAGAATACAGTGATGGTCATCTGTGCCTTTTAGAAAGAGTGCTCAGGGACTTGAAGTCCAAGAGGTCACTTTGGAGGCTGTCATGATGTTGTGGGGAAAAACGAAAGTCACCTGGATTTAAGCAGAGATGGGAGGTAATGAAGCAGAGACAGTTCTAAGAGATATTGGAGATAGAATGAGATGTTAGGTGGGAGAGGCGAGGAGGGAGGATGCTGGGTGAGAGGGAAAATTTAAGGACCCTCCCAGATGTCTGCCTTGAAAAACTTCATACAGATATGAGTCACCAACTGGAAAGAGATTACAAGAAGCAGACAAGTTTAAGAGCAGTTGGAAGTTGTATATGGGACTTGATAGGTTCAAGTTACCCCCTGGATATTCACATGAAAATGTCCCCTGTTGTGACCTGAATGTTTATATTCCCCCAAAACTCATATGATGAAGCCTTACCCCTCCCCCCATGTGGTGGTATTGGGAGGTGGGGCCTTGGGGAAGTGATTAAGATTAGGTGAAGTTATGAGGGATGAGCCCTCATTAGTGGAATTAGTGCCCTAAAAGAGACATAAGAGAGCTTGCTTCATCTGTCTCCTCTTTGCCGTGTGAGGGTACAAGTTGGCAGTCTGCAACCTGGAATAAGACCCTCACTTACCCTTTACTACGATGGCTCCCTGATCTTAGACCTCCAGCCCCTAGAACTGTGAGAAACAAATTTCTGTTGTTTATAAACCACCCAGTTTGTGGTACCTTTGTTGTAACAGCCTAAACTAAGCCGCCCAACTCCTCCCCAGGCAGGGTCTGAGCTGGAGATCACACATTTGCAAGTCACCAATCTTAAGGTCGGAAACTAAATACATTGAAGTGAATGAGCTCATCTAGGGAAACTATTAATAATAAATAATAATGCTAAAGCCAAGGATGTGGTCTTTAGAGCCAAGGCATAGGAGTAACTGCAGGAGAACCAGCCACGGAGACCGAGAAGGAATGCTCAGAGCATGGAGGAAAAGTGGGTAAGACCCCCAGGAACTAGCTGAAGGAGATGATTTCCAAAAAGGGAAAAGGTTTACTGCACCAAATGTCAAGGTCAAGCAGAGGAAAACCTTGAACTTGGCCATTTTGAGGATCTGTGCCAGATGTTTGCCAGAATAGCATCAGTGGAAGAACACAGGAGAAGGGTCCTCCTACAGGCAGCAGTTGGAGTCTAAAGCACCTCGGGCTCTGGGGCAATTCTATTACGCTTTCTCGGTAGAAGAGGAGGCGGCCACTGTTCGAACTCTCGATTACAACTCTCGATTCCCCCCACTCAGGACCGCATTTCATTGCTCAGCTGGTTTTTCAGTATTCATCCACATGTTGGAGCCTCCTGAAAATGTTCCTCTTCCTAAAATATTCTGTCTCCATGCCCAACCCATTGGGAAAATTTTTTTTAAAATCATGCACTTTACATGTAGGAAGAACCGAGTTCGAATCTGGCCTTTGCCCCTCCACACCTGTGCGTCTGGGGGTGGCAGCCTACACTGTGTGTGACACGGGTTGATAAGAGCTTCGCTGCAGAGCTGATCGAGGAAGCAATGAGATGGCCCAGGGAAACTGCCTCATCCCCACTAGGCTCAAAATCAGTGTTCTCCTCTAGCTCAAGTGTCTTTGGGCCTTGAGAGCAACGACAGCCGGGAAACAGCCGACCTACTCTTTTGTTAGAGGAGATATTACAAGGGTGAAGGAGGAGAGGACGTCGGGTTGATGGGTGCTTACAGAGTTAGGAAGAAGTCACTGAAAGAAGTATTTCCACCAGCTTTGCCTCAGCCTGCCTCCTCCTTGCAGCTGTCTGCAGTCAGCCAGCGCCACTGAGTGGCAGCGGTTCCACTCACTCCTTTGCCTCTGGAAGAAGGTGCTGCAGACACTTCAGGGCCCACCTGTGGCTGAGCCTCAGTGCTCACCAGCCGGACTCACCACGGCCAGAACCCGCACCTGACCCAGGGTTCCCTGGGGTTCCTGGGGTTCCAAACCACAGCATTTTGCCCCCACCAAGGTATATTTGACACTGTCCGGAGACATTTTTTACTGTCCCGCCTGGTGAGGTAGGGGACTGCTCCTGCCCTGTAGTGGGTGGAGGCCAGGGAGGCTGATAAATCTCCTATGACTCCCGGGACAGCCCCCACAAAAAGGAATTTTTGGCTCAAACTGTCAGCAATGCTGAGGCTGAGAACACTTCACACGGTGGCCACTAGCTTGATGATGCTCCTTTGGTGGCCTCCTTCCTGTGCCTCCCTTCTTTTCTCCACTGCTCTCCAGGGACCTCCTGGGATCCTTCATCTGTACTCAAATACTGTCTCAGCGTTTGCTCCTGCTCCCCCCTCCCCCCGCCAGACCCGCCTTGAGCCGTTCCTGGTCTGGTTTAGCAGGTGGAATCTATCCCCTACCCCCCAGTAGAAAAAAACGCTCTCTACCATGAGGGAAAATATGTTTTGTATATATTTACAGAGAAAAGGCAAAAGTCCAAGTGAGTATCATATAAACAGTAACCTCTTAGAAGAGACGATGGAGAGTGCTAGAAAAGAGCAGAGACTGAATTTGGGCAGAGTCTGCCCAGGATTCGTCCTAGAGGATCCAAGTTTGAAGGAGGCTCAAAGCAATGAATGGGGCGGGATGGGCAGCAAGAAGGAGGATGGGCTTTCTGGGAAGAGAAAGCGCCCCTTGGGTGCTCCCCAGACTCCAACCCCAGGTCCCGACTCCCCGGGTGTCCTCCCCTTCCAAGGCCTGGCTTGCAGGGCACCCTGGGAATTGCAAACACAATGTGCAACACCACAGGCTGTGCACAGGGTCCATAACGCCCTCCTCTTCCCTCCTTGTGGCTGCAAATGTCTCCAGTGTGTGGGGAAGTCTTCACTGGTGTCACGGCCAGGGGATTACATCTGCCTCCAGTTACAGGATGTATCACTTGCAAAGAATTCTTTCCACAATATACTCAAAGAACCAGGGAAAAAAAGTATTAAATAGCTGGTTAAATTTGATCTATATTTTTCATTCTGTTTTTTTTCCCTGTGGTTTTTCACAAAAGTCCGGTTTGACATGCCATTAAAAGAAAGACCAATGCATATGAGCAATAGATTTAAAAAGAAAAAAAAACACTAATATATTGAACAACCCCACATATACAATTTGGAAGAGGTAACTGGATCCCCCGCTCCGGCAGGCTGTAAACTGGGCTAGGGAGGGACATTGTTTTTCTTTTGGTCATTCTGCCAAGTTAAAAAGGAAGTTGGAGATTAGAACAAAATATTTAAATCAAAAATGAATCCTTCAATGAAAGTTGCTTGATCCCCTTTGCTACCATCCCTTGCCTCCCTTCCCCCTTATTGGAAGCATATTTCTCTTTGAAAAGAAGTAGTGCATTGTTGCTGAATAGCAGGGGACAGCCCACTGGGGAGACACAGCGCCCTCATCATTTTTAAAGTGGGAGATAAATGACCTAAGGCCCCTTCCCAATCAAATGCTGTTTCTGCACATTCTCAGGATAAATGGCACGGTTTTCCCCGGGGAGCAGCGAGGGCTCTCCCTCTAGCTGGGTTTACCTCAGCTAGCCAGGCGTTCCAGCTCCGCAAACAAGGGTCAGCGCAACTAAAATGGACACCTGAGCGATGCCAGGTCCCCTCGTCGTTCTTTGAAACTCGGGCAAGACCTTGACTCTGCTTAATGACAAACTTGTAGAATGGCCCCCATATTAAGATGCAGTGTTTTGATTTCTTGACATCTCCCTCAAATTCAGTACAAGGGATGGATAGATAGCTTTGGTCCTGCAAGTACGATTGCAGAGAAAGATCTGAGAAAGGAGACGTAAGCATCAGAGCCACATCTGATATCCAAAGCCGCCTCTCTCCCTGCACCCTGCCAGTTTCTCCTCAAAGGGATTCCCTTTTAGAAGAGGCCCAAGTAAATGTGATCATCTTGGAGCCAAGACTACGTAATACCTGCTGAAAATAACAATGCAAAACATATAATGTGGCGGTACTTTCTGACACGAGGTTCTGCTTATTAGAAACATGGTTCAAAAGAGGAAAAAAAAGAAACATGATGTAAGAACTTAAGCAGGAAAAATTAGTAAGAACGTGATTCTGGAAGAGCTCAAACAAACAGGAGCTCAAATGCAGAACTGTATTATTAAATTGACTGCCATCTTCATAACTGGCTGGCTTCTTCACCAATACCTATGCAAGTAAGCTGGAAGCCCAGCATTCCCCCTTGCAAGCACCAACTATTTTAGACGGAGGTTTAAAAACTGGAATAAAGCATCATTGTCAAATGATCCTTGATAGGCCCACCAATGGGGATCACTAATCAGCATCTTTGCCTGGGCTACCCTTGCCTGGGAGCCCTTCCATGTCTGTGCCACAACACCTGGCCTGGGCGGGGGCGGGGGGGGCTGTCATTTGGGTCGTTGGTACCACAATTCCTTCAGGCCCAAATCCTATGACCCTCTTCACAAGGGCCGTCTCCTTCTTGCCTCATCCCAGTCACCCTGGCATCGTCTCCCACCTGCCTGGCCGGGGCAGCCCCTCTGGCTAGGCTGGTTGCTTCCTCCACTCTGCATCCACACTCAGGTCCACTGGAGTGCGTGCACTATTGCGAGGGCACTGCTTGACCCTCTCGAGTCTCCTGAGAGTCTTGCTCCACCATGAACCAGCTGTGAGAGTCTGGGAAGATCATTAAAACTCCTTGACAGTTCCCTCACATTTATAATAGACATCGTAATTCCAGTTCTATCTCTGGAAGAAACTGAAGTGAAGATCGAATGAGATGAGTGTGGGCTTCGGGGGACATAATTTCTGTGCCAGATTTTATCTCCAAAATAGCCCTGACATGCAATTTTTCATCCAAATTTGCTCAAAATATGATGTTTCTCGGTCTGAATCCAAAGCTGAATTTTTCCTCCAAAATTTCCCCCTGTCCACAAGCAATGAAAGTTGGTCAATCGACTTTTCCCTGCAAAACCTAAGTTCAGAGTTTGTGTTCCAGAAGGTGTGGCCAAGAATTATACTCAGTAAGAAACTCTGCCTTTCTCATTTGTGAAATCACCAATAAGGAAGTCTTGATACAGAGTCTTATTTTTAATACCTATACATCACATTTAATTAATCCAATCCTAATTTTCTAAGTTAAGTCATAGTCCCTGAGGTAGCCAAAAGGAAAAAACAAGACAAAAAAAAGAAAAAAACAAGTTTGGGAAGCATAAATTATCGAGAAGACTGGTGCCCAGACTGTCCCAGATCCGAATCAGTTCCCAAAGCCTTCACTGCAACTGAAGTTCTGAATTCCCTTCCACTCCCAGCCTTAGTCTGCCTCTCCCGCCTGAAGTTCCTTTTCTCTTACAGGAACTGTGTGCTCTAGCCCCCTGCATTATTTGCTCTCTTCTTTTAAAGGCCTCTTGATTTCCTTCCCTGTGCATTTTCCCTGAGGGCTGTCCCACCCAGAATGCCTCTCACTCCCCTTGACCTAGCCAGATCCATCTCGTTCCAGCCCTCACTTCTTCCATGAAATCTGCCCTAACCATACCAGTCTGAAAGGGTCGCTCCCTCCCCAGAGCGCCTGGGGCAAGCTCAGGCTCTTACCACGCGCTGCCTTCTGATGCTTCTGCTGTATCATCTGGAACTATCATTAAACATCTCTCCTTTTCACATTTTCACATTCGGTGCCCCGTTCTGCCTTGTACCCCAGAACTAGCTAATGTAGCACTTTCACAGACAGTAGCCACGCACTGAAAACTTGTTACGTAAATTTGACCCACAGGCTTGCAAACTACTCTGATCAAAAGAAATATTTCTCATGCATAAAGCAAGGAAATTGTAGAAACCCACCCCATCAAATATTTTTGGCTAAAAAGGAAAGAGTATCTTTCCACAGTCTCAACGGAAACCGTGCATGTGAATGTGTGTTTGGGGTACAGAAGTAGAGAGAGGCTTGTTAATTTTAAAGCCACATAGCATGTTTGGCCGACTATGACTCCATTTGTGTATTTCAACCACGTAAAATACACCCTGGGATTCTGGACTGAGAAAAATAGCCATATAAGGAGAAAACGAGACATTCCCTATAGCTGCCCTTGTAAAACACTCTATGATTTAACCCTCTGCTCAGACAGATCCAAGCTCCTGTACTTTACAGCTGTAAACAATCAGATTCCTGGGAGGAGCTCAGCGGGTGACCTGCACCATTGGGCACACACGAATCACAAACAAAACCTGACAGGTCACGCACAGGGCAGCGTGACCAAAGCTTTGTAGCCGCCTGCCGGTCTCTGGCCATGGGCCGTCCCCAGCCTGAACAGGCAACTGAGATGAGCTCCAACCCTGACACAACTCCTAGCAGCCCATTGATCCTTCTTTCCTTTACGAACACAGTGATCCGGGATCTGCCTCCACCTTCCAGGTGACAGTCCGTCAATCTGCAGAATCCTGCTACTGGGGAGGTGGTGGGTGCAATTCCCAGTCAGGGCACATGCCTGGGTTGCAGGCCAGTTCCCTGCAGGCCAACTCCCAGCAGGGGACGCACGAAAGGCAACCATACATTGATGTTTCTCTCCCTCTCTCCTTCCCTTCCCCTCTAAAGATAAATAAATAAAATCTTTAGAAAAAAAAGAAAAGGGGCTTCAGTCATGGCAACCAGAGGCAGGAGCAGGTCAACTGCCCCCCCCCCCCCCATCATGCCCACCGAAGGTTCCCACGGACCTGCAGTTCAGGGCATGCCTGGCTGGGACCTCTGCCCTGTGCAGAGGCGTGGCTACAGAGCCAGGGGCCCACAGAGTCCCTAGGTGCTTGCTTTCACTCTCTTCTTCTAATGCCACGTTTGTGAGGGAAGATTTTTCTAGATGGTAAAACTGATGCCACTCTGAAAGCTTTCAATGTCTTTCCCATGTAATGAGTGGGGCTATGGTTAGAAATCAAGTTTTATGCTGTGGCTGACACAGCTTATTTTCTTCTGTGGTCCAGTGTAATCTCTTTCCTTATAGAGGTAGAATGACCCCCATATACCCACATACGCATACGCACACACACCCACATATGCATACGCACACACAGAGGAGCAAGGAACATGGCTGCCCAGCTGGAAATGACCTATCCCAGGTGCCCAGGCAGCTCAGAGTGGCCATGTGACTAAGTTCCAGAGTCAGGGACACGAGTGGAAGTGCTGTGTGCAAATTCTGAGTCGCAGCTCTGAAAAGGAGCTGCTTGCCCTTATCGTGGCTGAAATGAAGGTGAGGGCAACAAAACAGAATGAAGCTGTGTGACTTCATGAAGCAGCGCACCTACCTGCCTGGTACGGCCACCTACGTCTGGACTGTTTACCTGCAGGAGAAATCTGAGCCTGTCTGTGTTTCAGTGTCTTCAGTATCTTTGTGACAGCAGTTTAGCCTACAATTTAACTGATACATGTGACTTTCTGCTGCCTCAGCTGTGTGCAGAGAATCCTGAAGCCATATGAGCTTGCACTGATTTAAAAAGCAGAAGGGAAAAAAAAATCATAGCCAAGTTACATAACAGTCCGCACTATTTAAGTGCCAAAAACCCCTCCTCCCCGAGGCGAGGCTGGAACAAGCCTCAACCACACGAGGGAGTCCTGCACAGGTTAGAGAGAAGGCCACAGAGTCTGGCTCCTTCCTTGCCGTAGGAGAGCGTCCTGCAGAAAGTTGGCCTTCCCCAATACATGGCGGAGAGAACGACCCTGCGACTCTTTGGACTGGACCAGAAGCATTATCTGCACAATTGCCATTATCATCCCAAGAATGGCCTCTCAAACCTTTTTCCTCCCTGGTTTTAAAGTCTGCCGCACCTCTCTGAAGACAGGTGGTAGGTAAGGCATCGCCTTTGATTTTACATTTGACAGTTTCTCCTGCGAATTCCATTTTTGCTTTTTATTGGAAGCTACATTATTAGACACATATTACACATTAAAATTGTTATGTTTTTATAACAATCTTTATCCCTAATCATAAATTTTGACCTAAAGTAGGGTATAAATGTAGCTCTATTAAATCTGCCCCCCCCTTTTTTGGCCTGATAGGCCTTTTCCCATTTTTATGCCTTTGTTCTTTTCTCTGCCTTTATGTTTTAGACGATTCTCATAAACCACACAGATTTTTTTTCATCTAAGTTAACAATCTCTGTGTTTTAAGTGACTCATTTGGTCCATTTATATTTATTTAGGATTTGTTTCTGCCATCCAATTTTGGGCTTTGTATTTACTTTGTTATATATGAGCTTAACTTTCTTTTTTACTGCCTTTTAATGGACTGTTCAAGTTTCAAGTTTTACTTATTCTCTTTTCCTATTCCACTGATTTAGTAGTTATACATCTCATTTGTATGTTTGTACACACACACAACCTTTTTAAATGTTACCCTTTCGTTTTTATAACATATATTTGACTTTAAAAAGTATGGTATCAAGTCAGCTTCTCCACCTGCCTATTGATCCTCAGAGCTCCAGTCCTTTTTCTCTTCTGCACATTATTTACTGTCCACTATTTCAGTTCCACGTTGTTTTATTTCCTCAAAATTGTCAACACTCTTATTTCTACAGACAATGCTTGCTTACATTTAATTTCCCTCCTTGGATCTCACTCCTTCCTTAGAGCTTTGGGTGCAGAATCTTTTTGACCTTTGGTTTGTGTGGCTGCTGTGGAGATGCTGCTGCCTGGCTAATCCCATTACCTTCGTAGGAAATGTGTATGAATGTTTTGGCTTTGTTGCTCAGCAATTTCATTGTCATGGACTTAAGATGTGGATATACACTTATTGTTTCAGCTCAGGCCTTGTTGGGCATCCTGAATCTTATTATTTTTATCTTTTGCCTATTGTACAAAAATCCTCAGCTGTTTTCTTTTTGAATAGTTCTCCTTCATTATGTATTCTCATTTTCTGAAACTCGTATTTTTTCTCATTCTGTCCTCCACATCCTTAATTACTCTCTTACGTGTCTATGTCTTTGTGATACATTCTGAACTGGCATCAAATCTCTCTTCCAGGACACTAATATTTTCTTTAGCAGTATCTAATTCATTAAAATGAATAACTATAGTTATTAATTCTCAAAGTTTACTTGCTCCTTTTTTAGCTCTGTATTTTCTTTTTTATGGACTTTGTACATTTACTATATTTTCAATTACTTGTTTCACATCTGTAAACATTTTAAACATACTTATGGTTCTTATACCATAGATCCATTATCTGAAGTTATTGATAATCTAATCCTGATGCATGCTCTGTCTGTTGATTCACTCTCATTGGGGGCTGCTTCCTAATAAATTTTGTAATTTTGGAGAGTAAATTCATCTTAGTATGCCTTTATTTATAGGAATTGTGTGTGGCCTGGGCTGAGGCTGTGACTCAGCAGAGAGTTTTATGTTTGGTTCTTGGTTGTATCACATCATGGCTTAAAAACACATTTTCACTTTAATATCTCAAATGTCCTTAGACCACATATATGAGGTCTGTCAGGATATTAGTATAACGAGAACAGTTTGCGTGACATCGATGTAAACTGGCAGCCAAGGACAGTGGGCTGGAATGTGCGTGTGTGGACAGGCCTCTCTGTACCAGACATTAAGTGAGCACGTGCACCGTGTAGCTGTCACACTCAAAATGGCTGAGCAAACAGCGTGAAGAATCTGCGTCAGATTTTGCATTAAGCTTGGACATTCCTCCACAGAAACCATTCAGGTGACTCAGAAGGCTTTTGGGGACGATGCAATGAGAGCCGTGTGAATAAAAGTGGGGCACAAACGCTTCAAAGATGGTTGAGAATCCGTTGAAAGTGATTCACATTCTGGAGGGTCTGCAACAAGCAGAGCACCTGAGAGTGTTGAACGTGTACAGGTTGTCCTGCAACTTCTGGCTTTTCTCCAGACTAAAATCACTTTTGAAAGGGAAGAGATTTGGACCATCAATGAGATTCAGGAAAACACAATGGGACAGCTGAAGGAGATTCCAACAAAAGATTTTGCAGAGTGTTTTGAACAGTGGAAGAGATGCTGGGAGAACCGTGTGAAGTCCCCAGGGGCCTACTTTGAAGGAGACTGAGGCGTCATTGTCCTGTGTACAGTGTTTCTTCTACTTTGTATCTTCTTCGACAAATGTTTATTTTTCACAGTATACGGCTGGATACTTTCTGGACAGACCTCGTTGTAGAACATAAAATCACACCACAAACACAAATACGGCATTAGGTTCTTGGCTCAAAATTCCTGATTTACTATTGAGAGGCATTGATTTGTATTCAGACTTCTGGTTAGGACAAATTTCTTCATTGTGCCAATGGATTTCTTGGCAATGCCTACATTTGACCCATTATAGAGGCCACAAAATATAGGTGTCTCGGCCTCCCTAGTTACCTCCTTTTCCAATTCAGGTTCTCAGGACAACTAATGTACTCTCTGTCTTTAGACTGAACGTGCTGGCTCATCTCGGGTCAGGAGTCCACATTCAGTTAAATCAGCCATAGGCATGGTCAGGGTCTCGTGGCACTCAAGGAACTCCCTTTTGGGATGCTTTTTGAGAAAGAACTCTAGCAAAAAGGCCTGGGAAAAAGGGAAGAAATGATCATTTTAAAAATAGCTCTTCTCCAACACTTCCCTTGTAGAAGCCCTGCCCTTCCTGACCATGTAGCCTCTGCAAGGGCATAAAGTTGCTTAGGGTAAGAGTCTGAGCTGCTGTAACTAGGGAGGGCATCAATAGTGTCTCCCAGGAAAGATCAAGGTAAGCATGTTTCTGCATAGCAGTGGAATTTGTTTGCAAGTTAGATTAACTGTGGAAGTTACTTTTCCATACAGCACCAGCCCAGAGCCTGACGTAGTAGATATTCAATAAATATTTGTTGTAACAAAATATCAATCACTTCCTCCATGCTACAGTGAGGAAATAATACTCCAACAGAAGCAGCATGCAGAAGTATTCAAAGAGACAGAAAGCTGCAAGGCTATGCCAAGAGAAAGATAAATCTTTCCCAGAGAAACAAGTTTACTTGAAGCAGGCAGTTAGCAAAGGGCGCTGGAGGAAAGTAACCTCTTTAAAGGCTCAGAACCTGGAATGGACTTTGAATTAGCACATGTACAAGATGGAGGATGTTCTTCAGTTCATAAATAAGAGTCCTGTCACAGATGGTGACATCTCACACAGACCCTCACAGCAGGGCTCACCTGTGGACTTGGGATTTCAGTGAGATAAAACACACCCACGAAAATGAAGATGGTTCTGTTAGACATACTTGCATAAGCGATTTAAAGGGAAGGGAAATGAAAAAATTTCAAACTGACTCACTTTGTTAGTTTTTTTGTATATAATAATACCCATGTTAACTGTACATTGAAAATAAATAGTTCAAATATTCCTGTGGAGTTCTTCTTCCTATGTTCTTTTTGGTTTTTGTTTTAACACCAAAGTTACTGGATTTCTCCAAATGCCATTATAAACAGATATTTGGATGAGTTGAACACTGTAAAGTTGGGAGCTAAAAAGCAGTTCCCCTTACAGAATGCTGTCTTACCCAGGATTTCTTTTTAATAAGTGTACCACACATTAGATTCAATCTACTAATGGAGTCTCCAAAATTCCTTTAGTAAAAGTTCTTAGGAGTAGTCATCTGGTTGAAAGATGGAAGCTACCAGACTGGATCTGAATATCAAAGTGCGTGTCAAGTATACTATGTTTCCACTCAAGTTATATGTTTATTAAGGTTGGTTTAGGGAGGAGGGAGGTTAGACTCCGTTCCCCAAGCTCACCTTTGTTCCCAGAACCTTAAAACTGAGTAAATAAAGGGTTCCCCATAGAAAAACTCTGGAGAATAAAACCCATGGCATGAGGCTGCCGGTCAGGATGGAGACATAGGTAGACACACTTCGCCTCCTCACACAACCACAGAGATAATCACAACTATATCTCAAAACAAATAACAACCAAAACCGTCAGAAAATTGAGCTGTACGGAAGTCCAACTACCTAGGATTTAAAGAAGCCACATTCATCCAGACGGGCGGGAGGTGGGGAGGCACGGAGCTGGGTGGAGAGGAGTGGAACAGGGTGTGGTACAGGGAGGAGGCAGCAGTGGTGGCAGAAAAGGCAGCCCCACACTCGCAGGTGGTGGGTAAAAATCGGGAAGGGTACCTCGGGAGTGAGCGACCCCAGCCCCAGGCCAGACCACCAGCCCGGGGTTCCAGTGCCAGGACTATAAATCCTCATAACTTCTGGCTATAAAAACCAGTGGGAGTTGGGACAGAGAAAAAACTACCAGATTTTCAGGAATTCATTTAAAGGGCCCGCACTGACTTAGAATGTACACAAACATACCCACTCTGGGAGTTACCACCAGGGCAGCAGCTGGAAGGGCGCCAGTCACGTACAGGAAGTAGATGAAGTGACTGGAAACAGGTGAGTGCCAGGCAAACCTCCAGAAGCCAGGCAGTGGCATTGTGCCCTCTCTGAGCCCTCCCACCATCCAGAGCCACAAAGCAGTGAAGCAGTCTGCCCCACCCTGGTAGTTAGCTAAGACTCTGCCCCATACCATTTACAGATGCCTTTTCTAAGACAGGGAGTCAAAGCAGCTCTACCTAATACACAGAAACAAACACAGGGAGGCTGCCAAATTGAGGAGACAAAGAAATATGGCCCAAATGAAAGAACAGAACCAAACCCCACAAAATGAACTAAACAAAATGGAGGTAACCAGCCTATCAGTTGCAGAGTTGAAAACACTGATAATCAGGGTGCTCAAAGAACTCACTGAGTGTGGCAAAAACATAAGGAAAGAAATGAAGGTTAACAAAGTGAAATTTTAAAAAAATCTACAGGGCACCCTGGCTGGTGTAGCTCACTGGATTGAGCGCGGGCCTGCGAACCAGATGATCAGGGTTCGATTCCCAGTCAGGGCACATGCCTGGGTTGCAAGCCAGTTCCCGGCAGGGGACACACCAGAGGCAACCATACATGGATATTTCTCTCTCTCTCTCTCCTTCCTTTCCCCTCTAAAGATAAATAAATAAAATCTAGAAAAAAATCTACAGGGAACCAATAGTGGACAGGATGAAGCCGAAGATCAAATCAACAAGTGGGAATACAGGAAGGGAAAAGCATCCAATCAGAACAGCAGGGAGAAAGAAGAATTTAAAACAATGAGAATAAGCTTAGGAAGTTCTAGGACAACTTTAAACATATCAACACCCAAATCATTGGAGTGCCAGAAGGAAAAGAGGGAGAGCAAGAAATTAAAAACTTGTTTGAAAAATAATGACAGAAAACTTCCCTATATGGCAAAGGAAATAGATGTACAAGTCCAGGAACCACAGAGACCCCCAACAAGTTGGACCAAAAGAGGACCACACCAATACACATCATAATTGAAATGCTAAAGGTTAAATATAAAGAGAGAATCTTAATAACACCAAGAGAAAAAGAGACAGTTACCTACAAAGAAGTTCCCATGAGACTATCAGCTGATTTCTCAAAAGAAACTTTGTGGGCTAGCAGGGGCTAGAACCTTCTCAGTGATGAAAAGCAAGGACCTACAACCTAGATTACTCTATTCAGCAAAGCTGCCATTCAGAATGGAAGAGCAGATGAAGTGCTTTCCAGACAAGGTGTTCATCATCGCCAAGCCCTTATTATATGAAATGTTAAAGGGAATTACTTAAGAAAAAGCTCAAAACCATGAATATTAAAATGGCAACAAATTCACAACTATCAACAACTGAATCTAAAAAAAAAACAAACTAAGCAAACAACCAGAACAGGAACAGAATCATAGATATAGACATCATTTGGAGGGTTATCAGCTGGGAGAATGAAGGGAGAGAATGAGAAAAGGTGCAGGGATTAAGAAGCGTAATTGGTAGGTACAAAATAGATAAGGGACATCAAGAATACTATAGGAAATGTAGAAGCCGAAGAACTTATATGCACGACCCATGGACATGAACTAAGCAGGCAGGGGCAGGGGGATTCATAATCGCTGGAGGGAAAGGGGGTAGCTGGCAGAGGGTGGCAAAGGGGGGAAAACTGGGACAACTGTAATAGCATAGTCAATAAAATACATTTTAAAAATAAAAAATAAGACCCATTACCTGAAAAGGATAATTGCAGCGACCACCCAGAGGCCAGAGAAGCTTTGTGAGGCACGCTGGGCTTTTTCGAAACACTCAGACCACCTGTCTCCCAGGGTCTGGGTCATCGCCATCAGAGCCCTCCACGGAAGCTTCCTCGGGGACTTCAACAGAACCCAACTGTGTCCAGACCTGGATGGACATCTAATGTCAATGATGACCTCAACATCGAACGCTCAGTTGCATTCCCACCAGTAACTCTTGCAGTTGTTCTCCGATGAAATCAAATTACTGTGGAAAGAAATGTGTGAGCCTGCCCTCCCCGCCATGGGGTGAAAAGGGCAGGTTCCTGGCTTACCACCCATTGAAAACACCATCTCACCAGCATGCAGGTGGTGGTATCCAAACACAAGCATGTGTGGAATGTGTCAAATCGGTGTGTCAAATGTGTGTCAAATTAGGTAGCCTCCCTCTTGAAACCGTTCAATCTTTGCCTCTCACCGAAGTGGGAGTGGGAGCTCCTAGACAGGCTGTCAGTGGGAACTCAGCCACGTAACAACTGCAACCGAGCCGCTCACCGCAGAAATGAGGAGGTGCTCAGCAGTGGCCGAAGCGGGTGACTGAGCCTTGCGTGTTTTACCTTCCTTTCCCAGGTCATTCTTCCCAGAAATGCACTGGGTGGCAGTTCCCCCTCTCCCGGCATTCCTGAAAATATTTACGATATGGGATAAGCATTTGGACTTCAACTTTATATTAAGAAGCATAAAGGAAAAGACTATTGCGCACAGATCGAGCGAAGCAGTCTCAGGCTGGGATATGCCATTCCACCGCCCCCTGCCGGAGCTCCCTGGGGGAGCACCGCGGAGACGGGACAACTCTTGCCCTGCGGCCCCACAGCCGGAGGTCAGCCCCCAGGGGAATGTGAGTCTGGGACACTTTCTGAGTCCTCACTTGGTTTCCTCTCTCAGGCCCTTGGAAGAAATAAAGGAGGCGACAATGTCACACCAATATTAACCCCTTCCATTCCATGATTCCACAGTACACAAGAGATCTTGTGGCGTCTTTGTTCCACTCCTGTGCAGTGGGCACTTGTGCGCTTGCTTGCCCAGCTCCAACTTCCTCTTCCCTGATAAAAAGCCCCTCAGTTTTCTCCCGAAGTACCTCTCTACTGTTGTTCATGGTTTGGGTGCCCTCCTCTGGCCAAGAGCTAAGAGCGTGACCCAGGAGAGAACAACTGGAATTGCCCTTGTAGGAACGTGGAACGGAGGCCGGATCAGCACCTGGAAAGAACACTGCCAGAGCTCATCAAAGCTGGGATCCAGGCCCTAAAGAGACTGTCCATCAGTCCGTTTTGCCTCACCCCTGCAGCTGCCCTCAGCTGCACCCCTTCCTTGGGTCCTAGGAACTCCTCCCTGTCAACTCCCTGTCTGTTTCTTGGAGCTAGCATGGACGTCCATGCCTTGCCACAGTGGGTCTCCGTACCCTTTTCCTGCACAGAAGAAGAACTCAATTCCCAGGTCACGGGAACCACGTGGAAGTGGGGCGAGGAGCCAGCCTCCGGTCTGCAGCCCTGCCCTCCCACGGCACCCTCCCAGGGGCTCTCTCCCGGGCTGCTCGCCTTTTCCTCTCAAAGGTCCACATCATCCCAGCTCCAAAACCATCATCTTTTTCAACTCAAGTATTTTTTTATTCTGATACCAGGTTATTTTCATAAATCTTTCATTTTAAAATAAATCTCAGTGTTTCGTTCACCGCAACATTTCTTAAATTCATTCCTCTGCCTTATTCCTCTGCCAACGTGCTCATTCCAGAGGGGGGCCCTTCCCACTTGGATGTTGGCAACGTCTTGGCCTCCTGGCTTCCTCTCCTGCCACCTTCCTCTCTCCCAGAGAGAAAATGAGGTTTGAACTTGGGTGGGTTGAAAGCCCATCCATGCATGTGCCATGCATAACATTCCCGTCCTCGGCACTGATGCATTCTGAGACAAAAAGGCTTTTGATAATGTTTCTCTGGGGGGGCCATTTGACACCATTTTGGCCAAGTTTTCCTGCGGGAGAGGAGGCAGCAGTAACTGACAAAGGGCAAGGCCAGTCCCTGCCCAGCTCTATGGGCTGCTGCCTATACAGCCGAGGCCTGTGAGTTGCCACATCCTCACCTAACCCAGGGGGTGAGGGCATGAGCCTGGCACGCGGTGTCTCTTCCACCTCAACATGTTTTACCTGATTGAGCCTCTACAAAAATGGCCCTGTTCGGCAGCCAGGGATCATACCCGCCCCTCAGGAAGTGGTTACATATTAGAATTCAGGGTACCTCTTGCAGCTGGGAAACATTCTATGGTTGTCCTCTGGGGGCCTGTAAGAAACTCACACCTGTGATTTCCCTAAATCCCTCTATAGACCCAGTTGAGAAAGCAGTTCTCTAGTAATGAACAACTTGAGTTGTTCAGAAAGAAATCAAGGTACAACAGATTCAGGTAATTTAGCATATCACAATAAACACCGTGACTGAGGTGGGTTATATTGGAGCCGGCATGTACAGTGAAGTGTGGGCCCCCTGGTCCAGATATGCACGACCTAACACCTATTATTAGATCTGCACTGAACATTTTAAATGTTTTCCTAGTATGGAATATTGAATTTTCTATTCACTAGCAATTTCCCATGCTACTTAAAATTAGATTAGCGATTGACTTTTGTGTGGTATTCAGAAGTGGCATGCTGTACAATGGAATGACCACATGTGTGGAACACGTGTTTGTGTTCCAGTTGGGAGAAGTTATTTTTATAAATGCAAGCTGAAGGACTTATTTTTAAATGAATTCTCTTAAAACTTAACATTCATTTTAAAGCTAAGCCCCCACCCCCATAAAGAGAGAGAGCAAGAGAGAAAAAGAGAGAATGTGGGCATAATTCAACGATGATTGCTTTCACGGCTACGTTGAATTTTGTTCTCTAAATGATCTCTTAAACTCAAGGCCTGGCCTCAGAACTGGATTTGGTTCTCCTGTCTCCAGTATACGCATATGCCCCTGAAAATTGAATCATGGGCAGAAGTTTCCAGTATTTTCGTTCCCTCTCTGCTTTGAGTCCATTAATCTTCATGTTGATTTTCCCTCCACCCTCCTGAAAAAAAAAATGTACGCGTTCCTAAGATGGAAAGCCAGGAGCTGGCACCTTGGGACAAGATCACATGAAACAGGAATGGCAAGAGCCTTGCCAGTGTGGTGAGCCACCTCCTCAAACCATGGTCGGCATCTCGGGAAGGGAAGTGAGTCAGTCCTCCAAGCTCTGTGGCGACGAGCCCCACAGGCTCCGTCACCCTCTCCCCTCCCTGTGGGCGCACGCCTAACCAAGCGTGGGCCTCCTGGTGCGAGGCACGGCAGACAGATGCTCCTTTGTCCTCACTACAACTGTGCAAACCGCTGCCTTGAATATCAAGGGTTGTTCGTATTCTTAATCTAAACCCACTTAAATCAATACGTTCCATTTTCAGTAAAGAAAAATTGAATAATACATGTCTATGGTGGACTATATCCTCAGGGTTTTCTTTTGAAGTGACTTCAGAACAGATGAAATTACCATTTACATATGTACATATAAAGAACAAACCTGTATATAACTCAATATGAATATGTGCATTTAAACGATTGCAATGGAATGATCACAGGTGAATGGATCTATTCATCCAAACTTTCCACACACACACACACACACACACACATACAACAATTATAGGAAGTCATTGATGATAATACTGCTACTGTTGCCGCTACCACTACTAGGTATCTGAAGAGTAACTAAAATTACCAGCCCCAGTTGGCAAGAAGCTTACAGCCTGATTAAATAAATGCACAGCATGCACAGTGCACACCAGTCCTGACAACCTCAAAATCTCACCTGAATCTTCCCTCTTCTTTTTTTTCCAGTTTTATTTATTTTTTTAAATATATTTTGTTGATTATACCATTACAGTTGTTCTATTCCTCCCCTCATTCCCCTCCACCCTACACACCCCCTCCCCCACCCTTCCTCCCTTTAGTTTATGCCCACGTGTCTCAAGTTCTTTAGATTCTATATTTCCCCTACTATTCTTGCCCTCCCCCCTATTTTCTACCTACCATCTATGCTACTTATTTTCTGTATCTTCTCCCCCCTTCTCCTCCTCCCACTCTCCTGTTGCTAACCCTCCATGTGTTCTTCATTTCTATGGTTCCACTTCTGATCTAGCTGTCCTCTTGGTTTGCTTTTGTTTTAGGTGTGGTTGTTAATAACTGTGAGTTTGCTGTCCTTTCACTGTTCATATTTTTATCTTCTTTTTCTTAGATAAGTCCCTTTAACATTTCATATAATAAGGGCTTGGTGATGATGAACTCCTTGAACTTGACCTTATCTGAGAAGCACTTTATCTGCCCTTCCATTCTAAATGAAAGCTTTGCTGGATAGAGCAATCTTGGATGTAGGTCTTTGGATTTCATGACTTGGAATACTTCTTTCCAGCCCCTTCTTGCCTGTAAGGTCTCTTTTGAGAAATCCGCTGACAGTCTGATGGGTACTCCTTTGTAGGTGACTGTCCCCTTATCTCTTGCTGCTTCTAGGATTCTCTCCTTCATTTTAGTCTTGGCTAATGTAATTATGATGTGCCTTGGTGTGTTCCTTCTTGGGTCCAACTTCTTTGGGACTCTCTGAGCTTCCTGGATTTCCTGGAAGTCTATTTCCTTTGCCAGACTGGGGAAGTTCTCCTTTATTATTTGTTCAAATAAGTTTTCCACTCGTGGCTGTTTCTTTTCCCCTTCTGGTACCCCTATAATTTGGATGTTGGAACATTTAAACATGTCCTAGAGGTTCCTAATCCTCTCCTCATTTTTTTGAATTCTTATAACTTTACTTTTTCCTGTTTTGTCATTTCTTCCTTCTGGTCCACCCCCTTGATTTGAGTCCCAGTTTCCTTTCCATCACTATTGGTTTCCTGTGCATTTCCCTTCATTTCAATTAGTATAGCCTTCATATGTTCCTCTAATTTGTGACTATAATCAACCAGTTCTGTGATCATCCTGATCACCAGTGTCTTGAATTGTGCATCTGAGAGTTTCGCTATTTCCTGGTCACTTAGAGTTATCGGCTCTGGGGCTTTGAGTTCTTCTTGAGCCATATTTTGGATTGTTTGTGCCTGTTACGTATGAGGAGCAGAGCCCTGTGTGTTCACCAGGGCCGGCCGACCCAGGTGCTGGGTTGTGACGCTGTATGTGGGGGCGAGGCCAAAGGAAAGCAATGGTGAGCACCCTTTGCTTCCTCCCACAGCCACCGAGGGCCATGCGATTTGTCCCACTGCTCGCGAATGTGCGACCGTGGTCAGCCGCTGCTGGGTTAGTTGCTGAAGGCTGCACTGTCCGTCTCACTTCTCACTTCTGCCATCCCAAGCCCTCACTGGGTCTGCTGGTGCTACCCCGGATGCCCGGGGGGCTGGGGTTGGGGGATTCTTCCTGTCCAACCCTGCTCTGCTGCTGGCTCCTCCCCTCTTACCCATCAGGTAGAACGGTTTGCTGTTGTCGGACTTCCGTATAGTTCAATTTTCTGTTCTTTGGCTGCGTCTTTGTTCTCCAAACCTTTGTTGTATTCAAACTTGGTTGTGGGAGAAGGCACAGTGTTTCCACCTACGCCTCCATCTTGGCGGAAGTCCCCCTCTCCTTTACTTTGTGCACCAACTTCGTTCCCAGGTCTCGCTCATTCTAGTTTCACAATTCTCACATTCACCTCCCCACCCTTCCTTCTCCCACCCTGGCTCTGTAAGGCCCTCCTGCTTCCTTCACAGACCACAGCCCCAGCTTCCTTTCAGGCTCAGAAGGTCGCCACCCCACGGGCAGGGCCACCACCCCTTCTCTCACCCATGACAGAGCACACTGGCCGATCTCAGTGCCCCCCCACACAGAGCCACACAGCCCTTCTCAGCACAGCCCTCCAAAGTCACTGCCTGTTTATCAGAGTCTTCTAGAAGCAGAATCTGTTTCCTGTCCCCATGACCTTGTAGAACATTCTTCCACCAGGACTGGGCAGCGGCATCACAGCTGCTTGAATGACACCTAACATCTAACTCAGGCACAAAACATGAGCACTGTCAATGTGCCAGGAGAGAGTTTTGATGTGAGCTCCTCGCTGAGGATTAAGTAAAACTAGTCTGAACCAGAAAATTTTGCCTCTTCCAAATCCTACCTCCCGCTCTCTTTTGCCACCTGCTGCCGAATACCCCTCACGGGTTCCTACTCCACACCTGGACATGGTGAACTGTCCCCAGCCAGCTCCTCACAACTTCCATTGGTATACCAGGTATGTTTGCCCAAGACTAATGCCAACACAGGGATATTCTCCAAGAAGCAGATGTTAAGGTGGGATTCGATATGCAAAGCTTTACCAGGGCAAAGGCCTAGGAGAGAAAATGTGGAAAGGGCCTGGACAGCAGTGCAGGTCTGACCCTGTGAAAAGGAGAAAGAGAAGGAAGCCTGGGTGCAAGCATCGTGGACAGCAGTGTCATGCTGAGGCAAATTCAGCAAGGCCTCTGGGCAGTCCTAGATCCAAGCCACCCATCAGAGGAGCCTGGCGTGTTAGCACCCCTGCGTGCCGAGTCGTGGCTGAGAGCAGGCCGTGGGGGCTCAGGCCCGGCTCCAATGCTGCAGCTTAGGCCAGTGAATGACTCCCTGCGGCTGGAGATCTGAGAGCTGCACTCTCAGAGCCGCCTCACCAGGTAACCGGCAGCAGCTAGAGCGCCGAATGTCACAAATAAAAATACAGAACGCCCAGTTAAGTCTGGATTTCAGATAAACAACAAATAATTTTTAGTCAAAGTATATCCCAAATATAGATGTCCTATATGTTATCTGGCGACCCTAAAGTAGCTCTTCTGGGTTAGCTTTTATCTGTGATGATCCGTTACCTCTTGAACTGGGCCTGTCATTCAGCACAACCCTAACAGTTCCCCCCACCTCATGGGTCTCTTTCCTACCCAGTCATCTATCACCCGCTAGTCTAGACGGTCTTCTGGAGAACTCTGCTCCGGTCTTGCCACCCACCTTCCCCGCCGAGAAACTTCCCATTGCTCCTGTGGCTTTCAGAATGAACCTCCCACTCCTCGGGTTGGCATTCAGCCTTGTTTGGCAACACCGATTCCTACTAACCTTGACAACCCCTGAACTACAGTCAGACCAGCCCCTGGTGTCATTAAGACCCTCCCTATGGTCGTAGACACCCCTGCCTTTGCTCGTGCTAGCCCCACCCCCAGGAGCCCCTCTCAGGAACAGCTTCCCCCAGATCTCCACGTCTCTGTTCGACCCGTGCTTCAAGTCCAGCCCAAATGCTGCTTTCTCCTCGAAGCTCTGCAATGCATACCATCGCCTGGCCCACAGTTCCTTCCAACTAGTGACACAGGGAAAAGCCAGAACAACACGGAAAGACATAACCTGGTACCCCCTGAATGCTGAGCTTACCATACAGAGGAGATTTTAGCAAACAGCCTTCCCCAATTCCACGTGTGGCATTAATATCAATAGCTCTTGTGCATCCAAGAGGCTAAGCCTCACTTTTAGCCCCGGCGAAGATGTTTAATTAATCAGGACCGCCGTCCTTGTTTGCCCTTGACTAGGTTTCCCTGATGATTACTCACTGGAAAATTCAGCCCTTTAATGCAAACAATGTCCTGATTAATGTTTTGTGCCGTGTGCCAGGTTAGAGGAGCAGGTCCTTCATTAGTAAGCCAGCCTGGACTGCAACGTTCAGTCCTGAAAACTCAAGCCTAATTTCATACACAACTGTCTTTCCATTTTCTTGTATGTCAAACCTTTCCTTAACTCCCTTTCCTTCCTCCCAACTTTGATTTAGGGGAAGTTTGTATCAAGTGAATATGAAATATTGACTTATTCTGACCTCAGCGTTGTTTTGAGATTGACTGGCTGGTGAAAATGCCTTCCATGCAGCCGCAGCGCTGCCTGTCCACAGACCCCAGCCTGGGTGTGCCTTCCTTTTGTGGGTGGCACAGGTATTCACTCATTCAGTCTCTCTCTCTCTCTCTCTCCCCCTCACTGGAAAAGGGGAAGAAGTCAGATGATGAAATGGAAGCCTTTAAATAAAATATCATTCACACAAAGGAAAAGAATTTTCCTCTGGGTCATTATCAGTGGAAACCCAGTGAAAAGATAATAAGCACAAGATTCCTGATTAATTAAACATTTGTGCTCATTGTATGCAATTATTCTGGGGAAAATCAACTCCGGGACATCTGTTTACTCAACCTTGGGCTGAGAAACCACCGAGCTACCTCTGCCCGGCATCTCCAGGCACAATGTCAAGGCATAGAACTGATAACTCGTCAGCCCCAGGCATCTATGCCCATAATTTTCTAGGTTGGAGAGAGAGGACCACACTGCAAGAGCAATAAAATATGAAGGCTGAGCTAACTCATAGAGGGTTAACTGGGGAAATCCAAAGTGACAATATATTAATACTAACATAATACATAGATGCCAATATACATACTGGTTTTATGCTACAAAACAATTAGATATAGATGATAAACATTTTCATGAATGCTTTAGTTTTTTTTGTCCAGTGAGACCACATTTTTTCCTTCTCATTTTTTCCTTTTCACCTAGTGTTTTTAGACCGTTTGGATGCTGTAACAAAATACCACAGATTGGGTCATTTATCAACAACAGAACTTCATTTTTCACAGGTTTTGAAACTAGACACCTGGGATCAGGCCACTGGCATGGTGGGGTGAGAACCACCTTCTGGGTTGCAGACTGCCAACTCCCTGCTGTGTCCCCCCAGGGCAGGAGGAGAAAGGGCTCTCCCTGGGGCCTCTTCTATAAGGGCGCTAGCCCCAGTCACTAGAGCTCCCCCTGCAGGACCTAAGCACCTCCCAAAGGCTCCATCTTCCAGTATCACCCCCTTGGGCATTAGGATTTCAACATGCGAGTAGGAGGAGTGCCACAAACACTCATTTGGCCACACTGCCCAGTTACATCTCCCGTTTCCCTAGCTTTCATAACACCGATTATCCCTTGATTATCTCTCTGTCATATCTTCCTCTCTTAGCCATTGGTGTCAGGAATATCCCTGCTCAGTTTCACAGGAGCCCAGAAGAGGAGCCCAAGAATGGGATGAAGTGGATGTTTCTCCCCTTGTCAGCTGAAGAGCAGACATCATACTTTGTGAGTTGAGGAGGGTCAAGATTCAAGAGTAAGTTAAACAGAATGGGAAACTGAGGCCCAGTGGGTCAAATGGGAGAAGACCCAGGATAGGGAAGGAGCAAGGGCTGGAATCCAGACGCCGCAGCAATTTCCTGTGAACCTCCCATCACACCCAAGAACCCAGGAAGGGAGAGACGGCCTTCTCAGCCATAAAACCTCATCACACGGGATTAAATGAGCACAAAGGTTTACGGAATTGCTGATGATGAGTTGACTCCCCCTGTCCATTCAGAACCCCATGCGTCTGTTGGGACCCTGGCTTAGGTAGGCCAGGATTAAGGTGTCCTCTATCAAGCACAGAATCTAAAACCCTTAGGGTCCCACGGGGAGGGAGAGATGGGTTGCCACATGCATTCCTCTAACCTGGTCCTCTCTGGGAAATGGGTGAGTTCATCATACTCTCTTCAGAAGCACAGCAGCAAAGATGTGGCTCCGGGAGCTGACTGGTAATCTCCATCTGGCCACAGTCTGTGGGAAGAAGAGGGCAGCAAGCAGGCATCAGGGAAGGCTTTGAAACAATCTTCACAAACCGGGATGCACACCAAAGGGTAAAACAAAAAAAGGAAACAATGCCCTCCGCGCCTCCCACCCCAAACAAACAAACAAAAAGAAAGAAAACAACAAGTGACTTAGGAATCTGTGGAGAGAGAAGATCTTGTTACAACAGAGTACAGCTGACGCAGATGAGAGTACGTGTGCAGGGAGCAGACCTGATCCCTTTCATGACGTTGTCTACAGAGCGCCGGACGCTAAAGGGCAAGGCACACGGACCTCCTGGGCCTCCCCAGGCTGTCCCCGAGTGGCCCTGCATCTCGGGTGTCACGTGTGTAGATATCTACCTTTTCCACATACGCTCTTGTCATATTGTTTCTGCTCGTCGTGTCCAAAAGGCATGTCCACGACTCTCTGGTCACAGGACTTCCTGGGATGAGGCTACCTCTTCACACGCGCTCTCAGTTCCAGGTAGGGGACCTGCTCAGGGTGCTGGCTGCACAGTGTGCACAGAAGGTAAAATCAAACCTATCACAGAAAGTGGCCCTTAGTGCCTGTCCCAGACACTGCCCCTCTTCTGAACCTGTGCTTCTAAGTCTGTCTCAACTGCTCTTGCTTTTGGTGGTCTGAACATGCCCTTTGTAGCCGTCCCTCTACGCCTTGAGGCAGTCGTGGAATCAGCCAATAAGACTTACCCCCACATGGGACAGTGGTTCTCATGGGGAGCCCAGCTCCTCGGAGGTAGGCAGAAAGTATGAGGTGTTAGGAGCCGGCTCCTCCCGGTTCAGAATATCACCTTTTAGAGAGGGTGCTCTAGGTTTGAGCACGTGGGTCTGGGCCCAGTGGACAGAGGACAGGATGAAGGCATTGAATCACTTTCCTATTGTTGCTGTAACAAATCACTACAAATTTAGAAGCTCAAAATAGCACTAATTTATTACTTACCGCTCTGGAGGTCAAAAGTACAAACTACCTCCTACCAGACTAAAACCAAAGTGTAGACAGGGTTGCATTCTTTCTGCAGGCTCTAAGGGAGAGCGCATTTCCTTGCCTTTTCAAATTTCTAGAGGCGTCCTGCCTTCCTCCCCACATGGCCCTCCCTCCATCTTCCACATGTATCACTCCAACCTCTGCTTCCCCCATTGTATCTTCTTTTTTTTTTTTATCTCTGACCTTCTTTCCTCCCTCTTTTGAGGGCCCTTGTGATTACATTGCACCCACATAGAAAATACAAGCGATTTCCCCGTCTCAAGATCCTTAATGTAACCATGTTGGCCAAGTCCCTTAGCCGTGTAAGACAGCACAGTCACAGGCTCCGAGGTCAGAATGGGGACCCTGATGCAGGGATGCAGTGTTCCATCCCCCACAGACATATCTGAACATCAGGAGGCCTCCACCACGACGGACCGGCTAAATTCCTTGCTGATCTTGAGATGAATGGTTACTAGAATATGCATAGTAAAAAAAGAAAAATAGATGAATAATAGTTGGTAGTAACCACTGAATCCCAGAAATTCATGAATACCTTTGCTTATTTCGGAGGTATGCCTCTGGAGAAGGGCTGTTTCCTTGAGGGGCTTCAGGCAAATATCTTGGCTGGACTGAACATCGCCCATGAACTCCATTTCTAGTCTCAGAAATCTGTGCCCTTGGGCAAGGCCAGAGGTCATCCTGCCCTGAGTCATGAGAAATAAATTAGGGTAGCAACTCTTAAATCAGCATGTCAAGGTTCATTGTTTCTCAGGATGTTAAGCATGTTGCTGCACTAAAAATGGCTCATCGTCAAATTTAAACTAATTTGAGAAAAACATAGTTAAGGTCCCACCTAATTAAATTTATTTGAGTCAGAGATAGTTTTTTATTTGAGCACTTATCAGAGCCTCAAGCAGTTGGTCAGTGTTGTTAGTCAGATTGGAACAAGCAGTCCAAATGACTAAGGGGCGATATAGAATACAATATACCCCCGAATGCTTCGAGCTCAGATCCCTTCACAGCAGAGCACCTATTAATGTCTTCTAGAACTTGCATTCTACGAAGCAGAGCTTGAGAAACACTTAATCAATATATTAGCTATTTAGGTGATGATGCTTCCCCCAGAGTTTGGTCAGGGTACTTGCAGTTCAGTACGTTAAGGGTGTTTGCTACTCACCAGCCTCTTGGATGTGGGTGAAACGCTAGCACCCCAAGGCTTCACTCCACAAATGCCTCCGCTGCTGGGATTGAGAAGGGCACCGTACTCCACCAGAGGCAGCACACTCCAGCTTTCTTCTTCACAGAGAATGAGGGGAACCAGAAAGAGAGATAAAGGGCCCATAGCAGCTTTACCATAGTTTGTGCCTTTTAATTTACACAAGATCTCCATTTCAGGTTCAGCAATAAAGTATCCACACCTGGTGGGAAAACAGAGCATCAGCTTTGTTTCGAGTCTGACAGCACCTCCGGGCAGACAGTGTACTTTTCCAGGGACTCTGACACAGGACTGCAGCCCGCTTTGAGGAACCCAGCGGAATCTGGGATCAGTGTGGTAAAGGCATGAGGCAGTTCCCGCCAGTCACTTGCCTCTCCATGGACCCAGTGGGCAAGGCGGGCCTCCCACTTTGGGGTAGGAGGCCCTCACAGCAGCCACAGTGACCCAACCCATGGCCCCCCTTCCAAAGACGTTACCACGGCGTTTCCATCCTCTCATTTTGACAGGTGAAAGAGATGGCAGCTGTGAGAACAAGTGATAGGGCTCTAGACCCCTTACACCTCCCTTGAGATTTTCCTGGAACTGAGCCGGTAAATTCACCACCATCCCAAATGAATATTTCCCTCGTTTTGATGTCTGTCAGATTTTGAGGTCCCACGCACCCTCTTCTGCTGGTTGCGGGAGTGCCCTTCAGTCATGACCTGTCTGTGCCTAGTGCATGTGCCTACCTGCCCCTGGTCCAGAGTATTTTCCGAATTATCCCTCTCTCCCAGGGCCCCACATATGCTGGCAGGGGAAGCCTCTGGGTTCCCCCCTGTATCAGTCAGGGGAGGCTTCTTAGGCTGCAGTAACAAACAACCCCCACATCTGGGGCTTCATAAGCAAAAGTGTGTTTCTCACTCCTGCCACATGTTCACCTCTCACCAGCAGGGGGCACTACTCCCCATCGACCTCACTCAGGGGCGCAGGCTAAGCCATCCTGCACCACGAAGAGCTTAGCTTAGTCACCTAGGTCAGCAATTTGCAACCTTTTCCATCTCATGCCACACTACTTACTATAGTTCTACGGCACACCAAAAAGTATAGTATTATGGGCACATATTTTGCCAATCTGACAAAAAAAATGGGTGTAATTTTGATTCATTCACATTGGATGGCTATTGTTGTGTTGGCTATTGTCAAGTTTTTATTTGATAGTCTAAGGAAAAAGATGTCAGTGTCCCTGACTAAATAGTCAGGCATTGTACGTTTAAAAAAATTCTTGTGGCAGACCTGTTGAAAATCATGGACATAGGGGAAAGGGAGAAAAATGGCAGATGTTGTACTACTCTCAAAGGCTTCTGCTCACATTTCATTAGTAGTATTTTTCAGAGCAGTTATCATTTGTCGAATACCTACCCTGGTGTTCATAGTCACTTCATCCCCACCACAACAAATTAGTGAGATGGTTATTTCTCCCATTTTTCCAATGAGGGACCTGAGTCTGAAGACAGACTGAGTAGCTGACTGCAAACCTAATGAGTGGCGGGAACTGGCTTTGATCCCTAGTCCAGCCAGTTCCCAAATCCCTGCTTGTAACTGATGTGGCTTCCTCCCTAAAGAACTTTCTTTGATTTCTGAATTTGCTCATGTGAAAAGCTTATAAAAATATGACAATTAAATGAGATATATATTTAAAGAATCAACTTATTGAAAGGGGAAAATATGAACGAAAGGTGTAAAATACAGCAAAAAGCAGGTAACAATTAGCGCAATGCTTAATGATTCATCTTTGTTTTTCATCTGCTGTGAAATTGGCAGAAGAGTTGACTACTCACACTTGTGAGAAAAAATGGCATTTGTTCAGTAATTGTTTTTTCTTCTTTTTTCCCTAAACGTTTCTTGACAAGTCTCTGAATAATTAATTTACATTTTGAAGAGACTTTTCAGTGCCAAGCCCGTGGACGGCTCCCCTACTGCCTGGGAGCTGCCAGTCAGTGACACGGAGCTGCCCGTCGGAGGCCCTGAATTCTCACTCAGAACCAATAGAGTAAATCCACACACTTGTAACGCCGAACGACTTGATTCATTCACTTCACCAGTTGCTAAAAGTATTTGCATTTCCAGAGTATTTTGATGTTTCCGAGGGAGAAGGAAAGCAAACGTTTAAACTTCGGACTGCTCTGGAAAACCCAGAATTTATGGTAACTGTATATTGTAGTTGTTCTAAAACCATCAGCAGTGCTAAGAAGAAGAAAAAACAAAGGGAGGAACTCCTCCTTCCGGTATTTATATTTTCGGGGTGTAAATCAACTAATCCACTGACTTAAGCATTGCCCTAAGTACAGAGGTGTGTTCCTCCAGCCCTGGCTTGTGAAAAAGTGGAGGAAAACCCCTGAAGTCTGAGCCCCTTCTGTCTTTCTGAAGGAATGTGAAGTCCCTTGCGTAAGGAGTTGGCTGTACTTGAAATGGCCCCTCATTCATCCGCCCATAGATGTCACCCAATTCACTCCCCACAGGTGCTAGGGAGGAGCCCCAGCTCAGCTAGATGTGTCCCCATCACTCATGCACATCCATCAGAAGGGCGTGCATCCAGGGACTTGCCTCTGGTCCTCGGACAGGAGCAGCTGGAGAGAAGAGGCCAGGGCCCAGAATCCTTCCCCTAGGTATGCAGGGGCGATGCAGGGCAAGTCCATGAAAGTCATAGTTGGGAGTCAGCTCCCGACTCAAAGGCTCTGGAGAGGGACTGTGAGAGAAAACTGTTAATGTTTTGCCCTTGCAACAACTTTGTTCCCACTTTCTTAACTGTATCCACTACTTCTTTACATTTACTCGGTTTTCCAAACAGCCCAAATCATCAATCTTGGCTACATATTCCAGTGACAAAAAGGCCTGGCTAGAAAAAGATTTCTCTGGAGAGGAATGTTGGTGGGCCTGGGTGATGGCTTCTGAGTTCACACCATCTCTGAAAAAAGGCTGCTGTAGCTTTTCTAAGGGCCCCGTTCTCCATAACCCAATGTGGCTCCCTGGGTGTCATCATCTTCCTGAATAGCGTTGCAAGGAGGAAAAGGAAAACCAATCCTCCAATGAACTGAGGGAGCTGAAAGGCCACTGCATGGGAGCACACCCCACGTGGTGCCATTCACATTATGTTCTGTGCAAACAGCGAAGCCTGGGGCTCTGCAGAGCCAGTCGGCGAGATGTTTGGGGGAGGTGGTATGAAGGAGTCTTCGATTTATTTCTGATTATGCTAAGATTAAGGCTATAAGTAGCCTAGAAATATTGACTTATTTTTCTCATCACTAGCAGCTTCTTTTACAAAATAGTCTAAAAAGGTTCAAGAGTCAATACAAGAGGTTAACAAATATCACAGATATATTGAACAATGTCTTGGTAGATACCAGAGATTAGTGCCTAATGTCCATTCTGCCCTCCTTCTCATTGGTCTTTCTGAACTGCAGAAGCTGGGAATCTCCAAACTGCACTTACAGGACTCCCCTGAAACTAGTGTTTCAAGGGCTGTGCTCCTGCTTCTACCGTTCCCACTGGCAAACACTGTGGTGGGCTCTCAGGTTTTCATGTAGAGACTCCCCAACTCTGGTGGCTTCATGTGGCAGGAGCAGTTCCTTCTGTGATCCAGGTCTGCAGGGCAGCTCTCAAAGCCATATGTCAGAGCTCGGCCCAGTCAGTGAGTTATTTTCCCTGCTACTGAACCCAACTGATTTCATGTTCACCCAAACTCACTGAGAATCATAGCAATGAACATTGTCTCTTGAGATACCAAAGTGCCTTAATGGTACTATTTAACCCTGGTGCTGGTGCAACAAAACCGGTATTCTCAACATTGCAAGTTGAAAAACAAGTAAGTATAGCTCTAGAAAAGCAATTAGATAATTGTAAGATTCTTGACAAGAATCAAGAATCTTACAAAAGCCCTGACTGGGTAGCTCAGTTGATTGGAGCATTGTCTCGACATGCCAAGGTTGTGGGTTCAATCCTGGGTTAGAGCACATAGGAAAAGCAACCAATGAATGCACAAGTAAGTGCAACAACAAATAGATGTCTCTCAAATCAGTTTTTAAAAATGTTTTAAAGAATCTTAAAATGTCTATTTCCTTTGACCCAAGAATCCTTTTTCTTAGAATCATAACTTTATTTTATTTTTTAAAATATATTTTATTGATTATGCTATTACAGTTGTCCCATGTTTTCTCCCCTTTATTCCCCTCCAGCCTGTACACCCACCTTCCACCATCATTCCCCCACCTTAGTTCATGTCCACGGATCATACATATAAGTTCTTGGGCTTCTACATTTCCCATACTATTCTTAACCTCCCCCTGTCTATTTTCTACCTACCACTTATGCTTTTTATCCCCTGTACCTTTTCCCCCATTCTCCCGTTCCACCTCCCCACTGATAACCCTCCATATGATCTCTATTTCTGTAAATTTGTTCTTGTTCTAGTTGTTTGCTTCCTTCGTTTTTGGTTTTAGTTTTGTTTTTTAGGTTCAGTTGTTGATAGTTGTGAGTTTGTTGTCATTTTACTGTTCATATTTTTCATCTTCTTTTTCTTAGTAAGTCTCTTTAACATTTCATATAATGAGGGCTTGGTGATAATGAACTACTTTAACTTGACCCTATCTGAGAAGCACTTTATCTGCCCTTCCATTCTAAATGAAAGCTTTGCTGGATAGAGCAATCTTGGATGGAGGTCCTTGCCTTTCATGACTTGGAATACTTCTTTCCAGCCCCTTCTTGCCTGTAAGGTCTCTTTTGAGAAATCCGTTGACAGTCTGATGGGTACTCCTTTGTAGGTGACTGTCCCCCTATCTCTTGCTGCTTCTAGGATTCTCTCTTTCCTTTTCATCTTGGCTAATGTAATTATGATGTGCCTTGGTGTGTTCTTCCTTGGGTCCAACTTCTTTGGGACTCTCTGAGCTACCTGGACTTCCTGGAAGACTATTTCCTTTGCCAGGTTAGGGAAGTTCTTTTTCATTAAGGTTTTAATTTCTTGCTCTTCCTCTTCTCCTTCTGATACCCCTATGATTCAGATGTTTGAATGTTTAAAGTTGTCATGGAGGTTCCTAAGCCTCTCCTCATTTTTTTGAATTCTTGTTTCATCATTCTGTTCTGGTTGAATGTTTATTTTTTCCTTCTGCTACAAACCATTGATTTGAGTCCCAGTTTCCTTGTCATCACTTTTGATTCCCTGTACATTTTCCTTTATTTCACTCTTCATAGCCTTCTCTTCTCCTATTTTGTGACCATATTCAACCATTTCTGTGAGCACCCTGATTACCAGTGTTTGGAACTCTGCATCTGATAGGTTGGCTATCTCTTCAACACTTAGTTGTACTTTTTCTGGAGGTATGATATGTTTTTATTTGGGCCTTTTTTTTTTTGTCTTGGCATGTCTCTTATGTAGTAAGGGGCAGAGCCTTAGGCACTCACCAGGGTGGGGCCACCCAGATCCCCCATGCTGTGTGGGGGGGGAGGGGCCTGAGAGGGAACAATGCCACTTGCTCAGTTCTCAGCCAGCTTTCAATCACTTCCCCTGCTATGCACAAGCAAATTGGACCCTTCTGGTTCTGATTCTCAGGTGGGTACGTTTGTATACATTTAGGATCCTGTGGTTCTCTCTAATGAACTCTCCTGTGAGTCTGGAAGTTTCTCCTGCCACCTCAATCCACACAAGTTTCTTTAGTCAGAGATTTTGAAGCTTTATTTCCCTATACTGGAACACTGAGTTGCATGGTCTGTCTCGCTTCCCAGTTGTTCCTCCTGGTTTTTCCACATGCAAATGTAGGGCTGCCTGGCTGCCAGCCACTGCCTTGCTGGGAGTTTTCTCCGCCCTGGCTGCCCATCTCTACCCCTCCTACTGGTCTGGAGGTATGTTTCTTCTTTAACACCTTGGTTGTTGGACTTCAATGCAGTTCGATTTTCTGGCAGTTTTGGTTATTTTTTGTTTCAAAATTTGTTGTTATCCTTCTTTTGGTTTTGTGCTGAGACAAAGTGTATCTACCTATGCCTCCATCTTGGCTGGAAGTCTCCCAGAACCCTGATTTTAAAATGCAGGGAGAAAGCTGTATGTACAAGAGGCCCACTGAGGTATAATTTGTAATAGTTTAAAGATAGAAACAAGCTCAAACTATGATCATGGGGAATGTAAAGTAGTCACATGTTGGCCATAGTAACATGAGAGTATGTTTACATAATTCTATTTAATTTTTAATCAAAGTAATAAATTTTTGTTTAGTGTGATAAAGAAACTATAACAAATAAAACATGCAAACATGCATAGAAAATATAAAGTCAATATTCCAAAATGAAAAAATAAGTATTCTCTGGTGGGGAGTCCAACCAGCAAGTTTTAAAAGTTCTTTCACTGTTATGGCTTTTTCCCTCTAATTTCTTAAGTAAAAATGTACATTTTTAAATAGAAAAATAAACTTTAAAAAACTTATCTCTATGTACCAGCAAAAAACCTTTTGTGGTTAATTTTCTACCGTTCTCATTCATCATTCCCCTCCCCCATCATCCAATATTTATTAAGCAGGCCCTTTAATGTCACAAGACTCCACTGCCGTGCATTGATTTTTATGATCTTACTGGAAAACTGCTAGGTGCACAGAAAGGTATCTGTGCGTGGCGTCTGCATGCACATCATATATCACTCTGGATTGCCAGACAGCAAAGGAAAAACACCATAAACACTAATTTTTACCCCTAGATGGTTCAGTAATTTGCTAAATTTCCCTGTAATTGCTTCTAATTATTCATTACATTAGAGTGGAAGGTGGTGGCTATAAATTTTCAATGAAAACAAAATTTAAATACAATGCATCTAAAATGTCTCTGCAAACCCAAGTGGCAACCTGATTTCCTTATTAGGGAAATCCGACAGACACTGGCAACACACGCTGCTTCTTAATGTGGTGGAGGAGACTGAGCTAAGAGAGCAGTACTGAGAGTCTGATGCCAGCTTTCTGAGGAGATGCACCAGCAGCTCACCACCTTCATTCGGAGACGGAAGTATTGAGGAGCTGACTTCCTCTGGGGTGGCGAGTTCCACTGATCCCCTGCACTGCCCCTGTGAGGTGTAACATCTCTTGGTAATTCAGAGCAACTCTACTCATTACACCTTCCTTCTTTCCTCCCTCCCTCCCTGCCTCTCTTCCTTTCTTTCACAAAACATGTTATCAAGCATGTTCTCTGAGTGAGGCTGCGTGGGAGACGAGGAAGATTCTCCTGAAGGAGGCTGAGGGAAAGCAATCTACAAGTAAAACGCCATAACCCAAGATGGGCTGTGTCTCCCAGTGGCGTGATTGCGGCACTATCCCAATGGCAGCCATCTAGAAGGTACTGAACTCCAAACTCCATCTGGAAGATACTGAAAAGCTTCATGGAGGAGGTGGCAACACAGCTGGACCTCAAAGGACATTTAAAATTTGACAGTGTATGCAGCCATGTGAAACCAGTATGGCAGTTCATCAAAATGTTAAACACAGAGTTACCATATCATCTATCAATTCCACTTCTAAGTATATACCAAAAGAAGCGAAAGCAGGAACACAAAGAAATATCTGCATCACCACCACCATCCTGTGCCTGTTCACAGCAGCATTACTCACAATGGCCAAAAGGTAGAGGCAACCAAAGTGTCCAGTGATGGATGGATGAATAAAGAATGTGGGAGATTATTCAGCCTTAAAAAGAAGCAGAATTCTGTTGCATGCCACATCCGTGGATGAACCCTGAGGACATCATCCTAACTGAAATAAGCCAGATACAAAAGGTGAATGTCATACGGTTCCACTTATTTGAGGGACCTAGAATAATAAAATTCAGAGACAGAAAACAGAACAGTGATTGGCAGGAGCTGGGGAGAGGGTGAAATGGAGAATTACTGTTCCAGTGAGGGAAGGTAAGAAAGTTCTGGAGCTCGATGGCGGTGACAGCTGCACAACAATGAGAAGGCGCTTAATGCCACTGAACCGTACAGTTAAAAAGGGTCAAAATGGGCCCCGACTGGTGTAGCTCAGTTGGTGGGACACCACTGCACAAAGCGAAAGATCACCAGTTTGATTCCTGGTCAGGACACATGCCTGAGTTGCTACTGGGCCCCATTGGGATGTGCACAAAAGGCAACCAATCCACGTTTCCATCTTACATCAATGTTTTTCTCTCTCTCTCTCTCCCCCTCATTCTCTCTATAAATATAAATAAATAAATAAATGATTACAAATATTATAAATAAATAAATAGAGTGAAAATTGTTGATTTCATGTTATGTGCATTTTACCACATTAAGAAAAAATGCCGCATTAAAAAACTCAACAGTGACCCTGGCCGGTGTAGCTCAGTGGACTGAGCTCGGGCCTGTGAACCAGACGATCGTGGTTCAATTCCAAGTCAGGGCACATGCCTGGGTTGCAGGCCGGTTCCCTGCAGGGGCCAGTTCCCAGCAGGGGATGCACGAGAAGCAACCATACTTTGATGTTTCTCTTCCTCTCTCCTTCCCTTCCCCTCTAAAGATAAATAAATAATTTTTTTAAAAAACTCAACAGTGCAGAGAGGAGTGAGGACACAAAGTAGAGAAACAGCATGAGTCAAAGCACGAAGGTGGAGAGGGACGGGGAGACCAATGTGGCTGAAAGGTACTGGATGCAGGAGGTGAACAACCACAACAGCAACAGCGGTGACAGTCACTCTAACCCTTGAGGTATGTTTATGAGGTACTAGGTCCCCTGCTACTGCTTTGCTAGTATTAGCTCATTAAGTCTTCTCAATAATCCATAAAGTAGGTACCATATTTTTTGGATTATAAGATGTACTTTCCCCCTGCCAAATTTGGAAGGAATAATGGTTGTTAATGCTGCTGTTGAGTTCTGTTCACATTTACATCAGTGAAATATCATGTTTTTTGTGCTATTAAATATTTTACCACATTTTTTGCTTCAAAATTCTCTTTCTTATTTTCCTCCTCTAAAACCTAGGTGTGTCTTATGGTCTGAAAAATATGGCACTTTTACTATCCCAAATTCAGAGATGAGAAATCTGTGGTCCAGAAAGAGCAAATAATTTGCCCTGTGAGTGTCAGAGCCAGGACCCACCCATGTCTCTCTGCCCCACAAGCCCCAGCTGCATGAATCTGCCTCCCACAGGCAATGGGGGCAGGGGGAGAAGTGGGTTGGGCCATGCAAACTAGAGTAAGTAGTTGGGCCTTAAGGAGTAAACAGAAGGGATCCAGAAACAAATTTTGAGCAGCAGAATGATGTAAAGAAACTAAGTCTGGGAATAGTAATCTGGCAGTGAGAGAGAGGAAGGAAACTTGGGATTTTTCCAAGGAACGAATAATGATGCCCTGACTGGAGAGGCTGCCACTGGCAGAGGGGGATGGACAGACGCAAGAAGTATCTTCAAGAGCTCAGGAACACACTAAATGTGGAGGATAAGATCATCCCCATATCGTTTTGTGGTTTTTAATGCTGGGAAGATAGTGCGGCTATCAGACACAGGAGGCCCAGGGAGGGAGACAGAACTGTGAAGGAAGAGAGTAAACTGGGGGCATTCTGGGTAGAAAGTGTTAGCAGTTCTGACTGGCGAGGTGTTTCTCAGAAGGTTGGGGAATGAAAGCATCAGACTTCAGCCTTTATCCTACAGATTAAGCATTCAGGGGTTCCCAACATGCTGGCTGGTTCCTTGTCCACTCACCCGTCGTCATCTACACACACCGACCCCATCAATCACTCGTGAACAGATACAAAGGAATATTAGACACTTGAGGAGATCTCAGACATGAATAAGAAATACAAACACGAACAAATGACCCCAGAGGAGCTGTAGATAATTCAGTGCGAGAAAATTATTCTCATTAATATTCTGCAAGAAATTTAAGACAATATGGCATCCATGAAATGAGAAATGCTGCTTCTACAAAAGAACAACCCAGCAATTATTAAGAATTCTTGGAAATAAAAATGACCAGTGTTATAGTAACAAAATTTCAAGAGAAAATTTGGAGATAAAGTCAAGGATATCTCTTAAAAAGCAGACCAGTAGTTAACAACATCTAAGACACCATAACAGAAAAAGATCAGATGCTCAACCCAAGAAGGCCAACCTCTGGCCAATCATATAAATAAAACAAGAATGAAAGCTCAAGCCTACATATCAAAAGAGCCCACTGAGTTCCCAGAACAAGAATACGTCCTTGTAAGATGTTTACACCAAGAATGAGGAAATCTTAGAGTCTTCCAGGGCTACAAAGCCCACCTGCATGGATGCTGTGGGCCTGGGAGCAAAGCGAACAGTGTGGGCCAAACGTGAGACACTCTCCACGTGGGTCTGGGACTATCGGCAGGTCGGAGTGATCGGGAATGAAGGCAAAGTGTTCTCCCTTCTCATCTTTCCCTCAGGCTCCACAGAGAAGGAACGGACGCTAGACCATTGGGGACAAGAATCTGAGTCACCAGGGTGCCTCAGTGTTTGCTCCAAGTTCGGGAACCCCTGAGATGATAAGGGGCCAAGACAACTTTCAGATTGATGGGTGGGAGGTGGAAACCCCTTCTGAGAAGGGAAACACTTGAGTTTTGGCTGAGCTCCCCACACTCTTGTAATTTCCTGTATATTTGTCCTTCAATTAACTGTAAGCTTTGGGAGAGCAAGACCTGTATCTTATTTAGCATTTTTTACCCCGCAGTCACCCAGTCCTAGGGCATAGTTCGGTGAATGCTGAATGACTGGATGGACAGATGGAGGAATGGATGGATTTCTCCTTTTGTTACATAGAAAAGATGACAGTGGCTGACTCTGAGAAGTATGCACATTCCACCCCATTATTAAAAGAAATTCTGCATAATTGGGCTCTGTTGTCACTCCTAACAACAGAGAAGACAATTTTGGCTGTCATTCTTTAGAAAAATTGTGAATAATAAGTTCATATGGATTATTAAAACTTCACCTCTAAGAGAATTACACTGCAAAAAAATTTAAAACACAGCATTTTTCATACCGCCACTGCTCCTCAGATTGCATCTTTCATTCCTGTTCCCAGGACTGCCTGTGGCTGTTCCTCAATGTCTTTGCTAAAATTGACTTCTTTGCCTGTGGCTTTAAAACACATTGACTTTCACTGTGAGGCTTCCACTCAGATGCAGGATCTATATCCCTGCTTTGAAGCCCCATGTGGGGCCACCTCTGACTAACTCACTACCATTGTTCCCCAGGGAGCCCACAGTACTACTCATCCTACTGATTTAAAGCCCAAATGCTGTCTGAGAGAACCTTCCCCTGAAGAGCATTATATACAAGAAAGGCCAGTGCCCTTCAACCCACAGACAAATATTTACCTCACATGATTCAAGTTATTGGCCTCTGGCAAGAGCCTGAGCCTCCAGTCCTGCTTCCCTCTTCTGTGCATGGATCTAGAGTGAGGCATTCCACCCCCAGCTGCTGTTCTTCATTGCAACCCCCTTCCCCAAGGAAGGCTCCCTGGAGTGTTGCTCAAGGTCAGTGGTATTATTTGTTCTGTGATGTTAAGGAGAGTGTGGACTCTTCCTTTGAACTCCCATCTGTGGGGAGTTGCCTTTTTTGTCCTAGACCCTGGAGTGATAAGATGGTGCAAATAAATTGAGCCAGTTCTGCTCTTAGGGGAGAAGTCTACTTCTTTTGCTCTTCCTCTTGTCATTAGCTTGGGCAAAGGGAATCCTCCATTGTGGTTCACTCCAAAATCTAGAATTTTAGATGAGGCTTTGTCACCAAAATTACAGTCAATAGTAATTGTTATTTGTAGTGATATAACCTCTTTGCTTATATTCTTTTCAGGGATCTCAAAAGGAGGGAAAGCTGAAGGTCTAGGCAAAATCTGAGTGCGAGCTTCCCATGTCTTGACCATCAATGTCTGTCTTTTTAAAAAGATATCTTTTAGCTCCCTATTTTATTGTAAGTTACCAAGCTACTCTGGAAATGTCACTTCCTTAGTGTTAAAGAGAGGCGATCACTTGCTTTACCCCCTAAGTGCATGAATCTGCCACAACTAGTCTCATTGTCACACAAAATACAGTCTTTTTTTCTTCCCTGCTAAAATCTGCTTATTCTTATTCATGATTCTAGCAATAGATAATGAGATAAGGAAGTTGTCTTCAGTTGCACCTCACAACAGGTCAGTATTTGGTGAGGAAGAAAGAAGGGGAAGATAATTATGTTTCTATCTCTGGTCCATAGTTTTGCATAATCTGAAGATGATGAATGGCTCATCCAGAAATGATGGGCTGGTTTAGAGTAACCAAACGTGTAAGAGATGGATGTATGAGTTAGAAAGCCAGTGATAATTTACAATGGTAGATGGAACTTTCTAGTGACTCCAAGGTCGCATCTCCTCTTGAGGGACCCACCTTTCCAAGACCCAGTTGCTTAGAATGCCAAAATAAGATTCAGATAGTTGACAGAAGCGTATGCAATCAGAATGAAAGGATTTGACAATCTGTGGCACACTCTGTTCCATTTCTGAAAGGCCAGATGGATTACCCCTGGCTTCCAAAAAAGTTTATCTTATCAGTGGTCAGATGACTTGAGTCCATTAAATACAGAGCCTTTCATCCTAGAAGAAAACTACAGTGCCCTCAAACTCAAGACACCGGACTCAATTTTCCCTGCATTCTGCTCATATTACCACCATCCTGACTGATTTTGCAAAGTCTTAGAGGGCTATCTTTCTCATAGATAGATAGATAGATAGATAGATAGATATGTGTGTGGTGAGAGGATGAGTGTGGTCTTCCATTTAATCACCTAAATTCAATGATTATCTCCTATCTTTCTATTTCACCATTATAATGCCCATCCTGAATATCCACTATGTTTGAAAATCCCTGACACAAATTCTGCATCTCCGTTAGTGATTGTCAAAAAAACAAAACCAAAAAAAGCCGTTCCAATTTCTACACCCAGAGTTCTAGTCCTATCTCAGCCATGACTTCACTGTGTGACTGTGAGTCATACACCCTCTCTGTCTGTTAAATAATATCTGCATCAAAGGAGATGAAACCAGTTGATTTATAAAGTCCCTTCCACTCTATAATTCAAGGACTTTATACCTGAGACCAGAGTCCCTCTCTTTAAAAAACCAAATGATCATATAACACAATGACTCTTTCATATTTACTGGGCACGGAGCATATGGAAATTTGCACTAAAATTGATTGGAAAAGTTAAAAAACATGAGAAGGTGCATAAGCATCAAGAACAGTCTGAGAGGACAAGTTCCGGGGCTCACCTGCATGTTGTACTTAGGTTCCAAGCTGATCACATTTACTGACCTGGTAAGCTGTTTGGAGTGGAGGGGTAAAATTTACGACTACCAGAAAAGGCTTTAAAACAGTTGCATGAAATGTACCATATGAGGACTAAATACTTTAATTGGGCCTTTTCTGTTTCATTATTTGCCAGTGAAACTAATCCTGCTGATCTCTAGATAACAGGGGAATTGAAACACAGAATTCCACCCAGATAAAATCCAAGTATTCACCCTTGACCATTAACAAGTGTTATATGCATGAGAATGGGGGTGTCCCATTGTTCCTTTGGAGCTCATATTTCACACACCTCTATACGCACTTTACGACAATGTTTACTGTGGAGCAGGGTCCTGTGGAAGGGAGCTGAGGGGGTGAGGGCTGTGCGCAAACACGCGGTGGGGAGTCTGGATAGGTTTACAGTAAGCACAAGCTCCCCACTGGGACTGCAGCCTTTTCCCTCTCACTGTGTGTGTGGAGGGTGAGGGGGTGAGACGGGGTGGAGCAGAGGGGGTCTGTCATTGACCTGGTGCTGCAGCCCCAGAAATCAATTCAACACTAATGAGGGCTGCCGCTGGGAACTGAGGAGAGCAAGTGGGAGCTTGCAGACAATGTAGCTAGGCTACCTGAAGATGCAGTGGAAGCACAAGAAATGGCAAACACCACTCCTGTTCACCGGACCTGTGAACACTGCAGACTCAGAGCTGGGTGATACGAGCCAGTGGTTAAGGCCCAAAGCAGAAGTTTAGATACACAGGCTTTCCTGTTTGTAGTGAAGGTTTTAATTCATCAGCCAGGGCACTACCAGCACAAGACATGACAAGGGAAAGAAGGTGATTTTTTAAAGATGACATTCCCTTGGAAATGTTGAAAAATTCAGCCAGGGAAAGGAAAAGTAACATACATACAGCTATTGCTCATCTCTTATAGACCAAAAGTTAAGAAATGATGCTATGTTTTACTTGCTTGACCTAGTATTGGCTTTGTGTTGTGCTCTGTTCTGCTGTGTTTTCATCTTGGGAGCCTTAGGTGACTTATTGGGGCTGCACATTGGGAAGCTCCAAGTAGTATTTCTCAACTACTCCCCAGTCCACCAAATGCCCCGTGGCAGCCTTAGTCTGAGCCACAGCCACACATTTGTGCTATCTGGCTTGTCCCCACAGGTGCCTAATTGGACTCGAAAATGTAGAACGTCAAGATTTCTTGGTAAAGCTAACCAAGGGCCTATGGACTAAAGAATGACAGGGTTCTGCCCTTGTGGGTTGTTTGAAGATAAAAGTTATAGGAGCTGGTGTATTTTTCACTAGGATCTCATAACAATTTGGGAAAATCTGGCCTTGGAAGAATGAGTTGTTCAACTGCATCTATAATGGGGACCCAACAAGGTATATTCATATATGTGTATATATATATACACACACACACATACATATAGCTTTATTAAGATATTTTTCACATATCGTACAACTTACCCAATTAGAGTGTACAGTCAATGGCTTCAGTATATTCACAGGTATACAACCATCACCACAGTCCATTTAAGAACTCTCATCAACTCAATCCCCCTAAAAAAGCCTGTACCCTTTAGTTCTCACTCCCCCTCTGCCTATCCTAGACAATAATTACTAAACACTTTGTCTCTGTGGATCTGTTCTGGACATTTAATGTTTCTGAACAGTGAATATAAATGGAATCACCTAGCATGTGGCCTTTTGTGACCAGCTTCTTTCACTTAGCATAAGGTTTTCAAGATTCTTTCATGGTGTAGCATGAATTAGTATTTCATTTCTTTTTATGGCCAAATAGTATTCCATTTTATAGATATATCAAGTTTTATTTATCCATTCATCAATTAATGAACATTAGGGCTGTTTTCAATTTTTGCTCTCATGAATGATGCTGTTGTAAACATTGATGTATAGGTTTTTGTGTGGGCATATGTTCTATATAAAGTACGTATATCCTGAGGAGTGGAGCTGCTGGGTCACATGGTCACTATGTTTAACCATTGAGTAATTACCAGACTATTTTCAAAAGTGGCTACGCCATTTTACATTCCCTCTAGGAATGTGTGAGGAAATTTAGATTTCCTCACATCCTCACCAACACTTGGTATTATTTGACTTTTAAAAATTATATCCATCATAGCCCTGGCTGGTGTAACTCAGTGGATTGAGCGTGGGCCTGCGAACCACATGATCACGGTTCGATTTCCAGTCAGGGCACATGCCTGGGTTGCAGGCCAGTTCCCAGCAGGGGACTCACGAGAGGCAACCATACATTGATATTTCTCTCCTTCTCTCCTTCCCTTCCTCTCTGAAGGCAAATAAATAAAATCTTAAAAAAAAAAGAAAAATTATACCCATCATAGTGGGTATGAAATTTATCTTGTGGTTTTGGTTTGCGAGATATTGAGCATCTTTTCATGTGTTTATTCATTTTTTTGTATATCTTTTTAAGAAAAATGTCTAAGCATATCCTTTGTCCATTTTTTTCTGACTATAATATATCAGTTAGAAGCTAGTTGCAATGCTATGTTTGAGAAGTTAGTTTATGATTGGCATTTTATATGCTTTTAAAGGATTGGACTAAGAATTTCTGGTTCCCCCTGAGCTTCACTGATGGGCAAGGAAGGACCCAGTCTTCTCGGAGGTCATAGAGCTACCAGAAGGTCTCCACCCCACTGGCCCTCCTCCTTTGTCCATATTTATTGGGTCATTTGCCTTCTTATTATTGACTTGTAGGAGTTCTTATATATTTACATTGCATAGAAGATCCTTATTGGACATACAATTGGCAAGCTTTTTTCCTATTTTATGGATCATCTTTTCACATCCTTGATAATGCCCTTTGACACATGAGTTTTTAATTTTAAAGACATTCTATCTATTATTTTTTGCTGCTCATGCTTTATTGTCATATTTAATATTCCATTGCCAAATCTGAGGTCACAAAGATTTCCCCCTATGTTTTCTAAGAGTTTTATAGTTTATAGCTCTATAACTTAGGTCTTTGATCTACTTTGAGTTAATTTTCATGCACGATGTAAGATAAAGATACAGCTTAGTTCTTCTGCATGTGGTATCCAGTTTTTCCAGCACCAGTTGTTGAAAAGACTATTTCTCTCCACTGAATGGTCTTGGCACCCTCCTAGGTTTATTCTTAAGATCTCTTCTAAGTCTATAAAATAGATGTCCGCCCACATTCTTAACCTTCAAAGGTCATCCCTCCCTTTAATCTCATCTAATATACCAGAGTTCCTACTTTTCACAAGTGCAGAAATGTCACTTTTAAATGAGTGACTCTCCCCCAACTCTTCCTGAGAAGCCTCCAGAAATGCTTAGGTGCCCCACGGGTCTGCTGTGGTGGTCACTGGTCCTGAAATGCAGCCATCTCTCTCTCTCTCTGAGCCCCTGTTCTTAGATTTCTGGGCCCCAAGCATGACCACAAGCCTTACTCCCAACTCCCAGAACACAGCTACGACTATGCAGCAACATCTCACATAATTTTGGTAAAGGCATGGGGTAAGTAGGAGGAAATCACAACACAGGAGGCAATAACATACATTTGGATATTGGGTATTGCTGCCCCACTTCCCACGCTCCTTGCCCATCCACAACGCACCCCAGGCTCTTGCCCACCCTAGTCCTCTGGTCAGCACCCGAGTGCCAGTATCAACAGACATCCCCCAAACAAGTATGTCCTTCGCCAGTCTCCCAGCTCTCCCTTTGCCTGAAGGAGAAGAAAACCCTTTCTTTCTCCAGGTCACCATCATTATAATCTTGCAATGATGTACCTCTGATCATAGCAAGGATTTTAAAAATAGTATGATGAAGAGCAGTTTGGGTCCTCTTTATCTTTAATGCTCTGTCCCTGGAAAAGATCTGCCTTTAACTTTGCAGAATTAAAAACCTCACAAAAATGCCACTCTTAAATCAAAAGAGCTGGCTGGTATGGCTCAGTGGATTGAACACCAAATTACGAAGCAGGAAATTGCCAGTTCAATTCCCTGTCTAGGGCACATGCATGAGTTTTGGGCTAGATTCCCAGTGGAGGGGTGCATGAGAGGCAACCACACACCGATGTTTCTCTTCCTCTCGTTCTCTCTCCCTTCCCCTTTCTGTAAAAATAAATAAATAAAATCTTAAAAAAAAAAAACCGGTCTGCTCTCATTGGAATGTCAGTGTCTACTTCTAATTAAAAAGGAAATTTCTGGCCACTTTGAAATTGCAAATACTCATCCTCCTAACCCTAGTATGGTCATCAAACAGGACATCAAGTTTTGGGGTAGCCTGGTATACCACAATTACTTTTGCTTATCTCTATTATTAATTATCCAGTTAAAAATATTCTTAATTTTTTTAAAAGAGTTATGTCTTATTTCTAATTTGGGCTTCCAGAAAATATACTCTTATCTTGAACATGCTATCGTTAAGCTTTTTTATTTCCACTATGGTTCTTTCTGGTAAGTAAGAATCATTTAGTAATTCTGATATTGTTCCACCAAAGCAGAAAGACAAACACATATCAATAGTCAAACTGGTAGAAAACTGAGAATATCCAAATGCCGTTAACAAGAATGATGTGAATATAAGTGACATCTATTTGGTTTTTTTTTAATTCAGGTAAATTCTGAGTTATTTAGTCCAATATTATTTTGAAGGGAAATGGAACTAATTTTAAAATATATATATTTTACTTGGGCTGCTATAAAAATAAATTTGAGGACAAGATAAATCTTGAAAGTAGACAGTTAATGGTAATAATCTCCTAGATCTAAAAAAATGTGTTATAGGCAAATTGAATGCTGGTAACTCTGTTAAAATAAATAATGTTCCTTTTGTTCCAAAACAAGCATTGATCCTTCTCAATTCTTCATTATTAAATTCAGGGAAAAAATAGAACTATTTCCTATTCTGAGTAGTTTATATCCTCCCATCCCAAGCGCCTTAACAGAGAGCCCACTATGGGGTGGAAATCTACACAAGCAATTGCTGAATTGCTGAGCTAAACAGAGTGGAAATGCAAGTGTTCTGGAGTTCGAGGGTGCATGCTTTGGGGGGGAGGTGTGTTCCTCCCCACGGTGTCTTCTAGCTTAGCTCCTCTGCGTAATAGGCTGTCGCCTACTTCCTGTTGATTTTGTGTGAATGGTTCTCATTACCCAAACTTTATAATACAATTCTATAATGTTCAATAAAACAAAAGCTTCTTGGACTGAATATTTTTAATACCCAGATTGCTTGCAAGATCCTCCAAGCTAGCCAGGATTTTGCAGGAATATACATGCAGATGTGTCACGGGGGAATGAATGAGCAGGCAGCAAGGCCTGTGGACGCAGCTCATGTCCCTCCCTGGAGGCGGTGAAGGAGGTGGAAGGGGGCAGTTTGGCCCTCTCGCCCCCGCTCGGCACTCCCAGAGACCACCAACACAGAAGCTACATCATAAAGAAATGGTTCCCTGAGACCCTTTCCTTTCCAAGATTCTTCTATTTCCCAACTGCTGGCATCATATTCATTAAAAAATATTTCCTGAGCCCTTGCCTTGTCCCAGGTGATGGGCACACCTTGGTCCAAGCATAAAGTTCACCAGGGTGTTCACTCAGGATTCTAAGGCCCACAGTCTACCAGAAAGGCTCTGGTCAAGGGAGAACAGAGCACTGAGACACAGTAGGACTTTGTCCTCAGTGGCGTAACATGGGCTTGACATGCCTCAGATACAGATAAGTGTGTTCACAGAGTTGAGGATGAGAAAGAGATGCTTCAGGACGAGGCCCCCAGGAACACCCAAACCTGACTGCTGACTAGCTCCCCAGTATCCAATCCTCCTTCCTTAATAGTTTGAATAATTTTTGTGGAGTTTTTATTTAATAGTTTGAATAATTTTAAGAGTAAAAAGTCACTATTTCCTACCTTCTGTCAGAGCTGAGAGGTCAGTACAATGCAAACCAAGGGATTCTATGGAGCGAACAGGAAGCCTTGTTGATGACTCATCTAGAGAGCAAAACACTTTGCCTTTTCTCCCCTCCCCCCTTCATCAATGCCTCCTTACACACGGTTGTGTTGGCTACCATCTTGGATCATGGGGTGACCTGGAAGGTGGATGCTAGGATGCTGAAACAGAAAGATTGGTTCTGGACCCCTATGTGGTCTACTTTGGGGCTTCTGTTTTTCATGAGAGAATTGATCTCATATTTTTAATGCTACTGTTGCTTTTTGTTTTCTGTTAAGTGCATCCAAATTCAATCCTAACGGAAAAAGTAAGGCAGAAAAAGCTGAGTCAAGAATGAAGAAAATGAAGGAGCAGTCACTGAGGCAGAAAGAAAGACTGAGGTCACAGAAGCCAAGGGGACGAAAGTATTCCATGAATAAGTGAAGGATCGAAAGTGCCAAATCTTCCTGAGAGATAACACTAGGTACACTAAATAAGGTAACACTAAAAAGTGTCCCTAAATATACACTGGACTTAGTGGCCTAGAATCATGGGTGACTTTTATGAGACCTTACAGGCCTGTGACTGAGGCAGAATCCACTTTGGAGTGGGCTGAGTGATAAGAGATGAGGACATGGAGATCACAGGTAGGCACGCAACTTTTGAGTAACTTGGCTGTGAGACAGAGCCGAGAGAGAGTGGAAGCTGCAAGGGGAATGAATGGGGCCAAGAAAGGAAATTTCTGACTGGAGTGTCATGAGCCAGTCTTAAGAGGAACCAGATGACAGAGAGATGTTAACTGTATAAAGGTGGGAAGGGGTGAATCTTTGTCTACACTAGGTGCTCTTGCCCCTCATTCTAAATGCCTCCAAGACTGTATTTTCAGGGATCATTTCTATAATTTGTTAAACACCTCCACACGCGTGCCCTCAGCTCCTTTTTCTGTCTTCCCTTGTGTCTGGGGCAAACCCCATTCCAGGATAAATCCAGTGACATCCATGCCTTCACCTGAGTCGCATTTGGGGGAAAAGTCACATAGCTGAGCTGACAGGCTCTACCTCAAAGCATTCTCCCCCTCTCTGAGATGAATATTTCAGATCTTATTTCCTCTCTCCAAATCTCCACAGCTTCTTCCCCACCTTCTGTCTGCTGATGACCCAACCACAACTTGACTGGAAGAAAGAAAGCATTAAAGATTTTTTTCAAAAGTGTTTCCACCTCAAGCCTTTTGAAGTGGTAAACAGTGTGTTTCCCCCACACCTCCTCTCATTCAGGCAATTCAGGAGCTGCTCATTGCCCGGAGGAGGCCTGTTGCAAACAGAAAAGTCAATTCTTTGTGTTTGAAACTTATTTTATAGGCAGGAGTCTGGAAAGACAATTATTTGGGTTTGTGAGTTTAGAAACTTTTTTGGTTGTATTGATCTTAGCCAGAAGACATCTGGAGATGTGTGTGCGTGTTTTGGATTTCACAATGATGGGGACTGTGAACAGCGAGGAGGCAGGACAATGTGCGCGGGAGTCCCACACCATGAGGGGTAAGCCCTCCCGAACAGCATCCCCACCCTAGTATCTCCTTGCCCAGTTTTGATAGTGGGGAGGTAAGGACCTGAGAAAGTGTGGCCATCAGAGACTCAGATCTCTCAGGCCCGTTCATGTGAGAGCTTGAGACCAGCAGAGGCAATTGCCAAGGGCCAGGGGAAAATGTGAATAGATGGTGGAAGAGGGAGAGAATAAATATTATTTGCAGTGCTGAGACCAAATGCAGCAACAGGGGCTGTCCTTGGTCCCACTAACCTTCCTCTTCTAAATTCCCGCTCTGAAAGTGAGACCCACTGGCATCCTGGAGGAGCTACTCCCTGAGCCTATATGGTAAAGTGGATCTGGACTCCAGCAGCCCCGGAGGTGGCCCACTCCACCCTCCCTTTAGGAAAAAAATTGCTGTTCTGCTGCTAGGAGAACCTGTAGTCATCCCATCTTTGGGATCCACAACAGTGTAGGAGCCCAGGCCACGGTCCTGTGGGTGGGCCCCAGACAACAGTTGAGCGTGGTGAGGGTCACAGGGTCCAGCCATCTCTGCCCGAAACAAGTCTTCTCTCATGGGCACCTGGGGCCTGGAACTCCACGTGGGATTGTTAGGTAGAAGGGGTAATAAACTAAGGGAGGGAGGAGGAGGGAGACATGCTCACCAGTTGATTCAGCAGTCCTGAGCCCAGTCCAATAAGATTGCAGGGCGTTCCAGAATCTCAAGCAAAGATAGCGCAGGAGGAGGGGAGTCCTTGAAACTCTATATATTGGGAAAGGGGGCCTGTGTAGCCATTTCATTAACAACAACAAAACAGTGTTTACTAGCTGAGGAAGAACACCTTTGTAGCTATACATTATTCCTAAGGTTTAAAAGGGGGAGAAGGAGGGCTACCTATAAGCTGACTAAAGTGTATAAACCCCTGAACCCCAATAGTTCAGTCAGATTAGTTGAGTGCCTTGGGTCAAGTGTATAGAACAAACTTACTAACAACATTATTTCCTCTATACGTGGGGCATTCAGACTAGCTGGGTGCCTGCTCACAGTTTCATGCTTGTATGTGTTTCATAAATAAACTTGCTGTCTCATTTCCACTATATGTGTTGTCTCTCACTTGAATTCATCTCCTGCAAGCAAGACAAGATCCAAGGCCAGGCTGCGACCCCCCCACTGCACCCCACTTGGGTCTCAGGATTGGCTCTGTGGGTCTGCGTCATGCTTTGAGTCTCTCCCTGTCTCATCCTCCTTCCTTTTTCGCCTCTTACACATGTCAGATCAGCACCCCAGGCTGAAGGCTTTTCCTTCCAGTCCTGCTCCTCACCCTTTATTTTTCATAGCTGTTACTCAGTAAACATCTTGGCTTCTGTGTCTCAGTGTCTGCTTCCCAAATGACCCAAAAGGACACAGATGGTTGAAGAAAATGAGATCCAGGATGCAGGTGAACAATCCCCTCACCCTACACCAGTTGACAGCTAAACCTTGTTGGTTATTCTTGCTCACGCCTAGTGCATCTATTCTTATGCTCCACTTCCATGACCTGGTTTGAGCCTTTCCTACACTTTGCCTCCATGTATGTTTATTGAAGTCGTGTTTTATATCATTATAAAATAATACAAGGTAGAATTCAAACAATACAGAGTAAAAAAAACTATCCTTCTACATTTGTCCTAATCCTCAGAGTTAACCATTAACCTGTATATCCTTCCGGGCTGACATGCATTTTTATAGACAAATTAGATTATAGTAAACATTGTTCTGCAAACTGTTGGGTATTTTTAACTTAACATGATCCTTTTGGACACGTGCACAGCTTTCCATACCAACATGTGTAACTCTGCTTCATTCTTTTTAACAGCTGTTATCATAATTCAGTTAATAGCCCACGTCATCGAGGAGCTTTGGTTTCCAGTGTGTAGTTATTATAAATGAGGTTGCAAGGATCTCCTTGTACTTGTTTTCCTGAGAGGTGAGCCTCCAGGTCTTCACACGTTTTTTTATTGGACTGTTTATCTATTTTAGACTGATTGTTAAGAGCTCTTTAAATGTTAAAGAAATTAGCTCATTTTCTGATATGTTACAAATATTTTCCTCCAGTTAGTTGTTTATCTTTTGACATTTGTGGTATGTTTTTCTCTATAAAATTTAAAATTTGTACATAGTCAAATGTAGAAGTGTTTGCTGTTATGGATTTGAGGTTTGAAGTAGTGTCTACAGTGACCTTCTCTCTACCAATGTTATGAAGAACAAATCACCTAGATATATTTCTAGGATGCTCATAGGTCTCATTTTTAGTGTTTAATTTTTTACTTCTTGAAGTTTAGTTCAGCATAAGCAATCAAGTTTTATTTTTTCCAAATGGCCGCCAGGAACTCTAATACCACATATTAAATGATCCATCTTCCTCAACTGATTTGAAACACCACCTTCACCACGCTCTAAATTCCCACAGTATTTCTTAATTACCATGCTCTCGGTCTCTTAGGATCCTTACAGAACCTGTGTGAATCAGCCATATGTGGAAAAACAAATGAGATAAGCAGCAGAATGGAAACACTGACTCCAATGGAAGTCAATAAGAGAGTTCTCCAAGGTCCTCATCATTTTTACGAAGTGCTCTGTCTAAAGTTGAGTAAGATGGTCCACGTCTCCAGCGGGTGCCAGGCGAGCAAGCGAGAGGGCCCAGATTGGGCAACCTGCGTTCTCGTTGCCCTTTTCATGTGAAATCCTTCCCATTAGGGTTCTCGAAGTTTATGAAAGCATGGTCGTTTTTAATGTGTGCTTAACTCCGGGGGAGCTTTGCACTTCAAAGCCTGTTGCTGTTACAGCTGCTGCATTTGTAAAGGGAGGGGAGCCGCTGCACATGAGAACTTGGATGTCTTCTGACTTCCCTCTGCAGCAAGACAGCCTCTCCGAAGGTGATTGCAGACGGACGTGGCCCCGCATCTTTGAAGTACACTCAATGCAGGATCAATGCAGGGACGCACAGACACTAGTTATCAGCTGTGTTTATTCACACCGCAGAGAAGGGTTTAATTAATTTAATACATATTAGTCAATTCTTTGCTTTTAAACTTTACCTTTGGCCCATCAGCAGATCAATATGTATTTTAATCTTCTCCTGTTTTAGAACTGGTTTTAAGACTCACAGCAGAGGCCCAGACTTCACAATCATTAATTGCTATTATCGGCCCCTTTCATTTCCTACACATCAGCATTTTCCTAAAATTCTGCTTTCATTCCTCTACTAAGTTATCCCTTCTTGTTCATCACTTGGTTCTGTAGTGTCTTTCAACCAAGCCTAGAGTTTACAACTAGCCAATAATGGGAAGAAAAAGGACGCCCTGAAATTCTGCATTGATCAACCAGTCCGTCTGACTTCATTAACAGCTACACAGAAGACTCAAGAAGTAGTCTGGCCACTTTCTGATGGATGCTGGATGCTATCCAGTATTTCCAAGGCCCCAGGTGGGTCTGCCAAGGGGTGAAGGATGCATTCTTTTTCCCTTGCTTTTAAGTCAGTACGGAATCATCGTCTTTGAATGGTCAGTTATTCTCCATAGCCCAGTGTATTTCCAGCATCCCCCAGGCTGAGGCATCGGGAGAATCTAACATTCCCTCACTGCCTAATTCGGGCAAGTCGCTTGATCTCTGTAGGTCTGAAGGTCCTCATCTGTAAAAGGGAATCACAATAGGGCATTTTTTGGAAACTATGAGATAATATGAATAATGTATTTGGCACCACCCCTGGCTACCGGTTTGCCCCCTAGTAAGGAACTGTCCCTGTTAACAGTGTTGGTATCACTGGTGTCTTACACACTAAACAAAGGGAACTGAATGGATGGAGAGAAGCAATCTAAACGGTCAGCTGTGCTCCCACCTGTGAATGCAACTCCTACTGACTTAGAAGGAAAAGGAATCGGCACAACCCACCAAAACCAAAGCACCAGACTTTCACCTGGAGGGCGACGTTATTTCAAGCGAGGCTATTTCCACTGCCACGTCAGCAGCCTCCTCCTTCTGCGGCTGCTCTTCGTCTCCACAGTTCCTTTGCCATTTTTGTAGAAGTTTATTCTGAACATAGAATCACACATGTTCATTGTAGAAAATTTAGAAGTGTATAAAAGTATGGTGAAGGATATAAAAATTATAAAGAAAATAAAAATTATTCATAATTCTACTTCTGGTGGTATTTTGGTGTGTTTTTCTCTCAAATATATGCCAATATAGATATTTACATTATGCACACATGTAGAAACAAACCCAAATCCTTTTGCATGCGGAAGCACGTCTCCTAACAAATAGTTTTGGTTCTGAAACATAAAGCCATTTGTTCAAAAATCCATAGCGACCTTAAATTTAGCACAACAGTTGTTGTTTGGGGGTAAAATCAACCCCTTTGCTCTGTTGTGTGGTTTCATTCACATCTATGAAAATTGCAAGTGGAAAGTCCAAAATGAGCAGCTTCCGTGGGTAGTTTTGTGTCCTGTATTTCTGATCGAACATCAGATCACAAGGATATTACAATGTCAGTAAGAGTTCTATGAAATGTCATTCTCAATATTGCAGAATAGACAGTTATATGAATAGAGAATTTATTTAACCATCCCTTATTTTGTTTTTGTAAATAACCCTGTGGTGCATATCACAGAAAACCTTAGTGTACATCTATGGTTATTTCCACAGGGAAGATTCCTAGCAGTTGGATCAAAGGTAATGAACTTACTAAAGGATGTTGATACATATGGTCAAGTGCTTTCCAGAATGCTAGCTTATTTACATACTGCCCACAGTAGTGCTAGTACTGACATAATTTTATCCTCATCTCAAAGATCCTCACTTGTTAGGCAGCCACGAAGCCACATTCAATCCCACCCATTGTGGGGGGCTTTCTAAACCCTGAATGTCTATGTCCGTTTTGACCAGAATAGGCCGTTGACCTCCAAATCATCAATACCACTTTACATTTGTCCCAGGGCCCATGGCTTCGCTGGCATTACCTCCTCTCTCGTCTTGTTGCTCATCTTGGCTCTGTTATTTCAAAGGCACACTGACTAGCTGTGCCTGCTGTGGGAATACACTGCCATCACTTTGACACCAAGGACTACAGATTCGTCTGGTCTCTACTCTGTAGAAGATCAGAAAGGGCATTTATGCTGCCTCAAGTTTTCTGGACGGTAAGATGGTTTCTGAGCAGGCTTTCTGGTCTCCCTGCTTCGAATTTGCTCCTTATCTTGCAGTTGGAGGTAAGGACACAGTGGTGCTTAGTTTCCAAAGGCCAATACACACATATGCACGCACACATATTTTAATTCTCGTCTCCCTCCCTCGGGGTGAATGAAGGAAAATAAAGTGATTATTGTAGACTGTTCTCATCTCAGGCAATGACATCCATCTCAATGAGCAGATCGTTATAAGTCTTTCCACAATTATCTGGCATCAGTCAAAGACATTTCCCGAACAGTGCTCAACACAACTGTTTAACCAGGAGCGATCGCCTGTGGGACTGTGGGAGCAGAACTGACCATCTCTTAAAAACCTAAGTTCCATCCTGGCTGGTGTAGCTCAGTGAATTGAGCTCAGGCCTGCAAACCACATGATCGCGGTTCGATTCCCAGTCAGGGCACATGCCTGGGTTGCAGGCCAGTTCCCAGCAGGGGACTCACAAGAAGCAACCATACATTGATATTTCTCTCCTCTCCTTCCCTTCCCCTCTAAAGATTAAAAAACAAAAAAGCTAAGTTCCTACTTGCTGCTTTCCTAGGTATTCTGTATACTTCAAAAATCCTCTCTTTCTCTCACACACACACTCACACACAATGCAAACTTATCACAAAATCTGTAACACAAACTACATGAAATATAGAAAATATTGTATGTTACCATGTCTCAAAACATTAAGAATCTGGGAAATTAACTACAGAAAAAATAGCATTTTTTGAGAAAGAAAAACCAGCTATTACTTAGAAATTAGAGATATAAGAAGAAAGAAATGAAAAAGAGTCCCATTTACTTGGTAAGTGTTGTGTTCCAAGTACTCTGTGGTTGAGTTTACTGAGGGGCAGAGAACTGGGGGAAAGAGACAGACACAACAATACAACCTCAGAAAGTATTCATTATCTATGGGGAAAGAAAAGGAAGCCAAGAAAGATGAATCTATCAAAGAAGTAGGAGGATAACCAGGACCATATATTCATGTGGAAGCTGGAATAGGAGCTTCAAGAAGCAGGAACAAGTCCATCATTCTAGCTACACAAGTCAAGGAAAAAAACTGATGTAATTAGGTGGGATTTCTGAGTGGGAGGTGACCTTCAAGATGAAATGGAAGTTCATGTTTCTTGAGTGACTTTTCTGGAGATGCCCAGTATTTCCTCACCCCACACCTTTTTCTGACAGTCTACCATGTTCCCCTCAGTCTCCTCCCAGGGTTTCTGCTGAGCTGGTGACAGCACCTTGCACCCACTCTCCCTGTACACAGGTGACCGCAGGTAGATAGGTCACAGAGAGTTTCAAGCTAAGCCCTTTCCGGTCCTTAAACTGAAAACTTATGTGACCCGGAGTTCTGGAGGCCACACCTGGACCATGTGGAAATGGACCTGAGACAGCCAGTGAGCAGGGGGTGAGGAGAAAAAGCAGAAGCGCCCAGAGCAACAATGACAAGAAGACAGGACGCCTCAGAACAGCAGACAGAAGCTGTGACGTGAGAAAGACTTCTTCCACTGCAGCCTGAGCTGTGATGCCCACCCCAGTGTTCCGTGAGTGATCTCGCTTTCTTCCCAATAATTCTGAATGGGATCTGGTGCCCCATAATCAAATTACCCCCGTGGGAGACTGACTATTCTGTGCCATTTAGCTGTTGTGCTACAAATTCTCTCACGCAATGTTCACAAGAACTCAGCAAAAAAGGTGTCATTATCTCCCTTTTCCCTGAGAGGAATCTGAGGTTCCTGGGGTTAACTAACATGCCTAAGGTCACACAGCTGCTGACTGAATTCAGTTCTAAATTCTCAAGCCACTGCTCTGGGCTGTAGCCATGACACTGGCTCAGTTACTGCGATTGATAAGGAGTCCTCAGAAGTGCCTATCGGCCAGCTAGTTCTGTGCTATAATCTCTTCCTTTATAGTAAATGATAAACGTATTGCCTGAATTTGCATCACTCACACATCAGCATTCAGCATGCTCCACAGACAGGAAGTGTGTCAGAGAGAGCCAGAAGCTGCACAAAAGAAGTTTGCATTCTCCCAGTTCATGAAATAAACTGCAACTACGATATGAACTTTATCAGAAGTTCTTAGAGACTCTAACAGAAGATAGCCTTTTCAGTTATTAAAAGAATTGAGAGCTTTTTATTGTTCAAGAAAAAGACAAAACTCCTCCCTTTCAAATTATTCTACTTTATAGTACAATTCCTTCGGCCAGGAGGACAACTTCAGACACTTTTTCAAATAACCCCAACCATTTAATCTGTACCTTCAGGAAGTCATGCTGAGAGTACATGGAAAAGAGACAGACAGAGCCAGAAAAGGGGGTCGGCGAGGGGGGAGAAGGGAGAAGAAAAGGTAAGACGTCGTTTCTGAAGTAGTTAGAATCTCCCGGTTTTTCTGGCCTACTTTAAAGTGAGCTGAGTATTTCTATCCACAAAGAACACTTACCATTGTCTAGGGGCTACAACTTTGGGATCTTCCACTTGTTACTCCAGGCAGATCTTTCCACCCATTTGTCATCTACATCACACATAAGTCAGGACTGCTTTCATTAATTAGACACTTGCACTGCAAGTTAACATGCTATTTAGCCAGCTCAGGATGCTATAATGAAATACTGTAGACTGGGCGCCTTAAAGCGGTTTTTATTTCTTAGTTCTGGAGCGGCCGGGATCGAGGTACCAGTCAACTCGTTTCTCACTGAGGGCCCTCGTCCTGGCTTGTAGAGAACCACCTTTTGTTCTGTCCTTACATGGTGAAGAGAAAACAACCTATTTTTCTGGCTTCTTCCTTCTTCCTTCCTCTTCCTCCTCCTCCTCTTCCTCTTCTAAAGACACTTATCTCATCAAGAGGACTCCATCCGCACAACATCATCTAACCCTAATTCCTCCCAAAGCCCAGTGTCCAAACTTATCACACTGGGCGGGTCGGCGGGGGGGGGGGGGGGGGGGGGGTGAGNGGGGGCGCTAGAGCTTTAACATGCGAATTGTGAGGGGTCACACTCCAGTCTGTATCAGATGCTTTGAACTAATTACTAACATTTAAAAGCCCGATGTGAGCTACACAGCAGTAACTGTCAGCCACAATATTATAACAGAATACAAATTACTGCCCGAGTACAATGGCAAAGCTTGGACAAAGGCCAAGGATAATCTCTAATTTGGGAAGTTAGAGAAAAGACTTTTGAAGAAGGGTTTAGGCCCTGAAAATGGCTTTTAAGAATATAGTTTATGTAGGTCTCTATTGAGCGAGAATCCACAGGTATGGAAAACGTGGGCATGGAGGGAACAGTGGCCTTCCATGCAGGCTCCTGCCTCAGGAGCAGAATCCAGATGGTGAGGGTGTGCTGGGGCGGGCGGGGGGGGGGGGGCGGTAAGATTTGCTGCAACTGCCCACCCCCTATCTGAGCCATGGGATTAGGACACCCCTGGAAGTGGAAGATCAACAACTTTGACCTGGCTGGTGTAGCTCAGTGGATTGAGCGCGGGCCTGCGAACCAGACGATCGAGGTTCGATTTCCAGTCAGGGCACATGCTTGGGTTGCAGGCCAGTTTCCGGCAGGGGCCAGTTCTCTGCAGGGGATGCACAAGAAGCAACCATACATTGATGTTTCCTTCCTCTCTCCTTCCCTTCCCCTCTAAAGATAAATAAATAAAATATTAAAAAAAAAAAAAAAGATCAACAACTTTGATTGAGTCCAGCTTAAGAATTGGTTCTGGAACCCTTGAAAGCTTGAAAAAAACATGTCACTTCAGAAATACAGTTATCGCTTACATCAACTTTGGGGCTGATTATACTTGTTTTTGGAAAACCACTTCAATAGACCTTTTGGTTCTTCAAAGGTAAAGCCAAGATTCTAGTTTGATATATAAAACATCCAGGAAACATTAACTGCTTTGCATAACTATAACTAAAACTCCATTTTGTGTGCATTTGTCACTAGGCTGTGGCTAGGAAGTGGGCTGGAAGGAAAGCCAAGATTCCTTCCCCGGCTTGCTGATGCCCACTGCCTGGGCAGAAAGCTGGACTGAGTGAAGGAGACGTGCTACAGAGCATCCCCACGGTGGGAAAGCCAGTCGGCCTCTAAAACACAGCAGCAGACCAGAGAGAGTCCCAAAGGGCTTCTCCTCAGCGCTTTGCAAGTCTTTATATCTGTTCCCAGCTTTATGATTTTTCTTTTCTGCGACAAAATTCCTTTCAGTTATTTTCAAGTCTTCATTAAAGTTGTGCTAAATACTACAGCCTAATCTTAATAAAGATATTGAGTTAATAATCAAGAAATCATTAAAATAGTAAATTTTATGTTATGTATATTTTACTACAATTTTCTAAAAACTGTTTTAATAGTTTGGACCTGGCCAGGTGGCTCAGCTATTTGAAGTGTTGTCCCATACACCAAAAAGCTAAAGGTTCAATTCCCACTCAGGGCAAATACCTACGTTGTGGGTTTGATCCCTGGCCATCATGTATGGGAAGCAACCAATTGATGTTTTTCTCTCACCTCAATGTCTCTCTCTCTCCCCCAACCCCATTCCTCTCTCTCTAAAATCAATAAACATATCCTCGGATGAGGATTAAAAAACACTCTTTAGTAGTTTAAAAAACTCCCACAAAGAAAAGTCCAGGCCCAGATTGCTTCAATGGTGAGTTCTATTAAATGTATAAAAAAAAGTTAAGATCAAGTTTTCCCAAACTCTTTGAAAAAACAGAAGAGGAAGGACAATTCCCAAATTCATTTTATGGGACCAGTATTATCCTCATAGCACACAAACACACCACAAGAAAACTTCAGACCAATATCTCTTATGAATAAAGATGAATGATCATCAACAAATCCTAGCAAAGGGAATCTAGCAGCCTTATAAAAAAGGATTGGAGAAAGTGGAAGCTACACTAACCTCCTCCCAACCTGGAATTACAACAACATTGTGGAGAAATCATCTTGAATAATCAACTAAACAATAGCAAGAGAGTAGCCTTATAACCCCGGACAGACGGAAGAAGGCTTCACCACAACATGACTGGTGCACGGTGCAGAGGAGACTCAAGAGGACTGGCTGGGCCCCCACAGATGGCAGCTGAAGTTCTGGAGGTATATTTCAGCAGCCAGGGAGTTCGCCCCGAGAAGTGTGGGCTCTAAACTCCAAGCTGGACTCCCCAGCCTATAGCACCAGAGCCAGAAAAGAAGCCCAATTAACACCCAGCTGTGAAAAGCAGTAGGGTTTCTGTCTGCCAGGGAGAGATGGCTGGAAACTCAGACAGCCTCTTCAAGGGCCAACACACAACATTTCATTTGTAGCCACTTATCCTGGGTTCCAGAAGAGGAAGGGCAGAGTATTCTAGAGGCAGTTGAGGAGAGTCTCAGGTTGGTGACTCAGGAGAGAGAACTGAAGGAAGAGCAGCCAGGATCCTTGTGCTGAGATATTCCCCACACTGCAGAAGCCATCTTTCCCAGGCAGAGCACTCCCTTCCAAGTGGCGTCAGCATACCGGGAAGCAGGAGCCCCACCCACAGTAATTGCTCTGCCTCACCCTGTGGAGCTTAATTTGGGCTGCTGAGTACAGCTTGAGGCTACATTATTGATTAGTTTAACAACTAAAGCAGATCTCTGGGAATTCTATGAGACTTCAGATGACCCTTCCCAGGGCCTGATCCTGATAAAAGCCAGCCTTGGTGCTCAGCCTGGTTCTTTCTGCACACAAACAGGCCCAGCAGAGGGAGCCACACACTGTGGATTTCTGATATCTCCAAACAGGTTGACCAGGGCCAGTCATAAGCAGTGTCTGACAAAGGCCTACACCAGAGTCTCTGCAGAGCTACCTAATACATATAAACAAATACAAAGAAACGGCGAAGATGGGAAGGTAAAGAAATAGACCCCAAATGAAAAACAAGAGAATTATCCAGAAATAGAGCTAGATGAAATGAGGGCAAGCAATTTGTTACATAGAGTTTAGAGTAATGATTATAAGGATACTAAGTAGCATGAAAAAGACATAAAAACTATAAAAAAGGACCAGTCAGAAATAAAGAACACAATATCCAAAATTAATAATACATGGAAGGAATATATAGTAGGTTAGATGAAGCTGAGGATTGAATCAGTGATTTAGAATACAAGGCAGGGACTTCCGCCAAGATGGAGGCATAGGTGGAAACACTGTGCCTTCTCCCACAACCAAATTTGAATACAACAAAGGTTTAGTAAACAAAGATGCAGCCAAAGAACAGAAAATTGAACTATACGAAAGTCCAACAACAATGAACTGTTCAACTGGACTGGTAAGAGGGGTGGAGCCAGCAGTGGAGCAGGGTCGGACAGGAAAGATCCCCCGACCCCAGGCACCCAGGCAGCGGGTGGACCCAGTGAGGGCGCAGGGCAGGCTGGCCAACCACAGTCACACATTCCCGTGCAGGTAAACCGGCAGAGGAGTGAGCAGTGAGACGGACTATGCAAGCCCCAGGGGCAGACCCAGTAAGGGCACAGGGAGGAGGGCTGACCTCGGTCAAACATTCATGCATGGTGGGACGGACCGCGCAGGCCCCGGCTGCGGGAGGCAGTAGACAAGACCGCCATTGCTCCCCTTTGACCCCGCCCCCACATACAACGTCACAACCCAGCAACTGAGTTGCCCCAGTGAACACCTAGGGCTCCACTCCTCATATATAACAGGCACGAACTGTCCAAAATATAGCTCAAGAAGAACTCAAAGCCCCAGAGCCTATAACTCTAGGTGAAAAAGAAATAGCGAACCTCTCCAGATGCACAGCTCAACACACTGGTGATCAGGATGCTCAGAGAACTGGTTGATTTTAGTCATAAATTAGAGGAACATGTGAAGGCTAAACTAATTGAAACGAAGGGAAATGCACAGGAAACCAATAGTGATGGAAAAGGAAACTGGGACTCAAATCAAGGGAGTGGACCAGAAGGAAGGAGGAAATGACCAAACAGAAAAATGTGAAGTAACAAGAATTCAAAAAATGAGGAGAGGCTTAGGAACCTCCAGGACATCTTTAAACGTTCTAACATCCAAATTATAGGGGTACCAGAAGGGGAAAAAACAGCCACGAGTGGAAAACTTATTTGAACAAATAATAAAGGAGAACTTCCCCAGTCTGGCAAAGGAAATAGACTTCCAGGAAATCCAGGAAGCTCAGACAGTCCCAAAGAAGTTGGACCCAAGAAGGAACACACCAAGGCACATCATCATTACATTAGCCAAGACCAAAATGAAGGAGAGAATCCTAGAAGCAGCAAGAGATAAGGGGACAGTCACCTACAAAGGAGTTCCCATCAGACTGTCAGCGGATTTCTCAAAAGAGACCTTACAGGCAAGAAGGGGCTGGAAAGAAGTATTCCAAGTCATGAAATCCAAAGACATACATCCAAGATTGCTCTATCCAGCAAAGCTTTCATTTAGAATGGAAGGACAGATAAAGTGCTTCTCAGATAAGATCAAATTCAAGGAGTTCATCACCAAGCCCTTATTACATGAAATGTTAAAAGGACTCATCTAAGAAAAAGAAGATGAAAAATATGAACAGTGAAAGGACATCAAACTCACAGTTATTAACCACACCTAAAACAAAAGCAAACCAAGAAGACAGCTAGATCAGGAGTGGAACCATAGAAATGAAGAACACATGGAGGGTTAGCAACAGGGGAGTGGGAGGAGGAGAAAAGGGGAGAAGGTAGAGAAAATAAGTAGCACAGATGATAGGTAGAAAATGGATAGGGGGAGGGCAAGAATAGTAGGGGAAATATAGAATCTAAAGAACTTGAGACATGTGGTCATAAACTAAAGGGGGGAATGGTGGGGGAGGGGTGTGTGGGTGGAGAGGAATGAAGAAGGGAATAGAACAACTGTAATGGTATAATCAATAAAATATATTTTTAGAAAAAGAATACAAGGCAGAAAAAAAACACCCAGGCAGAGAAGCAAAAACAGAAAAGAATTTTTAAAAATGAGGAGAACTTAATAAACATTTTGAACAACATGAAGCATAACACTATCAACATCATGAGGATACCAGAAGGAGAAAAGAGCAAGCAAGGGATCAAAAACCTATTTGAAGAAGTAAAGACTGAAAAATATCCTAATCTGGTAAAGGAAAAAGACACACAAATCCAGGAAGCTCAGAGAATCCCAAACAAGTTGCACCCAAAGAGGCCCACACCAAGACACATCATAATTAAAATAACAAGGCTTAAAGACAAGAAGAGAATCCTAAAAGCCACAAGAGAAAAGCAGATAGTTACCTACAAGGGAGCTCCAATTAGACTGTCATCTTATTTCTCAACAGAAACATTTCATGCCAGAAGATAGTGGTGTGAAATATTCAAGGTGATTTAAAGCAAGGACCTATAACCAAGGCTACTTTACCCAGCAAGGGTATCATTTAAAATCCAAGGAGAAACAAGGAACTTCTCAGACAAGAAAAAGCCAAAGGAGTTTGTTAACACCAAACCAGTACTGCAACAAACGTTAAATGGCCTATCTGAAGAAGAAAGAAGAAAGAAGAAGAGAAAAATCATCTAACAATAAAATGGCACTAAATACGTATCTATTGCCTGAAATGTAAATGGCTTAAATGCTCCAAGCAAAAGACCCAGGAGAGCTGAATTGGTAGGAAAGCAAGACCCATATATATGTTGCCTTCAATAGACACATCTCAGATCAAAAGATACACACAGACTAAAAGTAAAGGGGTGGAAAAGACATTTCATGCAAATGGAAAAGGAAAAAAAAGCTGGGGTAGCAGTACTTGCATCCATCAAAATAGAGTTTAAAACCATGGCTATAATAAGAGACAAAGAAGGACACTACATAGTGATAAAGGGAACAATCCAACAAGAGGATATAGCCCTAGTAAACATTTACACACCCACCAGAGGAGCACTTAAATAGGTAAATAAAATCTTGATGGATATAAAGGGAGAGATGGACAGAAATATGGTCATAGTCAGAAATTTTAACACCCCATTGACTTCCATGGATAGATCTTCCACACAGAAAATCAACCTGGAGACAGTGGCTTTAAATGACACACTTGATCAGATAAATGGATTTAATGGATATCCTCAGAGCATTTAACCCCCAAACAGCAGAATATACATACCTGTATTTTGCAGTGCATAATGTGCACTTTTATGCCCAAATTTTGTAGTGAAAAATAAGGATGCAGATTATACATGGGTAGTGCTAATTCCATATCTATACTGGCACATAAAATTTCTTGTACCTTGTATCTCTCTTCTTATGTTTTGTAATTATTGGTTACATAAAATTTCTTGTACCATAATCTGTTCAAAAATAAATGCTAAAATTTTGTATAATATAAAAAAACAAATGTCTAAATATAAATAAATACTAATTTAGATTAAAAATTTTAAATAAAAGTTTGGGCCAAAAGCATGGGTGCACATTATACATGGTGAAATACAGTATTTCCAAGTGCACATGGAGCATTTTCTAGGATAGACCACATGGTAGGACACAAAACAAGTTTCAACACATGTAAGAATATTGAAATCATATCAAGCATCTTCACTGACCATAATGCTATGAAACTAGAAATCAATTACAAGAAGAACACTGAAAAACACACAAAGACAGGGAAGCTAAATAACAAGCCATTAAACAACAAATGGGTCAACATGAGACTGAAGAAGAAACCAAAAGGTACCTAGAAACAAATGAAAATGAGGACACACAATCCAAAATCTGTGGGACACAAAGAAAGCAATGCTGAGAGAGAAATTCATAGCATTACAGGCCTATCTAAAAAAAAAATAAAAATAAAAAAGCTCAAATAAACAGGGTAACTTAACACTTAAAGGAACCTGAAAAAGAACTAAACACAAAACTAAAAATGAGTAGAAAGAAGAAAATAATAATGATCAGAGCAGAAATAAATGAAATAGAGTCCAAAAAAAAATACATACAAAAGATCAGTGAATCCAAGAGCTGGTTCTTTGAAAAGAGAAACAAGATTAACAAACCTTTAACCAGATTCATCAAGAAAAAAAGGGAAAGGACCCAAATAAATGAAATAAGAAACAACTGACAGCAAAGAAATACAAAGGATTATAAGAAAATATTATGAACAATGTGCCAACAAACTGGACAACCTGGATAAAGTGGATAAATTCCTAGAAACATATAATCTTCCAAAAATAAATCAGAAAGAATCACAGAATCTGAATAGAAAGATTACACCTACTGAAACTGAAGCAATAATAAAAAAAAATCCCAACAAACAAAAGACCTGGACTAGATGGCTTCACAGGTGAATTTTACTAAACATGTCAAGAAGAACTAACACCTCTATTTCTCAACTATTTCATAAAATTCAAGAGGAGGGAAGGCTACCAAACTCATTTTACAAGGCAAGCATTACCCTAATTCAAAACCAGATAAAGACACTGCAAAGAAAGAAAATTATAGGCCAATATCCCTGATGAACATAGATGCTAACATTCTCAATAAAATATTAGCAAACTGAATACAGTAATGCATCAAAAAGATCATACACCATGATCGAGTGGGATTTATTCTGGGAAGGCAAGAATGGTACAACATTCACAAATCAGTAACTGTGATTCACCACATAAACAAAATGAAGAATAAAAATCACTTCCAGAATCATACTCAAAGGGCAAAAACTACAAGTGTTCCCATTAAGATTAGATACAAGACAGAAATGTCCACTTTCACCTCTCATATTCAACATAGTACTAGAGGTCCTAGCCACAGTAATCATTCGAGAGGAAGAAATAAAAGGCATCTTAATTGGAAAGGAAGAAGTAAAACAATCGTTATCTGTAGATGACATGACACTGTACATAGAGAACCCCAAAGATTCCACTAAAAAACTACTAAAACCAATAGATGAATTCAGCAAAGTAGCAGGATACAAAATTAATATCCAGAAATCAGTTGCATTTTTATATGCCAATAACAAACAAACAGAAAGAGAAATTAAGAAAATAATCCCACTGACAATTGCTACAAAAAGAATAGAACACCTAGGAATAAACCTAACCAAGGATGTAAGAGACCTGTACTCAGAAAATTATCAGACAGGAAGAAAGAAAGTGAAGATACAAATAAGTGGAAACACATCCCATGTTCATGGGTAGGAAGAATTAATATCATTGAAATGTCCATGCTACCCCCCAAAATCTATAGATTCAGTGCAATTTATATCAAGATTACAAAGATTTCAATATTTCACAGAACTAGAACCAATATTTCAAACATTTATATGGAACTACAAAAGACCCTACATAACAATAGCAATCTGAGAAAGGAGAGCAAAGTTGGAAGAATCATGCTACCTAATACCAAACTACACTAAAAGGCCATAGTAATCAAAACAGCATGGTTCTGGCATAAAAACAGACACATAGATCAATGGAATGAAATTGAGAGCCCAGAAACAAACCCACAACTCTATAGTCAAATGTATTCGACAGAGGAAGCAAGCCCATACAATGGGCCAAAGATAGTTTATTCAATAAATGACATTGGGAAAATTGGATAGATATGTGCACAAAAATGAAACTAGACCACCTTTTACACCATACAGAAGAATAAATTCAAATGGATTAAAACTTAAATGTTGGACCTGAAACCATAAAAGTCCTAGAAGAAAACAGAGAGAGCAAAATCTTGGACATTGTTCGCCATAATATTTTATCAGATCTTTCTCCTCAGGCAAGGGGGGAAAAGAAAAAATAAATAGAACTACATCAAATTAAAGTTTCTGCACAGCAAAGGAAGTCATCAACAAAACAAAAAGACAATCCACAGAATGGGAGAACATACTCACCAATATATCTAATAAAGGGTTAATATTCAAAATTTATTAAGAACTTACAAAACTTGACAACAAAAAAACAAACGGCGCAATTTAAAAAATGAGCAAAACTCCTGAATAAGTCCCGCTTTTCCAAAGAGGACATACCGATGGCCAATACACATGAAAAGATGCTCAATGTCACTAATCATCAGAGAAATGCAAATTAAAACCACAATGAGATATCATCTCATGCCTGTCAAAATGGCTGTCATCAATAAATCAACAAACAACAACTGCTGGTGAGGCTGTGAAGAAAGGGGAACCCTTCTGCACTGTTGGTGGGAATGCAGACTGGTGCAGCCACTGAGGAAAGTGTATGGAGATAACTCAAAAATTAAAAATGGATCTGTCTTTGGACCCAGCAATCCCACTTCTTAGAATATACCCAAAGGAACCCAATACACTAATTTGAAAGAACATAAGCACCCTTGTGTTCACTGCAGCATTATTTACAATCACTAAGATATGGAAGCAGCCCAAGTGTCCATCAGTAGATGAGTGGACAAAAAGCTATGAGACATTTACACAGTGGAATATTACTCACCATAAAAAGGAAGAAAATTTTACCTTTTGCAACAGTGTGGATGGACTTTGAGCACATTATGCTAAGTGAAATAAGGCAATCAGAGAAAGACAAATACCTTATGATTTCACTGACATGTGGAGTTCATTAGATTAATGAACAAACTGAACTAACAAGGAAAATGGGGAGAGACTCATAGATGGAGAGCGGATGACAGCCAGGGGTACAGGGGAGGTTAGGGGGTGGAGGAATTGAGCAAAAATGTAAACTGTGGACATAGACAACAGTGAGGTGATTGCTAGGGGTATAAAAGGACTAATTGGTAATGGAAAGCATACAAAAACATTATATTAAAAAAATGATTATGCACCACACTATGACAAAATAGGATTTATCCCAGGAATGCAACATTGGTTTAACATGTGCAAATCAATGAATGGAACATATCATATTAATAGAATAAAGGACAAAAACCACGTAATTACCTCAACAGATGTACAAAAATTGACAAAAAAACTGATCCTAAAATTCCAATGGAAATGCAAGAGATACAGAGTAGCCAAAACGATCTTGAAAAGAAAATGATAAAACTGGAAGACTCACACTTCTCAATTCACAACTTAACTTCAAAGCTATAGTAATCAAGACAGTGTGGTACTGGCTAAGAATAGACATATACATGTCAATAGAATAGAATTAAGAGTCCAGCCTTGGCTGGTATAGCTCAGTGGATTGAGCGCAGGCCTGTGAAGCAAAGGATTGTGGATCCATTCCCAGTCAGGGTACATGCCTAGGTTGCAGGCCAGTTCCCAGTGGGGGACACATGAGAGGCAAAGACACATTGATATCTCTCTCCCTCTCTCTTCCCTTCCCCTCTCTCTGAAAATAAATAAATAAAATATTTTTTAGAAAGAATTGAGTCCAGAAATAAAACCCTTATACTTATGGCCAAATAATCTTTGAAAACAGTGCCAAGACAACTCAATGAAGAAAGAACACAGCCCATTAACAAATGATGCTGGAAGAACTGGATATCCACATGAAACAGAATGAGTCGGACCTCTACCTCACACTGTATGCAGAAATTAACTCAAAATGAATCATTGCTCTAAAGGTAAGAGCTAAGACTCTAAGACTCTTAGAAGAAAACACAGAATAAATCTTTGTGAACGTGAGTTAAACAAAGGTTTCTTAGATATAACAACAAAAGCATAAGTGACAAAAGAAGAAAATACGTAAATTGCACTTAACCAAAATTATAGACTTCTGTGTTTTAATGGACACTGTTAAATAAGTGAAAACACAACTCATATATATATATATATATATACATATATATATATATATATATATATATATATACACTGTGAGTTGTGTTTATATATATATATATAGTCCATACTACCCAAAGCAATCTATAGATTCAGTGATCCCACTTCTTAGAATATATCCAAAGAAACCCAAAACACTAATTTGAAACAACACATGCACCCTTATGTTCACTGCAGCATTATTTACAAGTGCCAAGATATGGAAGCAGCCCAATCTATAGATTCATATCATACACACTCACACACATCCATATAAAGAGAGATTCTTTTATCTGGACTATATAAGGTACTCTCACAACTCAAAAATAAAAAAGCAAATAGACCAACTGAAAAACAGGCAATTGGGACTTCCAGCCAAGATGGAGGCATAGGTAGACACACTGTGCCTCCTCACACAACCAAAATAAGGACAACAAAAATTTAGAAACAAGAAACAGCCAGTACTGACAGAGAACTGAACTGCATAGAAGTCTGACAACCAAGGAATTAAAGTAGACACATTCATCCAGACTGGTAGGAGGGGCAGAGTTGGGTGGCCAGGCTGAGAGGGGTTGTAGCAAAATAAGCGGCAGCTGGCAGACCCGGGCACACAAGGCAGCAGCAGGCCGACCCTGTGAGGCAGCGGACTGTGGAATGGGGCATGGCACCCAAGGCAGCTGGTGGACCAGACAATCCCACATTTGTGCTCAGATAAACCAGGCCAAACTGGGGAGCGAGACAGCCTGCGCAACCCAGAGCTCCAGCATGGGGAAATAAAGCCTCAAAACACCAATTGAAAACACCTGTGGGGGTTGAGTTGTCAGGAGAAACTCCCAGCCTCACAGGAGAGTTCCATGGAGAGACCCACAGGATCCTAGAATGTACACAAGCCCACCCACCCAGGAACCAGTACCAGAAGGGCCCAGTTTGCTTGGGGCAAGTGGGGAGAGTAATTGAAATCCATCAGAGAGCACAGCAAGTGACATTGCTCCCTTTCAGACCCCTCACCCATATACAGTGTTACAACCCAGCCCTGGTGAACATCTAAGGCTCCACCCCTCACTAGGTAACAGGCATGACAAGACAAAAAAAGGCCCAAATGGAAGAACAGATCAAAGCTCCAGAAATAATACTAAGCAACAAAGAGATAGCCAACCTATCAGACACACAGTTCAAAGCACTGGTAATCAGATGCTCATAGGATTGGTTGAATTTGGTCACAAACTAGATGCAAAAATGAAAGCTACACTAAGTGAAATAAAGAAAAATGTACAGAGAACCAATAGTGATGGGAAGAAAACTGGGACTCAAATCAATAGAGTGGACCAGAAGGAAGAAACATCCAATGAGAAAAGAATGAAGAAGCAAGAATTCAAAAAAATGAGGAGAGGCTTAGGAACCTCCAGGACATCTTTAAACATTCCAACATCCAGAAGAGATGTTGGAATTATAGGGGTACCAGAAGAGAAAGAAGACCAACAAGTGGAAAACTTATTTGAACAAATAATACAGGAGAACTTCCCCAATCTGGCAAGGCAGTAGATTTCCAGGAAATCCAGGAAGCTCAGAGAGTCCCAAAAAAGATGGACCCAAGGAGGAACACACCAAGGCATATCATAATTACATTACCCAAGATAAAAATGGAGAGAGTCCTAGAAGCAGCAAGAGATAAGGAGACAGTTACCTGCAAAGCAGTTTCCATCAGACTGTCAGCTGATTTCTCAAGAGACCTTGCAGGCAAGAAGGGGCTGGAAAGAAAGAAGTATTCCAAGTCATGAAAGGCAAGGACCTCCATCCAAGATGGCTCTATCCAGCAAAGCTTTCATTTAGAATGGAAGGGAAGATAAAGTGCTTCTCAGATAAGGTCAAGTTCAAGGAGTTCATCATCACCAAGCCCTTATTATATGAAATGTTAAAGGGACTTATATAAGAAAAAGAAAATAAAAAAACATTTACAGTAAAAAGACAGCAAACTCACAGTTCTTAACAACCACACCTAAAACAAGAACAAAAACAAAACAAACTAGGCAAACAACTAGAACAGGAACAGAACAGAAATGGAGATCACATGGAGGGTTAGCAACCGGGCAGTGGGAGGAGGAGAGAGGGGGAAAAGGTACAGAGAATAAGTAGCATAGATGGTAGGTAGAAAATAAACAGGAGGAGGGTAAGAATAATCTGAGAAATGTAGCAGCTAAAGAACTTAAGACACATGGACATGAACTAAAGGGGGAGAATGTGGGTGGGAGGGGGTGTGCAGGAGGGAAGGGAGTGAAGGGGGGAAAATGGGACTACTGTAATAGCATAATCAATAAAATATATTTAAAAAACAGGCAATTGAATAGGCATTTCTTCAAAAAAGATATACAAATTTCCAAAAAGCACATGCAAAGATGCTCAACACCATTACTCTTTATTAAAATGCAAATCAAAACCACAATGAGATACCACCTCACACCCACTATAAAGGCTACTGTCAAAAAGATGAACAAAAAAACCCAAAAGAAAACAAAAACAAAAACAAATGAACAATAACAAATGCTGACAAGGAGGTGGAGAAATTGGAAAGCTCCTGCGCTGCTGGTGGGAATGTAAACCAGTACAGTCACTCTGGCAAAGAGTTTAAAACTTTCTCAAAAACTTAAACTTGGAGCTACCATATGACCCAGCAACTGCCTTCCAGGTACATACATGAGAAATGAAAACATAATGTGTCACACAAAAACTTGTCAAAGAATGTTCACAGCAGTATTCTCCATAATAAACCTGAAGCAGAAACAAGCCAAATGTCAGTCAACATGATGAACGGATAAAGAAAATGTGGCATATTCAGACAACGGAATGTTATTCCACACAAAAAGGAGTGAAGTGATGATATATGCTACAAAAGGAACATAACTTAAAAACATCATCCTAAATAAAAAAAGATCAAAAAAGGAAATACATGAGATCCCATTTGCATGAACTATACGGACTAGGTAACCCCAACAGACAGGAAGTAGATTCTGGCTGCCAGGGTCTTCAGGACCGAGGAACGGAGAGTGCCCACCTATGGGGTGACTGGGTAAGGAGTGTTCTTTGGGGTAACGAAAATGTTTGGAACGAGAAAGTGGCAATTTGGGTTGCACATCCTTGGACTACACTAAACTCTACGTATGAATTGTATGATATGCAAAGTCTACCTCAATAAAGTTGTAATTTTTAAAAAACATAGGCATGTACTCCTATCTGAATACAAACTGTTACAAAGTGATGAACCTAGCCAATGAGTAACTGTCAATCACGAAAGTGTTTAGTTATAAAGTGACACAGCGTTTGCACTGATTAACTTGATATGCTGGGAATACTGGGTTGGGCTTCCTCAAGAGTTTCTCTTACGGAGAACAGGGATTCTGCCTCCCTACAGACCAAAGAGAATAAGAAGCCCCACATATATTAAATGACCTTGAAGTTGATAATGGCATCCAGCTGCAGCTCTACAGGTTGTGCATAGTGACAGACTAAGACATAGGTGGTGCCCTCCGAAGCTGTGCTTGCTGGCAGCCCTGTTGTATCCTTCCAGGAGTCCTGGACTCCAGCACACTTCAGCAAGAGCATCACTACCGTCATCTGAAGGCACAGTTTCACTGTGACTGTGAACTCTGTTTCATAGTCATCTTTCTATAGTCCTCAGCCCAGAGGAAAACTTGAGTGCATTCACTCAAGTTGGTGCTTCCGTAACTATGAAAGCACTTAAAATGAACTCAATAGTCAGCTAGCTGTCCATCAAGGTCACTAAAGTGAGCAGTAGCCTTTAAACCTCAGGTCCTAAATGAACTGCAGGTAGTATCCAAGTTTCAGAGTTTTCCATGCAGTTTTACTGCAGAAGCCTCTTACTTTAAGACCAGAGGTCAGTTTAGAAAACTATAGAAAAATAAATTTTACTATTGTTGGAAAGGGCAAAAATGACATGTCCTATTATACACCCTATGTTTATTTCTTGTGAGGTGCTTTTCACGAGGCATCCAATACAATTCCATGCATTCTAGGTTGCATTTAAGATGCCCTCTTTTGCAGACACTGCAAAACACAGGAGGGATGTATTGAGAATGGGAAGCTCCTCTTCTATTCTCGTCATCAGTGAATATTTATGAATCTCTGATGGCTCATCCACTGTCAGCTGTGTCTCCTTCAGATCTAAGACTCTGTGTTTCATGTAGTTTCCACAGCAGCGCAACATTTCTGGAGCTGCTTCCCTGGGAGGAGTCTGTCAACAATCAGCTTCTCACTGGCATTAACATGCAATAACAGACAATGAAGCATGACTCAATTAAACTGCAGAAACTGTCTTCAGACAACATGAACCAAGTAGCTTTCCAAACCAATGAGGGGCTTCCATTGCATGACCAGCATTAAGGTCAATGCTTTGAAAACATCTAAGCACCTAACAAACTCACCACACAATTTAGAGAAAAATAGCAAAACTGTTTTGATTTATCCCCTTCCCATAGTGTATCCAGATATTTTACAATTTCTAGTACACAATATCAACTAGGTCTCACCACTGCAAAGATTAAAGCCAAGTTTTTCCTCTGAAATCTCCATAGAACTTTAATTTGCAAAGAAAGTGCAGTTTGGGAGACTTTAGCATCAGACCTGCTCAAAGCTGACAAACAGGAAGGGTTGTGGAGGGAGGGGCTGGGGAGAACTCGCAGGCACGAAGGGCAGGCACGCAGGGTGCAAGCTCCCAGGGCCGCTGCTTATCTGTGTGCCTGTGGGCCCATTCCACAGCCAGGGAAGAGTCTTACAGTAAAGTTGCTCCAAATTTTTTAAAAAACACAGCAAAATTGCCGGGGGTCAAGAGAAAAGACAGCTCTTCTACCAATAGGTAAATGTACACATTTATGCCTCACTTAGCCACGAGGACTGAATATTTTCCTTAGAGAACAGAGGCTTTTGTTAGTTTGTTTTGTTTCATTTTTGTTGTACTTGAAATATTTAACCCTATAGGTTTAAATCTTCATACTTTAGGTTTCATTATATTGAACATGATCATTTCAGCTAAAATCGCTCTCACTGAACTAAGCTATTAGGGAGAAAAACGGTATGTCTTTACTGAAGGAAAGATAAAATAGATTCAAATATTATACAATAACAATTTTCAAAGATTCTCCTGTTTGGGAAATTATTAAAATTCTTTTACTTCCCCTGTAATACGAGGCATGGATAAATGACCAGGGACGGATGTTGACCCCATGGGGTAAAAAGTGAGGGAAAGTGCTCTGGATTTGTAAACCCCAAATCACCATTCTGAGCTATGAATAATATAAATTCTTTCAAGATTGAATTTCTTTTATAAAAAAAGCTATAAAACTGCCAACAAAAGTGGAATCAAATAAATGCAATCATTTAAAGTTGACCTTAAAGATAAATTTAATACATTTAAAGCATGATACCTTTTTAAAACTATAGAAATTAAAATATATATTGAGATAACAAGTGAATTAAAAATAACAAATAATGATGGCAACAGAGAAAGACTAAATGTCCCAATGTAGGCAATCACTGTTTACTACATTCAGAAGCCAGGAATATAAAATGGAGACCTAAAAATATTTGGAAATTCAAGTGATGAAGGTAACCAATGAGAATAATTTAAAAGAAGGAATGATTTATCTATTTGAAAATATTGAAAGAAATGTATTAATCTTTTTAAAAAAACACTAAAAGTTTATTGGTTGTATTCATTTCCCATGGCTGCTGTAACAAACTACCACAATCTTATGGCTTAACACAAGTTCATTCTCTCATCGTCCTGGAGTCTCCTGGGGAAGACTGCTTCCTGGCCCCATTAGCCTCCAGCCGCACTTGACCCCCTCAGCCCAGGACCCCAGCCTCCATCCTCAAGGCACAGGGCTCCAGCCTCCGCTGTCACCATCACATTGCCTTCTCCTCTGTGGTCGAGTCACCCTCTGCCTCCTTCATATAAGGACATTTGCGGTTTCATCCAGGGCCCACCCAGATTATTAAATTCCCAATCTCAAGATCCTTAATTTAGTCACACCTGTAAAGTCCCTTTTGCCATGTAAGGTGACATTCACAGGTTCTGGAGATTAGGGCATGAAAATCTCTAGGGTCATTACTCAGTGTACCACACTAGTCCCAAAAAGATATTTTATTTTATCCCCATCTCCATCCTAGGAGTTATACAAGCTAATGCTTTCTTGATCAGCATACTGAGCACACGTCATTACTTTCCATCGGGAAGATACAGCTTGTTCAGGCTGGCTTGCCATCAGTGTCTTTCAATGGAGGGTCGGTCTCCGAGAGTATACACACAGTCCCTCGGCCCAGAGTTAGATCCTCTGAAAGACAGGTACAAACTCCACTATTCTTCTCATTACTAGTCATGTGGATGAATAGATGTGTTTTATTTTGTCTACTTAATGGATAAGGGATCTAAATTTCAAACCAAAACATACTTCTCAAAACAATTCCTAACTGGTCAGAACAATTTAAAAAGTTTTTCTTCTCTTGAAATATGCTAATTACGACTGGAAAACAGGCCTGGCAGAGGGGAAACCCGCAGGCTTTGGAGTTACAGCTCTGGGCTCGTGTGGTGTTAGGTGGTCAAATGTTTAACATTTTAGATGCTCAGTTATTTACCTACAAAATGGTGATGCAAATACTTACTCCGAGGTTTATTGTGAGAACATCAGAATTTTATTATAATGACAGGCACTGAATAGTTGCTCAATAAATATTATTTACTTTCCACTTTTTATTTTAGAAAATGTATCTATAAAAAGCACAAAGTCAAATAGGAGCAATTTACCATTGTTCAGTATAGTCTATAGAATGAATTCAGATCTAACTGGTAAACATAGTAATGATCTCATTAAGCACTCGATGACAGCATATATTATAAATGTGAAAAATCCAGTCACTAAGTTTAATAGGACTCAGACAGTTAGTAAAGTTATCGATCTTCTGGTATTTAAAAAAGTTATCTATGTTATTATTGAACTGGCAATTCTTGCAATTTCCTATACCTCTTTGTATTTATTATTTCATGGTGAAATGTTTATATTAAAAATCACTGGCAAAGCCTCAATAAATGTCACTTAAGTATCAAAATAGTAACTTTAAGAATTCTTTTAATAGTGATGGATGATATAGGTATTTTTAAGACCACAGAAGGTAAGAAAGTCCACACACTAAGGTGTAAAGTAAAACTTCCTTTCCCCTACAGAGTATCTGAAGTCATTGTCCCGAGAAATGCCTCCTTTCCATGTCCTTCTTAAGGAGGCGAAGAGGCTGACAGAGCAACTGCCCCTGCCAGCCCAATGCAGGTCTTCCACATGCAGCAACTGGTCACTCGGGCCCTCATAAGCGGTCTGGAGCTCCTCAGATCTCTGTAGGATGTGTTATTAAATCTTCCCCTCCTGCTGGGTCTGCCTTCTGGGGGGGTGGAACATATGGTGTAAAAATTACTATATTTGAAAATGAATACTAATGATCACTCAGAAGGATCATTCTCTATCTCTATGGCCTTCCCCATCTAGTTGGTTATAAATGTGACATGCTTTGATTTGATTTAATAAGCTTTTTGAATTTATAGTTCAGAATTTACTGTATAAAATGTATCTGGAAAATTGGATACCCACACATATGAAGAGACCAATACATTTATTTTTGGTGTTAGCCCATTAACAGATTGTAAAATTAAGGCAAGAAGACTAAAAAGTCTGTCCACGGAAAAGTTTACAAAAGTTCTCATTCCTCTTAAATTAGTAGGATCTAAAAATAGATACAACACAGACAGACACACACACACACACAGAGACAAGTGATACAGGGTAACACTCCGCAGTGTGAGATTTGAAAGCTAAATGATGTTATATGAACTAAAATGCTGCGTATCAGTTTCTGTATAGACAATATTTTAATCATTGTATGGACTGGCAGAAAAGAGTTTCAGGTGTGCAGACATTATTCTATGATCTACGCAAAAACAACCAATAGTGTTTTCTGTGTTACAATAAAGTTGCAAGTTGAATTTCACACATTATATTACATAGGGCATGGTCTGTAATACTCAAAACCCAGAATGGTTAAAAAGAATTCCAGAGAAAGAATTTAGGGAAATTTGGTTAAGGATGTAATTTTACTCCACATAAACAGCTTTCTAAGAATTTGCACAACGCCAATTCTACTGGCTCGGCCCTACAAGGAACAGAGCCGTGCTGTGCAGTGTGTCAGTACCAGTGCTGTGTTACTGCAGGGGGCACAAACCACTTGGCTAATTTGGCTTAGAACCCAAGCAGTAAGTATACAAATTTTATTTACCAAGACCAATTAAAAAATTACCAGAAGTTGGGTATATTTGAATCAAATGCCCCTGTAAAGTTAAGACGATACAGGCTTCGTATTACATACCATTATTTTCTAATGTACCCATAACAAATTCCACAATGAAAAGTAATATAAAATATGGATGTTGTACCAAAACTCTGTCAAAAACTACAGTTCACAGCAGAAGTTAATATCACCGGGAGTTGAATGATTAATACAAAAATAAATACATACTACAGATATTCTTTTGTTCTTCATTTACCATGATGCGAACTGCTAGGATTTAACCTTTAAGGGTTAAAGAGTTTAATCAATGTCAATGTCTGATCTTCTGAAGGCGATAAAGAACAGTCTGTCTAGCGATACTCAACAGAACATCACTTTGTCAAGCCACAAAGCGCCCAAAAGCTTGTCAAGTAAGTTCCCAGAAACCTCTTTGTGGTTAGAACTCAGCTCCTTCCTGCCTGACCTATTATTTGATATTTGACCACTTGGTTGCAAGACACTTGCTCTTTCTGGCTGAAATGTCACTGGGGCATCTTGTCAGCTCCCCGACATCTCGGCCTGACATACAATTTTACTTTTGTGTGCTACAAGGCAGAAAACGCAGGGCAATGGCCTTGTTTTAAATTCTGTCAGCATCAAAGATGGGCGTCACTCTTGGGTCCGACCAACAACAAAAACAAAAAAGGAGTCTATTTTGAAGGTCAAAACAGCCATTACCTTGAAGTTTTTCGGCTTATACTAAACATATTACCTGCTACACGGGTGTGGGAGCTGTCCTTAAAAAGGGCCTAAGCCTACCGCAGAAATCTTCCCAGCGCAATTGCTCTACTTTCTTATCAAACGCAGCCGTGATGAAAGGATGAGTTTTCAGTGCCTGCAGGGACCAGATTCAGCAGTTAACTTAACTTGTTCAAATGGGCAAGTGGTATCATGTAGCTTTACAGGGAGCAACCTGACCTTCTCACATTGACCAGGAGTGACATTATTGTGGGGGAGGAAAAGCAGTCACATCATTTCTGTTTTGCACAACCTGCTTAAAGTTTGCAACTAAATGCTTGTCTTCAGTTGAGCTGACAAGAGAGAAGAGGGGGCTCAGTGAACCATGGCAGGGCTGCCATGGAATGACAGGAATCATCGGCTTACATTTCAAATAGCTCTCTCAATCCTATTAAAGCATTGCCGTCCTGCTTTAAAATAGACAAGTATGAAACAACTTTGATAGATAGAGACTAAAATGGCTTATTGATTTTTTTTAAGTCTGAAGGAAATTACCCAAAATGTGTCATTCCTTAACATTTAAAATTATGTTACATAAAAATGAGCGACCGTGATAATAAATAAAACTTAGAGGGGAAGAAAGTTGGTTATTTCATTATTCAAGGAAGCAGAGACACCTGCACATGTCCAGCTGGCACGGAATGTGTACAAACCCACTGCCACTTGAGTTGGAACAAAATTTAACTGATAAGAAAATCCCCCTTTAAAACAATTTTAATCGTACTGCTAACTCTTCCTTCATTGTTTAAATTTTGTAAAGTCATAATCCAATCTGAGGTGGCCTTTTGGCACTGGCAGACACAGTTACTGGAGAGGAGTGTGACGACGTCAGGGGCGCAGAATTCACGAATGTCTCCTTTAAGAAGGTGTACGTTGTGTCAAGTTCAGCTTTCAGTGGCAAAAAATCCCCCACACCAATGGTCTCAGCCTGAAGAGCAGCTCTTGAAGGAACTGAGAGATTTGAATGGTCTCGTGATCCTGCCTGTGAAGTGGGGGGGGGGAAAGTATAAACATAAATTGAAAACTCTTACAATCTAAAATCATAAACAAAGAAGCAGACTAAAAATTACTGAAATATGAAATGCCATTTGTATAAACCAGCAGTTTTCAACCTTTTTTATCTCATGGCACACATAAACTAATTAGTAAAATACCGTAACACACCAAAATATATGTTTTTCTCCTGATCTGACAAAGAAATAAAAACACAGCTATTGTTGTGTTGGTTGTTGTCATTTTTTATTTGACAGTCTGAGGGAAAAGAGGTCATTGCCCCTGACTAAATCTTCAGGTATTACGTATTTTAAAAATTCTTACAGCACACCAGTTGAAAATCGCTGACACAATCCATATGATAATACACAAGCATTAAATTATTTTCCAACTGTGATTGCATCTCTCATTTGCTCTATGTCATAAACATGAAAACTGTGCATAAAACTTATTAAAGTTATTGAATCAGTGAATACAATCAGACACTTTTACCTCTGCTTCTATCCGCTGACTGTTTACAGGAACCAATGTGAATACTGTTTATCTCCCTATGCTGCATAATGTATATGCTATGTAATATGACAAATTACAATGCTTAGAAAGTGAACTATGGATATTTACATTTTTCAAATCCATCAACCTGACTTATTTAATTGAAAAATATAGAGTGACAAAAAAAAGTCAATCCCAGTGACTTCTAAAACATAGCATGAGACATAAATGCTGGTGAGATAAACTTTTTGCCTTCACTTTTAATAACTATGCCACCACCTTTTAAAATAAATACTGTTCTATTATAAGCATTTGGAAATCATATATCAAAATATGGGATTCCAATATGAAAACAGTTTGTCTCAGATTTTAAAACATTACTGGTACGCAGAAACTATTGGGAATCAAACTTAAGATATCCACACACTCATTAAGTACTTAAAAACAGAATTAATATTTCGATGAAGCTACATATTTAAGCCTTAACATCAGCACTCAGTAGTGAATACTTAACATGAACAAAGTCTTACTTGTAAAGCAGAAAGGTATTGTTTTACAGCATTTATAGATAGTGGGAAAATAGTGATCAATTGCATGTCAGAATTTTCCAGATTCCCAGCAAATAAATGTTGTCCATAAGTCTAGTCTAAAAGCCCATTTTATACTGCAGAACTTTTCAAATAAACATCTTTTTTGGTAGATCCTCTTACAGTTTTGACAACAAAATAGTGTGAACTCTATGTATCTGCTTTATTATATCATGCTGTACAAAATCATTTCTACATGTGAAAACAAGAAGGAAGCTATCACTAGCCTTAGAAAAGTATTAGAAATTCAACTGTTGTATGTTACCATTTTTGTGGATTTTTTTTTTAACTACAACTGGAGAAAAATCAATGGTTGCATCTAACACCTAGTTCAGCAATTTTCTTTGATCTCTGTTCTTTTGATTTCTTGATACTTCACTGCAAGCCTACAGCTGACAGAAATCATCTCTCTTTATGCTGGAAGTTAAAAAACTCCTGAAATGGCCACTTGGATTGCTGCACGAAGGAGAAGGTTCAGCTTACACCCGTGGAAGGACCGAACTCCCGACAACCGGTGTTAAACCTGATTAGCAGCGCTGATGAGTTTTCACTTGCACAACCTTAATACAGCGCTGAGCATATCAGTCCAGAACCAGAACAGCACAAAATAAATGGGAAGGTTAAGAATAGTAGAGGGAACGGAGAACCCAAAGAACTTATGTATATGACTCATGGACATGAACTAAGAAGGCGGAAGGGGGAATACTGGAGGGAAAGGGGTGCAGGGCAGAGGGAATTGAATGGGAGAAGAATAAGGGGACAACTGTAATAGCATAATTGATAAAATATACAAAAAAAAAGAACTGGAACAGACATCTCACTACATCAGAGGTCGAAGGGGCACGTGTTTTCTTGCGCCTTCACTGCTGCACTGCTGTGCTGCCACAAGACCCAGGCAGCGTCACTACCTGACGGCCACTGTGGAGCCAGCAACGCCATCTACTACCTTAACGCTGCTGAACCTGGGGTCGAGGGAAATGCTGACGGAGCTGGAGCGGGCGCTGGCGGGGCCTGCTTTTCTGCTTAATAAAACTTAGCTATAGCAACAGTATCCTTTATTATGATAAAAGAATACTGTTAGGCAAGGCTTCAAAAGTTTGTTGTTACATCTTTATACTTCAAGTACGGGTCTAAGAAAACGATACATGAAAAGCGAAGAGCATGCAGAATCAGGCGAAGGAAGGTCAGGTATTCTCCGAGGGTTTTTCTTCTTCTTGATGCCTCAGACTAGAGAAAGATAATTGTGCCAAACTGACCAATCCCTCCTGTTTTGCAATGTTAAAGATATGATTTACTCAAATCTATATTCTGTTCTCGAAGTTTCCTTTTTTGTTCTCGTGACTCCGTCAACCTAGCACATCACACGTTAGGAAGGCGGTCCTCCGGGAAGGTCTCTCACGGCTCCTTCTCCTTAATATTCTGTGGGTCTAGGTACTCTGTCTACAAAGGGCCCCTCTTTAGTCTTTCCTCATCTTACTTTTTAACACGTCTTTTTCCACCATGTTGTCTGAAACCTTTTAATCTAATTTAACACTTTTTTACTAAATAAACTTGAAATGGGGCGTTGAGCATTTTGCTAGTATTTCAAATCAGAGACTCGCTTTGTGCATACTATCTTCTGACCTTATGTCCTAAACATAAAAAATTACCTAAAAAAGAGATTCCCTTAAAGATCTGCAATCCCAAAAGGTATGCCCTTCACCAAGTAAATACATTTACTTTTGTGTAAATGAAAATAAACTTTCTTTTGTTACTAGGGTCATTTGTTATACTCCAATCTGATTTTAAGTCACTTAATAGCTTAAAAACAAGCCAGCAAAAATGCTAGTAAAATTTTTATTTCAGAATGCGATATTAAAAAAAACAAATAAATATGAACTATCTGTCTTCTCATGAGTAATATCCAGAAATATATCATAACATTTTTAATATAACCCAGAGTGTAAAAGACAGTTAAATAACTTTTTATCAGAGACCATTAAAAGTTAATATTCACCACCTGATTTTATATTTTAAATCTGTAAAGTCTAGGTTCACTTAAACTAGTTTTTAAAGTGCTGAGGTATTCTGATAGTCTCTCCTATAAATCTATGTTTAAGCAATTTTTCAAAAAGAAATTAGTTACCTGAAATAAAAGCTACATGTCATGTGAATCTTTATGGGAGCACTTTTATTTACTCAATAAGCTGTAAATGATTCTATCTGAACTGTTATATTCCATCAGCTAAATATATATTCACAATACAAAATGTGTCCACTAAATTTCTGCATTTTAAGAATTTTATGAAATATAGTAATTGGACATGTCCAATAGCCATTTTTCAAGTCTTTAATATCTTAGTTTTCTAAGACTGTTTTCCCAATAAAAAAGTAAATAAAGCATTAGTCTAATAATAAGATAATCACTCAATAAATTATCTATAAATCAAAGCAATTTACAGACCAAGGCTTCTGAAACAATGGCACTAACCCATTTTTCTCCTGTGTAGCATTTACAATCAAGTTTAGTGTTCGAGTGATACAATTTAGTAAGCTGGAACAGTGCTGCAAGGAGATTATGGTAGGCACATAGTATGGTGCAGAGAGTGTTACAGTAAAGATCGGAAGACTGTAGTTTCACCTCCCAGTTTTGTTACGATCTAACTTGGTCATTTCGCAGCAGGTCAATCAGTCTTCTAGGTCTCACTTCTCTTACAAAACGAGGAACCAGACTATTTCCAGCTCTGAAGTTCTACAGGTGTGTTGTAAGTCCACATGTGACGGCATATAATACAATGTTAATAACCAACTTTTGAGGATGATGTTAACTCAGAAACCAGAACTTCCCAAACACAGTTTTTAAGATTTTGAAGGGATATAGACAGGCCATTCTCAAGGGGAAGGAATACATACTGCGCATGGTTCTAAAACACAGCCAAACAGATAAGATCAGCCACAGTTCAGCCGATAGGCTTCCTTTGATCCAATTCTCTAGTAATTGGACATGTCCGCTTAGTACATTTTCTCATCTTTTGTCATCTTCGGCCTCCACGATGACATTTCCAGTTCTGTAAATTACTGACTGCTTTTAAGTAGAGTGTGCAGCTTAACACAGACTGAAGAGGGGCCAAAGTCCCCGCAAGAGGGCCTTCCAGTGAGGCTCCCTCACCATTTCCACCTTCGCTCCTAATGCGTTCTTCCCACTAGTCTCGCTCACAGTTTTCTTCTTTCCATATACGTCAAGTTAGTTAACCAAATCCTCCCTGTTTCCCAGTTCTGCCCTGGTGGCATCATAGGACACTGAGGTGCGCACAAATAATCAGAATTGTCAGTAATCACATATATAGTTTCCCCTTGTGGAATGCTCAGTTATATATCTAATATATATATGCACACATACACAATTTATATATGTAATTTATACACCTAATATATGAGTATATATACACATATATGTATATGCATTGATACATATACACATATGTGAGTATATACACTTGCTATAAGGCATTCACATACATACATGTGTATGTGTATATAGATATACACATTCATATATATATATATATATATATATATATATACACACATTTACTATCACAGCATGGAATATTTATTCTTTGTAGTTATCAAGTCTAACTTTTGATTACCAATACCAAACCTATAGGAATATTTTATGCATTCTTCTCCCGTTGAGTCATTACAGCTAGTTTGGCTCTTTAGCTCAGTGACATCAAGGCATGTGGGGAAATGTGAGTCAATGGAGCATTGTAAAGGAGCTTCTAGATAAATAGAAAACCTAAGAGGACTGGTCACCTTCAGATTAAGAAGGGCAATCACAGAGGTAGAAATGAAGTAGAAAAGAGAGGTGATGATAACAAACTTGATTTACATTACAACAATTTGTCCCCACAAAGACATTCAGAACGGGTTCAAAAGCCAGAGCTCTAAAATGCACCTATCTGGTTCAACCTGCGGCCTCAACTTCTTGGTTATGATAGATGAACAGGATTAACAGTCTCGATGCTTCATGCTTCCTAATAGGCATGCCCTTTGCCATGTGACAGCCCAGCTTTCTACAGCACGGTACACAAGCTCTTTGCCTCCCCATCTCGCCCCATCTACCATTTCCTCACCTGTACTCTGCAACCCAGTTATGTGGAACTTGTGAGTCTGTGAATATGATGTTCCATAGTTTGCACCCACCTCCTCTCTGTCCACTGTGCGCGATACCCTTCAGCCCTTAGACTCTGTTCGAGGTATTCCTCTTTGTAAGGCCTTTGCCCCATCCTTCTCCAACCACAATTAGTTGCAACATCCAATCATATTGTTATATTTCTTCATGAGCATTTACCTTTTTTATTTTTACTTATTTATATGCACTTATGACTCACCTATAAAACTATGGGTACCTAGTGTGATCGATTCCTGACTTTGTATTCCTAGCACTTAGCAAAGTATCTGGGACTAAATAAGATTTCTAATTAATGAATGACTGAATGAAAAAAATCACTCATATTATTACTCCATGGTTTTGGTCTTATATTATTTGGTCTATTTGGTTATTTTATGTGTATACAATTTTGTCCCAATTAAAAGTAGCACAGTAAAGTGGAAAAAATACAGGCTTTGAAGTTGAAGAGACCTTGGGTTTCACACTTGATCCTGTCCTTCATTGAGGACATGATTTTTGGCCAGCTACTTCTGCAAGAGCCTGCATCCTTATCTGTAAAGTAGGAAGACTAACCCCTCATAGGGCTGTTGTAAGGATTAAACGGAATAATATACACAAAAATGCACAGCACACAGTAGCTCCCCTTCTTCACCTCTCCTTATACTCTTCTCATTCAATAATAGATTCCAAACTCATAATCACAGCAAATACGTGTTGAGCACATGTCGGGCCTCGTGGCAGGTTTAGCTTCGCAAGGCATTATCGGAGTTCAGGCAACCAGTGAGAACACACTCCTCATTTTACAGTGGAAGAGACCAAGGCTCAGAAGAGCAGAATCCATTGCTCCGTCTTGCACAGCTCGGGGAGCGGAAGAAACGAATGTTGAGTCTCGATCCCTCCAATCCCTCCCCAGCCCCGTGCCTCCTACTTTCTCATGCCACCCACAGAGGACACAGCCCCTGCTTACTTCCCACCCAGAGCTCTTTCACAAATAACAGGCTCTCAACAAACCTCTGTGAAATTAAAAAAATAAAAATGTAACTATATTGTACTAGAAGCTAAAAAAAATCAGCATTTATACTTTTGATATTTTACTAGAGTCCAAAATTTGAAGATCCATGGCACTGGAATAAGTAGCTACTGTGGCACTGACATAAAACACCACTTCTAGCCCTTTCGGCACAGGAGCCGGGATATTTTGGAATATTCAGAGCTAAAACTCAGCACTGAAGTTTTAAATTGCAATTGAGCATTTAAACTTTAATTTTAAATTACTTTAAAGATGTCTTGTGCCTGACAAGATAACAATTCCCATTTTCTTCTCGTGGATGTTTCGATTTCCTGACATGACTGAGGTTGGAAAAAGAGTCAAAGAATTTTCCCAGATGGTTTGTGTTCTTTCTTTTCCTACTTTCCTTCACAGCCCTGTGCTCCCAGCCTTGGCAGTTTTGATACATCTGATGGTACAGAGTGCCAAAAATACTGGAAAATGCATGGGAGGCAATTTTTCACCTGTGTCTCCAAAGTATATATTCCCAAACAACTCAGAATTTGAAATGTAAATATATCCATACACTCAACCATGTAAAAAGGTACAGAAACTGAATTAATAAAACTATATTTTTACTATATGCATCTTTATATACAGGGTGTGACAAAAGTGGCTTTATAGTTGTTGACATGGAAAATAATACAATAATTAATGAATAACACAAGAGTAAACTGTGTTTCACATGCTCCCAACTGTGAGCATACTTTTTTTCCTCCTGTAAAAATGCTATTGCAAAACTGAAGAGACAGCTGAGAAAAATAAGTGCAACATGGGATAGCCATAGGGTGACTTTCTTAGCTTCAAAAGGCTCATGCTAATCAAGAAAAGAAGAACCTCCTTAGAAAACAAGTTAAAGATAGTGTGTTTACTTAGATTGGGCTCAGCTATAACAGAAAACTTAAAACGTTAGTGACTTAAATGCAATAAAAACATGCATCTCTCTTCAAAATGTATATAACGCTATCAGGAATTCAGGCTCCTTCGACCTTGGGCTTCGCAGCCTAAGTATATGCCTTCCATCTCAGGGTCCAAAATGGTTTCTCATGTTCCAGCCATTATGTCTGCATACTGACCACAGGAATACCATAAGCAATAAACACACAAAAAAGTGCTAAACCTCATCCATGGAGCAAAGGGGGAGGCACCCTTACATTTGAAGATGCATCCTAAAATCACCATACTTGTCCTTACAACCCGTTGGACAGAACTTAGTCACATGGCTGACTTAGCTTCACGGGAATCTGAGAAATGTAGCTTTATTTAATTTATAATCTTCTGAGTGGCCCAGGTAATATTCAGTTTCTATTACTAATAGAGAGAAAACAGATCAGGACACCACTGGCAGCCTCTGCCTCAGATACAAACTGGCTATTGGGTGGGGAGGGAGAACTATAATAACCAATAAACACATGAAAAGGTGCTAAACCACATTCATACCTAAAGAAGTGCAACACAAAACATGAGAATGAAAGATTACTCTTTGCCTAAAGACAGGCAAAAATGTAGATGTCTGATGATACCCCCTGTGGAGAAAAGATAAGGAAGCAAACCGGCTCAGACCACGGAGGAGGGGCTCGGGCTGGCATGACCCTTCAGGAAGGCACCATTTAAATCGTACCTGACCTTGGACCAGCAATACCACCGCCAGACAGTTCTTCTCTGGCTAAACTCACAACAGTTCCCCAGATGAGTATACAGATGTGTTTACTGAAGCATTTTTTAATAGAAAAATATTATTTTAATGAAATGAAAGGGTTCATCAACAGAGTACTATTTACGTGTATTACATGACCACAGAATACAACAATTCTTTACAACTGAAGTAAATATGTTAGTGCTGACACACAAATATGTCCAAGTGAAAAAGCAGTGTGTGTGATTTTTTTCATTTATATTTAAAAATAAGCACAAACACACATATATGCTTACATATGCCTATTTTCTTACTGAAAAAGAAATCACAAAAAACTGTGAATTCTCTTTAGGAGAAGGGAATAAATTGGAGGATGGGTTAAGAGGAAAAAGCTTTGAAAGTTCGAATTTTCCTTCCCATGGTTTTGTGTCTTTAAAACAATTGGAATATAACAAAGGCTATGAACTGGCAGTTCACAACACTAAAAATACAGCTGACTAAAAATAAATGGGAAAAATGACAACCCCCCTATAATAATAATCAAAAATAAAAAGTAAAATGAGATGTTTATTGCCAATCAAAATTGAATTTAAATGTTATCATATAATGTTAATGAAGTATTATGAAAACAGGCATTCATGAATTGCTAGTGACTGTATAAACTGACAGAACCATTTGGTCTATAATTTGGCAACTATCTTAGATGTTTGATAGGATTGATCAAACAATTCCATTCATGATCAGGTTCTTTATATTAATAATAACAGACAAAAATGGAAAATAATCCCATATTCAACAATGGCTATATGGTTAAATAACCTATAGCCACTTGACAGAATATTATGTGGCTGTGAAATTCATGGTTAGAAACTTTTGAATAACATGATAAATGGTTAGGTTTGACCAGGGATCAGCAACCTCTTTCTGTGAAGGGCCAGATAACAAAGACGTTACGCTTTGCAGGCCGTATGTTCTCTGTTGCAACTACCAAACTCAGCTGTTGTAGCCACCAAAGCAGTCACACAGTATGTAAATGAGTTAGCATGGCCGTGCTCCGATAAAACTGTATTGATGAACACTGAAATTTGAATTTCACTTCATTTTCACATCATGAGATATTATTCTTTTTCAACCATTTAAAAATATAAAACCCCCTGGCTGATGTGGCTCAGTGGGTTGTATGTCATCCCGCAAACCAAAAGATCACTGGTTCGATTCCCAGTCAGGGCACACCAATCATGGTTTCTCTCTCACATTTCTCCCTCTCTTCCCTTCTTTCTAAAAATAAATAAATAAAATAAATAAAATCTTTAAAAAAATAAAAATAAATAAAACCATGCTGAGCTCACAGGCTATACAGAAATAGGTGGCAAATAGGTATGACCCATGAGCTGTACCTTGCTTGCCTCTGAGCCAGACTATGTAAGTGAAAAGGAAATACACAGGATTACAGATGACACTTGTCTTTGAGATGTTGGAATTGTTGAATTTCTCCCCATAAACTTCCATATTTTCCAATTATCTATAACAATGTGCCCTACTTTTATAACTAAAAACCCTTTATTTTAAAAAGACATTTTACATACACTAAAACCTGTATTTTAGTACAGTTATGACTCTGAACCGTGTGGTCAAAATGAAAATGTAATTGGTCTGTTAAAGGTCTCAGAGGGTAGGTCTTTAACCAAGTGTTTTGTAAGTTTTGGAAAAATTTTAATTTAGCTAACACCACATTCTTTCTTCCACATTTTCCGTTATCAGACTCCTCTCCTCAATTGGACATGAAGTAAACGCATACACAAATAACTTTATGGAGTAAGTTCACCTCTACTCTGTATAAACTCCTCATTGCAAAGTGGCTGCTTTCAATCTGTGCACCCTCATTTTAATCCAAATAGCACTTCCAGCTGCCAAATTACTGCTTTTGTGGTCAAAACGTACACATGTCACACTCTCTCTGGGAACTATTAAGTAAAACTTTTCTGACCACTTTTTCATTACTGAAGAATTTCTTCTTAACGTTATAAACCTTTTTAATTCAATGTCAAAAATTTAGTAATAATCTGGAAGCTATAAACTTGGACTTCTAAGCTGTATGCTTTTTGCTGAGTGGAATAACTAACCTACACTCAGGTAAAGAGAGCAAAAGAAGGAAAGAATCTTCTAAAATTTCAAGTTGTTTGAAAGAGATGACCTTCCTAAATCTTTGTAATACTGTAAGTACCTATCAGTCACATATCTCAATAAAATGAGCAAAAAACTCACATCTTAACACTTAAAACCCTTGTTTTCTATGCCCCTCCTTCCCAATACTGTTTTGAACCACGTTCCCTCGTTATTCCAACGACATCACACCTGAAACTCCTAGCAAGTCTTTTACAAGGTGTTGCAAACGGTCTTTATTTCCCCAGTGACCACCCAGGATGTAAATCCTATATTCCCCCGGCTGCTGACCCTTTGACCTCTGGCACAGCTGGGCCTTTCTAGAGAAACTGGTTATCTTTAGTTAAAAGGATGTGGTCTCTCTACTTCTCAGTGAGACAGGGCACTTCAGGCGTAAGTACCCATGTGCCTGGGGTTCACATTATGTGATCTGGGGTTCACATCAGTGGAATCCCTTCAAAACACAACAAGCACTTGAGACATGTTCCAAAACAAGCAGCTTAGCAGGCAGTGACATTTCCTTTACATGATAGGAATGTTATTTCTGATAGAAGTGGACATAGAAGTGGACATACTTCTGATAGAAGTTGGGACATTTCCAGCAGTCCCAACCCCAAACCATCTCTAGGGAGAACATCCTATAGAGCTATGAGAATAAGGCAGCAACTCAAAATTCAAAATAATATACCTATAGATTACATTTCAGGAATCTATTCCTTACATCAGCAATTTTCAACAGCTGTGCCACAAGAATTTTTAAAACATGAAATACCTGACTATTTAGTCAGGGGAACAGACCCCTTAACATTTAGAATGTCCAATAAAAAAATGACAACAGCCAACACAACAATAGCTGTCTGATGAGAATGCCCCATCTTGAATCATAAATATATAGGTCCTGTAACAGAGTTTACTGTTATTGGTTACATTGCATAATAGTGTTGTGTCTGATTGGTTAATTCTTGGTACCAGAAATCCTTATATACAAGCACAGGCACCTGATTTTTTAAACAGTCACTTTAAATCAAAAAGAGTAGGTAATTACTATTATCATTATTTTTTTTGTAAAGCAATCAAAATTACACCACTTTATGTCAGGTTGGCAAAAATATATATTGTTCACTGTGCCACAGAATTTCAGTAATTAGTTTCTGTGTGCCAGGAGATGAAAAAGGCTGAAATCGCCGCCTTACATGATCAATTCCATATGACAGATTTTTCCTGTGGTTGCGTATGCATAAAGCATATCTAAACCCACATCCACCATTAGTATTCTAAGTTAGCCCCATTCATTAATTCTTTTAAGAGCTATCTATAAAGTGCCTACAATGTGCCAGCCACTGTTCCAAGCCCTGGGATACAGCAGTAAATTATACACACACAAATTCTCCGCCCTCGGGGAGGTCACACTATCCTTAACTATGGGCATCCAGAGTCAGTTCTCCTTAAATTACAAGTTGCTAAAAAGTCTGTAACCACAGGAGTGCTGTTTTCCTAGTGTTAAGTTTTCACGTACAATGGCACTGAGTTTGCCAGCTTCATTGTTCTGTGGATACAGACGAGTTCCCGGTAATGTCTCATTTCCCTGATTCTTCCCTGACTTCTCCACACAAGACCTCAAATGCCCTTGTTCAGTCCCGTTCAAGAGTTGCTGGGTGGCTGGCTGCAATCTCTCCACCAGGTCCTGCCCCCAGTGTGTTAGTAGGCTCACTGTGCCATATGTACACTGGCTCTCCCCAGAACTGGCCAAACTCCTACCCTTCCCTCCCTGTCACCTGGCGCTGTGGCAACTCTGACTGGAAACCAGGGTCTCACCACGTCTGTAACACATATCCCTTTCAGCTTACATCCTTTCTAGGAGCCCCAGTGCAGGACCCTAGGCCGCTTGGAGGACAGGCATCGGGCCGTTGTGTTTCCGTCTCCTCCACTGGGCGCCTGCCCACGGAACCTCCACCCGTTCCACAACAACCTACGAAGCCCTCGGGCACACTCACTCCAGAAGAGCCTGCCCACCGGCTTGTCAAAAAGACCTGGACCTGTTTAAAATGCACTTCAGACTAAGTGTAGACAGAGTATCCACAAGATACTGATCAAATAAAGCTCTTTACTTAATTTTTTATCAGTTATTAAAGTGTCTCTTCATTTCTGCTGGCCTAAATACACTCCTAATACCTGTAAACAAACCATCCTTCCAGACTTATATCTATTTTTCTTCATCTCTTCTTTATTGTATATTATTATTTGAGAATATCAAACTTTGCAACAACAAAATAGCAAAAATATAGATGAAACATATAATATGTGTTAAGCATAGAAAATGAATCAGCCAGCAGTCTACAATACATGAACAGAATCTGTTAAGAATTGATAGCAAGCAAGTACCCTGACAGGTTACTTATAGATAGAAAGAGATGAAAAGGCCATATCATAACATAGAGATATGTCACTTCTAGGCTAATGTCATCCTTAGATTGGCACAGAACTGTGGATAAAACCTGAAACTGCTGTCCAGTAGCCTAAGTGGCAAGCTCTGGCTATTGGCCACTTGGCCGGCATCTCTCCTGGAAAGCAACTGTGGGTAAGTGGCCCCAGGAACCTTCTGTGTCCCAAGCTTCTTGTTTCAAATCTCCACCCCGGTCATCATAGTCACACAGAGTGTGGAAGGCTCATGGGCTGATGCAGCCAACAGAGACAGGTCATTAAACGCTGCACAACCAAGGAGTCAGGTAGTATGGCCCCCCCTGCTGGCTCCCTACCACATCCCCTCTGCTTCTCACTGTGCTTTCAACTAATCTGATAAACCCTGTGATTTGAGTATCTATCTTAATTTGGTCCACGAGACCTCTGGGATAACTTGGCTTCTAGTGTACTCGGAGGCTGCCACTGCATCCAGGTAATTTCCCACAGAACACCTTTGCTCCCTAGTACTAACCAAAAGGTAGGCCCTGAAGCATGCCCTGCTTTCTCCTGTCTTGGAGTCTCTGATTCATGCAGCTCTTTCTATTTAAAAGGAGGCTTCTTCGTCAGGTTTTTACAGTTTCTCAAGACTCACCTCAGGCATCAACTTTTCCCCAAACTTTCCCTTCCATCTACCACCTCACATTTGGCTTAGATGCCCCTTTTTTGCGTTATCATCACAACACACACATTTTTATAACAGCATGACATCACAATGTGCTGTTTGCTTAAACCTGGGTGTTCAATATGTAATCGTGTAATTTTACATTTATTTAAATATCAAGTTAAATTAAAACTTCAAATTCCATTGCTCAGTTGTACCAGCCACACTCCCAGTGCCCAATGGCCACACTTGCACCTTTATAGCAAGTTCTAATGGACAGGGCTGGCTTTCATTTTCTCTCATTCTAACTTTCTCCAATCCCTCCTTTCTAGAGTGCCTGAAGCTTCAGACAGAACCTCACTGCTGCTGTCCTTGTTTATCTCTCTTGACATTCTGGTGAGTGGTTTTTTGTTGGGGTTTATTTTGTTGTTTTTTGGTGAGTGTTGCTATGGCGTTTTACCTTAGACCTCTCTGAAAAGCGGCAGAGGAAGAAGCCTAAGACAAAAGTCGAGGAAAAGTTACCTTGGGAAGTGTCCATTGTCAAGGAATGCTTGCTCCTTTAAAGATTTTCTTTATCAGAGGAAAATAAAGTGCTCATTCTACCACTTTAATTTTCCATTTTTATACTCTCTTAAGAAAAATAGAATCTTTTTTTCTATAAGCTAAATTTGGAGACAGTCTAATTGATGTAAACCTTCAAAGCTGCCTTCGAGTTGAACGTCTATCGGGTTGGGAAGAAATGGGGAAAGGAGGGAATTTACATTCACTTTGCTAAACATTAGCATCTTTTGTTCAATCATTTGAATGCAGGACAGCGAGGGGGAAACAGCTTAGAGAACAAGAGCTGACACATGCGGTGTAAAATCTTTTAAGGTGCTTGGATGCAATGAGGGAGAAAGTGAACCGGAGCCGTATTTCACCTTCCTAACTGAGCTCCAGCCGGCGGGAACTTTGTGACAGGGCTCTGTCTCTCTGCTACACTTGACTGGCTTTGGCTGACATGCAGCTGTCAGACAGCAACCCTCTACCAGGCCCCTAACATGCTCCACAGCTTCACCCAATTAACTCGCTTTCACTTGACACGGCAGCAAAAAGCTTCATAATAGGTGGTCAAGGCACACGGTGTCTGCCTGCCCCTGAACTGCTCAGACGCAGCAAGATGTTTCACTACTTTTCTTCTTGCCCTGTGTGCTCACAACTAGTATGACTACCAGTTAGTCATCCATATATTGAGTTGGACAGGAATCCAGGAAATACTACAGTGATGCATTAAGCTTCTCAGAAAACAGACTTCTGGAGACTAAAGCTACACATCAAGGAAGTTCTTTCAGCCCTTCTGAGAGGCAGACTTGATTTTTACCAAAATTTAATGTCAACCAGCAAACAACGTACAGTTAGTTTTTCCGCAATATCTTTAATAGCGGTATTGCATAAGGGTGACCGGCACAGAGAAAGAGCACCTGACAGAGTGGGCAGAGAGAGTATGGGAGTCAGCCTTTGATCATAAAAATGCACCTTTTTTTACACAACAACAATCTCACTATAGATTTTTATCATGCTACTCAGCTTTCAGATGAAATATACCGTATTTTAAAAAATGTAGATAAGAAATGAACATTTTTATGCCTATTTTGAAAATTACTGGAATAATTTACACATTTCTCTCCCATCTCCCACTATGTTCAAGCCTAAGCATATAATCATTTTACATTAATTTGCACTTTAAAATATGAAAATTATGATATAGCAATATTATATAAACAAAAAAGTACTATAAACTGAATTACTTTTTAAAAACTGCATTTGTAAAGCTATGTGATAAAGAGGCTACCAAAAAGTTACTTTATGATAGGGCTCTGTTATTGGCATCTAAATGCAGTTCCTTATAGCGATTATTAAGATAGAGTTATTTCAGTTCCAAGAATCCTATCAGGAATCAAAGCTGAAAAACTAATGACAGAAATGGGAACCTTCAGCCTCCACCATCACAAACGGTCCTAGGAGAGACACTGCCTTACACCAGACCAAGTGCCTTGCCATTCATTCTACATGAGTCTGAAAAGACTATGTTTTTGGAATCAGGTCTTCAAGTAGCAATGCTTTTGAATTGTGCCTTCAAATTGAAGGTCATCTTTCTCTACCAAAAAGAAAAAAGTACGTATTTGTTGTTTTGAACACCACTCATTTCTTACCAGAAACTCAAAGCAGGGGTAAATCTTGACTGAATTCCTGAGCAGTGAGGAAGCCGTCCAGCACCCACCCTACGCATTGAGTCCTGGCAGAGTTTCCATCTGCGCCCACCTAGGGTCGAACCCTCCTCCCTCGCCACTCCTCCCACCTAGCACACAGAATCCTCACTTCTCACTTAGAGTCTTTAATGTGACCGATCACAATTCACTACAAGGGTTCATGCATACATCTGTCCTCTCACAAAAAGCTGTCACATCCCTGAGAGAAAGTCCCTTATCCCATCTCATTAAGGATTTAATAAAATATAATGCTTAAGCAAGGACTTCGGGTTCACACCGCCCTAGGTCCACACCTTGAACTCTTTGCAGGACAGACTCTTCTGAAAAGAGATAACCCACTTTAGAGAAGATAATGTCCATTACGTTAGTTAATATACATAAAGTGCTCACCACAGTGGCTGACACATATATTCAATAAATACTGCTTGTTGTTTTATTCCCAGTATCACATCCTTAGCCCTTGGTAAAGAATGTGGCACACAGTAAGTACTCAATAGAGGCCTGGTAAAGGAGTAATTAAATATTCCTTTGACTGCCACTTCATTTCAGATAGTGTAAAGGATAAAAACTGTCCATGAAGAATATGGAAGATGGATTTAAAACTTCCAGTGCTGATGGTATCACTTGTCTAGAAATAAGTAAAAATTTTAAATACCTAAATTTTAAAAAATCAGTAAGAATTTTGGAATTTCTTGGATATTTATTACCGAACAGATAACAGAAACAGCATAAAGACAAAAGACTCTTTATTGTTCTGTAGATATTTTTAATTTACCCTCCTATTTGAAGAGTTCCGTGGCTTGATTTACCTTCTTTGAGGAAGATGTCATTATGTACACAATTTTTAAGGAATGTGAATAAGTGGTTTATTTGAAATAAAGGTTCTACTTGGATACCAGCTTTAAAATGTTTCAATTCCTTTTTCCCTCTGACAATAGCTTTACATTTTTCTATCCGAAAGCTACTGAACATCTTAACCAGACTAGGAATTTGGATTGATAAAACAGAGGGGTGCTTCCTGGGCTGAATATACCCAAAATGACAGTGTTTTGGCAATATGTTGTATGTCCTTTAAGTCAAGGCAGATCAGAAAACAGATTTTTTGCAATTATATAGAATTAGTAGTATTTTGTATATGAGCAAAAATTTGACAAACTTGCCAATTTAATTTCAGTTTATAGTTAATGCCTCTGAACTAACCCCACGTGAAACTTACCAACTATACTGGTCTCCTAGGGCTGCCGTAACAAAGAACGAAACTGGTGACTGAAAACAGTTTATTTTCCAACAGGCCTCGAGGTCAAGGTGTCGGCTGGACCGTGCTTCCTCCCAAGGCTCAAGGGAAGAATCTTTCCTCATGTCTTGTCGCTTCTGGGGGTTGCTGGCCTTCTGCGTTTTGCAGCTGCATCTTCCCTCTCAGTCTCTCTGTGTGCCTGTGTGTCTCTCCTAATACGGCTGTTGGCCACTGGATTGAGGGCCCACGCTAATCCAGAGTGAACTCATCTTAATTTACTCGATTGTAGCTCCAAGACACTATTTCCAAATATAGCCATATTCTGAGGTTCTGGGTAAACATGAATTTTCCAGAGGATTCTATTCTACCTACTGCATCAACTGTTAACATAAAAAGGAATGAGCTAGCATGACTATTCTTATAATTTTGGGCTCAGGGCACCTGTATAGTTCTACATCTGACGATTTTAAATAATAGCTTAAATATGAATTCATCAAAGCCTCGGGGGCTTCCTAAGACCAAATTAACTTTTAAAGATCATGGTTCATAAACACCGTTTCTGGTGAAACTATATATTTAATCTTCAAATGTTACTAAGCATATGGAGCAAATATTTTATGAGACCTAACTATATCTTAAAGTGAACTAACCTTTTTTTCCTTCATTTCCAATTGTTGAATATTTTACTCTCATTATAAACCAAGTTGTTCAGAAAGCAGTAGGGTGTTTTTAAAGTGTATTAAATGATGCCATGATAAACATAAGCTTTCACCTAAAAATTTCATAAACAGCCTGAGGAAAAAATTTAATGCTAAGGTCTGAGAATTTCTATAATGCGTGTGCAGCTATAATTTTCTAGTAAATGCATGAAGAAATGCTATAACAATGGTGACGTGCGTGCTAGCCGTGCCATCACCTAAATCCACGCTATAGCAATTTGCTGTCTCTCCCGAATCCCAAAGTAGGCTGATTTGTCAGTATCATGATTTTCACTTTTTCAATCAACATAATTTTATAAGAATTATATGCAAAAATAATGCAGCTTAAAATGTTAATTTTACAACCTAAGAAATAAAACCCCTGTATTCAGAAAAAAGTATTAAATGGTACAAGTATTATCTCTCCCTGTCAACAATAAGCCAGGCATTTAACAACAGATCTTGAAACCTAACTATACAACATTCTTCAGCACAGATACCAAAACACCAATCAGAAGGCATCCTAAGGCAAACTACAATGTTCTGTCTAGGATAGGGGTGTTATTTTGAGGCCTTAGTAGTTTCTTCCTATTTTGAGAATGAGTAAAAGTTATAATCTATGCTCAATTGACTAGAACATAATAGAAATGACACTAATAATAACAGCAGGGACTTTACAGGTATCCTTTCCTCTAATCTTCAAACAAGCCTAGAGAGAGGAACTATCGTTATCCTCATTTTTACGTATGAAGAAACCGGCACATTCTTGAAGAGGTGGTTGAATTGAATCAGGACCGCATTTTTAGCAGGAGGTGTGGCCAGGATTTGCATGACCATTCTCCAGATCCCAAACACGGGCCACTGTCCAGGGCTTGTGGGTTGGGCTCCCAGTGTTCACATCTCTGATTCAGAACCTAGTAAGCCACATAAAATGGAGACAATGCCAGAAAAACAAATGTACACCCACAGGGGTGTTGTAAGTAATAAATAAGCTAACACATTAGGTTCTCAGAAGGTTGTCTTACACATGGGAGAGACGAGGTGAATGTTAGCTAATCTTCCCCTTCCACCTCTTCCTGCTCCGCATCAACACTCTGGCTTGAAAAGCAGATACACACACAAGCCCTGTCCTGTTTCATGTTCACAGACTGTACGTTCACCTGGAAGATACTCCCCCTGGCCCACAGGGGGCTTCAGGAAGAAAATAAAGATGACTGGGGCCAAAGTGGCGGCCACAAGAGTTTAGAAAGAGCCAGCAGCAGCCCCAGCACTCTGACTTACTGGCTGGGTGATGCTGCAGCAAGGACCCAGCCTTTCAGAACCTCAAAAGGAATTCCTTTAGCACACACACAAAAGTTAGAAGGCTATGTACATGGGTGTATACTGAAAAGTATAAAGAATTACATTAACAAACAATATTATCGTCACCAAAAAAAAAAAAATGAGTGCGACTTTGATTGTGCCTAGGCCAGTGGCATCCTCTCTCTGCTCCCAAAGTGCTCCCTGTACAGAACGGCTTCCTCAGATCCTACCAACCCTTCAAATCCAAGCTCCAACACAAATTCTCAAAGATATTGCCTAACCATCCCAGTCCAAATAAACCTATCTTTTCAGACTCCATGAGCATTTATCATCTTACTGCTTTATGTGAGTCTGTCCTAATTCACCAGTTTATATGCTCCAGCATATCAGCGACTCTTCATTATTCCTTTCTCCATCCAGTTCATGTGCAGATAACAATTCTTTTTCTTATATAAATTACAGGAAGTAAAAGAGCTTGAAAAGATTTTACAACTCTTCAAAGTGTTCAAAATTCATTAACTCAACAGACTTCTGTTATGCACTTAGTAATGAATCGGGCTTAGCAAAATCAACAATGCAGGGGGCCTGAAGGCCTTGATCTTGACCTAGTCCTAGATGTACAGGTCAGGTCTGATGAGCAACAGTGATCAGTATACCCCCTGAGATAGTAGTTGATTCTTGGGACCTGACCCTTTTTATCATTTTTCCTGAACTGTTAAGAATCACAAAGGAGAGCCCTGGCTGGTGTAGCTCAGTGGATTGAGCGCAGGCCTGCGAACCACACAATCGAGGTTCGACTCCCAGTGACAGCACATGCCTGGGTTGCAGGCCAGTTCCCAGCAGGGGACTCACGAGAGGCAACCATACATTGATATTTCTCTCTCTCTCCTTCCCTTCTCTCTAAAGATAAATAACTAAAATTTTTAAAAAAAGAATTACAAAGGAGAGAGTTTACCAATGCTCCTAAGGTCTCCTCAAAACCAAAAACCATTCTTGGACTAAATGGGAAACTTGGAGGGAGTTGTAGTGGGAACGGAATAGTTCAATAACTCAAAAATAAATGTATCACTCCAAGTGTAAAGTAAATACTATCCTAAATAACTGGAGGCATCTATCTCAATTGTCCTATATGATCCCAAAGTAAATATATGATTTTTTAAGCTGGGGTTTATTCATTTAATAAATATTAACTCATTGCTATTACATGCTCAAGTATTACTTAATTTCATATCAACGAGCATGTTTTTTAAATATATGGTGCTCTCAGCATTTACAGAAATAAAAGCGAGCACAGTTTCTTAACATCCTCTATATCAGCAATTTTCACCCTTTTCCATCTCATGGGACATATACACTACTAAAATTCTGTGGCACACCAAAAAATATGTATAATTTTGATTGATTTACAAAATAGTAGTAGTAGTAGTAACTACCTACTCTTTTTGCTCCAAAGTGACTTTTTAAAAGAGCAGGTCGCCTATACTTGTGTATAAGGATTTCTGGTACCAATAATTAACCAATCAGATGCAACCTTATTATGCAACATGACCAATAAGACGCAACTCTATTATACAAACTATAGATTTATGGTTCAGGACAGGACATTCACACTGGACAACTATTGTTGTGTTGGCTGTTATCATTTTTTTCCATTTGACAGTCTAAGGGAAAAGACGTCAGTGTCCCTGACTAAATAATCAGATATTGCATGTTTTAAAAACTCTTACAGCACGCTGGTTGAAAATCACTGCTTGATACAATGTACTCCATATGTATTTGCGAAGTTCTGAATCTATAAATAATTGTTTGTTTCTGGCACTGACCTAAAAAGGTCTTTTTACATTTCCTTTTAAAGAGTTCTACGCTTCTTATCCTCAAACTGATGAAACTGCCCAGCTGCCATCATGCCAATCAATTCCAAGGTCGCTGAATGAAATGCGTCAGTGACAGTAGTGACAAAGCTGTTAACAATGCTGAGAAACACACACGAAGTACAGAATCATTACTATGCTGCCATGAACTTGATATGAAACAGGAATCTTCAAAGGGAAAACTAACATCAGACAGAGCTGACAAGACAGCCAGCAGTTTAACTCAGGATCCGTCTGCTTACTCAGTTTGGTTTGGGTTCAGCAGCTCAAGTTCAGGGTTTGGGGCTATTCTCAGGTGGGCTGACATTCCTACCACCAATTTTTAAATGACCTTGTTTCTTTTTCTTTTTCCTTCTTTCTTTTTTTTATGTTTATTTCTTTATTTGCTGTTTTACATTGCTATTATTGTTGTAGGAGCTCTAGATCGCAGTTTAAAATTTTGGTATCTTTCTTTATGTTTCTTATGGTAAAGAAAAATAAGTAAGTTTTTTCTTAAGGACATGAAATGTCAACACAAAAGGATTATTTGTTGCAGAAATTATGACTTATATGAATCTCAAAAATGTGTTCTACAGCACCCTGGTTACTTGAACTTAGAACTTAAAAGTATAGTGTTTTAATTTTTTGTGTTATTTTTGAAGACTACAGATGTTCTAATAGTATGCACTTCACCATCACCATTATTACTTATTTATTGTACTCCAGTAGTATACTGAGTTCTGAATGAGCTATAAACAAAGACACAATCTCTGATCTCAGGTGCACAATTCAAATACAACTACACATTGGAAATTTCTTTCCTTTTCTGTTTTCCTTCCATTAAGAAAAAGGAAGTGAGGGAGACAATAGAAAGGACATTTTCAACAATAACCTGATGTAACAGATGACCTTCACAGTAAAGAAATTTGAACCCACAGAGAAGGAGAAATAATTAACAGCCACAAACTTGGCGTTTTGATAACTGGATTTTTAAACAGGCTGATGAACTTTAAGTTAGGTTACATAATCTGGAATTTGTAATGGGACTTTTAGCAAACTATTCCTATGTCTCAGGTATTCTGTTAACACCTAGGAATAGAACAATCTCCTATTCACATGGCACTTCTAATCTAAAAGGATTAGTCAATTAACAATCAATTGCACTGAGGTATAATAATATAACAGGGCCCTGGCTGGTGTAGCTCAGTGGATTGAGCGCAGGCCTGCGAACCACATGATCACGGTTCGATTCCCAGTCAGGGCACATGCCTGGGTTGCAGGCCAGTTCCCAGCAGGGGACTCACGAGAAGCAACCATACATTGGTATTTCTCCCCTTCTCTCTTTCCCTTCCTCTCTAAAGATAAATAAATAAAATATTAAAAAATAATAATATAATAGGGTGTTTGGGGAGAGACTTGGGATATAAAACTTGAGTGAAAATCAACTATGCTACAAGTAGAAAATAGTATTCCAAGCAAACAAATGAGGATAGGTAAAGGCTTATGAGATAAAGCACCTGGTACTAATTTTTACTAATTTGAGTTTTAAAAAAAATAATCAAACTAACAGATTGGTAACTCTACAGATATAACTGGCAACCTTGTAAGTTCTTTTCATTTTGGTGGTTAAAAATGAATTGGCTTATTTTATATAATATTTGTGTGCTTTCGTTTCTAAATAACTAGTAGAAGAGTAGGTTTCGGGCTGCTAGTCCCGTCGAGGACATCTTTCAAACCACACATTGTATGTCTTGATTTTCAATAAATAAACAGCCAATTTGAATAAGCTTAAAATGTTTTCTCTTTTAACACTAGGTTTGAAACACTAAAGATACCAAAGTGCTGGTATAAGAAGTCGGTTCAGATGAAGGGAACTTAACAGATCTGTTGATGATCATCTGAAATAAAGTTTCGTGATTATTCTTTCTGAGGGGTCCCTCACAGCCTGCATTTCACCACCAGTGTCCCTGCTGCTTCCTGTCTCTCCAGTGACACACTATGGGTCTAAACTACGTATGAACAAGACTAAAAACAAGTTGAACCACAAGAATGGTTAAAATCACAGTGCTGCCCGGAAGTGCTGCACGAAGTAATAAATGAACCAAGTGTTAAATCAGGGGTGCTACCTGTGAGCTCCACTAACCAACATGCTAACTTTCTATGCACTCAACGGCTATAAAATACTCGATTTGAAAGGTGAAAATGTTTAAATACTCATTTTATCTATTAATCTAATGCACAGAAACTGAAACAGATGCCATTAATATCATTAATGAACTAAATCCTCTGAAACAACCTGCCAGATGGGAGAAGTGACATTGAAGTCACACAAACCCCTGGGAGGACAGCCTTTCATTTTTACTGACACTCTTTGAAAGGTTACTGAGTAAAAGGTTGTGACAGAAAAAAAGTGAAAGAGAAAACATTTGTTTAGCACCAGAAGGAACTCTAAGGGATCATCTGATGCACTGCCCTCCTCTTGAAGTTGTGGGAACTCCCAGACTGGTTATCCACCCTGGACCACGCCCCTAGCATGGCCGTGCCTGGAGTATGTTTTAACTCTCGATTCCCCACCCCAGTCTGCTTTCTATTACACTGCATCAGGGGAACCTCTCTACTCCTCTGAATCTCAAAAACAATAGGTAGAAATGTTTGAGAGATAAAGCTATAGTACCAGTGAGTACAAGTGAGTTGTGATCAGGAAGACAGAGAAAAATCAGTGAATGTTTGATAGACTGGCCAATTTTTACATCCTTGTTGATTTCCTAATTCAATCTGCAAGTTTGGCCTTATACAAAGCGTCCCACCCTTCTTGTCAGTAAGGGTTCCTGGGAATGTCCTTAGCAAGAGGGAAGCTAAGGAGTCAAGTCAGTTACCATTGCATTTCTGTTCCCTTGAAGATTCCCTTGGGCCTTGAAAAAAGCGATGATCAAAACTGATTTGTAGCTTAATTAGGTAAGATTTTGAGATCTACAGGTAGATCGAAGACTGTGGATAAGAAACTCATGCTTCATTGTATTACTCTGAAAAGTCTTTACTAAGTTTAGGAAAGTCAAGTATAAGATCCGGAATGCAAAACATATACTAATATACAATTTTATTTCTTCAAGGGTTAACTATATGCTTTTACCCAAAATATGTATATCACTATTCTCCCCAAAACAAGTAATACAAATTACATGTTTAATAACAAAAGTCAACATTAATAATCAAGATCTTGTACAAAGCAGTGCCCCCAAAAGTCTATGCACAGCCCTCCTTAGAGAAACCCTAACCTACTACACATAAGAGGCGGTGAGCAAGCAGACCTACTACCCTGCACCAACCCCGCAGCCCCACCAAGGCAGCCCACACAAGGATGTCCCTTGGGCACCACACTCTGGCAGCCAGAGGAAAATGTGTGGGTAATCCCCATAGGTCTCAAACAATCAGAGAAACAGTTCAACAGAAAACCAAGAACTAAGGCAAGGTTAAACAGTAAGATTCATCTCCTACATTGGGCAACTCCAGCAAGACTGGGAGAATGAGATATTTTGCATAGCACATAGAAACAGAAACAGAGAGTCAAGAAAAATGAGAAAACAGAGGAATACATTCTAAACAAAAGATAAAAATTTCAGGAAAGGAAAAAAAAACCTTGAATGAAATGGAGACAAGCAATTTTACCAGATAAAGTTCCAAGTGATGGTCATAAAGGTGCTCAGCAAACTGAAGAGAAGAACAGGTGGACTTCAATGTAGAAATAGAAAACACAAAAAGTACCAAACAGCCTGCAGTCTCCTTCCCAGCGTGGCTTGTACCAGCCTCAGAAGATGCTCGGAAAACAGCGTGGGACTGAGAAATGGTGTTTTCCCCTTCATTTAAGAGTTTCTCGCACTTCTGGGCAAGATGGAGGTGTAGGTAGACACACTGTGCCTCCTCACACAACCAACATAAGGACAACAAAAATTTAGAAACAAAAAGTACCCAGAACTTACAGAAAACTGAACTGTAAGGAAGTCCGACAACCATTTATCCAGACGGGAAAGAGGGGAGGAGAGGGGTTCCAGCAGGAAAAAGCTGTGGCTGGCGGACCTGGGTGTGCTGGCAGCGGTTGGCAGACCCCAGGCGCAGGGTGACAATGAGCAGACCCACTGAGGCAGGCAAGGCAGCTGGCAGACCGAGGACACATATTTGCTCTTAGATAAACCAGACAAAAATGGGGAGCGAGAGAAAACGTGCAACTCAGGGCCCCAGTGATGGGAAATAAAGCCTAAAAGTAGTGACTGAAAACACTTTCAGAAGGAAAAAAGAAACAACCAAACAGAAAAGAAAAAAGAAACAAGAATTCAAAAAAAATGAAGAAAGGCTTAGGAACCTCCAGGACATCTTTAAATGTTCCAACATCCAAATTATAGGGGTACCAGAAGAGAAAGAGGAAGAGCAACAAATTGAAAACTTATTTGAACAAATAATAAAGAAGAACTTGCCCAATTTGGCAAAGTCAACAGACTTTCAGGAAGTTCAGGAAGCTCAGAGAGTCCCAAAGAAGTTGAACCCAAGGAGGAACACACCAAGGCACATCATAATTACATTACCCAAGATTAAAATGGAGGAGAGAATCTTAAAAGCAGCAAGAGATAAGAGGACAGTCACCTACAAAGGAGTTCCCATCAGACTGCCAGCTGATTTCTTACTGCCAGTAAGAGACCTTACAGGCAAGAAGAGGCTGGAAAGAAGTATTCCAAGTCATGAAAGGCAAGGACCTACATCTAAGATTGCTCTATCCAGCAAAGCTTTCATTTAGAATGGAAGGACAGATAAAGTGCTTCTCAGATAAGGTCAAGTTCAAGGAGTACATCATCACCAAGCCCTTATTATATGAAATGTTAAAAGGACTTATTTAAGAAAAAGAAGATAAAAAAACATGAAGAGTAAAAAGACAGCAAACTCACAGTTATCAACAACCACACCTAAAACAAAAACAAACTAAGGAAACAACTAGAACAGGAACAGAACCACAGAAATGGAGATCACATGGAGGGTTAGCAACAGGGGAGTGGGAGGAGGAGGGGGGGGAAGGTACAGAGAATAAGTAGCATAGATGGCAGGCAGAAAATAGAGAGGGGGAGGTTAAGAATAGTATGGGAGATGTAAAAGCTAAAGAACTTAAGACACATGGACATGAACTAAAGGGGGGAATATGGGTGGGAAGGGGTGTGCAGGGTGGAGGGGAATGAAGGGGTAAAGGGGAATGAAGGGGTAATAGCATAATCAATAAAATATATTAAAAAAAGAAAAGTAANAGAGGGGGAATGGTGGGGAAGGGGTGTGCAGGGTGGAGGGGAATGAAGGGGTAAAGGGGAATGAAGGGGTAATAGCATAATCAATAAAATATATTAAAAAAAGAAAAGTAACTCTGAAGTTACAAAGACATCAAAAAAAAAAGTACCAAACAGAGGTCACAGAGCTGAAGAATACAGTAACTGTACTGAAGATACACTAAAGGGGTTCAACAGCAGACTAGATGAAGCAGGGGAAAATGACCCAGTGAACTGGTAGATAAGGCAGTGGAATTCACACAGAGCATCAAAAAATAATAATAATAATTTTAAAAAGTGAAGCTAGCTAAAGGGACTTACCAGTCATGAAAGGCACTTATCCCACATGAAATGGAATATGATTTGCATAATGGAGGCCCCATAAAGAGAGACTAGAAAGAGGCAGAAACATATTTGGAAAAAATAATGACTGAAAATTTCCCTAGTCTCAGGAAAGAAGCAGACCTCCAGATCCAGGAAGTCTAGAAAATTCCAAACAAGACAAAAGCAAGGAGACCTATTGTACTTAAAATGCCAAGACTTAAAAATAGAGATTCTTACAAGCAACAAGAGAAAAACAACTTATTACTTACAAAGGAACACCCATAAGACAAGTCAGCAGATTCCTCCACAGAAACTTTGCAGTTCTGAAGGGAGTGGTATGTATATTCAAAGGGCTTAAAAGAAAAATTTTCTAACCAAGAATACTCTTACCAACAAGGTTATCATTCAGAATCTAAGGAAAGATAAAGGGTTTTACAGACAAACAAAAACTAACAGAGTTCATCACCATTAAACAGGCCTTACAAGAAATGTTAGAGGGACTTCTTTAAGCTAAAAAGATAGGACACTAATAACAAGAAATACAAAAGTTTTAAAAACTCACTTGTAAAAGTAAATGTATAGTAAAAGAACTGGATTGCTTTGTATACTTTATATATCTTATACATTTAGGTGCTCCTATGTTGGGAGCATAGATATTTCCAAATATCCTATCTTCTTGTTGGACTGAACATGATGTAAAATCCTTCTTTATCTTTTGTAACAGTTCTTATTTGAAAGCTATTTTGTTTGATATAGAGACTCCAGCTTTCTGTAGTTGTCCATTTGCACAAAACACCTCTTTCCATCCCTTCACTTTCAGTCTGTGTGCATCCTTACACGTGAGGTGAGTCTCTTGTCGGCAACACATACATGGGTCTTGGTTTTTATCCATCTGGCACTCTGCGCCTTTTGATTGGATAATTTAGTTTATTTACCTTTAAGGAAATTATTGATAGGTATATGTATGTACTTTTGCCAGATGGCTTCACTGATGAATTCTACCAAATAGTCTAAGAAATGTAATAACTATCCTGCTCAAACTCTTCTCAAAAATTGAAGAGGAGAAAACACTCCCCAACTCATTTTATGAGATCATCATTATCCTGATAACAAAACCAAAGACATCACAAAACATAAAATTACAAACCAGTAACAGTGATAAACACAAATGAAAAACTTCTCAATAAAATATAATAAAACCAAATATAACAATGTCTTAAATGGATAATATACCATAATCAAATAGAATTTATTCTAGAGATGCATGTATGATGCAACATATGCAAATCAATCAACATAATACACCACATTAACAAAACCAGGGATAAAGTCTATGATCATCTCATTAAATATAGAAATACCATTTGATAAAAATCAACATTCCTTTATGATTAAAATGAAAACATCTCAACAAAGTGGGCATAGTGGAACATACATCAACATCCTAAATGCCATATATGACAAGCCCACAGACAACACCATACTCAATGGCAAAAAGCTAGAAGCTTTGCCCTTAGATCAGGAACAAGACAAGGATGCCCATTCTCACCATTTCCATTCAACATAGTACTGGAAGTCCTAACCAGAGCAATTAGGCAAGAAAACAAAATAAAATACATTCAAAGTGGAAAGGAAGAAGTAAACTGTCACTATTTTGCAGACCTCATGATTTTATATATAGAACATCCTGAAAACTCCATCAAAAAATCTAAAATTAATAAAAACATTCAGCAAAGTTTCAGGGTATGAAATCAGTATACACATACAAAAATTTTCTTTTGTTATACATTACCAACCAACTATCAGAAAGAGAAATTAAGAAAATAATCTCATTTATAACTGCATAATAAAATACTAGGAATAAATTTAACCAAGGAGGTAAAAGAATTATACACGGAAAACCGTAACACAGTGAAGGAGATTGAAGACACAAATAAATGAAAAGATATTCTACACTCACATATTAGGAAATTAATATTGCAAAAATGCGATCCCTATCAAAATTCCAAAGGCATTTTTCACAGAATTATAACAATCCTAAAACTCATATGGAACCACAAAAGATCCCAAATAACCAAAATAAACTTGATAAAAAAGAACAAATCCGGAGGTCTCACTCTCCCTGACTTCAAACTATATTATGCACCCCTTTGTTCATTGCAGCATTGTTTTAAAAATCTGAAATATGGAAATCACCTAAATGTCCATCAAGGAGTGAATGGATAAAAAGGTGTGATATATGTATACAATGTAATATTAAACCATAAAAAAGAATGAAATCTTGCCATATTCAACAACATGGATGGACCCTGAAGGAATTATGCTAGGTGAACTATGTCAGGGAAAGACAAATACCATATAATTTCACTTATATGTGGAATATTTAAACAAACAAACAAACAAGCAAACAAAACTTATAAATACCGAGAACAGATTGGTGGCTACCAGAGGGGCGGAGTCTTGGAGGGAATTTTAAATGAGTGATGGGGACCAAGAGGCACCAACCTCCAGATATAAGTGAGTAAGTCACATGAGTGAGTCATAAATGAGTAAGGTGTAAGGTCCAGCATGGTGATTATATTCAATCCCACTAGACGGTGAACTTGAAAATTGCTAGGACAGTAAATCTTAAAGAGTTCTCCCCTCTTTTTCTAACTTTGCCTGGTGACAAATGGTGGCTGGACTTACTGTGGAGATCACCTGGCATGTACACAAATGTCGTATCGTCATGTCGCACACCCGAAACTAATATGATGCTGCATTTCCATTACACTGCAATGGACAAACCTTCATAAAGTGAAGCAAAAATACTTGTTAGAAAACACAACAGTAAGTTTCAGTTTTAGGCTTCCAAGTAGCCATGAAATGTGTAAAAATGATTTTACTAAGTACAGAAGTTATCGTGACATTGTTCGTTCTCTCACTTTTTTCTTTTTGTCCTTGAGTATGAGCACTTGGATAACAGATGACTGTCCTTGGGTGTCTTCTTGAGATAACAGGGACTTTCACACTTGTTAACAGCAAAATTCTTTCACTGAATGAAATCTTATTCAAAAATGTATTTTTTAAATGAGATGAAAGGAAAGATACCCTGCTTGGAGGAGGGGTGGAGAATCAAACAAGTGTGTTCTGTAGGCGTCCCCTGCTCCTGCTGTGGGGCGTCCCTGTGAGACAGGGATAAATAAGGCTGTGATATTTACTAAACAGTTATTTTTAATAGATGATAAACCCCATACTTTCCTGCTTGCTTTCTATTAAAATAGTAACCAATTTAAACTCTTTTGAATATCGTTAAAAAGCATCATTACACATCACGTGCCTTCTGTTATCAGTGTCATTAAAAGGACAAATATGTTATAAAAGCTGAATTATTTTAATTACCATATTTAGAATCTCTTGGGGTTTTTTTTTACCTGCTTTAGGAAAAACACTAAGCATATTCTTTTAAATATTTTATTTATTTATTTATTTTTAGAGAGAGGGGACGGGAGGGAGAAAGAGAGGAAGAGAAACATCTGTGTGTGGTTGCCCCTCACGCACCCTCCATTGGGGGCCTGGCCTGCAACCCAGGCATGTGTCCTGACTGGGAATCAAACCCATGACCCTTTGGTTCTCAGGCCTGCACTCAATCCACCGAGCTACACCAGCCAAGGCCATATTTTTAAAGAATTGGAGGAACTCATTCATATATAAGTTAGGAAATATAAGTACTTGAACCAAGATATTAAAAAAGATTATTCCGTAGGCAAAGCATGGTAATATGCCAAAATAATGAATACCTCTATTACGCAGGACAAGATACAGAATATCTATATAGATGTATGTATATATCTAAATTCAAAACTCCTTCTTAAACCTTTTATTTTCTCCAAAAAAAATGCTATCAAGAAAAACCAGTTAGGGTATACATCTTTATAACCACGAGAATCTATATTACATAGTATGTTATTTAGTAAAAATTTTTATTAAGTCATAAACCACCAGAAGTTATGAAGAAAATAATGTATCAAAAACAACCACTTTATCATGATAAAATCAGATCTATTCCACACTGTATACAATGTATATGGCACATTTTTTCAACCAAATACATATTTCCAGTTAAAGTCATCAGAAATAAGATGGAGGAGGCTGGAAACACAAAGCTGTCACCTTAGTTGGCCCCTTACGTTCTGGAAGGGTATACAGTTCCAACTGGTGTCAGGCAAACACAGAGAACAAAGGAGATACAACAGAATGAGCTGAATTCAGATGCTATCAAAGCATGCCCTAAGCCAAAGTTCTGGGAAACTAAGACAGCTGTTTCTTCCCAAATTCTAAGCTAAGAATCTAAAGAACAAAGGCAATCTACCTAAACTTCAAACCAGTATAGCATGGAAAGATACACACTTTCAATTCTCTGTGCATAAAGCAACTTCAAAAGGAGAAGGGAAGGTCCTTTTGTTCTAGGTAAAAGGCCTTAACCACAGACCCAGTGAATGTGTCAGTCTTCACACAGTCGTTTTTTTTACTGAAAGAAAAAAAAATGGTTTTTTTCTTGTGCAGAAAACTATAAAACTTTTATTCAAGTTTAAGTACTCTTGTCTCTTAGAAGCCTAAAGGTAAGTCAACATAAACTTCTTCACTCTCCGTGTCTCCCCCCTTTTTCCGAACCTGGAATCCACTTTCCAAGAAAAGTATCTATGTCTATCTTTGGTTTCGAGCGTGGGCTTTGGACACACAGGCAAGGGTTCCAATCCAGTTCCCAAACAGCATGATCTTGGGCAAATTATTTACCCTCTCCAGGACTGAGTTGCCTAGGCTGCAATACGGGGATATAGTGTTTTTCTCATAAGACTGATATGTAGATTAAATGAAACAAGAGATGGAATAAATATATACGTATGTATCTCTACACTGTCTGGCAATTAGATGTTACTGATACTATTTAAATTAGGTGATTACTAATTTAAGCTTTTCTGAATCAGTTGCCCAGCTTTCTCCTCAATACACACATACTATATCATCAACACAACTTCACACATCCATTCCTCACAATTAATTACCTATGTATTAACTCTTAACTCAGCTTGAACAAAAGTTTCCTTGTCCACACATGGCTTATGGTGAGTTGGTTAATTGTTCAATGAGTCAACTAGTAGAAAATGATGTGCCTTGACCACCCACTTTGTTGGATTTAATGTCTTGGGTGTGGGAGATTTCATTTTAAAGAAATCATTTATCTCTCTCTTGGGTATTAGGTTTGGCATAAATCATGAATTTTCAAGCAAAAATTTTTTCCAAAATTATTGTGAGAATTATATGACTCCTTATGTTCAGCTGCCCACCTCTTTTGGTATTGCTTTCTATTTAATATCCAGTTTTTAAAATATTGACAAATAAAACACCACTCACAGCATACAAGGGGAGTTCTAGACATCTAAAATACAATAGAACTGGAACTATTTTAAATGTATAATTATGATATTTATGATATCAGTGACAATTGTATTGAAAATTCCAAAGTATTGAAACCATATAATTATTAAGACTTTTACTTCCCCTGCAGGTATAAATACATGAGTCTAATAAACTTTCTCACTATGAAAAAACACACTTATATTATATTAAAATATTTAAAACTATTTAATGAGGTTCGTTTCCTTCCAAAAGTAAACCGAGGTTGTGTCTGAACCAGCTTGAGGCAAGGGAAGTTTCAAACATAATGTTTTTAAAACTAGCCATTATTTCCCATGTTGAAAAAAATTGCAATTTTATTTCCTAACAGCAAATGAAACTGTCAGGAAAATTTAGGTGTAATAAAATTGGGTGGTTAAACCAACATGCTAGACTTGAAATAAAACTGAATTAAAGGAATTAAAATTAATTCTTATGTCAGTCAACTCTTTAAAAATAGTATTCAAAACTTACTGTTTTTACAAACAGAACTTCCTTGTTCTTGATAAAGTGCAAAGTTAACTATCTCTTTAATGACCACTAATGCTGCTGTTGTTGAAATTGTGCATCGAACAATATTTTGCATTAAAATGTGTTGCTTCTGGCAAATTTTCTGCCTACATAAAAAGTTGTCAAGCTGGGTGACTTTAGTGGTACAGAGTTTTAAATGGTGGATTCAGTCCAAGGTTAGCTAATAACGGCTGACATGCCCTGGAATCTTGAGGCCTAAATCAACATTGTTTTCACAGCTGTAATTAAGCCACCTAATCAGAAGCACATTTTGACGGGACAGTTTCTGGAAGCCAGACATTACAATTTCTTATGCCTGGAGCGCAGTGGCTCATGAGAGGTCCTCGTTTAATTTCAGGTTAAAAAGAAGGGGGGGCAGGAAAATAAAAAGACCACGTTTTTTTTTAAGCAACATACAACTGTTGAAATGAAGCAGGCCTATGTGTTCATGCCTTGACCAGCCTTCCATCCCACCCTCCTCCGGCTCTCTGCGGAGTCCCCAGCTCTCCAGTGGCAGCTGCACACAGTGAGACGGAGGGTCTCTGCCAAGATCAACAGATGAGCTGGTTTAAACTGGCTCTCTGTGTGTTCTGATTGTAAATTGTGCTGGTGATGATTAGAGAACTCTAACACAGGATGTCGACTCTTAAAACTGTCCAGAGAAAATAATTTTTTTTTAAGTTCAGGAAAAAAAATTTTTAACTTTTTTTTGTGCATAGTGTTGTGTCTAAAACTTTCATGTGATTCAAATGAATTCACCCAAATTAAGCAACTCTGTTATTAAAAAAGGAAAAAAGAAGGCCATGGCTTGGCTCATGGCCGGGATCTCCATCTCCGGGTGTTTATGCAACACCACTGGAGAGGGTGGTTCTCCACCAGCCCACTGGTCATGTGCTCCAACCACCTGCCAACGGAAGACATTCCTAAAATGACGACAATCTAGGCTGCGATAGTCACATTTTTCAAGTGACTGCTGATGTCTTTAAAACAGCTAAATTGCCAGGTGAGGTTGTTTTCTGCAGTGTTGTTGCATCCTGTAACATTTAAACTTTCAACCCCAGAGGCCGTTGTAAAACTATCAATATGAAGGCACTAGTCACTGGAGTCTGATTACATTTAGTTCTGCATTTTAATTACATATGGATTCTATTAACTAAACCTTCTGCCTTATAGGCAACATTTTAATCAAATTACTATAATTTTCAAATATGTTACAATAGTTTGACGAGTTAAAAGTTCACATTCCTAACATATTAAATATCAAAAAAAACTTTGCATAAAAAGGGAAATACTCTTTACAAATATGCTAATACATTTTCAGGTTACTTCAGGGACTTTTGACTGACTAGTTACAAGATATTGTGAAATTTATTTAACTTCTATACATTTGTAAATGGATTATTGGTGTTGAATATTACCAAATTCAAAATAAAATTATGTTACCATAAACTTAGAAACACAAACTCATTTTATTGTTGTAAACTGAAGCAAGAACAAAACATGGTTGGAAATTAAGTATTCAAAATCAGTACTTGTAAGTTCAATCAAAGAATTTTAGAGCTGAGGGAATTTACGGTAGATTTCATCTAGTTTAAACCCTTCATTTTACAGCCGGAAAAAAACAAGTCCAAGAAGATTGTATGATTTATTGCCTGAAGCTTGTGGTGAGTTGATAACAAAGGTTGTTCTGGAATCCAAGTGTTTTCTGATTCCCCGTCACGCTACATTCCAACAGAACATGTTGCCATTCTGAATAAACATCAATAGAGCTGCCAATACCCTACTACCCAAGAACTATAAGAAATGCTTTTTTTAAGATGGTAGAAGACACACAACATAAAAGTCACCATTTTAACAACTATAAAGTGTACAATTCAGTGACATCAGCTATATTCACAGTGTTGTGCAATCATCCTAACTATCGCAGCTCTAGAACTTTTCTGTCCCACCAAAAGGAAGCCCCACACCCACTCAACAGTCATCCTCCATTCTCCCTCCATCAACAACTAATCTGCTTTCTGATTTTATGGAGATCTATGCCTATTCTGTATGTTCCATGTAAATAGAATCATACAATATATGGCCTTTTGAGTCTGGCTTCTTTCATTTAGCACAGTGTTTTCAAAGTACATCCACGTTACAACATGTATTAGTGCCTCATTCCTTCTATGACAGAAAAGCATTGCATTGTCTGGGTACACCACATTTGTTTATCTATTCATCAATAGATGGGCATTTGGGTTGTTTCAATCTTTTGGCTATTGTGAATAGTGCTGCTATAAACATTTGTTATTTTTCTCTTTTTAAATGGCATTGCTAATAGGTGTGAAGTGGTATCTTATTGTGGTTCTGACTTGCATTCCACATCCCATGATGCTGAGCATCCTTGCATGTGTTTGAAAGTCATCTGCATATCTTATTTTGAGAAGTATCTATTCAAGTCATTTGCTCATTTTAAAAATTAGGTCTTTTTGTTGTTGAGATGTGTTCTTTACGTATTAGACCTTAATCAGATATATAATTGTAAATACTTTCATTTTCTATAGGATGTTTTTAATACATAAAAGTTTTTATTTTAAATAAAGTCCAGTTGACCCATTTTTTTAATCACTCATGTTTTTTGCATCACATCTAAGAATCCACTGTGCCAAAGCCAAGCTCACAAAGCTTTAAGATTTTTATTAGGAATTTTAGGTCTTATAGTTAGGTCTTCAATTGATTTTGAGTTCATTTTTCTATATGGTGTGAGGTCAGTGTTTAAGAAAATACATTTTTTAAAATAAGCTTTCTACTGATTTATGTGTATTAGACTTCTATTTTTGAAGTAAACCTCACTTACTCTTATTTTTGCAAAGCCTGGGCATAGCTAATTTAATTCAGTTCATATCATTGTCATCAACACACAGTTACTGAGTGCCCGCCGTGAGAGTCAAATTACTACACTGATCATTTTATGTCTGTGTGGGTAAACATACAGGGGCAGGGGTCCCCCAAAATCTGATGAAGCTTGAAATTATTTAAGGAGTGTGCTGAAAAGAATGTTCTTGTCATAAATAATTTTTGGTTTGATGGTTTGGGTTTTTGTTTTGTTTTGTTTTTTAAGGAAGAGCAGTGGAAAGGAGAAAACATCCAATTTATATTAAAGTTTTACTTTAATATAAATACTAATAAAGAAATTATTTAATAATTTCTTTATTATCTGTAATAATTATTAATATTTTAATAATGTAATGATTTCATTAAAATTTAGAATAAATTATTAAATAATTTCTTTAATAATACAAAGAATAAGTTATAATTATTATACTCATTCTCATTAAGTGTTTGCTAGAGAAATATATGAAACATCATTTGATGCGACTTAATTTAGGAAAATTTTGTATGGAAAAATTGGGGGAAATATGATTTATGCAACATATACATTCTACAACAAGTATGTCTGAGTAAATATTATTGAAGGAATGTTCTTTCAATTAATCTCAATTCAAATCACCCATCATTTACTGAAGTCAGATCACTACAATGGATCTCTTTGAATGGATCATAACATGGTAATACACACATAAGTACTGTATTTTTTGGACCATAAGATGTGGTTTCCCCTCCCAGCCCCACCCCAAATTTGGGAGGAATAATGGTTGTTAATGCTGCTGTTGAGTTCTGTTTACACTTACATTGGTGAAATATTATGTTATTTATATTATTAAATATTTTACCACATTTTTTGCTTCAAAAATTTTTTTCCTATTTTCCTCCTCTAAAACCTAGGTGCGTCTTATGGTCTGAAAAGTACAGGTAATTGATTATGTCAGTCAGATTACTATTCAGTGCTTAGACAGGCGAGCACAGTGATAAATGAGCACAACAAAGGGAATCCTTACTTCTGCCAAGTGGGAGATGAACTAAAAAAACCAGATGGAGTCAGAACATGCCTGAATGTCAATGATAAAGAATTTTTACTTAATCATGACGAAAGTGTAGAGCCAAATGTTCTGAGTCAAGCAAGGGCCTGACTATATTTGCATGCTGGAAAGATAACTCTGGCATTAAATGTGGCTGACAGGGTAGAAAGGGGAAATCTGGATATGGGGAAGCTCCTTGGAAAACCACTGCAATGGCCCAAGGAAAACTTAATGTGACCACAGGGTAGAAAGGAGAAAGTTAATCTAAGAGATCTGTGGTGGCAGAAACAGTAAGACTTAGAAATTGAGTAAATATTCATAGTAGAGGGAAAGTGGAACAAATGTTAGAGGTATTCTTGGAATAGTTACGCCAGACACAGGGAATGTAGGGAAAGGAGAATTTAGAAAACCGGGAGTGGTAAGATTGGATAACGTATTCAGTTTGGGACCTCAGTGAGTCTGAGGTGTCTGTGGAAACCTGAAGTGGAACAAAGATGGTGGCCAGGTAAACATGACTTGCCTCCTCATACAACCACCTTAAAATCACAACTATAGATCCATCATTCAAAACTGTCAAAAATAGTGCTGAACAGAAGTCCTACAACCATGAAATTAAAGAAGAAACTGTGACTGGTAGGAGGAGCAGAGATGCAGAATGGGCCAGTCCCACACCCATCCATGTGTGGTGGCTAAAAATCAGGAGGGCTATCTCAGAAGCAAGGAGTCCCAGCCCTACATCAGGCCAGCTAGCCCAAGGCTCCAGTGCCAGGAAGAGACATTCCCATAACTTCTGGCCTAAAGGCCAGTGGAGATTGAGGCTGTGGAAGACAGAAACTGCTGGAATCCCTGGAAGATTCTCTTAAAAGGTTCACACACAGATGTACTCAGACTCACTCCCTCTGAGCTCCAGTGCGAGGGCAGCAAATTGAAAGGCATCAGAGACATATGAGGAGGAAGTGAATTGTCCGGCATCAGGGAAAGAGCTGGAGGGCAGCTTTCTCCCAGACAGCAGTGCTGGTAGAGGCCATTGTTCCTTTTCTGAGCCTTCCCCTCACAGAGCTACAGAGCTACAGAGCCACAGAGCCACAGAGCTGGCATGCATGCACCATACCTATGACTTTATCAACCTGGCTCACACTGTTTGCTCCACCCTGGTGATTCCCTGAGGCCCTACCCCACCCAACTTCCAGGCCCACCAAGCTGTTGCCAGTGGCTTTTCCATACAAATGGCTTGTCTTGGCTCATGCTTCAAATTTTCCTAAATTACTTCAAACAAGCAGCATCTGGCTTCATTGAACCCTGTACCTCTGGCTAGGTTGCCCCGGGCCCAGCACTAGCAGCAGGCAGCCTTAGTTCACATTTTGGATTTATCTGGGCACCTCCAAGCCCAGAAAAATAGCAGCCATCTGCAGATGCTTTATAGCTTGTGCTGTGTGACCCCAGACAGAATACTCACAGTGGCTGTCCTTGAATGTGCCAATAACAATCAAAGTTCAACTACAACAGGAGGGTATACACAGCTCACACAGGGACCTTATTGTCCTGAAGCACTCTCCTTACCTGCCGGTCCACCATAGGGTTCTTGGGAGAGACTTGGGTCAACTGCTCCCTCCCCAGTCAAATGCCAAATAAAGACTGGGCAGCACCGGAGAGACCTGGGTGCTTGAAGTCATGGAGAGGGGAACAAGGACTAAGTGGCAAACACACAGGGGCTGTGAGCACCCATGGAGTCTGTAGACACCGGCCAGGGAGAGGTGAGAGTTGGGTTGGGCCGGGCGGGCTCTGACCCAGACAGTCCGGGTCTGACTGGAGAATTGGGCTGTATGAGAGGGCAGGCCTCTGTACGGAGTGGCAGGCTTGAGTAGGAGGAAATTCTCCAAAAGAAAAAGTGAAAAACAGACGCTCGCTGGCTGCTTGGGGAATTCTCCTGCAGCAGCCACTCTGGCCTCTTCCCCACCCAGCCTCCCTACCACTCCTGAGGTGGCTCGGAAGGCCCAGCACACATTCCTGTAGCCTTGGAAAGAGTGGGCACTGAAGGTGAAGGACTGGAGGGACCAGGCCAAGTGCACAAGCCCACAACCCAGGGAGAGTACACTCTGCAGAACGCCCCAAGTCCAAACCCAAAGGACCAGAGGCCGCTGGGTAACTGGGCTGGAGGTTGGCTGAGCCGATTAGGAAAAGAAAAACAAAATCAATCACCACTCAGCCTGCTGCAGCCAGGAAAAACCAGCAAAACTGGCTTGTCCAGTTTGAAGCCAACAGGAGGCTTTTTTCTTTTTTTAAGTAATTCTTTGTTGTAGTTTTTTCATTTTCTTTTATCTTTTAACTCCTTCTTCCTCTTTCCTTCTTTCTTGTTTCACTTCTTCTTCCTTCCTTTCCTATTTTTTTATTTGTTTTTTTTTAATTCCTACAAATGAGACCGAAAAACCTGGAACTGTGAAAAAAACAGAGTTGGACCCAAAGAGGGGGCATCCCAACAGCTGAGACAGTAAGAAAAATTTCACTTTGCTACTACAGAGAACCTGCAAGTTGTTGTATATTTGTATTATTATTTTTTATTATTCTTACTACTTTTATTTTATTAGTATTTCTGTATTCCTCCTCTTTCTGTTTGTCTTCTTCACTCGGCTGGTTAAATTGCTTTGTTTGGTTTCCCTACTTCTCTCTTTCACAGTGTATTGTCAATTTACTGTGACAATTTATTTGTGTTCCATTAGCACACTACTCTACATCCTATACTCCCTATTCTGATTATCCAAATCACATAGATTTTGTCATATGATTGTTTCTCCATTTTTTTTTAAGATTTTATTTATTTATCTTAGAGGGGAAGGGAAGGAGAGAGAGAGAGAGAGAAATATCAATGTATGGTTGCCTCTCGTGCATCCCCTGCCGGGAACCGGGAACTGGCCTGCAACCTAGGCATGTGCCCTGACTGGGAATCGAACCGCGATCGTGTGGTTCGCAGGCCCGTGCTCAATCCACTGAGCTACACCAACCAGGGCTGTTTCTCCATTATTATTGTAAATAATAGCAATTCCATACAATTGTAAATACTTCACAGCACCCCCCCCCAGATCTTAGCCCACTTCACGGTTTCCTGAACTCTATTACTGTCATGGTTAACTCTATTCTCCCACACACTCTGCCTATTTTCTATCCTTTACTCTCACTTTACCTCATACTCTGACCTCCCACAAGCTCACTACTTTCTAGATCCAATTCACAATCTTCACCCCTCCCCCACCAAAAAGAGTCATGCCTTCTTTCACCCTTTCTAAAAAGTGGCTAGTTGTGTGGAATATCACAGTTAATACTATACATATCCAAAGGATCTCCTATCTCTTCTCTACGGCTGGTATTGTAAATATCATAGAATATACTCTTGCTGTCTTAAACCATTTTGCCTTCTCCCTCCAAATGATTACAAGAAGGAGCAGGTAGAAGCTGTGAACACCAGGATACCTACTGAAAGAGGAAACCCAACAACAAAGGAACCACCAATAGATAACAATAGAAGAGGGTGAAGGAGGGAGTAGAAGCCACACTAACTCAACCCAGGACCTATCTGGATATACAACTAAATGGTGGAGAAATTACCCAGAACAAACAGCTAAACAAGGGCAAGAGAGAATCCTCAAAACCTTCTACACACAGGAGAACCAGCTTCAACACAACCTACCCATACCTGCACAACAGAAAACAAGAGGTGGTGGACAGAGTGACCATCAGTTAACCAGCTGGTGGGAAGGACCCACAAAAGAAAGATTCAAAAACAATCAAACCCAAAGACAAACACAGAACCAACTTAAATGACAACCCAAGACCAGTGAGCTTGGGAGATCAAGGAGACTGCAACACTGAATCTCACAAATATTCTACCATATAAGTTCACACCATAAACCCAGGGAGTCAGAACAGATCAATTTAAGGAGCAGAGGCTAACAAGAAGAGTCTCACAAACAATGGGAAGATAAAGAAACAATCCCCAAATGAAAGGAAAGGAGGAAGTCTCAGAAAGAATGCTAAATGAAATAGAGGCAAGTCAATTATCAGTTACTGAGTTCAAAGCAATGGTTATAAGGAAGCTCAATGAGCTCACAGAGAATTACCAAAATTTACAGGGAAACTAGAATGCATTCACTGCAAACTATATCAACATGAAAAAGGAAATAGAAACTATCAACAAGGGCCAAAAGGAAATGAAGAATACAACTTCTGAACTGAAGAATATAGTAGAAGGAATCAAAAACAAGCTAGATGAAGGAGAGAATTGGATCAGTGAGCTAGAAGACAGGGTAGAAAAAAACACCCAGAATGAGCGAGACAAGGAAAAGAGGCTCAGAAAGAATGAAGAGGGGTTAAGAGAAATGCAGGACAATATGAAATGTAATAATATCTATATAACAGGGATACCAAAAGGAGAAGAAGAAGAGCAAGCGATAGAAAACCCATTTGAAAAAGTAATGATGAAAAACTTCACTAATTTGATGAGAAAAAGTCACACAAATCCAGGAAACACAGAGTCCCAATCAAGAGGAACCCAAAGAGGCCCACTTCAAGACACATCATCATTAAAATGGCAAAATTCCAAGATAAAGAGAGAATCTTAAAGGCAGCAAGGGAAAAACATAAAGTAACATACAAGCTCTGATGAGACTAGCAGCTGACTTCTCAATGGAAATGCTCCAAGCCAGAAGGGAATGGCAAGAAATATTTCAAGTAATGAAAATCAGAGGCCTGCAACCAAGACTACTTTATCTAGCAAGGCTCTCAATTAAAATGGAAGGCCAAATAAGGAGTTTCCTGGACAAAAGAAGCCTCAAAGAATATACCTCCTTCAAACCAGTTCTGCAGGAGGTGCTAAAGGATTTTCTTTAAAAACAGGAAGAAAAACAGTGAAAGAGAAAGGAATGAAGGTACAAAAAGTGGCAATAAATAAGTACCTATCAATAATAACCTTAAACATAAATGGATTAAATGCCCCAATCAAAAGACACAGAATAGCGGAATGGATAAGAGAACATGATCCACACATATGCTACCTACAGGAGACCCACTTCAGAACAAAAGACCTACATGGACTGAAAGTGAAGGGCTGGAAAAAAATATTCCAGGAAAATGGAAAGGAAAAAAAGCCAGGATAGCAACAATCATATCATACAAAATAGACTCCAAAAAAGGACCATAAAAAGAGACCCAGAAGGTGATTTCATAATACTCAAGGGAAGAATTCACCAAGAAGACATAAACATAGTAAATATATATGCACCCAACATAGGAGCACCCAAATATACAAAGAAAATCTTGGAAGACTTCAAGAAAGATACTGACAGCAACACAATTATAGCAGGAGATTTTAACACCGTACTGTCAAAAATGGACAGATCTTCCAAAAAAAATATCAACAAAGATATTGTGGCATTGAACAATGCCCTAGATAAATTGGACTTAACTGACATATATAGAGCCCTTCATCCCCAAAAGCAAAATACACATTCTTTTCAAATGCACATGGAATACTTTCAGAGATAGAATACATGATTGCACACAACACAAAACTCAACAAATTCAAGAAAATTGAAATTGTATCAAGCATTTTCTCTGACCATACGGGACTGAAACTAGAAACCAACCTCAAGGAAAAAAACCCAAAACACTCAAAATCATGGAGATTGAATAGCATGCTATTAAACAATGAATGGGTCAAGAATGAGATCAGAAATCAAAAAGTTTCTGAAAACAAATAAAAATGAACTCACAACAATCCAAAACTTATGGGACACAGCAAAGGCAGTCCTGAGAGGGAAGTTCATAGCAATACAGGCCTACCTTAAAAACATAGAAACATTTCAAATAAACAACCTAACCCTATGCCTACAAGAACTCGAGGACCAACAACAAAGACAACCCAGAGGAAGTAGAAGAAAGGAAATAATCAAGATCGGAGCAGAATTAAGTGACATAAAGACTAAAAGCACAATTCTAAGGATCAATTAATCCAGGAGCTGGTTCTCTGAAAAGATAAACAAAATTGACAAGCCTTTACGCAGGCTCATTAAGAAAAGAAGAGAGAGGACACAAATAAACACAATCAGAAATGAAAGAGGGGAGATTACAACTGACACCACAGAAATACAAAGGATTTTAGAAAAGTACTATGAAGAACTATATGCCAAGAAATTTGAAAACCTAGGTAAAATGGACAAATTTCTAGAAAAATATAATCTACCAAAACTCAATAAAGAAGCAACAGAAAGCCTGAACAGACTTGTAACAGCTGATAAAAATTGAAGCAGTAATTAAAAAACTTCCAATACACAAAAGCCACCAGACAGTTTCACAGGAGAATTTTACAAAACATTTAAGGGAGAACTAACCCCCATCTTCCCAGATTATTTCAAAAAATTCAAGAAGATGGAAGATTCCCAAAATCTTTTTATGAAGCCAACATCATCCTAATTCCAAAACCAGATAAAGACATATAACAAAGAGAGAAAACTTCAGGCCAATATCGCTGATGAACATAGATGGTAAAATCCTCAACAAATACTGGCAAACTGCATCCAGCAATATGTTAAAAGTATCATATGCCATGACCAAGTGGGATTCATCCCAAGGATGCAAGGATGGTACAATATTCACAAATCAATAAACATAATACAACACATAAACAAAAGCAAAGACAAAAACCACATGATCATATCAATAGATGCAGAAGAGCATTTGATAAGGTACAGCACTCATTTAGGATCAAAACACTCAGCAAAGTGGGGATAGAGGGAGCATTCCTCAATGTAATAAAGGGCATATATGAGATCTACAGCTAACATCATACTCAATTGACAAAAACTTAGAATTTTCCCACTAATATCAGGAACAAGACAATGATGCCCACTTTCACCACTCCTGTTCAACATAGTACTGGAAGTCCTAGCCACAGCAATCAGACAAGAAAAAGAAATAAAAGGCATCCAAATTGGAAAGGAGGAAACAAAACTTCCACTGTTTGCAGATGACATGACAGTATACATAGACTCCACCAAAAAACTACTTGACCTAATAAATGAATTTGGCAAACAGCCAGATACAAAGTCAACACTCAGAAATCAATAGCATTTTTGTACACTAACAATGAAACATCAGAGACAGAAATCAGGAAAAAATCCCCTTTGATATAGCAACAAGAAAAATAAAGTCCCTAAAAATAAACCTAACCAAGGAGGTAAAAGACAACTATACTTTCTGTACTCAGAAAACTATACAACAGTTAAGAAAGAAATTAGGGAAGGCACAAACAAATAGAAACTGTACCATGCTCATAAATTGGAAGAATTAACATCATCAAAATGTCCATACTACCCAAATCGATTTATAGATTCAATGCAATCTCTATTAAAGTACCCATGACATATTTCACAGATATAGAACAAACATTTCAGAAATTTATATGGAACCGTAAACAACCCCGAATAGCTGCAGCAATTTTGAGAAAGAAGAGCAAAGTAGGAGGGATCACAATACCTGATATCAAACTATATTACAAGGCCACTGTAATCAATATAGCCTGGTACTGGCATAAAAACAGGCACATAGACCAATGGAACAGAACAGAAAGCCCAGAAATAAGCCCAGGTCTCTACGGTCAATTAATATTTGACAAAGGGGGGAAGAAGCATAAAATGGAGCAAAAATTGCCTCTTCAACAAATGGTATTGGGAGATCTGGACAACTACATGCAAAAAAGTGAAACTCAATCACCAACTTACACCATACACAAACTCAAGTTCAAAGTGAATAAAAGACTTAAATATAGGTCATAACACCATAAAAGTCCTAGAGGAAAACACTGGCAGGAAAATCTCAGACATTCTACACAGCAACATCATCACAGATATGTCCCCTAAAAGCAAGGGACATAAAAGAAAGAATAAACAAATGGAACCTCATCAAATTAAAAAGCTTCTGCATGGTAAAGAAAACAGCATTAAAATGAAAACAGACCCATACATATAGGAAAACATATTAGCCAATGACACCTCAGACAAGGGCTTGATCTCTAAAATATATAAAAAACTCACATGACTCTACTCCAGGAAGACAAAAAAACCCAGTTAAAAAATGGGCAAAAGACTTGAACAGACACTTCTCCAAGGAGGACATACAGAGGGCCCAAAGATACATGAAAAGATGCTCAGCATCACTAGCCATCAGAGAGATGCAAATTAAAACCACAACGAGATACAACCTCACACCAGTCAGAATGGCCGTCATCAACAAATCAACAAACAAGTGCTGGAGAGGATTCAGAGGAAAGGGAACCCTAGTGCTCTGTGGGTGGGAATGCAGACTGGTGCAGCCACTGTGGAGAACAGTATGGAATTTCCTCAGAAAACTAAAAATGGAACTGCCTTTTGAACTTCTAAAACTCCAACAGGCAACTAAGCCCTCCAAGAATCCAATTCAGTGTGAAGGATGCAATAACAGAAGAAGTTCTCACAAGCATATGTACTTGCTGCCACTCCAGGAGCAACTAATAAAATAATTAAAGCACTGGACTGCCAAATGACATCTGTATTTTCTACAACTGAATTGTAACTGATTACAATGATCTGAGCTTAAAATTTTTATTCTTGCCACTCCTTGCTCAACACTTGTAGTATTTTTCATCACTGAAAAAACAGAATTATATAAATGTAGGATAGGGCAAAAGTTGGTTTGCTGTCGGTAATATGGAAAATAATACAATATTGAATTAAAAATACAAGAATAACTTTCACATCCTACTATAAACCTAGTTTTCCCACCATGTATATTATAGTTAAATTTACATATAAAATGTTTATATATCTATGCATATATCTAATGTATATGTCTAACATATACATATTAGATATGTAATGTAGATATCTAATATAAAATGTTTACATGTTATGTAAATAACATGTTTATATATTATGTTACAGTTAGTTTCTATAAATATAAAATTTATAATATCATTCCCCTATAGTCACTATCCAGACATCATTCATTCATCCTATGAAACTGCATTATACAAAAACGAAAGTGCTAGAAAGGAGGAGTGAGGCCACTGGAATATACATTATTAAGAAACTTTTACAAGTTTGGATATACATGCCAAGGATCGAGGAAAATGTTTGCGTGCTGAGTGTGCTGTCCCACTTCTGGTCTTTTATGTTTCCTTTATTTAACCCAAAGGCCAGAGTTGGAGTTTGTGATAAAAATACGGGAGAATTTAATGAGCACCTAAGTAAGCAGTGTTTAGCAAAAGGGTAAAACAGATGTTATTATGGCAGCAAATGTCAGCAAATTTTGAGAATAAATAGAAAAAAATAAAATTTGCATTCGGAAAGTAACTACATAAAGCAACGGGAGTAGACGTCTGCATGCGCCTGCAGGAGTCGCCTCCCTCAGGGAGTCCGCAAAGCCCGCAAAGCCGGGAGTTGCAGCTCGCCGGGCACGCTGATCTCGCCCCTCCTCCCCCTCTCGTCTCACCTCTGGCAATTCTCCACCTCATTCACTCTCTGCTAGTCACACAGGCATACTTCCATTCCTGGAGCACTCCATGCTTTCTCTTGTTGATTCCTCTACTTAATTTTCATTTCCTCAACTAAGATTTCAACTCCTCGATCCGGCCACCCCAAGCCTAAGGCAGGTCCCCCGTTATAGCCGTACACTCTCACAGCACTCTGCACTTCCACCTGAGTAGCATTCTTTTAATGATCTGCATAATAGTTGTACTCTCACTACACTCAAAGTGTCATGATGGTAGCGCTTTGTCTCAGTCTGCGTTGCAGTCTCACAGGAAAGTCGAACAGACAAGAACGAACCAGAGGCCTTGGGCTTTAATCTCACTGGGTTCTGGTGGGAACGCGGGAGTGAGGCCCGACAGTCTGTGCTGCACACCTCTGCCATGCGCCTCGCTGGGCCAGTCAGTCGTGGCATACGGCTCATTTCAAAAGTAATTATTCTTGAAGGGCTAAAAATTCAATAATAAACATCAGGAATTAACCGAAATAAAGTATTTGGAAGTTTATAAAAGCAGCTTACCATAAGTTCTTTCAGTTCCTATATCCATACAATACTAACAAACAATCTTTCCTCTTTCAGGAAAATGTAATAAAAATAAATGTGGCAAAATATTATTTGAGAACTTAAGAGAAAGGGGAATCTTTATTTATTTTTATCTAAACCGAACTAAGATATCTAATACCCTTTCACCTTTATAAACAATACCACTGACAAGGATCAAAGCTGGCATAATGATACAAAGATACCCCCCTTGCAAAGATACTAACCAAAATGCTCCTCTGCTTTGTAATTTATTACTCTCTCATAAATAAAGCACTGAATTAAAAACATACTGCTTACACAGACAGTGGTAATGAGGCAAGGCCACACTGTGGCTGGCCGCATCATAACTCACTGTGAAGTATTCGAGTTTGGCACTCGGTGTCTCCCAGATTGAAATATCACAGGTTTCTCCACAGCTGTGGGTTCGCCGGCATCCAGACACCCACCAGCCATTGGTTCTGACTGCTGTACTGTTCTCTGCCGGGCCATATGGGACTCCAAAGCCTTTCTGGTTGCTATTAGTCAAGAAAAAGGCTCCAGAGCAGTGCTCAGTTCCTGGGTCAAAGACCAGCATACTGAACATGTTAAAGCACTGGCTAGTGTGCAGCTGATGGGGACCCTTCCAGGAACTCCAGCATCAGCATTACGTGTTGCTGAATGTAAAAATGAAAACATCACCTCGAGAGGGTTACAGTTTTTAAAGATGACTATTCGTGTCTACAACATGATCTCTTTCTATGCATTTCAATGTGATGATAAATTAAGTTTTTGATTAATAATAAGTGTTTATTTTTTATTTTTATCTAGTGAAATAACTGGAAAAGATAGTAATTAGCATATCCTGACTGTTCTCAGTTCATTAAATGATAACAACATGAATGCTGTATTTAGTTAGTATGGGCTAAAAAGCACAGATTTAAGGGTTGTTTTAGCTCTTTTGCCTCCCCATAAAAAGATTTCCTTCTAGTGGCATGTATTTCTTAGCTTAGCTATGGTAAATATATGTAATTATCAGAAAAGTCTGTATATGTAGGGGAGGGAATATTTATGAGCTCCTAGCACTACTACAGACGCCATGTCTTTGTGTAGTCCTAACAACTCTGTGATGTGGTCAACTTCAACCTCATATTACAAATACAGATGTTGGTGCTCAGAGTGTTATATGGACGATAAATAATAGTGCCTGAAAGCACTCCCCGGCCACCTGACTCCAAAACCTTACATGAGGTGGAAGAAGACCATGGCAGGTGGGTCGGCTATGGAGCTAGTTCATCTGAGGACACAGTGAAAGAGTGGTGAGGATGATCGAAATAACGATTCTAGAAAGACCAAACAAACACATCAAGAACAAAGCAGTCAGAGGGAGACTCCAGTCAGATTATAGAGGAAAAAGCGGGGACTGGATGGCACAGGAACAGACTGGGAACGTGAGAAGGGGGTTGGGTGTCTGCTGCAAGCAACCCTGAGCTGCACGAGGCGTGGGCAGCTTGGAGAGTGGGACGTCTTTGCCCCAGAGGGTGCAAGGAGCTATGTACTATCCATAAGGCTTATTCCTCAGAACAGGATAAAACATGTTTTGATTGTTCTTTCCCCTTAACAAAATGTTAACTGTCACATGGACTAAACCAAAGGGGAGGGTGGAAGCAAGGGAGGGAGGTGGCATTGGCTGGAATGTGGGGAAGTGGTGAGGGGAAAATGCAGACAACGGTAATTGAACAACAATAAAGTAATTTAAAAATGTCAGTTACTATACATTTTTCAAAAACTCCTACAAATATTTTATATACACAGTACTTTCTTCTGATCACACTATGCAAGATGAACTCCTCCCTCATCCAAGCTCCCAAGGACTTCGTACGTGCCTGCTTTATGATTGCTGGTGTGACTGCTTCTCTTGCTAGAAGAGCAATCCACGGGACAGAGATTATGTCTTATCACCTTCAGACCCACAGAACAAATAACACGTAGACAAAAACTCCAAAATATCATATTAAACGTAAATGGTCTAATAACCCAATTAAAACTTGACAATGTCAAATAGGTAAAGAAAACAAAGCTATGCCCTTCTATGAGACCCATCATAAATATAAAACATAGGTTAAAGAAAAGAATGGAAAAAGATATATTATACAAACACTAGTCAAAAGAAAACTGGAGTGTGAAAAGATAACTGAAATTAATTATTAAAGTGGTCAGTATAGAGATCAGGGCCAAAACCGTATTTCTGGAGGCCTGTTTTTAAGAAGGCATTGAAAAATGCTAAGTCACTCCCATCTTTAAACAGAGCTCCCTGAATCCTCTGAACACTCCACTCTTGTGACTCACACTTAACAGCTAAATCCTTGAGATAGTTGGTTAAATTCAATGATTTTGGGGGGGTCAATTTCCAGTTATTTATCCACCACTTATTGAAAGAATTTTTGCTAAGGTTACCACGAGCCTCCATGTATTAAATCCCAAGGCCATTTTCAATCCTCATTCCACTTGCTCTTCAGCAGCATATTACACTACTGACACGTCACCCTTCTTAACATACTCCAGTCTCATGCTGGCTGGGCAGCTCAGTTGGTTAGAGTGTCGTCTTGATATACCAAAGTTGTGGGTTCAATCCCTGGTCAGAGTACACACAAGAATCAACAAATGAATGCATAAATATGTGGAACAACAAATCTCTCTCTCTCTCTCTCTCTTTCATCTCTCAAAAAAAATCAATTAAAATGAAATACTTCAATCTCACAGCATCATACTTTCTGGGTTTTCCTTTTAACTCTTTGCCTGTCTCCTTTGCAGCCTTATCTTCTTCTGCTTGAGAATTTATATGTTGGAGTTTTTCAAGCTTCAGTCTTTGGCCCTTTTCTGTTCTAACTTTATAAACTGTCCCTATATCATGTCATTCTTGCTAACAGCTACAAGTTCCATCTGTATGACACTGACTTAAAATTCATATATCCATGGAGCATCTGGCTTAAATTCCGTATCAAGCAGCTTTCCAATGGCTCCAGTTTGATATTTCAAAAGTGCCTCAAATTCAACACACTCAAAACTAAACTCACACTATTCCATCCTGTTATATTGCTTCTTTATTAGTAAATGAGATCATTGATCCATTTTCAAAAGCAAAAATCCTACAATTGTCTGACATGATCCCTGCATTTGTTCTTCCCATCCAATTGTTTCTTCACACCACAGCGAAAGAGATCTTTTAAAAACAAGCATATCTGAGCATGTCACTCTGTCTTTAAAGTTTTACCTTGACTTTTCCCTTTCTCTTAAAACAAAGACAACAAAGTCTGACCATTCCCCTCTCTATGCACCGTTCTTCCCTCACACCCTTGCCTTTGGTCTCTTCCTTCCAGCCACAGTGGTCTTTCTCAAGTTCTTCCATCAGAGTCCTCACAGATGCTCCCACTCCCCTCCCCCCGCCCCTGGGGAACTCCTACCCAGTGCTCAGATGCAAGCTCAAACATCCTGGCCTGGAAAAGACTTTACTGATACCAACAAGGCTGACATAACCTCAACAGTGTAACATTAACCGCCAGGGTCAGAGAGTTAGCAGAAAGAAATGTACATTTCAGAGAAAGGCTAGAATAGCTTCCAAATATTTATTTTAAACATTTTTTAAGTTTCCTCTTCATTTTAATTTTTCGTGGTGCACATCAAATATGCTACTGTCTCATTAAGAAATTAACAAAATTAGTTTTAAAATTAATTTAACTGAACTCATATTTCAGATCCCAAATAACAGGTTCGTTCATTTGTTGACTACATTACCAGTACTTTTCACTCAGTAAACATTCAGTGAACACCTACTGTGGACCAGACTGCTAGAGGGCCTACACAGCAGTAAGGAAAAGCCTTGTATTGCTTATTTTTATGGAACTAATATTCTACAGAGGATAGGAAGAAAATAGATAATAAGCAAATATACTACAAGTCGATCAATGACAACTGCTATGGTAAAAAAATATTGATCAAAGAAGACAGAAGGTAGATAGGCTATCCTGGGCAGAGCGAGAAGGAGTTTGGGTTGGATGATGGCTGGGACTGAACGGGATCGTTAAGGCTTCAGTGGGAATCGGACACCTGAGCCGAAGAGCTGGAACACAGCTGTGCGTCCATTTGCCCCATGCCGGCTCTTTTTTGGTTGAGTGCACCCTTTCAGATGGTCAGCAGCTGAATGGGAGGATGATCCTGCCTTTACTTACCAGTCACCCTGATCTACTGCAAGCAAATGAAAAAGGAAAAAGACATTCCAATGATTGGTAACCCTCTATCACTGTGGATACATCTGCCCTCTGAGAAAAAAAAGTTTAAATATTTATTTCATTCCCTAATCTCACAAATACATTCATTTTTTAATACTCTCCAAATACATATTTCACATGTAGAAAGTTTTGTTTAGTCTTAAATGAGCCCAAATTTCATCACGGGCTAAAATTTTAAGACATAAAATGACTGCTGAAACTGAATTTTAATCACAGAGATGAATCACAACATGCATTTTAGCTAGGCATGTATTATGGATAAGTCTAGTTTTCTACAGAGAATAATCACATGTTCTAATTACCATTTTGGTTATACACATAATTAATAATATTCTGTCTTAATGGGACACACTGAGTCTTCAGACGGTTGCAGGCTTTCACGGAGCACGCTGCCGAACCCGCCTGTCAGTGGCACTGCCGAACACAGAGGGGTCTTGACGCAGTGTTTTAGCACTGGTAGCAACACACGTGTCTTTATACATGATGCAATGGGAAGTTAATTGCTTCTCTTCCTTCAAAATTTTCTCCGCACTAATAAGTTTATATTTCTTGATTGATCATTTACCCTAAATTATATGTACTGGCAAGTTATCTTATGAGCAATAAATATATGAATGTATAGAGGATCCAAATATAACCCAGGATCCAAACAAGGAAAGAATACTGTAGGACTTACTGATTGTAAGCTTTCATTTTCACGTAAACAGGCTGTGTGAAGTTCTGATTTCAAAGTTGCAATGTGACTTCGATGAGATGTCATTTCCTTCTCTAACGTAGCAATTCTGGTGCTTGCAAGCTGGTAGACATCCGTGAAACTTTTAATCATAGCCTAAAGAAATAAAAATAATGTCACATACAATTCCAATAAAGCTGTCCCCAAAGGAAACTTTCTGTAATTTGAGTTTAAAATCATTAAATTTCTGAAATAAAGTATTTTTCATCTTTTTTTTAGATAGAAAAGCTAAACCTCACATTTTAGATTGAGAACAGGGACTATTTTAAGAAACTTTGGAAGAAAACAATTGAGACTTCTTTTCCAGGCTATTTATTTAAATTAGATGTACTTTGATCTATTGTACTTAAAACTTAGAATGCAGTTTATAAAGATGGCACACTTACTTTCTTTATAAAGCTAGATTCAAGTTGTAATTTGACCTAAATTTAAATCTTAAGGCACACAACAGATGGATATATAAGCAGAATATTTCAAAATGAGCTGAATTAGTAAAATTTTCAATCCACTTTTAAAAAAAAAGGTTTTAAACAAAAGGAGCTGAAATAATACTGTGACTTTTTAAGAGTAACTAATATCATTCCTATATTGTAAAAAAAGCATAATTACATTCATTCATATAACAGAGAAGTGCCTTTGTATTATACTATATATAATAAAATAAATAATACAAGCAAATGCCGGTAACTTTTTCTCTCCCCTAAACAGGATAATATTTGGGGGATTGTTGGACCTCCATAATTACAGAATAATCATATTTTATAGGCTTTTTCTTCTAAAGCAACCTACAGTAAATTTTAAGTCCAAGAATATTATTACATACTTTTAGGTCTTCCAAAATACTTCAAAAACAGCAAAATAAAATCAAACATTTCTGATACATTAGAATATAATGTTATACTATTTACAAGAAAAAATGTTCCAGCCATAGTCACAACTTAGTACAATGATAAAAAGTCTGAAAATTTCCAAATTGTATTTAATCTGAAAAGTCTAATTTGGGAAAACTTTGAGAAACTAAATATTTGAGCAATTCCGAAGGTAGATGAAGTAATAATTTGGTGAACAAAGGTAAGTTTCAACACACACAATGTCTGAGAAACGGAAGTAGGTTAGTATTTGTAGGTAAGGGATAAAAACTTCACACTTTTGTGCCAAATAAATTCCTATTTTCCCTCCAATATCCAGCTCAGGCACCACCTCCCTCAAGAAGCCCCTTTTGAACCCAAAGGCAGCATTAACTTCTGCTCTGGTTTTCTGTGCATCCCTGATGCTTGCTTCGTGTACTACATGCACTCCTTTAACAGAAATGTGTGTGTTAGCACGTTTCTCTTCACTAGACAAAGAAGCTCCTGAAGCCTGATACTGTGCCTCAGCATCTCTGTGTTGCCAGGGATGGTGGTGGCCCATGGTAAGCACTTGTTTGAGTGAATGAATAAATGAATAAATGAGATGCAAAACTACAAGCTGGAGCCACAAGCTGGCATAAAATACCTTACAGGAAAAATTTAAATGTTGGGGCAAATATAATCTCAAACCTCTAATAAATAAAGCATTGACCATACTTCATTCAAGTCAAAAAAAGAAACAAAAACAGAGCTCTTGGCAAAAAGGACGGAGTGCACCAAAGTGAATTCTGTCACCCACACTAACTAAACATAGTGAGACCTTGCATTAGGAAACGTCTCACATGTCCTGACCTACCTTACTCTGAGTAATTTCCAGGTAAGCTTATAACTAACACTAAGTATTTGTCTAGGTTTCAAAAGTGTGTAAAAATATGAAACTATAAAATCAGATCTGGTTTTGCCAAGTCTCTCTCCACTCTTACCAACCAATTCATTAATCTTCACTGAGATAAGGGACCAGGAATCACCAGCCCTGTTTCTATGCTTCTCGTTTTGGTCCTCACTGCCACTTACTTGGCTTCATGCCGTTGGGACATAATGCCACACCATGTATCTGAGCCCCATCTCTGTTCTGCATGAAATGGGAAGAAAGTCATTTTCTTGCCTAGTTCCAAAGCTATTGTAAAGCTTAGATCATTAACAATCTAATGTGAAGACATCATCTTACCTAATATGAGAAAGCCCTCAAAAAGTGAAATCCACCGAGTGTCACTGGAGTATTACTATTGTCCTGTATTTGTGATGTAGCCATGTGTACATCTGATGCTGAATCCCCACCCTCACCTCACACCGCACATGGCTGACCGTGTAAGAATCAAATGGCAGAAGGGTACTGCGGGCTGTGTTTATGAAATCCTGACACATGTTTTAATCCCACCTATCAATTATACAAAACTTCTAACCAAAATTTTGGCTACAAAATAACCAGCTTCCCTGAATCACTCAATTTCACTTTAAACTAATGTATGCTGTGGTTTTTTTTTAATTTTAACAAATACATTTTATAGTAAATATATTTTATATTTTTAACAAAGGTTCAAAACACTATTATATTAGGAAATTTGCTTTGAAACTTTTTATATGCACATACACAAATTTTTATAAACTTGGATCATTTTTAGAAAAAAGTTTATAATTCTGAAAATACTTCTAAACAATTTTCACAATGCTTTCTCTATAAAACTCCTTCAACAGAGCAGTGAGGGTTTTTTCTATAAATGTCACTTCACCTTGATGTGGCAGAGTGTATTTTATGAGGAGAGTTTTGAAAATATTTTCTAGATAGAATGCTTTTGGTAGTCACCTGCTGTCAAAGAAAAGGTCTATAGATTTGGAACCTTTCTCTTTTTGTTAAAGATAATTCCATAATTGGTACTCAAGTTCAAGAATACTTTAGCATTTTTTTTCACAAGAAAAATAGCAAACCTTATATAGATTTTAAAAAACTTCTAATCTCATTGCAAACTATTGTAAAAATTACACTGTGTAAAACAATGTAATCCATAAATTCATTTACCCCTACAGGATACATAACGGTTCATGTTGAAATACAAAGAAAGTAAATAAATGAACAAAGATGCCACTCGCAGACCCTCTGCTTTGTGAAATCCTCCCATCTTTCCCTTAAAATACCCATAGAAAACATTAATGTCGAAAAAATGGACCAAGTTGACGGCACCAGTACCAATCCAATCCACAGAAAAAAATTTTTCTTTTTTACTTTATTTTTTTTAAAGGCCCATCTATTCTCTGGCATATCCCTGGGATATATTTGGTCTCCAAAGTGAGTTAAAATGGAAAAAAATAGATATTTTTCACATATAGGTTTTATTTTATATTATACTTAGTTCTTTTAATCGTCTTTACTTTTAGAGCAGTTTTAGGTTCACAGAAAACTTGAGCAGGGAGGACAGAGAACTCCCACCCGCCCCTCACACACCCACAGCTCCTCCGCCATCAACGCCCTGCACCAGGGTGCATTGGCTGCCACCGAGGAACCTGTGTTGACAGGTTCAACCTCCCCAAATCCACAGATTCAGGTTGGCTCTTCGCGTTGCAGATTCTGTGGGTTTTGACAAAGACGCAATGACACGTACCCACCATTACAAGACCTTGCAGAGTAGTTTCACTGCCTACAAATCAGGCGATTTAACTGCTCCACCCATTCACCCCTCCCGGCCCCCAATCCCTGGCAATCACTGATCTTAGTACTGTCTCCACAGCTTTTATTGAATTAACTTTTTAATCTTTCTCTTAGAAATATTTTAAAACTTGTCCAGAAGGGAGAGGGGAGGAAATTTCAGGAGAAAAGGGGAAAGGTTTATAGGAACAAGTATAAAAGACACATGGACAAAAACTAGGAGGGGGGTGAAAATGGGAGGGAGTGGGGAGGGTTGGGTGGGTGGGCTGGGATGGGAGTAAAAGGCAGAAAACTGTACTTGAACAACAATTAAAATAAATATTTTAAAACTCTCCATTTTTTCTATATTTTATGTTCTAGAACTTGCTTAACCATAACACATACAAGTTCTAACAGAATAAATATACACATACTGGGGATGCTGGCTCAAAAATGAGAGTCAGCAATCAACACACTCAGAGAGCATTCCTCTGCATCCCCTGAAGACTAATGGAGGAGTATTCCCGCTGAGGCAGGTGGCAACAGCTGGGTGTGTCCCTAGAGACCAAAGGAGTGAGGTGCATCCCTAGAATCAGAGAAGCAGAGCAGGGCCTCAGGAGCCTCCCCATCCAGAGCACAGTCCCCTAGCCCACGGGGCCTGGTAGCATGCATGTCCTGCTTCTTTACCTCACAGCCAGATGCAGGTTCCAGTCATTGGAAACCTCATGTACGTAAGAACAGAAGCAACACCCCACTCCAGGATACCAAATCTGTATTGCTGCCTAGCAGATTACCAAAGAATTGAATGGCTTAAAACAATACAAACCTAGTACTTCATTGTTTCTATGGGTCTAGCATGGGTGGTCTGTTTCCATGGGTTAGCTGGGTGGTCTGCTCAGGGTCTCACCTGGCTGAAATCAAGGTGTCAACTGGAGCTGTGACCTCAACTAAGACTCAGAGTCCTCTTGCAAGTTGTTGGTAGAGTTTAAGTTCCTTCAGGTTCTAGAGCAAAGGTCTCCATTTACTTGCTGGCTGTCAGCCAGAGTCACTCTCAGCTCCTAAAGATCGTCCCCAGGTCCTTACCAAGTGGACCCCTCCTTTCTCAACACAGCTGTTTACTTCCTTCCAGGTCAGCAGAAAAGCAGCTCTCCAACACTTCACTTTCTTTTAAAAGGTTCATCTGATTACGCCAGGCCCACCCAGGATAACTTCATATTTAGTGGTCCTGCACATTCTCAAGAGTAGGAAACTGCACAGTACACCAAGGGGAATGGTCTTGCGGGCCCTGTTAGAACTCTGATTACCACAACCTAATAAATCATACGTCCTAATAAAAACTCAAAATTGATCACAGATTTAAAAGTGAAACATAAAACCAGAAGTTTTAAAAGAAAATAGAGAGAAAATCATCAGCATCTAGGACTTAATGAAGAGTTCTAAGACACATCAAAGCATAATCCATAAAAGAAAAAAATCAATAAATTGAGCTTTATCAAAATTTAAAACTTTTACTCTATAAAAGATCTTGTTACAAAGATTAAAAGACAAGTTACAAAGAGGGGAAAATCTTTGCAATATGGACACCTGACAGGGGAAAATATTTACAACACAGATACCTGTTTATATTTGCTCACTGACTGTCACAGCCACACCAGGTATTCTGTGGCTACAGTATAGTCTGTAGCCTCAAAGGAGTCAGTGCAATCTGAGGGGCACATGTACTCAGCTCAACTTTCCACTTAAAGTCAATCCCACAGCCCTGGCTGAAGTGGCTCAGTGGATTGAGCACCAGACTGCGAAGCGAAGGGTTGCCACTTTGATTCCCATCAGGGCACATGCCTAGGTTGTAAGCCAGGCCCCCAGTAGAGGGGTGCACAAGAGGCAACCACACATTGAAGTTTCTCTCCCTTTCTTTCTCCCTCCCTTCCCTTCTCTCTAAAAATAAATAAATAAAATCTTTTTTTAAAAGTCAATCCCACATATGCACTGAAGTACACCAAGCAGTGAACCCCATATTCTACAGCCAGGTATTATCAAAAGAGTTGGAAAATACGGGAGTCAGTAAGACCTAGGCTTGATCACCTTGCTCAAAGGTATTCTCACTTCCTCCATAGTTTCTGTGCACTGAGGCTTGCCTAGACCCCAGTTCTAATAACAGTTACTATGTGCCAGACACCACATTATGAGCTTTGCATCTTCTAATTCAGGCAATAACCCTGTAAGACTCATATCATCTCTACTGCACTTTATTTGTTTGTTTGTTTTTGACTGTCTATTCTACAAGGTTTCTCAGTGAAGTCAGCAGAATTAATCTAGACCCTCCAAGTTTCATAAAACAGCACAGCTAGTCTATGGCAACAGTCATATGTGTCTATTTAATCCATGTGCTCTCCTCTACTGACTGAAAGTGGTGCAAAAACAAACCCATTTTGAATTTTGCTGTGAAATCAGAATTTCGAAGATCTCAAACTCAATTGTTATACAACATTAATTCTGAGCTACCAGTTTTTGCTTCTGTAAGCTAAATAAATATTTTGCCACATGTAAAAGAACTTTAGATGATTTCTTAGGAATTTCATCCACCTGCGGAATGGGCTAAATAAGCATTTGCAACAAATTAATGAATCTCTATTCTATTCAAAGATGTCACATATTTCTACATTCCCCCAAAAATAAAATTCTAGAAAATGTAATTTGAAAGAAGGCCGTAAGGTTATTTTAGTGAGAAAAATTAAGTTTACAAATTATAGTGAATCTATTACCCACACAATAGACTCCGGAAAAAAGAAAACTTGGAAACCCACTTCTGGTGTGTTTCACTGGCTTAGGTGTGAAATGGCAGCATGTCGGGCCCCTGCAGCAGCGCGACTCAAAGACCTGATGGCACCCGGGAGAGACTTCAGAAGCAGGACATCGAGTCAGTGACGTCCCACATCCTACCCACACAGGATTGGTTCATCTGACACACAAACTCTGAGTAAGACCCATGTACACTGCATGTCTGTATACAGAAGGAACGGGATTCCAAGAAATTATATTTCACTTTTACCTACTGAGATTGGGGAAGGCTTTTATCTTGCCACATCTGCAAAATTTTCTGGCAGAAAAAAATTACCTTTCCCTTATGTAAAACTAGGATTTTGGTGAACCAAGTTTTCCCCCTCCCTCTCTCATACAAGATGTTGTCTCATTCCTGGACAGCCAATTTTGGATCCTGAATGTTCTAGGGCAAGGGTGTCAAACTCATTTTCACTGGAGGCCCCATCAGCCTCATGGTGGCCTTCAAAGGGCCAAAATAATTTGGGGACTGTATAAATGTAACCACTCCTTAACTGTTAAGGAATTGAAATTACATTCGCCCTCTGAAGGCCACTGCAGGCTGACGTGGCCCCTGGTGAGAATGAGTTTGACACCCTGTTCTAGGGGTTCGTGGGCAGGGCTAGAACTGCCGTTTTCTCAGTGCCTGGTCTGGCCCACTCCTGTCCACTTAAGATCGTGCACTCCCATTCGCTTAGTAAAGGCCGCAATTAAAAACATGTGACTAGCCCTGGCTGGTGTAGCTCAGTGGATTGAGCACAGGCCTGCGAACCAGAGGATTGCGGTTCGATTCCCCGTCAGGGCACATGCCTAGGTTGCAGTCGGGTTCCCTGCAGGCCAACTCCCAGCAGGGGACGCACGAAAGGCCACCATACATTGATGTTTCTCTCCCTCTCTCCTTCCCCTCTAAAGATAAGTAAATAAATAAAATTTAAAAAAAAAACAAAACATGTGACTAGATATTTGAGGCAATGTGTGCACAGACACTGAAATGCTTTTTTGTGTTGATGGTAAAATGGTAAGGATAGGAAATTTCAAGTTACAAGAAGAAAAAATTTAGTTGCAAATGCACAACTAAAGACAAAACAGATGAGATGTTGCATATAGTTCGGGTATGTTCTTCTTTTTATTGGTGTTATTCTATGTAGGAAAAAAAGAATCAAAGTTCATTTTTGCCTTTTTGCCATTTGCAATGGCCCTGGACTTGACTTACCACATCACTCAAGAGTTTTAGTGGCAACACGATGAGGGATGTAAATATAGCAGCTTTTCAGGTATGAGAAGGAGCCTCATGGGAAACCATATTCAGCAGAGCTGCAGAACACTTCTGCAGCAGATTTTTTTAAATGATGTTTTCTTTATAACACGTTTAGACTCCTAACTTTTTCTCTGCTCCACTCAGGCATGGTACACACAACTTAAATGTGCCAAAAACGAGACCAATTCTTTTTCTAATGTGTTATTTCCAATCAGAACTGAATCAAAGCCAATCATGAGGCTAAGTGCAGCTTCTGGGTGGACGGTGATCACTGCTCTCATTATGTTAACCATTACAATAAGGACCAAAGGTATAAAAAGTATTATGATGGTTTTCCTACAAGAATATGGAAAATGGATCATCAAAATACTCAGATACTGGGAAAAATGTTTCTCTTGGAAACCACTACATGTGGACATGAAGCCATATAAAGGAACAGCAATCTTAGAAAATTCTAAGAGGAATAAGTTTCTCAAAAGTACTGTTAAATCAACAATAATAGTAATGAGAAAGAAAGGAGGAGAAACTACCCTGCTTTAGGGACTTAAACATTTAAGCAACATACAATATATTCATCACATGGTGAATTATACAATTGGCACAGGATTTATTAATCTGTTCCAAAACAAACCCTGACCAAAAAAAAAGAGTTTAGTGAGTGTAGTTACCATTTCTTGAGCACCTACTATGCCTTGACATGACTGGCAGTTTTACAGTGGAAATTATTAGATGGCTTTGAAGTCTATTGGCACAGAGATAAGAGTTAGTACAGTATGAGGTCACAGACGAATTTTTGGATTCAGTTGCGACGGTGTGCACTGGAATTCAGGCACTCTAGTGTTGCTCCAATGTCAAAATCTTAACACCTGGCACTGATGTGTGAAATTGTTTCCATCAACCTCTGATACTTAAGAATATAATCCCTATATATCAGTTACTTTGAATATTCTCTAGTTCTTATGAAGTAATAACTACACCTGTGCAGGTTGATTTGGACTCCACACCACAAAGAGGGGGAATTTCTAGTTATACTAAGCAACGTCTGTACAAATCTGAGCACAGCCTTTTTTTTCCCTTGGGAAGAATATGTAATTTCTAATCTTTACACTCTGCTTGCAAAATAGGAATTTAGCACAGTTTTACACACAAAGCTACTGAGGCTCAGAGCCCATAAATAGCTCTCTCTAGAGCACACCACTAGTAACTGGCACAACCGAAAATCAGGGGTCCATCTGATTCAAAACGCCCTGCTCTTTTTCTGAATGTACATGCAGTTATGCTTTTTTAAAAAGACCACAGTAGCCCTGCCAGGTGGCTCAGTTAGTTGGAGCATTTTCCCATACACCAAAAGTTTGTGGGTTCGATTCCCAATCAGAGCATATACCTAGGTTGTGGTTCAATTTCCAGCTGGGGAACATATAGCAGGCAACTGATCAATGTCTTTCTCTCTCCATCAATGTCCTCTCTTTCATTCTCTTTCTCTCTCAAAAATCCATAAACATACCCTCGGGTGAGGATTTTTTTAAAGTGTCACAAAAAACCATCATTGTTTATTAAAAAAGTAGTAATTAAATATAAAGGGCACAGTAGATGAAAACATCAGTTCATTCATTAATGTATTCAACATGTATTGTACATGAATTGTACAAGGTTCACTTCAGTGATGACCTTCACTTCAGTGTTGACCTTCAAACAGGTCAACAGTTATTGAGTTAATTTATAGTCTAGGTACTGACGATACAATAGTAAAGACCACCAAGCCCTTTCCTCATGGGACTTAACCCACAGCTCAGACATTAGCACTAGATGGGGACCACACTCGTGCATGTTTTGCTCCTCTTTTATTAGAAACAAACATCTCAGGTTCTTTTTACTTTTTAATTCCTACACCCTGAATGCATATTTGTCCTCTATCATTGCAATCATCTGTCAAGCACAGGGCTGGACACATACCTGTTCAGCTTGACAAAATTACCAACATTTAATATGGGTACAGTTCTTCATTTTAGAGTCAATGAGACTTTCCATCCCAATAACAATGTGGACTGTACTGAGAGTGCTTATTTATCCTCTTCAGAGGATTTGTGGGGCTTAACAAAGTACACTTTATATTCCCACAATCTCTTTCTTCCTGAGTCACTCTTTGTGGAGAGAAGCAGAGTGCTAACCAGCGCTTCCCAGCTCGCTGTTCCATAACCCACCTATTGGTCTAATTCAGTTGGATGGTGTACCAAAGACATCCCAACTTTGATCTTTTGGGGGTTCAGTATGCAAACTGTCTTAAAGGAGTGTTGTTAGTGCAAAGAGAAACGTTATAGAAATAAATGGCTTACAGGCTGAGAATTGTCCACTACCAAAGGAAGACTGTTCAGTCCATTGTCTGAGGATGCACGCCTTTCAGAAAGTGCACTGATCCAAGCCACTGACGCAGAGGAAGTACACACACACACACACACACACACACACACACACAGTTGGATGCTTCGTCTTTCCTCTCTCACATAAAGCCATTAGCTTTATTCACAAACATCAGCATAGGACATCCATAATCGGCATCTTTACACTAATTTAAACAAAGTTTCTAAAAAGCATTTAGCTGGAATTAGAAAAATCTGATGCACATGTCTGTAGTTTAATTACACCCAATATGAACAACTTTTGTATACCTAAAGAAAAAGCAAATCAGTGCAGAGAGAAAATATTTCATGCTTTTATGAAAAGATCATTTTTATTACCATGACTCCATTCTGATCTTGATATATCAGATTGGTTTGGGAATCCACAGGCTTCAGTCAGGGTTACCTAGTTTTAATCCCTACAATCTCTGATGTATAACAGAATTCACTGAGGCATGTTAAACTACAACTCTGAAAAATATCCTTACTACATTGTTTTTAAAAAACAAATTGGTTCTAAGATGCTTCCGATATTCAACTAAATCAGTGAATTCACTTTTGCACATTATGAAGGAACAAATAAGATTTCCGTGAGGCCCCACGGGGACGACAGTTTACTCACAGCGTCAGAGCCTCGGGAGCTGAAAAGGTCCTGCCAATCATTTTGTTCAACCCCTGTTTGCAAATGAGTCCACATTTGCAAACAGAGGTTGAACTGAATGAACTACCTAGGAGCTGAGACTCAGACCCAGGCACTTCCCATTTCTATTTTCTGGAAATAACATTTATCAGACAGAGGAATTTCACCTGGACAACCTTCAAGGCCACTTTGACGCCACCTCCTCTATGAAGCCTCTCCTAATTTTCCCAGCAAGAACGAATGTCTACCCTACAAGCCACGGTACTGTATCTATCTATACTTCTCCTACAGCAGTCACGCTTTCCATGTCACATCACTCTGAAATTTCATATCCTCCTCCCAAAGATTTCTGAGTCACCTCAGTGTCCCAGAGCATAGCACAGTGCCTTGAATTTGGCGAGTGCTCAGTACATCACTGAATGGTGTTAGCCATATTCAAAGCTATATAATCAAGACAGCAAGCCAGTTTATTTTTTAAAACCGATTTCCTGATTAAATACTCTCAAATGACATTTTTATTTTCCCTCTAGAACAAACAGGAAACCTTGAAGCAAAGGACATGCGGGTCCTAAGCCTCCTATGGATTCCCAGGCTTCGGGGCCATGAACACCAGCCTGGTCCTCAGACTCCCAAGTGGCTGTGTCGTCTTACCTCAGCCAGCTATCTGGCTGCCTGGAGACTGCTGCTCCAGACCCTCTGAGTCCACATTACCTTCTCTAGTGGGAACAAATTAGAAGGGCAGGTGTAAAGAAAAAAAGATTAGCAGGTTAAGTGACAAGGAATTTCACCCATTCTGCTTCCAGGATATAAAGTAGGAGGGCCCCCCCCAAAGAATGTCTCAGGGGATTTCTACAACACGGACCAAAAGTGTGCCTTTGGTTTGCAAACTCAAGGAAAAGAAAGTCTACCAGAGTCATATCTGATTTGCATATAACACAACTGCTGAAGTCTCTTGGAGTTTTCAGGTGGCACGAACTGCTACACAATTCCATTATGACCCCCCAAAAAGCAAAAGGTAATAGATACTAAATTTAAATTTCACTCAAAAATACCATCCCACAGGCTGAATGTGCCTCGCTATAGAAAAACAAGGGCTCACATTAAAACAATAATGTTATCTATGTGAAATCTGTTTTTAGAAAGCCAATACAAAACCTTATTTGAACCCCAGAGGAGTTTTGGAGCTCGGGGTTTTTTGGATTTGGGAAATACAGGGCATATACCATAAACTAAGTCACACTTGGGATTGGGGGCAGCACACTCTTATCAGTCACATTCTACAGCAAAACATTTCAATAGTCACTCTGAGGGGGGTCAACTGAGACTCGGAAGGGCTGGCCGAGCTGCTTCTCGGGTTTTGCCGCAACAGCAGGTCAGGCCAGGCTTTGGTTCCAAATCATCAGTTTTCTGAGCGTTTTGTTGCTGCCTATTGCTCAATGCTACCAAGAAATTTAACCTCTTAATTTGCATAAATTAAAAACTTGGTGATAACATAAAATATCCAAAACTTATTCAAATAATGTCTTCTCACTTGATGAAGAATCATAACCTTCCTCAACTCACACACACTATCTCGGTAATAACAATCGTAACTGCTATCTCCCGGGGCGGGGGGGGGGGTGAAAGACCCTGTGCTAAGTGTCCCCAAAAGACTGGTTTGGTCCTAAGGCATAATTTAACAAATGTACAAGGTTAAAATGTGTGCTTTAATTTCCTCCTCAATTTTAGAACATGGAGTTCCTTCTTTTAGATTTCAAACTGTGTGGCAAAGTCCTTTGACCAAATAATCATTCAACTACAGATCTAAGGTGTGAGGACTTTGTAAAACTTTATTTGCAAATATAGAACTTGTGCCGCTTTCAAATACGTCTTAGGTTTCCTCAGCGTCGATTTGCTAAACCCCCAACCACAGGACCAGAACGCAGGCTCTTTCTTCACCTCAGGGCTGTGTTTCCTACGCTCTCCTTTGAAGCCGAATGAAAGCAAGCCAGGTTCCTTCTGACTACCATGCATTACAGACTCCCAATAAATTACTGCCCTACGACACTGAAGCTAATCTATTTGCTCGATGCGAATCCAACAGCCCTCACTGAGGAAAGAAGTTAAAATATGAATATTTCCTGTTTTCTTCAGTGAGATACTTCTTAACTTAGTCTCCCTGCCCCAGAAGTTATACCTCTTCCTAGTCAGCACTACGAGACTTTTGGCCATTGAAAAAAAGGTGGGGTGGTGGGGTCCTGCTTCTACTATTAATAGAAGGCCCCAAAATTGAAAAGCATTTAAACCTCCAAATTACTCACCCTACATTTCATTGGTTACAATATGCAGCACTTATGCAACCTCAAATACGATATTTTTTCAACTGTGATTCTGACAACTGCAAGTGGAGAGAAAAATTTTTAATATCATTTGAAAAGATGTAGGATAACTTTTAGTTCTTTTTCAATTCAGTTCTCTCTCTCTCTCTCTCTCTCTCTCTCTATATATATATATATATACAAAAACACACACATATGTATATATATATATGGTATGCAGCTTAATATACATACATACACACACCCTTGAGAGTAATAACAGTCTAATAAAATTTAAGACATCTGTGAAATTACAAGAAATTACTTTTGTGCCTAGTTTTAGACTGAATGATTTACTGCATTTCCCTTAATCCTTAAGTTGCATATTCATTGCTGTATTTTCCTCTAACTGCTGTCACTTAAATTGTCATGTAGAATAGGGCAAATCAGGGTCAGTTTATATAAGCGGCATCAATCTGGAGAACTTCATTAGTCTTTATTTCAAGGCATTATGCAAAGAAAACTGACATTAAGAGAGCCTTAACTGACAGCAAATGAAATCAATCAGCAAATCACTAGGCCATAATAAACTCACTCGGTTTGTAGATAACCCTTCCTTCCCCAGGCCTTCACTATGCATCCATCAAACCCTCTTTTTGTCCATGTGGCTAAAATGAAGACCCATTCTGCTATAGCACTCAAAAGTTCAAGTGCTCACAGGCTTTAGTCTCTCAAAAATATGCATTAAAAGGTATTATCTAGTAAGGTTATTCTTATACTTAAATGGGCCTCAAAAAAGAAGAAAAGCTAAAGGGTCAAAATTTAGGATTTAGTCTTTGCCTCTTAACATTAATGACAAAGAAATTATGTTCATATCATTCAGCAGTTTATCTGCTTTAAGCTAAATGGAACTAGAAGTTATAACCAAAAAAAAAAAAAAAAGCAGATCTGTACATTCCTGTTTTGGGGGGGGGGGGGTTGTTTGTTTTTTACTAAGTATGTCTCAAACATTTCACGTACAGGCAAATGTCATCACCATCTCAGAGCTGGAATGTGAAGTCAAAACACAAAATAGAAAAACCATAGTAACGCTCCAGTTCCCCTGCGTGATAATTATTCAGAAGTCTATGGCAGACATTCACCTAAGTGTTTGCAGTGGTTTTTGTACTGAACTGTAAGGAAACACTGAAGTTGTGGAGCATTTTTTATTCTTTTGATTGTACATGTTGCCTCTGAAGTGAACCTTGTATCAAACAGGTCAACAGTCAGAAACCTCTGAGAGTCAAAACACTACTGTATTCCTCAATATATTTAGGTCACTGTTCCTGTCCCTAGGCGTGTTTGCAGTTCAACCCAACATAGTTTATATTAATTTAGCACTTTATAGTGCAAAAAGCACACTCACATGCATGCTATCTGATCTCCCTGCAAGACAGGCTGCATTGACCCCACTCAGAGAGAGGAAGTGAGCTCAGTGCCGGGGAGTGACCTGCTGAGGAGGTTGGACTGCAGAGCCGGGACTTCAATCCAGGCATTTGGACTCTCCACTAGGCTTTCTCCAATCCTACGCTGTTTGCCCCTTCCCCCAGCAAATAGAATTATTTTATAGCTTCCAAATACCATGCTCTTAAGAAAGTGATCCTCATTCTTATCAATATAATGTTTCCAGAAAAACTCAATGACATACAGAAAATTGCACATTCTTGGTTGCCAACTTGCCAATCAGCTGATTTACTGGCTTGTCTTTTAAAAAGACAAAATTCTCAACGTGAAATTGAAAACTAAGCAAGCTTATGCCTGACCAAGAAACATTTATATGCCCAATATTTAAAGGAAAAAAAATTTAAAAATATCTATTGGTGCTGTTTAATTTTCAAAGCTCTCTCATGCACGTCATGTGATCGCCCTAGTTGCCCCAAGATGCAACAGGGCAGGACACCATCACCTCCAGGTCAGAGAGGAGGAGCTGACGCAGGAGAGCTCAGCGCTGAGAGCTCACAGCAAACAGTGACTGATTCTAGGGCTGAGCTCTAGCAGCGCTTTCAGCTCCACCAGGATGACTCGTGCTTCCTCCTTCGCAAGGAGAGACAATGCTGTGCTCCATGAGGAAGAGACAACAGTTAGATAAAGTGATGAGAACTCCTGCTACCTGGGTAATCTGTACCTACGGGGGCAAGGATCTCATCCGCTCTGTGACCAACCCTATTACTCTCGGGTACAGTCGCACAAGCTTGTCAGCCTTCTGTGCGACTGACTCAGCTGTCAGTTTATTTTTTTCCTAACAGTCTTCCTTGTAATAAAGAAAAGAAGAAATGATAAAAGGCGGGCACTTTATGACTCATGCCTAGTTTTTAAAGAATTCCTATCAGATTTTACTTGGTGTCAGCGCAGATGACTGACACCAGTCAGTCCACAGGGAGCAACTAATTCGCGAACACGCCCCGCTGAGTGGAACGGGAAGGCTGCGAGGTTCCTCGGCGGGAGAGCCTGCGGAGCAGGAGCTTTATGCAGATGCACCTCCTCGCCCTCATATGTCATCCCGTTGTTTTCAAAAGGCAAAAAGAGATGGCAGTCCCGACAGAAAAAATTAAAGACCTGTTGTTTCAGACGACTACTGGGCTGCAATAGGGCCCACGATGCAGGATGTAAAATGTCTCACCCGCTAAACGTGTTTTTAAAAAAACTTTTTTGAACTCCTAGCTTTAACAGATATTTCTTAGAAGTCTTAGTTATCAGGTAGGTGCCCAAGGCTGTTTTCACAACATATGTGAAATAAATACTTTTCTTTACAGTGAATCTTTTAAAATAAAATATGAAGACTAAGAAAACCATGGTACCATATATCACCTGGTAAATTATCTGAAACAAAAAACCGTAATTTTACACTTTTACTCTCAAGACTCTGTCCTAAAATTCTGATTGATGCACCCCTCCCGTCTCCTGCGCCACTCTCCCCACCATCAAAAAAAGTGCACGTCTGAAGGGCAGAGGGAGGAAAGGAAGGAGGAGGGAAGGTGAGAAGACGCCTTGATACCAAAACTGCCTAATGGCAGATGTGCTAGCGCAATTCTGCAGCAAAGTCTCCCTGTTCATGAAAAACAAAAATATTCGAGAAAATACAGATTGAGGACAACAGGGCAAAATTCACAATGACTATAGCCAATGTGTAAATGTTACTGTTTAATTATTTAATAATTATCATCCCAATCTGCAATACATCCTTAACATTAGTCTTCTGTGCACATTAACACCTTAACCCACACAATACTTCGTCCCCTCCAGCATCACTGACAGCACTGTTACCGGGAAAGTTTAAGAAATAACGTATGCTCGTGCATTATCAAATCTTTTGAGGAGAACTCTAAAATTTTAACTAGCAAATAAAAATGTCTTTCAGGCAATACTACACATCAGGAAAATGTCATTTACTCTCCCAGGTGTCAACAACAAAAAATAATACACTAATTCTTATATTCATCCTCACAGGAGGCCTCATGATTGGGGCATTCAGCTTCCTCATTGATGGACTTCATATTTTGTGGAACCGCAGACTATGGCCATCAGCAGCCAGATGAGACAAAAGATGGCATTTTCTCAACGAAATACATTTACTCCAGAGGAACTGGATGCCAATTGTGTTCCCCTAACAAATAGCTCTTCTCTGGGAATTACTTTCCAACCCTTGAAGAAGGTAGCCTTTCAACCTTCTCTTTGATCCCACAACCCAATTCTGATCATTTTACTTTTAAGTTAAAAGATATTTTGATTTTAGAATTTAAAGAGAATTATGCACACTGTCATAAAAAACAACTTTGGATAACCCCCAAACCTTTTTGATACCTTTGTACAAAAATGACCTCACCTATCAAGAAGGTCAGATATCCAATAATCTCAAGCAGCCACAGCAAGTCGTGGGCCCAGAGCTAAATGTAAAAGACTATCTGTGACACAAAGGGCTGTCCCAAAATACACTCTTTACTTCACCATAGAGACTCTTAAACTGAACTCTGTTAACTGGATAAATTAAGGGACCAGTGAAAATGGACATCTGAAAATCAGAGAAGACCTAAATTATAAAAGGAAGGTAAAATTTTCTGTTAGTATCAGAAAATGAAGAACCATACTCTCTAAAGGAAACTGAGGGACTCACAGAAGTCACTCAGGAGCACACTGAAAGGGTCGCTTTCAGGGTAGTCAGGGAGTATGTGTCAAAAGCCTTGGCACATGCTTACTCTCAGTGCAGCATTGCCACGATTTTTTTCTAAAGGAAAACAAGAGATCGTGCAAAAATTTTTGCAAAAGGATATGCATTGCCACCTTATTTATAATGACTAGAAAACTTAGTAACTCCGATATCTATCAACAGGAAACTGGTCAAATACACTGTACTAGATGCATATAGTGGGATATAACTCAGTCCTCAACAATGAGGTAAATCTGCATTTGCTGACGAGAAAGACACCCATGATGTGTTATTATGCTTTAAAAAGGTTTACAAAACAGCCTTGACCAGTGTGGCTCAGGGGGTTGGGCATCATCCTACCAAGTAAAAGGTCACAGGTTTCCTTCCTGGTCAGGACACAAGCCTGGATTGCAGGCTGGCCCCCAGTTGGGGGGTGTGAGAGGCAACCAATCAGTGTTTCTCTCACACATGGATGTTTCTCTCTTTTTCTCCCTCCCTTCCCCTTTCTCTAAAAATAAATAAAATCTTTAAAAAAGTGTTTACAAAACAATGTGGCCCAATTATTGTTTAAATATACATAAACATATTATATATACATGATATGTACAGAAGTGTTTGTATTTATAACTAAAAAATAACCAGAAAAACTACAGGAATATATACTAAAATGTTAACAATGGTTATCTCTGAATGGCAGAATTTCAAATTATCTTAATTTTCATCTATGCTTTGAAGACTCTAGTTTCTTCTTGTCATGACCATGCACAACCTTTATAATTTTTAAAAGCTAATTTTCAATATTAGCAAAATTTTATGGAGTTGTAGTGTTTAAAGGCAAATGGCACTAATACCTGAATACTTTATACTGTTGTTATATTACAGTCTACATCTGTAGTAATGAACCAGCATAATAAACATTTTAATTATATTCTTTTTATGTAAAAAACAGCAGTCGACATATTCAGTAAATGGCTGATTTTCACATTTTAAAAATAATCAGATATCTGAAAATTCACTTACATGACTGGGATAACATGAAGAAGAAAATATCTGAATAATACAACCATTCGAGTAAAATTGCCTAACATTTATTTAATATCTAACTATGTCAAAAAAGAAGAAATCTCCTGTACAATAATTGCAAGGCTGCTGCATTAAGTAGTGGAGACCACAAGTAAAAATTTACCCAGGGTGAGTCTGATACTGTTACTTCCTGACAGTTTGGTAACAAATAATTATTTCTTTCTTCTACACATAAAAAATAAGAACAAATTCCCTTCAAGGTGCTCTTTATGATTTAACTTTATAAATACAGCAAAATAGCTAGAAGACATTTTTATGCCTGGAAAAGAAGTATAAATATAAAAAACTATGGTGCCCTAAGAACCGTGGGTACAACACATAACAAAGAAGCAAAGCAAATAAGGGCTATGTAACGGCATGGCTGTTGCGTTAGGAGTGATTAAAGGATTACTGTATTTATTATGGTGAAGACTGTTGTTTAAAATCTTCATAAATAAGTGGTTTCACAATGAAGCCTTACTAATGAAGTGTTTATAAACATATATTTATAAAATGTACTACTTCTAGAGGTATAGTTATTATGCTCTAAGCCTTTAATACCTTTTATGAGATGGTTTGGGGGACTTTTCCTTTTTAAACGAAATAAACCTAGAAGTAAAGAAATTGATACCCGCTCTCTCAAAGGCACACACAACTTAGGCAATGCAGCTTCCTGAGTCAGCCCGTCCATGTCTGAAATCAGGCATTTCTTCACTCACACACCAGCCCCAGGGCCTCCTCTGTGCAGGCTCTGTGCTGAGCTCTGAGGACGCAGTGGTGAACAGGACCTCGATCCTGGCCTCCTGAAGCGTTCAGGTCAGTGGAGAGCTAACAAATAAACACTGAGCGTTTACAATGTACCTGTCACTGTTCTGAGCACTTTAGATGTAGGAACCCACAACAGAGTTTAAGTAACTTTCCCAGTGAACCTCTTTGGGAGTCCTAGCTCTCCACTGTTTCCTCACAAATAAAACTGTGCTCTAGAGACAGACCCAACCTTCATTCTTCCCCCCCCAGCTGTCTCCTTCCTTCCTTCCTTCCTTCCTTCCTTCCTTCCTTCCTTCCTTCCTTCCTTCCTTCCTTCCTCTCTCCCTCTCTCCCTCTCTCCCTCTCTCTCTCTCTCTCTCTCTCTCCCTCTCTCTCTCTCTCTCTGTCAATGATGGCTGTATGGGTTGGCCAAATGGTTCATACACAATCACAACTGCATGATAATCAGTGAGAGTGCTCTCACTGAATACTCCACTCCACCAGCGCTGAGTACAAAGCTAAACACTAAATACACAGCTACATTTAGCACAAACACGCATATTTATATACTGTAAAAAGGTGGAAAGTAAAGTTCAACAATATTAGCCTGTCAAATGGAATCAAAATTTTTATCTGTGAATTTGTCTACAGTACAGCATAAAGTATGACCTACATCATACACAAATGCAGATGGAATATTTTTGTAAATGTAGGAAAAACTCCACCAATAGATTTAAACGGCTTTACTCTGACCATTTAACACAGGTGTCTAGATTTTTCAGTATCAGATTTCACCAGTTCAGGCTGTGCAGTCAAGTACGCCTAGCCTTACACCCCCAGGCTCTGGGCCCCACCATTCACTTGTGCTGATTTAGGAGAGTTACGGAAACTCTGATAGTTACAGTTTTTTTATTGTAAAATGGAGATAATGCCATCTACTTGACAGACTCATTGTGAGAATTAAATGAAGTCATTTATTTAAACAGCTAAGCACGATACCTGGTGCATAAAATGGTACTATTATTATAATTCAGGTAGTCAGTTAATACAGGGCCTCTCTTCTCAAAAGTCCTTAAAGCACATCACCAGCCATGTGTGTGTGGGTGCGCGAGGGTGTGTCTCTGACTGTCTGTGTAAAACACTATTATGGCCCAATTCATGTCCCCTTCCCTGCATGGAATACTAAACCAAAACATATCCCACTAAGTGTTTAGGTACATGGTAAAGTGCATAACTATATTCACTAGCACTTGGAAAAACAGTAGTTGAAATATCGGTCTATACACTTCCTTTTTGTCATTCACAAATGTCAAAACCACGGAGAGTTCACGGTGTGCCCCCCAAAGTGGTATCCCTAGTATTTACTTTTTCTTTATGGAGCATTAATCTGAGTATGAATAACAAATTAAATTAGGGTTTGGAACATGTAGAAAAATTAATACAGCCTTACCTGATTGACATTTGTACAAAATTAAAATTTCAAGGAGTCATAAACTAAAGAATGAAAAAATTAATTTTAAACCTTAAAATGTGAAACATTACCTGAGTTTTAAGAGATATTTATCTTTTACATACAATTTAAAAATCCAGAGTGCTTCCAAACAAGGACAACCTCTTTTGAAATGTCAGGTTCCTCATAATTTAGATAATGTTCAGAGATTTTTCTAGTAAAGGCACTGGGCATTTTAAGGAGATAAAACAAATACTGAATGTTGCCTTGCCTAATTAAAAGAAAAATTAACCCTTTGGGAAAAAAATGACACAATAGTAAAGCATAGAAAGATACATGCAGCATCTGAAAACTATTGTTTTGAAAATAATTTTCTTCATTAAGTTATTCTTAACATTATTTGAGGTTTTGTGAGTTGGTGCTTTGAGTTTCATAAATGAATTAACCAAGTTCACACAGACTACAACATTCATTAAAACTGAACACGAAAGGGCAAAGTACTCCACACTGCCCAGTACAGCTCTAGATTTGCTGAAATTAAATAAATTCCCACATAAGAATGTTGGATGTACTTGGAAATTAACTTCAAATTTCTCAAATATCTTTCTTCATAATTTTCTCTAAACCGATTTATTTTAAAACAGTAAGAGCTATAAGTTGAGACTAGCTTAAAAAGATAACAGCCTGGCATCTTATTGTCCTCTGTGTTAAAAAGATAGTNCTCTCTCTCTCTCTCTCTCTCTCTCTCTGTCTCTGTCAATGATGGCTGTATGGGTTGGCCAAACGGTTCATACACAATCACAACTGCATGATAATCAGTGAGAGTGCTCTCACTGAATACTCCACTCCACCAGCGCTGAGTACAAAGCTAAACACTAAATACACAGCTACATTTAGCACAAACACGCATATTTATATACTGTAAAAAGGTGGAAAGTAAAGTTCAACAATATTAGCCTGTCAAATGGAATCAAAATTTTTATCTGTGAATTTGTCTACAGTACAGCATAAAGTATGACCTACATCATACACAAATGCAGATGGAATATTTTTGTAAATGTAGGAAAAACTCCACCAATAGATTTAAACGGCTTTACTCTGACCATTTAACACAGGTGTCTAGATTTTTCAGTATCAGATTTCACCAGTTCAGGCTGTGCAGTCAAGTACGCCTAGCCTTACACCCCCAGGCTCTGGGCCCCACCATTCACTTGTGCTGATTTAGGAGAGTTACGGAAACTCTGATAGTTACAGTTTTTTTATTGTAAAATGGAGATAATGCCATCTACTTGACAGACTCATTGTGAGAATTAAATGAAGTCATTTATTTAAACAGCTAAGCACGATACCTGGTGCATAAAATGGTACTATTATTATAATTCAGGTAGTCAGTTAATACAGGGCCTCTCTTCTCAAAAGTCCTTAAAGCACATCACCAGCCATGTGTGTGTGGGTGCGCGAGGGTGTGTCTCTGACTGTCTGTGTAAAACACTATTATGGCCCAATTCATGTCCCCTTCCCTGCATGGAATACTAAACCAAAACATATCCCACTAAGTGTTTAGGTACATGGTAAAGTGCATAACTATATTCACTAGCACTTGGAAAAACAGTAGTTGAAATATCGGTCTATACACTTCCTTTTTGTCATTCACAAATGTCAAAACCACGGAGAGTTCACGGTGTGCCCCCCAAAGTGGTATCCCTAGTATTTACTTTTTCTTTATGGAGCATTAATCTGAGTATGAATAACAAATTAAATTAGGGTTTGGAACATGTAGAAAAATTAATACAGCCTTACCTGATTGACATTTGTACAAAATTAAAATTTCAAGGAGTCATAAACTAAAGAATGAAAAAATTAATTTTAAACCTTAAAATGTGAAACATTACCTGAGTTTTAAGAGATATTTATCTTTTACATACAATTTAAAAATCCAGAGTGCTTCCAAACAAGGACAACCTCTTTTGAAATGTCAGGTTCCTCATAATTTAGATAATGTTCAGAGATTTTTCTAGTAAAGGCACTGGGCATTTTAAGGAGATAAAACAAATACTGAATGTTGCCTTGCCTAATTAAAAGAAAAATTAACCCTTTGGGAAAAAAATGACACAATAGTAAAGCATAGAAAGATACATGCAGCATCTGAAAACTATTGTTTTGAAAATAATTTTCTTCATTAAGTTATTCTTAACATTATTTGAGGTTTTGTGAGTTGGTGCTTTGAGTTTCATAAATGAATTAACCAAGTTCACACAGACTACAACATTCATTAAAACTGAACACGAAAGGGCAAAGTACTCCACACTGCCCAGTACAGCTCTAGATTTGCTGAAATTAAATAAATTCCCACATAAGAATGTTGGATGTACTTGGAAATTAACTTCAAATTTCTCAAATATCTTTCTTCATAATTTTCTCTAAACCGATTTATTTTAAAACAGTAAGAGCTATAAGTTGAGACTAGCTTAAAAAGATAACAGCCTGGCATCTTATTGTCCTCTGTGTTAAAAAGATAGTATTTTAAATCTGTACTTAGCTATAACAGATATATTTTCCTTGGTAAAAAAAATACTTTTCAGGATTATTTAATAGAAAGAATTGAGGCCTTAAAAAATAAAACAATTATTTGTGAAATAGGGTTTTACGTGACAGAAGAAAAATTATTTGCATCTCCATTATGTTATTCAGCATACTTTGAGGCTTTCATTCTCTCCAGTTAGTGCAATTTATTTTTCTACACGTCTCGGTAGCAAACAATGTTATTTAGACTCTAACCTGGCATGCTACAACCTCTGGCCCGCCCTTGAGCCCCTCCATCGCAAAGGTCTCCAGGTGCAGTTTGGGTAGCTGCAGGGTGAAGTCATTCCTACTTGCCGCAGTCCGTGACAGCGAGATCTGATCTCTGACCTAAAGGGAAAAAAACAGCATCAATGGTAATTCCCCTTCAGACACATTAACTGGGATGAACTGGGTCCCCTTGAGCCCACTGAGTGGACTTGCATTGATCGCTGGACCTGAAATCCATGAATAAATTTAGGACTAATTGATTTTTCGTTGCAAATAAATCTCTAATTCAGAGTGCTGGGGGAGAATGTTAAGAAGAAAAAGCATCCTCCTGCTTGAAATGAGGGAGGGAAGGAGGGTCACTGGGGCTCTTCTGATCGAGAGGTTTTGAATTATTTTTCACTGTTCCATGCAGAAGAGAAAAAGGAAAGAAGAAAAAAATCCACAAAATCAAAAACAAGCAGTAATCTCCTAATTATTATCCCTTTCTTAATAACATGTTTAACTTAACTGGCATTAACTGATATATATACATTGGACAAGATAATTATTAGGTACTAGTCTTTTGGAAAAAAAAACTTCAATAAAATAGACCCTGGAATAAAAACAAATATACTCAACAAACAAGGATACTCAAAAATATACTAGGAAAAGGTTTGTTTGCCCTTTTGAACTTGAGTCTCATTAATTAAGTACATATGAATCAACTCAGTCACGCAACTTCTAAATAAGGTAATGGATAAAATCAGTAAAATCTGTACTGTATTTTCAGTACTCGGAAAGGTAACAATACAAACATCTCACAGATACAGGAGAAACACCAATTCTCTAGCCAGTATAGGAATCACATGCAGTTGATATTACACTGCCACCTTCTGGACAAATGAGAAAATACTCCCTAACATAATACAAATACTAGGCAGGAAAAAATGTTCACCAACACATTATTTTCATTTTTAATCCAAACTTAGTAAAAGCCTTAAGAATTCCAAAGCTTAATTTGCTTTTAAGATCAGTGAGCTTTCATTTTTAATCACATGGATTAATGATAGGAATGTTCACATGTAAGCATATTTTCTAACTTTCCTTATGCCTGAATTGGTTTTAAAAATTTATCTCTTTGCTACCATATATCTGATACATATTATACAACTAGCTCAGAGTCAGGATAAACAGAGTGTTTATGGCCTTGATAGCAAATGTAAAAATGAGGAGAACTATAAAATAACATCAATCGCTCAAATAAATGTATTTAATCTCTACACCTGGGCAACTTCAAATGTAACTTGGCAATAATATGGGGTGGGGCAAAAGCAAGTTTACAGCTGTGAGCACATAAAACACAGAGTTTATTCTTATATTATAATTTATTAATTATTAATTATTGTATTATTTACAAACAACTGTACACCTAGTTTTGCCCTACCCTGCATATGATAGAAAACCTGTCCTTCATTTTTCTGTTCTACATGAACAGCTCGTAAAACTGTTTGAATCATTTCTAATTTTATAAATGAACTATCATAGTATATAGGGTTTCCTTAAACCAGCAAATACACACAAATATATGATGACATCTTTAATCGTTCACACTAATTTATAGGCACAAAAAGCCTTATACCCCCAAGCTGATGTGAAGAATTTCTGTCAGTAAGCAAACGGCAAAGTGTGTGCTGTAAAGCACGCACCAGACGCAACTTGTACAGTAACGTGGGCATGGCGTGCATGCTGGAGTCCGCCTTCAGAATATACATCTATCTGCAGCAAACACTCTCCAGTCAGAATGAGAATGCTATTACACTTACTTAACAAATCATATTTTACAAATATATTTGCTTTAGTTCTGTATTTTATATATATGGATGCCTTATCGTGTTTGGGGGTTTTTGTCACCAATGTGCACTCAGATAAAAGAAAACATTAATGTGGATTAAGGTACTGAGAATTTATCAACATCAAACCACTGGTGTTTTGCCTTCTACCCTTCTGAACCATAGTCAATAGATCTAAATATTTTACTGTACCCTGGCCAATTCATTGTTTGATGTTTAAAAACTCACCCAGAATCAAAGAAAATTTATTAAATTTGAGCCCCCAAATGAGATACTATTAGCTTTGAAAGTCAAGTTTAACTGCGATATTGATGATTCTCTTTTTTCTGTGACAAAATTCACTAGGGAAATCCTGGATGTCAGAGTACAAAAGCAGACTGCTAACACGGGCATGGGGGTGGGGGGCCCCCAGCGAGGTAGGCGTGTGATCCACGACACGACCCGCCACAGGGGCCTTCTCAGTGGACACCACAGTTCTTCCATGAGGCTAGACACACGGGACAACAAGCCACACCGTAGTCTCTGAATAAACTTTCTAAGCAAAAAGAAGGTGGGGCATTTGGCCCTTAAAACTGTGATTTATTGTTGAATTTACATTTTCACTAAACATTATTTAATTCTTTGTTAAGAATTAACTCAAAATGCAGCTGTTTCACTAAATCTAATGATGAGCATGATGATTATTTGAATAATATGCATGTGTTAATACTTCCATTTAATTACAAATTATCTGTTAATTGTAGACGGTGCCATCCAGAGACAGGGAGGGACCCACGATGATAGTTCTACTCTAATTTCAGAATTTTTCCACTTTTAAATTAGGGCAACACTTTGAGAGCAGGCATCTAAGCTGTTCTGCAAATATTTCTGGATCAAGGGTGTTTTTTAAGTCTTGAAAAAGGATTGGCTAGGAATTCTTTTACTTCAACGGGCAAAGGAAGTGCAAGCACTGTGTTGGGAGAATAGAAAACAGACACTGGGACAAGTGGAAAAGTACCTGCGGCGAAGGGAGGAGCAGGCGATGAGAATAAAAACCGAGAGTGGAAAGGAGCGACTGCTCAGGAAGAACGCAGGAGGCAAGCCGAATTTCCAGTGTGAACCAGGATAAACAGAGAAGACATTCAACCCAGAGCATCAGCAAAAGAACTCTTCCCTTAATGCAGTAAATTTGTCCATTAAAAAAAAAAAAACAGAACAGGCAGGCTGAGAACAAAGTAACTAAAATCATAAAAGAACTAAGTGGGATTGCTTTAGGAAATACTACCCATTGGGTACAAAATGACTCCTTTCAAAAACGAGAATCTGAAGTAAGTTCTTTACTGTCAAAAGTTCTGAAGTAACAATATTAGAATAGTAAAATTATTTGTCCCTAAAATGAAAACTAGGTTCACCTTTTAAAGCACACATTTTTTAATGTGAATTAAAACAATCACTGTCACCTGTCCATGATTACATCATAATTTCAAATGGATTTTAAACATTAATTTCAAAAGACAGTCATTGATTCTGTTTACAGCACATCAGCATTCATCCTATAATTAAGATTCTTTTCACTCTGATTTTATAGTTGTGAGCAATAAAAAATATATATGACTATATATATATATATATATATGACTCATATATATATATATGAGTTCTGTCCGGAAGGTATCCAGCCATGTAATATGAAAAATAGAGACATTTATTGAAGATACAAGATAGAAGCACTGTACAGAGGACAATGACAGTCCTCTGTACTGTCCCCTTCAAAGTCCCCTTGGGACCTCACACAGTTCTCCCAATCGCCATCAGCTACCCCATCGTATTTTCCTGAATTTCACTGAGAGTCTGAAATATCTTCCCTTTCAAAGGTGATTTTAGTTTTGGGAAAAGCCAAAAGTTGCAGGCACCAAATCTGGGCTGCAAGGGGGCTGAGTCACCTGGGTGATTTGATGTTTTGCCAAAAAACTGGATACAAGATGTGATGCATGAGCAGGTGCACTCTCATGATGAAGCTGCCAGTCAGCAGTTGCCCGTAGCTGTGTCTGTTTTTCGTCGTATTGCATCTCTCAATGAACACTGAGGTAGTTACTCCTTATAAACTGTTTGGCCTTGAGGGGCATACTTGTGATGGACAACACTTTCCCAATCAAAAAACAGTTAACATGGTCTCTTGATCTTGCTGCAACTTCGCCACACCTTCTTCTTGATCATCTTTGAAGCATTTGTGCCACACTTTTATTTGTGATGCACTCATTGCATCGCCCCTGAAAGCTTTCTGAATCATCCAAATAGTTTCTGTGGAGGAATGTTCAAGCTTAACACAAAATTTGATGCAGATTCATTGCTCTATTCATTTAATCATTTTATTTCCATGATTTTATTCATTTCTTTTTAGAAATAAGGGAACAGAAGGGGAAAGAGAGGGAGAGAGAGAAACGTGTGTGGTTGCCTCTTGAGTGCCCCTATGGAGGACCTGGCCCACAACCCAAGCATGTGCAGTGACTGGGAACTGAACCAGTGACCTCCTGGTTTGCAGGCCAGCACTCAAGCCACTGAGCCACACCAGCCAGGGCCATTCAGTCGTTTTAAATGCGATGGCCACACAGTACACATGCTCACTCAACAGCATCTACCACCCCCAATGACTAGTACAGTAAAGTCATCATTGTTCACACCTGTGTATTACAGTCCACGCTCCTTGGCTGTCAGGTTACATTGGTATCACACAAAACCGTTCTCATTATAGTAACAATGACTGGACTTTTTCTGGACAGACCTCATACACAATGCTTCAAAACAGCTGACTTCATTTCTAACATAATGAGTTTTTCATAGCATTTTATAATATAAATTCCAATTGTCAAACTGTACATATTTTTATAATACTCTATAAAGGTTTAGTTTTATATTTTGACAAAAATAAAAAAACATACCTACATTATTCTAGTCTAAAAATTAGTTTTAGAAAAAGTAGTTCACTTTTTCCCTTTCTTACCACATACTTACCAATATCAGAAAGCAGATATTTCTAATAGATACACTTTAAGAGATGTACAGAAAAAATTAGTGAAACTTTCTAAAAAGTCAAAAATTGTTACAAAACATCTATTTATTTCATTATAACAATCCATCCAATTTCAGGATCCAGTGATTCATAAGCTCCATGCAGTGCTATCTCCATGGCTCTGATGAGCCTCTACTCACAAGACACCAGTCTGCACTCTAACCCTAACACTCAAAAGCTGTTTCTGCTAGATACACCAATGATGAAATTAAATCAGTCATTTTTAGAAAAGCTACTCAATTTCCAGTATTTGAAGCTGCACCTTTTACCATGCACAACTATAAATTTCTCTGGACCCAGGGTTCTAATTTTTTTTAATTCATGAAATGTAGTACTAGCTATGTTTTTACCAACAGGATGCCACGGAAGAAACAGTAAGTTGTAGAGATCAACATCCGATACACTTAAGAACACAAGTAAGGAAATGTATGTAATGCCTGAATCTTGCCTGGGAAAAGTAACTGATATCAGGACTTTACATCATACACGTACTCTATCTAAAATTATATTTTCTCCAATCCATTATTGCCACCAATGCTTCAAAACAAATGTTCAGATGAGAGATATTCCTTTCAAATGTAGACCTCCATCCTCATCACTCTGAGTTCATGTTTGACTTTGCTTACACCCCTGCCTTCCTTTGTCCCATCCACCCTCTGTACTTCCTTCCACGTTCATTGATACCTGTTAGTTTCCCTTTCCTCTTTACTCTAACTTTTTATCATATACACTAGTGCAGCTGACACCCTATTTTTCAACCCATGCACCAAGAGTAGCGTATAGTTGATACACTACATCCTGGGAACCCAATCCTGCCCATTGCCTGTTACTGTAAATAAAGTTTTATTGGAACACAGCCATGCCAGGTCATGTGGTACCGTCTTTAGCTGCTCTCCTGCTATGACAGAGCTGGGTAGCTGAGGTGGAGGCCATGGGACCTAAAAAGCCTAAAATATCTACAGTCTGGCCCTTCACAGAAAATACTGCCCATCCCTGTCTTAGAGGTAATGAAGGAAAGACAATATTTTTTCAGCATCTAAAAAGTTTCTTAAAATCAGCACATCTTACCAGAGAATGTGGGAATAATTTCTAGTGAGTCAACTTTGCATCACTAACACAGTGTCATCTCAGACATTTTCTGGCTCCTTTTTTCTAGTGTTTCATGGAATAAGTGCCACACATCCTGATGCATTCTGAAGTTTACATAGTCTGGTATACACTGACAGGGCCTAACTGTCCTGGCACAACTACGATCACCCATTTTACATCCAATTAACAGAAAACTTTGATAAAGAAGTAGAATAGGCGTACTGGAGAGCCTTTGTAAATAGAAAGAAAAGGGAATCGGCCAAAGTTAAATACACTCTGTAATTACAATAGTAGCAAGAAAAATGTTATGTATACAGACAATTTTAACTAAGTGATCAAATATGAATGCCATTCCAAACTCACCAATTCTACAAGGCAGTAGAAAGAAGGAATCACACAAAAAAAGACACTGAGTTCAAGGACACTGGTATATGCCTAGTGATAGAAGCAGGTGTGAAAGCATGGTGTGACGATGGAGATGTTATTAAAAAGTGGATACTTACATCTAAATGAGTATTTCCCTGTTTTTTTTCCCTTTTCCTTAACTACTGAATTAATAAAATGGATAGAGTATGGTGCTATTCCTATTAGCAGCAGTACCATTAGTGCTTCCAAAAAGACTCCATGCTTTCCAAAGCAGCCTCCACACTCACTCACTCAATGCTGCCATCACCTGTGGGACCACGACTGCCATCCCTAATATCAGGCTACTGAGTCCAGTGCTCTCAGCAAGAAACAATAATGCCTCTTAATAACAAAGTTAATAGTTGAGGAAACTGTTTTAGATTTTGGTACTTCTTTCATTTCCCTATCTAAAAACAACACTATTTTTTCCCTTCTCTTTATCCCCTGTCTGGCAGTCTTAGCAAAAGTGTGTGAGTTTCAGAAAAGTAGTTTTGTGATAAGCAATAGAGACCATTATTTAAGTGTCCTTACTTTCCTCAGTAGCTTCCCCAGACCTGCGGGCATGTTCATTCCTTTATGCTTTCTCCCTCCCCGCTCCACTCCCCACCAACACACACACAGGTATGACAGTGAGACCGGTTACCTGTGCAGCGATCATCCTCATACATGGTTGTGGCCTTGCATGGAAGATCCCCAGACTCTAATGTCTCAAGACATATGCAACGGTGCCTACCAGGCTGCATGCCGCAGCACTCTGTTGGCAGAAGCAAGCGCCCCATGGGTCTGCAGCAGGCACAGACCCTCAGTTTGAAAAGAAGTGAGGAATTAGCCTTCTTTTACTGGGAGGCTACTCAACTTCACCTACAACTCTGGACCAGAGCCAGAACTCTACAATGACTGCCGGCTGCTGCCACCAGGAAACTGGGCAAAATCCACCACCACAACCACCCCACATATTATAGCTACATCCCAATCGTGGAACTGAAAAACTGATCTCTTGAATCAAATTATGAAGCTGGCTACATCCTAATTGAGGATCTGAGAAACTAAACCCTCAAATTAAATTTTCAAACTAGGAAACAGAGTGATTTAATCACAGACATCCTATAAAGGCACTAGTCAGCATGAAAAATCTGTAAGGCAAGTGATAGACCATAGAATGCACCCCACAAACAGAGAACTGTGACCTTGAGTTATTTAAATACACAAAACCCTTACTTGAAAATAAAGAAGTGTACTTATAAATTGAATTCTTTCAGTCCTCCACACAGAGGTATTTTCTTTTCTAGGGTAAATTACTCCAAAGGAGAAAGACAGATGAACAATAAAATTAGTTATTTAGATGTGTTTAAACTAACAACTGTTAGGCATACATACATGACATTCTGTAGTGTCTTATCTTTAGTGTGTCAAGGTTTTTAAATCCCTCTTGAGCTGGAGTACCATTTTTAGCTTGGCTAGGTCAGAACGACACTGAACAATATGAATGATGACACACAAGACAGCTATATGGACAGAGTTGTCATCAGCAAGCCAGCTGTGCTAACACCTGCATGCCCTGCACAGCTGGTCTTCGGAACCAGGATCCCGACACTAAGAATGAAAAGGGGGTCAAAGATCACCAGGAACATTGAAAGAGTCATTAATGACTTGCTAAAAGTTGCATTTTAGAGGCAGGAGATCATGTTTCAACTTTTAAAACACTGTCAGTCTCATACGTTTAAAATTATTCTATGGTGTTTGTATTCCTTATAAATGCAGTAAAAAACAAAAGTCAGAGATAATTATGTATTATCAAATATTCTTGTTAGCTATCCTTAAGATTATAAAATCACATTTGAAGATTGTGATGCATGCAGTCATGCAGTGACTTCATCTGTCAGATCCTGTTTGACTCTATTCCACAATCCACTCTAACAACAGGAGTAAGTTATCTTTCTAACTTTCATAGGCATCAAACTAGCTATTACCTGTAAATTCATTGTCAATTGTATCTCTCTTTCCTAGTGACTTTCCTACCATTAAATGTAGGCCATCTCCTCTCTCTCTTAATTAGGCAAAGTACATACACACGGTATTTTTAGCAATCAAATACAGAGTCCAAGTTATAGTAACAGCAAGACTTACACTGGACTCTGGAGATGGCCTCCATTACGTTTAGAGACTGGGTGATGGTAAAAGTTTGGCTCATTCAACACACATTCACTGAGTGCCTACTGGGTACCAAGCACCGTGATAGATGCTGCGAATATAAAAATTAGGGAGACAGAATTCCATCCCTCAAGGACTTCAAACTCTAGTGGCGTCATTAATCTCTCGAAATGCATTTCCCAGCTTCCCATTTATCTATAATGTCTTGTTTCTCCTGTCAATTGCGATATTGCCTCTTTCTTTGCCAGAAAGTATTATGTTAATCAATCTCAAACCTTTGTCTTTAGCCCTGACTTTTCCCCTGAGGTTCAGACTCACATATCCTGCTGTTCACATTACCTTAAACTCAACTAGTTCCAAAACAAAACCAATCATTAATTCTCTTCTCCCTACTGAAAAGCAAACTAACTCACTTCTCTCATACTCCTGAAGTCGGTGAATCCCACTGCCCATCCTGGGAATCATTCCCCTCCTGCCCTTCTCATCCCCATATGCCACTTTATTAAATAAGTTTCATGTCCTTTCCTCAAAACCACCTACCATCATTATCCTGGTTCAAAACCCCTCTAGCCTAAAGAGTCACGGCTCTTAAAATCCCCTTCATTACACTGCATCCAGAACCCAAATTCAATAAGGAAAACTGACCACATCACTGCCTGGCTTACACCCTAGTTTACTTCCCATTGCCCTAGGATAAAGATCCAAAGTTCTTGGAATGGCAACAAACAAAAAAATTCCTCCATGACTTGGCTTCCGCCTGCCTCATTCAGCCTTATCTCTCACACTCTTCTTACATTTGATGGTGAAGTGAAGATATCTGGCCATACATGCTCCCACGCACTTGCACAATCTACTCTCTTCGCCAGAATGCCTTTCCCATCGTTCTTCCCACTTCAGAGCCCCACTCAGGCTTTAGTTTCCCCCAAGAAAACTCCTAGCCCACCCATTCCTGGGTTCTCCAGTATGTCTCATAGATGAACAATTCCCTCTAAACAGATATGGAGCTCCACCTTAGGGATGCATTCTTACTGCGCTATACTGGAATTACCTATGTCTCCATTTTAAGGGAATGGACTAGGAGATATATACATACAGTATATTATACATTCCCAGAGCAGGGTGCAGTTCCTGGCACATACTATACACTCGAAGGCATTTGTGGGCTGAACTACTTATAGTAAATATAGTGTTTTATGGCAAATTACAAGTTTTAAGTAACTTTACTGCAGAAGCAAATCCCAAACAGCTTCAGCAAAAACTGCTGTGACTCCCTGGTTATTATTCCAGTGTCACTTCAGCCTGATAAATTTAGAAGATTTATAGATGCAAGGTTTTCTAGATGGTCTTTTGAGGATTCTGAATCGTGACTTCCTGTTTTATCTTTTAAATAAAGGATTGAAAAGGCATTTAACACCTCTCAGCAGAAGTACAGTGGTAACTTCGAAGTTCACAGTATACTGTGATCACACACAGAAGACAACCCCAAAGCTGTGTTACTCAACAAATATCTAAAAGCCTCAAGGGCCCAGTCAGTCTGCTAATTCAACAGTAACAAAGAATTACAACAACCAAAAATGTTCAGATTCTTCTCTGTATTCAAATGTTATCCAAATCTATTTACTTTCACCCCCAGCTATATCGTAAATAAGGCATCTCTCTGCTAAGAACTTCAATAGTACCCAATAAATGCTTTGTTAATATAATTTTCTCATAGCTAACACTAAGTAATCCAGACATTAACCTATCCATCCAATCATTCATTACCCTATCCTGAAAATTATTTCAACATGATTATACTCTCACTTTTTCACACACAGTAAAAATACTTAAGTATGTTTGAAGAGGCTCTTAATTTTTAAAAAATTTCAATTCCTGATAAGTCTGTATTTTCAGTAATATTAGAAGCCTACTGGTAAAGTTATTAGAAACATAAAAGGATATAATATTAGTGAGTGATGTTAACAAAAATGTGGAGGAAAGTATTCTAAAAGCAGCAAATAAACTGGCAAAATTAGTTAGAACCAACTTTTTCAGAATTCTGGCAGCTAAATTTTATAGCAAGCAGCCAAAGCTTGCTGTAAGGAAGTAAGGAAGGGAAAAAAACACATCTGAATCATGACTTTTAAGGAAATTTCTGTCAAAGCACTAGCTGACCACTAACAAATTCACAGAACAGAGATTTCAGTGGCCACAAATGATGAAGAATACAGGCTTCGCAAAACTAATTCAGAAAATTCATCACACCAGCAACCACTACCAGAGAATGCAGCACGAGCAAACACTAGAGATGCAGGAGAATCTGATTTCTAGAGTCACTGCACTGTAACATTCAAAATATCCATTCCCCACCCCCACTGGGTGGTGTGGCTCAGCGGATTGAGTGCCAGCCTGTGAACCTAAAGCTCCCCAGTCAGAGCACTTTCCTGGGTCACAGGCCAGGTCCCCAGTTGAGGGCAGGAGAGAGGCAACTGATTAATGTTTCTCTCACACATCAATGTTTCTCTTCCTCTCTTTCTCCCTCCCTGCCCCTCTCTCTAAAAGTAAACAAATAAAATCTTTTTAAAAATATCCATGCTCCAACAAAAAGTTATGAAGTATGCAAAGAAATAAAGTACCACCCATAAACAAGAAAAATAGAAATTAATAAGAACTGTCCCTGAGGAAGCCTACACATGGAATTTACCACTAAATGCCTTTAAAGAAATAATTTAAAATATTTTTTAAAAGTTAAAGAAAACCATGCACAAAGAACCAAAGGAGAAACGATGAGAATGATGTTTTCCTAAGGAAAATTAAGTAAAGAGATACAAAGTATAAAAAGAAAACAAATAGAAATTTTGGAGTTGATACCTCTAAGTGTTGAAAGTAGAAAAAGCTGTCAATCAAGAATTCTATATCCAACAAAAATATGCTTCAAAAATGAAGGAGAAATGAAGCCACTCCGAGAGCTGAGGGTGCTCTTCACTACCAGGCCTGCCTCTTTAGGAGAAATCCCTTAGCCTGAAATCAAGGACACTAACAGTAACTCAAAACCACAGAAGAAACAACGAATACTAAAATAAAAAAATAAAGCCAACTGCATAGGTAAATATAAGTCAGTATTAATGTATTTTTGGTACATAACTTCTCTTTTTTCCCTATATGATTTAAAAGAATATTATGTAAGACATTCATTATAAACTACGTTAATGGGTACTCAGTGTATAAAGATGTAATTTGTGGTAACAGCAGCATAAATGGGGATAGAACTATACAGGAGCAAAGTTTCTGTATACTATCGAAACTAAATTGGTATTATTTCAAGCTAATTGTTGTGAAGTATTATGTTCACTGTAATCCTGAAGCAACCACTAAGAAAATAATAGTATGTTGTAAAACAGAGGAAAATGGCACCAAATGTTATACTAGGAAAGTACCCTCTAGAACACAAAAAGGGAGAAGACTAACACAGAAGCTATGAGACAACACAGATGTGTAGTACACAGAGAAAAGAGGACCAACGTCCTTTCTCACCACTAATTACATCAAATGCAAATTGATTGAACTCTCCAATTAAAGGTTGGAGCTCAGCAAAGTATACTTATTTTTTATGTCTTTTTTACAAATATATTTTATTGATCATGCCATTACAGTTGTCCCATTCCCTTCACTCCCCTCCACCCTGCACAACCCTCCCCCACCATTCCCCCCCTTTCATTCATGTCCATGTGTCACAAGTTCTTTAGATTCTGTATTTCCCATAGTATTCCTGCCCTCCCCCCCTGTCTATTTTCTACCAACCATCTATGCTACTTATTCTCTGTACCTTCTCCCTCCTTCTCCTCCTCCCACTCCCCTGTTGCTAACCCTCCATGTGATCTCCATTTCTATGGTTCTGCTCCCAATCTAGTTGTCCTCTTAGTTTGCTTTTGTTTTAGGTGTGGTTGTTAATAACTGTGAGTTTGCTGTCCTTTCACTGTTTATATTTTTTATCTTCTTTTTCTTAGATAAGTCCCTTTAACATTTCATATAATAAGGGCTTGGTGATGATGAACTCCTTGAACTTGACCTTATCTGAGAAGCACTTTATCTGCCCTTCCATTCTAAATGAAAGCTTTGCTGGATAAAGCAATCTTGGATGGAGATCTTTGAATTTCATGACTTGGAATACTTCTTTCCAGCCCCTTCTTGCGTGTAAAGTCTCTTTTGAGAAATCTGCTGAGAGTCTGATGGGAACTCCTTTGTAGGTGACTGTCCCCTTATCTCTTGCTGCTTCTAGAATTCTCTCCATTTTAATCTTGGCTAATGTAATTATGATGTGCCTTGGTGTGTCCCTTCTTGGGTCCAACTTCTTTGGCACTCTCTGAGCTTCCTGGATTTCCTGGAAGTCTATGTCCTTTGCCAGATTGGGGAAGTTCTCCTTTATTATTTGTTCAAATAAGTTTTCCACTCATGGCTGTTTCTCTTCCCCTTCTGGTACCCCTATAATTCGGATGTTGGAACGTTTAAAGATGTCCTGGAGGTTCCTAAGCCTCTCCTCATTTTTTTGAATTATTTTTTCTTCCTTCTTTTCTGTTTGGTTGTTTCTTTCTTCCTTCTGGTCCACTCCCTTTATCTGAGTCCCAGTTTCCCTTCCATCACTATTGGTTTCCTGTGCATTTCCCTTCATTTCAATCAGTTTAGCCTTCATATGTTCCTCTAATTTGTGGCTAAAATCAACCAGTTCTGTGAATATCCTGATCACCAGTGTTTTGAACTGTGCATCTGAAAGGTTGGCTATTTCTTGGTCACTTAGAATTATTGGCAAAGTATACCTAAAAACATGACTCGACCACATCCTCTCTACAAGAGACCTATCTGAGACACAGACAGGCTGAAAGTAAAAGGAGAGAAAAAGATATTCCATGCAAACAATAAACAAAAGACAGCTGAAGTGGCTACAGTAATATCATACAAAACAGAATTTAAGACAAAAGTTTTTTGAAGAGACACAAAATATATTAATGACAGAAGGGTCACTCCACCAAGAAGATACAACAATTTCTAAAGACACATGCATGCAACAAAAGAACCCTAAAATACATGAAGCAAAACTGACAAAACTGAGTGGAGAAATCATTGAAAAACAATAGTTGGAGACTTCAAAATATCACTTCATTAATGGACAAAACAACTACATAACAGATATCCAAGAAACTTGAAGACTTGAACAATACTGTAAATCCACCAGAAAAATACTGTAAATCCACCAGATATAACAGACATACATAGACTACTCAACACACAACAGCAAAATACATGTGTGTTTTAAATGTTCTGTGACACTCACCAAGACAGACCATATTCTAGACCACACAAAAAACTTTAATAAAAAAGAATTGAAGTCAAACAAAATATCTACTCAAAACATACAGAATTACATCAGAACTCAACAGTAAAAAGTCATGTGGAAAGTGCTCAAATATTTCGGAAATTAAACAACACAATGAATAGATTAAACAAAAAAGCATAGGGAAGTCAGGAAATACTTTGAGATAGAGAAAAACAAAAACACCACAGAGCAAAACATATGGAATGCAATGAAAATAGTGCTCATGTAGAAACATATAGCTGTAAATGCCTACATTAAAAAACAAAGCAGCCCTGGCTGGTGTAGCTCAGTGGATTGAGCGCGGGCCTGCGAACCAGAGGATCGCAGTTCGATTCCCAGTCAGGGCACATGCCTGGGTTGTAGTCCAGTTCCCTGCAGGCCAACTCCCAGCAGGGGATGCACAAAAGGCAACCATACATTGATGTTTCTCTCCCTCTCTCCTTCCCCTCTAAAGATAAATAAAGAAACTTAAAAAAAAGAAAAAAAAACAAAGCAGAAGCTTTTTGCAAAGATGGTGCAGAGAGTGAGGAAGGAAGCCCCTTCCCTCCCAAAGCCAAAACCAAAGCAAAGGCTTTGCAGGCAAAGAAAGCAGTGCTGACAGGCATCCACAGCCACAGAAAAAAAGGTCTTCCTGTCACCCACCTTCTGATGAACGAAGACAATGTGACTCCAAAGGCAGCCCAAATATCTCTGGAAGGGCAACGCCAAGAGCAGCAAGCTTGACCATTATGCCATCATCAAATTCCCCTGACCACTGACTCAGCCATAAGGAAGACAGAAAACAAGAATACACTTGTGTACAGGATGGGTGCCAAGGCCAACAAGCACCTTGGATGCCAAGGCTGTGAGGAAGCTCTGTGACACTACCATGGCCAAGGTCAAAACCCTGGTCAGGCCTGAAGGAGAGAAGAAGGCACGTGTTCAACTGACTCTCCACTCTGATGGTCTGGATGTTACCTACAGGATGGGGATCCTCTAAACTGAGTCTAGCTGGCTAATTCGAAACACAAACATTTTTCATTTAAAAAGAAAGATCTCAAATCGATAACCTAACTTTCCATCTTAGAAAAGTAAAAAAGGAAAGCAAACTAAACCCAAACAAAAAAGGAAATAAAAAATATTGGAGCAGAGATGAATGAAATAGAGAATAAAAAACCAATTCAGCAAATCAGGGAAACTAAATGTGGTTCCTGGAAAAGATTAGCAAAATTGACAAACCTCAGTAAGAAAAGATTAATAAATTACTAAAATCAGGGCTAAAAGTCATAACTTACTACCAACCTTATAGTAATAAAAACAAGTCTAAAAAAGTGAAATATTGTATGTCAACAATATTGATAACCTAGATGAAATAGACAAATTCCTAGAAAAATGCAAACTACCAAAACTGACTCAAAAAGAAATAGAAATTTTGCAAAGGTCAACTGGCTAAAGAGTTTGGATGTGACCACACCATTGCCTCTGTGCTGTGAAAGCCTGTACCCTCGGTTTCCCCAAAACCGCCAATGCTGCTGCTAGACAGTCCAAAAATAAACCTGTGAATGTCGCACATCTCTTCACGTCAACAATCTGCACCAACCTGAGAGTTTCCAAGAAACTCTCTAGGCCACTTCCTTGTAACCCATTTATTCTCACCCAAATTCTGTGGAAAGAGAATTAGCCCAATAATCAATCAATGAGCCTTTTCTAAATTTTTACTTCAAGCTTTAAAAGTAATTGATAATTTTAAAACCACTATATAAATAGAAACTTCCAAAGATTTAAATCAAAATATTTACTAAATTTGAAGGAAAAAAGCCATTAAGCAAATCTACACTGGCTGCAGCCCAAATCTGCAGACATCTTTCTTTCTTTCCACATGACATGAAAAACAAAAGATAAAATGTAACTGCAGGATTACAACTACCCCACCGCAATCAGTCTTTATTATATTTAAAATACATACTTTGCCATTCTCATAAGTAAAGGATAACATATATTTTATACTGACAATGATTTCTCTCCGATGTCAATACCCATTGCCTGAGACAGCCGCTATCCAACACTGTCTTCCTCTGGCTGGAAGATGAACAAGCTACTAGATGTCAAAAGCAATGTTAACTATATAAAAAGGTATGACATATATATATATGACATGTCACTTTGCATATATTTACCAAAGAATGTGAAGGCCCACTGTTTCCAAAATGTTAAAATGCATTAAATATTAGTTTGCTAATGCTTACTAAATATTTCCTTTAAAAGGTCAGTTTTATGCATTTTAAGTGATTTACAAACTATACTATATAGTCAATTTGATTGACAAAATTATTCTAAATATGATTCATTCATAAGTTCCACGTATCTTAAAAGTACCAGGTATTTGTTTCCAATAAATTGTCACTCAGACAATAACAAAAACACAAAAACAACATTTCTCTATTTTTAAATAGTGAAAGAGTGAACACATCTTTGAATCTGAGGGGCTAACAAAATATACAGCCAGTTAACATACAATATTAAGTCTGTATTAATATAATAATATCTTTATTATGCCGCTCATCATTATAAATGAAAAGTAAATTTACCATTCAGAAGTAATCAAATTTGAGAATAATGCAACATTATTAAATACATTAAACTTCTACTCTAAAAACACAGTCCTATAAGAACATAAATCACAACTTGAAAAACATGCCTGCCTAGTTAAGATATATGAGCACTGCCAAATACAATACATTATGTCTCTGTCTGTGTACACATAGGTAGGGTAGTAGGTTTGCGAGTGCTGAGAGGTTGGACAGTGTGGTCAAACATTTCATCATTACGAGACATGTAAGAATCTTAATGACCTCTGGTTCACTCACCAAAGACCACAAATAATTCAGTACAATTATACCAGTTTGGGGAAACCACTATGTTCATAGCTTTATCACGTACATGAAGTGAATCCTGAAAAACCTGTGCAGTACAGCTTTGTATAATACAAACTTTCAGTCATGGGAAAGGACCTTTTGTTCCTTTATTTTTAAAGAAAGTACAAGATGAATAAAAGTGCTGTGCGCTTAGTAAAAATAACTAGGAGAATGGTATCATAACACAAGTTGAACAATAGTTAAGAAAAATCATAATACCTTATGAAGCATATTTTCTATTGTCCTCATATGATTAGCAACACATTCTTTGTCCCTAAAAAAAAGTAAAAGTTGGTGTTAATAAAACCCAAGCCTTACTACAACTGTTACACATTGTATATAAGTCACCGTTATTGAAAAATAAAGGTTAGTTATCTTTGTACTCCTAGAAATGTGGAACCTAACTATATTCACCGGTATATTTCCACATTTAATTCTTACTTTCAATCTTATTGCTTTTCATAGATTAGAGGAGGGAAAATCTCAAGGATATCTTCAAAGTCAAAAAGCAAAAAAGACAGAAAAACAAAATCATGATTATATTATTGATTTATAATGTGCTAAAAAGGCTAAACTTTTATTCTTTTGATTTCTAATAAAAATTTTAACATGTCAGTGGTGGGGCTATATTATAAATGGCTACACTGTGAAAAATAACATTTTTCTTCTGTGCAGTGTTTTTTGCTATCATAACTGCAAAAACACTGAAACACTGTTTATGGCCTTGACTAGAACTATGCAAAGTTACTTGTTTCTTCTGTTAGCTTTGCACAGTAAATTTGACCTTTATAATTAAATAAAAATTTAGGATGAAAATGCTAATAAAAATTTAATGTTAAATTATAAACTAAAAACTGTAAGCTTGTACCAGCACTCCAAGTTTCACAGTCAGGCCAAATTCCTGCATCAGCAGCAATGCTTGGCTACAGTATGAATCTGAAGATTTTATAATCTTGCTTTCCTTAATCTGAGAATTTTCAGAGCTCTAAGACACACTAGAAAGCACCTTCTCATTTGACCTGAGAAAACTTAAGACTGAACAATGACAACAAAATGCTGATGTAGTAAAACCTGTATTATTTAAAATGACAAGTACATATACCTAATATGGTGATGCAATTATTATACAGATTTACAATAAAAAAAAACTGTTGGTGGATTTTCAAACATGCCCTATTTTGGCCTGGGATAAACTGATTTTCTCACTATGTAAAAGCAATTTCCCAAACCTACTGAAAACGCTGTAGCTACCCTAAGATTGTAGATCCCCCCCCTCCCATTCTATGATTTAGTCTACAGACTACATTCATATTTCAGTATAAGCAATTAGCAAGAGAGCTTGGCTCAAATGTTTTTTAAATTAACATATAAATTTTTCTAAGTACAGGAATCTGGAATTCCAAATTCAGAAAACACTGAGTTTCTTTAATCCATAAATAGATTTTCTTTAAGCCATGCTGTTATACAAAGGACTGTCTTAAAGTACTCCATGTAATTTAATGTGGGGAACAAACAAAAATGCCCAGGAGAACTGTTCAATTTGAACTTCACGGTGTATGTCAACTCGATTACCTGGTAAAAGGAAAACACTCTCATCACATTTACATAGATGCTCACTCTGAAAACTGTGTATTTTTTTAATTTAACATATTAGAATATATGGCTATAATAGTAAAAGCCTATTCTATGATATCTGTCTTTATTGCACTTAAAAAGATGCTATAATATGCACATTGATTGTACACTAACATTTTAATGGAAATATCACTTGGAATATTAGTATCATAATATGTGCAAAGAAAACTTCGGAGGGAAGTGGGGCAGAAGGGAGTAAGAAATGCGTGATGGAACAAACTATGCAAAACTTCTCTGTACAGAGTCTTACATTTCATATTAATGAAAACATGGTTTCAAACATGTAACACACATCAGAGCCCCAAATGTACCTAATTAGAGCTTTCAGAGACCCTTATACTTTTCTGAAGTTTCTCAATAAAATATACATTTAGAATGTTGAGTTAAAGAGTTTTCTTTTTTGAGGATATATCAGAGACTTTCAAAGAGAGACAGCTGTACTTTTGTTTTCTAACACTGTATTATCCAGAGCTAAAACCCGGAGCATGAAAGCCAGAATTGATCTTTTGTCTGTTTTAAGTGATCTCCCCAAGGTCCAAATGCTCACTTGGCTGCCATGCGGAGGGCACTCTCTGCATCGTGGATGTTCTCCTCCAGTCGACGCTTGTCCTGCTCCAGCTGGGTAAGATGTCTATTGAGCTGACGCAGAGATTGATCTTTTCTTCTCAGCTCCATCTTTGCCTCGGAGAGACTCTGCAAGCAGACAGAAAACAGAGTTACTTGTCAGCCCTGATAATTAACTTCAATTTATGCCATAGGCTATTAAACAAAGAAGGATACAGACTGACTGAGAAGTAGACTTGGGTCATTACACATCAAGGTTTAACAAATTTTCTGCAAAAATTTTACATAGTTACTAATTAGAAATGATAGAACCTGTAAGATTTTGAAAAATGTTTAGCTGCAATACACAACTCTATTTTATTTTTTAAACTACTGCAAGGCAAATACATTTTATTCTTACTAAAAATACCTGCTTATAAAATCCTCCAGTCGCATTTTCTTTTAATGATGAAAAAATAAAGTTTTGGGGGGAGCACATGAAATTTAGAGTCTATTTAATACCAGAACTATGATATGCCCAAAATGTGTATATGACTGAGAGGAAGGTGGGTTATGGTACCTATGGAGAATAGGAAATCCATGATTTATAAATATCACTACCGTCTTTACAAATATATCTGTAACAGTTTCTATAGACATGTCCATGGACAAACTGGACTCCAAAAATAAAATTTACTTCCTTCCTGAAATAACTCTCATGCTCAGGGCAGCAACACAATGTGATCAACGCATATCAACAGAGAAAGTTATAAATAATACCTGCAGCTGGAATTATTTATATTCCATGTTTTCCTAGTCACAGAGGTTTAAAATCTGTTGAATGAAATTTGCTATTTTCTTTAATTTGAAATATACTCTTCACATAAAAATTTCAGGATGCAAGTATACAACTTTACCTTGACTTTAAGATCCACCCCCGGTCAAGATAAATCAGAAATTCACAATTCATAGGAAAATTTTCTAGACCTCATTTAAAATTCTAAGATGTAAAACCATATAGAGATCAGAGTATTGGTAGCACTAGAAATCTGGTCACTCCTTTGCCTACAAAATTTCCAAAGTATGCGCTCAAATAGTTTTTCTCTGAAATTTGTTGGACTGAGCTGGGTAACTGATTTCATATACATAGTATTTTCTCCTTCTTGCTCAGAGTTTAGCCTCCTGTTAGTCCATAACTATCCTTAAAATACCCAGTAAAGAATAACCAAAATGCACCCAACCAGTGTGGATCAGTTGGGCTGGGTGTCGGTCTGCAAAGTGAAAGGTCACCAGTTCAATTCCCAGTCAGGGCACATGCCTGGCTTGCGGTTCCGTCCCTGCTCAGGAACACACGAGAGGCCCTCTCACATCGACGTTTCTCTCCCTCTCCTTCTCCCTCCCTTCCCCTCTAAAAATAAATAAAATCTTTTTCAAAAGAATAACCAAAATGCAATAATTTCAGGTTTAAAACTCTCCTAATAGCATTCTCTGAATGCATTCACAATAGGTTGTAAAAAAAAAACCTCAAGCTGCCTGCATAAAGCTAAAACAATTCACTCTAAATGTTAGTGAATGAAAGCAATCATCAGTCAAATCGGGTATTCAAAAATGCTACATTTTTAAATTTAGTATTTCACATTTCAAGTAGTCAAGCTGCTATCAGACAAATATGTATAAGCAAACTGTGATTATGTATTAGATGAACTTTATTTTAAATCTTTAGTGTTAACAGATCTTTAAGAACATCCCACTATGGAAATAGTCTCATTTAAACCAACTTCAAAACATATGATAAGGAATAGGTTTTCAAAGCCATAGTAAACCTACTTATTTTGTGCCAATGTTAAGATGTTTAAAGGTATTGAAGTATCATGAGATTTCTTCATTAAAAAAAAAAAAAAGAAAACCTATATTGGAATCTTTTTAAAGCCAGTACCTCTGGCATGTTTCAGGTAATAAAAACTGCTATTTTTCAAGTACGAAGATAAAACTAATGATCCAACACCAGTTAGTTACACACAAAGCTTGAAACCTTTTTCTGACAGAAATAACTGATTTGTGCCAATCCACTCACATTCTCTTGCTCAGTAACTCTTACGACTGGAGGTGCACGTTTGTGAGGGTATTCAGTGTATTTTCACTAGTTTTGTACAGATTGAAGCTCGCTGGTCCAATGAGTTAACCGGTGACTTTGGAATCATTATAAAACCACACTTGACTTTCCAAAAATCCTATGATATCTTTTCAAAAAAGGCATAACTCACAAAGTTAAATTTTTTACTATATTCTAAATCATCTTTACTTTCATCTTGCAGGGGCAATGGTAGGGAGCCAGCCACCTCTCCTAAAGCTCACACTATTTCAGAGGCATAGTTGAAGAGACCATTCTAGGACTGAAATTACAGAAAATGAACAAAAAATGGTACAAACAAAGTAATATAGATCATTATTTCCTTAATGTGAAAATGAAGAGAGAAAATTTATTTTAAAAAATCAACAGTGTGATTGCTAGGGAGAAGAAGGTATAAGGGGGACTACATGGTAATGGAAAAAACACAATAAAGATTAAATCAAAAAAATAAAAATAAAAGGCAAAAACTATACAAAGAATGGAAAAAATCATTATATTTCTATAACTTACACATGCATAATAAGAGCTGGGCATTACAATGGAAGCAATACAAATCAGTGGGTCCATGCAGACGTACATAACACACCAAGACAGAAAAAAGTGATTCGATGCTACTATGTCTTTTCCATGATATTCACCTTTTTTGGTTTTGATGATTAAGTGGTTATCTTTTAAAATCTTAAGACTGGATATTCAAGAAATAAAACTATATTTACACATGTGTGTATATATGCATCACACAGATGCACCTATATTGTATATATGTCTTACATATATGTATGTAAAAAATATATATATATAATTTTAAGTTCACTTTTCTGTTCTGTCCAGGTCTATCTAATTGAAACCCATGATAAACGTTATGGGCGCTAATATTTCCAGCTGAAGGACGGAAACCAAGAGGCTGTGCCTCTCGGCAGCAGGGCAACAATGATAAGCAGCAGGTTGGCCACTAATTTCTCAACCAGGGTAGATTGTGAAAGTGTGATGTTCTGATATCCAAGAAACTGTTCAGGAGAGAATAGGATAAATCAAGTTTAATAACTCTGCTCCTAATTGTTCCCCCAATGCTCAACTCTAATTACTTGGAGAACTCTCCTGACTGTCACCTGATATTAAGTTGTTGGAGGCTGAGCCTGGAACAGCGAGATAATCAATAAACATTTAGTGGGGAGAAGAATGAAGATCCTGTTAAGCAGTGGGAACCTGCAGCACCCAAAGCCCTTCTGCTCATGAGAAAACCTGTGGGACAGCCATAGTGATTGCAAAGCAATAATCCAAAGCACTGTTTTTAGGCCTTGAGGCCTTTAGGCAACAGTACATTTGAGGAAAAGAGGTTACCGCGGTCACCCTAATTACAGCCCACTTTCACATACTTCATATATAAGCGAAGACAAGCCAATTAGGTAGAAAGGAAGATAAGGGAAGTTTTATTTGTATACTAATTAAACCCCTGATGAAATTAAAGGAAAAACATACAGCTCTGTAATTGTGTCTGAGAAAGGTCACTTCAGGTTCAGTTATCAGAACTGCACAGCCTTGAGATATTTCACTTAATCCACAATACAGCCCTCATTTTGTACTCGGGTCTTAATATTTACAAAAAAAATTTTTCAAAGCCTGATATTGCATTTATCTTTAAACTGCATTGTGAACAATTTTAACTGTTAAAAAGTTAATGTGAAATATGATAACAAGAGTTTTTTAAAAGACAGAGAAATAGTCCAGCTATATAAAAACCATCGCCACAATATTATTTATCAAAGATTCCGAGTTTTCACTTTAAATCCAAAATGTTTTAAAGCAAATTTTTACAACAAAATCCCCAAGTGAATGCATTTCGAAAACTGTTCTGCAAGGTATTTATTATATTTATTGTATTTCTCTTTAGATAATGATGTTATCTCTCACCTTCATGTATGCCTCTCCTAGTCCAGGGAGAAAAAGCCAAAGCTCTCACTAAACTCTTCTTATAAGAAGATATTTTTACATCTGGTTGCTTCCCTAAGATGGTCATGAAAAGTAACTGACAACAAATGAAAGCTGGCAGGAAAAGAATGGATACCAAGGAAGTACAGTCACACGCTGCTTAGCAACAGGGATATCTTCTGAGAAATGCAATATTAGGTAATTTTGTTGTTGCGTGAATGTCAGTGTGCTCACACTAACCTCAGTGGTAGAGCCTCCTACACACCTAGGTAATACAGCATAGTCTATCACTCCTAGGCTACAAGCTGGAGAGTGTGTTGCTGTATTACAACTGTAACACAATGGTAAGCATTTAAACACATCTAGATATAGAAGTTGAGTAAAATTGAGTCTTTATTTTAAAAAAGATACACCTGTACGGGGTGCTTACCATGAACAGAACAAGCAGGACTGGAAGTTGCTGTGGGTCCGTCAGTGAGTGAGTGGTGAGTGACTGTGACAGCCTAGGACATTTCTGTACCCTGCACAGACCTTACAAACACTTTACACTTAAGCTACACTTAACTTATAAAACAACATGAGATTAAAGCAAGCACAAAAGAAAATTACTGTGTGATCAAGAGACACAGTAACACTAGCCATGTGTCTGCCAACAGTGTTAACACAGTATAATGTTTAACAGCAAACTTTTTATACGTATACTCTAAAATAACAATAAAAAGTATAGTATAGTATAGTATAGTATGTATATTAAGTACATAAAGCAGTAACAGTCATTTGTTATCACTAACAAGTATTGTGTATTATACACAATCATATGTGCTATACTTTTTTTAGAAAAGATTTATTTATTTTTAGAGAGAGGGGAAGGGAGGGACAAAGAGAGGAAAGGAAACATGGATGTGAGGGAGAAACATCAATCAGTTGCCTTTCAGATGCAACCCACTGGGAACCAAACCTACAACCCAGTCATGTGCCCTGACTGGGAATCGAACTGCCAACTTTTCGCTTTGCGGGATGATACCCAACCAACCGAGACAAGCCTGTCAGAGCTGTGCTATACTTTCTATGGCTGGCAGTGCAGTTTGTTCACACCAGCATCATCACAAACACATGAGGAATGCGTTGCGCCACAGCACATGATGGCCACATCACCAGGTGACAGAAATTTTTCCAGCTCCATTAGGACCTCATGGGACCACCATGGTACGTACGTGCAGTCCACTGCTGACTGAAATGCAGTGATGTGGTGCATGCCTGTGGTGAAGCACAGGGACAGCTTAGTGACAGTGCATGGCAGAAGTGAGTGTTTAAAAACCCACACACTTTTAAGGGTCTTTTTCCTTATCTCTAGTTTCTTAAGTTTCTGTAATAACATGTTACTATTGAATAAGAGCACATTATTTTTAAGTCACATATAATTTCATATTTATAAAGCATTAAATGTTTATTAAGGCTAAAATTTTTTAAATAAATTATATATATAACTTGAAATTCTATTAGTTTAAACCTATGAAAACATTTTGTGTACTGGAAATTTTTTTAAATCACAGCTGTCTTATGATATGAGTCACATGTCACATAATACACCCATTAAACTGTACAGTTCGGGACGTTTTAGTATACTCACAGAGTTATACAACCATTGCCAAGGGGAGATCTTTTTTGAAGAGTTTTTTAAGCAAAATTTATCAAAACATGGCCACCGAAATACAGTGGTCTCGTTTCAGCAAACTCTAATTTTAAACTACTCAAGATACATAAATATACACAAGTTAATCATTTTGTTTTATAATAGCTTCAAAATATAAAATGTACAACATGAATGCCCTGAATCAGAATGCTTGATGGATACATGTAGTATAGTACAGAAGTTAGTTATCTAAAAACTGTGCATAATTCTCCAATTAATATCTCTGACAATATCGCCCAACATAGCTCCTGCTCATGAGGGCACAGTACAGCAGTACCAGCCCACTCGGCCAGCTAGGAAGACCAGCCCCAGGGGATATCGCTTGTATAGATTTTCTTTTGTCTAATGGGAAATATCTATGGATCCACACTTCCCCAGACTAAAAGCTAATGGCTTATTCAATTTGGTAGAAAAGTTAGTTGAACAAAATGAAAGGCAAGACAGCACACGTGTTATAAAGGACTATGCAACACTTCCAAAGTCAAGGAAAAAAACCATCTATAACGATCTTTAATAACATTGTTTAAAAAACATCTATAACATTTCACAGCTATCTGACTAGATGTTTTGAATTAACATTTCTACATTGTAATAAATTGGGTAAAACATCTCAGGGCACTAAAATTAATGTTAAAAAAAAGGAATAGAACTATCTTCAGCCCTACTATTATAATGTGACAACTAGAAATTACACTAATTAAGAATTGAGTAGCAGCTGGGTGGATCGAACTATGCAGGATGCCACAGAAAGTATGAAGTTAAAATGATAATTGGGTTTACGAGTTATGGATGAAACTAAAGAATAACACACTTTACTTCCCTAATTTGGTGAAGGAAATAAACATACAAGTCCAGGAAGCAGAGAGAGTCCCAAACAAGTTGGACCAAAAGAGGGCCACACCAAGACACATCATAATTAAAATGCCAAAGATTAAAGATAAAGAGAGAATCTTAAAAGCATCAAGGAAAAAGCAGAGAGTTGCCTACCAAGGAGTTCCCACAAGACTATCAGCTTATTTCTCAGAAGAAACTTTGCAGGCAAGAAGGGGCTAGAAAGAAGTATTCAAAGTGAGGAAAAGCAAGGACCTACAACCAAGATGACTCTGTCCAGTAAAGCTATCATCTAGAATGGAAGGGCAGATAAAGTGCTTCCCAGACAAAATCAAGTTAAAGAAATTCATCATCACTAAGCCATTAGTACATGAAATGTTAAAGGACTTATATAAGAAAAAGAATAAGATTAAAACTATGAACATTAAAATGGCAACAAACTCACAACTATCAACAACTGAATCTAACAAAACAAACTAAGCAAAGAACCAGAACAAGAACAGAATCATAGGTGTGGAGATCATTTGGAGGATTATGAGCTTGGAAGGGGAAGGTGAGAATGGAGGAAAAGGTGCAGCAGGGATTAAGAAGTGTGATTGGCAAAATATACAAGAGGAGGTTAACAACAGTACAGGAAATGGAGAAGAATTTATATGCACGACCCATGGACACGAACTAAGGAATGTTGATTGCTGGAGGGAAGGGAGTTACTGGGAGAAGGAGAGCAAAGGAGGAAAAAATTGGGACAAGTGTAATAGCATAATCAATAAAATATATTTTTAAAAAAGATAGCCACAGTTCAAAAAAACAGAGTTTATAACAAAGCTTGAAGATCTGTAAGAGAAGCAATTAAAGAATTTATAATAAATATGCAATAGTAAAAAATGCTACCTTCCCAAAGCTGGGACATTGGTTAGGGGGTAGAGGAATAAGCAAGAAAGAAAAAGGACTCATGGACACAGACCACAGTGTGGTAATTGCAGAGTGAGAGGCGTGAGTAGAGGTGGGAGAGTGTATAAGGGGGATAAATGGTAATGGAAAAAACGCAGTAAAAATAATGAAAAATAAATAAAACTTAAAAATTGTTTACTTCCGGAATTTTCCATTAAAAAACATGCTGAAATTAATATAGGAATAGGTTTCAGTCTTGGTATTCTGTATTTTATATGGATAATTTGAATGAAAAGTTCTGCAATTTTAAGTTACTTTCCTTAGGCACACTCTCCTTTATTAGTTTCTAATAATAATCCTATACGGAAGGTAGGTGACATTTGTAAACTGAAGCTGAAAATCAAATAACTTACCCACTTTAGGGGTGGAAGATATGCGTGGCAATGCTAGTTAGAATCATGGGCCTGGTCAGACAAGAGAGGTGGAAGTGTCCTACAAGCTCTAAGCAGCTAAATAACTTTACTATACATAATTATTCTACTTTCACTTCGTAGAGTGTTACTGCATGTTATTTTTTCTTTTTTTTAATTTAATATATATATTTTATTGATTATACCATCACAGTTGTTCTATTCCCCCCCTTCATTCCCCTCCACCCACACACCCCCTCCCCCACCATTCTCCCCCCTTAGTTTATAACCACGTGTCTCAAGTTCTTTAGATTCTGTATTTCCCCTACTATTCTTGCCCTCCCCCCTATTTTCTACCTACCGTCTATGCTATTTTCTGTACCTTCTCCTCCTCCCACTCCCCTGTTGCTAACCCTCCATATGTTCTTCATTTCTATGGTTCCACTCCTGATCTAGCTGTCCTCTTGGTCTGCTTTTGTTTTAGGTGTGGTTGTTAATAACTGTGAGTTTGCTGTCCTTTCACTGTTCATATTTTTCATCTTCTTTTTCTTATATAAGTCCCTTTAGCATTTCATATAATAAGGGCTTGGTGATGATGAACTCCTTGAACTTGACCTTATCTGAGAAGCACTTTATCTGTCCTTCCATTCTAAATGAAAGTTTTGCTGGATAAAGCAATCTTGGCTGTAGGTCTTTGGATTTCATGACTTGGAATACTTCTTTCCAGCCCCTTCTTGCCTGTAAGGTCTCTTTTGAGAAATCCGCTGACAGTCTGATGGGTACTCCTTTGTAGGTGACTGTCCCCTTATCCCTTGCTGCTTCTAGGATTCTCTCCTTCATTTTAGTCTTGGCTAATGTAATTATGATGTGCCTTGGTGTGTTCCTTCTTGGGTCCAACTTCTTTGGCACTCTCTGAGCTTCCTGGATTTCCTGGAAGTCTATTTCCTTTGCCAGACTGGGGAAGTTCTCCTTTATTATTTGTTCAAATAAGTTTTCCACTCGTGGCTGTTTCTTTCCCCCTTCTGGTACCCCTATAATCCGGATGTTGGAACGTTTAAAGATGTCCTGGAGGTTCCTAAGCCTCTCCTCATTTTTTTGAATTCTCATTTCTTCATTCCTTTCTGGTGGGATGTTTTGTTCTTCCTTCTGGTCCATTCCACTCATTTGAGTCCCAATTTCCTTTCCATCACTATTGGTTTCCTGTGCAGTTCCCTTCATTTCAATTAGTTTGGCCTTCATATGTTCCTCTAGTTTATGACTATAATCAACCAGTTCTGTGAGCATCCTGATGACCAGTGTTTTGAACTGTGCATCTGAGAGGCTGGCTATTTCCTGGTCACTTAGAGTTAATAGCCCTGGCTATTTCCTGGTCACTTAGAGTTAAAGCCCCAGCTCTGGAACTTTGAGTTCTTCTTGAGCCATCTTTTGGACTGTTTGTGCCTGTTATGTATCAGGATCAGAGCCCTAGGTGTTCACCAGAGCAGGGCAACTCAGTTGCTGGGTTGTGGCGCTGTACGTGGGGGCGGGGTCAAAGAGGAGCAATGGCAGTCCTGTCTGCCGCCTCCCGCCACTGCCACCACTATCACTGGGGCCTTCGAGTTTCCGTCCCACTGCACTCGAATGTGCCACCGCCCTCAGCCCTCCACCACTGGGTTCGCCCCCTGGGGCCTGCGCGGTCTGTCTCACTGTGCTCGAATGTCCGACTGGGGTCAGTCTGCCCCACACCTCGACTGGATCCGGGCTGCCTGCATGCTTGGGTTGGGGGATCCTTCCTGCCCGACCCTGCTCCGCTGCTGGCTCCGCCCCTCTTACTGTCCTGGTTGAACGGTTCGTAGATGTCGGACTTCCGTATAATTCAATTTTCTGTTCTTTGGCTGTGTCTTTGTTCTCCAAACCTTTGTTGTAATCAAACTTGGTTGTGGGAGAAGGCACAGTGTTTCCACCTATACCTCCATCTTGGCAGAAGTCTAATGCATGTTCTTTAAATCCCCACTTATATGTGGCTACTTATGTTTCCATATTATTTCTACACCACCATTTATATAGATACATATGTAAACATAATTTTTTAAGATAACAATTTCTCTCACACTTGAAAAAGATAAAAGGAAATTAATGAAAACAAGGATTAAATAAGTTACTTTTATAAGCAGACCTTATGGTAGGTTATTATTTTTTAAAAATGGAGCAAATGAACAATAAAAATTCACCTTTAAAATTTCAGAGTATGCGGTAAGATTTTGTTGTGTAATGCTTTATGATTATTGGTATCAAAGTCTCACATACTCCTTTGAAAATGTCCTCCGAAATTCCATCAATTTAGGATGAAAGAGTTAATTCTCCCCAGTAAACTAACAAAGTGATTGACAGTGAAATATATTGTAAAGAAAAGAAGCCTCATGAAAGTGCTTAAAATAGGTTGGACGCTATTATTCTAAGTCTCACATACTACAAAACTCTGGTACACTAAAAGTGGTGGATAATAATGAGGTACAGTGGGAGAGAAATAGTTAAAACACATTTTAAATAACAAAAAGGAGGATAGTAAAGAAAATCATGAGAGCCCTCTCAACTAGAAAAACACACCCCGAAATGTACAGAAAGAGAAGTGGTAGCTAGATTCTCCACAACCGGTGCATGTGAGCGGCAGTGTGGCAGTAATGTTTGCTCAGAATAGAAAACAAACTGCCCGACAGACAGACCTTATGCGACAGAAATGAGCGGCAGGTGACAACCATCATGATGCTGCTTTAGTGAAGTCAGCCCTTATCCGACTGCCAAGTTCTCTCAGTGAACACCTAAGAAATACAAGGGGGCAGAACGCACACGGATTCCTCTGTTGGACCTTAATCAGTTACAGGCTATTCAGTAGGTTTTAAATACTTCCACAGCTGACAATCCTATAGCTATGTGGAAGTCTAAAAGTCTGCTGAATTCTCTGGCAATAATTTAAATGAGTCAAGCTATGATTTAGGTTGTAGAAATAAATTTAGAATTAAATGCAGTTTTAAAATCATTTGAGAACTACCTTAAAAATGGTCTAAGAGGAATTTGAAAAAATATGAATAATTTATAAGAGGCTTCATATAGCTGAGCCTTCACATTTGATAAAAAATTACTGTTGGAAGAATTTTTCAATTTCAAGAATTCTTTTTGTGATATAACAATACAGTAGATAATACAATATAATAATTAAAACACCCTCTCATTAATAAATACACTGCACCCTGGCCCATGGCTCAGTTGGTTGGAGCACCATCCCATGCACCAAATACGCTGCAGATTCGATCCCTGCTCAGGGCACAGACCTAGGTTTTGGGTTCAGTCCCGGTAGGGGCACATACGGGGGGCAACCAACCGATATTTCTCTTTCATGTCAATGTTTCTCTCTCTACCCCACACCCTGTCCTCTCTCTCTAAAATCAATGAAAGCAGATCCTCAGGTGAAATAAATATATATATAGCCACAGAATTTAAATGACTACCTTAAATACGCTGTGTATTAAATAATATTAATAACAGTAAATCTAATAACAGCTGAATCAAAGTAAATTATTTAAAGAGAATCTGAAAGTCAAATTTAAATTAGAAAAACAGGTTCTTTTAGACTTAAATGTAAATAAAACAAAGTCTGAGTTTTTTCTTATAAATTTATTCACAGGATGAATTTTCTGTGTTAAGTATTTTACCACAGATTTCTATCTGAATAGCGAACACTTACTACCTTTCACTCCCTGGAGCATTCCTTCTCCATGTGAAGGCACTCGGCCTGTTCTGGAACCATACCTGTCATGTTGTAAGCATTCAATAAAAGTTTGCTATGAGAACTTATTTCCCCCAAATCATGGGGGGAAATAGCTTGAGCAACAACTGCAAGCATATTATCATCCTGCAAGCATATTATATTTATATGAACTCATTTGGTCCTATAAAGTCCAGAGAGGTAAACCACTTCTCATCCCTGTTTTACCTGTAAGGAAATTAAGAATTATAGAATTAACGTTTCCAAAGTCAAGTAACTACTATATGGGTTTATGCCAAAGCCTGATCCTGAGTCTCCTAATCTAAGCCCTCATCCTTTATCCTGCACCACAATAAGATTAGTAACCAGCTCTCCAGATTTTCCATAAAAATCCACTAACTGGGAGATCCTCACTGAAGTGTAAAAACAGTATTTTACCTATTTATCAAGTTCTCAGTAAAATCAGTATGGTATTTCATGCTTCCTACCTACCTATCCTGACACAAACTCCAATAAGGACTTTAGTGTGACATAACAATGAACTTTCAATATCAAATATCAAAGCAAGCGCAATTCAAGATTCCCTGTGCCAGGGCAGGACCACCATCATCGTTTATTGATTTGAGATGGTAAACACACAGTACAATACACAGATGATATATTGTAGAATTAGACACCTGAAACCTGTATAACTTTATTAACCAATGTTCCCCAATAAACTCAATAAAAATAATTAAATAAATAAATATATGTACTAATGAAATAAATTAAGTATTTGCAAAGTAAGGATGAATTATATAGCAAGCCACTGCAGTGCAGAATTTTATATAATTCAAGACCANTTTATTGATTTGGGATGGTAAACACACAATACAATACACAGATGATATATTGTAGAATTAGACACCTGAAACCTGTATAACTTTATTAACCAATGTTCCCCAATAAACTCAATAAAAATAATTAAATAAATAAATATATGTACTAATGAAATAAATTAAGTATTTGCAAAGTAAGGATGAATTATATAGCAAGCCACTGCAGTGCAGAATTTTATATAATTCAAGACCATATGGGCTGCTGCTTTCTTTTTTTAATCTTTCAAAAAGCAGTGGAGTTCTCTATCTCTTTCCTTTATAAGTTGGCAACAATAGTATTGAACTTTCCCTGCAGATCTTGAAATTCAGCTGCCTAGTATAACCTCAACTTCTAAAATATTTATTACAGGATTTTGACACTATCAACCATATATCAAACTTTATACTATCAGCACTTGTAAGGAAAAGCCCCTGTTAAGGAAATCTTAGCTACTATGTAAAAAGCCATCGATGTGCCTAATTTAATCCAAATATGCCGCCCTTAAAAGTCTGATGCCGTACAGACTATATTATAGTGTGACAGTCACAGAACTGGCAGTTAGTACTGAAGATCGTTCATCAGAGTATGAAAGTAGGGTTGTATCTGACCTGAGAGAATCCTGTTATACTTATTCTGAAAAAAATAAGGGAGAAGAGACGGGGGGAAGGAACTGAGAGAGAGACCAACAGGTCAAATGCAGAAGCTGTGCTGCCACTCCAACCGCAAACATCTGTCCCCGGCGAGCCTGTGAGAGGGGACAGGAGCACACCGAGCAGCAGCAGCAGCAGACCTGCTGCTTCACCTGGCTGCCCACACTTCCCACATTTCTCGGAGACTGTAAATAGTCTAACAAGGCGGTAAAAGTGAAAGCAATTCTCTGTATTTAAAAAAAATGTATGTTCATCCAACTTGGCCCCTGAAAAAAACCAACCTCTTCGCTGGTGCCCAAAGAAATGGCAATATGTTGCAACAGGGAAGAAAAACTGGCTATTTTGGGTTTGGGTAGAATATGTCATCTCTAATTTAGCCCCTGCCCAAGGGATTTCTCAAAGGCCTAAAAACAAATATAAACAGTTCATTGAATTAGATTGACTGACTGAAAGAAGTAAAAGAACGCCATGGCTTAGTCATTTTTCCACTAGTAAGTTAAAATATCCCGTTCTATTTCTTAAGGGATTCCTAAAGCTACTTTTCTATTCAAGGTTTTGACCTTCTACCCTGATCCTAAAACCTAACCTCAACATAGGGTGTGATTCTACTGTATTTGTTCATTCAAAATACCTATCCATACCAAAGCCACAAATAACAACTGTCACTTCCTACCCAGTTACCGCAGGTCAGACATTAATTAATACAAGCAGTCCTCATAACAACCCTATGAGATAAGTAATACTATTATTACCATTTTACAAATGAGGAGACTGAGGCACCATTACACACAGCTGGCTCAAAACCAGACCATCTGACATGTGTAAATAAATACAAAGAATATACGTCTCTCGGAAATGACTTCCGGTCTAGAAGGATGAGGAGAGGTTGCAAAAGCAGCTGGAGTCAAAGCTACACGGTTGGGGTTGAGAAGAGCCTTCTCAGCAGAATGAAATGCCCCGTGCAGGGAAGTGCGGGCTGGGTATGGTGCCGGGAAGTGCACCCTGAAGGACAGGTGCTACTGAGAGTGGCAGGAGAAATACTAGGAAGGTACAAATGGGCCAGATTTGGTCAGAACACTAGACATTTAATCTTGCAAATGTTTAGACAGCATTCCACAGAGAGCTGCATCAAGATATCGGGCTGGGAACACTTGAATTAGTGAACTCCCAACCCCCATCCTTCTTTCAACCGGAACTTGCTTTAATGTTTTCTGTGAGGTTTTGTATGAGATTTTGTTCAAAGAGGGGTTCTGTGGAGGGGTACTTGCCAACTATTGTCACGGAAAGCCTGCTGAAGGGTTCCCCGCCGTGGAGCAGTATTCTCTGATCTCTGTCTCAGGGATTGTGACACAATCGTATACAGATGATTATATATATAAAATGAACCATAGCTGCTGAATTAGAATAAACACAAAAGATCACTCTGGCCATGCTGTAAGGGCTCATTTACATCTTCAGCTGGATTCTAGCAAAGGTTTAATAAGACTTCACCTGTGAGTATTACAATTCAGTGATATACTAAATTAAAAGGATTTTAAAAAGAACTGGCTGTAACAGGTAGTTTTCCTTGGTATGCTAAAGAATATTAAATCAAATTCACTTCTACATTGTTCAGAGAGTATATATTAAATATTTACTTTATATAAATGCAGCGTCCTATGTATTTTCTCTTCTACTAGTAACTATATGAATTCCTACAAGTTATTTGAATCATATGGCAGCCATAAACTGTGAGTCACAGCAGAAATATATGATGAAAAGGATGTATTATTCTAGGAGCACCAAAAAGTTCATTGCAATTGAAGTTAGCAATTGTTTTCCAGGAAGAACTACATTATTTGGTCTATAGTTAATTTTCTAAATATTTTACCAATAATAAATTGGTTATTATGTTTAATTTTTTAAAGGAAGAAAAATGGTGAGAAAAAACTTACTACTAGCAGTCACCACTAAGTGAAGTTTCTAAATAACTGAAACGGTTGGTATCAGCTTTCCCATCAGGTGACAACTGGACCATGAAAGTTATTTTTTTAATGTATCTGAGTGAAATATATAGCCTTTAATCCTTCTTCATCCCTATTAATTATATAAAGAAAACAATGAAGCTGAGCAATACAGAGGGTGTTAAAATAAAGATGTAAGGCTCACATCGAAAATGACCGCAATTTCAGCAGCATTAGCAAATTCAAAGTATTAGAAAAGTGCAGAAAGATGAGCCCAAGCCTCAGTGTAATCTTTTAAGAAAGTGTGCTTAGCAAAACTTTTGTGTGTTTGGGTAGTAACAACTAGAAACTATACACACACATACACACACACATTCTGGGCAAGTAATATAGCAAAACACTGTTTTATAGCTCTGTTTCAAATACAGTTTTTCTGTTTAAGGGAGTGTGTATATGTACACTTGTAAATATACATACTCAATAAATAGGACAATTTGATTATAAAAAATTTCCCATAAGTTAGTATGATTTACATTTCTGATACCTCTGTAACCAACCCATTCACCTGAAGAAGCACACACAGTTGTTCTGTCCTCTAAATGAGCGAGATCACCATCTAGTGGTGACTCCTTGAAATGCCAGGCACATGGCTTATGGAGCCTAAGAAATACTTCATGGAATGAGGCTGAGTCTACATACTCTAAAACATTCAAGTTTATTTAAAGAAAAAAGAGCATAACCACCTGAATTATCTTTTTCTTTTTATACTAAAAATTACTGTAAGAGAAATGTGCCAATTAGACATGAGGTTCCTATCGAAGGGGATAAAAGCTACAGGTGTTAAAATGTAAAGTTATACCAAATCCAGTCAGTATGGCAAGAAAACAGATTTTTCATCTTTTCCTTTCCCGTACTTCATAAAGTAAAAGAGAACTCGTTACCATCGTGGACTGGGTTTGTTCCACATCCCTGAGGAGACGGTGACCTCTCCTGTTGCAGTGATACCCACAAACGTTCGTGCCTCTTTCGGAAAGAGGCACTATCAGATTTGGGAGTGCCCATGGTACTGTCTGCGGCTAAATCAGTGTGGACAGAAGTAAAACTCTGTCACCCCTAGGAGAAACGGACAAGTGATTTCCTACATGGAGACCTCCCACCCTGAGACCACCAGTGTGCAAGACGTGGTCACTCTACCAGCCCTATTCACAGGGTGAGGAACCACGGAGCAGAGGCACAGCTGATCCATGGTGGGAATGGGCAGCGTCTGAGAAGTCACTCGTTGTGAAGCCACTGAAATTTCTGGAGTCATTTGTTACCGAAACATTACACAGGGTATTCTGGCTAATACAATCATACTCCTACATCTAGCTATATGCTCTAGAATTTATACAGCCATGAAATTGTCAATGGATACTTAAGAAAATTAGTTTCTAGTGTGATTTAATGTTGTATCACCCGTAGAAGAAATGGATTTTAATCAAATATTAAAAACCAAAACAAGCCATTTGATTTTTAGTCAATATAAAAGTATGATAAAAACATATCAGTATCTTACAGAAAAATACTAAATTTGAACAGTACAAATTAAAACAAACTTATCTGTATAGTTATATTTCTTTTTTATATTTTTATTTTATTTATTTATTTTTAGAGAGAGAGCAAGGGAAGGAGAAAGAGTAGGGAAGAAACATCAATGTGTGGTTGTCTCTCATGTGTCCCCCACTGGGGACCTGTCCTGCAACCCAGGCATGTGCCCTGACTGGGGATCAAATCAGTCACCTTTTGCTTCACAGGCCCCTGCTCAATCCACTGAGCTACACCAGCCAGCACTGTATCGTTATATTTCACAAAATACAGTTTCCCCAAAACCTTCCCTAACTTATATTTAGTATATGCATATTTTACTTTCATATTTCCTACCCTGAAAGATCTAAAAGGAAAAAATATATCTAAGCAATTTTTGTTCTTTTTCTTTTCCTTCTTAAAAATAAATAACATTGGGCCCTGGCTGGTGTAGCTCAGTGGACTAAGCGGGGGCCTGAGAACCAGACAATCATGGTTTGATTGCCAGTCAGGGCATATGCCTGGGTTGCAGGCCAGTTCCCAGCAGGGGACCCACAAGAGGCAACCACACACTGATATTTCTCTCCCTCTCTCCCTCCTTTCCCCTCTAAAGATAAATAAATGAATGAATGAATTAATTAATTAATAACATTGGCCTGATAGGTGGTTGGGCAGTGTCCTACAAAACAAAAGGTCCCACACTAAATTCCCAGTCAGGGTGTGTGCCTGGGTTGTGGGTTCAGAGCCTGGTCACAGCATGTACGAGAGATAGCCAATTGATGTTTCTCTTCCTCTCTTTCTCCCTCCCTTCCTCTCTCTCTAAAACTAAATAAGCAAAATTTAAAAATAAATAAATGTTTATATTTACCGACATTTTAAAATAGCCATGATATATTTCTCGATTTTAAAAAGGACTAGTCTGAGATCCAAGATGGCAGCGGAGTAGATGAAAGCTACACTCACTTCCTCCCAGGACCAAACTGGAATTAACAACCAAAATACAGAACCATCAACCTGAAGAACCAACTGAAGACTAGCTAAAGAGAAGTCTTATAACCAAGGACTTACCAAAGAAGCCACATCGACACTGGTAGGAAGGGCAGAGATGTGAAAAAGGCTGGCCCTGCTCCCATGGGCAGCAGCTGAGATGTCGGAGGGCTATCTCAGCTGTGGGGGTTCCCCCCGAGGAGTGCGGGGTTTCAACCCCAAGCCAGGCTCCCAAGCCCAGAGCACCAGAGGTGGGAAAAGGCACCCACATAACTAGTGGCTATGAAAATTGGCATGGATTCTGTCCATCAGAGAGATACACGTGTTTGCTAAAGACACAGGCAGTCTCTTAAAGGGCCAATGCCCTTTCATTCACAGCCACAAATCATGGGCTCCAGCAGAGGGTTCACCTGAACTGAACTAGAGTCACATTAGGAAAGACTGGGGTTTGTGGCTCTGAGGAGAAAGCAGAAGGGACAGCCACCAGGATCCCTGTGCTGAGTCCCTCTCCCATACCACAGACAACACCTTTTGTAGGTGGGGCACTCCCCTCCATATGGTATGAGCCTAGGAGAACACAAGAGCCCCACCCCCTGGTCTCCAACTTGCCTGACCCTGTGGGAGCTTGTGCCCTGCTCAGGAGTCAGCTCCCTGGGCCAGTAGGTAGAGGTCTGGGCAAGCTCATGGGGTGTCAGTGCCTCAGGGGCCATTCCTCACACTTTCCCCAGAGCCTGACTGGTGCCTCCCTGTCATAGGAGATCTGCTAGCCCCGTGCTCTCGCCTCCTGGTGGCTCTGCCTGTGAGACCCAGGCAGGATTCAGGACAGACTGAGTGGTGTGGCTCTGGGGTGGGAACCACCCCTCCCACCGCCCACCCCATTAGCACCTCCACCTCACGGGACATCCACCAGACCCATCTTCCCAACTCACAGCGGCCCTGCCCTGCTGAGATTGGGCTCCTGGCAGAATATGGGACAGACTGAGCTCTGCAGCTCCATGACAGGGAACATTCTCCACAGCACGCCTGACTGGTGCAGAGTCTTCCCTTTACAGGTTAAATCTGGGTCTGCCTGGGGCTGATAAAGTCTGCTGGCTTCAACCTACTGACTCCCTTAGACCTTATCCCAGCACACAAGCGTGTGAACACCCAGCGGGTGTCAGCTAGATTTGGTACAGTCTGGGATATTTGCTTAGCAGCCTCTTTGGGTGCTGCAGCACTAGCATCAATTTGAACCTGTACCATCTGGTGAACACCACTCATCCCTGGCTGGTGACTCAGAAAACCTACCTACCTTACGTAACTCAAGTACTGACAAAGGCTCTTTCAGTGACTGAGTCTACCAGGCAACTGGCACACAGAGATGGGTAGAGGTAAATCTCAGGGTGCCTTGGGACATTAGCTGGCCCCAAGGCCCAGCGCTGGTAAAAGCCAGCCTTGGTGTACAGCTTTGTCCTTCCCATGCATACCCAGGATCAGCAGAGGCAGCCACAGATAGTGGATCACTTGTAGCTCCAAACAGGCTGCGCAAGGCTAGTCCCAGGCAGTACGTGACACTAGCCTGCACCAGCGTCCCTCCCAAGAAGTCCCAGAACCAACACACCCAGTGGTCAGCTTCAGACGACATCAGAGCAGGGTCCAAATAGCTTCACAGGCAGCATAGCCAAAGGGAAATCTTAGCAGGCACCAGATTTTGCTGAGGCAAATACTACTTCATGTGGTCAGCCCCTTGCACAGCAGCTCAACAACTGTGTTTGGTGCTGATCCTCACAGTCAGCCGGCCTAAGGGTAAGTTCCACACACAAATGAGCCAATAGTAATTAAGGCTCGATTACAACAGGAGGGCCCACATAACCCATAAAAGGCACATTCCTGGAGCATCCACCTCAGGTGATAAAGGACTCTGTACCACTGGGTCCCATAGGACACCTACTACATAAGGCACCCTAGCAAGACTTGGAGTCATAGCAAATCTACCTAATACAGAAAAGCAAACAAAAATAGTCAGCTAAATGGAGAGAAAAAGAAACATGCCCCAAATAAAAAACAGGAGAAATCCCCAGAAAAAGAGCTAAATGAAACAGAGACAAGCAATTTATCAGATATAGAGTTTTTAAAAAATGGTTATAAGAATGTTCAAAGAACTTAGAACTACAACAGCATTAAAAAAGGACATAGAAAGCATAAAAAAGAATGAGTCACAAGTGAAGAATACAATATCTTTTTTAAAAATATATTTTACTGATTATGCTATTATACTTGTCCCATTTCCCCCCTTCACTCCTCTCCACCCTGCACACCCCCTCCCACCCACATTCCCCCCCTTTAGTTCATGTCCATGTGTCTTAAGTTCTTTAGCTTCTACATTTCCCATACTATTCTTAACCTCTCCCTATTTTCTGCCTACCGTCTATGCTACTTATTCTCTGTACTTTTTCCCCCTCTCTCCTCCTCCCACTCCCCTGTTGCTAACCCTCCATGTGATCTCCACTTCTGTGGTTCTGTTCCTGTTCTAGTTGTTTCCTTAGTTTGTTTTTATTTTAGGGATGGTTGTTAATAATTGTGAGTTTGCTGTCATTTTATTCTACATGTTTTTTATCTTCTTTTCCTTATATAAGTCCCTTTAACATTTCATATAATAAGGGCTTGGTGATGATGAACTCCTTGAACTTGACCTTATCTGAGAAGCACTTTATCTGCCCTTCCATTCTAAATGAAAGCTTTGCTGGAAAAAGCAATCTTGGATGGAGGACCTTGTCTTTCATGACTTGGAATACTTCTTTCCAGCCCCTTCTTGCCTGGAAGGTCTCTTTTGAGAACTCCGCTGACAGTCTGATGGGAACTCCTTTGTAGATGACTGTCCCCTTATCCCTTGATGCTTCTAGGATTCTCTCCTTTATTGTAGTCTTGGCTAATGTAATTATGATGTGCCTTGGTGTGTTCCTCTTTGGGTCCACCTTCTTTGGGACTCTCTGAGCTTCCTGGATTTCCTGGAAGTCTATTTCCTTTGCCAGATTGGGGAAGTTCTCCTTTATTATTTGTTCAAATAAGTTTTCCACTTGTTGCTGTGCCTCTTCCCCTTCTGGTACCCCTATAATTCAGATGTTGGAGTGTTTAAAGATGTCCTGGAGGTTCCTAAGCTTCTCCTCATTTTTTTGAATTCTTGTTTCTTCATTCTGTTCTGGCTGAATGTTTCTTTATTCCTCTGATCCACTCCATTATTTGAGTCCTAGTTTTCTTTCCAACACTATTGGTTCCCTGTGCATTTCACTTCATTTCACTTAGTGTAGTCTTCAGTTTTTCATCTAATTTGCAACTAAAATCAACCAGTTCTGTGAATATCCTGATCACCAGTGTTTTGAACTGTGCATCTGATAGGTTGGCTATCTCTTGGTTGCTTAGAAGTATTGGCTCTGGGGCTTTGAACTGTTCCTGACTTGAGCCATAATGTTTTGGTTCGTTAGTGCCTATTACCTATAAGGGGCTGAGCCTAGGTGTTCAGCACGGTGGGCCAACCCAAGTCGCTGGGTTGTGATGCTGTAGGTGGGGTCAGGGTCAGAGAGGGAGCGATGACACTTGTTCCTCTCTCTCCTGGATTTAGGTCCCCTCTGCCACTTCTTACAAGTAAATTGGGCCCTTCTGGTGCAGGTTCCTGGGTGTGTGGGCTTGTGTGCGTTCTAAGACCCTGGGGGTCTCTCCAACAAACTTTTCTGTGAGGCTGGGAGTCTCTCCCTGCACCTCAACTCCCACAGGTATTTTCAATCAGTGTTTGGAGGCTTTATTTCCCAGCACTAGGACCCTGGGTTGCGTGATTTGTCTCACTCCCCAGTTATCTGCACGTGAATGTGGGACCACTGCCCCATCAGCCAGCCACCTTGCACACGGTGCCCCACTTCTCAATCACCACCTTGCTGGGTCTGCCCGTTGCCACTCCACGCCCAGGGTCTGCCGTCTTGCGCACCCAGGGTGCTTTGCAGGCCCAGGTGTCACCACTTCCTGTGCCACAACCCCTCCTCTCTGCTCAGCTGCCCAACTCCGCCCCGCCTTCCGGTCTGGATGAATGTGTCTATTTTAACTCCTTGGTTGTCGGACTTCCATACAGTTTTCTCTCAGTTTTGGTTGTTATTTTGTTTCTAAATTGTTGTTGGCCTTATTTTGGTTGTTCAAGGAGGCACAGTGTGTCTACCTACACCTCCATCTTGGCCAGAAGTCAGAATACAATATTTAAAATGAGGAACACACTAGAAGAATAAACTAGGTTGGGTGAAGCAGAGGACTGAATCAGCAATTTGGAAGACAAGGTAGCAAAAACACGCCCAATCCAAGCAGCAAAAATAAAAAAGAACTTCAAAAAATGAGGATAAGTATAAGGGACCTTTGGGACAACATGAAGCATACCAACATCTGCATCATAGGGGTCTAGAAGGAGAAGCAAGAGAGCAAGAGATTGAGAACCTCTTTGAATAATAATACTAAAAATTTTCCTAACATGTTGAAGAAAAAAACACACAAGCCCAGGAAGTGCAGAATCGCAAAAAAAGATGAACCCAAAGAGATCCACAGTAAGCTACATCATAATTGAAATGACGAAAGTTAAAGACAAAGAGAGAATCTTAAAAGCAGCAAGAGAAAGACAGTTACCTACAGGGGAACTCCCATAAGACTATCAGCTGATTACTCAAAAGAAAATTTTCAGGCCAGAAGGGATTGGTATGAAGTATTCAAAGTGAAGAACAGCAAATACCTACAACCAAGATTACTTTACCCAGTGAAGCTAACATTTAAATTTGAAGGAGAAATAAAGAGCTTCACAGATAAGAAAACAGTAAAGGAGTTAATTACCATCAAACCAATTTTACAAGACATGTTAAAGGGTGAAGAAGAAGGAGGAGGGAAGAAGAGGAACAAAAAGGAGGAGAAGAAGGAGGAACCGAGAAATACAGTTAAAAATTAAATGGCAATAAGTAAGTACCTATCAATAACCTAAATACAAATGGTCAATGCTTCAAACCAAAGACATAGGGTAGCTGAATGCCTAAGAAAACAATGCCCATATATATGTTGTCTACAAGAGACCCACCTAAGAGTAAAAGATGCACACAGTCTAAAACCAAAGGGATGGAAAAAGGTATTTCATGCAAATGTAAATGAAAAATAAAGCTGAGGTAACAATACTTACACCTAAAAAAACAGACTTTAACACCAAGGCCGTAGTGGGAAACAATGAAGGACACTACATATGATCAAGGGAACAATCCAACAAGAGAATAGAACCCTTGTAAACATTTACACACCCAAGATAGAAGCACAAAAATATACAAAGCAAAGCTTGAAGCCTGATGGACATAAAGCGAGAAACTGACAGCAATACAGCCACAGCAGGGGATTTTAACACCCTATTGACATCAATGGATACATCTTCCAGACAGAAAATCAACAAGGAAACAATGGCCTTAAATGACACACTAGATCAGATGGATTTTACTGATACCTTCAGAGCATTTCACCCCAAAGATGACACCACAGATATATATATGTATATCTTGAAATACAGATATCTGAGACAAATAAAAATAAGAATACACCAGCCAAAAATGTGTGACACACAGAGAAAGCAGTCCTAAGAGAAAAAGTCATAGCATTGCAGGCCGACCTTAAGAAATAAGAAAAAAATCTCAAATACATAATCTAACTTTACACTTAAACAAATAGAAAAAGAACAACAAACAAAGCTGACAAAATCAGTAGAAAAAAGCAAATCATAAAGATCAAAACAGAAATAAACAAAATTCAGTCTTAAAAAAAACAAAATTTCAATGAAACAAAGAACTGGTCCTTTAGAAAGACAAACAAGACTGACAAGCCTTTAACTAGATATAATGGGTGGGGCAAAAGTGGATGTACAGTTGTTCATATGAAAAATAATATAATAATTAATGAATAACAATACAAGAATAAATTCTGTGTTTTGCACACTATTAATTATAAACCTACTTTTGCCCCACACTGTATCTCCTCAGGCAAGAAGACAAAGGAAAAATAAGTAAATGGGACTACATCAAACTAAAAAGGTTTTGTACAGCAGAGGAAACCATCAACAAAATGAAGACAACCCAGTGAATGGTAGAACATATTTACCAATGACATCTGATAAGGGGTTAATTACCAAAATTTATAAAGAACTTATAAAAGTCAACATCAAAAAACCCACAAACAATCCAATTCAAAAAGGGCAAAACACTCGAATAGACACTTCTCCAAAAGGGACATACAGATGTCCAACAGATATATAAAAAGATGCTCAACATCACTAATCATCAGAGAAATGCAAATTAAAACCACAATAAGATATCACTTTATACCTGTCAGAATGGCCATCATTAATAAGTCAACAACAAGTATTGGTGAGGATGTGGAGCAAGTGGAACCCTTATGCACTGTTGGTGGGAATGCAGATTGGTACAGCCACTGTGGAAAGCAGAATGGAGATACCTCAAAAAGTTGAAAATGGAAATGCCTTATGACCCAGAGATCCCACTTCTGGGAATTTATCCAAAGAAACCCAAAACACTGATTTGAAGGAATATATGCACCCCTATGTTCATTGCAGCATTATTTACAGTAGCCAAGATTTGGAAGCAGCCCAAATGCCCATCAGTAGATGAGTGTGTCAAAACACTGTGGTACACATGCATAATGGAATACTACTTGGCCAGAAAAAGGAAGGAAATCTTACCTTTTGCAACAACATAAGATGGTTTGTTAAACATACTCTACTAAACAAGGGTAAGAAATTAATCAGTTATACAACATTTTATCAAATGATTAATATATATGTGTGTGTGTCTATTGGGGTATATAGTATGCATTTAGTCATTCTCATTTATCTAACTCCTTGGGAAAGAAAATTTCAATGATTTGTTTCCTTTCCAGAAAGTAAGGGCCTTAGTATTTCTGACATAATATCCAAATACATATTCCTCTGACTCAAGGGACTTTGTCAAACTCCTTTCATAACTAAAGGTGCCTCTTTTCAAGACTTTTAGCCATGACACGGCATAGAAGCCCTAAATCCACAGTCTTTACAGATAAATGATTTTCTAAATTTCATGGATTCTGGGTCTGTTCTGTGTCACAGGACTCAGATCAGAAAACAGATGAATTCTATTCCATCACAGAAGCGCTCTTGGTGATTCTGGCCTGCTCTGATACTCTGACTTCACTCCTGAAATAAGATAAAAGCACTACAAAGGTGTTTCCTGTTTCATCCATCACAGTGACTTCTCTTGTTGGTACTCTTAACAATAACCCCTGGAGAGTACATACACATCCCTAACTCTCATACATTTTGGAATTTAGCCAGGTTTTTGCTATTAGACGCAAAACCAAGAAATACATTTACCCTTTACAGTTTCAGGCATTCTAATTTTAAAGAGGTTAATACTACCTTATTTTTTTTATTAAAACAGTATAAATAATAGTTGCCAGCATTCCATAATATGAAAGCACTACAAAATCATTCATTAGGTAACCTTTTAATTGTGAAATACTAAAATAAAATGAAATTTTTCAAGTTTAGTACACACTAGTGTTTTCTGAAGCAGAATGTTAAATTAGTGATAGAACAGTGACATACACTAACCTTCCAAATAAAATGTGAGCATGTTAATTAAATATTTCATATAAACAGTTATTTAATGATTTACAATAAATAGTCCCACACAAGAGTAAAATTACCTTTAAAATGATTTAAACATTGTCAGGTAACCATGTCAGAAATACAAACTTATAATTAGATAATAACCTCCAAAGTCTGAAACATTCATATGTATAATCATTTCATTACAAATATAATATTCTACAGTTGGTTACTATAATTGATCACAGTTAAATTACATATTTCTGAAATAAAACCACCACTAAATCTCAGATTAATGAAAAGTAAAATAAATGTATTCAGAGAATAAATGAATTTTGATTAGCCCTTTAAGTTGTAATGTACTATTTACTAATTTAAAAATGGGCCGATTGAAACAAGAAATAAAGTATTTTCAGAGTTAACCATGGACTGTTTAACTTTGGTCATATTTACAGTGAATTCAACGGAAATAATTTTTCTAACAGAGAAAAATCTTACTATTATTGTGATCAATAAACATCTCTGGGTTCAGTTCCTTGTTACATTAATTGCTAGCTCTACAACCTGCAGCAGATCAAATGCTCTGTGCTTTGGTTTCCTCATCTGTCCATTATGGCTAACAATATTTATCTCAAAAATTACTTTAAAGATTAGATGAGATACTATCTGAAAATTACTTAGCAGGGTGCTAAGAAAATAATATCCAACACAAGAGCAAATGCTAACAAAATGTGCACAGTCCCTGAAGCCACAGTCCACAATGGAGGTTTACAAGATCACAGAGAACCTCGTCCATGAAACACAAGTCAGAAGACTATAAAAGTGCATATTGATATTACATAAAGTATTTTTAGTATATTATCACTTCAATTAATCCCAGCAACTAAACTGTCATTGAACAATGGCAAAAATCAACTTCATTCTATATTTTCTGTGGCATAACATAAATGAAGTATTATTTATAAAATTCCAGATACTTTACATATACTTGAAAACTCTGGTTTTAAGACTAAACATAGTTTAGTGTCTTTCAGACTAGAACATAGTTTCATTTAAGGATGGAATACCAAGAGATCAAATGATAGCCAAAGCTGAATAAGGTCAAATAAGAGGAGAAGAGATTAGACTAAAATGTCTAATTTCAAATGAGAGGCCCACTGTACACTTACATGGCCTAGGATGTCTCACAACCAAAAATTTAAAAAATAAAATCTGTACAGACTTATTTAGTGAAAAGAAAACAGAGATCATGGGAAAAGTTGATTAAAATGAAAAGTAAAGGCACCCTAAAGAAAATCCCATGTAAGTAATACTTCTTCACAAAAAGCAAGACAGACAAATAGGAGGCCAGGGCAGGGGACAAAAAAGAAATCAAAGCCAAATACCCAATCACCCTCTAACTATAAGGGACTTTAATACTGCAACAAAACCAAAGAAAGAAAGAAACCCAAAGAAGTTATATATATTGATATTCAGGCTACCAGGAAAATATTATTTCAAACAGTTTTTTAAAAGGCAGTTTTGTAGGCCTATTGATTCCTTTTGTATATTTCAAGGTAAAATAGTTACTTTGTAGTTGACTCAATAACATAACAAAGATCTCTCAGGAATCAGGATTTAATAAGAACCCTCTCTATATTTGAAAAAAACTAAAAAAAAGTTACAGCTCAAACTAACTGAAATAAATTGTACGCAAGTGCATGTGGTTAGCATACAATCTACTTATGCAATAATCCCATTTTTCTTCCAAAATAAAGTCAATAAATCTTTCCTGCTGTGCTATAAATTCCAAGGTCATGGACAAGGATGTTTATTTGTATAATTACAATGTGGAAATAATGCCATTAAGCCTCCAGTTCTAGGCTTCATAAATTAACAGAAATGGAAGATTAATGCCCTGGCTGGTGTGGCTCAGTGGATTGAGCGCAGGCCTGCGAACCACACGATCTCGGTTCAATTCCCAGTCAGGGCACATGCCTGGGTTACAGGCCAGTTCACAGCAGGGGACTCACGAGAGGCAACTGTACATTGGTGTTTCTCTCCTTCTCTCCTTCCCTTCCCCTCTAAAGATAAATAAATAAAATCTTTAAAAAAAAAAGAAGTGGAAGATTAAGAAAGTGTCAAGTATGGTTTTAATTCTTAGACACTTTAAAAAAATCCTTGAGTAGCTCTCTTCTTTTACATGATCTAACTTCTGGTTTCACTTTAATTCAATCTTTGAAGTTACTAACAATTTTTATTGCTTTCTTTTATTTTTTATTTTATTTTTCAATAACTATTTACATTCAACACTATTTTGTATTAGTTGTAGGTGTAAGCATAGTGGCCAGATAATCCTATACATAGTGTCTGTTCACGATTTCAAGTACCCACCTGCCACCATGCGTAGGTACTGCAATACGTCTGACTGTATTCCCTGTACTGCACTTCACATCTCTATGACTACCTCATAACTACCAATTAGTACTTGCAAATCCGTTTACCTTTTTCACCACACCCTTCAACTGCCCTCCCATCAGTCTGTTCTCTATATCTATGAGTCTGTTTCTACTTTGTTTGTTTGAAGTTACTAACATTTTTAAGAAGTACTTGCAAAGCGGTTTTATGATCATAAAAATTAAGATCTGGTCTTAAAAAAGAAAAAACAGATGGCCCTAAGAGAAGAGGGGGGAAAGCCAAAATTGCTGGATGGCTGAAAGGAATTCATTTATAATATAATGAATCACTCAACTCTAAAGAAATTCTTCAATGGATCTCTATGTTCAATTTCTGCATAATTCTTGAACAGTATTTGAAATCCATCTCTATAAAACTGCAAATATGAACAATACCAAGAGATTCTTGATTGCCCCCTGATATCCAGTCATCACTTTCTACTCCCAATAATAAGCAGAGAATCAGTATTTCAGAGAAAAAAGTTTTTGACACAATAATCAATGATTTTGGGTGCATGATTTCTCATGAGAAAGAGAACTGCATTAAATGACAATATCTAATCCTCAATGTCTGCAGTTCATATTAGTACAGACTTTATTATCATTAGAAATGATTGAAAAGACCATGTAGTTATTTAGGGGTTGATTTGTTTTGTTTGGGGGAAATATCTTTTCTAATATGCCTTCCTTCTACTAATCAGCAAACAGTAGTACAGAAGCTAGAAAATAAATACCCCTACTTTCTTCTGCCACGGGAGAATACACGAATCATAATACCATGCAGGTTGTTTATCCATCTGGTTACTGCATATCGGAAATGTTTAGAGCTAAAGTAAATCTCAACACATTATCTAGATCCGGTGGGTCTTTCATGTCTTACTTCTGAGAACTCTGCACCACCAGAGAAACAAACAAACAACAAAAAGCTCTTGGTTGTTAGGATATGTAGTTTAAACTACATATTCACTTAATGCCTTAATTATAAAAATATAAAAAACTGTCCCAAACAGCACTGAAACAAGGAATTTTCTGGGCACTAACAACTGTATCATTGCTTACAGACCACTGATCTATTCAACTCTCAAGTCTATAGGAACCCACACTCTTCTACCAAAGACAGCAAATTTATTATTCTTAACAGTCTACACCTACTTCCCAGTCTCACTCATTAGATGAGCTTCTTTAGATGCTATTTGCTGCCATTATGACGCATAGTTCGCATACTTTAAACACAGTTTTAACACATAGGGTCCAGCACAAATAATGCCCCTTTTTATTACAAAATCATAAGCATATAATTCTGTAACATACCAATATCACACTCAAGCATGCCATATCACATTTTAGGTGAAATGTTCAAATTAAAACTATAAATTATTACACCCATATTATTACCCTACCAACCACACTTAGGAAGACATTACTTCCCCCAGACTCTGTATATAACATAAATCTCTTGCATAACAAATTTTTCAGACTCTTCTTTAATATTTATTTTTTGCTTTTTGAATTTAATAAAATTATACAGGTTTCAGGAGTTCAATTCTATACACATCATTTACTGTATTGTGTTTCCACCAATCCAAGTGAATTCTCCATCCATCACCATTTATCCCCACTATACCTGCCTCCACCATCCCTCCTCCTCCCCCATCAATCACCACACTGTTGTCCACATCCATGACTTATTTTTACTCGCTTTGCTCAACCTCCTCCCTCCCCACCCAGACCAACCCCAACCTGACAGCTGTCAGCCTGCTCTCTATGAGTCTGTCTCTATTTTATTTGTCAGTTCATGTTGTTCATTTGATTCTACATACAAGTGAAATCATATGGTACTTGTCTTTCTTTGACTGGCTTATTTCACTTAGCGTAATACTCTTCAGTGTTGTGGACCACTCTGTCTGGTTCTAGGAATTGTAACTCTACCCCCTGTGGCTAAAAATGAGCAAGTGACTTCTGGAATGCAAGCCACAGGAGACAAAGCTTGTCTCTGGTAGCATACGCTGCCTCAGCTTCCTCTCCCTGCCCCAAAAGCTTGGTTGGAAGTCAATGACAGGTAAGACCCCCTCACAGTGGGGGGTAACCTAAGCCAGACTCGATCCGATCACATGGGAGGCCATCATGGAAGGACTCAGGGGACTGCAACAAAGAGGGAGCAATGGACTCTCGGCCCCCAGCTTTGACAAAGCCCGAGTCCCCATGACCTCTGGGAGAAGCGCTTCCTGGCTCTAATCCCCTTAAACCTGAATACCTGATGGGGAGGGGTACAGCTCCTTGCCTTGCTAGAGCATGTGGAAGGAAAAATCTGGCATCACAAAGACTTCCTGAAAAACTTGTGAAATCTGCTCTGCTAAGAGTGCATTCATTCATATGTTACGGGTTTGAGCAGGAAACCCTAAAACTCTGTTCCTGACAGACACTGACTCAGACTAAGCCTTCAGATTTCTTTGAAATGTTATTTACCGTTTGATCCTTGCCGCCCTGCATTCCTGTGTATTACAATCCAATAAAAACACTTGGAGGGAGGGGCTCAATGCCTTTTTCCCCTGAGAAACTGGCCACCTCTAGGCCCTTTTCCTCTGAGAAACTGGCCACCTCTCCTCCCCAAGCAGATCACATCATGTCTCAGTCATGTTTACTCTCATCCATGGCAAGCTGGGGGACTTGCAAGGAAAGTCACCCCCACACTCCAGGTCCATTCATGCTGTCGCAAAAGGTAAGAGTTCCTTCTCTTTTATAGCCGAGTAGTATTCCATATGTAATCATACCAGTGTTTTGACCCATTCATCTACTGATAGATACTTGAGCTGCTTTCAAATCTTGGCAATTATAAATAATACTGCAATGAACATAGGGGTACATACTCATATTCTTTCAAATTATTGTTTCTGGTTTCTTTGGATAAATTCCCAGAAGTGGGATCTCTGGGTCATAAGGCATTTCCATTTTCAACTTTTTGAGGTATCTCCATACTGCTTTCCACAGTGGCTGTACCAATCTGCATTCCCACCAACAGTGCATAAGGGTTCCACTTGCTCCACATCCTCACCAATACTTGTTGTTGTTGATTTATTAATGATGGCCATTCTGACAGGTATAAAGTGATATCTTATTGTGGTTTTAATTTGCATTTCTCTGATGATTAGTGATGTTGAGCATCTTTTTATATGTCTATTGGACATCTGTATGTCCCCTTTGGAGAAGTGTCTATTTGAGTGTTTTGCCCTTTTTAAATTGGATTGTTTGTGGGTTTTTTGATGTTGACTTTTATAAGTTCTTTATAAATTTTAGTAATTAACCCGTTATCAGATGTGTCACTGGTAAATATGTTCCCCCATTGAGTGAGCTGTCTTTTCATTTTGTGGATGGTTTCCTCTGCTATGCAAAACCTTTTTAGTTTGATGTAGTTTGTTTTGTTTTGTTTTGTTCTTTGTCTTTGTTTCTCTTGTCCCATTTGTTTTGTTCTTTTTCTTTTGTTTCCCTTGCCAGAGGACACTGCTACATCATCTTCTTAGTAACAGAGAAAACATGGTAAGTAGATTCATAGCAATTTAAATTTTAGATTTTGAAATTAGTGACTTTCATGGTTCCCTGTTTATCCAATCTCATGTCTTCAGATCTTCTTCTTCTTTCCTCCTTCTCATTCCCCATCTCATCTTTATGTGTTTTCAGAATCATGGCTTTCAATTCAGACGTCCCTAGGTGACCCTAACTTTAAACTTCACTTGACCATAATCTCCCTTCACGTTATCATGTACTATCTTTTCTTTTTGTCATTGTTAATTCCTCAAAAGTAGAAATCTGTATCTACTACTTTCATTCCCCATCCACACACCAGATATAATAAATTAGTAGGATTTAGCCCTGGCTGGTGTAGCTCAGTGGATTGAGTGTGGGCCTGCAAACCAGACGATCGCGGTTCGAATCCCACTCAGGGCACATGCCTGGGTTGCAGGCCAGTTCCCAGCAGGGGACTCACGAGAAGCAACCATATATTGATATTTCTCTCCTTCCCTCCTTCCTTTCCCCCTAAAGATAAATAAATAAAATCTTTAAAAAATTAAATAAAAATAAAAAGAATGAGTAGGTTTTAAAGGCAACAAATCTAAATACAAATTCCCACTTTAATACTTACTAGCTGAGGAAAATTGGTCAAATCACCAACATCCCTGAGTCTTATTTCCCTAATATGTATAAACAGAAATTATGCTGCCTCTTTCACAGGTTGTTGTGATGACTAAATGTGATGAAATATTTCAAATACCTAGCAAAGAGCCAGTCATAGTAATCACTTAATAAACAAACTAAATTCATGCCATTCTATGCCATGTGAAATCCAGCTTCTGATTCTGATACTATAGGCAGTTAGACATGAGCCAGGTACAGAAGGTCACCAGGATAGAAAGCCCCAGGTACCTAGCAATGGGAAAAACTGGGACCTCACCACACCCCTCCCCAAGGTGACCTTTCACCCCTAGCATATCACTGGTCACCTGGCTTGGACCCTGTCTTGACCATTCCTCTCCTGGCATCTCACTAGTCATGTGACAGGCAAAGGGATTAGAGAAGGAACAAGGGGGAACCAAAAAATAGCCTCATATGCTTCTTTTGCTTGTCTTTAAGCAATAACCGCTCAGAACAGTGAAGTTCTAACCCTCATCAAATAACCTTAGGGACAAAGCCTCAGTCTGCTAACCAGAGTCAGAGTTTTTGTAAAACTAGAGATGACATCTAGACCTCAGTTGTGTTTCAGCTCCAGGCCTAGAAGAGCCACAAGGCCAGGCTGACATCAAAACTAGTTGCAATGGCTAATGATCCCCTACCCTGGCACCAACCGATCAATAGACACCATGACCCTGAAAGCACACACCTGGAAAGCTATTGAGTATTCCATTGAGATCCTCTCTTGAGACTTCCAGATAAAAACATCAAGACCGTGTGCACACACACTTGCAAGTCAAACGGCGTGCACACACACTCGCGCTCTCTCTCTAGAGCATGCCCATGCCTTCCCCCAACCCCTTTTTCACTAAGGCATGCTCTCTGTAAAGCAGGCCCACCCCTTTCCTCCTCTCCTTCCCCAGGGGCATTTCCATTGCCTTTCTTTCTCCTAAGCTCAGAGAGCCCCTCTTTTGCCTCTGTAACTTGTTTCCTGAGCCCATGCAGCCCAGCTGGCTCACCTTTTCTACCTCTGTGACTTCCTAAATAAACTTTTGCTAGTATTGAGTGTTTGCTCTGAATTCTTTCCTAGCCCAAACTCAAGGACCAAGGTCTAACATCTGGTGCCATTCATCCTTCACAGTTCCGCCACTCTCCTCACAGATGCAGGACTCGTTTTGCCAGCTTCTTTGTCCAATTCCCAGCTTCTTCTATATCAAGAAAGAGAAAACCCACTTATGAACCAAGGATGCACAAACCCTGGTGGTTATTTTCTCAAATCAACAAAAACTTGTTTTATGACCTGTTTTTAGAAAAAAGAAAATGTTACAAAGGAAAATGGAAGAGTTTTAATGTAAAACTTAACAACTCTCTGACAACCTGCAATTTTCACTAATAACATCATTCAGGCTTCCGTAGCAGCCTCTGTCTCCATGAGGGCCTTCTCTGTTTTGGATTACACTTAAGTATGCCCATCTGTATTCTGCCCCAGCACACTAAGATGTACTTGGGAACAGACACAGCTATCTGTTGAGTAAGTCTTGCTTTTGAAAACTATCTTCTTTTAAAGAGTTTCTACATATAAGTCTAAGCATATACAGATATACGCATAATTTTTAAAAGATTTTTATTTATTTATCTTTAGAGGGGAAGGGAAGGAGAGAAGGAGAGAAATATCAATGTATGGTTGCTTCTCATGAGTCCCCTGCTGGGAACTGGCCTGCAACCCAGGCATGTGCCCTGACTGGGAATCGAACCATGATCGTGTGGTTCACAGGCCTGCGCTCAATCCACTGAGCTACACCAGCCAGGGCAGATATATGCATATCTTAAACAAAGTTTTCAACATGGACGCAAACTTTCTACACAATATTTCTGGGTACTGACATCACTGAACATGCTTTCAATGAAATTTTTCACATAAGACTTTTCTCAGTCCTATTTTTCTATACCTCCTCTTTTTCTTCCTGCCTTCCAAACAGATCTTTCCTACATTTGTCAGCTCTTTCTTTCACCTCTTCGAGATATTTCATCCACTCTGTACATCCTTCACAACACTTTACTACAATGACCAATTATACACTTCCTCATTCAAATTCATGATCATTGTGAATTAAACACGACCAAAAATTAAAATCATAATCTCTTGCCTTTCCCAGAGAGATCCCCAACCTTACCTACCTATTTATGTTAGAAAAACTATTAATCTTACAAAGTAAAATATTAATTCACCTTGTATTGCTTTCTATTCCTATAGCTTCTCATATTTACTCTGTTGTGAGGCACTGTTATTGAAGATTTCTAAGAAAGAAAGGTCCTCACCTCAGATTTTTAAAAAATAGATTATAAGAAATCACAAGATTAATCCTTTTCTCTCATTCTGGCCCAGTGGAAAGCAGGTCAGACATAAAGAATTCTAACACGTATTGCTCAGGCACAAAGTAAGGTTAGCTTAAAAGCAGTCCAGCTTATTCAGCTACGACAAGCAGGAGGCTGAAGAATCAAGATCTTTGAACCAATCGGCCTATTCAAACTAAAAGGAACAAAATTCAGAGTACCCTCACCAGACCCTCGATCAGATTAAAAATATACCTATACAAAATTAGGAATAAGGACCTGATAGTATCAGATATGTGTAAAGTTTTAATGATTATAAAGAAAGATACGGCATATTCCTAGGTATATATGACGTACAGTCTCAAACTTGAATAAAAGATTTCTATAAAAATATATACTCAGGCAACTGATCCAACAAGGCCCAAAGTCCAGTTTAAAATGCCACTTGCTCTCCCTATCATGACTCCATTTTAGGAAAGAGTTCAACAAACAACAACATTAATAAAGAGGCATCAGCAGGAGAAAGATTTCCGGATGTACGTACGGAAGGGACGAACCGCTGACCGATGCGGCCCAGCGGCGGAGTGCTGGTCTACAGCCCAGAGGAGGCTGCGGGCTGGAAAGCACAGGCCCCACGTGGGGCAGAAGTAAGTCCAGGTGCTAAAGACAGAAATGACTCACTTCAGAGACTGCACTCAAAGTGACCAACCACACCCACATGCCCCTCCCCCAGCCCTGCAGAACCCACTGTACAGACATTTGGCTACAAAAGAGAGAAATTTATTCCATAAAACAAACTAAAATGAAACAAGAACCAGATGGGTTCTCTAAAGGAGAAACAGGCAGCTAGGTGTGGGAGGCAACGCCACAGAACAAAGCCCAGCGTACTTATCCAGGTCACCCAGCCTACAGCCAGCTGACAGCCCACTTACTCTGAAGAAAAGCCAACCAGTCACCAAGTTCTGTCTTTATGCAGACCTCCTAATTAGCTACTCTTTTTCTTCATTCTTAAATGTGAAGAACAAGTCTTAATGATAAATTTGAGGAAAAAAATTGGTTTCAGTTACTAGGGCTACATAACAAAATACTCCAGCATGTATTCGGTGTAAAACTACTTATTAGGCTCGGGTATTCTGCGGATGAGGAAATAAAACCCGGCAGAGCAGGGACTGCTGTCTCTGCTCCCTGATAACTGGAGCCTCCGCTGAACGAAGGCTGGAGAGTGAAATCATCCGCAGGCTCATTCTCACGGGTCTGGCAGTGGGTGCTGGCTTGCTGCAGGACACCTCGGCTGGGGCCATTAGCTGTAAACACAGTTCACCCTGTGACCTGGGCCTCCCCGGGGACAACGGATGGATTCCGACAGAGAACACACAGAGTCCAGAGACAGTGCAGAGCCAGAGGACAGAAGGAGTAGGCAAAAGACAGGAGCTTGTTGCCTTTTATGACTAAGTCCTGAAAGTAATTCAGTGTTACTTCCTCCCTATTCTATTCACAGGAGGCAGTCACAAAGGCCCACCCAATTTCAAAGAAAGGGAAATAGATTCCCCTCTTGATATGGAAATGAAAGCATTCTGGAAACATTTGTGGGACCAGAAATATTGCTGTGACCATTTTGGAAAATATCATCTTCCACAGCCTCCAAGTTGAAAGAAAGTGATCAACAGAAACAGAAAAAAAAAAAAAAAGTAAAATTAAGACCTCAGAAAAAAGAAAAAGAACTTAAATAAATTTTATTGTCTGTTAACACCCAATAAAAAAAACTACAACCTAAGAAGATACAGAAACTGTTTTTTATTTAAAAGGAAGGAGTGAAAAAATACCCGAGAATTAAAAGCTATTTTTAGAAAAAAAATGCCTACCAATATAAAACATTGACATAGAGAAATTAAAAGAAACTTAAAAATTTTATCAGAATCTAAAGCAAAAAGACAGGAAACGTTAGAAGAAATATAGCCACCATAGAGGATTGAACCGGGATATTTGACTTCCCACAAACTAATGGTTATTCTAGAAAGAGAATTATTCTAGAAAGAGAATAACCATTAGTTTGTGGGAAGTCAAATATCCCGGTTAAAAAAAAGAGAGAGAGAGAGAAGGGGGAGGGGGAAAAACAGGGAGAAACAAGATTGATTTTGAAGCATCTATCAAGTATTATTTTCACAAAGTAAAAATGTTAATCCCCCCGAAGCTCAGCGTCTACCTCATTTTGGTACTCTCCCGCCACCAGCTACAAATTGAATTTTGAGTAGTCTAAATTACCAATACGCACTTGAAGATAAGTATTTGAGAGATAAATAGCTACAGATTAAGACACTTACAGAATTATTCCAATTTTCATTTCCAGGTACTTTAACTAATTTTCGTTTTTAAAAAGTCTCTCGTAGAAAATAAAATGCCCAAACTCTGAAAAAGAATGCTGTATTGGAAATGCTAGGAAGTTGGGCAGATGCTTAAAATCTAATTCTGACTCTAAAACCTACAAATATGTGACTTTGGGCAGAGTTATTAATAACTTTGATCCTTAATTCATTGTATATTTATAATTTACACTAATGTATTATTTTATTTTCTCTTTACAGGTAATTTTAGGGAGCAGAGAAAATGGATATGAAGCAGGTGATCCATAACAGTTAATTACTGAAGTGACTGAAGATCCTCGCAGAATCCAGAAGTGTGATGGCCACACTCCCACTCTGCCTGTGTCATCGAAGAAACACTCTCTGAGATAATGCTAGGGTGACCCACCCACCCAATGCCGGGTCTCATCTACCTCCTCATCTGTATTTTCGGTCACCAATTATGTGATTTGTGTTCAAATAATTATGTGATTAGTGTTCTTAAGGCAGGAGGTGGTAGCATTCTGAATTCCACAAAGGCAAACAAATGGGTCCTATTTCTAATAGTGCGAACTGGAAAAATAGGCTCATTTGAGATTCAGTCATAGATGAGAAGGAAGACTCAAGAGAGTTAGACAAAGCAGAAGAAAAGTAAATGCCTTCCATCTCTTTAATTATTTCTCTATGTATAGTAAATGGTTACCACCATCCAAGCCTAAGAAACAGAAAGAAAGGAAACATTTTAACAACAGACTGGCCTAAAATCTCAAAGCCATGTAGATAATGACTATCTCATAGTAACACTGTGAGCCATGTTGGAATTCAGGCAATGACTTGACCCTCAGAGGCTGTCAAAGTAAATTGTATATCAAAGCATTGGGTTGGCTATAAAGGGTTTTCCCCATAAGAAGGCTCTAGTAGCACTTAGTTGTCTTTAACTTCATTTGAAACAATTTTACAGATTGTTTTGTGACAGCTGTCATATCAGCGTGCATTTTTTTAGAAAACTTATCAAAATTGGCCCTGGCTAAGGTGGCTCAGTGGATTGAGAACCAGCCTGTGAACTAAACAGTCACTGGTTTGATTCCCAGTCAGGGCCCATGCCTGAGTTGCGGGCCAGGTCCTCAGTAGGGGTTGCTTGAGAGGCAACTACACATTGATGTTTATCTCCCTCTCTTTTTCCCTCCCCTCCCCTCCCTAAAAATAAATAAATAAAACCTTAAAAAGTAAAAACAAAATTGGTGAATTTTTGTGTAGCCATTTTAATATTGAAGATGGAAGAAAATAAGCAATCTTTTCAGCATATTATGCTTTATTATTTCAAGAAAGGTAAAAATGCAACTGAAACACAAAAAAAGATTTGTGCAGTGTATGGAGAAGGCGCTGAGATTGATCAAATGCGTGAAAAGCGGTTTGCGAAGTTTTGTGCTGGAGGTTTCTTGCTGGATGATGCTCCAAGGTCAGAGAGACCAGCTGAGGTTGATAGCAATCAAATCGAGACACTGATTGAAAACAATCAACATTATAGCACATGGGGGATTGCCAACATACTCGAAATATCCAAATCGATAAAGTTATTGGTGAAAATAAAGACATGTCTTTTACTTTACAGAAAAAAAACACAGAATTTTTGGCCAACCCAATACAATGATGAGTCTAGGGACAGTAAAAAAGATAGTAAAAAAGGGTTAGTAAAAAAGATATTAAATTGTACACACAGATATTTGTTTAGCAGGACAGAAATCAGCCAGTTATCTACATGGAAACTATGTTAATAAAAGATTTGTATTAATTACAAGGAAAAAAAGAAAATTCTGTGAAATTCTCAATTCTAATCCAGACCTTGGCTAGATAAAGCACAGGCTTTGTCAGTTTAGATTAAAATACCATGTGAATCAAAGTACCTGCCACCACCTGGGGACAGTGTTCCACCAACTGTTGGAAGTGACCTAAGGGCAAAGACCCGTAACAAGTCATAAAATTGCTTTCTAACAGTATACATTGCTATATATAAATACATGTATAGCTTACATATTTACATATAAAATTAATGTAAGTAGAAATATAATTCTATATAAAATTGTTTTATATTATAAACATATAAATGAAATATATGTAATTTACTTGTACAAAGTATATAATTGTACAGTATGTTTGTGTTTACATTTAACCTAGTGTGTCTCTATATGTATGCATATCTGTGTATAGAGTAAGTCCTCACTTAATGTCATCCATAGGTTCTGCGACTTTAAGCAACATACAGGAGTGGGCAAAAAAGTACCAGAACATCTGCAGTTGTCAGTACATAAAAGACAGAGTTATTCTTGTATTATAATTTACTAATTACTGTAGTATTTTTGTATGACAGTCGTAAACCTACTTTTCCCCCCTACTTTTGTATGACAGTCGTAAACCTACTTTTCCTGTGTATGTATAGCACCGTAATCATAATAACAGAGATGGCTCCCTTTACCAACTGTCACTTCTGTGCCAGCACACGCTAAGCGTGTCACACATACGCTCTCATTTAATCCCCCAACAAGCGGTTAAGTTGCTTGCCCAGGGGTAGATGGTGGCAGAGCCGGGGAGAGAACTAGGTATTCCTGTTTCCACAGGCAGGATCCTACATCACATACAGACTAAACCACGTGACCAAACTAGCCTCAAGTTGGCTATTGGACGCCATCACCCTGAAGATTCCGGTCTCTTTCCCAAGCTGAGTCCCAGCTCCCTGTGGGCAGTATAGGTGTGCATATAATAAAACAAACTTTACATAGCCTAATTGATGTAGACAACAGTTAAATTCCTATGACATCTCATCAACATTATAATGAAATGTTGAACACAATGAAGTTATTTGAGGACCTGCTGTATGTTTATGAATATCATTGAAAACTGGAAAGTGAATGTGATTTTTTAAATTAATAAAATGAAATTTTTTATTACAAATAGTACAATTTTTTTCTGTAAAGCTTGGAAAATAATTTCCTCTGCTGTGTAGCCTGAATAATTCAGAATGTGATTAAGTGGCTTGATAGGGGAAAATCAGATTCATTGCTACTGAGTTTCCTTAAAGTGGGCAACATAAAACAGGTAACAGGGACAAGCATATTTTCAAGTCTAGAAGTAATAATATCTGTTGTAAAACTTAAGAATGATTTTGGTAAAAGGCAAATAATTTTTACTGTCATGAAAATACTATTATAAAACAAAGAAAACATAGTACTTACCAACTTTTCCTTAAATAGGTGTGGAATATTTTATTTTTCTTAAATATAAAATAAAAATTTCCTGCTTTATATCTCTGTTTTAATCCAACCTCGATCATGTGGTTCACAGGCCCACGCTCAACCCACTGAGCTACACCAGCCAGGTCCTGCTTGATATCTTAATATTAAAGTTTTCAAAGATAATACTCTTTAAAGTTATTAAGGGCCCAACAAAAAGCCTTTTAAGCAATATTAATCAATGCATTGGGCTTTTATATAAAGCAACTTAGCCCTGACTGGTGTAGCTCAGTGAATTGAGCTCGGGCCTGTGAACTAAGGGATCACGGTTTGATTCCCAGTCAGGGCACATGCCTGGGTTGCAGGCCAGTTCCCAGTGGGGGACACACAAGAGGCAACCATACATTGATATTTCTCTCCCTCTCGATCCTGCCCTTCCCCTCTAAAAATAAATGAATAAAATCTTTAAAAAATAAAAAAAATAAAGCAACTTAATCATGTATATTGTCAAAGCTTCTGCGATTATTTTGTTTCTTAATCTACACAATACAAGCAATAATACTCATCTCTTAAAATGTTATAACTTAAATAAAATATTAAGTACCTTACAATGTGTCTAACCAAAGTGTATGCTCAGAAATGTTAGTTCTCACTCTTTTTCTAAAACTACACTACAAATAGCAAATTAACTTTACATAAAATTATTTGAATAAAAATCACCTGTGTGGGGGGACGTTCATTGTTCCTTTTTATGCTCACTGCAAAACTAACAGTTTACCTTTCCTTATCTGTCACACTGGCAAATGTTCTTGGTTTCGATTTGCTGTTACTGACGTTTTAATGAAAATGCCTAATGATAGCTGAGGCTGAGAACGGGGCCAAGCAGGTGCTCCTACACACCCTTTCAGATGTACACACTGACCTAAACAAATATTCATAGCCTCAAAGCACGCACGCACGCGCGCGCGCACGCACACACACACACACACACCACTTAAACCACCTGTATTTTTGAACCAATAAATCTGTGTTTCTTGAGCTCTGCCCTGAGACTCTAAGCAGGTATGCTGTTAGGCTTAAATTATAAGATGCTCATCTCATTTTTAATAATAAAAAATAAACGTAATTTGAATGCCCAACAACATGATAATAATACATCTCACAGCACAATCGTAAGATGGAATATTGCATGGCTCATTAAAATAAGGTTTTTATATAGGTGTCAATCCCATTTTCCCACGTGCTGAGGATCATCTTGATTCACTTATTTTATACTTCACATCTAATCCATTAGAAACTCCTGGTTTTACCTTCACAAAACAAACACAGCCAGAATCTCACCATTCTTGAATCCTACCACCCTGTTCCAGGCCACCATCATCTCCAGTCTAGATTACACGGTTAACCTCTGACAAGTCTCTCTGTTTCTTCTGTAGACCTAGTCTAAGAGATGCTCAAATGATGTACTTTTAAATGAAAATAATGCTGCTCTATCCAAAAATACAGGGCACAAAACTATATGTAGCATACTTCCAGTTTTATCTGCCAAAATGTTAACAATGCTTACATATGGGAAATAATGGAATTACATACATTTTTCCTGTGTTTTCAAAGTTTTTCTTACCATGAGCGTGTTTAACGCCCCCCCCAAAAACCCACAAATAAAATGTTCATTAAAATTTTTAGATGAAGCTGAACTGTATGCTATAGTTTTAGTATTTAAAATGTGACCTAATGAAAAGCTAGTACTCAATTAAGAAACATGGTAACTCTAATCTCAAATTACTACTCATTGAAGACAAATTTAAACATTGAAAGGTATTTTAAAATTATATATGAGAACGTACACTTTTAAAAAAGAAAACTGTCATAAGAAGTTTAAAATAAAAAGGCACTTTTTATTTTATTATGTTTTTCTGTTGTTCAACCTAACCAAAAATGGAAATAACTTTTTATGAATCTTTTAGCTTCCAACTTATACCTTCTCTGTTAAATTATTATTTTTAAAAAATGATGTGGGAGCTTTTGCTTTCTTAGTTCTTTTTTCTCTGACCTTGAAATATAATTGACTACTTTATGAGTCTCAATGGTATAAGTCATTAGGAAGATAAAACATATATGGGATTAAAGTAAAAAAATGATAAGACTTTTAAATTAAGTAATGATGTTAATAATCCTACTTTATGAAATGGCTTATGTGATAGATTTTAATTATTATTGTAATCAGGGTTTATCAACTAAAAATGTTTAAACTTTTTAAAGTAAATGAATTTTGGAGCTCTTGTTCAAAAGTTTACTAGAGAATATATGGCTATACATTGAAAATTATTAAATGACTTCATTTCAACATTCACATTCACATTCTATATCCTCAGAGCATGGCAAATAATTTTATTAATAATATAAAGAATAGGGCTATTCTTAATAAAAATAAGGCCAGTATTCATGAAATAGGACCCTTTGCCACAATTATTATGACTCCAAAAAATCTTTGCAAACATGCCATTGGAAATTTGAAAAACATATTCTTTTTTCTTCTTGCTTCTTCTTTCCCATTCATAGTCTAAGTGTAATTAAGTTTTGAGAGTGAAAAATAATAAAGCACAGGGTTCATTTTCTATTAAAATTGAGACATGAGCAATAAAAATCCAAAGAAGCTGCAAAAGGTGAGGAATGATACAAGGTGCTAAGGGAGGCCTGCATCTCTGAGCCCCTCTGGGGCTGCTACAGCTTGGGGGGATAGAAGATGACAGAAAATGATGCTGAAAGAGGGCGTGTGAGTCCTGGCCGGTGTGGCTCAGTTGGTTGGAGTGTCGTCCTACAAACCAAAAGGTCACGGGTCAGGGCACAGGCCTAGGTTGCTGGTTCAGTCCAAAGTTAGGGGTGTACGGAGAGGCAGCTGACCCACGTTTCTCACAGTGATGTTTCTCTCCCTCTCTGTCTCTCCTTTCCTTCCCCTCTCTCTACAATCACTAAGTGTAACCCGGGGTGAAGAGAAAGGAAGAAAGGAAGAAGGGGGAGGGGAAAGGGAAGGGGAAAGGGAAGGGGAAGAGGGAAGAAGGAGGGAGTAAGGGAGAGAGGGAGGGAGGGACATGTGAATAAAAGTTGGATCAGAGTTAGACAAAGGAACTATTTGGGAGACTTGCTGTAAATAAATCTTTTATTTTTTCCATAGTCATCCCCTTTTAACCAATGTCTAGGATTTTTCATGGACAGAATTATAAAACTGTGACAACTCAGAGAATATAAGGTTTTGGTACTTGTTTCAGAAGCTCTCATCCATTTTCATATCAAAAATATCACTAACCACTAAGATGCAGGTAGTCCTTTTAATTAAATTAAATATATTCCCACAAAACCAAAATGTTATACTTTCCACATGGTAAAGGCTGAAATACATGTATTAATTAGAAGACCAGATTTATTTTTTAAGGCAGATAAATCAGGAGGTGACCTTTTAACTTTATAGATTCTTTGCTTTATCAAAAGATCCTATAAATATAAAAATATTTTAAATTTTTCTATAAGTAATCAACACGCCAATTATGTTTCAGATGTGATTTAAGGTTATCAGAATTTAATAGATACCTAACTTTTCCCAGGAAAAACAAGAAACAACTATAACTATAGCTTTATTCTAAACCTAAATGATTGTCATTCTTAATGTCAAATGTACTAGAGATAGCAAAATAAAAAAATCTGTTTTCATAGAAGCAGTATCATTTCTGACAATTCTTTCAGTTTCTCCCTATTCCAAAATATTTTTAAAGTAACACAAACCTAATGCCCATCGGCAGATGAATAACTAAGTAAATGATATCATTTATAGTACGAAGTCCTGTATGTAAATTAACGTGATTCACAGATAGATCATTTAAGGCTTGTGTAAGACTCAAAGAGTATAAGGCTACACACAGCTGTCTCAAAAAGTTGGCAGGCTTTAATCTGTTTGCTTCCAGTCAATGCCATGTGCCAACAAATACACCAAGATTCTTTCCTGGAGATTATACTCACCACTGGTTTCCCTGTTTCCTTATAACCGTGTGTACATACTGACACAGAACCTAATGAGGACATCTAGGATCGCTGGTTAGAATAAGAGAACTATATCCCTAAAACGTTCTTTGCTACGGTACTGAAACCTAATGGGCACCTTCTAGGCCCCGGATTTCTGGGTTCTCTCTTTCTTCCCTTTTTACTTATGCTCACAAGCTACCAACTTCTTTCCTGAGTTCATCTTTCTTGTAATACCTTGTTCAAAGCAAAATGTCATAACCAACAAATACAATCAATTCTTTCCGACCATTTCCCCTAGAACTATACCATCAGTAATCTTAAATTATCAGAAGAACAGTTTTCTCAAATATTTTGCCACTGCCTACCATGAATTTCCATCTTTCCACCTCTGATGTGTTTCCTCACCACAAACTGCCTGATCTCTAAGCCACTGCCTCATAGTTTGGTACTGGTTATAGCAGAAACCCATTTTAATGTACAAATTTATATATTAGCTCCCACAAGTATTTACTGACAGGCTGAATTCCTCGTTAAGTAACTCTCTTTATTTTAATCATTCTTTCACCTATTCCACTAACCTGGCGTGTCTATCAGCAAATAGAATTTGAGGTATATTAAGCATAAAAATGTAAGGCAGGATCCAAGATAAAATTGTTAGCATTATTAGTTATTAAATTTAAATCCAAGCTTACTTGAAATCAAGAAATAAAATACACTAGATATGTAGATTTTGTTGTCTTCTGAACTACTGTACACCATATAAAACAAAGTTGCCTAACGAAACGGCCCCAGAGGTCTAGTGGTACTACAGATACTATTAACCGGGTCAACAATATAAAATATCTCAGAATAGTACAGTAGACTTGGGGGAGGGGAAGAAAAACAAAGAAATCTTTGGCTTGTTCTACTTTTCTCCACATTACATTTTCCATATTCACCTTCTAGAGTTACCAATAACAGAGAAACATTCTATATCTAACTAACTGTGGTTCCTGACCTGAAAGTGTGTTTCCTTCACAGACTTAGATTTCTTACAGAATTTTATAACTATTAAACTAGTTCCATTAATTCAGAATCAGCAATAGAACCACCTTATCTTTCCTAAACCCATAGATTTTAAGATTTTATCTTTGTCATTCTATAGATTCATTACTGTGTTTCAATGTATGTATTTGTCTTTATTTATCCTGCTCATAGTGCAATATTACTCTTTCTTTAAATCTATAAAGTTTTTAGTCCTTCTGGCTCAAAATATAGCCTTGCTCTGATTTTGTTTCTCAACGTTTATTACACATTTTTATTTCATTTTATTCTACTTTCATTCTTTTATTAAATGAATCTCATTCACGTTTTCTATTCTGCTGGCTCCCTGTTACCCACCACTTCGTCCCTCTGCAGACCACTCTGAGTGACTTGCTTATCTGTGTTCCAAGTCACTAACCTCTTCACCTCTATACCTAAGCAAAGTTCAAACCATTCACTGAGTCTTTCATTTCAATGATGATATTTTCATTTCTCGTCTTGTAATTTCTACTCATGCCTTATTTCTCAGAACATTTAAAAACACTTATTTTAAAGTATCGTTTAAAGTACCTTTCCACATCTTAGGTAGTATTCCTACCACCTGAGGTGCAAATTTTCTCATTTGATGTACAAGTCATTTCTTTACATGCTTTATACTATTAACTTTTCCATCAAAGTCTTTTGTGTGTTCTCTGAAGCATGCCTACTGAATATTTTTGAGTTTCCTTCTACAAGTACACACTGGCTACAAGTACACACAAGTACAAGGGTTGGACCATTTTAAAGCTAATTCTCAGCTGAGCAGTCCTGGGATAAAGCAGTAACATCAGCTAAAGACCCTACTTGGATGTAGGGCACAGACCTGGGGTTCCAATTCCTTTGTGACTTGTTCCTACCCAATGTCCAGAGCAGACATCAAATACCCCTGTACCTGGCAGACAGGGATGTTCCAGGTCCCATTCCACAGAACAGCCCTTCCTGACTCCTAGCTTCACACAGGCCATAGAAAAGAGAGGTTGAAGCCGACATTTCCCTAATGTTACAATGATCAACTCTTAGCCTCCAGCTAACTTTGCACACCCCAGTGAGCTATTTAAACTTCAATCCTTCTCTTGTTTCGTGTTGAATATCCTCTTTATTTCTAGTATCTGAGCACTTGCTCACTTTGTTTTAAGCTTGGCTAAATATCCCTCAATGCATTTGTTACATTCATCTAGTTTCCACACCATGTGTTCAGAGTGAGAAGTCCTTTCACCTTGGCAAACTTTGATAACCAAAACTGACACAGACAGTATGGGAGAGATAAATTACAAGACAATCATGACTAGGAACACATGTATTTTTACACCATCAACGTAGTTTCTGGAATCATCACAACTAAGTGGGGTTTATTTCAGGAATGCAAGGCTGACTTAACATTATAATACTGAACAATGTACTGCACGTGTCGGCATACTTTACATGGGAAATATGTTGTGCACCACACAGAGTCTCTGTCACACAGTCTTCTTTGGTTGGTTGGTTGGTTGGTTGGTTTTTCATGATTAAACATGCGAAAGCCATTCTTAGATCAACAGGCCATACAAACATAGGCAGTGGGCAATATTTTGCCAATTCCTTATATAATTCAACATGCTAACATAATAAAATAATTATATAATTATCTCAATAGGCATTTAAAATGTACTTGATAACATCCACCATTCATTCATGATTTTTTAAATAATGCATAATACAGGAAGATAAGTCCCTTAACCCAATAATAATCAACAACTAAAAACACGTAGCAAACTTCCTCCTTAAAGGAGGAATGTTAGAGAGATTTTCTTTAGAGTGGGAACAAGATAAGGAGGCCTACTGTTTCCACTTGTACTCAATTTACACTGCATCCCCCCCAGTGCAGTCAGGAAGGGAAAAAATTACAGAGTTGAAGTTTGAAATGGAGAAACAAAACTGTCACCATAGAATAAATAATTTTATGGTCTAATTAGGAATCCCTACAAAGTGCAGGTAAAGTATTCAAATTGATAAGAGAGTTCACCAATGTGGATGACTTTAAGACTAATATATCTATTTATTCATGCACCCACTAGTCGGTTGATCTAGTCTGTGGGGACTCCTGGAAGAAGTAAATTAGGCAAACTTTCTTCCAGAAAAAATTTCACGTTAGTTTCTGTGTAGACACTGCTGACCTAAGATTATCCCATTCAGATCATCAGGCAATCCTTAATGTGGGAGTCTCTCATCCAAGGCCCAATCTGCTGGTGGAGCCCAAAGTTTGGTCTCCTACTTCCAGCACTCAATTCTGTTCACAGTGCTAACTTTGATTTCCATTCATTGGGGTTTGTTGGTGGTGGTGTTTGTTTTATTCTTGCCCTTGGAGATTTCCTTTACTCTTAATGCAGGAAGGGACTTATCCAAAATCTAACTGTACGCATAGAGAAAGGCCTTTTTGAGCATCAAGTCCAAAGAATGATTTATAAAAACGATTACATATAAAACAAGTGGTTAAAAACAAAACCCCAAATGTTAACACTGGTTGTTTTCAGATAAGTTATAAGTAGCTTTGTTTTTCCCTCAATAGTTTTCCCTATCTTTTATCCATGACCTTATTTTTATCTTAATAAAGAAGAACACGCAATATAGTTTCTTCTTTAAAAGAAGTTATGCACAGGACATATTTAAAAAACTATTGTGAGGCCCTGGCCAGGTAGTTCAGTTGGTTAGAGCATCATCCCAATACATAAAGGTCACAGGTTTGATCCCTGGTCAGGACACATACAAGAATCAGCACATGAATGCATAAGTAAGTGGAACAACAGACTGATCTCTCTCCCTTCCTCCTTTCTTCTCCCTTTCTCTCTCTCTCAAATCAGATTTTTTTTAAAAAATTTAACTATTCATTTATTATTGAAAAATAAAATAATATTTATCGATCATATACTTACTTTTCAGTCTTTTAATTAATTCTCATAAAAATCCTGTAAAATCCCTAATTTTGCAGAAGAGAAAACTAAGGCTCAGAAAGGTTAGATTATTTGCCCAAGTGACAGAACTGGGATCTGATTTCGCAAACACTCGTTCCAAGGCCAGAGCTTTTTCTACCGAATCATGCTCCTCCCACAAGAGAGCATTTGCACATCGCCACCTGCTAGTTCTAATTAAAAGACAGTAATTAAACAAGCCTCCACTCCAGACAACAATATTTAAGCTACTGGCATTTTAAAGAAATTAATACAAACAGCTTTTTATCTGCTGGAAGACACTACAACTAAACACAAACTAAAAGCTGTTGTAAAGAGGAAAGACTCCAATATGACACAGTTATATGTTTAGTCAAAGAATGGTTAATTACATTACCTATTAATGGAACATGGAGCATGAAACTGTTATTGTTGAATGACCAATTTACTTGTAAAAATATTGAATTTGACTAGTAATCAAAGAAGTGCAAAGAATAACAATACATATTAATCAAAAAAGGAAAAACTTTTAAAAATAGTAATAGCCAAACAGGTAAACAGTAAAATCCTCATACATTTTTAGGAGAGGATATAACTGGTAAAAATTTGCTGTAGGCCAATTTATAATATTCATATTTTAAAACAGAAAGTGGCTAGTAATTCTTACCTGGGAAATTATCCTGAGGAAATAAACACAGATATGTACATCAAGATTTAGCTATAGGGTTGCTCACCCTAGAATTACTTGTAATTGCAAAAACGAAGGAAAAAAAAGAAACTGGAATGAAGCTAAATCTACAATAGTAAGAAATTAGGTTAATAAAGTTTTGTAAAAATAAAATCCCAGATTCGTTATTTATAGACCGAAAGACCAGGAGCAACTCCACTGAGACCTCTCGCCTTTACCAAAAAGCAACGGCAATAACAATAGTGCCTAATTCACCCTAATTCACAGATGGTATAAAAGAATCCGTGTAGGGACTACACCACAGAGCCCAGCACGTGCGTGCTGCTACTCAGTGACATACGTATGCGGCGGTTCGGAAAGCGGCCGTGAACGCTTAAACTCCCTCTAATGGTTGTGCAAGTTTTGCAACCTCTTTATATCTCGGGTTTCTCATCTACAGAACAAGAGTTTGTGCCAGGATTATACGAGATAACTGTTCATAAAGTATTTAACACAGTGCCTGACAAATAGGAAGCTCTCAATAAACTTTGATTATTTTATTAGTAGTATTAGTATTTAGCTATTAGAATAAATACATGTTATTTGTGTAATCAACTGCATACTGAGTCGCTTACTGTATTAGGTATGACACCCAGTAGAGAGGCTGTGCAGTTTCATTTTGGTTTTCCTGGAATTAGATGTTCCGTTCCAGTGTGTCTCCCCTCACTAGTGAGAACTCCACGGTATTATAATCATAAGCTAGAGTACTATTACACTTTATGACCAACATTTCCTAAAGACACCATAGTCCTAAGCCCATTAATGGAATTTTCTATATAGCAACTATTTTATTGTAACTTTTCTTTTCCCTTCTGGAGAACCTTCCCACAAAGAGATGTCAGGGAGAACAACTCTTCCTAACCAAACCGCCTTCATCCCCAAGCATGCACTCCTGAGAATCAGGGGAACCCAGACCCAGAACCTCTCAAAATCGAGCAGATGTGTGGAGTTTCAAGGACCAGAGGGCACAAAAAAGTAAAGTAAAACAAACAGGAAAAAAAAACAAGAAAGATAAACAAAACAAGGAAGAATTTATTATTTTAAGAAATCACTTTGTTTTAACTAGCAGGTAAAACCTACTTTCACAATTTCCATACATGTGAATCCTACTTGGAATTAAGGTCCCAGAAGCACATTTCAGCCCATCCTTATAAGCTCTTAGAGAATAAAATGTGATATTTTGGGGTCAGTTCCCTCCTCGGGACATGGGCATGACTCCCTCAAGGACGCATACCTAGAGGAAACAAACCACTATGCAAGGGCTGTTTTCCTACCTTAACAGCTTCTCCGAGAGTTTGGTTTTTTTCAGCTTCCTCACTGGAATGTAATTCAAGCCTATAATTCAACTCCTGCAGCTGCTGTGCCTGTTCATTCAGTAGCATTTGTGCCTGCTGCTCCCGAAGTAACGCATTATTCAGTTCTTCACATGCACTTTCAAACTTCTCATGGGTGATCAATTTCTAAAATAAGGGGAAATTTTAATTATCAGTTGTCTGCATTTGGGGGCATTTATTCTTCAGAGCTGTATCTGCTAACATGAAGAATATAACACAAATATTTGTAAATGTCTGATACATGACAAAAATATAATTTGTTTTTCTTAATTTCATAAACCAAGATTTAAACAATGAACAATCGCTCTGGTTTTTAAAGTACAACAGCCATACTTCCAAAGTTATCACACTGAGTTAAATAAAATCTTGGGAAATTTATTTCAAGTAAATCCACAATGCTCAGTTTAAATCTTTGATGCATGACCATGTTATATAAAGATTGTGACTGTGGGCCCTGGCCAGGGAGCTCAGCTGGTTAGAGCATCATCCCCATATGGCAGGGTTGCGGGTTCGATCCCCAGTCAGGGTGCATACAAGAATCAACCATTGAATGCATAAATAAGTGGAAAAACAAACTGATGTTTCTCTCTGCCTCTCTCTTCACCCCTTACCCCCATCTCTCTCCCTTCCTCTCTCTCCAAAATCAATAAATAAAAAAATTAAAGATTACATTCATGGGAATTAAAGCCTTTAACAAGTTTCTGTGCTTTTAAATGATCACCTGAAAGTCTGATCAATGTAACCTACCCTCCAGGTTTCCCTTGTTAAACACCCACTCCTTGGAGAGTCCTTACCAAACTACCCCTACTGGCTCTCACCACAGCTCACACCATCATCTCACCCTCTACTTTCTTCACAGTCATTATAGTTACCTACATTCATCTCATGTTTTTATTACCTGTCTACACCCGGCCACCAACCACACTGGGCAGGGACCTCATCCAACATAGAGAAGAGTGCCTGGCACTCAGCAGGTGCTCAAGAGATATTTGTTGAATGAAAGAATATTTATATAAACATCTGCACAATAATACACAACGTGATTTTTATAATATTGCGACTACTTCGGAGAGCAGTGCACTCTGCTCTGGAATAACTAATGACAATTCTAGACAAGGGCCATCCCTCCAGGGATGTGGAATCCAGGGAAGAACCACTACTATTATCTCCTGTTTAAAACATTTAAACACATGAAAATCAATTGCAACAAACAAGAGACATCTTGATCTTAAAGTAAAAGGAATAGGAAGGTTTGTTTCACAAAAGGTAACCTGAGAAATACATGTGGAAAAATAAAGGAAACCAAAAAAAGAAAGAAAGAAAAATAAAGGAATCCGTGCAGATCACATAATCACAGTACATTTACATCTATTTAAGAGTAATACCTTTCCCATTCTTGAAAAGAATTTGCAGTGAATTAATATAATTAACCACAAATAAAAAAACCAATTTGGATTTTTTAAAAAAATCTAGCAGGGGGTCATGGCGGGTGTCTCAGCTGGTTGGAGCAGCATGCCGTACACCAGAAGGGTGCGGGTTCCATCTCCAGTCAGGGCGCATACCCGGCTTGTGGGTTTGAGCCCCAGCAGCTGTATGCGAAGGGAGGCTACTGACCAATGTTTCTCTTTCTCTCTTCCCCCCTCTTTCTCTCTCACCACCCCCCATTCTTCCTTTCTCTCTAAAATCAATAAACATATCCTCTGGTGAAAATTAAAAATAAATAATAAAAAAACTAATGGGAGCCAGGAAAAAAATCCAATTGATTCTAGGCATCTGAAATATATAAATTACTATAGTTGAATGTTGACTTTACCTCTGAGTTTCCTAAATTTGAGACAAAAACTGAAATATTCTTAGTTATAGTCTCCTCGTGGGCCAATAATAGCCAGCATGTGATTCAGGCAGAGAGAAAAGCCTGCTGGAACTAAGTTTGCAGCTAAACTTACTATATGAGTCTTTCTATATTATAATATGTAAGTACTCAGTTCTACTTTGACACCAGGTATCTGGACTGCTACCTCCCAGAAGCAACTGTTTTTACTATTATTTGCCTTTTCAAAGGTGGACAAAATGCATTCCTCAATACTGATTAAGTTTCAAAACGAACGTATAGCATAAAAACAGATTCTTAATTATTAACCTAAGTTAACACAAAGTAATGAGAATGAACACACGGCACATAGAAAAGATGCCTCATCTACTGAGCGTCGACTAGTAAAGGTGTATCTAATACAAGGCTGATGCGTGGGATACCGGTGGGACCTGGGATGAGAGGGGAGCACAGAAGGGGATGAGCGAGGGAACTGTGTGGAAGCAGGGGCAGTGTTGTTGCCCCAGCAACCAAGCTAGCACAGCATGTGAGGCCATATTCTTTGCAGAGCATGCAAAAAACTGGTGAGATGATTGGCTAAGGGAAAAGCCCTCCTGCTCCCTCCCATCCCTGGATAAGGGTGAAACCAGAGGGCACAGCTGTATGTGACCACAGAAGGTCTACATGGCAGCCAGGAGGCCCTATCCTGTTGGTCTTGTCTGGGAAAAGGATGGGATTGGCTTGGATGGGGGGCGGACCCTCCTGGAACGTACAGAATTTCGGGCTGGGAACTTTAAACCGAGAGAAGGGAGAAACAGCCTCTTCCTCTGGGATCCACCTGGCAGACACGCTGGCCGGGGCTGGTCCTCTTTGGTCCCGGGAAGCCACGAGGAAAACGGTGGCACCAACAACACACACAGACCCCAGAAAGGAGCTTGAAGCTGGAGAGCAACCCACATAACGGAGTCGGACTCCGAAGATCAAATAACGATGGAGCCTGGGGAATTTGGGGCCTTATTTTGGACTTTGGTACTTTTAGGAAGAGTTGGGTTTTGTTTGTGTTTTGCAGAAGAGATGATCCTGGAGATGGGGAGTCCTCCATCTTCCCAAATGATGCAACATTTAAATAAAGACTTCTTTTCTTCCCCACCAGTCTTTGCCTCCGGAGCTTGCCTGTGAGTGGCAGCGGACAGCTGAACCCCACTTTTGCTCAGTGATGCTTATACAGTGGTTAGATTTTAGGAACGCATCTTTTTACTCTCTCTTAACTGCTGCTTCACTCTCACTTTATCCCATTACAATTAAATTCTCCCCTTTTAAAATATCAACTATAAAAGCTCCTCTGGGCACTCCAGTTCCATTTCAACTTCTTAATATCCCTCTAGTTCCTAAAGCCACAGCCCTCTCCTGGGATTTGTGAACCGACACTTTTGTACTTCTTCTAAGACATGTGGTATATTGTTTTAAACTGCCACTGCTTGCCATCGCACCACTCTGCCCTTCGCAGTCTCCCTGACATCTACAAATCAAGATTCCCTGCCATTTTGTAGGACTTCTTCCCACTCCTCCAGAATTTCTCCTTTCCCAGAACACTTAGCTAATTTTAGCCTCTCTCTTGCCCATCTATCCCTTCCAGAGACTGCCTCAATTCCAGTCACTCTCCTGCCAGTAAATAAGAAAACAAGTATAGCAATGTAGAATACGAAAAAGAGAGTGTATGAAAGCAATTTGAAGGCACTAATAAGCCAAAATATGATCGCAGCAGCTCAGCTGTGTAAGAACAACTGCCCGTAGATGAACGTGGTATTCCAAAACTCGGAGAGTGCTGAGCAGCTTTTGGCTGCCTGAACGTGTCCTTTTCCATTACAAGTGCAGGCCAATCTCAACAAGTTATGTTTCCTCCTACACAGTTTGCCTGAAATTAGTGAAAGATGATGGTTGCAGGCATATTCCCCAATTTTTTAGAGGAAAATAACATCTTTCCTCCCAATCTATTACATTTTTAATAAAATAATCCTGTATTATAAACACAACTGGGTATAAGCATTAACCACTATAGTGAAACGGTTCAAAATACGAGTTTTGGAGCCCAACTAGCCAGGTTCAAATCCTGTCCTTCCCACATACTGTGTGGCTTTGGCAAATCACTTAGCTACTCTGTGCGCCATGTTCCTCATCTGTAAAATAAAGGTAATAATACTATTGAACTATTATTGATTTGACAGAAATGAATACCCTCACATGATTAAGGTGAATGCCTGATATATGAGAACTATCCAGAAGGTACCCAGCCATATAATATGAACACCAAAGACATTTATTGAAGAAAATACAAGATATAAGAAACATCATACATAGGACAAGGACATCTCAGTCCCCTTGAAAGCAGACACCTTGGAACCTCACATAGTTCTTTCCATCACCATCAGCCGCCCCATTGTATTTTCCTGAATCTCATCAACAGTCTGAAATCTCTTCCCTTCCAAAGGTGATTTTAGTTTTGGGACAAGCCAGAAGTAGACGGGCACCAAATCTGGGATATAGGGGGGTGAGTAACCTGGGTGATTTTATGTTTTGCCAAAAAACTGATGCATGAGCAGGCATGTTATCCTGATGAAGCTGCCAATCACCAGTGACCCGCAGCAATGGCCTTCTGAATCATCCAAATAGTTTGTGCAGAGGAATGTCCAAGCTTAATGCAAAATTTGATGCAGATTTGTTGCTTTGCTCACTTAGTCATTTTGAATGTGATGGCCACTCATGATACGTCATGCTCACTCAGCTGGTGTCAAGGCCCCCAATGACTAGTACAGTGAAGTCATCATTGTTCACACATGCACATTCCGGTCCACTCTCCTTGGCTGCCAGGTTACATCAATGAGGTGTAAACTGTTCTCGTTATATTAACAAAGGCTGGACTTTTTCCGGACAGACCTTGTATGGTTGACAAATCATCCAACGTTAGAAATCACTCAGTAACTTTAAGAACAAAAAAGGGGGCCACATACTAAACCTCCCCATGCAGGGGAGGCCTGCGTGGTGAGCCTTACAAACTCAGAGACTGTGAGTAATTGCATAGTATGGTCTGACATTAAAACCTCATAACTAAAAGCAGGTCATGGCAGGTAGTCATGTCCTACTCCTGTGGTGCCCTTGATAAAGGTCAGTCTTTACCTAACTGAGCCTGTGTATTGCCCTTTTGCATCTAAGGTAACTTACCTTGAAATGTCAGGTTAATCTCCTTCTCCAGACCCCTCAGGGCACAACTGCCTGAGCCAGGACAGGAAACTACAGAAACCCTCATTGTTTTCTTATTCCCCACATCCCATGTATATGTGCTATAAAGGTTAATTATTAACTGTCCCGTACCCACCAATGTAAAACAGGCATGTGTCTTTCCATTGTTCTTCTTATCCAATCCCAGGGATTTCCTCAATTTGTTTTCTCCTGCCCAGTTAACCTACCATCAAGGGAATTCATGTAACCTTCCCTTAAGTCTCCTCCTTTGACTCAAATGCATAAAATAACCAAATAAAGTCATAAACATTTTCTACAGGTTTGAGTGTATCTTTCAACAACAATTTTATACCTTATGTCAAAATATAAAATTATATATCTCATTTCCTCAATTATTACTTCCATTAATTATATTTCTATTTCTACACTTCTGCGGAAGGAAGCCACACTAAACATTTCCTGGAACATATTCTTAGCTTTTGATGCAAGCCAGTTATTCAACCAAAGCTCTTGCAAGAGGATTCTGTCACCTTCTGGCAACTTCAAACTCTAGCAGCCTCTCTAGAAATTAAATCCTGACTTCTTCCAAACTAGTCAAAATAAGATTTTAACCTGTTTTCCTAATACTTAACCATGAACTAGAAAATCATATTGTGTAGAATGCCTAAAATTCTTCATATATATTCCAAGGAGCAACAAATATAAAGAATCTTCCAATTTTCAGGAAATACACCATTAGCTAAACAGTTATATTTTAAATCTCAGATTGTATCAATGGCCGTCTCTTTCCACATTAGCAGACCATGTCGAGACCCCATATATAGTTTAGTATGAACAACTGAAAGCAAATCAAAAGGAGGGAGACATAAACTGCACAGGAACTGGCTTTTAAATGTATACACAACAGCTCTTTAGGATTTCAGTACAATGGCAACAAAATTAGAGGAAAAATTAAATATCTATGAATGGGGAATAGTCAAATTTTGATATACCCATATTAATTTATATAAAATAAAATTAATAAGTGATATAGAAAAATGTTTACAAGTACTTTAAAAATATAAAAAAGTCATCTTTTGCTCTGGCTTGTGTAGCTCAGTGGATTGAGCACGAGCCTGTAAAGCAAAGGGTCGCCAGTTCCATTCCCAGTCAGGACACATGCCTGGGTTGCAGGCCAGGTCCCCAGTAGGGGGGACACATGAGAGGCAACCACACATTGATGTCTCTCCCACTCTTTCTGCTTACCTTCTCCTCTCTCTAAAAATAAATAAATAAAATCTTTTTTTTAAAGTCATCTTTTAAACTCTATATTCCCCTAGGCACATATACACAGAAAAATGTGGGAACAAAACACAACCACGCTTCAAAAGTAATTGATTTGGGTTGTTAAGTTTAGAGGGATTTGAACTTTCTCCTTTATACCTTTTTGTATTTTTACTTATAACTATTATACATTACCTTTATAATCAGAGAGAAAGGAAGCAGCTCATAAATTTTTCTTCTCTGAGCAAAAAAGGGACTAAGATGATGAGGGGGAAAACTGTGTGGTCTTTAGACATTCATCAAAAAGAAAACCACTACTTATCTCCAATCAGAAGGGCAATTCATGACCATCTGATGTGCAGAATTTATAAGAACTGTTCGCCCTTTGAAGGTATGGCTATTTGAAATAACACTTCACATTAGCAATTTACATTATCATAGGGTTAATACCTAAACTATTATCTGCTGTTGTCTCCATTACAACAAATGTGAAAACTACCAACTACAAATTAACCAAAAGATACATTTAAACTAAATTTAAACTTGCAAAATTTAGGTTTCCCAAAGAAGGGGGGACACAAAGTAGCTTTTTACTAGGTGTAAGAAAAATTTTACAATCATCTTTAGATTGCTATCAACAGTTGCATACAGTTTTGAAGTTTCAGAATAATATTTTAACTCTATATTCCTGTATCCACATTAAGAATTACAATGACTGATGCGTAACCCAACTGCAAACAGAGCATGCAGATGTCTGCATCTTGTTATGCTTCATATATTTACACGTTTCCGTTTTGATCTAATGTTGTCTGGCATATAGCCTTTCTTTTCTCTCCTGTCTTCTGTTTTCTGAAATAATACATATAAGTCCTTGACAGAAAATAGACAAAAGGAACATTTCTCTAGAAAAGCAACCTGATTTCATACTAAATAATCTAATTCACTCAAAATATTCAGTATAAAACAGAAAGAGAAAAAATTCTACCCCCTACTCCAAACACCAGGCTCCTCCATTGGGGATATTTTAGTTTATTTATTATACATTTGGGGGCTTATTTGCTATAGCAGTTATGTTATCCTAACTTAATCTTTTCTATACTTTCAGTCAGAGTATAAATTTTTACAGAATTATGAGTTCTGCTGATACAGAATCAGTATTCCTTTAAGCATCTGGTATAATTTTTTTATTTGGGATATAATTCTCATATAACACTGCGTTGTTTAAGTTGTACAATGTGTTAATTTGATAAGTGTATATGCTGAGATATGATTACCACTGTAGCATTAGCTAACACCTCTATCATGTTACTAATTATCATTGCTTTTTCATGGTGAGAACATCTAAAATGCAGTTTCCTACCAACTTTGAAGTATTTAGTACAGGTTGGAGCATTTTAGAAGGAAAGTGTTCTGAAGAACAAGAAATATTAATGGGACTTAATTTTTTAAGATATAATAAAGAAAAATCCATATATAAAACCAGAAGAGAGTTCACCAAAGCCATAGTTCTTTAAAACATATATACTTACAGAGTGCTTAAATTCATTTAACTGCGTTTGGAGACCCTGGGCTTTATCAAGCTCCTTTTTCATTTCAGTCAAATTCCGTTTTAATTCTGTGACCTCTATGCGCAGGGAACGGCGCTCCACTTCCACGGCATGCAGCCTTTGTGTGAATCCAAATATCTGCTTCTGCAGTGATGTCGTGCTTTTCTGTTTTTAAACAAGAGCAATTTTACATGAAGTAACTATAGATTTACTAACAGATCAATAGCAAAAGTTTACTTTTTTATGTGACCAATAATTTGGCTTGTAGGAAATGAAGAACTGAAGAAATAATCTAGATGGCTAGAAAACAGAACTGACCATTGTTTATGTCTCACACAGTTCTGCTGCAGTACGCTTAAAGAGAGCAGTCAGTTCAGAACTTTTGTATTTGGATACTTGGAAACTGATTTGGAAGTAGTTTTTTTTATAGTATTAAATGATACCAGGAAGCCCTGGCCAGAGTGGCTCAGTTGGTTGGAGCATCATCCAAAAACTAAAGGGAGAATTCCCAGTTCAGGCACAAACCCAGGTTGTAGGTTCAGTCCTGCTTGGGGCACTTATGAGAAGGTAACCAATCGATGTCTCTGTCTGTCTGTCTGTCTCTTGTCTCTCCCCTCCCTCCCTCCTTCTCCCATTCTCTCTTTCTCCCCCACCTTCTTCTCTCTCTGAAAACAGTGTGGCGGGGGGGAGTGTCCTTGGATAAGAATTTTTTTTTAAATCATATGAAAGATCACATGAAATCTAAAGGAAATCTAGATACATTCATGTCCAATTAATTTAAACTACAAATAAGTCTGATTCAGAATTAAATTCACAACCCTAAAGGAAATCTAGATACATTCATGTCCAATTAATTTAAACTACAAATAAGTCTGATTCAGAATTAAATTCACAACCCTACGGCCCCCATTTAACACAGTTTCATACACACCAAAATGGGCACATGGCCCTGCAGTCCATATTTGAGGGCCAGCGCGTTGACTTTATGAAGCCCACGGGCCAACCTCTGAACCAGGGAATCTTTTTCCACATATGTAATACTCCTGCTGCTACTGTGCAAAGGCAAACTCTCCATTGCCAAACTAATTTTATCCATGAGTTTTGCAAAAGAATTCTTGGCTGCACCTATAAGTAGATGTCCACAGATTCTAGAATTTGGATCTTCAAAGAAAGAAAAGAAGACAAAAAAATGTAAATCGTCTCTTGTTCATTTCACAATCGTTCTAATCACAATACAAGTTTCTCAATTCTATAATTTCCACTCACCTGTAGAGTCGTTCAAAAAATCCCCTCCCACATAAATTTTTATTATGAAAAAGAAATGCAGAAAATAGTTTGCCTACAAAACAAATATCTAAAGAAAATCTGCATGTATTTATTTACAGCATGTCATTCACACTGACCACTGTGATACTAAAAATTTATCATCACTCTTTGTTTTAAAACATAATATAAATCCATTTTCTATTTCCAGCTACTGAAGCTTGTTATCTTAATGTTATACTATTTATATTCATAGACAAGAAACTATAATTTGCCTTATTCAAAGGCAATTAAAATGTTACAACTACAATTACTTATTCCCCCACAGGATTTTGGTAATCATCCCTCTCACTTAATGGACTTGAGGTCCCAGCATATCCAACATGGCCTGTTTACTGCCAGATTCATCAGGTCTGTAATTAATAATTGTGTTTCATGTTGATAAATAAAATTGTCAGTGCTCTTTCTACTAATTAGTATTCCAGATAACGGTTAATAGGTTTATTTATGCCTTAATAAAAGTCATGTAATTTAGTTTTCCCTCTGCTAGGCAGGTCTTAATCTGTCATTACTTGTCTTATTATACCATCCGTGTAAAATGACAATCATGGAGCAATTATTTAAATTCAGCAGTATACAATTTCAAGAGCCTCTACTTTTAGATTTAATTCAAATCTTGTGTTTACATAAAAGCACAGAAAAGGTATATTTGGCATGTTTTATCCAATAAAAAATGTTTATAATTCTAATAATATGTGAAGATGATCAGTCAATGTCTTCTGTAGAAACAACCATTTTCACTAAAGCCCTATATTCAAACACTGGAGGCTTTATTTATTTTTTTAAATTTGTATTTATTTACTTTTTTAGAGAGAGGGGAAGGGAGGGACAAAGAGAGGAAGAGAAGCACCCATGTGTGAAACGCATCAATCGGCTGCCTCTCACGCATGTCCCAAACCTGGGACCAGGCCCACAACCCAGGTGTGTGTCCTGACCGGGAACCTAACCTGTTACCTTTCAGGCCATGGAGAGATGCCCACCCACTGAGCCACACTGGTCAAGGCAAGCCTTGTTTTATTTCTTTTATTCCTCAATGTATAAAAGAAAAGTTTTAAAATTTATGCAGCAGTCAGAATTTGAAAACCATATTGCTTGGAAGTTATTCATGAAATAGATATTATTAATTGGATAAAAGTACAATATTTTCCATGTAGAATTTATTTCTAACTGATACTGAATATACAGCTTCTAAGACTATATGTTAAATATAAGTTTAATTCTATGTACCTCTCATACTCTCTGAGAATCCTATAGACAGAAGACAGGTGAGGAATAATTAAAATATACAGTTCCTCTGTTAAAAGATTCCTTAAATAAATCATGAATAAAAAAGAATTTAATAGCTTTCTATGCAGTCAACATATAAGGCAGAATACTGAGTTAAAAGAATTATTCAACTACAGTACACATGTAATAGGTCACTGTTAAATAAATAAATAAAAATATTGAAATTTATTTTACCTATAACATTCAACATAATACATCATTTCAGTGCCTAAGATATGTATTTTTCTAAATGGCTTTCAACTCCTTAGCTGTATCTTTTTAAATCTTTTTTTAAAATATATTTTATTGATTACACCATTACAGTTGTTCTATTCCCCCCCTTCATTCCCCTCCACCTGCACACTCCCTTCCCCACCATTCTCCCCCCGTTAGTTTACACCCACGTGTCTCAAGTTCTTTAGATTCGATATTTCCCCCACTATTCTTGCCCTCCCCCCTATCTATTTTCTACCTACTGTCTATGCTATTTTCTGTGCCTTCTCCCCCCTTCTCCTCCTCCCACTCCCCTGTTGCTAACCCTCCATGTGTTCTTCATTTCTATGGTTCCACTCCTGATCTAGCTGTCCTCTTGGTTTGCTTTTGTTTTAGGTGTGGTTGTTAATAACTGTGAGTTTGCTGTCCTTTCACTGTTCATATTTTTCATCTTCTTTTTCTTATGTAAGTCCCTTTAGCACTTCATATAATAAGGGCTTGGTGATGATGAACTCCTTGAACTTGACCTTATCTGAGAAGCACTTTATCTGTCCTTCCATTCTAAATGAAAGTTTTGCTGGATAAAGCAATCTTGGCTGTAGGTCTTTGGATTTCATGACTTGGAATACTTCTTTCCAGCCCCTTCTTGCCTGTAAGGTCTCTTTTGAGAAATCCGCTGACAGTCTGATGGGTACTCCTTTGTAGGTGACTGTCCCCTTATCCCTTGCTGCTTCTAGGATTCTCTCCTTCATTTTAGTCTTGGCTAATGTAATTATGATGTGCCTTGGTGTGTTCCTTCTTGGGTCCAACTTCTTTGGCACTCTCTGAGCTTCCTGGATTTCCTGGAAGTCTATTTCCTTTGCCAGACTGGGGAAGTTCTCCTGTATTATTTGTTCAAATAAGTTTTCCACTTGTGGCTGTTTCTTTCCCCCTTCTCGTACCCCTATAATCCGGATGTTGGAACGTTTAAAGATGTCCTGGAGGTTCCTAAGCCTCTCCTCATTTTTCTGAATTCTCCTTTCTTCATTCCTTTCTGGTTGGATGTTTTGTTCTTCCTTCTGGTCCATTCCATTGATTTGAGTCCCAGTTTCCTTTCCATCACTATTGGTTTCCTGTGCATCTCCCTTCATTTCAATTACTTTAGGCTTCATATGTTCCTCTAATTTGTGACTATAATCAACCAGTTCTGTGAGCATCCTGATAAACAGTGTCTTGAATTGTGCTTCTGAGAGGCTGGCAATCTCTTGGTTACTGAGAGTTATCGGCTCTGGGACTTTGAGTTCTTCTTGTGCCATCTTTTGGGCTGTTAGTGCCTGTTACATACGTAGCAGGATCGGATCCCTAGGTGTTCACCAGAGCAGGGCAACTCAGTTGCTGGGTTGTGACATTGTATGTGGGGGCGGAGTCAAAGAGGAACAATGGTGCCCCGCCTGCTGCCTCCCAAGAGCAGCCACAGGTGCCGCAGCCACCACCGTCACCGGGCCCACACGTTTCATCCCACTGCACGCGAGTGTGCCACCGCAGTCAGCCCTCGCCCCCTGGGGCCTGTGTGGTCTGTCTCACTTTGCGCGATTGTGCGACTGCGGTCAATCTGCCCCACACCCTGACTGGGTCCAGGCCACTTGCGTGCCTGGGTCTGGGGATCTTTTCTGTCCGACCCTGCTCTGCTGCTGGCTCCGCCCCTCTTACCGTCCCGGTTGCACAGTTAGATGTAGTCGGACTTCCGTATAGTTCAATTTTCTGGTCTTTGGCTGTGTCTTTGTTCTCCAAACCTTTGTTGTATTCAAACTTGGTTGTAGGAGAAGGTACAGTGTTTCCACCTATGCCTCCATCTTGGTGGAAGTCCTCTTTTTTAATCTTAAGAAACTCTTTTTATCTTTACTGTGCCAATGTAGCATATGATTTTTGTTTGTTAGATTAAATATATTTATTTTTTACTTCCATATAAACTACAACAATGCTGAATACGGAACCCATTCAATACCAAGAGAAAGTAACGATTATATTATGGTATTTCAAAAGTTATTCTTCCTAAGTACCATATTTTTCGGACTATAAGACGCACTTTTCTCTCCCCCCCTACTCTCTAAATTTGGGAGGAATAATAGTTGTTAATGACGTTGAGTTCTGTTTATATTTATATTGGTGAAATATCATGTTACTTATGTTATTAAATATTTTACCACATTTTTTGCTTCAAAATTATTTTTCCTGTTTTCCTCCTCTAAAACCTAGGTGTGTCTGATGGTCTGAAAACATTATTTATTGTTTTGGGCAATTTTCAGGAATATAAAAGTAATTCATTTTTCACAGAAAGCTTTTAAATGCAAAATTTACCTACAATTAAATTTTAATAAATAGTTTTTTACATTATCACAGAAATGTATGGTGTAGACACCAATCACTATACAAGGTGAAATTAAGTGACAATATAATTCTATACAGTATTCCTCTGTATTTTTAAGAAGTAGGAAAGAGGCATGCACTCTTGCGTTCTTGACTGCTGGCTCTCTGTGGATTACAGAAAGAGCACTAAATAACTTATGCTTTGATAAGTTACAAATGTTTGCACAATATATTTCACATTATACAGTACAGAGTACAATTAATTTAATATTAAATAAATGAAAAAATAAAAACATTCTCTATTGGCATAGTTGCAGCTATTCGTATAGCAATACAGAAATAAGAGAAAGAAATAAGGTCACTGAAGCTGTTCATACTGAAGTTTATTATTGCCCTCACAGGTGTGGCTCAGTTGGTTGGGTGTCATCCCACAGAGCAAAAGGTCGGTGGTTTGATTCCCAATCAGGGCACATGCCTGGGTTGTGGGTTCAGTCCCCAGTCGGGGCGCATACGAGAAACAGCCTATCAATGTTTGTCTCCCCCCTTCCTCCCTTCCTTGCCCTCTCTCTAGAAATAAATAAATACAATCATTAAACTTACCTAAACTATTAAGTGTTAGACTTGTTAAAGAAATTCTTGTTCACGTTAAATCCATTGTTAATCACTTGCCCCTGTTTAATAGCATGCGTGTTTCAAAAAAGAGGAAAACCCTGCATTTTGCCATTACTTTTTCAATAGGAGGGGCAATACTGCACTTCTAAGCTTAAAACTTCACAGCAAACTCATAAAGAATTGTTTCAACCAGCAGATCTAAACCCATGGACTACAGATCTCCGGGCAGGGGAGAGGGAGGCTGAGAAGTTATTTACAACACTTTTAGCTGCAGCAAGTACTGTCATTTCAATCTTTATTTATATCTGAAAAATGTATACAGTGTGAATAATATGTGCTGATGATAGTGCCAACAGTAAAATTAAAGGTCCATTAAAACATTATAGAAGCCACTGCTACTAAAAAAACAAGTATCACGTGAAGAAAGAGAAGTCTACAATGTTTTCTTATTAAAATAAAGTCCTCACACTCAGAAAGACTGAGAAACACTCCTTTAATGAAAAAAAGAATAATTATTTCACTAACGTATATGTAAACATGCAACTGTTTAACTATTTAATGTAGTGTTAGTCCTGACTATAGTCATTATTAGTAACATAATAATAATGAGTAATGTTAATAATAATGTCAGAAATGGCCACAGTGTTAATGTTAACCGCATTTAAATCGTGCTCAGTGTACATCCTGGGAACGTCGTGTCACCCCTGACATCTCCCCCACAGCCTGTCCTCAGTATTTCTGTAACTATTCAACAGTCTCTGTGGCCGTGGCTTATTGATACTCTTACAAGAGTCTCTAGTCTTCTCCAGTCTTTCTCCTCTTCAATCCATCCTCCACTATAAATAAAGTGACTTGTAAAACACAAAAAGGATCTCCTCACAATCCCTATTTAAGCCACAAAGGCTCTCTTCAGATCTCCAAATAAATTTCAGACTCCCTAAGACATGCTCGTAAAACCCTACATGATCTGACCCTTGCTTACTTTTCCAGGAACACCTTTCACTATTTCCCTGTCCGTAAGCAGCCCCTTTCAAGGGACCCTAACATATCACAATCTTAAAACATTCCTCTAAGCAAAAATAATGCTTCTGTCTCCAAATTGCTAAAAACTGGGAAATATGAATGCAGACATCAGTTTTTGAACATGGGAGTCAATCGTTATAAATGCTTGCTTCAAAGCAGTGTTCTATCTAAAATTTTTTTTAATTTTATAAAAGCAGCCCAAAATACTATTCAAAAACGTAATGAGAGAATTTGTCTGACCAATTTTAAAACATCAAGACACACCCACAAAAACAGCAGTATGACCCCGGTACTAGGAGAGATAAGGAGACTAAGGAAGTAGACTGAAGAGATGGGGGGAAAATCTATGTACTTCTAACAATTTACTAAAGACCAAGGGGCCCATCTCAATTCAGTGGGGAAAAGGTGGATGGCTGAACTGACATGAACGAGGACTAGCTGGTCATCTGGACACAAATAAACCTTAACCATTTCCTCACTACTTACACCAAAAATAATTCCAGATAAATGCAAGTTTAATATAAAAATTGAAAATACTGGACTAACATGTGAGCAATATAACCGTGAGCTAAGACTAGCCTTTCCAAGTAAATCACCAAAAGGGACACTATAAAGTAAATGATTAACAATCTTATCCATGTAAAAATTAAAATACAAACTGTAAGAAAGATATTTACATTATATATGTCAAAGTTTTAAATGGGTGATACAAAAGTTCTTATAACTCCACAAAAGACATCCTCATACCTAGACATAATGAGATAATTTGTAAAGAGTACAAATGGATGCTAACTAGGTTTCTGTAGTGTAGTGGTGATCACAGTCACCTAACAAATGGATGTAGAACAAATGAAGGTATGCAACCTCACAATGAAAAAATGTAAGTAATAATACAGTTTCTTTTGCTTTTCAAATGGATAAAGATAAAAAAGACTGTCAAAATTTTGTACACCAAGGGCATTATGAAGAACTCAGAACTCTCAGTGCTGTTCATGAAGTGAAATGTAAAGCAACTTTTATAAAAACCAAATCCTTCTCTACTGTAAAATATGCAAACTCATTTCTCAGGAGCATAGCCAAAGAAATAATTGTATAAGTGTAAAATGATTTTAAACACAAATGTTGATTACAGCACAGTTTTCTACAGTGTTATTTAAAGTAGTGAAAAAATAAGAAAAACACCAATATCCATCAATCAGGAATTCAAGTAAATTACAGTGTGTATATACACACACAAACACACACAATGAATTGTGATCAGCATGTGACCAAACACAACTAATGATGCACACTTACTTTACTAACATGAGAAAGACATTTATTTTTCATTAAATAGACTAAGTCACAATGAGGCATGATTGCATGATTCTCTCATATAAAACTGTGTATACATACATGTTCCTACACATGCATGGGAGATCCATAGAAATCACCAGTGTTAACAATGATTAGGGATAGCCCTCTGGGTGATTTTTATTTCTTCTGTGCAGGTTTCTGTACTGTGTGAAATTTTTATACCAAACATGAGCACTTTTATAGAAAAAAACTATTTTTATAAAGCACTATGTACATGTACTGCCTTCCTCATTCATTCATTAGACAGCTAGCTATAGAGTAGCTCATGTATATATAGGCATTGGGTTAGGCAATGGAGATAGGGGACCTACAACCCTGATTAATAATCAGTATGTCTTGTTTCTATCAGTGTTATTTATAAATAATACCATAGGTATAAATTCCCAATAATAGAACTTTCCAAAAGAAATATCGTGACTTACATGAATAAGTATAAAGGACACGTGGACAACAATTAAGGTGAGGGGAGGAAATGGGAGGGAGGTGGGGAGCACTGGGGGGGGGGCGGGGTAGGGAATATAAAACAGAAAACTGTAATTGAATAAGAATTAAATTTAAAAAATTAAAAAATTAAAAAAAGAAATATCGTGACTTAGACAAATAATATGTGGGGAATGATTATCTAAAGCAAGGGTTCTTAGTCATTTCTGTGTTGTGGATTTCTTTAGTAGTCTGGTAAAACTTACGGATTCACTTCTCAGAATAATACTTTTAAATGCATAAATCAAAATGTGGAAGATTACATGGAAAGAAAATTGTGCTGAAATGCAGTTAGCAAAAATTTGTTTATTAATGTAATAAATTTAAGATAACAAATTTGCAATATAGACTAATTAAAGTTAACGTTAAAAAAAAGACAGCACAGTGAAAATCATTACGTAGTCAAACTACGAACATTGAACTATGAAGTGCCCTTCAAGAAGGCATCATATTTTTCATGATAGACATCAAATTGCTTTTTATTTTGCTATATTTAAAAGCTATGGGAGGACTTCCGCCAAGATGGAGGCGTAGGTGGAAACACTGTGCCTTCTCACACAACCAAGTTTGAATACAACAAAGGTTTAGTAAACAAAGATGCAGCCAAAGAACAGAAAATTGAACTATATGGAAGTCCAATAACAACGAACCGTTCAACCCGGACAGGTAAGAGGGGCAGAGCCAGTAGCATAGCAGGGTTGAGCAGGAAAGATTCCCCTGACCTGGGTGCTCAGGCAGCCAGGATAGCAGCATGAATCCAGTCAGGGTGGGGGGCAGGCTGACTGCAGCAGTCACACATTCGCGTGAAGATAAACCAGCAGAGGAGTGAGCAGTGAGACGGACCTTGCAGGCCCCAGCGGGTGAACCCAGTGAGTGCGCAAGGCGGCGGGCTGACCGTGGTCGCACATTCGCACGCAGAGGGACGGACCTCAGGGCCCCGGGCGGCAGGAGGAGGAAGAGGGGACCACCATTGCTTTCCTTTGACCCCACCCCCACATACAGCGCCACAACCCAGCAACTGAGTTGCCCTGCTCTGGTGAACACCTAGGGCTCCACTCCTCATACATAACAGGTGCAAACAGACCAAAACATGGCTCAAGAAGAACTCAAAGCCCCAGAGCCGATAACTCTAAGCAAAAAAGAAATAGCGAACCTCTCAGATGCACAGTTCAAAACACTGGTGATCAGGATGCTCACAGAACTGGTTGATTTTAGCCAAAAATTAGAGGAACAAATGAAGGCTAAACTAAGTGAAATGAAGAGAAATGCAGAGGGAACCAATAGTGATGGAAAGGAAACTGGGACTCAAATCAATGGAGTGGACCAGAAGGAAGAACAAAACATCCCACCAGAAAAGAATGAAGAAACAAGAATTCCAAAAAATGAGGAGAGGCTCAGGAACCTCCAGGACATCTTTAAATGTTCCAACATCCGAATTATAGGGGTACCAGAAGGGGAAAAGAAACAGCCACGAGTGGAAAACTTATTTGAACAAATAATAAAGGAGAACTTCCCAGTCTGGCAAAGGAAATAGACTTCCAGGAAATCCAGGAAGCTCAGAGAGTCCCAAAGAAGTTGGACCCAAGAAAGAACACACCAAGGCACATCATAATTACATTAGCCAAGATTAAAATGAAGTAGAGAATCCTAGAAGCAGCAAGAGATAAGGGGACAGTTACCTACAAAGGAGTTCCCATCAAATTGTCAGCAGAATTCTCAAAAGAGACCTTACAGGCAAGAAGGGGCTGGAAAGAAGTATTCCAAGTCATGAAATCCAAAGACCTATATCCAAGATTGCTCTATCCAGCAAAGCTTTCATTTAGAATGGAAGGACAGATAAAGTGCTTCTCAGATAAGGTCAAGTTCAAGGAGTTCATCATCACCAAGCCCTTATTATATGAAATGTTAAAGGGACTTATATAAGAAAAAGAAGATGAAAAATATGAACAGTGAAAGGACAGCAAACTCAACAGTTATTAACAACCACACCTAAAACAAAAGCAAACTAAAAGGACAGCTAGATCAGGAGTGGAACCATAGAAATGGAGATCACATGGAGGGTTAGCAACAGGGGAGTGGGAGGAGGAGAAGAGGGGAGAAGGTACAGAAAATAGCATAGACAGTAGGTAGAAAAGAGAATGGGGGGGGGCAAGAATAGTGGGGGAAATATAGAATCTAAAGAACTTGAGACATATGGTCATAAACTAAAGGGGGGAAGGGTGGGGGAGGGGGTGTACATGGTGGAGGGGAATGAAGGGGGGAATAGAACAACTGTAATGGTATAATCAATAAAATATATTTAAAAAATTAAAAAAATAAAGGCACAAAAAACAAAAAAAGCTATGAAAATCCTGATTCACAAATATATACCGCTGCAAATGTAATTAAAGCTTCTATGGTTCACTTTATAAGGTAGAGGTAGGCTTCTCTAAAATGCCAGAATTCCCCAAAGCTTTGAAATTCAAAACCATTTGTGGCAACTTTCTTGTCCTGAGTCAGCAAGTTCATCTCTGGCTTTGGTCAACATATAGAATACAATTTGTACCAGAGAGAAAAAGGGTGGTGAATCCATGGTTCAAATGTGATGCTATGGCATGGCATTGGAATTCACATAGTCATGAACACTTCCAATGATAAATTCTCCCTTCAAAAGTTGTTCTTAAATGTTAAAGGGACTTATCTAAGAAAAAGAAGATAAAAAATATGAATAGTGAAAGGACAGCAAACTCACAGTTATTAACAACCACACCCAAAACAAAAGCAAACTAAAGGACAGCTAGATCAGGAGTAGAACCACAGTAATGGAGATCACATGCAGGGTTAGCAACAGGGGAGTGGGATGGGGAGAAGGGGGGAGAAGGTACAGAGAACAAGTAGCATAGACAGTAGGTAGAAAAAAAACAGGGGGGAGGGCAAGAATAGTATGGGAAATATAGAATCTAAAGAACTTGTGACACATGGACATGAACTAAAGGGGGGAAATAGTGGGGTAGGGGGTGTGCAGGGTGGAGGGGAATGAAGGGGGGAAATGGGACAACTGTAATAGCATAATCAATAAAATATATTTTAAAAATTGGAAAAAACAGTTGTTCTTAAAAATTATGATAGCTGGCCAATTGGAGGCATAGGTTGTGCCTTCTGGTACAACCAAAATTAAGGACAACAAAGATTTAGAAACAAAAACACAACCAGAACAGACAGAAAATTGAACTGTATGGAAGTCCAACAACCATTCAACCAGACCAGTAAGCGGGGTGGAGTCGGCGGCCAGCGAAGAGGGGTCACAGCAGGAAAAGGCAGGGGCTGCCAGACCCAAGAGGGCAGGCAGCACGGGGCTAGCAGACCCCAGGTGCAGGGAGGAAACAAGCAGAGTGCACAAGGCCGCTGGCTGACCACAGTCACACATTCTCTGGCAGATGAACTAGGGGAAAACAGGCAGCGAGACAGACCACACAACCCAGGGCCCCAGCTCCGGGAAATAAAGCCTAAAAGCACCAATTGAAAGGGTGCTGGGAGAGACTCCCAGCTTCACAGGAGGGTTCATCGGAGAGATCCACAGAGTCCTAGAACATACACAAGCCCACCCACACGGGAACCAGCACCAGAAGGGCCCAGTTTGCTTGTGGGAAGCAGCAGAAGGGACTGAAATCCAAGAGAGAGCAGAACAAGTGCCATTGTTCCCTCTATGACCCCACCCCCACATACAGCATCAAAACCTAGCCACTGGGTTGCCCTGCCCTGGTGAACATCTAAGGCTCTGCCCCTCATATGTAACAGGAGCAACCTGACCAAAAATGGCTCAAACAGAAGAACAAATCAAAGCCCCAGAGCCAATATATTTAAGCAACCAAGAGATAACCAATATATCAGATACACAGTTCAAAATACTGGTGATCAGGATGTTCACAGAACTGGTTGATTTTGGTCACAAATTAGATGAAAAAATGAAGGCTACACTAAGGGAAATGAAGGAAAATGCAGAGGGAACCAATAGTGATGGAAAGGAAACTGGGACTCAAATCAATGGAGTGGACCAGAAGGAAGAACAAAACATCCAACCAGAAAGGAATGAAGAAACAAGAATTCCAAAAAATGAGGAGGCTCAGGAACCTCCAGGACATCTTTAAACGTTCCAACATCCAAATTATAGGGGTACCAGAAGGAGAAGCGTAAGAGCAACAAGTGGAAAGCTTATTTGAACAAATAATAAAGGAGAACTTCCCCAATCTGGCAAAGGAAATAGACTTCCAGGAAGTCAAGGAAGCTCAGAGAGTCCCAAAGAAGGTGGACCCAGGGAGGAACACACCAAGGCACATCATAATTACATTAGCCAAGATTAAAATGAAGGAGAAAATCCTAGAAGCAGCAAGAGATAAGGGGACAGTTACGTACAAAGGAGTACCCATCAAACTGTCAGCTGACTTCTCAAAAGAGACCTTGCAGGCAAGAAGGGGCTGGAAAGAAGTATTCCAAGTCATGAAAGGCAAGGACCTCCATCCAAGATGGCTCTATTCAGCAAAGCTTTCATTTAGAATGGAAGGGCAGATAAAGTGCTTCTCAGATAAGGTCAAGTTCAAGGAGTTCATCATCACCAAGCCCTTATTATGAAATGTTAAAGGGACTTATCTAAGAAAAAGAAGATAAAAAATATGAACAGTGAAAGGACAGCAAACTCAGTTATTAACAACCACACCTAAAACAAAAGCAGACTAAGTGGACACCTAAAACAAGAGAAGAGCCACAGAAATGGAGATCACATGGACGGTTAGCAACAGGGGAGTGGAAGGAGGTGGCGGTGAGAAGTACAGAGAATAAGTAGCATAGATGGTAGGTAAAAAATAGGGGGGAGGGCAAGAGTAGTGTGGGACATGTGGAAGTTAAAGAACTGATGACACATGGACATGAACTAAACGGGGGAATGTGGGTGGGAGGGGGTGTGCAGGGTGGAGGGAAATGAAAGTGGGAGAAATGGGACAACTGTAATAGCATAATAAAATATATTTTAAAAAAATAAATTAAAAATCACCCCCAAAATTATGATAGGTAAATAAATTTTAATTTAAAAACCAAAATACTATATACTGTAAATTTTTTCAACTTTTCTATATACTTGAAAATTCCCATAATAAAATGTGTGAAAATATAAAACATGCCAAAGTAATAATAAAAAAGGAAATTTTAAAAATTTTAAAAATCCAATACTTTAATGTGGCTCCTCAAATAAGCACTAGTACCACAAGTCCCAGAATGATATGTGGTCAGCTTGTACTGTTTCACTTTCAGTTATGAGTGAAGTTATGTAAATAAAAACATCCTCTAAGTTACTTCTTTTCAAACTTTACTGTGCACACAAATCATCTGAGGGTCTTGCTAAAACGCAGGTTCTGACTGATTAGCCCAGGAGTGGAGTTGGAGGTTATGCATTTCTAACCCTTCTCCACTGTCGAGGCCAATGCTGCTGTCCACAGACCACACTTGGGGCAGCAAAGCTCTTTTTCCTATACTGTTTGCTGGGATTCAACAAAGCCTTGAAGCTTATAAGTACATACCAATAACTGCCTATTAACAAAAATATCTTTCCTTAATGCTTTGAACTTCCTAGGAGTGAAACTTCAGTGTTATGCTGAATACAACCTAGATTTCTGAGTTTTGCCTGAAAGGGTTGCTACGACCTCTAGAAAGTTAGCTCAAAGTATATACAATGAAAAAACTTCTGAGTAGTAATAGCAGCGGTATGTTTGTTTTGGTCATCTATCTTCTAGATCATTAAGATTCAATTATAATCTACATGTGTAAATGTGTCACAAGATGTATTAATATTCTACTCAAATCTATATGCTTCTGTATTTGTTCAGAGATATTTTAAAGCAAATTGGCATATTTGTTTCTATCTTGAAAAATTCAGTCTGGAGCACTCCTTTGGAAATATTCAGATACCTAAAAGGTTCTTTAGTCCATTCCCCTAATGACTGATATCCCAGCCCTTGAGTGGAAGTAACATTCTCCCCTGTTTGAGGTAAATGATCTCTTGCAGGCACACCATTTGGATACCTGGAAAAGGTAATTTATCTCAAGTAGGCACACACTTTAATGAAAGCAGGAAGGTTGCCACCTGTCCAGTATTCACAGAGGCAACATGGATACTGGGGTCCTTGCCCACTGTCTATAAAGACATCGATAAAGTTTAAGAGGGTAGCAGGACACCACCTTCAGCACTTTCTGAGCAGTGAACTTGAGCTAACATATTGAACTTGTAGCTCCATGAAAAGGTTAAAGGTAAAGTACCAATATTACCCAGTATTACTTTAAAGTGTAAGACATCAGTACACACACCAAAAAGGTAAAACAACAAATATTTATTGGGCAATTACATAAAAATGTTCTTGGCTAAGCTAGTTACATTTATTCCTAATGAGAACTTTTTTAGTCAAACTTTACATATAATATATTGAAGCTGGAAAGGGATTAAGTAATTTTCCTAAAGGCACACACAAATTAAGCAATGTAACTCATTCAAATCTAGAGTCAAAATTCTTACTTCACACTCTACTACATATCCAACATGTTTAGCTTTCTCTATTAAATCATTTGAAAATTTTTTCTCCCAGATAGTGAATGGTATGTATATATTCCTAACTCTAAAAATATAAGTACATAATTTTTTAAAGAGTAATTTATTTTTTCACCTTAGAACAAAGAAAATACAAGAAGCAGTACAGCTACCACTTAAAATATTAAAAAACAACTTAGTATTGGCCTACATGTACCAGTTTTCCTGGGTCTAAAAACAAAAACATTGCTAATGATTCCATCCATATGTAGTTCTGGCATGACACACTGTTTAAATTTCCAGCAAGTTCTTTAAGAAGAAAAAGAAAGAAAAGAAAAAAGTTCTAAGAACTAGCCTTTTCCATTTCAGAATTTTCAGATTACTTCCTAAAACAACTTGCCATTTCAATTACCCACTTCACTGAAAGAATTAAGATACTGCACATAATATTAGATCATTCAAGAGACATGAATCGATCACAAATCAAAGCTGAACCGATACTCCTGATGCCTGTGGTATGATGAAACACCCTATTATGAACTGGTCAAATAAATTATAGAATTAGTAACTAAAAAATATTATCCAAACACTGAAAATGATTCTCTAGAAAAATATTAATAGAAATGGAGAAAAATCCTCAAAAATATGACTTCTTTTAGACTAAAGCTATGATAGTATATTGTAGGCAAAGCAAGGCATCACTTCTGTGATATTCATGCCTAAAATGCATAAGCTGAATTTCATGATGAGGAAACAAATCAAAATTGAGGGTTATTCTACAAATAAATGGTATGTAATCTTCACAGACTGATGGTCATGGAAACAAGAAACTCTTTCATGCAGCAGAATACTAAAGAAACATGACCACATGCAACACAGTTCTAAACCAGGTGCTTTTACCGTGAAAGTCAGGGAAACCAAGTGGGGACAACCAGGGAAAACAGAATGGGGTCTGAAGGGTAGTGATGTATCAGTGCTGGTTTCCCGATGTTGGTCACTGCACTCTGCTTAGGTACAAGAACATATTTGAAATGCACACTGAAGTATGGGGAAGTAATGGGAAATCACATCAGCAACTTGCTTTCAAATCATTCATTTCTGAATGGTTTGACTCTTTTTCAAATCAGAAAAAAAAGAGTTCTCTGTAGTGTACTTGCACCTTTTCTATAAGTTTAAGGTTATTTCAAAATAATTTTTATACAAAAATATAAAAGAGTATATAGTCTATGATATTTATAACATTTGTGAGTCTGCTAATAGATAGATGGGTGGATGGCAGGATGGATGAGTGGGAAGTAGGCAGGGTGGGTAGACAGAGAGATAAAGGGATAAAATAGACTGGAAGAACATGCACAAAAATATTAACAGTAACTATTCTTTTCTGATGGGAAACTTTTTGTTATTGTTGCTCTCTTGTTTTTTTCCAAGTTTTCTTGGAATTGACCAATCTTCTTTTATAACTGAGGCAGTAGATGCGGAGGCAATTTGTACTCTAAAATCTGAATCCTCTCTATTTGCAGACATTGTTGATTAGCTGAGCCATCCCAATCACAAACTCTGCCTTCTCTTTTGCCACCTTCCGGGCAGTGGGCTAGGGATAACCCTGGGAACCAGATCAGGTTACCAAAACAACAGCAGAAACCTCCCGGGGAGCTTGTAGGAAAGCTTTTGCTTTGCTGATATAAAGAGATATATCCAGCCCTGGCTGGTGTAGCTCAGTGGATTGAGCTCGGGCCTATAAACCACAAGATCGCGGTTCGATTCCCAGTCAGGGCACATGTCTGGGTTGCAGGCCAGTTCCCAGCAGGGGACACACGAGAGGCAACCACACATTGATGTTTCTTTCCCACTCTTTTTCGTTCCCTTCCCCCCTCTCTCTCTAAATAAATAAATAAATAAAATAAAATAAAAGATATATCCAGCAGCCATGATTTCATATTTTAACAGCTTTCTCAAAATATAATTCACACACAATAGAAATCACCCATTTAAAATATACAAATCAGTGTTTTTAATATATTCACAGAATTATATAATCATCATCACATATAAATGTATAACATTTTAGTCACCCCCAAAAAGAAACACCATACCATTAGCAGTTATTCCCCAAGACCCCAACAGCCTCCCCAGCATTAGGCAGCCACTGATCAATTTTCTGTCTCTAGATTTGCCTAATCGGGCATCTCAAATATAAGCATACCCTGGGGGTATTGTTGGTTAGGTCCCAGACCACTGCAATAAAAACAAAAAGCATAGTAAAGCGAGTCACACAAATTGCACTGTAGTGCATGTAAAAGTTATGTTTACACTGTACTGTAGTTTATCAAATGTACAATGGAATTACGTCCAGAAAAACAATGTGGAGAGTTTAACCTTAAAATACTTTATTGCTGAAAATGCTAACCATCCTCTGAGCCTTCAGTGAGTCATAATCTTTTTGCCGGGGAAGTGTCTTGCCTCTGTTCACAGCTGCTGACTGACCAGGCTGGTGGCTGCTGAAGGTTCAGATGGCTGTGGCAATTTTTTAAAATAAGGCAACAATGGCCCTGGCTGGTGTTAAGCTCAGTGGATTGAGCGCAGGCCTGCGAACCACACGATCTCGGTTCAATTCCCAGTCAGGGCACATGCCTGGGTTGCAGGCCAGTTCTCAGCAGGGGACACACAAGAGGCAACGGTACATTGATATTTCTCTCCCTCTCTCCTTCTCCTCCCCTCTAAAGATAAATAAATAAAATCTTTTAAAAAATAGAAATAAAATAAAATAAGGCAACAATGAAGTGTGCTGGATGGACTGACTCTTCCTGTCACAAACAATTTCTCTGAGGCATGTGATGTTGTTTGACACCATTTCACCCACAGCCCTTGCAAAACTGGACTCAGTCCTCTCAAACCCTGCTTCTGCTTTATCAACTAAATTTACATATTGTTAGTCCTTTGTTACTTCAACAGTCTTCACAGCATCTTCACCAGGAATAGATTCCATCTCAAGTAACCACTTCCTCTCCTCATTATATGAAGTAACTCCTCATTGTTAACGTTTCATGGTTGTGAGGCTGCAGCAATTCAGTCATCTCTTCAGGCTCCACTTCTAATTCTACTTCTTCTCTATTTCCACCACACCCACAGTTATTTCCTCCACTGGATTCATGAACCCCTCAAAGTCACCCATGAGGGCTGGAATCAACTTCTTCCAAACTCCTGTTAATGCTGATATTTGACCTCTTCCCATGAATCACAAGTGTTCTTAATGGCATACAGAACGGTAAATGCTTTCCAGAAGGTTTTCAGTTTACTTTGCCCGGATCCATCAGAAGAATCACTATGGCATCTATAGATTACAAAATGTGTTTCTTGAATTATAAGGTTTTAAAGTCAAAATTTCTACTTGAACCAAGGGCTGCAGAATGGATGTTGCTTTAGAAGGTATGAAAACAACATTAATTTCATTGTACATCTCCATCAGAGCTCTTGGTTGACCAGCTGCATTATCAATAAGAAGTAATATTTTGAAAAAAAATCTTTTTTTCTGAGCAGTGAGTCTCAACAGGGGGTTTAAAATATTCAATAAACCATGTTGTAAACAGATGTGCTGTCATTGAAGCTTTGCTGTTCTATTTATAGAGCATGGGCAGAGCAGCTTTAGCATAATTCTTAAGGGCCTCAGGATTTTCAGGACAGTAAATGAGGATTGGCTTCAACTTAAGTCACCAGCTGCGTCAGCCCCTAACAAGGGACTCAGCCTGCCCTCTGAAGCCTTGAAGACCAGCACCGACTTCCCCATTTTAGCTATGGAGGTCCTGGATGGCTTAGTGTAGCCATGTTCCTTCATTATCTTAACTACATCTTCTGGATAGCTTGCTAAAGCTTCTACATCAGCTCCTGTTGCTTCACCTTGCATTTTTATGTTAGGGAGACAGCTTCTTTCCTTAAACCACACAACCAACCTCTGCTAACTTCAAACATTCCCTATGCAGCTTCCTTACCTCTCTCAGCCTTCATGGTATCTAAGAGACTTGGGCCTTGCTCTGGATTAGGCTTTGACTTAAGGGAATGTTGTGGCTGGTTTGATTTTCCACCCAGACCACTAAATCTTTCCTTATCAGCAATAAGGCTGGTTTTACTTTCTTATAATTCATGTATTCACTGAAGTAGCACTTTTAATTTCCTTCAGAAATGTTTCTTTGGCATTCACAACTTGGCTGTTCGATGCAAGCGGCCTGGCTTTCAGCCTGTCTCGGCTTTTGACATCCCTTCCTCACTAAGCTTAATCATTTCTAGCTTTTGAATTAAAGTGAGAGCTGTGCACCTCTTCCTTTCCCTTGAACCCTGAGAGATGACTGCAAGGTTACTAACTGGCCTGATTTCAATATTGTTGTGTCTCGAGGAACAGGAAGGCTCGAGGTGAGAGGAACAGGGAATGGCTGGTCAATGAAACAGTCAGAATGCTCACAACATTTGTTATTGATTACGCTCACATTCTTACATGGGTGCAGTTTGTGGAGCCTCAAAACAATTATAACAGTAACATCAAAAATCACCGATCACAAATTACCATAACAAATATAATAGTAATGAAAAAGTTTGAAATACTGCAAGAATTACCAAAATGTGGCACAGAGACACAAAGTGAGCAAATGCTGTTATAAAATGCAGGGTTACCACAAACCTCCAATTTGTGAAAAACTCAGCAAATGCAAAGCACAATAAAGTGAAGCATAATAAAGTGACCCATGCCTGTAAATGGAATCATACAATATGTGAGGTTTTGTGACTAGCTTCTTTCACTTAGCATAATAATTTCAAGGCTCATCCATGTTTGGTTATGTATCAGTACTTCATTACTTTTTATGGCCCAATAATAATTCACAATATGGATATTTACTCATTCCTTACTTGATGGACATTTGGGTTTATTTCCACTTCTGGCTACTATGCATAATGCTGCAATGAACATTCATATAGGTTTTGTACGGATATATGTCTTCATTCCTCTTGCATATAGTGTGTCTAGGACTACAATTGTTGGCTCGTATGACAACTCTGTTTAACACTTTGAGGAACTGCCAGACTCTTCCAAAGCAGCTGGTTTTTTTTCACTCCCAGCAGCAATGTATGACTATTTTCACATTACGTCCTTCCACTTTCCTTCCTGCCAACACAAAACCCTGATGCCTGGAAGTAGAGTAGGCAGCTTAAAACTAGGAGGCATGAGCATGGAGCTGCCAAGGATAGCAGAGCAGAAAGACAGTCCAGATCTCTGCCTTCATCTAGGCTTCCTGTCACTTGAGGGGGAGAAACTGTGTATCACTGAGCTAGTTTAAGTGGGATTTTCTATTAGTTACAAACAAAGCAAATCTTTGATGCCCCCAAACATAATAACCTTCCTATATTCAGAGGAGGAAATTTCTCCTTGATCTTCCTATGCTAATTTATAACAAAACCATGTTTTAAAAAGTTAGAGCTGCATGAGATATGTAAATTGTCTTGAAATTTTAAGATAAACTGAGGTATTTTCATTGGATCTACTCAAAAGTTTTATGAATGTTCATTATTCAGTTAATGCAATAAATCTTATCAATAATTGATTATTTTAACTAAAAAGCAAATTAATAAACAAAGACTACTTTAAGCACTTTACAAATTAAGTCATTTAATTCTCTAAATAACTCTAAGAGGGTTTAAATAACATGCCACGTCACACAGCTAGAGTCAGAACCAGTATTCAAAGCCAGCCAGGACTTCTGGTTAACCCTACACTATCTTGTCTCCATTGTAGAGAACACTGGAAATTTCGGAATAGAAAATGAATAATTAGTAGTGTAAAGATGTGTATGCATAGACAGGAGTGCATGCCTGTCATGAAGGCTCTACACTACTTTCATGGCGAGGTGGGTGCTAGGGAACAACTTTGTGTAGCACCCTCTCTACGCCAGGTACTATACAAAATTTCGGTAGTATTATCTCATTTAAATCCTCAAAACAACCAGGAAGATGATACTATCTCCATTCATAGGTAAAGCATATGAAGCCCAGTAAAGTTCAAGTAACTTGCCCAATTAATTTCATACCACTACTAGCAGAGCTGGATATAAAATCAAATGTACCTTGTTCAAAGCTAGTGAATAAAGCTCTTTCTACTGTAAAATAATGCTTACCTATTTAGGTTATTCATACACCTAAATTATAAATGCATGATTATATAAGCTGTTATGGTTTTACATTTATTACCCTCATTAGCATCTGTTGATAACCTCTGATATACTTTAACTGTTGGAAGATATTTTCCCATCTTTTCTGCTAAAACACCTATAACTTCTACTACTAGAAAACACTTTATTTTTATTTTTTTTTATTTATTTATCTTTAGAGGGGAAGGAGAGAGGGAGAGAAACATCAATGTTTGGTTGCCTTTCATGCGTTCCCTGCTGGGAGATGGCCTGCAGGGAACTGGCCTGCAACCCAGGCATGTACCCTGACTGGGAATCGAACTGCGATCCTCTGGTTCACAGGCTTGTGCTCAATCCACTGAGCTACACCAGCCAGGGCTAAAACACTTTAAAACAAAAGTGTCATCTGGAAAAAATAATATATTAATCCCTTATCCTGTTTTGAAAGAATAAGCCCAGATAGTTCAGCTATCTCTGCAGAAGGGCCACACTGATCACTTTGTACTAGTCCAGTAATGGTCAGTTATCTACCTGTCCAGACCATGTCTCTTCCGATGTGCTCCAGGGCTCTGAGACATCAGTTGTCCTCCCCCTCTGAGCAACAGTTACTTTCTCCTCCTTAAGTAGTGTTCATTTGCCAACAAACACTTAAAGCCTTCCTTAAAACTAAGTCTCCCTGAACTTGCTATATCCTCAAACCATTAGAGGCGCAACCAGGTTCTCACATCAAAGGCAGCTCTGTTCCTGCAGATTGGCAGGCACTTAAAGACAGCACTCTTGATCTATCTTCTTTCTATTTGATAAGTCTTACATATATTTTTATCAGGGTGTCAATAACATTGTATCAATATTTTAACTTAAAAATGTTTCAAGGGAACATATGCTCAGGGTGGGGAATCACTGAATACTTTTATAAAACCTCTACAATCTGACCCCATGCCAATGACCCAACTTATTCTCCCAGTTCCCCAATATGGTTATGAGGAAATACATTTCAGTAGTCACCATCGATAAGCCAGGCCTGTTAGGCGTGGATTTCCCTTCTCATCTCTGTAACGTCCCTTCTTCCCGTTCTATCGCATTCCCACTTCTGCAGCTGTGCTAACGCCGTGCACATCTTCTGACAGCCACCTCCCCTCTCTAACTTACTACCATTCCAGACCCAATTAAATTACTCTATCCACCTAAAGCCTTCCCAATATTCATATGCCCACAATGCACTGCACTTTCTATGGATTTTTATGTATAAAGGCTGTCCTGCCCTATCTAACCCTTCAACACATTTTCCCTAATCTGTTCATGAATTGTTGTTCTTGTTCAATAACCACTGAACATATTTTCTAGAGAGCCAGATTGAGTCACATATATTTCTTTGATCTCCTAAAGTATACATAGAACAATAATAAAAAAATGTTAAATTAATAATTGAAAAAATTAAAGCTTAAAAAAGCCAATCTACTTTTATGTGTCCACATACCTACAAAGAATATGACCAACACAAACCATCTGTTTATTAAAATAAATACAAAAACTTCTATTAAGCTTTTTCAAGAATATTACAGTTTTGCTTTGAAGCAATGATACCAACCTTCTCAAAATCTATTTATTCAGACCTTTGCCAATATATTAAATATGCATATTGCTTATCAACATAAATTATCATGATGTAAAAATAATATCTGAATCATAAATTTCCTTCTACAAGAACCTAGGTTTAGGTTTAGATATTTGAAATCACAATAAATGATCTGTATTTACATAACAGAGTATCTAAAAACTAAAATTACATCCTAAATTATTATTTCAATAACATTTACAACATTTCATTAAGTAGGCAAGTATTAACAACTTCAGTTGCACTATTAAAATGTCTGAAATGGCAATAATTAGTCCAGTGACATAGCGTAACCAATAGATGACAGTCTGTTATTCTTGTAGCATAGATAAATTAATTTCCACCAAACTTTTCACACAAACACATCATGCAATCTCAGCCATAAGAAAATAAACTTGAATTTTAGACCTTTGGAAATTACAAATCACAGGGGGTTCCACCCGTGGTAGAAGGAACAGACTATTCAAATTAACTCCCTTTAAAACTAATTAGAAAAAATCAAAACATAACCAAATGAAAAACAAAAATTTTCTGCTGGTTCAGTTATCACTCAAACTTCTAAAATTTATAGGCAGAAAGATAAATGAAGAAAGACCTGTATTATTTAAAAAAAAAAAAAGCTAATGATGAGCAAGAAAATCAGATCACAAAGGGGGGGAAAAAGGTGTCTACATTCACCTAAAAATATCATTTAATTTTCCCATAAATAAGCACAAAATTGCTCATCAAAATTGACAGTAATTCCCTACATCATTAAATATAGATGTGACAATCTCCCTTACCTGAATAAAAGAAAGATGAGAGCAAATATCTTGTCTCCCTAGATTGTTTATTAGAATTTGTACCATAAAGCATCTCTAAACATTTGCTTTTAAATGTATTTCAAGAGGACATATTTATAGGGGAAAACATACCTGTTTTACTAATGACTTCCTGTAACTCAGCCGTAGAAGCAATTATTGCAGCAAGAAGGTCAGAACTGGTGAGCCAGCTGAGCGCTTGCAGACAACGTAGCTGCTCCTTTTGATGTTCTGCAAAAATAGGGAAAAATCTATTATGTAATGCTATAAAAACATATTAAAACCCATCTTAAAAACTCATAGCCATGTTTAGTTACTTAAGAAATAGATCAAAATTTATAGACAGAACTTTGCCTAGTGCAGAAAAGTCTAACAAGAAATGTTAGATTTGATTGACTTTGTTTATATATGACTATTAACTGACATCAAAAGAAAAAAAAATTCTTTAGTTCTACCCATAGTAGTTATGGTACTTGCTTTTCAAAAGCTGAATTAAAATAATTCTTTCCTCAGAATAGTCAGATAATCACAAAATGTTAGCCGGAAAATTTATATTTGTCTCATTTTCATTGAGTTCTTCATTGGATTTTTAACTCTGGTCGTTTTATACTGATTCATAGAAAGTGAAAATAAATTATACTGCTAATTAATTTTAAATAGGGCATAGTCTCTGGACCTACTTAACTGAAAAACCACTGTATAACCTCTACTGTGAAAAAAGCATTCAAGTCTAATAAAGCTAGACAAAGTTGAAATTATACATATTTGCTACTTGCTTTATATTTAATGTTTATAACAAAAAATCAAAACTTAGTTTATACATAAATATACATGGCAACATATTAAATGAATTTAAGTTTTTGCATAATGGTGAAACACATTGTATGTCACTCACATTCAACTTAGATTTTTCAAAGCACACATCATCTTACTTGGAAATTTATGCTTGTCTTTAGGCTCTCCCATACACACTAACATGCCTATGCCTTCTTTGAAACTCTCCATCCAGGTAAAAAGAGAAGCACACGACTGGCCCAAAACTTTGAGTCTGTGTGCTGCCAAAATTGCAATAACACCTTTCCGGAATACACGTATCAATCCTTTGAACGGTTTTTTCTTCATCTTGGCTTCCTCTTGCTTCTTGTCCTCTACAGTTGACAAAGCCTGGGCTAGAGTTCTCACTTCTACTTTGAACAACTCGAAGGTGGTGACCTGCTCCTGGAGAAAATCTCTCTGTGTAGACAAGGCACACGATCGGCTATAGAGAGGATACAAGGCACCAGCCATCAAGGCACAGGCTGCCAGCAAGGATGTTTGTTCCTTTTGAGTCTGTGATAACACACTTTTGATGCGTGAATTTTCAAGAACCAACTGCTCATGTGACTTCTCAATATGGTTCAATTTTTCCATATTTTTTTCAGCAATTTCTTGAAATTTCTATAAGGAGAGAAGCCAAAATATGAAATAAACGGATGTTTTATTAATTCCTTTTTATAGAAATAAAAACTTTTGCTGACAACTACTTCTTCAAAAGATCCATGTTCTAAAATATTCAACAAATACATATTATGATAGAAGAACAGTGCACCAAACAACTTAGATCTGAATGTGAACAGTAATTTTTTTTTAAGATTCTACCTATTTACTTCTAGAGAGAGGGGAAGGGAAGGAGATAGAGAGGGAAAGAAACAGCAGTGTGAGAGGTCAATTGGTTGCCTCTCCCACGCCCCCCCAACCCAGGGACTGGCCTGCAACAGAGGCACGCGCCCGATGGGGAGCTAAACTGGTGACCTTCTAGTTCGCAGGCTGGTGCCCAATCCACTGAGCCACACCAGCCAGGGCAAATGTGCAGAGTAATTTTTAAATCGTCTTACATAGTAGCTTTATATACAGTAGAACACATAAATTTAAAAGTACATCATAAAGTACATTTACAAATACACATACTTAGACAATATCTCCTATTCCATTTCTCATAATTTCTCTTCTTCCATTCTTTATTAACTTTTATTTCCTGCTTTTAAACAGAGATTACGCCACCAATAGAGGCTTCCCTAGGTAACAGAAGACCTTGCTTTCGCTAAAATAAGCGAAGGGTTAAATCAATGATAAACGAACAGCACTTGACTGTCTGCCATTTACCAGACGAGAAGGAACTGACTGAAAACATACTCGTATTTCAGTTTCTTCCTCACCATCCAGCTCCAGTGGGGGGAGGAAATACTCATTGCAAGCAGGGCCTCAGCAACAATCTGATTCTTTTTTCCTAATCAAGGTATTTACATTCCTAAAACCTAACTTGAAACACAAAGAAATTTTAACTGCAGACACCATATTTTAATCACTAGAAAATTATCTAGCTCTCTATAAAATGTAATGACCAATCATTAAGGAATTGCTGATGTAGAATAAATTCTAAAACATAACAGATCCCAATTTCCATTAGATTCATTTATCATTCAAAAAACATTTACTGACTACTCACTAAATTCCATGTGCCAGGAAAACAGACAAGTAAATCAATTACTGTGGTATAATGTTGAAACAGAGCTCTGCCAGATTGCCAGAAGTACACAAAAGAGAGTTCCCACAAAATGATGTTAACAGGCTTTTGGAGGGTTACGGTAAAGGACACATAGGAGCCATAGCTACATTATAATAATTTAACCTAATCCTTATAAATCTAAGGTGCTTTAACAGCTTCATTTGGATCTTTAATTGGCCAGGTGAGCTGCCATGACTTGACCGTGGAGGCCAAGGGGGTTCACTTTGAATAAGGGAGACAACTAAAGAGAGAATCATGCTTGGGATATGTATAACAAAGTGAAAACTATCTTCATTATGTGTGGGCATTAGGAACATATTTCTCTTTGTACTATTGGTTCAGATGCACCCTGTCTAAAATTTGATATGGATCTTTGGGAGAGGTTTAGAATGAGTGTGTGTCTGATTCAAGTGTTATCTATGAACAACTAAAAGAATCAGATATATTTCTAAAACTGGTACTGGCAGGAAGACCTGAAAGTGATAAGATTTGGATGCAATCATACAAACTCTTGACTACTCTGCAAGATTTGGCATGAAAGCCTATCATGGCCAATGCTGCTAGGCAGTCATAAGAAGAATTCAAGTTTGTTAAATACTCTGCCGAGAAAAGTAATTCCTGAGGCGGGAGAAGAGCTTCCCAAAGTTGCCCCGTGAATGCACGTACACTCTGAGGTACAGCCCTGCATGCAAGACTTCAGGAAGTATACAACAGGCTGCTCTCTGAAGGATTAGACTTCTTCTAATCTTTCCCTTGGGCAGGGAAAAAATATTATATTTTAGACATTGTTTTGAATGTTTCTATACTATAATCCCCTTGATTTACTCTAACCCTTCTCGAAAGTCTGATCTGGCCATTACTCTGAGAAATAAAGAAATTGTGGCTGGCCCTAACCACCTCCCCACCGATGGCCACGCTGGGGTAGCAATATCTGATCACTAGAATCGTGCCCCAGAGCTCCATACGAAGACTGGTAAAGGAAACGGTGTCCCACTCCGAGCAGCTGAAAAAAGCAAGAAACATACCAGCCAGGTGAACTGCTTGGAAGCTGATGCAAGACACCCTTTTAAGAGAGGCAACTTTTAAGAAAAGGGAAAACTGACACTCGAATTTTAACTAGAGAAAACAGGAAGACTAGCATGTAAAAAAGAGCCAGAAAACAAGATAATGTGTTCTGAGGAGGTGCAAATGACTCAGTATGTCTAAAGAAAAGAGAAAGATGAAAATTCAAGAAGCAGATTGATAACAGATAATTCAGCTAAGGAAATTAAACTTTATCCAAAAAGCTGTGAGAAGCCATAAAAGCCTGGAAGAGTCTCTCTGCTTCAGTGAATGCATGGGAGAGTCAGACACATGAAGACTGCCGAGGGAAGCCGCCCCAGCTGCAGGGAGTGGGAACGAAATGAGGGGAGCAAGTGGAAATTACAAAGGTTAATTCCATACTCTCTCCCAAATCAATTCCATCAGTTCAGTGAGAGGAAAAAAGGAAAATTATAGAAAAATCTAAGGTAAAAGAGGCATACCAGTCATAGCAACATAATAAAATAAAACTGAACCTAATCAGGTTCCAGGTAGCTGCCAATTTACATATTCACAGATCTCAAAGTTTCAGGCAGAAGTGTTGTTTCAGAAAAAATTTCTTTATTGTGACTTCCGCCAAGATGGAGGCGTAGGTGGAAACACTGTGCCTTCTCCAACAACCAAGTTTGAATACAACAAAGGTTTGGAGAACAAAGACGTAGCCAAAGAACAGAAAATTGAACTATACAGAAGTCTGACAACAACGAACCATTCAACCCGGACAGGTAAGAGGGGCAGAGCCAGCAGCAGAGCAGGGTCAGGCAGGAAGGATCCCCCGACCCCAGGTGCCCAGGCAACTCCACATCGGGATGACCCAGTGAAGGCTCGGACAGCAGGCTGGCTGCGGTCCCACATTTGCACACAGATAAACCAGCAAAGGAGTGAGCAGTGGGACAGACCGAGCAGGCCCCAGCAGGCAAACCCAGTGGCAGGCTGATCACGGTCACACATTCGCGCGCAGTGGGACAGACCATGCCACCAGCAGTGGCTGCGGGAGGCAGCAGAGGGCGCTTGCCATTGCTTTCCTTTGGCCCCTCCCCCCACATACAGTGTCACAACCCAGCAACTGAGTGGCCCAACCCTGGTGAACACATAGGGCTCTGCTCCTCATACATAACAAACAGGTGCAAACAGACCAAAACATGGCTCAAGAAAAACTCAAAGCCCCAGAGCCGATAACTCTAAGCAAAAAAGAAATAACGAACCTCTCAGATGCACAATTCAAGACATTGGTGATCAGAAAGCTCACAGAACTGGTTGATTTTAGTCACAAATTAGAGGAACAAATGTAGGCTAAACTAAGTGAAATGAAGGGAAATGCACAGGAAACCAACAGTGATGGAAAGGAAACTGGGACTCAAATCCAATGGAGTGGACCAGAAGGAAGAACAAAACATCCAACCAGAAAAGAATGAAGAAACAAGAATTCAGAAAAATGAGGAGAGGCTCAGGAACCTCTAAGACATCTTTAAACATTCCAACATCCAAATTATAGGGGTACCAGAAGGGGAAAAGAAACAGCCACAAGTGAGTAGAAAACTTATTTGAACAAATAATAAAGGAGAACTTCCCCAGTCTGGCAAAGGAAATAGACTTCCAGGAAATCCAGGAAGCTCAGAGAGTCCCAAAGAAGTTGGACCCAAGAAGGAACACACCAAGGCACATCATCATTACATTAGCCAAGATTAAAATGAAGGAGAGAGCCCTGGCTGGTGTAGCCCAGTGGATTGAGTGCGGGCCTGCAAACCACACGATCGACGTTCGATTCCCAGTTAGGGCACATGCCTGGGTTGCAGGCCAGTTCCCAGCAGCGATTCAGGAGAGGCAATCATACATTGATATTTCTCTCCTCCTCTCCTTCCCTTCCCCTCTAAAGATAAATAAATAAAATATTTTTAAAAAATGAAGGAGAGAATCCTAGAAGCCGCAATAGATAAGGGGACAGTCACCTACAAAGGACTTCCCATCAGACTGTCAGCAGATTTCTCAAAAGAGACCTTACAGGCAAAAATGGGCTGGAAAGAAGTATTCCAACTCATGAAATCCAAAGACCTACAGCCAAGATTGCTCTATCTAGCAAAGCTCTCATTTAGAATGGAAGGACAGATAAAGTGCTTCTCAGATAAGGTCAAGTTCAAGGAGTTCATCATCACCAAGCCCTTATTTTATGAAATGTTAAAGGGACTTATCTAAGAAAAAGAAGATGAAAAATGTGAACAGTGAAAAGACAGCAAACTCACAGTTACTAACAACCACACCTAAAACAAAAGCAAACCATGAGGACAGCTAGATCGGGAGCGGAACCATAGAAATGAAGAAGACATGGAGGGTTAGCAACAGGGGAGTGGGAGGAGGAGAAGGGGGGAGAAGGTACAGAAAATAAGTAGCATAGACGGTAGGCAGAAAATAGATAGGGGGAGGGCAAGAATAGTAGGGGAAATATAGAATCTAAAGAACTTGAGACATGTGGTCATAAACTAAAGGGGGGAAGGGTGGGGGAGGGGTGTGCAGGGTGGAGGGGAATGAAGGGGGGGAACAGAACAACTGTAATGGTATAATCAATAAAATATATTTTAAAAGTTTATTGCATGAAAAAATGGTAAAAAGTTATATTTTCTCATGATATTTTAAATACTTCAAAATATTTCAAAATAATATTCAACATCATTGGTGAAAATCAAGCAGATTGCTGAAGGGACAGCCCATCATGGAAAAGACTGATTAATTTTAGTGCATGACAGAGCACAAACTCATCTGCCACGCACTTCCAATTCCACAAACCATCACGTTAAAGCTGAAAGTGCTGTAGAGAGGCAGCCAGAAACTGAGAGTCCTAGGACGAGCATGAGGGTGTTAACCAAAACAGTGCTAGCCCCTGGCCAGGTGGCCCAGTTGGTTGGAGCATCCTCCCCACACACCAGAAAGGTTATAGGCTCCATCCCTGGTCAGGGCACATACCCAGGTTCAATCCCCAGTGAAGTCAAGTATAGAAGGCGACCAATTCATGTTGCTCTGTCTCTGTCTCTTTCTTTTTCTCTCTCTCCCTTCCTTTCTCTCTTAAATCAATAAATGTAACTTTGCATGAGGATAAAAACAGAAGTAAATAAAATCTAAAATACCAAAAATACCCTACTTCTCTCTACACAGAGAAAAACAGGAACATGCTGGAGTGTTTTAAAAACAAAAGTGAGATTACTGATTTGCACAGCCAGTTTTCATTTTAGGTTACCCTGTAGAAGTAGTGGCAAGGTAACAAACCAATTTTTTAAAATCTTTGTCATTTTAAGGCCCCAACTTTTGATCATTTTTAGTAATTTTATCTTTCAAAGTGCTGATTAATATTAACTATTACCACTATGGATGATTTCATGAGACTTATATAATTTCTACTGTAAGAAAGAGATGCCACTCACAACTGCAGAAAGAATAAAAATAAGATGAAGAATACATGGGAAATCTGTTAAAAAATAAAAATAAACAATCTCTAAAGACTTTAATTCTTTAATAATCATTTTGTCTTAAATAATTCTTGGTTTAAGTAATTATAATCAAGTATCAATGCTTATTTTAAAAAATCAACCAGGCCAATATCAATCAGATAACTGGGATTAGCAAAATAGGATATTTGAATTAAAGATTTAAAAATAATAAAATTAAAGTTTTTAATTTTTAAAGTTCTTATTGACAAATGTCATGACAGTTTTGTTCATTCCTGAGTCCCCGGCATTTCCACTGAAATCCAGAATCACAGATCTGACTGTCCAGCAGCCTTCACCGGCCAGACAGCTCACCGCCACCCCAAGCAAAAGTATCCAGTCCAGGATTGTTGATTTTCCCTCTAAAAGTGTTCATAATAGCTCTCTTTATATCAGTAAATGGCACCAACATCCACTAAATTACTCGTGTCAAAGACATTAGTCAGTCTTCACTCCTCCTTCTTTCACCCTATCCTCTGCAGTCCCAAATCAAAGCCATCAGTAAGCCCATACCCACCCTGATCCATCTCCCGGCCACCGCTCTAGTTCCAGCTGTCATCACCACTAGCCATTGGTGACCTTTTCAATGCCACTCCAGATTCTGTCAGTCCAATCGTATTGCTTAACCTGAACCAAGGTTCCCCGCTCAAGCTACAAGGTCACCACATGACTGCTCCTGTGAAGGCTTCTCCCACAACCCTCCACTTGGGAAAGGAGACAAGGATCTGCTCCTTTATTTTCAGGACATGAACCTCGCACCACTTTTCACAATTCAACCACATTCTCTAGCAGCCCCAGGTCACTTCCTTTCCACTCCCCTAACATAATTCAAATTATTAAAATATTCAGAACCCATTTCAGGGTCTGCCTATATTCCATGACACCTTTCACTATCATTCTCACTCACACACTGGCTTTGACCATCTCGAGGCTTAATTAAACCATTCATGTAATTCCTACGCCGCCACCTACTCCTATCCTGTGTCTATATCTCCTCTCCCTCAAGTACAATAGAGTGCTAGTTCCTAGAGGCCAGGAATTATTTACTACAGTGCTCTGTACCTTAGAGGTACTTAATAAATATTGAATGAATGAAATAATTTTTAATTTTTATTTTTATTTAATTCTTGTTCAAGTACAGTTTTCTGTCTTATATTCCCAGCCCTGCCCCTTCCCCCAGTGCTCCCCACCTCCCTCCCATTTCCGCCCCCCACCTTAGTTATTGTCCATGTGTCCTTTATACTTTGAACAAATTAAATAATCCTTTACAAAAATGTTCCTCGGTGCTTACTTAGCACAGTGTTTTGCCCATAAAAGGTACTGAATAAATGCCCAATGAATAAAAAGTTTTACAGACTTAAAAAAATATAATTTATAAAGATATTGTTTCTGAATATAATTTGGGACTTATCAACATGTCAGAATTCTGTTTTAAATTAATTCTGATAGGCCACAGGGACCTTCAGAGGTACTGCATTATTTACTGTGAATTATTCTTGAAGAACAAAGCTTGTTTGATGGCAAGGCTAGAAACAGCTATAAGAGCAAATTTTCCTTAAAAAAAAATCCTGTGTTCTTTACCCAAGGAGATTAAAGGCCAATATTTTTAAAGCAAACATAGGAACATCGCCTTCAAGTGGGACAAAAGCATTCCTAGCACTGAAATCCTCCTTAGTGGGTTTAATTTCAAAAATAATATTCCAGAATTTCCCCTCACCCTACCAAAAAAGTCTTTTCTTGCAATATGTTTTAAAAACTAAAACTGTAGAATAGATACCCTTTACATATATTCCCGTCACATCAAATATTATATAATTTCACTACTTTTCTTTTACTCTCTGCAAATTCAAGGTGCACCCAAAATGCAGGGAGAGGACAGCTTCTTTCCTTAATAAATCACACACTTACTTCCTGAAATACACAAGTTTTCAGGGATGCCTTGTTGGCTTACGGCACTCCATGAACTTGGAGACTTTGAGCCAGAAATTAGACACTTCCCTAGGGAGTAAAATTCTTTATCACTTTTGCTTGCTGAGTTTCTATTCTTTATGTTGGCAAAAAGACAAATTGCAAACTGGACATTCAGTGACACATAGGCATGAAAGAACCTCATTTAAAATGTCTTATTTTCATTAGTTATATATCTTGTCTTTCTATACAATGAAAATATTTTAAAATATAACAAACATAAATTCATCTGCTTTTCCAGTGATGTTAATGTTTCTCTGTTAAAAATAAAGCATGTGCTATAGGACCCTCATACATTGCTGGTGGGAATGTAAAATCGTGTCAGCAGCTATTGAAACCAGTTTGGCAGTTCCTCAAAAAGTTCCTATATACTCACCTGCCAATTCCATAATTATATATATATATATATATATATATATACACACACACACACATATATACATATACATATACATACATACACACACACACACACATATGTGTACACACACACTCTCTCTACATAGTGATTAACTTAAAAGTGCTATCCTCATTTTGTAAATTCAGCATGTCAAAAATAATACGTACTCCTGTGTTTACTCTTTTGTTTCGAAGGCAAAACAAATTATAAAATGCTCTTTTGTAGAGCCAAGCGCTCAAAAGAACAGAGTTCTACTTATTATTAGACTGAGAATAAATGTGTCAATACAGGCAAGATGCTTGATTTGCTGACTGTTCAAAGATACTGCCTCAGACTGTCACAAAGGAGGCCTTACCTCTAAATTCTGGCCTGTCTCGTGTCTCCCTTTCTTCTGGGTTTTCGGATCCTAGGTGGCTCCAGTCTCCTTCTGAAGCCTTCAAACTCTAACTACCTCCTCTTCTAAATTTATAGCATTCTTTCAGCAATTAATTACACACAGACTCATGAGAAACCTTGTATCATTTAATGTTTTGTGTTTACTTAGTAACTCCACAATTAAATCTGACACTTTTTCCTGGCTGGTGTAGCTCAGTGTATTGAGCGATCGCGGTTCGATTCCCAGTCAGAGCACATGCCTGGGTTGCAGGCCAGTTCCCGGTTCCTGGTTTCCGGGAGTAGACACATGAGAGGCGACCATACATTGATATTTCCCTCCCTCTCTCCTTCCCTTCCCCTCTAAAGATAAATAAATAAAATCTTTTTAAAAAATTGACACTTTTTGAGGAAAAAACTAAGCATTATATCTCTTAGTACCACAGCATGAAACATGTGGTCCTATATATCTAGTATATAACACGTAAAGTACTTGTTAATATTAACTACATTATATAAAAGTCAGTTTGATATTCTTTCCTATAGTAGTGATTTTGCAATAGAGTATACAAAAAACTCAGTATCAGGAAAAAAGTCTGAGAGAAATAGAGATAAAGATACTACCATTTATGAATTGCTGACAATGTGGCACTGGTTGGCTTTTTCCTACAGTACCATGTTTAATTATTAATCCAGAATCACTCAGAAATGTAAGTAAAAGAAATATGAAACTGAGTTGTCACTACATCTATTTTCAGATATTACTTTACATAGAAAAATAGCATATATTTCTCTTTAAAAAGTGTTGTATAATGCAAAAAGACTAAATGCTAAGGATGAAGATAATGTAATAAAGAGAACATTACATTCACTTTGCAATTTATAAATGCCAACCAAGGTACTAAGCATTTTACATCTGTTATCACCACCATTCTAATCCTGTCCTCGAACCTCCTCACTATGCAAACGAGTGGTATCAGCTCTCTGAACCCTAGTTTCCACACCTGCAAACGAGAAATGATACTTAAATGATGCACAATTCCTGTGTGAAGAAGCTTGCAAGGTATGCAAAAGCACTGAAGAGAATCTACCAAACACTTTGCAAATTGACCGAATAGCATTATTATTTTAAAAAATTCTAGAGCAATTATTTGAATAGCAGTCAGAGGACTTACCAATATTTTCTTACAGGTGCCCACTCCAGCCATCTCACAGTCCATCAGAACATGGTGTGTACAGCATTCTGTTTAACCCCCTGTAAATTACTCCAGGCAAGCATGTATGCCTACCCTCCAACAATATAAACAAGCTGTACTTTATCCCATTGAATAGTTGGAATTCAATTAAAAGTTTCAATATCTAATAACAGTTTTATGACTATTCAGATTTCTTGCCAAAAGTATAATCACTCCCATGATATAAGAGGAATAAAATGCAATATAGTATAATGTATCTGAATTTCTTTGGTTTTCATTCTCCATTCTAAACTCACTGGATTTTACTAAAATGTCATATCTAAAATGTGTACAATAAACATTGCATCAAGGCTTAATTATATTTAACTGATAGTGAAAAATCTTTATTTCTAGAAAGGAAGTTCTTGTTCCAGTAATTTCATCTTTTTCAGGTAAAAAAGAAATAAGCACACATATACTAAGCCTGCAAACGCAAACTTCGGAAGTGGAATGCAATGTGGCACTGAGCCTAGATGCTTCAGCAGGCATAGGTGCATGAGATATATTTATATGATGGCTCCAAAAGTGTGTAAATTCATGAGGCACCCAGCCATGTGGCTAGCACATTTTGCTCAACACTACAAACATGCTGTGATGCTAGAACCAAACTTTCTGTTCTACGAGTTTCATTTATCTGATAGCAACTCACTCATTGTTTTAAAGCTTATTTTTTTAATATCTTTTATTGATTATACCATTACAGTTGTTCTATTCCCCCCCTTCATTCCCCTCCACCCACACACTCCCTCCCCCACTATTCTCCCCCCTTAGTTTATAACCACGTGTCTCAAGTTCTTTAGATTCTATATTTCCCCCACTATTCTCGCCCCCCCCATCTATTTTCTACCTACCATCTATGCTATTTTCTGTGCCTTCTCCCCCCCTCTCCCCCTCCCACCCCCCTGTTGCTAACCCTCCATGTGTTCTTCATTTCTATGGTTCTGCTCCCGATCTAGCTGTCCTCTTGGTTTGCTTTTGTTTTAGGTGTGGTTGTTAATAACTGTTTGTTTGCTGTCCTTTCACTGTTAATATTTTTCATCATNAAGTCTATTTCCTTTGCCAGACTGGGGAAGTTCTCCTTTATTATTTGTTCAAATAAGTTTTCCACTTGTGGCTGTTTCTTTTCCCCTTCTGGTACCCCTGTAATCTGGATGTTGGAACGTTTAAAGATGTCCTGGAGGTTCCTAAGCCTCTCCTCATTTTTTTAAATTCTCATTTCTTCATTCCTTTCTGGTCGGATGTTTCGTTCTTCCTTCTGGTCCATTCCATTGATTTGAGTCCCAGTTTCCTTTCCATCACTATTGGTTTCCTGGACATCTCCCTTCATTTCAATTAGTTTAGCCTTCATATGTTCCTCTAATTTGTGACTGTACTCTACCAATTCTGTGAGCATCCTGATAAATAGTGTCTTAAATTGGGCTTCTGAGAGCCTGGCAATCTGTTGGTCGCTTAGAGTTATTGGCTCTGGGACTTTGAGTTCTTGCATCATCTTTTGGGCTGTTCGTGCCTGTTAAGTAGCAGGATTGGAGCCCTAGGTTTTCACCAGAGCAGGGCAACTCAGTTGCTGGGTTGTGACGTTGTATGTGGGGGCGGGGTCAAAGAGGGACAATGGCTTCCCTCTGCTGCCTGCTGCCGCGACCCCCACCAGCACCGCAGCCACCACTGTCACCAGGCCCACGCGCCTCGCTCCATGGCACGCAAGTGTGCCACCGCTGTCAGCCCTCCACCACTGGGTTCGCCCTCTGGGGCCTGCGTGGTCCGTCTCACTGCACGCGAATGTGCGACCTTGGTCAGCCTGCCCCACACCCCGACTAGTTCTGGGCTGCCTGGGCTCCTAGGTCTGTCCTGCCCGACCCAGCTCCGCTGCTGGTTCCACCTCTCTTACTGTCCTCGTTGAACAGTTCGTAGCTGTCGGACTTCGGTATAATTCTGTTTTCTGGTCTCTGGGTGTGTCTTAGTTCTTTAAAACTTTTGTTGTATCCAAACTTGGTTGTGGGAGAAGGCACAGTGTTTCCACCTATGCCTCCATCTTGCCGGAAGTCTAAAGCTTATTACACATGCAAACATCTTGCAAATAACTCGACTGCACTTTTCAGATAAAAGTAATTCAAACCCAAAATTTGTTTTTTATTTAACTAGCTGTACTTCACTAACCACTGCTTTACAATACCAAACCTTAAACGTAGGGCTCTGTGGATAAGTCACTTGTTTTCTAGCAGATGGTCCCTATTAATGGCTGTGTTCATCTGACAGCAAACACCCTCCACAATACACAGCCCGATGCAAAAACTGGATTTCCTCCCTCATGATGTTATCAACATAGTTTTTGAAAATGCATTAAGTACTATAAAATTAAAATATTCTTATTTGCATTATTGCTTTTAGGGAAAAAGTAGAAATTTACAATTCATCATAATAAAATTTCCTAAAATAAAATTTATAGTCCTGTAATACACATTACAATGGCAGTTTACCAAATATAAAATCCAACTGAATTGCTGCTGTGTAATCCATTATATTTTATGAAAATTCAAATATGTTCATAAAAAATACAGCTATATGCCAATATATAATATTAATGTAAGACTATACTTTCAGGAATCATTTCTATAGTTTGTCATAATATTAATGTACTTTTAAGAATAATAAAAATAATACTTTTAATTTGCATACCCATGGATCAAAGCCTAGGGTATTAACCATTATTCAGAGAAAAGCCTTCAGTGAGGGCTTCTTTTAAAACACTAGCATTTGTGATGACTGATGCCCTTACTTCAGAAAGGGACTTGCTATGCCTTCCTGCAGATTTAGAATAAAAGAAGTGTGTTCAAAACACTTACAGAAAATGAAGTTGGAAGATTCACATAACCTGACTTCAAGACTTACTAAAAAGATACAGTAATCAAATCAATGTGTTATTGAAAAAAAGACTAGACAAATAAATAAACAGAACAGATGAGAAAGTCCAGAAATAGAGTTACACAAATACAGTAAACTGATTTTTGACAAAGGTGCAAATAGAGAAGGATAGTCCTTTCAATAAATAGTACTGGAATAACTGGACATACATATGCATATGCAAAAAAAATGCACATCAACCTATATCTCACAGCTTCATCTAAGCTTTATAAAAATTAATTCAAAACAGATCACAGACCAATATGTAAAACCTAAAATTATAAAACATCTATTATAGAAGAGAAAAAGGAAGAAATCCTAGTGATTGCATACTAAGCAGAATTCTTAGATACAACACCAAAGGCACAAGCATTAAAAAATTGGTAAATTGAACTTTATAAAAACTTAAAACATTTTCTCTGCCACAGTACTATTAAGAAAATGTGAGAAACCATTTTCAGATCATATACCTGACAAACGACCTGTATCCAATAATACAAACAACTCTCAAAATACAGCAATAAAGAAACAAGCAACCCAATTAAAACTGAGCAATACATATGAATAGCTAATTTACCAAAGGAAATATACAGATGGAAAATAAGCACATGAAGAAATGTTCAAGCCCTGGCTGGTGTAGCTCAGTGGATTGAGCACGGGCCTGCGACTCAGACAATCACAGTTCGATTCTCAGTCAGGGCACATGCCTGGGTTGCAGGCCAGTTCCCTGCAGGCCAATTCCCAGCAGGGGACTCATGAAAGGCAACCATACATTGTTGTTTCTCTCCCTCTCTCCTTCCCTTCCCCTCTAAAGATAAATAAATAAAATCTTTCAAAAAAAAGAAATGTTCAACATTATTATGAATTAGGGAAAATGTAAATTAAAACTAAATACCATACTACTACACATCTATTTGACTAAAAGGAAAAAAAAATGATGGAACTACATGCTGACACAGATGCAGAGCACCTAGAACACTCTGACACTGGCACTGAGAATGCAAAATGGTACAGCCACTTTGGAAGGCAATTTAGTAAGTGTTTCTTATAAAGTTAAATATACACTTACCATATAACCCAGAAATCAGGCTCCCAATTATCTATCCAAGAGATAAGAATGAAAACTTTCTATCTTTCATAAGAATGAAAACTTATGATCACAAAAATTTATGAATGTTTAAAGCACCTTCAGTTGTGGGGCAGAGAGGAGGGATTAAGCAAAAAGGAAAAAAGACTCATGAACATGGACAGCAGTGTGGTAACTGCAGGAGAAAAGGGGGTAGTATAAAGGGACTAAATGGTAACGGAAAAAATATACAATAAAAAATTGTATTGGGAAAAATAAGATAAAATCAATTCAATTCAATTCAATTCAATTCAATTCAATTCAATTCAAAAGTAAAAACAACAAAAAGGCCCATCAGCAAGTATCTGGATAAATAAACTCTGGTACATCCATACAATGGAGTATCACTCAGGAGTAAAAAGGAACAAACCACACTGGTAAACACAACAAAGTCATGAATCCCAAATATATTTTTCTAAGTAAAAAAAGCCAAACCCAAATGGCTACATGCTATATGATTCCATTTATATAACATTATGGAAAAGTCGAGACTGTAGAAATAAACAACAGACCCATAGTTTCCATAAATAGTCACCTGTTTTTTTGTTTCATAAAGGGAGGGACGCTGTTTAATGAGGAAAGTAAATTCTTGAACAAATGTTTTGGGAACAGTACATGCAGGAGGAAAACGAGGCTTTGCCCACTACCTAACATCACATTCAAAAATTAATTTGAGATGGATCAACATAAAAGCTAAGACTATAAAACTTCTAGAAGAAACAATAGATTATCTTCATAATCTTGTTATATAGAAAGATTACTTGGAACATAAAAATAAATACCCAAAAGAGAAAAAGATTTGTAAGTTAGACTTCATCGATATTTTAAAACTTGTGATCATCAAAAGAAACATTAAAAAATGATAAGTGAAAACCTGAAAGAAAATATATGTGAAAGAAAACATATATATATAAAGGATTTATATTTAGAATACATAAATAACTCTTACAAATCAATAATAAAAACACAAACAACCCACATATTTAGAAAGGCAGGTACTTGAATAGATATTTCATAAAATAAGATACATGAATCGCCATTTAAGTACATGAAAATGTCAAACACGATCACTGAGAAAATATGAATTAAAACCACAATAGAATAACATAAAAACAACTCGAATGGCTAAAATTTAAGACTGACAATATCAAATGTTGCAGAGGATGTAAAACAATGGAAACCCTCATATATTGATGATGAAAATATAAAATGAATCAATTGTTTTAGAAAAAACTTTGACAGAAATTTGTAAATATATACCTACCCTATGACCTAGAAATTACACTTTTAACAAAGAGAAATCAGAACATATGTCAACAAAACATTTGTGCAATCACATTCGTAATAATTTTATTTATGATAGCCAAAAAAACTGAAAACAATCCAAATGTCCGTCAACTCACAATCCATCAAATTGTAATGTAATTATAAATGGAATAGTACCTCACCATAAAAGGAAATGACTTCAGATACACCCAACAACATGGATGAGTATAAAAAACATTATTTTGTGTGAAATAAGGTATTTCACATAAAACAATGTTTAATACAATAAAATTAAATGAAAATGTCAACCACCCAAAACTACGGAATGACTCCTTCACAGATGAAAGTAATCTATGATGATGCCCCTCAGAACCGTGGTTGTCTATGGGGACTGGAAGCTGACTGCACGTGGGCATAAGAACTTTGTAACGAAACTGTTCCACGTCTAAGTGGGGTGATGCTTACGTGGGCGTCTGCATTGATCAAAACATCAAACTGTACATGTAAGATCTGTTCACTGCACTGTATGTCAATGTTACTTCTAAAATACGTAGTAGTGACTTATTTAAGTCACTTATTTCAGTAGTAGAAAATGCAGAGCATATCACTAGGCACCCTTCATACAGTGAACAAATGGCTTCTTTAGGAGAGTATATTAATTCATTCAAATTCAGAAACGTGTAAGTTCACATAGGGCCCTTAGATTTGGAAAAACAGAATGGTCTCATTTTAAGAAAACCAAAACTATAATTTTTTAATTATTACTAGCCCATATCCACCTGAGTGGGGCAAATAAAAGATTAAATGCTGAATCAATCATGGGAAAAATATATAATCTTCTGGTTCCTAAATCTTTTATCTTAAGAACAAGGGACCTATCATTCAATTAAATATGACAAAACCATGTACACTACCATTGTTATTCCTGATTGAGCAGGAATGATAGTTAGCAATACAAATCGTTTTGATAAAAATTTGTGCAGAAACAAAAATGGCTAAATTAACCACCCGTAACTTCTGGAATGGAATCCAACCCAGAAGACAAACCAACATATCACAGTCAATTATTTTGCTTCAGGTCTACAACTCCAACTCCAGTTTCTACACAATGTTAGGAGATATAACAAATTTCAACCCCAAATGAATTAAAATGATGGTTCACATAGGAACCCTTACAAGTGAAGCAAACTGGATTTAAAAAAAAAATACCGACACTAAAACTGATAATATTTTACCAAACCTCTTAACCCTTTATTTTAAAAAGTAAATAAATGAAATACAATTTTAGCATTTAATTGATCAATACATTGAGATATTTTAACCAGAAATCCATCTACTTCCAAAGTTAAGTGAAAGACAATACTTAATACCCATGTACACACAACACATATGTATTTATGCGAGTGTGAGTTTGCATGATCACACATTTCACTTGTGCCTACCAAGTTGCATATGGTAGTCAAGAAGTTGTACACTGACTGGACAACGGTATTTGAAGTAAAGATGGAGCACCCATTTGCTAAAGTTCTCTGTGGAGGGAGCATACCTGTGCCCTCTTCTGCACCTCCAGGAGGAGCTCTGAGTACTGCAGCTCCAGCTCCTTCTTCTGTTGGTGCCAGCAGCTCTCCTGGGCTTTGATCTGCTCTGCCACTTTGTTGAAGGTGTCTTCCTGGGTCTGCTGAAGCTCTCTCATCGTATCGGACTTGTTTTTACAGATATACTCTAGATGACTTATCTAAATGGGGAAATGCAACAGAGAACACGCTATGCTGACAAACCATTTCCATGTGGTTTGTCAATGGTTCGGAGGAGGTGCTATGACACCTCCAAAGGGCATCCGGAATTTTCTAATATATTTTATTCCTTAAGATCACATAAACATTTGAAGTTGGAAGAATATCTTAACTTCTACACCCAAAGCTCTAGCTGTTCAGATATCTCAATGGGAAACAAAGTATTTAAATGAGATCTACAAACCTACAGATATTTTGCAAATAAAGCAGAATTTTCCAACCATTAATAATGTTTTGAAGCTGTGAAAATCTATTAAAACAACACCATCTCAGAGGGTTAAAACATGGACTCATTTTAATTGTCAGTAATTTTCAAACCCACGACACGCACACTCACAATAAAGGACAGCGTCTGGGCCTCGCAACCCCCCTCATGTCCTCAGCCCCACTTCTCAGAGCCCACGGCAGTGTCTGCCCATCAGACCAAGGGGAACTGCTCTCTCTCACCCTAAAATTGGCCCCAGATTAAAAAATAAACTTTCAGGAACCGTTCTTTGTTCATGTCCCTTAACAGCAAATGTCACTGCAACTAAGATCTGGAAACTAGACCCCGTAAACATAGTTCTGACCAGTTCGATAGATAAGAATCAATATCTTTAATAGTGACATATGTTTTAAAGACTGAATTTCTAAACTTGTGAATGATAAAGTGACTATAAAAGTCTACCATTTTCTCCTACAATATACTCATATACTTCTTATAATCTAAAGCACTGAATGGGTTTGGTAATACACAGTTTGTGATACTTCAAGAAATGTCATAAACACAACTTAAAATTTTTAACTGCTTTTAAAGTAACACCTCATTATATCCTAAGCAAAGAATTTTAAGATCATGTTTTTGAATAACTATATCTTGTTTCTATTTTATGCTATCATAAAGAGTTGGTTTATTAATGTAAATGGCTAAGTTCTTTGAATTGCTTCATCAGTAAGATTAATTTATTTTCTTTTAATTAGGTCCCTGTGGCTAATGCTGGCTAGTAGTATTAGCATGTCCTGCACAGAAAGTGGAGCTTAGAGACTTCATACAGACTTCAGTCACATTTACATGCCCACAGCAATGGCATCAAACTGAGTTGTAGACAAGCCATAATTAATGGTACTGAATTATTAACAGCCAAATTCTTTTTGAAATAAGATGAATGTCAGCCCCTCTTAATGATACTGTGATGTGGACAAATGTCACTGAATTTAATAGAGGTGTCTGGTGCCTGAGGACAGTTACCTTCTCATTAGCCCTGTTGAGGTCTGCGATCAGGGCATCAACATTCTCCTGCAAGACTGCACAAAGCTCAGACCAGGAGAATTTATCCAGCATGCCTTCTGGTTGTTTTATGAGCACACAGCCTGCTATCAAGTGCTGATACAAGGTATGAAGGAAGGTTAGCTTCTCCTGTGAGGAAAAAAAAGTAAATTAATTCCCATATATAAACACTCTAAGAAGTAAAACACATAATACACACAGTGAAGAATTTATTTCAAAAACCTGGAAAGGAATTAAAACACTCAGGTCTCAGAATGCTGATATTTGGTGACCATTTTTTCAAAACTAAGCATCAGATAGAAACTGGTATAGCTTACTTTTAGTATTAAAAACCAAAATGTGAAGTCTAGAAGCCCAAAGTTCAGACCCCAACTCTGCTACTACTGAGGATGTGATATCTTAGCAAGTGAATGTTCAGGCCTCAGCTTCCTCAGCTGTAATGTTTCTAAGCTCTTCTAATTGAAAGTCTGTATGGTATTGATAATTCTGTAATTTCATATTTACATGCGCTAAAACAGATGTTAAGTCAAAAACATCAAAACAGAGAGCCCAGTGTGGCTCAACTCTGTCAAAGAAAAAGTTACACCAATGTCTGAATGTTATGGGCATACAATTACTCAGCTTTCGTCCTCCTCCAGGGATTCCAGTTTATTCACCACGTACAGGAAATCTATGCCGAGCCCCTTAGGCAAAGCAGACAGTGATATGAAAGATAACGGAAGACGGGCTCACTTGTTCTCCCCACTTATAAGTTCATACAGTGTTTGGCACAAGGGGCACTTGTAGGTGTTTAAATATTACAAAGTAACAGTCAAAAAACAGACATATCTGCCCAAGACACATTTTCAAAACTATCCAATTAAAAATTGTAAAAAAAAGTTGTTTAATATAACATTGCAGGAGACGGGGAGGATGGAAACAACTATACTTAAACAACAATAAAAAATACTAAAATAAAATACACCATAAAAAATTACATTGCCATTGCAATGAAGTACACTATCCAGTGTTTAATGACCCAGAAATATTCTGATGTAGAATTCGGTAAAAAGCTGATCCCATCTTGAACACACAAGGAGAGTTCACTGACTAAAGCACCTGATGCTGTCTCTGTAAGGTGTTTCGGCTATACAGTCCCAAAGAGTGGGACTCGAGACAAGCAACTGTGAAGCTGCAAAATGAGTATTTTATATAGATAAGTTCCCCCAAGATTTTTTAATGTATCAGCAGAAAGAGAAAATTTGTAAAAGGAGAGGTTTTAACAGGGAACAAAATAGAAATTCTAATCTTCTAGGTAAGAAAAACTGAATATAGCATATGTAAGGGTTTGTAATTAGAATTTGTGGGGAAGGCTTTCTGATATATATCAAAATATGTATCTTAATCTCCCTATATGCCTCTTTACTGTTTTCCAATTTAAAAACCAAACAATTTAAATATGTAATTAAAATCATAAACTTGAGTGAGGATATCAGAAGAATCTTCATAAATACCTATGTCTTTTTCTTTTTAAGCAATTAAAGATGTCTTTTGCATTTCCAACTGGGTTAAGATGTTTAAAAATCTCCTTAAATATAACTTAGCAAATGTAATACCCAGGCACCTAAAAGCTCCCCCCTGCACATTTTGCTGCTGAATTCATCCTCGGGGATAACTCGCTGTGTCGCCATTATGTCCTCTTTGCTTGGGCTGCGACAAACCACGCGTGACAATCATCCATTTGGCGTGAAAAGAGAATCTCAAGATCCAAAATCAATTCACACATGTTGAACCCAACCACACTGTTGTAGACATGCTGACTTTACAGTACAGTCAGGCTTCTAGTTTCCTTTAATCATTATCTGATGTGTAGAACAATTCCAGTCCCTTCATGCGGACACAATTTAAATCCCAGACTGCAAGAAGAGGGGAAAGAATGTTTCCTTTTTACTTTCTTGGCATGCATTTCATATTTGTTGAAGTAATGAACTCAATATGCAGGACGACTCAGATAAACCAGTTCCACATAAGCTAGACTAGCTCCACGTCCCACGGGAAAAGGAAAATACAAGGTAATTCCATCCACACAGCTCATACAGAATATGAAAGTTGTGTCATCATACTTTAAGAAGTCACTAATAAATAAAAATGGATAGCCCACTCTACAGGGCACCCAAATAAAGTTTTAATTTTGTGGGATTTTGTAATTTTCTAAACTGTGATATAAAGAGTAAGGAGACTGTCTATTACAGGAAATACTATTACTGTTCTGCAAATAAGGAAACTCGGATGCGGAAAGACTAAGCTGTGGCCTGTCCACATTCACAGTTTGCACACAGAAGTACCAGGACCAAGTCCTACTCTTCCTGATTAAAACAAAAAAAAATTTCCACCATGCCTAGCTACTGAACTACTGAAATTAAAAAAAAAAAAAAATGTGTCATTGGAAATCAGGCCAACCTTGAAAGAACTGCTAGGAGCACAGCTGCTTGAGATACGATGTTCTCCACAGAGAAAACCAGTTGTACAAGTGACAGGAGGGTTAATCTACGTTACTTCTCTCACAAAACAGGATGACACTAGAGTAATGGAGTGGCTGATTTTTGCAGCTGGCGTGAATATTTCAAAACAGGCAGCTCGGAACAATTTTTTTAATTAAACCAAATTAAGAGTAAAAACGGGCATTTGATGTATGTAAATTTACAAAATTGAGATTAGTGAAAGGCTTTTCCTGACAGTCCTCTGGTCTCAGGTAATACCTCAGTCTCCTTGTGGAATGCCTGGGAAAGCTTCTGCAGTTCACAGTCAGACTGGGCTACTTGCGCCTTTTCTTTCTCCCAACAGTGCAGCACATTTTGTAGTTCCACTTTCAAAGTGCTGATCAGAGCCTCTCTATCTGCACACTTGGTGCGCAAATGACTTAACTCCTTACTGACATCAGCCAGTTTATCCTGAAGGTCCTACAGGAGACACCAAAAATACACGTTGTATGATGGCCAACTAATATATGGGTGGGATTCATTATAAAGTGCATAATGAAGACCTTCAAAGCTTTAACATAAAAAAAATCACAAAGGCAAGCATTTAATTATAATGCTAAATATTAAGAAATTTTATTTGAGTATATTGTCTAAGTACAATACTTTTAGCTAAAAAATTAGAAAATTTGCTATTTTAGCATTTAAACATAAACTACTTATAAGATAGCTTATTCCAAAAAAGCTCCTTTATTTCAACCCATTATTAAAAAATAACTTGGTGGTTCAGAAAAAATTTAAATAACATTTTAAGAACAAAACTCTTACATTTATAAAAACATTCCCTTCTCCATGAAATTCCAAATACTAATACAAAAAAAGTGCGACATAAAATTCTGCTATACAATTTATTCCTTAACCTTAAATTCTATGAAGTATGTAAAGGACAAATGCAATATGCGCCAACACACACAAAAACCCAGCAATACTAAGTAACTCTGAGAGTTGTTTCAGTATAGTTTTTGCAAAACTGTAGTATATAAAAGCTGCACAGAAAATAAAACAAACTGTTTTCCTGGACTTGAGCCAGGCGTGGTCTTGGCCCATTACTAGGCATGACATACTAACAACAATGGCTCCACCCCAAAATGTTGAAATTTGACTCCAAATATTGGTGTGCTTATGAAGAGTGTTTACTATGTAGCTAAGGGTGGACATTAAATCTTAAATCATTCTTTGAATCTATGATATTATAATTAAGCCTAGGAAATAAATTTTCCCATTAACCAGAACAATTTCTAATCAACTTTTACTTTTTAATGAAAAAAAGTCTTGTTACTTTGACCAACAATAAAAAATAAAAATTGTATCCAAATGTACTTAATAAGAAATAGGAAGCTATATTTTCAGATATCTTTAAAACTTTCCCTAATTATATTTGTTTCTTAATACAAAAGGAAACGTTATTTAAAATCATAATACCTTTATGTTTTTTGTGTGGGCTTCTATCTTCTGTTTGGTAGAATCAAGTTCACTAGATGCCTTTTCCTTAGCACTGTTCACGCTGTTCAGCTGTTAACGGGAAATGTAAATAACTTCTTCATGTTTTTCAAGAATGAGTAACTCCAAATGTAACTTTTCAATGTTTTTTATGCAATTACTTACTATAAATTTCTGAATAGTAATTGAGAGTCTTAAAAATTACTTCTTTTGGTTAACTATGTAATTTCTGTCACAAGCCCACAGGGCTCAACAGAAAAGAAAGCGTTCAAGCTTAAAATGTCAGTGATGTTACAGTATTTTTACTAGAAGTCTGGACAAAGGATTTCATTCTTACTGTAAACAAATATAACTTTATTCTTAAAATCCTACTGGGCCAAAATGCCAGAAGCAGTGGCAGCTATAAGGAGAGAAAAAAAGGACACAGCAAAAGCCTGTTCTTTCTATACATCATGAGGGTATCCACTGGTCTCTCGCTCCATATGACAACTTCAGGGTCGGTCACATGCAGTCCTACTGGGAAGGCTTGTGGCAGGTCATCAGTTGGTCCTGCTCCACTTGTGATTTATTTTCTTTGACAGTTCATTCTTCTTGCTGTCAGACTGCTCTTTTTGCTTTCTTTGCAGCCACCCCCTTGGTCTCCCCACTGCTGTCTCTGGCACTGGTTCACAACAAAGCACATTACTAAGCCAAAGCCTGCTGAGTCGACTTTTCAACTGTGCTGAGGATCATGTGACATTCATCCTCCCAAATAACAATTCGCTGTGGGTAATATGTTCCTAGTTACCCTGCAGCTTCGAGTCCTAGGCCTCAAAAGAGTTTCATAAACTACTAACAATTCAGGCTGTCTTGCCTCACTGGGAAAGACTTAGCAATATTTATTCTTCATAGAAATTTAATTATTTCAGGGGTCACTTTCTTTAATGCTTTTTGAACAATTACAAAAGGAATTAAGAAGGTTCACTTTTCCTTCTTTATTCACATTACAAAAGTAATATAAGCCCTTTCTGAAATGTAAAATGTAATAGTTTCACAGTCTTTGAATGATATGAATGAAACAGATAAACAAAAGGATAAAACACTAAATTCCATACTGTGTAGTTTGCTTTTGGTTCAAACAATTTGTTTTGCTAATTGTACTTAATGCAATTACTTTATATTATCTACTTTGACAAAGTGTAATTAAGCAAACTCTTCACTTCTTAAAGCACAAATTCATAAAATATTTTAATATCCAAGAAAATTATCAACCCACACTTTAAATAATACAAATGAGATGATAAGTAGAAGCATGAGCTTTTTCAATCAGCAAACCAAAAACTTCCAGGCTACATCAAACAAACAACTATTTTTAAAAACTTCTATCACCACTTTACTCACTTTAGAGAATGAAAACTAACATCTTTTTTTAATTCAGATTTCCACAATTTGCACAAATCCTAACCTAGAATATTGATAATACCTAATTTCCACTACCTATTCCAAATTTCATAAAAACACATTAAATTTTAAATATAGCACATACTATAGTAACTTGAATGACTTGCATAGCTTTTGTATTAAATTAAAATAAATTTTGAAGTTCAAGAGTGACAGAATCTTTACAACTTTAAAAATAACAGTGTGACCTAAATTACAAAACCATAAATGAGACACGACTTTAGGCCACACTTAAAGAACAATGACAGACAATTTATTATTTTTTGTATCTGTGAAGCTGCCGATTCCAAATTCCCAATTTTTCTGACCTTTGTAACAAGCAAGGGATACGTACTGCTGCAGGCCGAAGGCTATATGTGTGCAGCCAAACAGTGCAAGTGTTACCTCATTAGATGCATCTTCCAGCTTGTTCTGGTAATCTGTCAAGGTGCGCCTCAAAGTCTCAAGGACAACAGAGAAGCTGGGAGGTTTAGCTGTGTCCTTGTGGATGCCTAGAGAAAAATATAGGATGAAAGCATACCCTTAAAGTCAGAAGAAAACGAAAGCAAAGCAAACAACAGATCATTACAATCAGACAGAGCTGAAAAGACTTTATAAAATATCACAGAGTCATTCTCCAAAGTATACTGCCATGTACTCGAATATCAATAGTCTTTCTAAACAAGTCGTCAAATTAAGTCCATAATGTCAGGTTCTAATTTATGGCTATGTTGTACTTCACAAGGCCCACACTATGGTCAGTAGTGAGCTCTTTTTCCCCTTCTCTCCTATGTCACTGAAGTGTTTGTACACACCTGTTATCCACCAGTTAAGTGAACGGTCTCGACTAACATTGTCTGGGGAAGTTATATACACTTACCGTGGTCCTGGTGTCTCTGATCAGTCAGGTCTATTGTGTTTAAACATTAATTTCCAAACCCAAGAGCACATAATTTTCTGTTATGCTTGGAAATACTCTTCAGTCCATAAAATTCTCAAGTTACAATTTGAAATAAATAATGAATGTGCTATTATCTACATAGGCCCACATCATGTTTCAATTAAAACTCTTAAAACTGATACTCACTGTAAAAATATGAGTATTGCCATGTTATACCTCAAACTATTTTAATTTTGTCAGGCCATAAGTTTGTTGAGCTAATCAAGGTTACTTGGTAAACTATAGTTCAAAATATTAATCCAAAATAATCAAAAGTTTAATTTCAAAAACCACTTTAACCTGATTGCTAATTGTACTACTCTTTGTTAAAGAACAAGTAGAAATTTTTAAAACATTTTTATCATTTTTATTTCCCTATTATAATCTCTCCCTATATTTTACAATCTAAATATTTCAATATTTCAGTATTCTGTATGTACCCCAACTTGGGGGCAAACCCACAACCCAGGCATGGGACCTGGAATCAAACTGGTGACCTTTTGCTTTGCAGGACTATGCTCCACCAACTGAGCCACTGGGATCAGGGCAACAAAGATAATTTTTAAAATCAGCATTCATAAAATATGTTTTATTACTCATTGATTCATTCAATCAACTAATTGACTGAACCCCTACTACATACTAATCCAAGGCATTAGGCACATGGAAGTGAAAAAGACTGGTGCGGTTTCTGTGCTCAGAGAACCTGCAGTCTGAGAAGAGGAAGAGAGATAGTAAAAAAATAATTATATTAAAGCCATTCATCCATTCTCCACGTATTCAATTGCTGGAACTTAGGGGGAATATGGAAGAAGGCAGTAATGAAAGAAAGAAAGAAAAAGAGGGGAAAATATTTGGTTAACAATAGACCAACTTTATTGGTCTTAGAGTATTGATGATATTTAGTGTTTCAATCTTAGACAAAATTGTACTAACAAATTTATTGCACTCATTAAAGTACAATTTGAATAGTATCTTAAGTATGGGTACATTTCAGATTTTCTTAAACAGAATATTTAACTAGAAAACAAAAGTAATATGGACACGGCACATATCCCAGCCAGAGGCAAAGAAAAAAGACACTTCCCTGAACTACAATAATGGAAAGGACAGTATTTGTAATGACCGTAAGTTGGAAAGACAACTCATTAAAAATTTTATTAAAGGTCTTCCCAAATATATATTTTTAAAATTGCTCTCTTGCACGAGATAAAAACATGTAATGTATAATTCTTTTCTTTTGCTACTACACAAGTAGGCCATGAATAAATCATTCAAGGACACTTGGGAAATCTGCTAGCTTTTATAGTAAGGGAGAAAACTTCCTCATAGAAAGTCAGAATAAAATCATCTTAACATGAGTACTGAAAGGTATAGAACAAAACTCCCTCTCCTTACTGACCCATGCACATTCTTATATTTTACATAAAATGAAGTTGAGTTTCTTCCCCTGAAAATGTTTATACAAAAGTTCAGTTGAAATACAAAGTATGTTTTATATCCCACCCATAACCACTATGAAAAGATATATACAGTCCTGGCTGGTGTGGCTCAGTGGATTGAGCACCGGACTGCGAAGCAAAGGATCACCTGTTCAATTCCCAGTCAGGGCACATGCCTGGGTTGCAGGACAGGCCCCCAGTAAGGGACAAATGAGGGGCAACCACACATCAATGTTTCTTTCCCTCTCTCTCTCTCCCTTCCCTTCTCTCTAAAAAATAAATAAAGTATTAAAGATGAAAAAATTTATTTTAAAAAAAAGATATACTTACTGGTCCCTTAAAACAACAAAATGCTTATAAATAAAAAGATAGGGTCACTTAGGACCCAGAAGGTTACTGACAGATTTAATTTAATCTAATAATATCCTAATCACTTCACTAAGGCCCCCCAAAACAACGGACTATTAAAGCTATTTTATCAGAGTAAAATCTAAAAAAATTTTAATTATGGTTATAAAAACCTTTTTTAAATTACATTTTATTGATTATGCTTTTACAGTTGTCCTGATTTTCCCCTTTGCCCCGCTACATCCAGCACCCCCCATTCTCTCAGGCAATCCTCTCACCATTGTTCATGCCCACAATTCATGAGTATAAGTTCTTTGGCTGCTCCATTTCCTATACTGTATTTTACATCCCCATGGCTATTCTGTAACTACACATTTGTACTTCTTTTAAGTATATTTTACTGATTATGCTATTACAATTGTCCCATTCTTTTTTCTCCCCTTTATCCACCTTTCCCCAGTTCCCCCTTTCCCTGCAGCATTCCCCTGCCCCTTAGTTCATGTCCATGGGCTGTACACCTAAGTTCTTTGCCTTCTCCATTTCCTATACTATTCTTAATATCCTCCTGTCTATTTTGTACCTATCATTTATGCTTCCCTTTTTGTGTGTGTGTTTCCTTTGTTTTTATTTTTTTTTTAATTTATTTAATTCTTATTCAAGTACAGTTTTCTGTTTTGTTGGGTTTTTTAACTTTTTAAATATTTATTTATTTATTTATTTTTACAGAGAGGGGAAGGGAAAGAGAAAGAGTGCAAGAGAAACATCAATGTGTGGTTGCCTCATGTGTCCCCTACTGGGAACCTGGCCTGCAACCCAGGCATGTGCCCTGACTGGGAATCAAACCAGCGACCCTTTGCTTCACAGGCCCGTGCTCAATCCACTGAGCTGCACCAGCCAGGGCCAGTTTTCTGTTTTATATTCCCTGCCCTGCCCCACCCCCGATGCTCCCCACCTCCCTTCCATTTCCACCCCCCACCTTAATTATTGTCCATGTGTCCTTTATACTTATTCATGTGAATCCCTCCCCTTTTTCCCCTATGATTCTCTCCCCTCTTCCCTCTGGACCCTGTCAACCTGTTCCGTATTTGAGTGCCACTGGTCATATTTTGCTTGCTTGTTTGTTTTGTTGTTTAGATTCCTGTTAAAGGTGAGATCATATGGAATAACCACTATAGAAAACAGTATGGAACTTTCTAAGAAAACTAAAAATGGACGTGCCTTTTGACCCAGCAATTCCACTATTAGGAGTATATCCTAAGAACCCTGAAACACCAATCCCAAAGAACATATGCACCCCAATGTTCATAGCAGCACAATTTACAATAGCCAAGAGTTGGAAGCAACCAAGACACCCATCAGTAAATGACTGGATCAAAAAGCTATGATACATTTACTCAATGGAATTCTATGCTGCAGAAAGGAAGAAGGAGCTCCTACCTTTTGCAACATCATGGATGGAACTGGAGAGCATTGTGTTGAGTGAAATAAGCCAGGCAGTGAAAGACAAATATTTATGCTTCTTATTCCCTGTACCTTTTCCCCAATTCTTCCCCTTTCTCCTCCCTGCTGCTAGCCCTCCATGTAATCTTCATTTCTGATTCTAGTTGTTTGCTTAGCTTGTTTTAGTTTTGGGAGGTTTTTTTAGGTTCAGTTGTTGATAGTTTTGAGTTTGTTATTTTAATGTTCATAGTTTTGATCTTCTTCAATTTCTTAGCTAAATCACCTTAACACTTCATATAATAAGGGCTTAGTGATGATGAACTCCTTTAACTTGACCTTATCTGGGAAGCACTTTATCTGCCCTTCCATCCTAAATGATAGCTTTGCTGGATAGAGTAATCATGGATGTAGGTCCTAGTTTCTCCTCACTTTGAATACTTCTTTTCCAGCCTCTTCTAGCCTCCAAAGTGTCTTTTGAGAAATCAGCTGATAACTCTTATGGGAACTTTTTTGCAGGTAACTCTCTTCTCTTGCTGCTTTGAAGATTCTCTCCTTATTTTTAATCTCTGGCAAATTAAATATGATGTGTCTTGGTGTGTTCCTCTTTGGACCCAATTTATTTAGGATTCTCTGAGCATCCTGGGCTTGTATGTCTATTTCCTTTGCCAGATTGGGGAAGTCTCTTTCATTTTTTTTTCAAGTAATTTTTCAATTTCTTGCTCTTCTTCTTCTCCTTCTGGCACCCTCATGATTCGGATTTTGGAATGTTTAAAGTTGTCCCACAGATTCCTAAGACTCTCATTTTTTTTTTAATTCTTATTTCTTGATTCTGTTCTGGCTGGGTGTTCATTTCTTCCTTTTGTTCCAAATAGTTGATCTGAGTCCTGGTTTCCTCCCTTTCACTGTTGATTCCCTGTATATTTTTCTTTATTTCACTTTCTATAGCCTTCACTTCTTCCTTTATTTTGTGCCCATACTCAGCATTTCTGTGAGTATCCTGATTACCAGTGTTTTGAACTCTGCATGTTGGCTATCTCATCAACACTTAGTTCTCTTTCTGGATTTTTAATCTGCTCTTTCATTTGGGCCATATTTCCTTGTCTCTGCACACCTGTTACATTGTAAGGGATGGAGCCTTAGGTATTCAACTGGGTGGGGCAATACACTTTACTGCATTGTGGTACTGTCTGTGGGGGGAGGGCTCAAAGAGGGAACAATGCTGCTTGCTCAGCTCTGGCCCCACTTTCAAGAGACTGGCAATTTCTCCCTCATCCCAACCCCCACAGTTTTGAGGCTATATTTCCCCACACTGGAACCTTTGGTTGCACAGTCTGTCTCACTCCCCAGTTGTTCCTCCCAGTTCATTTGCATGCAAATGTGGGACCACCCACTCCACCAGTTGCCACCTTGCACATCCCTTCCAGTGTCCTCTTCACCCTGGCTGCCAGTCTTCACCCCTCTTGGGAATCTGGATGAATTTTCTTATTTAACTCTTTGGTTGTCAGACTTCCATATAGTTCTATTTTCTGGCAGATCTGTTTGAGTTTTTTGCTTTTAAATTGGTTGTTTCCTTCTCTTGGTTGTGCTAGGAGGTAAAGTGTACTACCTACGCCTGCATCTTGGCTGGAACTCTCTGATAATGCTCCCTATTGGTACTTCTTAATCCCTTCATCTCCACACCCACTCTCTCACACCTCCATCCCATCTGGCAATCATCAAAATGCTCTCCATATCAATGATTCTGTCTCTGTTCTTCTTGGTTGCTTAGTTTGTTTTTTAGATTCAATTGTTAATAGATTTGTGTTTTCTGCCATTTTGTTGCTCATAATTTTGATTTTCTTTTTCTTAAGTAAGTCCCCTTAACATTTCATGTAATAATGGCTTGGTAAGGATGAATTACTTCAGCTTTTTCTTGTCTGGGAAGCTTTTTATCATCTCTACAATTCTAAATGTTAGCTTTGCTGGGTAGAGCAATTGTGGCTGTAGGTCCCTGCTTTTCATGACCTTGCATATTTCTTGACAATACTCTCTAGCCTGCAAACTTTTTTTTTAGAAATCAGCTGACAGTCTTATGGGAACTCCCCCATAAAAAGATAGTTACTTCTTTTCTCTTGCTACTTTCAAGATTCTGTCATGACTTGGAATATTTCTTTCCAGCCCCTTCTTGCCTGTAAGGTCTCTTGAGAAATCAGCTGACAGTCTGATGGGAACTCCTTTGTAGATGACTGACCCCTTATCTCTTGCTGCTTCTAGGATTCTCTCCTTCATTTTCATCTTGGCTAATGTAATTATGATGTGCCTTGGTGTGTTCCTCCTTGGGTCCAACTTCTTTGGCACTCTCTGAGCTTCCTGGATTTCCTGGAAGTCTATTTCCTTTGCCAGACTGGGGAAGTTCTCCTTTATTATTTGTTCAAATATGCTTTCCACTCGTGGCTGTTCCTCTTCCCTTTCTGGTACCCCTATAATTTGGATGTTGGAACATTTAAAGATGTCCTGGAGGTTCTTAAGCCTCTATTCATTTTTTTTGAATTCTTCTTTCTTCATTCTGTTCTCGTTGAATGTTTATTTCTTTCCTCTGCTCTAAACCATTAATTTGAGTCCTGGTTTCCTTCCCATCGTTGTTGGTTCCCAGTAGATTTGTCTTTATTTCACATAATGCAACCTTCATTGCTGCCTGAGTTGTTTTTATGCTGTTGAAGTACCTGGTGAGTTCCTGGAGCATCCTGATAACCAGTGTTTTGAACTGTGCATCTGATAGGTTGGCTATCTCTTCACTACTTAATTGTATTTCTTCTGGTACCTTGAACCATTCTTTCACTTGGGCCATTTTTATTTGTCTTGACACACCTGTTATGCAGTGAGGGGTGGAGCCTCAGGTGTTCACCAGGGCAAGGCAACCCAGTGGCTGGGTTGTGACACTGTATGTGGGGGCGAGGTCAGGGAGGGAACAAGGGCACTTGCTCCACCCTCTGCTGAATTACAGTCTCTTCTGCTGCTTCCCACAAAAAAATTGGGTCCTTCCTGTGATGATTCCCAGTGGGTGGGTTTATGTACATTCCAGGACCCTGTGGGTCTCTCTAATGAACTCTCCTGTGAGGCTAGGAGTCTATCCCAGCACCTCAACCCCCACAGGTGCTTTCAATCAGTGTTTTGAAGCTTTATTTCCCGGCACTGGGATCCTGGGTTGTGAGGTCTGTCTTGGTCCCCAGTTTCGCCTAGTTTATCTGAAAGTGAATGTGGGGCCACACGATCAGCCGCCACCTTGAGCACAATGCCTCACTTCACAATCGCCACCTCACTGGGTCTGCCCATTGCCACCCCACGCCTAGGGTCTGCCATCCACCACCTGGCCCCAGTGTCTGCCTGCTGCTGTCTTACATGCCCGAGGTGCCTTACATGCCTGGTGCCACTGCTTTTTGTGCCTCGACCCCCCTCCACTTGGCCACTGGCTCCGCCCTGCCTACTGATCTGGATGAATGTGTCTATTTCAACTCCTTGGTTGTCTGACTTCCATACAGTTCAATTTTCTGTCAGTTCTGCTTGTTATTTTGTTTCTAAATTGTTGTTGTCCTTATTTTGGTTGTTCGAGGACACACAGTATGTCTACCTAAGCCTCTATCTTGGCCAGAAGTCCTGATTTCCCATTTCTCGCTCTTTCTCTTGTCCTTCTGGTACCCCTATAATGTAAATGTTGGGCCACTTGAACTTGTCCCAGAAACTATCTATACTATCCTCATTAACTTGGGTTCTTTTTTATTCTTGTAGTTCCAACAGGTTGTTTTTGGCTTCCTTATGTTCCTTATCATTGATTTGATTCTCGGCTTCATCCACTCTACTGTTGTTTCCCTGTAAATTGTTCTTTACTTCAATTAGTGTATCCCTTGTTTCTGACTGGATCTTTTTAATGCTGTTGAGGTCCTTACTAAGTTCCTTGAGCATCCTTATAACCAGTGTTTTGAATACTGTATCTGATAGATGGCTTATCTCCATTTTGTTTAGCTCTTTTTCTGGAGTTTTAATCTGTTTTTCATTTGGGCCCGTTTCTTTGTCTACACATTTTGGCAGCCTCCCTGTGTTTCTATGTATCAGGTAGAGCTGCTCTGACTCCATGTCTTGGTAATGTGGCCTAATGCAGTAGGTGTCCTGTAGGATCAATAGCACAGCCTCCCTATAATATAAGATGGGAATTCAAGGTACAACCTTCTCTTGTAGTTCAGCCTTGGCTGCTATTGGCATATCAATGGCAGGGATTTACTCTGGACAGACAGCAGAAGGGATTGGTTATGGCCACTGACCACCAACCTCCATCCTTTGTTCAGGATCCACTGTGCAGGGTCAGGGTAGTGATGCTCCAACATGATCTGTAGTGGTACACCGGCCCTGGGGCTTCCCAAGTGGTACAGGCCAAAATCAGCCCCGACCCGTGTTTTTCCCGGGGCCACCCCACCTGAGCTGTAAAGCAATTTGAGATGGCTGCTATTTGTACTGGTTTTGGAGATTCCCAGGTGAAGGCAAGCTGTGAATGTAGGCTGGATGCTCCTAGTGCAGGTACTGAGACCCACTGAGGTCAGCTGTTGCTTGTTTGAGTGTATTTAGGAAGTTGTAAAGCATGAGACATGACCAGCCATTCATATGGAAAATGGATGGACCGGTAAGTTGAGTGGGGCAGAGTCTCTGGGGATCTCCTAGGTGGGTCAAACAGTATTAGCCAGATGGCATCAGCCTCTGGGCTCTGTGGGGGGAGGGTTTAGAAAAGGGCCAATGCCGCTGCCCGCAGCAGCAAGGGTGGTCGCGAGGTGAGGCGAGGGACTTAAAAGAATGGAGAGGACCATAAGCTCTGCTGACAAATGGCAACTTTATTCAAGGAACTGCTGGCTTATATGCAGAACTGCAGTGGCCTGAGAACAATGTTGTTTTACAAAAGTTTGTACACTCCCGAAAGCTATCAAGAGGGCAAGATGTTCTCATATCCTGAGAACATTAGCCCAAAGATAACAGTGTCCTCATGACTATCACTTTCTTGGAACATGACGCATATGCCAAGATCTTGTTCTTTCCTTCAAGGCTGAGAAGGAGAAGGTCCGGAAGATGTCAAGATACCCGCCGGCTCCAGGGACCAGAAACCAAGTCCCTCCACCATTTTCACAGTGGGGGACTCTGTCCTTGGTCCCCTGCGGCCTGGCAGGCTCCCACAGGCCAATGGCCTCTGCTCACCCTGATGCCAGATATTTCAGTTTCTCCCTGTATACCACTGGTGCTTTTCACATTGCTACCCTGGTACTGGAGGTCAGAGGAAGTGAATCTGAGTCCATCTGTGCATTCTTTATGAGGAACTGCTTCAGGCTACAGAAGTTTCTTCCACTTATTCATTCCCTGCTGTATGGGCTTGGGGGCCTGGTGTTGGGCTGAGACTCCTCGCTCCCAAGGTATACCTCCTGAATTTTTATCCACCAGACATGAGTGAGGGACCATTCTGTTCTACGTCTGCGCCCAGTCTGGATGGATGTGGTTTCTTTAATTCCATAGTTGTTGGACTTCCATTCAACTCAATTTCTGACAGTTCTGAATGACAGTTGTTGTATATTTTAGTTGTAATTTTGATGTGGTTGTACGAAGAGGCCATAAATAACTTTTCAAAAGTCAAAGTCCAAAAGTCAAAGGACTGAGCTATTTTTTAAAAAAGGTACATTATAGAATATGAGTAGTCATGTTCATCCTCAGCATAGGAAAAACCCTTTTATCTAATCTTCTTTTAATTGCATTGTAAAACACAGAAATAAACATTCAAATGGGTTTTATTTTCACCTGAAAAAAATCCAAATATTTCATACACTGATGACTACAATAATTCCTTTTTCATTTTAAAAGCACTAAATATAAACATTCTGTGGGCCGTTATACTTTTCAAACTGAGAATTCATTCTGTCTATTAACTTGTCTTATTCACTGAGATCAAAATCAAACATTTTCATCATCTTGCAAACATTGGTGCCCACTCTGGTGTTTTTAAGGGAAATGGCTCACAACTCTTCTAAGAGTGTACTTAAGAAGTACATATGGGGTATACTTAAATCCCCTGGGACAGTTCGATAAAACAATTCCTTAACCAAAGTTTAAGAAATGCTTTGGTTAGGATAAGGACTTCCGCCAAGATGGAGGCATAGGTGGAAACACTGTGCCTTCTCCCACAACCAAGTTTGAATACAACAAAGGTTTGGAGAAACAAAGACACAACCAAAGGACAGAAAATTTAATTATACGGAAGTCCGACTACATCTAACCGTTCAACGGGGACGGTAAGAGGGGCGGAGCCAGCAGCGAGCAGGGTCGGGCAGGACAGGGCCCCCGACCCAGGTGCGCAGGCAGACGGGAACCAGTTGGGGTGCGGGGCAGACCGCGGGCGCATATTCGCGCACAGTGAGACAGACCACGCAGGCCCCAGGGGGCGAGGGCTGACGGCGGTGGCACACTCGCATGCAGTGGGACAAAACGCGTGGGCCCGGTGACGGCAGCAACTGCAGCACCGGTGAGGGCCGTGGCAGCAGGAGGCGGACAGGACGCCATAGTCCCTCTTTGACCCCGCCCCCACATACAGCGTCACAACCCAGCGACTTAGTTGCCCTGCAAGACCAGTGAGAGCCATTGTCCCTCTTTGACCCCGCCCCCACCTACAACGTCACAACCCAGCGACTGAGTTGCCCTGTTCTAGTGAACACTTTAGGGCTCTGATCCTGCTATGGAACAGGCACGAACAACCCGAAAGATGGCACAAGAAGAACTCAAAGTCCCAGAGCCAATAACTCTAAGCGACCGAGAAATTGCCAGCCTCTCAGAAGCACAATTCAGGACACTATTTATCAGGATGCTCACAGAACTGGTTGATTATAGTCACAAATTAGAGGAACAAAGTTACAAATTAGAGGAACGTGTGAGGGCTGGACTGATTGAAATGAAGGGAGATGCACAGGAAACCAATAGTGATGGAAAGGAAACGGGGACTCAAATCAATGGAATGGACCAGAAGGAAGAACAAAACATCCCACCAGAAAGGAATGAAGAAATGAGAATTCAAAAAAATGAGGAGAGGCTTAGGAACCTCCAGGACATCTTTAAACGTTCCAACATCCGAATTATAGGGGTACCAGAAGGGGGAAAGAAACAGCCACGAGTGGAAAACGTATTTGAACAAATAATAAAGGAGAACTTCCCCAGTCTGGCAAAGGAAATAGACTTCCAGGAAATCCAGGAAGCTCAGAGAGTCCCAAAGAAGTTGGACCCAAGAAGGAACACACCAAGGCACATCATAATTACATTAGCCAAGACCAAAATGAAGGAGAGAATCCTAGAAGCAGCAAGGGATAAGGGGACAGTCACCTACAAAGGAGTACCCATCAGACTGTCAGCGGATTTCTCAAAAGAGACCTTACAGGCAAGAAGGGGCTGGAAAGAAGTATTCCAAGTCATGAAATCCAAAGACCTACAGCCAAGATTGCTTTATCCAGCAAAACTTTCATTTAGAATGGAAGGACAGATAAAGTGCTTCTCAGATAAGGTCAAGTTCAAGGAGTTCATCATCACCAAGCCCTTATTATATGAAATGCTAAAGGGACTTATATAAGAAAGAGATGATGAAAAATATGAATAGTGAAAGGACAGCAAACACACAGTTATTAACAACCACACCTAAAAGAAAAGCAAACCAAGAGGACAGCTAGATCAGGAGTGGAACCATAGAAATGAAGAACACATGGAGGGTTAGAAACAGGGGGGTCGGAGGGGGAGAAGAGGGGAGAAGGCACAGAAAATAGCATAGATGGTAGGCAGAAAATAGATAGGGGGGAGGGCGAGAATAGTGGGGGAAATATAGAATCCAAAGAACTTGAGACACGTGGTTATAAACTAAGGGGGGGAGAATGGTGGGGGAGGGAGGGTGTGGGTGGAGGGGAGTGAAGGGGGGGAATAGAACAACTGTAATGGTATAGTCAATAAAATATATTTTAAAAAAATGCTTTGGTTAGGGGAGTCCCAGGCTCTGTGTGGCCTGATAGGCCCATGTAGCTAGAAGACTATGGATAACTGGAAAACGATGCCATTAGGCTGCATTCCCTGAACTCAGTGAGGATGATGGCATCTTGGGTGACACAAGCCAAGGGATAACACTTAACTTCCAGAGACAAATGGACATTGACACTGTAACAGGCAGTAGAGTCACAGCAATAAACAAAACGACTCCCCACGGAGATGACAGATTTGGCCAACTGATCATGGTGTTCCTAGGACGAAAATATATACGCACTCTACCTAATTGTTACCTGATTTGTTTAAAAAACCTCTAGGTCTGATTACCAGAAGTAGGAACTAACAAAAACAGAGTATTGGCCCTCGACCCATTCGCAGACAAAAGCTAGTTCAGACCTAGTACCCCCTGAATAAAGAGGATGGGTCCTCAAAGAAACATGTGATCCTTTACCAGGGTAATCATGTACTGGTGAAGGGAAGTCAACCACTTATCAGGGGTAACTGGACAGTGGATCTGAATGGTCTCCAATCCTAGAGACTTAAAATGCATTGTGGTTCACTGGTTAGGGTAGGAGTTTATGGAGGTCAGGTGATTACCTACGTTTTTGCTAAAGTCTATCTCCAGTGGGCTTAGGAGATATCTGAACCCACCTCTTAGTTTCCTCCCCAGTTTGGAATGTGTAGTTAGAAAAGACAAACGCAGAAACTGGCACAGTGTCCATATTGGTAACCTGACATATGGAGAGAGGGACTTACAGAGGAAAAAAAGCAAGTGGAAAACAGTAAATCAAAAGCAATGCCACCTTCCTTGAGAGACTACAGAGATTAGTGCCTCTGCTAAGGACTTACAAGGTAAAGGGGTGGTTATTCAACTCACCTATCTGGCTTGTGCAGAATACAGATGGATTTTCAAGAATGACAGTAAATTACTGCACCTCTAATCACGTGTGACTCCAATATAGCTGCAGTTAAAGTAGCTTCATTGACGGAGCACATCAGTACATTTCCTGGCAAATGGAATGAACGAAGCTATTTCTTTGATCCTTTCAGTAAAAACCACCAAAACAGTTTCTTTCAACTGGCAAGGAGAGCAATCTACCTTCACTGCTCTACCTCAGAGCTATATCAACTCCAGCTCTCTATCATAACACAGTCTGTAGAAATCTTGATCAACTGTCCCTTCCAGATGGCATCACATATTCTACTTAGTTCTCTACCAGGATATCATTCTGACTGCTCAAGTTCAAGCAACTCAAGTGTGGCAGGTCCTTATAGAATAGTAGCGAAGTAAAATCCTCCCAGTAGACAGAACTTCAAGTAATGAACCTGACTGTATTTTGGTTGAGATAAGACAGGATGAAAGGTACAAATATATACCAATTCATGGGTGCTAGCTAACAGTTTGGCTGAATAGTCAGGGACTCAAAATGAACACAATTGGAAAATTGGTAACAAGGCAGTCTGGGCAAGAGTATGTGTGAGAACTGATCTCTTCAAGTGGTCATTGTGCCCAAATCAATTTCAGTGCCTTAATAACAAGGGGACCAAGAAGAAGCATTCTGTGGATGTCAGCCAGCATCTTTCTCCAGCCACCAGTGTCCATCCAGCGAATGTAATGGCCCAGTAAAGGACAAAAATGGAGTCATGGCAAATGAATAATACATGAGCTCAGCAACACAGACTTCCATTCACCAAGTCTGATAGGATTACAACCCCTTCCTTGGTTCAATGCCAAACCTATCAATAGCAAAGACAAACACTGAACCCATGATATGGCACTACTGTCTAGGTGGACCGGCCAGTCATGTGGTTGCAAGTCGATTATACTATGTCACTTCCATCGTGGAATGAGCCATTTATTCTTACTAAGGTACATATTACTCTGGATACAGATTTTTCTCCCCTGATCATAATGCTGAAGTCATCATCCATGAATTTAAAACATACCTTGTTCACCACTAAGTATTCCACATAGCATTGCTTCTATCCAGAGAACTCATACACCACATAAAGTATGGAAATGGGCTAATTTTCATAGAATTCCTATGGTCTTCCTATGTTTCTCATCCCTCAGAAGTAGCTGGCATACATAATAGCAGAATGGCCTTTTGAAGATTCATGATACTGGATGGATGGCCACACTTTGTAAGATACAGATAATATCCCCCAGGAGACATGTGCTCTGAGTCAGCACTCAATGTATGTTGTGTTTCTCCCATAGCCAGGATTCACAGATTCTGGAATCAAATGTTAGAAAAAGGAGTGGTTCGTCTCACTATTACACCTAACAGGCTGCTAGTGAAATGTCTGCTTCCCCTCTCAGAAACTACAGACTCCAGTAGTCCAAATCTGAATTCCCAAGGGTGAAATGCTTCTACCATGGGACACAGCAATGATTCCATTAAAATGGAAGCTAAGAATGTAACCCAATTATTTCTGGACTTTTTTTTGCTAGGAAACCAAAAAACAAAGAAGGACAATTGATCTTGATCATCAAGGGAAAATTGATCTTAAGAAAGAGTATGTCCAGAATGCAAGACAGCTCACAGAGGATCTTAGTACACTCATGTTCTGTGATAAAAATTAACAGGCCAGCAATCCCACTTCGGGGTATGCATCCAACAGAACTGAAAGCAGGGTCCTGAAGAGATGTCTGTACATGCATATTCATAGCAGTGCTACTAAAAGTAGCTAAGAGGTAGAAGCAACCACAAGTTCCATCAATGGATAAATATAGAAACAAAATGTGGTATATGCATATAAGGGAATACTCTTCAGCCTCCATAAAAAAGAAACTCCTGTCACATACTGCAACATGGATGAACCTTCAGGACATTATGCTAAGTAAAATAAGCCAATCACAAAAAGACAAATACTATATGATTCTACTACATGAGGTATCTAAAGTAGTCGTCAAATTCATAAAGACAGAAAGCAGAATGGTGGTTTGGGGGGCTGGAGGGAGAGGGAAAAAAAGACATGATGGTTAATTTGTGTGTAAACCTGACTGGATCACAGACCCAGATTTTAGTTAAATATTATTTCTGGCTGTGTCTCCAAGGGTGTTTCTGGAAGAGACTGACATCTGAATCAGTAGATTAAGTGAAGCAGATTGCCCTCGCCAATATGTGTGGGCCTCATCCAATTCTTTGAAAGCTTGACAGAATAAAAGTCTAAGAAAGAAGGAATTCTTTCTCCATTTTTAAGCTGGACATCGGTCTTCTCCTGCCTTTGGACTCAGACTCTCACTGGAACTCACACCGTCAGCTCTTCTCTGGTTCTTAGAACTTCCAAGTGAGACTAGAACTAGACCATCAGTTCTCCTGGGTCTTCAGTTTGCCAATAGCAGATTTTAGATTTCTTGGCCACCATAACCATGTGATTAATGACCCCGTTAGAGAATAATGACTATTCTTACTGAAGTCTCTCCCCTGGACTTCACAAGCTAAAGCTATGAGCACAGTGCGGTAGGGTTAAGTTTGTTTTGTTAACCTCAGTGAATTAGGAGAAGGGAAAAGGAGAGAAGAAATTGGCAAATGACACCAAAAGAGACCTGCGTGCTGCTACTATAGGCATTCTCAGCTTGCCAGTAACTCATTAATCTCTAGTTAAAATGTACCAGCCATGAGGTTCACCCAAACAATTAAAATTCTCAAGAAAACACTTGGTATAGGTGATAATTCTTTATTACAGGAAGAAAGAAAAGCAGAAAAGTCCATTTTCTTGTCCTGATTTCCCTAACAGCAGTCCCTGAAACTGCCCAATTTCTGGGTTATATATACATGCCTGAACGCATCAAACACTGTCACTATTATTTCCCAGGGTCCTTCAGCCTCTCCAGGAAAAAGAAGAAGAATACCTCTGGAATATTGTAAATGACTTCCTCAAGGAAAGAAAGGTTGAAGAAGGTTAGAGGGCTCTGTCTCAGTCAACACAAAAGTCAACCACCCTGAGGAGGATCCAAGACTAAGCCACAAGAAAAATTTCCTTTTATGAACCTGAGGAAGGAGAAGTCACCTTCTATATTTTGCTAGGGTCTGCGAGCAGAGGTGAACTGTATTATAAGAAATACTTGAGGCAGAAAGACTACATGGGTTCAAAGTGGAAAAATATTTCTCCCTTTACACATTCTACTATAAGAATTTCTACAAGAAAAGAAAGGAGATATGAGCAACTAGAGTACTTCAACTTCAGTGGAAAGTAGAAATAGGAAACAAATGTCCCTGACCAAATACAGTGCCTCTATCTTATCTAATGATAGCAGGCAGCCAAGGTGACACCTTTAGGACCCAAGTAAGACTGTACATCCTTTCCACTGAGGGTTAATCTTCCTCGTGACTCCTCACAGGTTGCTACCCAAAAGGCTGCTATAGAGAGAGATTCTATGACTATCTTTATAACCTCAAAAATTTAAATGCTAATGTAATGCAAACCTTCAACCTGATATAATTCATTCACGCTCTTATTCATACTCAACAAATATTTAGTGAGTACCTGCTTTGGGCCAAGTATTGTTCTAGTGGATTAAAATACATTAGTAAATAAATGAGATAAAGATTCTTGCCCTCTAAGACCCCTTAACCTACAAAAATTAACCAATGACGATTAATTTTCTGCATCAAGTTGACTGTGCTAAAGCATGCAAATATAACAGGAAAAACTTTATTTCTAGGTTTGTCTGTGAGGGTACTTTGGAAGAAATTAGCATCTGAATAAGTAGACTGAGTAAAGATTCCCCCTCACCAATGTGGGTGGGCATTGTCTAAGCCATTGCTTCCCCAACCCTGCTTAACAGGCCAAAAACACAGAAGAAAAGCAAATTCTCTTTCTTCCTGAGATGATGGGACTTCCATCTTCTTCTACCCTTGGACATCAGAGCTCCTGGTTCTTGGGCTTTCAGACCCCAGAACTTACACCAGCAGCTCCAGGTACCCAGGCCTTTGGACTCAGACTGAATTATACCGCCAGCTTTCCTGGTTCTCCAACTTACAGAGGATACACCATAGGGTTTCTAAAGCCTCCATAAGTGTGTGAACTATTCCTATAATAAAACCTCTTTATATATATCTCTATATATACACATAGAGATATCTACCTATATGTATACAGATAAGTATAATATATAATCTAGGTTATATAAAATATATAATAGACACATTTTCATCTATACAATATATACATTTATATAGGATATATACATATATCTTATTTGGTCTGTTTTTCTGAAGAACCCTGACAATACAGATATAATGATAAATGCACCAAATAATAGATTATGCTACAATAAGTGCTACTGGGGAGGGGGGAAGTAGAGCAGAAAAAGGACAAAAGTAGTGAGGCAAGTGGCATGGGAATGGGTAGGGGGTAAGCTTTCTGGAGAAGGTGAGATTTGAGCATAGATTAAAGGAAGATGACAAAGGGAGATATACAGATACATCTTATCGAGGTAAAGAACTTTCCAGGTAGGAGAAAGGGTCAGCACAAAGGTCCCCAAGGCAAGAGCACCTTGATGTGTTCAAGGTATGTATATAGGAGGCCAGAGTGGCCCAAACAGAGGGAGGGAGATGATGAATGACAGGTCAAAGGGATGATAAGGGATAGAAGCAGGCCTTGTAAGGTCTTGCATGCCATGACTAGCACTTCAGCTTCTACGCTTAGTGGAACACAGAATGCAGCAAGGTTTAGGGTGGAGGAATGATCTGCTCTAACGCAGGATTTCAAACGATCGTTCTGGTGGCTACACAGAAAACAGACTATGGGGAAGCAAGGCGGAAGCAAAGAGACCAGTTAGTCAGACGGGGAGGTGGTGCAGAGGCATTCAGGAAATAAGGTGTAAACTGTGACACTAATCACCGGAGAGGACATCAAGCTAAATCCTCTACCTAAATAAATTCCTTAGTGTCCTGGACTAACTGAAATTTGTCTCATCTGCTACATGAAGATAAGCTGATAGTTACCCTTGCTTCAGACATATTTCCTAATATAGAGGATCACTAAATCTAAAGAAGGCAGGGAACAGAACATTTAGCAACTGCTGTCAACTCCAGACTGAAATTCACTCAGGAAAATAATTTTCATTCATTGCATTTTAAAGAGCAAGTCAAAAAAAAGAGCTCTTCCCAACATAACTAAATTATTCTTACAGCAAGTTCTAAAGCTATGCTACATTACATAGTAAGAATATGACCCTATTTGAAATAGTTTTTTCTCAAAGATGTATATACACTGTGTGATATTACGCACATGCACATGTACACATATATATACATAGTGTACATCCTTGAATTAGCCTAAGATAAGTTTTAAAATTACTTCATTTAGGAGAAGCAAAATATTTGGCCATTTTTGCGTAGCTAAAGCCAGGCCTAATTCAGTAGGCAATCTTAATTGTTTAGATTCTTCCACAAAATATTAAGCAATGAAGTTTATTATATATGTCCCTCTTGATGAAGTAACAAAAACCCAACCTCAGCTGTATAAACAGAGAGTCCATTACAGGTACAGAGGGCCATTTCATGGAAGTCAAAAGCAAGAATGCCATCAGGTCCCAAGCAGCTATGTGAAGCAGGGCATCAGCAGGTAACAAGATGACACACTTGGAAGGATTCATCAAGAGAAAACTTATTGAAAGAGAGTATTTACAGAAATGTAGACAGGTTAAGATAATTAATTTAAAAATATGATCAGGCACCAAGAACTGGCAAGAGTAGAAAATCAATACCATGCCTAAGTGTAAAGGGTCAAGTTGACAGGAGGCTGTCACCATAGGCCAATACGATCCACATCTGTGGAAGAGGAGGCAGTGATGCTGAAAAAATGAAGCCACTACCAGAAATGCACTGGACCAGAGGAAGCAGAGGAAATGAACACCCTGACTTTCTTCTTCCTTCCTTTCTTCCTCTCACTCTGCTGGCGCACCCACTGTCCAAATCCAAGCAGGAACCAGAGGCCAAAGGAGCCCCAATCACACAGTTTATAAAGGTCAGCCGCTACAAGGCAAAACAAACAAGAGGAGAATGGCTTGTGGTGGGTCAAATTGTGAAAAACCTGCTCAATATGGGGACACACACACTACTGTACAATGGAACAAAAAGCATGAATTCAGCACACGGTCCCTTTCCCAGAAATGGTTTCTCTGTAATGCATACAGTGTGCACATATATGGTAAAATAGGAAATGTTTTTAAATGGTTACTAAAAGAATAAAAAGAAAAACAGAAGACAATTCTTTTTTTTAAGATTTTATTTATTTATTTTTAGAGAGAGGGAAAGGGAGGGAGAAGAGCAAGAAAAAAAAAACATCGATGTGTGGTTGCCTCTCACATGGGCCCCATTGGGGACCTGGCCCGCAACCCAGGCATGTGCCCTGACTGGAAATCGAACCAGTGACCCTTTGGTTTGCAGCCTGTGCTCAATCCACTGAGCTATACCAGCCAGGGCTGAAGACAATTCTTTTTCTGTAGACTTAGTAACAGCTTGTGAGTTGCTTTGTTGTCAATGATTTCATTTTAAAATTCAAATGAGACATGACTTCATTATTCTTAGCTTTTCTAACTTTGAAGTAGCATTTAAAATAATGTTAAGGTATAATATGTGTATTATAATAATTTAATACCTTTTAAACATTCTTACACCATTACACAATGATACATCTCCATAATAAAAACAGTACCATTGTAAAAGTAAATTTTACCCTCCAAAGCTTTATGAAATACATTTGAAAACTGGATATCCATATTTTTTATTCCACTTTTATATTCCTTGATTTCTTCCATAGTAACAAACCACAAAACAAAAAGAAGTTACACATTAAGTTCATAAAATTACTGCTAAAAATATGAAGGATGAAAGCAGACCCCAGAAGAAGATAATAGCAAAGCATATTCAATTCCTAACATTCACCAGTAGAAATTTGCAGGTCCATTAGGTAAAAATGGGCCTTGATCACAACCTTTCTCTCCTTCCAGGACTACAAACTTGCCTGAACTTGAGAGTTTCTTAAAGAATTCATTTGCCAAATATCTGTTTCTTTTTAAAAAACAGAGCCCTGGAACTCAATATTAAAGTGTAAGGAACTTCATCATATGTGCTTTTTGAAGAACACCACTGAGTTAGAAAACAACTAAATAACTCCAGGCTGACAGCACGGCAAAAAGAAGCTGAAGCAGAGAAGCGAGAGCAGTCCAGTCAGAGCTACCACAGCACACAAAATGGCAGGCGCCCAAAATGCCAGGAAGGGGAGACCACCGACAGCGTTCATCAGCCAGCTAGTGCTCTCCCTAGCCCCCAAAATATAACTACCTAGTGTACAATTTTTATAGTTCTTTGTCATACTAAGTGTGCTAATATTAAAACCACAACATTCTACCTAAGCATTTTTATCTAGAGAGAATATATACAGGGCAATAGGAAATGAAGGAGAAAACCAGCTTAGAGAGCCACATGTACAGTACGCGCAGTTGCAGCCTGTGTCCTACATAACCTTTTGAATGCATGACCTTTAAGTTGCTGAAGGTTGCCTCAGAATTTGGCTCAGTTTGATCGAAACATCTGCTCCCCTTGCAGGTATACTGTGAGAACTTTTTTCTCAGTTGGATTCAGAACACAGCAAGTGAGCCCTTGTCTGTCCAATCACACAGACCCCGACACTTGTAAATCAAGTTCTGGGAGGACAGCAGCAGGTCCACATTCCATCACCCCTTCTCAGCCAGCGAGGCCAACTGACTGCTGTGAGGACTGTTCTTATCATGTCATCAGATCAAAACACTATGAGATGAGGGACTATAAGAGGCATCTGCAGAATTCCCAAAATGTAGTGACTTTGGAACACTGACAGATGCATCTGTCAGTTTATACCTTCAACTAACCTGATGTCCACTGGCCCGACACAGTAAAGCTGTCCAAGATCGATTCCAGTTCTTTCACGTTATTTTCACACGTCTCTACTAGAAAGGCCTGGTGCTTCTTAGCCTTTTAATTAAAAAGAAAAAATTACACATAAGGTCACACATAAGAGCTGCAGACTTTTTATGTGAACATATGGAGAACAATTAAGGATAAACAAGCTAATAATTACCCCATTCAAGTTTATTATTAATAAATCTCATCCTGTCTTAATCATATCTTTTACTTGGTTTAATGGAACACTGTAAAAGGTCTCAGTAAAAATTTACTGAGGCCTTAGTGCCAGACACTATTCCAAGTACTTTATGTACAGCAATTCTGTCTATTCTCACAACAACCCTATGAGGGAAGGGCTATTATTATAACAATTTTACAGGTAAGAAAATTGAGGCACAGAGGAATTAAGGAACACTTTAAATGATCATGCTGGCACTCATGTGAAAAACTGCCAGATAGTGGTCAAAAGTGAATGTAGTAAGACCAATTACAAGGAACTATACCAGTCTACTTAAGAGTTGATGGTAGCTTACGCTATGGTATTAGGAGTGAAAAGGGGGTTTATACACTAGAAAGACACTTAGAAGGTAGAAGGACCAGACCTTGCTAACACTGGATTGGGTGAGATGATGTTGATTGGATTAGACTTGACTGGATTGGACTGGACTGGATTAAACTGGGTTGAATTATTGGAAATTATATTGGATATAATTTCACTTACATGTGAAATCTAATGAACAAAATAAACAAAATAGAAAGAGATACAGAGAACAGACCAACAGCTGTCAGAGAGGAGTGGATCTGTGGGATGGGTGAATAAGGTGAAGGGATGAAGCAGTACCAACTGGTAGCTGCAGAACAGCCAGAGATGCAGACTGCAGCTTGGGGAATACCGTCAACAACGTCAAGATAACAGCAGGTGGGTGGTTGGGGCAGTGGGGGCACCACTCGGTAGAGTGCATGGTTTTCTGGCCATTTTGCTGTATATCAGAAACTGGTGCAGAACAGAATTAAATATAAACTGTAATTAAAAAATTAAAGATTAAAAGTAAATAAATAAATTGGGAAATGTTACTCCTCCAATTTTATGGATTTTCAAGATTACACTGGCTATTCTACATGTCTTCCATTTCCACATGAATTTTAGGATCTGCTTGTCAGTTTCTGCAAAAAGCCATCTGGGATTTTGATAGAAAGTACATTTAATTTATATATCAATTTGAGGAGTACTAATACTTTAACAAGTAACAACATTAACTCTTATGATCCATGAACATAGGATGTCTGTCCATTTACTTAGGTCTTAATTTCAGTGATGATTTGTAGTTTTTAGCATATAATGTTTGCACTTCTTTTGTTTTTATTCCTAAGTGTTTCATTTTTTTATGGTATTACTGACTGTAAGTAAAATTATTCCCTTAATTTCATTTTTGGATTGTTCATAGCTATTACAGAGACAACTGATTTTGTGTATTGATCCTGCACTGTAACCGCAATCATGCTAACCTCATTTATTAATTCTAATAGTCAATAGTAGGGTATGTATGTATACTCCTTAGACTTTTTAATACATGAGGTCATATTATCTGTCAAGAGAGTTTATTTATTCCTTCCCAAAATGTATACCTTTTCATTTTTCTTGCCTAACTGCCCAGGCTGGAACTTCCAGCTAACTGGAGAAGGTGAAAGTACAAATCCTTGTCTTGAGCCTGATCTTGAGGAGCAAGCATTTAGTCTTTTGCCATTAACTTTGATGTTACCTGTAGGCCTTTTGTAGATGCTCTTTATGAGGATGAAGGAGTTCCCTTCTATTCCCAGTTTGTTGAACATTTTTATCATGAAAGAATATTGAATTTTATCAAATGTTTTTTGTCTGTTGAGATGATCATTTGGCTTTTGTCATTCTGTTAATAAGTTCTATTGCACTAGCTGATGCACTAAGATGTTAAACCAGTCTTACATTCTTGGGATAAACCCCACTTGATCATGGTACAAATTTTTATATTCTGATGGATTCATTGAGCTAGTATATTATAGAGGATTTTAGCATCAAAACAAATAGTTGTCTGAGTTTTCTTTTCTTCTGATATCTTTGCCTCATGTTTTTTTTAGGATTTTATTTATTTACATTTAGAGACGGGGAGGAAAGGAGAAAGAGGGAGAGAAGCAGCAATGTGTGGTTGTCTGTTGCATGTCTCCAACTGGGGACCTGGCCCACAATCCAGTCATGTGCCCTAGACTGGGAATCGAACTGGCCCTTTGGTTCACAGGGCAGCACTCAATCCACTGAGCCGCACCAGCCAGGGCTGCCTCATTTGTTTTCAATCAGGATAATATTACTGACTTCACAGAATAAGATGGAAAGACTTCTGGGCTTTACTTTGTGAGAAGTGATTTGATTATTTAGTCAATCTCTTTATTTGTTATAGGTCTACCCACATTTTCTATTTCTTCTTTATCATTTTCATTAATGTGTACCTTTCTAGAAATTTGTCTATTTCCTCTAAATTATCAAATTTGTTGGCATATATGGTTTTCACAATATTCTCTTTAATTTTATTTCTATAAGGTCAGTAGGTTGTGCTCCCTCTTTCACTCACAATTTTAATAATTTGAATCTCTTCCCTTTTTTCCTTGGTCAGTCTAGCTAAATGTTATTCATTTATATTTACCTTTTCAAAGAATCGGCTTTGGTTTCGGGTTTTCTCTATTATTTTGTATTATTTTATTTATACTGTAGTCTGTATGGTTTATTTTCCATTCGTTTTAGGTTTAGTTTGGTTTTCTTTTTCTAGTTTCTTAAGATGGGAGGTTAAGTTATTGATTTGAGGGTTTTAAAAAATATATATGTGACTACTGCTATAAACTTCCCTTTTAAGCACAGTGTTAGCTACATCCCATAGTTTTGTTATGCTGTTTTAATTTTCATTCACTTCAAAGTATTTTCTAATTCCCCCGTAATTTCTTTTTTGACCTATTGGTTATTTCAGAGAATACAGTTTAATTATCAGATATTTGTAAATGTTTCCAATATTCTATTATTGATTTCTATTTAATCCCACTCTGGTGAGAAAAATCACACAATGTATGATTTCAATCCTTTTTTAAGTTATCAAGGCTCATTTTATGAACTACCATATGATCTATATCTCTGAAACTATTTCATGCACACTTGAGAAGAATGTGTATTCCATTGCTGATGAGTGGAGTATTCTATACATATCTGATTTGTTTTTAGTACTGTTCAAATCTTCTTTTTGTTTGTTGATCTTCCAAGTTGTTCTGCCCATTATTGAAAGTGGAACATGGAAGTCTCCAACTATTATTGCTATTTCTTTCCTTAATTCTGTCAGGTTTTTTTTCATGTAAACTGGAGTTCTATTGCTAGTTCTATAAGCATATATACATATGCTTATATGAGTTGATACTCCTGGAGGATTAACCTTTTTATCATTATAAGATGTTCCCCTTCATCTCCAGTAACACTTTTGTTCTAAAGTCTATCTTGTCTGAAATTAGTATATTCATCCAGTGTTTTTGTTCCACGTGAATGGTGTATTTTTCCACCCATTTTCTTCCAACTTACTAGTGTCTTTTCTTATCTAGTGTGTTTCTTACAGATAGTGCATGATTGGATCCTGCTGGGGTTTTTTTAATCCAATCTGATGATCTGCCTTTTGATTAGATTACTTAAATAATATTACTGACTTCACAGAATAAGATGGAAAGAGTTACCTCCTTTTCTGGTTTTTGAAAGAATTTGTAAAGAACTGGTGTTAAGAATTCACTGGTAAAATCATCTAGGCCTGGGCTTTACTTTGTGAGGAGTGATTTGATTATTTAGTCAATCTCTTTATTTGTTTAGGAATTATATTACAACCACTCATATTTAAGGAATTATTGATATGGTTGTATAGCCATTTTGCTTTTTGTTTTTATATGCCTTTCTGATTCCCCTACCCCTCATTTATTGCTTTTGCATTATGGGTATTTTCTAGTGTAACATTTTAATTTATGTAATGACTGCTTAATTATATATTTTTTGTTTTTTTTCTTTAGTGGTTTCTCTAGGGCTTATAATATACATCTTAACTTATCAAACTCTACTTCAGATTTACACTAAATTAATTCCAAATTTATATAAAAAAACTTATTCCTATACAATCCAACAATACATTGTTGTAATTACTTTATATAATCTTAAATCTTTTAAAGAGTCTGAGAAAAGAAAGGAAGTGTGTATATATTTCTATATTTCTAGAGTTTGCTCTACAGTATGTAATGAAACAACAGTGAATATATGCATGTGCATGTAACTTGTGAATATAATGCTAGAGTTTCAAAAGAAAGATAATTATGTGATAATACTTGGCAAATACTGAATAAGAAGACCTAGAAGAGATTAAAGCTTTAAGATATTAAAATGTTTTGTAGGGAAGACCTTTCAGAATAATGAAGTAAAGACCTTGGAATCCTCTAGCAAGCAAAACAATTTAACTGGTGAAAAAATTTTTTTTACAAATCATTAAAATTATGGAAATTGCCCTAAGGGCAAAGAAGAAACTTTCATTCAAAAAAACTTACTAATCAAGATGGAGGCGTAGGTAGAAACCCTTTACTTCCTCACACAACCAAAAGAAGGATAACAACCAGTTTAAAATCAATAAACAACCAGAAGTGCCAGAAAAATCAAACTGCATGGAACTCCGACAACCAAGGAAATAAAGAAACAGTCAACCAAACCAGTAAGACAGGTGATGGACAGAACCTGCCCCAAGGTGTTGGACCATGTGGGCAGGGTTGGCTGAGAGAACCCTGAAAGAGGCGGTGGGGTGGGGGGCTCTGTGAGCGGGGCTGGCTGCAGTAAGGTGGCAGACCTCTCCAGTAGCTGACTGAACAGTAAACAGATACTCAGAGCCAACTGTGGGCTGCAGGGGGCAGGGTGCCAGGGCAGAAGAAATTCCCAGTCTCACACAAGAGTTCACTGAAAAGTGCACTAGAGATTTTGTCCATCTGGAAGGACACTGATGTTGAGGGAGAATACAACAACCATGTCTTCCAGTGCTTCCACAAAACCTCACATGCGTGGCCCCCTGGCCAAGCATCTGTGATTTCATCTTGTGGGAGCCATCCTTCTATCCCTGAGGGTTATAGCTTCCTATAAGTTTTGTGTGGCTGAAAAAGAAAGAAGGCATATGCGGATTTCTACAGAAATTATGATTCCAGTAAAGATTTTGGGGAGATGAGGAAGGCTGGTATCTTTCAGAGTGCAAAGTGATCTTGGAGTGTAAAGAATTTCTCTGGGGTGAATTCCATGGAAGGCTGTCACTGACCTGTGTTCCTGAACTATGAAACATGAATATTTGAGCTAAGAAAACATTTCTCTTAATAAATAAACAATTAAGAAATTTTTTAAAAGTGCGCTAGAGACAAGCAGGCGAGCTGCATTATTCCCTCTCTGGCCCCTCCCCAACAGGCAGTGCCACACCACAGCAAACAGGGTGGCCCCGCCCTGATGAATACCTAAGGCCCCACCCCCTTATAACTTAACAGGTGCACAGAGACAAAGAAATATGTCCCAAATAAAAGAACAGAGCAAAACTCCAGAAAAAGAACTAAGCGATATGGAGAGAGCCAACCTATCTGATGGGAGAGTTTAAAGCCCTAGTAATCAAAATTGAACTGATTGAGCTTGATCGAAAAATGGAAAAACAAGGCCCTGGCTGGTGTAGCTCAGTGGATTGAGCACGAGCCTGCGAACCAGAGGACTGCGGTTCGATTCCCAGTCAGGGCACATTCCTGGGTTGCAGGCTGGTTCCCTGCAGGCCAACTCCCAGCAGGGGATGCACGAAAGGCAACCATACACTGATGTTTCTCTCCCTCTCTCCTTCCCCTCTAAAGATAAATAAATAAAAAATCTAAAAAAGAAAAGAAAAGAAAAATGGAAAAACAAATGAAAGATACCCAAAGTGAAATAAAAGCAAAATATTCATGGAACCAATAGTGACAGGAAGGAAACCAGGACTCAAATCAACAATTTGGAACAAAACGAAGAAATAAACATTCAACCAGTACAGAATGAAGAAACAAGCATTCAAAAAAATGAAGAGAGTCTTAGGAACCTCTGGGACAACCTGAAACATTCTAACATCCAAATTTCAGGGGTGCCAGAAGGAGAAGAACAAGAGCAATAAATTGAAAACTTACTTGAACAAATAATGAAGGAAAACTTCCCCAATCTGGAGAAGGAAATAGACTTCCAGGAAGTCCAAGAAGCCCAGAGAGTCCCAAAGAAGTTGAACTCAAAGAGGAACACACCAAAGCACATAGCCATTAAGTTAAGTTACCCAAGATTAAAGGTAAAGAGAGAATCTTAAAAGCAGCAAGAGGAAATGAGAGAGTTACCTACAAAGGAATGCCCATAAGGCTATTAGCTGATTTCTCAAAAGAAACCTTTCAGGCAATAAGGGGCTAGAAAGAAGTATTTGAAGTCATGGGAAAAAAGGACCTACATCCAAGAATACTGTATCCAGCAAAGCTTTCATTTAGAATGAAAGGACAGATAAAGTGCTTCCCAGATAAGGTCAAGTTAAAGGAGTTCATCATCCCAAGCCCTTATTATATGAAATATTCAAGGGACTTATCTAAGACACTGAAGATCAAAAACTATGAACAGCAAAATTACAAAAAACTCAAAACTATCAACAAATGAACCTAAAAAAAAAACTAGCAAAAACAAAAACCAAGCAAACAACTAGAACAGGAACAAAATCAGAGAAATGGACATCACATGAAGGGTTTTCAGTGGGGAGGAGAAGGGGAGGAATAAAAGGGAAAAGATACAGGGAAGAAGCATAATTGGTAGGCATTAAATAGACAGGGAGAGGTCAAAAATGGTATAGGAAACAGAGGACTCAAAGAACTTATATGTACAACCCATGGACACAAACTAAGAGGAGGGGGAATGCTGGAGGGTTGGGGGTGCAGAGCAGAGGGGGGGATAAATGGCGGAAAATTAGGACAACTAAATAGCATAATCAATAAAATATACTTTAAAAAAAGAAAACTTACTAATCAGCAAATTAAAAACTGTGGTGCTTCAAATGACACCATCAGAAAGATAAAGACAACCCACAGAATGGGAGAAAATTTTGCAGATCACATATCTGATAAAGGAGTTTCATCTAGAATATATTTAAAAACTCTTATAACTCAGCAATAAAAAGATAAAACCCCAATAGACAAAACATCTGAACAGAGACTTCTCTAAAAAAAACATACAGACTTACGCCAAGATGGAGGCCTAGGTGGAAACACTGTGCCTTCTCCCACAACCAAGTCTGAATACAACAAAGGTTTGGAGAACAAAGACACAGCCAAAGAACAGAAAATTGAATTATACGGAAGTCAAACAACAAGGAACTGTTCAACCAGGACAGTAAGAGGGGCAGAGCCAGCAGCGGAGCAGGGTCAGACAGAAAAGATCCCCAGACCTAGACGCGCAAGTAGCCCGGACCCAGTCAGGGTGTGGGGCAGACTGACCGTGGTCGCACATTCGCGCACAGTGAGACGGACCACGCAAGCCCCAGGGGGCAAACCCAGTGGAGGGCTAACGGCGGTGGCGCACTCGCATGCAGTGGGACAAAATGTGCGGGTCCAGGTGACGGTGGCAGCTGCAGCACTGGCCACCTGTGGGGGCCGTGGCAAGAGGCAGCAGACGGGACACCGCAGACGGGACGCTATTGTTCCTCATAGACCCCGCCCCCACATACAACGTCACAACCCAGCAACTCAGTTGCCCTGCTCTGGTGAACACCTAGGGCTCCGATCCTACTACGGAACAGGCACCAACAGCCCAAAAGATGGAGCAAGAAGAACTCAAAGTCCCAGAGCCAATAACTCTAAGTGACCAAGAGATTGCCAGCCTCTCATAAGCACAGTTCAAGGCACTGTTTATCAGGATGCTCACAGAACTGGTTGATTATAGTCACAAATTAAAGGAACATACAAAGGCTAAACTAATTGAAATGAAGGGAGATGTCCAGGAAACAAATAGCGATGGAAAGGAAACTGGGACTCAAATCAATGGAATGGACCAGAAGGAAGAACAAAACATCCCACCAGAAAGGAATGAAGAAATAAGAATTCGAAAAGATGAGGAGAGGCTCAGGAACCTCCAGGACATCTTTAAACGTTCCAACATCCGGATTATAGGGGTACCAGAAGGGGGAAAGAAACAGCCATCAGTGGAAAACGTATTTGAACAAATAATAAAGGAGAACTTCCCCCGTCTGGCAAAGGAAATACACTTCCAGGAAATCCAGGAAGCTCAGACAGTCCCAAAGAAGTTGGACTCAAGAAGGAACACACCAAGGCACATCATAATTACATTAGCCAAGACTAAAATGAAGGAGAGAATCCTAGAAGCATCAAGGGAAAAGGGACAGTCACTTACAAAGGAGTACCCATCAGACTGTCAGCGGATTTCTCAAAAGAGACCTTACAGGCAAGAAGGGGCTGGAAAGAAGTATTCCAAGTCATGAAATCCAAAGACCTACAGCCAAGATTGCTTTATCCAGCAAAACTTTCATTTAGAATGGAAGGACAGATAAAGTGCTTCTCAGATAAGGTCAAGTTCAAGGAGTTCATCATCACCAAGCCCTTATTATATGAAATGCTAAAGGGACTTATGTAAGAAAAAGAAGATGAGAAATATGAACAGTGAAAGGACAGCAAACACACAGTTATTAACAATCACACCTAAAACAAAAGCAAACCAAGAGGACAGCTAGATCAGGAGCAGAACCATAGAAATGGAGAACCCATGGAGGGTTAGCAACAGGGGAGAGGGAGGAGGAGAAGGGGGGAGAAGGTACAGAAAATAGCATAGCTGGTAGGTAGAAAATAGATAGGGGGAGGGCAAGAATAGTGGGGGAAATATAGAATCTAAAGAAATTGAGACATGTGGTTATAAACTAAGGGGGGGAATGGTGGGGGAGAGAGTGTGCAGGTGGAGGGGAATGACGGGGGGGGGAATAGAACAACTGTAATGGTATAATCAATAAAATATATTTAAAAAAATAAAATAAATATTTTTAAAAAAGAAAAGAAAACATACAAATGGCCAATAAACACATGACAAGATGCTCAATATTATTTAGTGATCGGGAAACTGCAAATCAAAACCATATTGTATAATATACACTTGGATAAATATAATAAAAAGCAGATGATAACCGTTAGCAGACATAATTGAAGAATCATAATTCTCACATACTTTTGTTGGTAATATAAAATGATGCTGCCACTTTGGAAAACAGTTGGAAGTTCCTCAAAATATTAAAATTGGAGTTGCCATATGACCTAGCAATTGTACTCTGAACTATACACCCAACAGAAGTGAAAATATGCATCCACACAAAAACTTGTACATGAATGTTTGTAACATTTTTCATAACAGCAAAAAGTTGAAGTAATTCAACTGTCCATCATGAGGAACAGATGAATAAAAGGGGATATATCCATGCAACAGAATATCATTCAGGCTGAAAAAGAAATGAAGTGCTGATTATTGGTACAATGTGGATGAATTTCAAAAATATTTAACTAAGTGAAAAAAGCCAGACACAAGGGCCACACAGTGTATGACTCCATTTATATGACATGTCCAGAACAGGTAAATCTGTAGAGATGAAAGATCAGGGTTGCCTAGGGCTGGAGGGGTTGGGAGAAAACAGGGAGTGAATGTTGGTGGGTATGGATGGGGGTTTCTTTTCAGGGTGATGGAAGTGTTCTCAAATTGCCTGTGACTATGAATATATTGCTCTATGAATGTACTAAAAACCATTAAAGTGTATACCTGAAATGGTTATATTGTATAGTATGTAAATTTTATTAAGCTATTGAAGAAAATCTAAATTTTTAAAAAATATTTCTTTCTATTTTTTTTTAGATTTTATTTATTTATCTTTAGAGGGGAAGGGAAGAAGAGAAGGAGAGAAATATCAATGTATGGTTGCCTCTCATGTGTCCCCTGCTGGGAACTGGCCTGCAACCCAGGCATGTGCCCTGACTGGGAATCAAACTGTGACCATGTAGTTCGCAGGCCCGCACTCGATCCACTGAGCTACACCAGCCAGGGTGAAATCTAAATTTTTTCAAAGAATAAAATCTAAATTTCAGTAAGAATGTATACTATCTTTAACACTCATCAAAACTCCTGCATAGTTAAGATTATTAGGACCATTTTACAAATGAGCAAACAGATTCAGACAGATAATATCACCAGGGGTCATATAACAGCTAGGAGACAGGACTGGAATTAAAACCCAGGTCAATCTGTCTCCAAAATATTTGTTCTTCCTATTACGCCATGCCATCTGAGGCTGGGACTTCATCAATATTAAGGGACAAGAATTTACAGGAAAAATAAATGTAGAAATCCGAACAAATTGCATACTTGGAGTCAGCTCAATATAACGGTTCAATTAAAATTCTACTCCAACAATAGCTCTTCTCTTTCAATACAGAGATCAATCCTGACTAAAAGATGAGCTTAAATTTCAACACCATTAAAATTAAAAATAAAATTTAATACCAAATTAGCCAGGAAACATCGACTAGTGTAAAATTTTTCAGAGAATGAAAAAGAGGTTTGATCAATTACAAGGCTTAAAAAGAATTTAACTAGGCTAGAAAGCTGCTATTACAATTAGCAATGTTATAATTTTGGACTGACATATCTGGCTAAGAGCCTTATAGCCAATAGAAATTTAATAATTAGGTTTATAAATCAACTAATAACCAGAAACACTGTCCTTATTTCACAGCTGACAAATTTATTTTCCTAATAAATTGCTTTAGTTTTAGAAATGAAACTTCCATTCTTCATTCATATACCAAAAGCATTTGTTTTGTTCTGTTTTTAATGTGGATATACTTATATTTAAATTTCATTCCCAAAGCTGTTAGTTGTATTAATAGCCTTTGGATGAACAAGAAATTCTAGCATAAAAATAGAACCCATCACCTAAACAAAACCAAGTGAATAATGCAACTTTGTTGCATTAAAAACAAAGTGGCAACCAAAGATAAAATACGAAGTTTCTAATTTTTAATTAACGTGTTTTTCCACATGAGATAAAGAATACATTTGGGTTAAATTGTTGATCCAACAAATCCCATGAAACTATACATCCATTGAAGTAACTAAGGTTTTGGTTTTTTTAATAAAATCAGTATTTTTGGCAACAGTCCTGAACACTTTTAACTCTCGTTAAGTTTTTAAACTTTTAATTTGAATATATTTTGAGCCATTACAAAGGAATTCTGAGTAAAAACAGGGGCGCACTGGAACCTGCACGTCACATCACGTGCATCTGCTCCACAGCTCTCACACTTTCATCGTGCCCTCTACCCAGCACCTACACACGCGCCCAGTGCATTTTTAAGGACTCAAGGAGAGCTTGCTCAGCTGATCTGGTTAGCGTTCATTCATCACCACCTGCAGCTTTTCCTATACCATATTAATGACAGCTAATATCTCTTCATAAAATCGTTTATAATTTCTATCCCTCCATGCTTGCCTATGCTGCTTCCATGGTTATGAGCATTCCATAATCCCAACTATTTATCTCATGTGACGAAATGTCACCCTCTCTTACGTAGCTTCACAATCCATTTACTTTTCAGTAGACGCTATCTACTGAATGCAGTAGATAGCAGCTACTGAATGCTATCTAATCTGAATGCTGGCCTTGACACAAGGCCTCTCCCCCCTCCCTCCCTCTCTCTCTCTTCTCTCTCACACACACACACACGTGCGCGGGCGCACGTGCGAGCACACACACAATAGTATTTTACTTTTCACAAGTCAAGAACAATATTTGAATTTTCAAAAGTTAATAATATATAAGAATAAATTTCAAACAGCTTTATACTCATAAACTTAGAAAGCCAGCCATAAAGTTAACATTTAAATAAACAAACACACACATCTGATGAATACTACTTAATAGCATTAAATTTTTATGGAACATTAACAGAGATAAAGTGATGTTTATGTTATAAAAAACAACACTCTTATATAAATACTACTCCTATTCTGGCTGAAAACAGGAATCAACCATTTTTTGGTAAAACTTAGAACAGAATATTTCTAGCCCATTAGTTTCAAATGCCTCCTGCAGAATCAGAAACATGTCCTCTAAAGCAAACCTGATAGATTATTTGAAGCAAAATATTATCAAGAAACACTAACTTTACCACAAAGCATAGCTATCAAAGCACTTTTTCAAATCCTATCTAATGCTAGCAATCATTATTATTATATAATCAGCCAAGCCCCCAAAGTATAGGGAAAAAATATGTACCTGACCATTTTCAATCACAAGTTCTTTAGAGAATAAAATATTCTTTGAGCAAAACCTCATGAGAACTAGAATTCCCTTTCCAATATATGGTCTCTCCTGGAGCTGTAACTAAATATTACTGAGTGGCAGAAAAACAAATCTCAAGAAATGATGGACTTAAAAAAATTTCATTGTAGAAAGCACAAAGCAAGTTCTAATAATACCAATTTGAAAATGATAGCTCCCCAGCTCCAAGAGAAGCAGATATAAAAACTCACAGTAATGACGAAAAGACCCAACTGGATCTGTGAGCCTCTGAACTTTAATAAGTGTGATCACTGAGCAGCTTAAACTAGAAATTCGGTTTTATTTAGCACTTGATTAAATCATTATTAAATTCATAGATCTTGAAATTAATAGTTCAATTTTAATCAAAACTTTTAAAGTAAAATTCAATACTATATTACACGGAACATGAAACTAATTTTGTTAAATCCTTAGATGTCCAACATTGAAATTTTATTAATGCTACGACATTAAAGATAAGAATATACTATTCACTTACTAATCATATTTTAATTATTAATTTCATTAATATAAAAGCACAATTCAATTCAGCTGGGTTTATACTTTGGACTTTTCCAAAATTATGCTCTATGTTTGTATTATATCTCTTGACACAGGGGAGCTATCACTTTCCAAGTGGTGTATTAACACTTTGTGTATCCTGACCAAGATGATCTCTCTAAGTCTCTAAAAGGCTGTAACACACCACATTACACAGGTGTTACTTTAAAGTCTCAAAACTTCCTGACGTCTCCACATATTATTAATAATACCTTTATCTCTCTCATAAACCTACAGAGGAAATAGGCTTTAATTTTCTTTTGCAATGCAACAGAGAAAATAAAAACCAAGACTTGAATAATGGCCATGAATATGACCTAAACTAGAAAACAAGCTGTTATCTCAAAGAGAGAGAAAAATTACCCTTAGGTAATTTCTGCTTCCCACCTGTAGTCTATAAAATACTGAAACTATTACAATCAAGAGAAACAGAGCTGTGGGAAAGACACACTGGGCTACAAAGGGTTACAGAATGTCATTGAAACGAAGTTTGATTTCCAAAACAAAAAGTAAAAGTTTCCTAAGTCATTTTCTCTTTGATCAAAAACAATTATGAATCCAAAGCAAAAATAACAGCCAGACGTTGAGGATCCAGAAGTAAAATAACTCCATTTTCTGTGGTTTAAACTTTTTAATTTGATAGATAACTCTTTACAAAACAATTTTTTAAAACTTCCTACCTTCCTACTTGCCTTTCAAAAACCATTAATCTATTGAAAGGAAAAAAAAAGGCAATAAGGGATATGTATGTACAACAAAAATACTTCTAGAAGTGGTAGATTTTTTATAAACACAAAAACACTGTACTTACTCTTTAATGTAATACTATTTCTTTTGAATAAACATTCATTAAATCATTTTAAATTTTCATATTATAGTCAGGTAAAGAGAAAGAGCAACAGTTCTAACTAGCATAAAGCAGAGCAAGTTCAAAGAAGAAAGATAACAGTGAAGGGAAAAAAGGAGGAAAACAAAACAAAGGTGGAAGAAAATAAGACATAAAGCTAGGGGCTTAAGAGAGATGAAAAAATGGAGAATAAACTATAAATAGTCAGGTTGAACTATATGAACTGTAAATCATTTAGGTTGTAACTTGAATAAGTTTCTTGAACATCCCATTAGCTCCTCGGCACCTAAAACTATTCACAGATCTTCAACTGCTTTCAGTAATGTACCAAGCTTTGGAAAAACAATCCACAATCTTCAGCACTATGATCAAACAACAGCGTTTTACAGAATGAGTGTCAAGGGCCCAAACGAGCAAAAGGAGGTTGCCAGTAAGCTGCAACTTGCCTCATTGGAGGACACTTACCAAATTGTAAATGGTAAAAGGTAAAAACCTGCTGGCACCAAGTAAATTTTTTTAAGCACAAAGCACTCATGCCCTCAGCGGTGAATTAATCCAGTCTTCTTTTATTTTCCGTCTACTGAGTGGAGTGCTAGGGAACCAGAAACAGAAGGATGCATGCAATCTGTATTGTTGACTGTCTTCACTGTTACGTTCTGATACAACTCTGGCTCACTTTCCAAACTCAGTACAGTGTCTAAGCAAGCAGACCAAATCCAAGGCTCAGCTCAATGACTCGGACATGTTTTACCCACCTCTGACTCACCCACCTGACACAGCAGTTAAGAGGTAACAGCCCATGAAATTCGTAACACTAAGCAGGCACCAGAGTACGCGACACAGAGCTCAAGGCTTTGTAAAACCCCACATCCACCCTAGGGAAACAACAAATTCAACTACAGAGCAAGCAATATCAACCCCTAAATCAGAGCACATTGACTACCTTCAGTGGCATGGAGAAGGTATATAAAACTAGATCACTTTAAAATGACAGTTTCAAGATTAACCTATCATTACCTTTCTGCCTGGACAGAATTGATTTGGTCACCACTTCTTAGTATTATAACTTAGTATTAGAATTACAGTAGAACCTCAAGTTTTAACAAGGAGAAAGAAAAAATGCTCATTTCCCTGCACAACTGATATCACTAAGAGTTGTGGGATATAACTGAAATTGAAGTAGCCAAGCATCTGAAGAAAGTGTGTGTTAGTGTGTGTGTGTGTGTGTGTGTGTGTGTGTGTAGAACAAGACAAAGAGGAAATAGGATACTACTATACACTTTATGCCCTCTCTGTTATGGTTCCCAGAAAACTGCAGAGTAGGAGAATATTGCATCAACCAAAGAAATCCACCTAATAAATGTTTCTGAGGCAAGAACTAGAGTGTAATCCTGGTATGTAACAAGAATTAAGCTAACCTCAACACGATCACAGTTTTTAGGACAGATAGTACACACCAGCTCAGGTGCACGTTACAGTAAAAAAGCCAAACAAAGCACTAAAGACACACCGAGTGGGGCAGCAGCAGAATTCCGACATTAGGTGGAAAATAAAGTGGGAAAGATGGGACCACAAAAGCCGCACAGGTTGCAAGGCTGTCAGAGCACAGTGTTACAGGACATAAAGGAATTTATTAGTAAAAAAAAGACAAGAAGTATTTTAGTCAATGTGGGTAAAAAAAGAAAAAAGAAAACCTGAACAAAAGCAAGAAGATATGAAGTAAAGCAATGGAAAAGAAGAAGCCGGAAAAGTTAACATGGAGCCAGAGAAAAGGGGCGTAGACAAAAAGCTGGACTTGGTTCTGAGAGCAACAGGAGACATTGGTGGTTTTTGAATAAACAGTAACAAGAATAGATCAATATGTTAGATAAATCCAGTGACGGTGTGAAAGCTAGTTTATTGCAGAATGGAAGAAAAGTAACCAGGTGCAAATCACGACAGAAGGGAGTCTTCGAAATCATTAGACCTACTACTTACAAACCCCGACCCCCATCCACCCGGGTGACATTGTTTTACGCACCTAAAATTAAAATGATAGATAAAAACCACTGAGTACATTTTAAAACATTCTATAATTCAGAGTTTACACATATTTGATTAGTTTTCCCAATTCCAAAGAAGAGAGGTCTTACTATGCGCATCTTAGTTGTAACAGGCATCTCTAATTTTGAAATTTTATATCAATGTCACTAAATTACTTTCATACTATTATCATCTGGCATGCCGTGAGGAAAAAAAAACCTGTTAAACATCAAATGTGATCCAATAAAATAATTGCCATAGGGTTTTTTTATCCTTACCATTACAAGTTCTTCCTGTAATTCACTACAACTTTTTTCATTATACTGGAGTCTCTTTGAAAGGTCTGTAATTACTTTCTTCTGTTCCTCAATCTCTTCATTTAATTTCTTGTTTTTGGAGAAATACTCTCTTTCTAATCTGAAAAGTTAAAATGTCAGAACAAGTTCTTCAAACATGCTTTCATGAAGTCTTATCACACACCTTTAAGATGACTGGCAAATGTACTATACACCCTGATTTCAAGACAATGGGCTTCAATAGTTCACCTCTCTTTTTTTTTTTTAATAAAAAAGGGTTGCACATTCTTAAATGAAAGACTCTAAATGAATAACACCTCCCCCGCTTTTGTTGGCAGATACTTGTCCTATACCCATTGTTATACGCAAGCTACATTTAGTGTTGATTTGGTCTCACTGCTATCTGTGAGGAACCAAACCCACAGACCACAGATGAACTAACTCAGAAACTGCCTCAAGACACAACAGTCCTATCAAATAATTTCCCAGTTAAAGTGTAAATTTAGAAATGAAGCCAATGTTTTATTCATGAGTGTCCATGCAAGTGGAACTGGTATGGTGGCATAAAAAATCCAAAACAAGAATAATAAAAAATCATTCATATTCACCATGAAAACACAGGAATTTCTTTTCAAAGGATAGGACTTCCCATTTAAATTTTGTTCAGTGTAACATTACACTGTATTTATGTTCTTGCATGGACATATGATGAAATATAGCTTGGAATTACTTTAATTTAAAAGTTGTTATACATAATCCACCAAATGACTTCAAACGTCTCGAGACTAAAACTGAATGACTAGCCATCTCAACTATGCAAGAAGGTAAAGCTCAAAAAAAGACATTTTCAGAAAGCAGGTTTTAAAATTTCCCTTTAATGTGTAAATTCTCAAGAAGCTACTTTACAAGGGAGTTAATCAAACAAAGAAGGCACAAAATCAGCAAACAAGACATCTAATATAGAAGAAAAGTGGACGGAATTCCAAGGTTGATAGTGAAGGGAAGTCCCAGGACGACTGTGAAAAGGGAGCCAGAAAGCAATTTGCCCAGAATGGAGAAAGGCTCGGGTTAGGGTTTGAGAAAGGAAGGGAAAAAAGGAAGAAAGGAAGGAAGGGAGGGAAGAAATGAGTAAGTGTGTGGTGTATGAAAAAAGAGTACAATAGAGATAAACAAGTAACAGCCTTCGATAACATCTAAAAGTGAAACTCAAAAAAGTGGTAGACTTCCGCCAAGATGGAGGCATAGGTGGAAACACTGTGCCTTCTCCCACAACCAAGTTTGAACACAACAAAGGTTTGGAGAACTAGGACACACCCAAAGACCAGAAAACGGAATTATACGGAAGTCCGACAACTACGAACCGTTCGACGGGGACGGTAAGAGAGGCGGAGCCAGCAGCGGAGCTGGGTCAGGCAGGACAGATCCCCCGACCTAGACGCGCAGGCAGCCCAGAACCAGTCGGGGTGTGGGGCAGACTGACTGCGGTCGCACATTCGTGCACAGTGAGACGGACCACACAGCCCCCAGGGGACGAACCCAGTGGTGGAGGGCTGACGGCGGTGGCACACTCACATGTAGTGGAACGAAACGCGTGGGCCTGGTGACAGTGGTGGCTGTGGCGCCACAGCCGCAGCGGCAGGTGGCAGATGGGAAGCCACTGTCCCTCTTTGACCCCACCCCCACATACAACGTCACAACCCAGCAAGTTAGTTGCCCTGTTCTAGTGAACACTTTAGGGCTCTGATCCTGCTATGGAACAGGCACGAACAGCCCAAAAGATGGTGCAAGAAGAACTCAAAGTCCCAGAGCCAATAACTCTCAGCGACCAAGAAATTGCCAGCCTCTCAGAAGCACAATTCAAAACACTGTTTATCAGGATGCTAACAGAACTGGTTGATTATAGCCACAAATTAAAGGAACATATGAAGGCTAAACTAATTGAAATGAAGGGAGATGCACAGGAAACCAATAGTGATAGAAAGGAAACTGGGCCTCAAATCAATGGAATGGACGAGAAGGAAGAACAAAACATCCCACCAGAAAGGAATGAAGAAATGAGAATTCAAAAAAATGAGGAGAGGCTTAGGAACCTCCAGGACATCTTTAAACGTTCCAACATCCGGATTATAGGGGTACCAGAAGGGGGAAAGAAACAGCCACGAGTGGAAAACGTATTTGAACAAATAATAAAGGAGAACTTCCCCAGTCTGGCAAAGGAAATAGACTTCCAGGAAATCCAGGAAGCTCAGAGAGTGCCAAAGAAGTTGGACCCAAGAAGGAACACACCAAGGCACATCATAATTACATTAGCCAAGACTAAAATGAAGGAGAGAATCCTAGAAGCAGCAAGGGATAAGGGGACAGTCACCTACAAAGGAGTACCCATCAGACTGTCAGCGGATTTCTCAAAAGAGACCTTACAGGCAAGAAGGGGCTGGAAAGAAGTATTCCAAGTCATGAAATCCAAAGACCTACAGCCAAGATTGCTTTATCCAGCAAAACTTTCATTTAGAATGGAAGGACAGATAAAGTGCTTCTCAGATAAGGTCAAGTTCAAGGAGTTCATCATCACCAAGCCCTTATTATATGAAATGCTAAAGGGACTTATATAAGAAAAAGAAGATGAAAAATATGAACAGTGAAAGGACAGCAAACACACAGTTATTAACAACCACGCCTAAAACAAAAGCAAACCAAGAGGACAGCTAGATCAGGAGTGGAACCATAGAAATGAAGAACACATGGAGGGTTAGAAACAGGGGGGTGGGAGGGGAAGAAGGGAGGAGAAGGCACAGAAAATAGCATAGATGGTAGGTAGAAAATAGATAGGGGGGAGGGCGAGAATAGTGGGGGAAATATAGAATCTAAAGAACTTGAGACACGTGGTTATAAACTAAGGGGGGGAGAATGGTGGGGGAGGGAGTGTGGGGGCAGAGGGGAGTGAAGGGGGGAATAGAACAACTGTAATGGTATAATCAATAAAATATATTTTAAAAAAAGAAAGAAAGAGGTGGTGGGGAAGGAGGGAGATAAACATCGAGGTAAGAAGGAAATATTGATCAGTTGGCTCCTGCATGCACCCCAACCAGGGACTGAACCCACGGCCCGGGCGTGTGCCCTGACTGGGAATCGAGCCCATGACCTTTCAGTTTGCAGGATGATGCCCAACCAATTGAGTAACACTGGCCAGGGCCTATTTTTAATCTTTTGAGGAACCTCCATACTATATTCCATACTGACTATACCAATTTACATTTCCACCAACCATGTACAAGGGTACACGGCCATAGCCTTGCCAACATGTATGGTCTTGTCTTTTTGATGATAGAAACTGTATCCTTGTCTGGTGTGGCTCGGTGGATTGAGGGCCAGCCTGAGAACTGAAAGGTTGTTGGGTCGATTCCCAGTCAGGGCACATGCCTGGGTTGTGGGCCAGGTCCCTGGTAGGGAGCATGTGAAAGGTAACCACACATTGTTTCTCTCCCTCCCTTCCCCTCTCTCTAAAAATAAATTTAAAAGGCTTTAAAAAAATAAATAAACATAGTAATCTTTTAATAATTAATTTTAAAAAAACACAAAAAAGTGGTAGAATATAAATGTTACTTAGAAGTATGAAGTTAAATATCAGAGGAAACATCAATAAGAATTAAAGGCAATTACGTCAAATGAGTGGAAACTGGCATCAGAGAGCCATGAGTAAGAAACTATTATTTTTCACGAACTTAACAGTACTGTTTTCCATGTTAGACTATGTCCAAGTGTTAAGTTGTTCAAAATCAAATTTTAACTAAAAATGACTGTTACTTAGCAAATATAACACTAAATGCAACTGTTATTCAGTGCTATTTTATAAATAAAATCCAAATTGAGTCCACTGAAATGGGGACCATCCCCTTGCTCTCATGAATCTCACACACAATCCAAAGAAGCTGGCTACTACGCTTCTGCCAACAGCCCTTCCCACAGGGAACGCAGGGCAGGAGGACAACAAGGACTGATCGAAGGCCCTCTCTTGGAATTCCAACAGAGAAGAGTCGGGACTTGAAAGATGAGGGCTTAAGGCAAAGAAGGAAAAGGACAAGGAGGAAGAATCTTTCAGGAAAAAGGTACCTTTCCTACCAGATTCCCACTTTATTTTTTTAAGAAAAACAAAAAAGCTCATCTAAGAATGTAACAACAGTAACAAAGTGTTTTCTTTTTTATTTAATTGTTGTTCAAGTACAGTTTTCTGTCTTTCTGTTTCTCCCCCCAGCCCTTCCCATCTCCGTCCCATTTCCACCCCCCCTAGTTTTTGTCCATGTGTCCTTTATACTTGTTCCTGTAAACCCTTCCCCTTTCCCCCTGAAATTCCTTCCCCCCTCCCCTCTGGTCAGCCAGAAAGTTTTAACCAATAGCCGTATTTGCACTATCCTTTGCCAAGAAAGAAAATAATAATAATGGCACTAAATTATAATACTTTTGTTATTTTTCTTTAAAGATTTTATTGATTTATTTTTAGAGAGAGGGGAAGGGAGGGAGAAAGAGAGGGAAACATCAATGTGTGGTTTCATCTTGTGTGCCCCACAGTGGGGACCTGGCCAGCAACCCAGGCATGTGCCCTGACTGGGAACTGAACCAACAACCCTTTGATTCGAAAGCCAGTGCTCAATCCACTGAGCCATAAGAGCTAGGGCCTGCTTTTGTTATTTTTATACTTTTGAGTGATATACTTAGAAAAAAGTTTAAGTTCCTAAATTGAATGTGATGAAATAAGCAAACTTAGATTGAGTCCAATCTGTAGCAGATCTTTGACTAGTGTTGTTTTAAACTGAATTTAAATTTAAACTAGATTTAAAGATTACCATGATCTCCTTTCCCTACCATTGCTTAGCAATCAGTTACCACAGTTAGTGAAGACTTGACATGTTGAAAACTCTAAAATAAAAATAGGGAAAACCTTTAGTTCAATAGTATAAGTTTTATATGGAAAAAATTTATAACTAAGAAAACTTGATTATGGAAATACAGAACATATATAGTCTATCTAAAATTATAAATAATACATATTTGTTAAAATAGCCTATTGTCAAATTCTCAGTTAAGCTCTTTAAACATATATATGTGCCATTTAATGCACATGTATACATTCTACCTAAAACAATTTCACACAGGGATATTCATTCTTACAAAATGAAAATGTTGACCAAAATTACAGCTCAAAAATACACACTCCACTTTTTTCCTCCTTGTGACTTTTAATGAGAGCCTGCCTAGAGCTACCTGGAAAGAAACAGAAGCTTAAGAACCTTAGCTACTGGCGAGGTTCAGTCAGCATTTTCTCTATAACCTCATCATTGTCATTCACTAAAAAGTTCTATCTATCAGGTAAAATAATGTTCTATACCAAAACTTCCCACTCTCAAAGTTGTAAATTAAAGGTATGATTTATCCTAAAGACCCCAAATCTACCAAGTCTTTTACAGTACATTACCCAAACCTTAGAAATATTGATATTTTGAGGAAACACTCCACCTTCTCCCAAAACCAAGTTTGAATACAACAAAGGTTTAGTAAACAAAGACACAGCCAAAGAACAGAAAATTGCACTATACAGAAGTCTGACAACAACGAACCGTTCAACCGGGACCAGTGAGAGGGTCGGAGCCAGCAGTGGAGCAGGGTCGGGCAGGAAAGATCCCCCAACCCAGACACGCAGGCAGCACGGATCCAGTCGAGGTGTGGGGCAGACTGACTGCAGTCGCACATTCTCGCACAGTGAGACGGACCGCGCAGTCCCCAGCAGGCGAACCCAGTGGTGGAGGGCTGACCTCGGTTGCACATTGGCGTGCTCGCACAGTGGGACGGAACGAGGGGGAGCCCGGTGACGGTGGCAGCTGCGGTGGCAGTGGTGGGAGGCGGCAGAGGGGACTGCCATTGCTCCTCTTTGACCCCGCCCCCACATACAGCATCACAACCCAGCGACTGAGTTGCCCTGCTCTGGTGAACACCTAGGGCTCCACTCCTCATACATAACAGGCATGAACAGTCCAAAATATGGCTCAAGAAGAACTCAAAGCCCAGAGCCAATAACTCTAAGTGACCAGGAAATAGCCAGCCTCTAGATCCACAGTTCAAAACACTGGTGATCAGGATGCTCACAGAACTGGTTGATTTTAGCCACAAATTAGAGGAACATATGAAGGCTAAACTAAGTGAAATGAAGGGAAATGCACAGGAAACCAATAGTGATGGAAAGGAAACAGGGACTCAAATCAAGGGGGTGGACCAGAAGGAAGAAAGAAATGCCCAAACAGGAAAAAGTGAAGTTACAAGAATTCAAAAAAATGAGGAGAGGCTCAGGAACCTCCAGGACATATTTAAACATTCCAACATCCGAATTATAGGGGTACCAGAAGGGGAAAAGAAACAGCCATGAGTGGAAAATTTACTTGAACAAATAGTACAGGAGAACTTCCCCAGTCTGGCAAAGGAAATAGACTTCCAGGAAATCCAGGAAGCTCAGAGAGTGCCAAAGAAGTTGGACCCAAGAAGGAACACACCAAGGCACATCATAATTACATTGCCCAAGAGTAAAATGAAGGAGAGAATCCTAGAAGCAGCAAGAGATAAGGGGACAGTCACCTACAAAGGATTTCCCATCAGACTGTCAGCAGATTTCTCAAAAGAGACCTTACAGGCAAGAAGGAGCTGGAAGGAAGTATTCCAAGTCATGAAATCCAAAGACCTACAGCCAAGATTGCTCTATCTAGCAAAGCTTTCATTTAGAATGGAAGGACAGATAAAGTGCTTCTCAGATAAGATCAAATTCAAGGAGTTCATCATCACCAAGCCCTTATTATATGAAATGCTAAAGGGACTTATGTAAGAAAAAGAAGATGAAAAATATGAACAGTGAAAGGACAGCAAATTCACAGTTATTAACAACCACACCTAAAACAAAAGCAAACCAAGAGGACAGCTAGATCAGGAGCGGAATCATAGAAATGAAGAACACATGGAGGGTTAGCAACAAGGGAGAGGGAGGAGGAGAGAGGGGGGAGAAGGTACAGAAAATAAGTAGCATAGACAGTAGGTAAAAAATAGATAGGGGGAGGGCAAGAATAGTAGGGGAAATATAGAATCTAAAGAACTTGAGACACGTGGACATAAACTAAAGGGGGGGAGGAATGTGCAGGGTGGAGGGGAATGAAGGGGGAAATAGAACAACTGTAATGGTATAATCAATAAAATATATTTTTTAAAAGATAAATAAATAAAATCTTAAAAAATAATAATGATAATTTAAAAATAAAATAAATAAAATACATTAATACATTTACTTTCTAGTGTTCAGAACTACATTTCTGAGACTACTTGGAATAGCCATGATACTTAAAAATCGAAAAGAGCATTTCCATACTAACCTGCACTGGGAAGTATAATTACAGTTTATGAACTACCACTGACATTAATGGGAGCTACATCTAAAAGACTACACATTCACACACATAGGTTTCATAAACTTTATATTAATTTGGAGCATTTTACAGTAAGACACTTACAAACTTAGTTTTGCAAGGCTCTCTTGTGCATTATGCTTTTCTCGCTCATATGCACCTTCAACTTCTTTAAATTCATTCTTGATCATTTCCAAATCAGCAACAGCTTCTGCTTGGCTGGCCTTTTCTACCTGCAAAGCTCCTTCAAGGTCTCGAATCCGCAACTACCAGAGGACAGAGAAGTAATTCAAGCAAGGAAATGCTAGGAGCATCAATCTCAAACTGAGTAGAATACCTCATCAACAGCAGACCACCATTCATCAAAACACTTCTTTTTTCTTTGGTATAAAAGGGGAAATAAACAAAAGACAGTTCATTCTCTTTCTCAACAAATTTAACGGAAGGGAGGAAGATGGAACAATAGTGCTGATTATGCTAAGGAAGAGGGTAGGCTGATATAATACAACCTGACCCCATCCAAGCGCCTAATTTTGACTTTCTAACCCATTTGGATTCTTCTTTTATAAAATATAATAAAGTGAGTGGATTTTTTAACCTAAAGGGAATTATGCTCCCCCTCTTATGAAAAATATCATAGGCTTTATAAGACTAAGAAAATTAACATTTTTTTTTATTTCTGGAGATGTCTTACTATACAGTGAGGTTTTTCTTATTATCAAATAGCACTACTTGATGGAAATATTTATCTGAATGGTAATATGATATCTGGGTGTTGCTTCAAAATAACCCGAGGGCAGAGGAGTGGGCAGGGTAACAGGTAAAACACAATTGGCCTGAGGTAAATCCTAGAGCTGAGTGATGGGCATACGGGCGGTTCAGTGCACCACTGGCTCTATTTTTGCACATACTTAAAATTTTACATAATATAACATTTTAAAACTCGTATTCCCTATCTACACCAACAATAGAATAGAGAAAGTGTATTCCCATAAAAGAAAAGGCAGCTGTAAAAAAAGGAAGCAAAGTAACTTTTAAAAAAGTTTTCCAAGCAGTATAAATATACATTGAAAAGAGCAAATCCAGATCCTCATATATAGCATGCTGTATTTCAGGTAAACAAATGAAAACCTAAGAATAAGCAGTAGGCAGGAGGATGGAGTAACGGGAAGGAGAGGAGTAAAAGCAGAAGTTCTGGACCGTTTAGTACTGTTTTGATTTTTGAACTATGGGGACATTTTGCCTTTTCAGAAAACTAAAGTAAAAATAGTTTGCTAAAGTTCAAAAAAGAAGGGGATAGAAAAAATGTTTCATATTACATAGGTGATGGGCTGTAGAACCACAAACTCAGGTTTGAACCCCAGCTTTGCAAATTAACTTATATGATCTTGGGCTTATGACTAAAATTCCAAAAGCCTGAGTTTTCTCATATGTAAACAAGTAAGCAATAATAATAGTAACAACAATATGAAAACTATCTACGGGGTTGCTAAAAATATCTAATGGGATAATTAATATATTTAACACTAATATATTTAATATTAAATCATTTCTTTAATAAATGTCTGAATTTTTTAAGCACTTGGTATGTGCTACGCAATGTGCTACTGCTCAAAATATATATAATCATCGTGAAAGAACAGAGTCTTAGCCTTTGAGGCACTCAGTCTTTAGGAGAGAACAGACCACGGGAGCGTGTGGTAAGTGCTTCCTGTCGCAGAGGTGTGCACAAAGGGCCATGAAATTAAAGAAAAACTGGGACCCCTGCTTGGGACAAGCCTTGCAGAGATGGTAAAACACAACATGAACTAGGAAAGGTGAACTTGCCAAGAAATGGAGCCTAAGACTATATGAAAATGGTTCATAAATTAATCTATACAAATAATAATCACAAAAAATCTTTCTAATTATGCGGATATATTTCAGCATAATTGAAACATTTTTATGTATGTAGACACAACTTTGTAAATTTTCAAACTTGTTCTTTTAAACATTATTTTTCTCTGCTGTTTTGTCTAAATCCAATGTTTACAAGTAAAATTAACATAGGAAATATTTTCTTCTGACTACATTGTTATCTTCCTTCACAAAATAAGCACACTCAATCACAAATGATAAACCAATCCAACTGAAAGAAAAATTGACTTCAAATGAACAATCTGAATCAAAAATTTTGAAACTACTTGCTCATTTTTATAACACAGTATCCAAGCAAATTTAATAAGAGAACACTTCAAACATATATTTAACTACAGTTTATGACAAGATGGTGATTAGTTACAATTATCTGGTAGTCTCTTTTGCTTTTAAACTAGTCTGAAACTAGATTTCATTAGGTGTCCCTCACTGGTAATATTTGTCAATATTTATCGATACAAGGTTCAAATATAAACTTCTACTTTTTTCCTGTCATAGTGTAATCAGATACTAATTGGAACTACATAATTAAAAAATACATGTAATAATTTCCATTTTTAGATTTACTAACTATTCTCAGTGATATAGGCATAAAGAAAAACTTAATTTTGAATTATACTTCTTTCATGAAATTAAAACTTCAACTTTATTGCTTATTGTTACCATTTTGGGTGATCCAGTAATTTTCTAAAAAGAAAAAGCTTACCTTATACAAGTTTGCATAATATGCAGACACATCAAATACTCGCTTCTGAGAATTTTGCAGGTTAAAGGGTTTTTTCATTAAAGAAAAAAGTTTTTAAAAAGTATAAAATTCTTACAAATTTATTTGCATCTCATTTAAAGACCTTAAAACAATAAGATGAACCTGCAAATTTCTAGTAAGAAAAATTTAATATAGGGGAAAATCTAAGTTTTCAAAACAAATCCAAATGAAATTAAGGAATGTCCAACTCATGGAACTTTACACAACACCTTATGTACAGAGTAGGCTATTTGCAGGTCAGACTTGGTCCACGGGCAGCGATTTGCCCACCACCAGTTAAAATGCATAGCTTCACTTAGAAATTCCTTCTCATTCTCTAAGAATGGGAAAAGGGCACTTTTCTTAGGATGTCTTCATTTAATTCCCCTCTCAGACTTAATCTTCCTTATTACGTTCCTATAGTACTTAGTATTTCATATTTCTATCTAGACATCTATCTATATATCTGTATCCATATAGTACTTCTGGTAATGGAATATAAGTCTCAAAAGAAGCTCCTTCACCTTTTACACCTTCAGCTTTTAACACACTGATAAGCAATATACACAGGATATTTTCAAAAATAAACTCATCCCTTCGGTGTTTATAAAAAGAACACTGATCAGCAAATCTTTCTGGGCCAGATGGTAAATGTCCTGAACTCTGCAGGCCATGAGGTGTCGGTCACAATTCTTCTACTTCGCCACTGTGGCATAAAAGTAGACAAGATAAAAATTCACAGGAACAAGCACTGAAATCTGGCCTGTGGGCTGTACTGTGCAAACACCTCCTCTAACACATTAAAGACTATGCTCAACTATATCCTTACAGTAAATAGGATAACGAGTGTCTTAACAACAGGCTACCGATGCTAAACGCACACCTTGGTTCTCTGAATATAATGCTGTTTTTTCCCAGCTTAGTAAAATCCATACCAAAAAAACCCCTGTTAAATAAGACTATCCACTGATTTCTCAAAACAAACACTGCAGGCAAGAAAGGACTGGCAGGAAGTATTCAAAGTGATGAAGAGCAAGGACTACAACCAAGATTACTCTATCCAGCAAAGCTTTCATTTCGAATGGAAGAGCAGATAAAGTGCTTCTCAGATAAGGTCAAGTTCAAGGAGTTCATCATCACCACGCCCTTATTATATGAAATGTTAACGGGTCTTATTTAAGAACAAGAAGATCAAAACTATAAACATTAAAATGACAACAAACTCACAACTAACTACAACTAAATCCTTTAAAAAACAAAAATATGAAAAAACAAAAATAAACTAAGCAAACAACTAGAATAGGAATAGAATCACAGACATGGAGTTCATGTGGAGGGTTATCAGCTGAAAGGGGGCAGAGCAGGGAGAATGGGGGAAAAGGTACAGGGATTTAGAAGTATAATTGGGCAGGTACAAAATAGACAGGGGGATATTAAGAACAGTATAGGCAATGGAGAAGTCAAATAACTTATGTCCATGACCCAAGGACATGAACTAAGGGGGGGGGGGGGAGATTGCTAGAAGGAAGAGGGTACCAGGCAGAGGGGTGCAAAGGGAGAAAAACTGGGACAACAGTAATAGCATAATCAATAAAATACACTTTAAATATTTTGTTTACATTTTACCTGAATAATTTCAGAGTTAAATTTTGATTCCAAATGTGCTGCTCTTTCTGCTTCAATATTTTCTTCTAATTTCCTCACTCTGAGAGTAGTTGCCTAAAAAGAAATTAAAAGTTTGTTTTAAATAAATACCACTATTTAAAGTGGATATGGATGACTATAACCTAGAGTTATAATTAACACTGTAGATTACCATGGCCTACTTTTTTTTTTTCTTTACTTTGCAGGAATGTAAAAGTCATGCTCCAGAAGAAGGCCCCAGAGCTTGCTTTCTTCTTCCTTTTTATTAAGATATAATTTCCATATAATAAGCCACACATATTGAAAGTGTATCATTTGATATGCTTTGACACACATAGACCCATAAAATCATTGCCATAATCAAGACAAGAAATACTCCCATTATCCCTTGAGAAATTCCTTGTGCCCCTTGGGAATTCCTTTTCCCAACCCTCACCAACATCTCTCTATCCAGAAGTAACTGCTGATCTTCTATTTGTCACTATAATCAGCTTGTTTTCTGAAATTTGCATAAATCGAATCATGAAGTGTGTACTCTATTCTTTGGCCTCTTTCACCAGCATAAATTATTTTGAGGTCATCCATGTGGGGACATGTGTCATAGTTCATTCCCTTTCACTGTGAAAGTGTTCCCCTGGGCAGATCCCTGCCTGTGATGTATCTTTTCACCTGCTGGCAGGCACCTGAGTTGCTTCCAATGTGGGCTGTTACAAACAGAACTATAATGAGCATTGTATGGACATACACTTTCCTTTCTCTGGGATAAACAGTGAAGGGTACCATGACTGAGTCAAATAGCAGGTGTACGTTGAATGTTTTATAAAACTGCCGAACTGTTGTTTTTTTTTAATTTCCAATTTTATCCATCCTCCCCAAAACTTGACAGTCATTGTTTTCTTTTTCTTTTCTGGAGAATAGAGAAGATTAGACATTCAAACAGGCATATAATGACATCTCATTTTAGTGTCAGTTTGCAATTAATACCGTCGAGCAGGTTTTCATGTGTGTATTTGCTATCTGCATATCTTTGGTGAAGTCCCTGCTCAAACCTTCCCCTGTTTTTCAATTGAGTCGCTTGATTTCTTATTTTTGAGTTTTGAGAGTTCATTTTATAAGCTGGAGATAAGTCATTCATTGGATATATGATTTGTAAATATTGACTCTCAGTCTACGGCTTGCCTTTACATTCTCTTAACACAGTCTTCCACAAAGCAGAAGTTTTCATTACGATGAAGTTCAAGTTACCAATTTTTCAGGCATGATCCAGCTTCTAGAAGAAGCAGAGGATGAGCTCTGTATCTGAGAACACACAACCCTTGGAAGGAAGCACTGGATCCCTAGTCCCGAAGAAGGAACTGGTCATGACCAAAGGCCAATTTGGGGCCAGCCTACAGGAATGCCCGGCTGTGCATGTCTTGGGATAAGAGCAGCAAAGAAAAGCCTGCCCTGTCTGTCAAACACAGGTAGTTCAGTAGTGGTGGGAAAAGGCTAATTTGATTTCCTTTCCTAGATATAATCTGAGCAAGGAAAAAGTTTCTGTTTGTTACTAACACTCATTATTTCGCCTAAGCTGAAGTTTGTTTTTAAACTCTCGACTTGATTAATTTGATTTTTCTGCTTTTCTCTTCCCATTTCTTTTTGTTTACAGAGATGGTAATGAGTTACAACAAGAAAGGACATAGATAAAAAGTGGGCAATCCACAAACTTATCAAGCAGTATGTGAATAAGTAAGAAATGACTACACTTTTCTTTGAGCAAAGCATATTTGCATAATGTCTATAAAAGAGCAGAGAATAAACACCAGTATCCTGTCTTCTCTAGAGGCCTTTCTAGACACCACTTCCTACTAACCGCCTTCATCACAGGCAAGAAGTAATTTTGCTCGGGGATCTACTCACCCTGTGTTACACAAACATGAAAGTCACAGAACATTTCTTACACTTAATTATTTGCTTTATTTAATTTTGCAACTCCACCAATAATAACTCTTTATTATTATACTAGAAAAGACTTTCTCCACAGGCCAGACACAGCAGTAAGTCTAAATATGATTCTTTTGGGTCTAAAAATAATTTAAATCCAAAAGGATAAAATAATACTTTGAGTACAGTATAAACTCTTGAAGGTAAAAATCTAACATTTATATCCTATACTGCTAGAATATTTTGAAATAACAGGCATACCATTGAAAGATGAAACCAGAAAATATCCATAGTTCAGTATGAAGACTCAAAAGATATGAAGAAAAACTGGAAATGAGGATATTTGATGATACTAAGGTATTATTACTTTTTTAGGTATAATAATAATTGGTATTTTTAAAACACCAATGTTTTTAAAATACATATTAAAGTGTTCATGGATAGAATTATATGATGTCTAAATTTGCTTCAAGTCAGGTGGACCTGGACATTATTATGCTAAGTAAAATAAGCCAGTCAGAGAAAAACAAATACCATATGATCTCACTTACATACGGAATCTAATGAATGAAATAAACTGAGGAACAAAATAGAACCAGAGACATGGACACATGGAACAGATTCGAAGGTCACTAAGGGGAGGGATTGGAAGGGGACTGGAAATGATTAGCCAAAGAACATATCTGCATATATGCAAAGCCCATGGACACAGACAACAGGGTGGTAAAGGCTAGGGGGGTGGGGATTGCAGGGAGGGGGGAAGAGGAGTAGTGCAGGGGAGAACATCTGTAATAGTGTCACTAATAAATAAACAAATAAAATAATCATGCTGGAGGTTACAAATGGGGGGTTGGTATTCATGATACAATACTGGCCATGAGTTGATATATGTTGAAGATCAGTGAGAGATACATGGGGTTCATTATAATATTCTTTCTACTTTCACGTGTGATTTAAATGTTCCATATTGAAAAGTTCTCTTAAATAGAAACAAAAGCAAAGGTATTAAGGTTAATGAGGACATATGGGGCTGGTATCATTATTTACCCAGCAAAATTATATTTGACAACTAAAAAAATCATTAGAATGAATTAAGTCATTCATACCCAAACAGAAAATGTAAATGAGAAGATAGGACTTCAAACCAACCAATTCCTAATTGTTGGGATATTAAGAGAAATCAAGGGAAATATTCTCTCCGTACTCACTTCCACCTTTTTCAGAACTTGTATCACACTCACACTAAATATTAGCCCCATGCAATATTATTAGCTATTATATGAAAAAGCAGTTTTATCACCATAAGGATGTGAGAAACAGAGGATTAAATCCAAACAATTATCTTTACTAAAGGACTTCTCAAAAAGTCAACATGACAATCCTGAAAAAGAACAAAGTAGGAAGACTTACATACCCTGGTTTCAAAACTACTCCAAAACCACAGTGACCAACCAGGGCTGGCACAAGCACAGACATTTACACCCACAGAAAAGAACTGAGAGTCCAGAAGCAAATTTGTGTATCAGCAGTCAATTGGTTTTTGACCACGGTGCTAAGACCATTCAATGGAAAAAAAACATTTTTTCATTAAATAGTGCTAAAACAACTAGATCTATACATGCAAAAGAATACATTTGGACCACTACCTCACATCATATATTAAAATAAATTCAAAAGAGATCAATGATCTAAATATAACAACTAAAACCATAAAACTCTTTGAAAAAAAACAGGGAAAAGGCTTCATGAACTCAGATTTAGAAACGAAACGATTCTGAGATATGACACCAAAAAGCATCAGCAACAAAAGAAAAAACAATAAACTGCACTTCTTCAAAATTTAAAAATTTTGAGTATCAAAGAACATTATCAAGAAAGTGAGGGTCTTGGCTGGTATAACTCAGTGGATTGAGCACAGGCTGCAAAACCAAAGGGTCACAGGTTCGGTTCCCAATTGGGGCACATGCCTGAGTTGCAGGTCAGGCCCCCAGCGGGGGCCACATGAGAGGCAACCACACAGTGATATTCATCTCCCATTCTTTCTCCCTCTCTTCCCCTCTCTCTAGAAATAAATAAAATCTTTAAAAAAAAGAAAAATAAATAAAATGTCACGTGTTTAAAAAAAAGAAAGAAGGAAGAAAGAGAGGGACTTCCAGTCAAGATGGAGGCACAGGTAGACATACTTTGCCTCCTGACACAACCACAAAAAGAACTACAACTAGACTTCAAAACAATTAGTACCCAGAACTGTCAGAAAATTGAGCTGTATGGAAGTCCAACCACCAAGGATTTAGAGCCACATTCATCCACACGGGTAGGAGGGGCAGAGACTCCTCAATGGGCAGAGAGCCCCAGAGTCGTGGTGTGGTGCAGAGAGATGATGGCACCAGAAAGGGAGGTCCCACATTCCCTTATGGTGAATAAAAATTGGGAGGGGACCTGCCTGGTGTGGCTCAAAAATTAAAAATAATAATAAAAATCAGGAAGGACACCTTGGGAGCGAGGGATCCCAGCCCGAGGCCAGACCACACAGTGCAGGGTTCCAGATCCAGGAAGATAAGTCCCCATAACTTCTGGCTGTAAAAACCAGTGGGGATTAGGGCAGCAGAAGAAACTGCAGGATTTTTAGGAGAGTAGGTTTAAAGGGCCCGCACAGACTTAAAAACATATGCAGACCCAACTCCTCTGGGATTCAGTACCAGGGTAACAGCTGGAGGGGCATCAGTGGCACGAGACAAGTGCCCAGGAAACCTCCAGAAGGCAGGCAGAGGTCCTGTCCCCTCTCCAAGCCCTCCCACACACAGAGCCACAAAGTGGGGAAGCAGTTTGCCCCACCCTGGTGATTACCTAAGGCTCTGTCCCACACAATTTACAGGTGCCTTTTCTACGACAGGCCACACTACTAAAACAGGGAGTCAAAACAACTCGACCTGAATTCACAGAAACAAACACAGGGAGGCTGACAAAGTGAGGGGACAAAGAAATAGGGCCCAAATGAAAGAACAGAACAAAACTCCAGAAAACGTTTTAAATGAAGCGGAGATAGCCAACCTATCAGATGCAGAGTTGAAAACACTGGTAATCAGGATGCTCACAGAAATGACTGAGTATGGCAACAACCTAAAGGAAGAAACTTTATTACACTAAGTGAAATAAAGAAAGTCTACAGGAAAACAACAGTGGAGGGAAGGGGATAAAGCCAGGATTCAAATCAACGATCTGGAAGGAAAGAAAGAAATAAGCATTCAACCAGAGTAAGAAGAAAAAAGAATTCAAAAAAAGGAGGGGCAGTATAGGTGCCTCTGGGACATCTCCAAACTTACCACCATCCAAATCATAGGGATGCCAGAAAGAGTAGAGTTAAGAGCAAGAAATTGAAAACTTATTTGAAACAATAATGAAAGAAAACTTCCCTAATTTGATGAAGGAAATAGATGTACAAGTCCAGGAAGCAAAGAGAGTTCCAAACAAGTGGAACCCCAAAAAGACCACACCCAGGCACTGCAATTAAAATGCCAAAAGTTAAAAATAAAGAGAGAATCTTAAAAGCAGCAAGGAAAAAGCAGAGAGTTACCTACAAAACAGTTCCCATAAAACTGACAGCTGTTTTCTCAAAAGAAAACTTGCAGGCAAGAAGGGACTTGCAAGAAGTATTCAAAGTAATGAAAAGCAAGGACCTACAACCAAGGTTACTCTATCCAGCAAAGCTATCATCTAGAATGGAAGGGCAGATAAAGTGTTTCCCAGACAAGATAAAGCTAAAGGATTTCATCATCACCAACCCATTATTACATGAAATGTTAAAAAGACTTATTTAAGAAAAAGAAGATCAAAACTATGAACATTAGAATGGCAACAAATTCACAACTATCAGATACAACTGAATATAAAAAAACAAATTAAGCAAACAACAGAACAGAAACAGAATCACAGATATGGAGATCATGTGGAGGATTATAAGCTGGGAGGGGAAAGGGGGAGAATGAGGGAAAAAGGAATAAGAACCATAATTGGAAGGTATAAAACAGACAGGGGGAGGTTAAGAATAGTATAGGAAATGTAGAAGCCAAAGAACTTACATGCACAACCCATGGACATAAACTATGGCGGTGGGGGGTGGGGACGCATGAAGGTGGAGGGATGCTGGAAGGTGGGGTTGCAAGGTGGAAGGGGATAAAAGAGAGAAAAAAATGGGACAACTTGAACAATATAATCAATAAAATATATTTCTTTTAAAAGAAAATAAAAAGAAAACCTAAAGAATATATTTACAAATCATATACTGATAAGTATTAGCATCCAGAATATATAAAGAACTCTTACAACAAAAAGACAAACAATTCAATTTTTTCCAAATGTAGATTTTATTTTTTTATATTCCTTATTGCATTTTTCCATTATCCCTTTGTACTCCCTTATACCCCCTTCCCCCAGCAGTCGCCACACTGTTGTCTATGTCCATGAGTCCCTTTTCCCTGTCTGCTCAATCCCTTTATTCCCTAACCTCCCCCTAAAAAGCAACTCAATTTTGAAATGAAAAAATGACTCGAATAGACATTTCTCCAAAGAAGATATGCAAATGACCAGTAAGTACATGAAATAATGCTCAACATCACAAGTCATTAGAGAAAGACAAATCAAAACCACAAAGAAATACATCTTCACACACACGATGACGTCTGTAATTTTTAAAACAGGAAATAACAAGTATTGTGAGGATGCAGAAAAACTGAAAACCACATACATTAGTGGAGGGAAATGCAAAATGGTGCCACCACTATGGAAAACATTTTGACAGTTCCTCAAAACAGTTAGAGTTACCATATGACCCACCAACTCCATTCCTGAGCAAACACCAAGAGAAATAAAAACATGTTTAAACAAAGATGTATACACAAACATTCATACAGCATTATTCATAATAGCCAAAGGTGGAAACAACCCAGATGTCCATCAATTGATGAATGAATAAACAAAATATGATTTATCCATACAATGGGACATTATTCAGCCATAAAATGAAATTAAGTACCAATATATGCTACATCTTAGATGAACCTTGAAAACACGTCAAGTGAAAGAACCCAGAAACAAAAGACCACCTATTGTATGGCTCTGTTTTTGTGAAATGTCCAGAGTAAGCAAATCTATAGAAATGGAAAGTATACCAGTTATACTTTGCCAGTAACCAGGGGCAAAGGGAAGAATGAGCACTGATGGCGAATGGGCATGAAGTTTCTCACTGGAATGATGATAACGCTCCAGAATTAGACAGTGGTGATGTTGCACACGTTTGGGGCTACACTAGTAACCACTGAATTGTATACTTTTAAAGGGGTAATGTTATGGTATACGAAGTATATCTCAAAAAAATAAAACAATTCTTAAGTGTAAGAACCAAAGACAACGTCAAACAAATGACAGCCACTTAAATCAAGCCTCTCGATATCCAAATAAAAGTTCCCTCTTGGTGCTAGTGTCGAATCCTGAGAACAAGGGATCCCCATCCACTGTAAGCATAAAGCATGGTACCTACTGCAGCAGAGAAATTGTTATGTTTGGCCAGGTTAAAATGAGCATTATCTGAGGTAGGCCCAATATCAGTAAAAATAAACAATAAATAAAAATAACCACTACACGATGAAGTTCCTGTACTTAAAGATTAGCTCTGGCTGGTGTGGCTTAGTGGATGGAGTGCTGTCCTAATAACCAAAAGGTCGCCGGTTCAATTCCCAGTCAGGACATATGACTCGGTTGCAGGCCAGGGGCAACCAATTGATGTTTCTCTCACACATCGATGTTTCTCTCCCTCTCTTTCTCCCTTCCTCCCTTCCCCTCTCTCTTAAAAATTAATAAATAGAATCTTTTAAAAATTAATTAAGGATTAAAGTCAACTTTCTCAGTATTCAGTATGCTCATTTTAGGTTCTGTAAGTTAGAGACAGTCTAACCAGTTACAATAAAATAGCCTATAGACATTGAGAGTAAAGGATTAGAACAAGAAACAGCTAACAAAGGGCAGAAAAAGGAAAGAAACCAGTCTAACAAGGATGATATTTTTTTAGATTTCAAAAAGCATACACATAAGTTTCTCCATCAAAATAGTAGTCTTATATGTTATTAAAATATGAAATAGTGATTCCCTGATAAAAAGAACTGTCTTCTTTTCATTTCTTATATATATGCTAAGTCATATTAATTAGTAGTTACTTCATTTTCACTCCAGATCAAGAAGAGTTTTCTTATCTAGACTGAAATGAAATGGGTTGAAATAATAAACCAGAGATCACATCTATATTTTCATACTTTCCTACCTTTGAATGAAATAGCCAGAAGAAAACAAGTTGAAAAATTGTTTTGTTATTACTAAAACTATCAACTTATCAGAAAGGGAAGCAAATGAAATCTTTAAATCTTTAAACAAAGACATTCCAAAAGTGGGCTTTGTTATTAGATATTATTAAAGTAGACCTCCTAACAAATATTCTAAACCTTCTAGTCTGATGAATTAATTCTTACATCCAGCAGAGGGTGCTAGAGGAACATCAACATGCTATTCACAAAAATTTTTCCCAGTAATACTGCATAAGGTAGCTGGCACAACAATCACAGCTGTCTCATTAGTATCTAATCCTAATGTAATTGACAAAGCAAGGACAGAAAGCATAATGCAACTCAGGTTAAAATACAAAATCTACACAAATTCATATATACCACAAATAAGTTAACAACACACAGGCTTAACTGTAACACAAGCAGAGTTCCTTCTGTAACACAACACAGTCACAAAGCTAATCCTGTATCAGCTGGTCCACAAGTCCTTTCCTGCTGCTGTATACTGCCAAGAGATATTTATTTCAGTAAATAGTATGTGTTCATCATACCTAATTTTTAAAAATTTTATGATGTCTCACTAAATCACAATAAGCTCAATTAGATAATATACTCCACTTAAGCATTCATTATCTGAAGAAGGAACTACAGAGACTGATGTTTCCTATCCAACACTTTGCGTTATTTTATAACACAGGGCATGAACTGCAGGATTAAACAAACACATCGAGACATTTGCTCCCCACACCACATTTGCTCCCATGGCTTCCATGGGCCTGTTCCAAAAGTTTCCCAGAAGTTATGAAAACATATTTATACAATTCATTTGCTGAAAGACTGGGCAAATAGCTCCTACTACATTCTTTTCTCCTCAGATAGAATATATTCAGCTTAGAGGATACATGTGAAACGAAAGGAATTAGTCAAGCAGTAAAACTTGATATACAAAATTCAGCCCACTAAAACGGACACCAAGGAAAATAGGGGGCACTGCTTCCTGCACATCGCCAACTCCGCGAGCTCCCCAAGCTCCCTAGGATCCCTGCAACCAACCCCACCAGCACGTCTCAGGCTGTTTGACAAAGCTGCTGAGGAAGTTAAAGCACCTCAAGACCAAGTCAGCAGACAGTGAGGTGCCTGGCCATGGACAACCACTACAAACAAGCGACCGTGAGGGACAGACACACAGAACGGCCTTGGATGTTGGACCTCCAAGGCGGGGCCAAGTGCAATGCCTGAAATAAGCTGAAAGGGACTTCCAAGGAAGATGCCATGAAAGCTTACATCAACGAAGTAGAAGAACTGAAGAAAAAATATGGAACACAGGGGCTGGACTTGGCTGCCAGCCACACATTTCATCTAAACTGATAAGCTGTTTTTCTAACACCATAAATGAAGTGCAATAATGAAATCAATGCTCTTTTTCAACACTGTTCAGGATATGGCTCTAACAGATCAGGGGCTGACATGGTTAAGGACCTTGCTGAGTAGTTTAGATGAAAGTGCGTTAAAAAAAAAAGAAAAGAAAAATAGGAGAGGAAATATCATACAAACTACTTAAGAGATTTCTCAGTAGTATGTTATGTAGCACTGTTTCTAAACATTTGCACAAAGTTTACCCCAAATGTCAACAGCTATGTAAACAAAAAATGGCTATTTAATTATTTTTATAGATTTTTATCACCTGGTATTTCCACTAATGGACACTTTTGGAAGTAACCAATACAGTAATAATCCATCTTCAAAAAGATAATTCTAAGGGACTGAATCATCACAGATTGATTAAGTCTATAATGGTTATTTTAGTGGTAAGTATATTTTGTAATATTTTCATCACCATAACTAATTTCATATATGTGAATTAACAATTATAATACTTATTCCCTACCTGTGTATGGGAAAAAGAGCAGTGACTGTACTTAAGCTCTTAAACTAAAGATCTCAAAGTATTTTTATTACCAAAAGACATCCTAAAGGGCCAAAGTCTCTAAATATTTGACAAGCATTTGAAAAAACAGAAGCCTCATGATATCATGCCCCTTAACCTGAGTCACATATTGGGAGGGGGAAGGTCATAGCTAGGAAAATCTACAAGTGCTTTGCCAGTTATCATCCTTGGTCCAATCAAAGAACTTGAAAAGGAATATTATTATTCAATTAGTCGGGCCTTTAATATGGACTCTTTTTTAAAGTAAGCACTGAATATTGCTAAATGCCACATGTATACAGCAGTATACTTACATTAACGTCATTGGTAACATCAATCCTGCAACTGAATACTGATATTCCACAGTTTTCAAGGAAGTGTCATACATATTCTGTCATTTCACATGCCAATATGGTATGTTTTACAAAACAGGTCAATAAAATATAGCACATAAATGTAAGGCACTCTTATTTGAAGATTTGGGTTGTGGTTTTTTTTTTTCAAGTAGCTCTCTTACTTTGCATGTAGCCAGCACACTATATGAAAAAAACCAGTTCTAGTCAAAAGTAAAATTAATGCTTCTTTTGTGACTTGGAACTGCTGTGTAAAAGTGAATGGCTGACCTTCCGATCAGGGATATCCAATCCACTGAATTCTACCCCCACAGAAATCCAAACATTGGATTCGTTTTCAATCTCATTAATCAAATGCTACTTAATAAAAATGTTTACAAAATTAAGAACAAATAAACAAGTGTGCAACTTTTCATGATAAACTCATTGATATTTACTATATAGATCAACAAAAAAGGAAAACGGAGCATTTAAACAGCACCTACAATACGCCACATACTATAGTAGGTCCTCAGCTCTTAATTATAAGGCAAAAAGGGGTGCTCACATACCTGGAAGCATTTCTATTCTAAATAAGAAAAAAAGACCTACCTGTGTCATGCATGAAAACTGATTTGCCTCTACAGGACACTCCTCATACTTCTCTGCTATGAATTGCAATTAATTTGTAACTGTTTTATTAATGGCCAAATCATACTTGTTTTCCAGAATCTTCCGGGTTATTTTTCATACCCAGGCTCATTCAAAGCAGTCTGCACTCTAAAATTATACAGCACTTTCAAGAAATAGTCAAATGTGCAAATATTCAGAGCGCTTTGTGCCCATCATCTTACCCACGGTTAACTGTGCAGCTTGAGGAGAGAAACCTCAAAGTCAGTCACCGAGGAGGGCAACCGTCAGAGCCTTAGAAGCCTCAGAAGGGACATGTGAAGACGGCAGCATGACCAGAGCAATAAATTGGAAAACACTGCTGTTTTTTATTCGCAAAGAATGAATAATGAAGTATACCACTCAAGATTGTAAAACGGTTTAATGGAAGAAAGGTTTCTATTACTTTAAGGTACCATAAAAGAAACCAAATATGAAAATAGAAAATTTCAGGAGCAGAATTTGTAGACCACAAATTCTGATTAGCATGGTAGTAAATTAATTTGGTATCTTTAAAAGTCATCTTTACCTTTTCCGGCAACAAAAGCATCAGCATTTAACAAAAATTTTAAATGAACTTATAATGCGATAAGCCATTATAAACGCAAATACAAAAATATATAGTACTTATAAGCACAATTATATAACCCAGTGATTTCATCATTTACCTACTTTATAGCTAGTAATCAACACAAATAGGTGTTTAAAAATAAATTCCTATAAACACACAACCGCTTTAACAAGATGAGTCCAGTGAAGTTTGCCTCCACAGACAATATGAAGAGTAAGATTCATTTTCCTTTTCTGCTTCTGTAGTAAGTATACATGTAGTGAAGAGAGTTACATTCTACCCTGCATGTGACCACAATATGGAATATGACTGACAGAAGCAATTCAGCATTTATTTGCAAAGGCTGTTTGCTCTGCCGGAATCTTCACAAGATTCTTCAGTTCTCTCGGAATTAGGTTTGCATCTTCTCTTTTCTTATTGAGTTAAGCTTATTTCCCATGATAAAAAAAAAATCCTCCCCTAGTTATAAGGAGGTTTATAAAAGCCACGGATATTTCTTTTCCAGTTCACTTTTCCCTTGGTTCTGTGGTATCCGGCACCACATTTATAAAATTGGACTGGGAGTTTGTTTGCTTTTTTAATCTAAGAAACCATTGATCCACGTTAGGATGATTAAGCCACACAATGCTATACAGCTTATCAGATTTAAAAAATATATATATATATAAACTCCTTTGGCCCAGGCACATAAAGAAATTACTTTTTCATGAAATGCAACTATTAAAACGCTTCACTAAAGTTTAAAACATTTATTAGGCTAGATGTCTGCTATATTTGTTGCTTTAGTCCGATATTACTAACAGTAAATAATGTATTCTAGTAAATTAAAATTTTAACAATTTTCTTCTTTATTATTATTCCATATTATATTAATCCTTTTTTCAAAATACCATTAACAATTACTTAAGTAGTTAGAATTACCAGTAGTTAATGTCTCCAAAATTGAATGTAAAAACTAGCATAAAATACTCTCTAGAAATTTAGTGTCTCTTTTATTATGTCATCATCTGGGCAAAGAGCCAACACAAAATATATTCACTAAAATAAAAAGCAGCCCTGGCTGGTGTGACTCAGTGGACTGAGTGTCAGCCTAAGACCCAAAGGGTTGCCAGTTCGATTCCCAGTCCGTGTACATGGTTGCTGGGTTGTCAACCAGGTCCCCAGTAGGGGGCGTGTGAGAGGCAACCACACATTGATGGTTCTCTCCCTCTCTTTCTCCCTCCCTTCCCCTCTCTCTAAAATTAAATAAATTTTTAAATAAATGTAATATAAAGCTTTAAAGGTGTCTAAAAATGAAGAATCATAGATAAGTCAAAGGACTATACTTGTCCACTTATAAAAACCTTACAAAATGAATTAAAAGAGATTATGTGGACAATCCTCAAAGCTTCTAAGTATTCAAAAGTGGAGATGTGGTATTATCGAAAGTATTTACAGAACAGAGTAGCTAAGAAAAAGCGCAAATAAAAATACTCTAAAAAATCTTTATGTGCAACATCAATCCACAAAAATTTAAATTGGAGCAAGTAAATATTTTATAAGAAAAAAATCAAAACTGAGTTATCCAAAACAAATCCTAAAGCCTAGGCATTAGACATTTCCTCAACTGAATTAAAACCAGCTGAACAAAAGTTTTAGCAATAACAACAAAATCACTGTCACCTAGTACTTTTTCATACATATACGACAATTAAAATGTTTTTAGGAATGATCTCAGGGTTTTATAGCATCATAATGTGATTTCTAAATGATTTCCTTAAAGTTCTAAGTATATTCAGAACTTTATTCCTTTTTTCGAGTGTTAAACACCTTTCTTTATGACTTCAGGAGAAGGGGGAGCTTGTGCACATTCAGAGCCGGGCAATGACAAGAATGTCTCGCACACACTGGGCGCCCTCCATCGTCCGACCTGCGGCAGCAGCGTTTCTTCCCGCACGTGAACTCTCCCCACCACCTCCAGTGCTTTCTATTCCAACAGCCTAGCACCAGCGTGTCCTGTCTATCCCTTCTCACAGATCATGACGCTACATTCACAAAACACATCCTATATGCTGACACATGTTCCCTTTGTACCAAATTTTGGAGACCATCTGTAGGTTCTCTGTAATTAAATACTATGAAGAGCTTGTATCCTTATTCACACTACTGTGTTCTTTTCCCCAAAAGATGGGAAAATATTTCATCTGTTTAAATATTTCTCCTGTTATACATGAGGCTCCTTGTTCAGAGCTACACATGCGTGATAGAACCTTGAGTCACTACTCAATCTGATCCTTCACCTGTAAAATTAGTATCAAGTTCACAGTGTTGTTGGAAATAAAAGACGACACTAAAGCAACTGCTACCTGCCCTTTCGTCACCAGCACTGTGCTTCTGTTCTAACTTCTGTGAACGCACAGTCACGTGGCTGCTACGAATTATAGGAAATAGTTGACTTCATCAGAGGAGTTTGCGTATTGTAACTAGTTGAGTGACAGTTGGTATAAGTCAGTTAAAACACGGGCACCACAGCATTGCAGCTTCAATGGCTTGTACCAGTAGTTTCCAACCTGCACTTTGAACTTAGGCAGCGGCCCCAGCAGTTGTTAAAGACAAACTCCCCAGGCCCAGGGTCATTCTGGGAGTGGCTCTCCACCCAAACCTGCTTACAAAGTAGCCATGGCCCAACTCCACCACACTAGGAGGCCAGAGACTCCCTCTATTCCTTTTTTAAATAGGCCATCCACAAACTACATATTTGAAATGATGATGTAATCCTGGCTGGTGTGGCTCAGTGGATTGAGTGCCAACCTGTGAACCAAAGCGTTGCTGCTTCAATTCCCAGTCAGGGTACATGCCTGGGTTGCAAGCCAGGTCCCCAGTAGCAGGTGTGCAAGAGGCCACCATACATACTGATGTTTCTCTCCCTCTTTTTCCCTCCCTTCCCCTTTCTCTAAAAATAAATAAATAAAACCTTTTAAAAAATAAAATAAAATGATGATATAAAATATGATAATATATTCCTGAATTTATTGTCCTGGGAAATGTTCAGCATACATGACAAATAAGCTTAAAATATTATTTAGAATATAATCTCATTTTTACTTGTTCTCTAACCATACATAAAATTAGACTATGTGTGGTAAGAGTATGAATAATTTTATCTTTGCCAAGTTCACATGTGGCTTTATTATTGGAAGTTCCTATATACCCTACACCCACTTTCCCCCATTATTGAGGTCTTATATTCATACAGTACAAACAACCCATTAAAAAATGAACAGTGGCTCTAAAGAGATATTTCTTTAACAATATACAAATAATTGATAAACACATGAAATGATATTCAACATCATTAGTCATTTGAGAGATGGAAATTAAAACCACAACGAGATAGCATCGTATACCCATTCGAGTCCCCATAATAAAAAGACTGATAGTAACGACTACTGGAGAGGATCCAGAGAAAGTGGAACCTTCATACATTGCTGGTGGACTGTACAATGGGGCCACTGCTGCGCAAAACAGCCTGACAGTTCCTCAAAGAATTAAACACAGAGTTAGCCTATGACCCAGTAATTCCACGGGTAGTGGTATATACAATATATACCCAAGAGAACTGAAAACATGTCCACACAAAAACTTGTACACAAATGTTCGTACAAGTATTATTCCTAATAGCCAAAAGGTAGAAACAACACAAATGTCCATCAATCAATGGAAAGGTAAACAAAATGTGGTATGCAACACAATGGAATATTATTATTTGGCTATTCAATAACAATAGCCAGCCCTGGCTGGTGTGGCTCGGTGGATTGAGCACAGGCCTGCAAACTCCACAATCGCAGTTCGGTTCCCAGTCAGGGCACATGCCTGGGTTTCGGGCTGGTTCCCGGCAGGGGACTCACAGGAGGCAACCATATGTTGATATTTCTCTCCTTCCCTCCCCCTCTAAAGATAAATAAATAAAATTTTTTAAAATAATAATAATAGCCAAATATTATTTTATAATAAAAAAATGAAGTACCAATATAACACGGATGAACCCCAAAAACACGCTAAGTGAAAAAGAGTCCATCGCAAATGACCACATATTGTATGATTTCACTAATATAACATATCCAGAATAGGCAAGTCTATAAAAGCAAAAGGTAGATAAATGATCTATGAAGGCAGAAAGTAGATTAATGGTTACTCAGGGCTAAGAGAGATGATGAAATAGGAGAGTCTCAGCTAATGTGTATAGAGTTTCTTATCAAGGTGATGAAAACATTCTAAAATTGATTATAGTGATTGTTACACAACTCAGTGACCATACTGAGAACCACTGAACTGTACACTATAAATAAGTACATTTGTAGTACGTGAATTATAACTCTAAATTGTTTTCTTAAAATATCATCAATATTGTTGGGAACTTCCCTGCCTGGTTTCAGAAGCTGTAACCACCCCCCCCCCCTGGCTAAGGCTGAGTAAAGGACCTTGGGACCATAAGCCACTAAGGAGACAAACGTTATCTTCCTGGTAGGGGCACCGCCTCTGCTTGGCCCCAGGCAGAAAACTGGTTAGCCAATGACAGGTAAGATTCCTCAAAAGAGAGATGACCTATAGGGAAGACAGGCATGGTCCCAAAGGGGCCCTCAGGGAAGGACTTGGGGGGATATAGAAAAAGGGGGTGTTGGACCCTTGCTCCTCAGCTTTGACATAGCCTGAGTCCTCATTCTGTGGTCGAGAAGTCTCCTAATCTCTTGGTTGCCTTATTTCCCCTGGCTGACTTAAGCCTGAAACAATGCCTTAAGCCTGAAACGATGTTGGAGGTGGGTGGGACCCTGTGCTGGAAAGGGCCGGTTCCCCTTGGCAATCAGGCCTAAGAAAAAAATGCATGTCTTCTTTGAGTGGAGTCGAATGAGTTCTTTGTATATTTTGGAGATTAAATCTTTGTCTGAGGTATCATTGGCAAATATGTTTTCCCAAACAGTTGCTTCTCTTTTTATCTTGATACTGTTTTCCTTAGCCATGCAGAAGCTTTTAATTTTGATGAGATCCCATTTGTTTATTCTTTTCTTTATGTCTCTTGCTCTAGGGGACATACAGAGGATACAGAGACACATGAAAAGATGCTCGATATCGCTAGCTATCAGAGAGATGCAAATTAAAACCACAATGAGATACCACTTAACACCAGTCAGAATGGCTATCATAAACAAAGAAACAAACAACAAGTGCTGGAGAGGTTGTGGGGAAAAGGGGACCCTAGTTCACTGTTGGTGGGATTGCAGACTGGTACAACCACTATGGAAAACAGTATGGAATTTTCTAAGAAAACTAAAAATGGACGTGCCTTTTGACCCAGCAATTCCACTGCTAGGAGTATATCCTAAGAATCCTGAAACACCAATCCAAAAGAACCTATGCACCCCAATGTTCATAGCAGCACAATTTACAATAGCCAAGAGTTGGAAGCAACCTAGATGCCCATCGGTCAATGACTGGATCACAAAACTATGGTACATTTACACAATGGAATTCTATGCCACAGAAAGGAAGAAGGAACTACTACCCTTTGCAACATCATGGATGGAACTGGAAAGCATTATGCTGAGTGAAATAAGCCAGGCGGTGAAAGACAAATATCATATGATCTCACTGTTAACAGGATTCTAAACAAACCAAACAAGCAAGCAAAATACGACCAATGACACTCAAATATGGAACAGGCTGACAGGGTCCAGAGGGGAGAGGGGAGAGAATCATAGGGGAAAAGGGAATGGACTCACATGAACAAGTATAAAGGACACATGGACAATAACTAAGGGTGGGGGGTGGAAAGGGGAGGGAGGTGGGGAGCATGGGGGGGGGGGCAGGGCTGGGAATATAAGACAGAAACCTGTACTTGAACAAGAATTAAATAAAAATTATATTTAAAAGAAAAGAATGCATAAAATCCTATGAAACCTACCTTGCTAATCCCCTCAATTTAAATGATAAGGGTCCAAGCAGGAAGTAAGTTTGTTTCCCCAAAGTTTTATGGCCCTTTAACTATCTGACCTTGACTCAGCATAAACCCTCAGAGTTCTTTCAATGTTATCTATTGTTTAGTCATTTCTGCCTGACAATGACTGATGACCTTTATGTATATACCCTGTATTCCTGTGCAAATTGAACCCAATAAAAGCCTGTCAAGGCAAGGGTCAAGGTGCTCTCCTCTTGAATGGGTGGCCAAGGTGCTCCAAGGCTTTTCTTCTTCTTGAGGGAGAAGCCAAGCAGTCCCTTTTCCTCCAGAGGACTTGGTAGTCCGTGTGAATTTGTCTCATCTCATGCATGGAACCCAGGAGTCAGGATCCATGTCACAATATGACAAGTTTAACACCCAGGCATTCACCAGCACCCTAAGCAGCCAAACAATACCTCTCCCTGACCACTACACAAGCAGGAGATTTACTGCCTGGAAAATGTGAATCCTGAACTAAAGGCTCCATAGATGCAGTAATACACACGGAGGGGGCAGAGAGAGGTGTACACAAGACTGAAACCAGGTCAAAGTCTACATACTGAACAGTATGATACCCAGATCCCTCCTCCACTTCCTGCTTCCATTTATAATCACCAAGAAAGGAAACTAGCAGATCACCTTTTGCAGTAACTAAAGAAACACAGAAAAAAGACCTATGAAAATTATAATATTTCAAAATTTCCCAATGAACTCTGGCTGGTGTGGCTCAGTGGACTGAGTGCTGGCCTGCAAACCAAAGGACTGCCAGTTCGATTCTCAGTCAGGGCACATGCCTTGTTGTGGGCCAGGTCCCCAGTAGGGGGCTCTTGAGAGGGAACCACACATTGATATTTCTCTCCCTCTTTCTCCCTCCCTTCCCCTTTCTCTAAAAATAAATAAATAAAATCTTTTAAATAATTTTTAAAATTTTCCCAATGAAATATTTGGCACACATCTCACCCCTACAGCATGGCTTCCTAAGACCAATACTCATACATTTAACTGCCTACTTAGTATCTCCATTTGAATGTCTAACAGGCACGTCAAAGTGAACATATCTGAAGCCAAACTCGTGATCTCTACCTGATATATTCCACTGACATTCTTTGCCTGTTGAGTAAATGAATGCTAGAAAAAGGCAATGCTATTCATGGTTTGCTCTGAAATACAGAAACATAGAAATAAATTTACCCTTTACTATAAATATTTTTCTCATTTGTTTGTCTTTAGTGGGGGATTTCACTTACATATGACATTACTTTTCACAGTCAAGACTCTAAATCTGTTTCTTTATGACTTTGTTCCACTGTTTTTATAATTAGTAGTAAGTAAATGATAAAGCACTAAGAAAACAGAAAAATTAATCTACATTTTCTTCTTAGTTTATCATTTTTAGTATTTCACTCTTTTTAACACAACTAGAATTTACTTTAAAATATAAGGTAAGATAAGAATCTAATTTTATTTTGTACCAAAGAGTTAACCAATTGTTTCAACACAATTCACTGAATAATCTTTCCTATCCTATTTGAAATATCTTAATATATTAAATTTTAATAAATATTTCACATGTTTACTATTGTCTTTCAATTCTGTTCAATTAAAGTCTTGTCTTACAACCTCTTGAATGGGAGAAGATATTTGCCAATGATATATCTGATAAGGGGTTAATATCCAAATTTTATAAAGAATTCGTACAACACCAAAAAATGGTCAAACACGATTAAAATGGTCAATGGATCTGAATAGACAACTTCTCCAAAAAGGACACACAGATGTCCAATAGAAACATGAAAAGATACGCAATGACACTAATCATCAGAGAAATGTACATTAAAACCACAGCGAGGTACCACCTCATACCTGTCAGAATGGCCGTCATCCACAAGTGATGTGAAGAAAACAGAACCCTCATGCACTGTGGACAGGAATATAGATGGGTGCAGCCATTATGGAAAACAGTGTGGAGCTTCCTCAAAAAATTTAAAATGACCCAGCATTCCACTTCTGGGTATGTATCCAAAAATACCCAAAACAACTAATTTGAAAGAATACATGCACCCCTATGTTCACCACAACATTATTTACAACAGCCAAGATATGGAAGCCACCCAAGTGCCCATGAGTAGATGAGCAGATAAAAAGTGGTGGTACCTATATACACGATGGAATATTTCTTGGCCATAAAAATAAAATGAAATTTTACCTTTTGCAACAATATGAATAGACCTAAAAGGTATTATGCTGAGTGAAATAAGTCAGACAAAAGAAAGGTGAATATCATACGATTTCAGTTCTCTAGAACCTAAAAAAACAAACTAAACAAACAAAATTGAAACAGACTCATAGATACAGAGGGGCAGACTGGTGGCTGTGAGGCGGTGAGGGTTGGGGCATGGGTAAAAACGACAAAGAAATTAAGAAGTAAACACTGGTAGTTACAAAACAGCCACAGGGGTGTAAAGTACAGGACAAGGAATATAGTCAATAATGTTGGATAACTATGTATGGTGCCAGGTGGGGACCTGAAATATCAGGGGTATCACATTGTAAAGTGTATGACTGTCTAACCATATCATACTAGGTGCTGTATACACCTGAAACTAGTAACAAAGTAAGACTGAGTATAAACTGTAAATCAAAAATAATTTTTTTAAAAAAGTAGTAATAAGGAAAAAAAGAAAGTTTGGTCTTAGAGTTATTATACATGTTGTCCAATCCACAATTTTTCCCCTTTTTATAGTAACAGTACTCTGATTTTCTCTATAAGAACTTCTTATTTGGGCTTTAATCTTAGTAGAATTGAGAGGGATTTATTCAGGACAAATTACTTCATTCAATCAAATGTTCTCTTCCTGGGATTTAAATCCTAAATAAAGTTACAAAAAGAATGCAAACCATTGATACCAACCAGTTCACCCCAATTTCATCTATCATTTCGGCTCTAGAGACCTCTGGAGATGGTCTGTGACTCACACACTTCCTGAGCCTGGTTCCTCAGCATTCCTTCTGATTCTGTGAGTAACACCCCCAGGTTCTCCCACTGAATTCCCTTTTTAACTTAACCAAATTTGGTTTCTGTTGCGTACAACCAAAATGACAACTGATGCATTACAAAGCTTTACAGCATATACTCACTTCTGGTAATGTAAGTCCCCACTCAAAACTCTTACCAAAATGTTTTAATATTCTCATCTGGCTGTTTAGTCTTCCACATGAATTTTAGAATCTGTCTTCCAAAAAGAATTCCATTTAAGTTTTTTTTTAAGATTTTATTTATTTATTTTTAGACAGAGAGGAAGGGAGGGAGAAAGAAGAGAGAAACATCAGTGTGTGGTTGCCTCTCACACACTCCACACTGGGGATGTGGCCAGCATCCCCGGCATGTGCCCTGACTGGGAATCGAACCAGTGACCCTTTGGTTCACAGATCCACACTCAATCCACTGAGCCACACCAGCCAGGGCTCCATTTCAGTTTTTATTGCAACTAATCCAGGGAGGATTCTTGTCTTTACAATGTTAAGCATTCACAAAATGTCTTGCCATTTTCTTTTAAAACTCTCTATTAAATTTCATAATTTTTAATGCATTTGTTGTTAATTATATTCTTATTTTTGTCACTGTGGTGAAAAAATTTTTTAATATTTTATTCTCTGATTTTTGCTAAGAATGTAAACATAAGTGTATGTTATTTTCTTTCTGGCCCCCTAGTTGAATGTTCTCATAGTGTTAATAATTTTAAAGTTAATTTTCTTGACTATTCAGGATTATAAACATATCTACAATAATAAGGATCATACCTTATTTTTTTCTAAAAATTACAAATTTTTAAAAGATTTTATTCACACTTATTTATTTTTATAGAGAGAGGAAAGGAGGGAGAAAGAGAGGGAGAGAACCATCAATGTGTGATTGCCTCTTGCACGCACCTCACTGAGAACCTGGCCCACAGCCCAGGCATGTGCCCCAACTGGGAATTGAACCTGTGACCCCTTGGTTCACAGGCCAGCGCTCAATCCACTGAGCCACACCAACCAGGAACAAAAATTATACACTTATTGCTGTTCTTACGTTTATATTTTTCTTTGGCTAAATTCCCAAAATAATGTTAAACAGCAGCATTGAGTTTAATGAGAGTACCTCTAGGATTTTACCAGTAAACACTCTTTAAAAAGTTTATTTACCTAATAACAATTATAAATTATGTTTAGGACAAACTTCTCTGCCTATTAAAACATTTCATTTCCCACAAAGCAAAAGGAAATGTAAAAAAGAACTGGAGAAAGGCTCTGTTCCCAACTCCCACCCCAATTCTCCAGGAACCCTCTGTAGATACTGTCCAGTAAGGGATGAGGTCACAGTGGCAAGGGGGCCTGTCCTGGTTCTCTCGTGCCCAGGGATCTCTGGTGCCCAACCATGTCCTGCAGAGTGAGGACTTAATTTCAAGGTCGTGGCAAAACATCTGAAGTTTATTGCCCGAACTGTGATGGCGCAGGAAGTGACTGTGAAAGGTGCACACAGGACCCCAAACAGAATCCTCACCACTGAGGACATCAAGCAAAGTCAGCACTGCAGGAAGCTGACCACAGAGGGAAAGCTACGAAACCTACCGGAGGTTCTACAACATGGAAATGACTCACAAGATGAACTTTCTGGTGTGAAAGAATCCGGAGGACCCACAGCTGGGGTGCTGAGGCCTGTGGATAGGAGGCCCAGTAGGAAGACCCCCATCATGAAAGAGAAGCTAAGTCAAAAGTAGCCTAGGAGTATCATGGTGACTCCAAGGGCTGGATGGCAGAAGAGACGGGGAATTCCTGCTCACTCAGCACAGAGCTGGGACTGGGAAGATGAGAAAGTGCTAGAGACAGGCAGTGATGCACAGTCATGTAACAGAAAGAACAGACTTAATGCCACTGAACTGCACACTCACACAGTTAAAACATCAGATTTCAGATTATACATATCTTATTATACCAAATTTTTTAAGAAAAAAGAATTTAAAAAGAAATAGAATTAACAAATTCAATTTCTCTCAAGACTAACTAAAGAGATCATCAGTAATAATAACTTTAAAAAATCATATTTTTATTTTTCACCTGAAAACTAATGCTCCTTTCTCATCTAGTCTTACCTGAGAAGTATTCCACAAAATCATAAGCTAGTAATAACTCATACTACAAAACTAGAGTTTAATATTGTGTATCAAAATATTTTCCTATGCTGCTTCCTCAATCTTATAATATAAAGTTACCCTAAAATTTTTCAAATATTCCATGAAAATTAATGCTAAAAATGAATAAATTTTTAAAATTAGGAGCAAAATATAATTGACTAAGACACAAAAGTTTTCAAAAGACACAAATATTCAATATAAATAAATGCTTTAAAAAAGTAGTTTCGTATTTTGTTGTACAGTGAAACCTCCTCTAACTTGAGTTACTGACTGGATAACATATACACAGTACAAAAGAATGAGCAAATATACCTCAAATTCTTTTCGAAGACACTCCTCTCGTTGAGTGCTTAATTCAAGTTCACTTGTTTGTCTCCGTAAAAGGTCAGAGCAGTCCATGTGTTCAGTTTCTAATTTTTCTACTTTCTTGTGCATACTTTGTACAGCATTATCTTGCTCCTGAAAAATAGTTCATTTTTGCATCAATAAAATTTAGAAGCCAACAATGACTCACATTTATTCTATAATAGACAATGAGTAAATAAATCTGTGCTGCAACCAAAATAACAGGTTAATTCACATAGCCAAGAGAGGTGTAGATATTGTCCAGTAATATTTCACAATATATGTCTTTAAAATTTTTTAAAATTTATTCTAGACAGTGGAAAGGGGGGGAGGAAGAGGTAGAAGGAAACATCAATGTGAGATAGAAGAATCAATCTGTGGCCTCTTGCACATGCCTCAACTAGGGACTAGACCCACAACCCAGACATGTGCCCTGACCAGGAATCGAACCCACGACCTTCTGGTCTACAGGACAACATTCAACCAACTGAGCCACACTGGCTGGGAAAAAATACACATGTATTTTAAAAGCAGTATTGGAGGTTTATAATTTTAAAAATCTGATTAATACATATTACAAATGAAATGTATAGCTTACTAAAATGTTACAATAGTTCAAATAAGCCCTGAGGATATTTATGTAATGCTGTAGTTCAACCACTATATATGTTTTCCCTCTCATTAAAATTGTAAAGTATTTAATAATACAAGTGAATATTGCTCTTTTGCATGATAAGGAATGATTGGTCTGAATGCCTAATAGTGACCCAGGAGAAATTTTTTTTAATATTTTTATTTATGTATCTTTAGAGGGGAAGGGAAGGAGAGAAATATCAATGTATGGTTGCCTCTGGTGTGTCCCCTGCCGGGAACTGGCCTGCAGCCCAGGCATGTGCCCTGACTGGGAGTCGAACCGCGATCATCTGGTTCACAGTGCTCAATCCACTGAGCTACACCAGCCAGGGTAGGAGAAATTTTTATGTGAGCTGATGGCACTCCATTCTTACAGCTCTTAAAGTTGCATCCACTAGATGGCTGTGTTTCATTTTCTGTCCAGTTTCTAACTTTTCAAATCTTTGTTGTACCACTGAAAAAAATTAACAGGCACTTTCTACTTAAATCTCTCAATCTCTATTTCCAATTAAACTCAGAAATCAGAGTTGAATGTTACAGAAGTTGAAACATGAAGTTCACACACATATATCAAAGGTATTTTCTACAGTAACGAATCTAGATATTCTTCTTTCTAACCTACAATCTTGGACGAATCCCTTCCTCTCACCTTTGCCTCATCAGCATAATCTTATGCTGGGATATTAACATATATAAAGATATATATTTATACATACTTCCACACACTCCCTAGCCACTCAAAAGGTATTGCTGGAATCTGAGAAAGAATGCAGCAAACACCAAATATAATTCTCTGTAAAAAGATTGATTTTAGTTAGAAAGTACCCAGCAGTATAGTCCATAGTCAAAGGATAAAGAACAAAACTTAATTCCTCTCTCCGCATTTACAGAATAAAGTTATTTTTCTATAGCAGGCAACTCATGAACTCAAGAATTATTTCCTTCAGATAAGAAATTTCTTAATATAAAGAAGCTCACCTACTTGCACATTTGCAACCTGTAGACAATAGATGAGAAAGCTGTGCACCAGAGCAACAGTGTGCCAACACTGCCTGCAACCAGCAGATGGCGCTCTCAGTTACTACAATAGCACTCTGGAGTTAGAAACAGATGGTGATGTGGTCAGCCTTATGCAATCTAATTTCATTCTAAGACAAGACAGTAAGATACTGTTGTGATTCTACAGGACAGATTCCTTCCGTCAACAGTCACTAGTACCAACATTAATTCAAACTCATTGTTATATGACTTTCTGGTTTACAAATACATAATCTGCAACTTTCAATAATCCACTTAGAGTACAGTGTATACCTTAAAATGAATAAACAGCAATTTATACTGTTAATCACAAAAAACCCAACAACATTAAAGTCTATATCCAAAAGATGCTTATATCCTAGCTGATGGCACTTATTTCAAACAATATTTATTAAACAACAAAAGAAAGTATTCAGGAAGTATGAGATTTACTTAGTACAAAATTTGACTGATTCCTATTCTATTGATGGAATTCTATTGCTAGCACAACAAACCAGCACATGGTCACTCCAAATACCACTGCACTAGATGAAGGGCATGCCCACCATCCCCTGCCAGTGTGCATTTCACCCTACCAAAAAGAAAATCAATGGTCGATCAGTTAGAAGTTATTAGGCTTATTTTGGTGAGATTTTAATTTTATAATACTTGCCCTATATTAAATACTACTTACCAATAGCATTTTTTATTTTCCATTCCACATTTTCCGCTTTCTTTTGGTCTATGCTAATATTTTTAATGTCCGTGTTAATATACCTATTGGTTTTTATCTACATCTCTTCGTATAATTATTTTTATAACTTTATTTTTTTTTATTTCTTTTCAGAGGAAGGAAGAGAGAGGGAGAAAGAGGGAGAGAAACATAAATGTGTGGTTGCTTCTCAAGCACCCCCTGCTGGGGACCTGGCCTGCAACCCAGGCATGTGCCCTGGCTGGGAATCGAACTAGTGACCTTTTGGTTTGCAGGTCAGTGCTCAATCCACTGAGCCAAACCAGTCAGGGCTTATAACTTTATTTTTATTGTTGACACTATTACAGAGGTCCCCTTTTTCCCTCTTCGCCCCTCTCCATCCATTCTTAGCTCCTTAGCCTCCCTCTGGCCATTACCACACTGCTGTCTGTGTCTATAAGTTAGGCATATATGTTCTTTGACAAATAGCTTTTAAATAAAGGTCTTTCAAGATGTATATGAAATTTTGACCTAGCAATCACAGTTTTAGTGCAGAAGTCAAGCAGTCAACTACTATTGTGTGATTACTACTATATATTCTTGAATATGGATATTAATGCACATACACATATACACAGTTTTTATAGAAAACCACTTTCTCAAATAGTGGGAATTTTTGGAAATGCTATTCATATATACAGGAAACATATTACATAATCAAGTTAGCTAATTATATTAAGCCAAATTACAATGACTTTCTAACGTTAAACTCACTTAACATTTTTTATAGAAAGGCTTTTTATATTTTTATGCATTCAGTTAGATAATATTTTGTATAATATTTTTGCAGCCATACTCATGAGTGAGATTAGCTATAACTATGTTCTTGTATTCTTGTCAGTTTAGTACCAAGATTTGTCAGTTTAGTATGTTACCAAGATTTTTCCGTTCTCCAGTGGCGTTTATGTAAGACTAAAATCGTTTGCTCCTAGGATGTTTCTTTTTATTCACTGGTAAAGCAGTATTGAGGGCTTGAAATTTTGTCAATGGCTCAATCAAGTTTTCTACTTTCTATCTGCTCTTCAGACATGGGGTGGAAATGAGAATCAACACTGTTGGAAGCGTCTATAAGCAACAGTGAGTTATCTCCACAGATCACCCTGCCAGCTCCCTCCCTGACGAATGCCCCTCTCCATCCTGGAAAAACAGAAAGAGTTTACTAACTAGAGAGGTTGATATATGACTTAAGAGGTTGTTAAGTCATAAAAACCAGACACTATTGGGGGTCAGGGTGGGATACCTTGCTAAGTAGGTAGCTCAACTGGTCAGAGCATCGTCCCAATACTCCAAGATTGCAGTTCAATCCCCAGTCAGGGCACACACACAAGAAGCAACAATGAATGCACAAATAAGTGTTACAATAAACTGATGTCTCTCTCTCTCTCTCCCTCCCCTCCCGTCAATAAATAAAATTTTAAAAAATTATGAGATTAGGTGAAATCCAAATTCTGTGTGGTAAGACCTCACAGCTTTCTCTCTTCAGCTCCCTGAACACAAATTCCTACACTTAAGATTCTATAAAGAAGAGACTAGAATACTCCTTTGTTGGGAAACTACCAGTCCAAGAAAAAAGAACTATAGATACTGGCAGTTTCTAAATTCCCCAACTTTTTATTGGGTGACACTGTTTAAAACACTTATACAGGTTGCAGGTGTGCAGTTCTAGAATGCATCGCCCCAAATCCCCCAGTGAAACGGGAGTGTTCCACACGCACAGAGCTTCCTCTCAGGTTTTAGTGCCTCGTTCTCAAATAGAAACACACAGTCAAGGACAGTCAGACATTTCAGGAAAGATTCGCATGTGAATTAGTTAGTAGAGACAACTACTAACTAATGGGGCCAAACACTGAGAAAAAAGTAAATATAACCCAACATCCAATTCTTTGGCTCAAATACACTCAAGAACAAGAACAAACTCTTGCCCTGGCCAGGTGGCACAGTTGATTGGAGCATCGTCCCACACGTCAAAAGGTTACAGGCTCAACCAATCTCTGGTCAGGGCAAACACCTAGGGTGCGGGTGCAACAGGGGGCACTTATGGGAGGCAACCTACACAACCAATCAGCGGTTCTCACTTCGATGTTTCTCTCTCTCCCCCTTCCTTCCTCTCTCCCTCCTTCCTTCTCTAAAATCAATAAACATGTTCTCTGTTAAGGATAAAAAAAAGAACTCTTGGAAAATAGACACCCAAAAGCAAAACTGGAAATTCAATACAAAGGTTACAATACAAAATTGAGGAACTACACCCAGAAAAAAGAGCAAAAATGTAAAAGAAGGGATAATAGAAGTAATATGCACTATAAGAACATCAACTCTGCCAAATAAATCTCTCAATCTAATCCAATTCACACCAAAATTACAACAAGGTTTTGGGGGGAACACAAGAAGTCAATCCTCAAACTCACATGAACAGTAAAAGTCTCAAAATAACTCTCTCCCTCTCCCCCCTAAAAAATATCAAGAATAAGGAGAGGGGAACTTGACCTACCTACTACAGATCAAGAAATACTATAGATCCGTGATAAATTTTAAAATTTAGTATTTTTTTTAAATCCTCAACTGAGGCTGTTTTTTTTCTTAATTGATCTGAGAGAAAGAGTGAGAAGGAAATAGCTGTGAGAGAAAAACATCAGTGAGTTGCCTCCCACACACGGNCTGAAAATTCAATACAAAGGTTACAATACAAAATTGAGGAACTACACCCAGAAAATAGAGCAAAAATGTAAAAGAAGGGATAATAGAAGTAATATGCACTATAAGAACATCAACTCTGCCAAATAAATCTTTCAATCTAATCCAATTCACACCAAAATTACAACAAGGTTTTGGGGGGAACACAAGAAGTCAATCCTCAAACTCACATGAACAGTAAAAGTCTCATAATAACTCTCTTCCTCTCCCCCCTAAAAAATATCAAGAATAAGGAGAGGGGAACTTGACCTACCTACTACAGATCAAGAAATACTATAGATCCGTGATAAATTTTAAAATTTAGTATTTTTTTAAATCCTCAACTGAGGCTGTTTTTTTTCTTAATTGATCTGAGAGAAAGAGTGAGAAGGAAATAGCTGTGAGAGAAAAACATCAGTGAGTTGCCTCCCACACACGGTGACAGGGGTTGAAACCCGCAGTCTAGGTGTGTACCTTGACCTGGGATGGACCCGCAGCCTTTCAGTGCACCAAATGATGCTCCAACTGGCGACTGAGCCAGGGCTAAAAAAATTTAGCATTCATTCATAAATAGACAAAGATATATAAGGGGAACAGAACACAGTGCCTAGGAGCCAAGACTTAGATGTGAAGGAACTTGATATTTTGAAAGAGAAACATTATAAATCATTAAGTGGTAACAGAATAGACAGTTGAATAACTAGTACAGGAATATCTGGTTATCCACTTGGAAAAAAAATAAAATGAGATCCTATTTCATGCTACATTTTTCATAGAGAAAAATGTATATTCTCTTTATGGCTTTAGGTTACATAAGACATAAAAAGCACTATCCATAAAGACTAATAAATTCTACTACATTAAAATTTAAAACTGGCCCTAGCCAGGCAGCTCAGTTGTTTAGAGAGTCATCCTGATACACCAAGGTTGTGGGTTCAATCCCCAGTCAAGGCACATACAAGAATCAACCAATAAATGCATAAGTAAGTGGAACAACATAGCAATGCTTCTCTCTCTTTCTCTCTAAAAGATATCAATAAATAAAAGGTTTTAAATTTAAAGCCATACATCAAACACTACATAAATTGTCTCCACAGAGAAAAAAAGATGTTGGCAACAGTGATACAAATAACCAAAGCTTAGTAACCAAACATATAAAAAGCTCCTATAAACTAATTAAAAATACATTAATAAAAATTAATCGTAAATATAAACAATCTAAGAAAAATATGTAAACTGACAGTAAATAATTAATTATATAATAATGCAGTTAATATATTAATGTTCACAAAAGAACAAACATAAATGGCCAACAGGCATAACATGCTAAATGTCAAGTAAAGAGAAATTTAAACAAAAATGAGCTACAATTTCATACACATTCTACTGCAAAAAAAATTTTAATTTAAAAAATACCATGTGTTCAAGAGGCTGTAAGAGAAAAGAAACTATTCTCTCACAATGGTACAACCATTTAGGAGAACAATTTGGCATGTATTTTACTTCCTAATAAGTGCATAGACAGTAACTACATACCCACATTTTAAAAAATATTTGATGTTTATGGAAGCACTGTCAGTAATAATCAAAACTTGAAAAGAACTTAAATCTCAATCAATCAAATAACAGATAAATTAATTATGGTATATGCATAGGATAAAATACAATAAAGAAGTTAAACTGAATGAACCAGAGTTACTTTTTAACTTGACCAAATCTCAATAAAACAAGTGAAAAATAAAATTTGGACAAAAATGCATACTGTATGACATTCTATGCATATTTTTAAAACAAACAAAATGATAAAACAATACTATTAATGTACAAAGAAAATTAAATACCAAATTCAAAATGATGCTCATCTTTTGGGGGTGAGGTAATGGTGAAGGGCTGAAGTAATTCAGAACAGTCAGTCCTCAGTGACCTACCAATGTATTGTTTGTTTTTAATTCTGAAGCAAATGTGAAAAATGCATAACAGAGATGGTACATATTGGCTATATTAATGGAACTGGTTGGTTATATTGGATATTGTTTATATTAATCCCTGTTACTCTTTGTGTTCAAATATGTTTATTATTTTTTTAATTATATTTGTTTCCATTACCATGTCTCCCTCTTATCCCCCCCACCTCCTCCCCTGCAATCACCTCATTGTTGCCCACATCCGTAAGTCCTCAAATATTTAAGTCAACGGTTCTATCAGTACAACCCAAGTCTGGGGTATGCTGTAACATACAAGAAAATTCGAAAAGGATCATAAAATACCTCATGCAGTTATACGTCAAGGTTAATTTGCCTCCTTCCAAGAAAATGTTTTTCTTTTTGTCAAAAGAATTTTACAGACATTGGTAATTGAGGGAGTTTTTCTTTTGTCCACTAGAGGGAGGTGTTGAACTTAAAATATTTTAAAATAAGGTTTGTTTTTGAACTAACTTATTAACATTATAGGGAACTACATTGTGCTGTTAGAAAATAAACTTGCTTTCTTTCCACTCTTCCAGAAATATAGCCCAAAACTATAATTCTTCATATGTACTCAAATAAACAATATTTCTCAGACTCCAAAGTACAATTTCAGTTCTGAAGAATGATAGAAGCAGAGTTAGAAACACAACAAAGCCACAAGTACTCCTCCTTCCTCGCTTACAAAATATATCACACCCCTAGTTACTACCTAGTACGTGTTAAACTCCTGAAAGAGCCCAAACAAGTCTCTCCTCTCTAAATCTCCAAAGCCAGCAAAGTTCTACAATCAAAAAGTATTTGCTACTGTAAAGTATAAACTGGGACTACTTTATACAACATATATCATAATGTTATGATATAATAAATCTATAAGCTTACAGATACAGCAATACTTCTAGGCATGGATACAACTGAGTCACTTCTACAACAGCTCCAAGATATGGACAAGAATATTAGTGAATTATTTATAATTAGAGCAAAAAATTTTAAAGAAAATATCCATCAATAAGGAATTCCTTAAATACATTAGGAACTTCCATATGACAGAATATCATGCAAACACAGCAAGAATAATGTAAGGCCACCAAAAGATGAATATCAAATATTATTGAGGCATATCATTTCACTCATGTAAATACAGTAATGTATATTTATATATCATTAGATGGGGAGTGGTATTGATTGAGGAGAATGGGGGCAAGACCTTCACCTTCTGCTTTTAAATTTCCCCAAGGGGCACATTTACCATGAGCACAATATACAGTAACTTTATCAACTGAATATTAAGATATCCTGTTTGGAAAAAACAGGAGGTACTAGTGCCATTTTCTATGCCATTTGCTTACTCAGGCCACCAGCAGATAGCTTCCCAGGAAACTGCAAAGAAACACTCCTTGTTATCCTATATCATTTAAGGCAGACTCTACTTCCTTTTCAACCAAGTTCCTCCCAGGTATCCCTGGATCACAATTTTGTTTACCAGGTCAGCCTAAGACAGCTGTCTTATCACACAGACTAATAATGCCTAAGCCTGACTGGATGCCTGTCCACTCTTCCTCCTCTTTCTTAAGTTTATGGTATGATTTCCAATCTACCTCTCCCAGGTTCTTTGCCATCACAAACTCTCCCATTCCTTAATAACTAGATGCACAAATCAATGAATGAGGAAAGGATCATTTTATTCCCTGGTTCAGTGTTAGGAACCACCCTGCCCAGTTTCAGAAGTTGTAATCCCCCATAGCTAAAGCGGAATGAGAGACCTTGGGACCTTAACCAACTACGGAGACAAAGCTTATCTCCTGGGCAGGGCACCAGCCTCTGCCCCCTTTTACTTCACCCTGCTTGGTCCCAGGCAGATGACGGGTTAGCCAATGACCAGTAAGATTCCTCAAAAGAGGGATGACCTAAGACAGGCATGGTCGCAAAGGGGCCCTCAGGGAAGGACTTGGGGGGCTATAGAAAAAGGGGGTGATGGACCCGCACCCCTCAGCTTTGACATTGCCTGAGTCCTCATTCTGTCTGCAAGAAGTCTCCTAATCTCTTGGCTGCCTTACTACCCCTGCCTGATTTAAGCCTGAAACAATGCCTTAAGCCTGAAACAATGCTGGAGGTGGGTGCTGGAAAGGGTGGGTTCCCCAGGGCAATCAGGCCTAAAATAGAACACACAAAATCCTGCATTGCTAAGAATGCTCTCAATTTTCTGATAAGAGTCCAAGCAGGAAATGAGTTTGTTTCCCAAAGTTTTACAGCCCCTTAACTAACTGACCCTGACCCAGAAAAGACCTCATTGTTCTTTGTGTGTCATCTACTGTTTGATCCTTACTGCCTGACGATGATTGATGAGCTTTACCTATATTCCTGTGCAAATTGAACCCAATAAAAGCCCACTGAGCAAAAGGCTCTTGGCCCTTCTCCTTTGAGAGATCAGCCACCTTTCCTCCCCAAGCAAATCATGTCTTGGTAGACTTATTCTCATCCATGGCAGTGGAGGGAGGAGGGAGGCTGTGGGCAGAGACCCGCACAGCGAGTTATAGAATTTTGAAAATAAAATAAAAACAGCCCTGGCTGGTGTTGTTCAGTGGATTGAGTGCAGGCCTGCAAACCAAGAGACTGTGGTTCGCTTCCCAATCAGGGCACATGCCTGGTTTGAAGGCCAGTTCCCAGCAGAGGACGAACAAGATGCAACCATACACTGATATTTCTCTCTCCCTCTCTCCTTCCCTTCCCTTTTAAGATAAATAGATAAAATCTGACAAAAAAAAAACAACAAAAAACTATGTATTAATCTTTTAAAGGTTTGCAATACCACTGGTAAATAATACTTTGAAATAAAATAGAAAAATTATACAGGTAAGGGCATGGTATTCTTTTTAATTTTAAAAAACTTTCTATTGATTTTTGAAAGAGAGAAACATTGATCTGTGGCTCTACTCATTTATGCACTCATTGATTGCATCTTAGATGTGCCCTGGCCAGGGATTGAATCCACAATATTAGCATTATCAGAACACTGCTCTAACCAACTGAGCTACCCAGCCAGAGTGAGGGCATGATATTCATGGTTTAAAAACAAAGCTTTACCACTGCATGTACCACATTGCCTATAATAAAAAAGTTTATGGCAAATAAGCATCTTCAAAGTTCACACTGTGATTGTCTGGACACTGTGCTGTACATCTGAAACTAACACAAAACGGTGATGATGTAAACTGATTTTTTTTTAATTTTAAAAAAGGTAAGTCACGGTGATATTAGGTACAGTATGGTAACTATAGTTAAAAATATTGTATTGCATATTTGAAACACACTGAGAGAACAGATCCTAAAAGCCTCATTACAAGAAAAAGTTCTATAATTATGTATGGTGACCGGTCCCAATATGGTCACAATATACAGATAGTGGATCTCTATGTTGTACACCTGAAACAAATATGATGTGTATCATCTACACCTAAATTTTAAAAATATAAAAAATAAAAAGCCCTGGCCAGAGTGGCTTACTGGGTTGGGCATTGTTCTGCAAAGCAAAGGATCATTGGTTGATTTCCCATCAGTGTACATGCATAGTTTGTGGGTTTGGTTTCCGGTTGGGGTGCATGCAAGAGGCAACCAATTGACATTTCTGTCTCACATCAATGTTTGTCTCCCTCTCTTTCTTCCTCCTTTCCCCTCTCTCTAAAAATAAACAAAATATTTTTTAAAAACTCAAAAGAGAAGTTCACATTGCTATTGCAAGAACAAAGAAAAAGATAAAACTAAAACAAATGTCCTTTTTCAATTAAAAAATGTAAATAAATAGAAATAAAAATAAAATTATATACACGTCTTTTCAAGATCAACAAATATTTTACTCTAAAATTACTATGACTTTGATTTGTTCTGAAATTTCAAGTTATGCTAAATACATAGAATTTCTGTTTATCAAAAGAGGTAATATGTACAAACAATGACAAAAAAACTCTTTTTAAATGGGATAACTTTTGAGGTAACTACACTAAGAATTCCCATTAATATTCCGGAGAAGTACACCTCTCCTCAGTGCTGCAACTGCTGGAAAGGGGATATGGCATAAAATTAAGATTTTCTTTTTACAGTGGTTCTAAATGATAAAGCTCAAATGAGAGAAATATTACAACAGCTTTCTGTTAAAAGTGGGGTTTCATTTTTTTAAAAAGGTTCTTTAAATCTTATTTTAAAAACTCAGAAAGCTACACAAAGAGAAACTACATGATGCTAACACCTAATTAACAGATGGAAACCTATACCCATCAACGACCAACAGAGAGAATTTCCATTTATTTTTTTAAAACAGACTTTTATAGACAGTTTCTTACATTCGCTGTATAAAAGGCAAGCAGTTTTCCTCTGTTAATATAAAAAGGATAAGACATAGATAGCCCTGACTGGTGTAGCTCAGTGGATTGAGCAGGGGCTGGGAACCAAAGGGTCACCAGTTCGATTCCCTGTCAGGGCACATGCCTGGGTTGTGGGCCAGATCCCCAGTAGGGGGCAGTTGAGAGGCAACCACACATTGATGTTTCTCTCCCTCTTTCTCCTTCCATTCCCTTCTCTCTAAAAATAAAAATAAATAAAATCTTCAAGAAAAAAAGGATAAGACATTGAGAGATAAAGCTCTGAACATTTCGGTTATATATAAAGAAGTTATCTTACAAACAGTGGTAGTAATTATAGCATATGTTCCCCTATTCTTCTCTGCACATAAATATAATACTACAAATTTTTAAATTATTTGAGTACTTCAAAATATAAAGTCTTGTACAACCACCTACATTCCAGTTGAGATGTATAGCACTGAATCTCCTTATAGCATTATAATTATAACATTATAATAATGTTATAATTATAATGTTATAATTATTCACACCAGAGTGAGAACCTGAAGACTTGTATTCCTTCCCCACATTAATTACTCAGTCTATGATCTGAGGAAATAATACATCTCTATCTGCTCATCTATAAAGGGGGTTAGATATAATCAGTGATTTTCAAACTGGACTCTTTGAAAACTTGAGAATTCTGTGTGTTGCAGGGGAGAGATTAATAGAAGACGATTAATAATTTACATTATACTACTTAAAAAGAGGCTCTGGCGGGGTAGCTCAATTGGTTAGCGTGTCATCCTAATACACCAAAGTTGCATGTTCAATTCAGCAACCAACAAATGCATAAATAAGTGTAACAACAAATTGATGTTTCTCTTCTTTCTCTCTCTCCCTTCCTCCCCCTCTAAAATCAGTAACCTTTTAAATAATTCAAAAATCACTGCATATATCCTTTAATATTCAAAATCCATTCTATTGTTTCCCAAATTTCAACATTTTAATTTCATTTTTCTTTTTTTAATTTTATTTTTCAATTACAGTTTACAGCCAGTATTATTTTGTATTATTCTAAGGTGTACAGCATAGTGGTTAGACACCTTTCTATTTCTTTATGCTATTAAAGACTGCTAACAGTCTCAAATTTTAAACTGGAAAAATTAAATACAGAATGTATATAAATGTCCCTCTCGAAATCACATAATTCATGCAATGGAAATCGCCCAACTCTAATGACCTTCCAGAGATCAAAGACTAGGAATTATTTTCCATTTCAGCAAGGCAGTCAGCAATCATTCAGCAATTACTGCATAATGTAATTTTTAATATCATAAGCATTAAAGATATACTTAAGGAACTGTATTATTATTTTTAAAATACCTGTACTATAAATTGTAACTCTCTTCTTTCTGCTTCCCATTGTTCTGCTTGCAATCTAAACTCCTCCAAGGCTGTCTCCCTGATATGAGACTCCATTTCATTCTTCTCCTGCTGATGTTTTTCCAATGCTTCCTTTATACGAATAAAATCTTGCTTTACTATTAGATCAATAAAAGTTAACTTTCTTCCTTCATCCCCAATTTAAATGTAAAAGGACTCTGCTTACCTACCCTGTTAAGACTCATTATAATTTGTTAAAATCATTAATAGAACTTTTATATTTTGATCATCAAAATACAGATCTGAGTAAAAAGCTAGGTTTACCTACTTAATTTAAGCAATATTTTACAAATACATTTGTAGGCATGTATTTAAAGCAATTTTCCAGAAAATTTTAACTTCAGAGGTTTTAATAAAATGTATTGTATGGTAGAGACAAAAATAAAATACATAGATTTTATGTAATCTATATGTAAACCTATGTGTAAAGTAAATAATATGAAAATCTCCAACTACCTGTGAATAAACTATTTGGATTATTATTTCTGATAGTGTATATACAATCTGACAGAAAACACTGTATTTCCAAAAAAGGAGAATGGAGGAGTTTGTGTAATAAACCAGAAGGAAATTAGAGAGTAAAGAATTTGAAAAGTCAGAAAATTTTTTTTAGAAGTCTTGACTATCACTAATTTCTAGTTCTACAGATAAACAATGTTGGCAAGAGTCTTCTTTTGGGGTTTTCCTGACTATGCTACATTTATAAGATCTAAGATGGTTGAAAATCTTAAAACTGTAAAATGCAGGTTTCTTAAACCAAATTTTCTAACCCTTAGGGTTCAGAACTCAGTCCCCGTTTACATATTAACACGAGGAGAAAGATTCTGTGGTTTATAGGAGAGAAGGAAAACCTGATGTGCCCATCTGACAATAACTTGGAGCTGCACAGTGAAGACAACTCTCAGAACTTTCACGAAACGGAAGCCATCCCTGAGGCGCTTTTCCCCTAGTGCTAAACAGTGACTCCTGCTCACACTCAAATTCCGCAACAGCTCTGTGCAGATCAGTTCAAAGCCCATGGCATAAAATCAGAGTTCTCCATCAGGTAGCTGATCAAGATCACATCAAGATTGTAACTGGGGGTACAGGCTGACTGACTATAAGGAATGCTGCCACCACTAACTACCCTTCTTTGGCTCCAAGACATTTTAGGTAGGGAGGGTTATACAGGGCCACCTAAACTTCCACATTCCAATACTAATGGAGCCCCCAAATACGGATGCCAGGCACCATTCGTAGTAGACAAGACACAAACTAGGAGTATTGCCAAAAAAGAAATCAAAAGAAGGTCTGCTGACAAAGTCTGGGAATGTTTGTGTCAAAACTTTATATTTAGTAAATGCTTTTGTAAAATTATTTTTAGTGAAGTTTTATTTCCAGAATTCTGAAAAGCAATTTACACCAGTGATAAATATAAAGCATTTATATCATATTTGGTTGTGTTTTTTTTTTAAGTTAAACTGGTACTTCGAAAATATGGCAAATATAGAAAATTCAAAATCTACCTCTAAGTGGCTGGCAACCTCAACCTTAAACCATATTTTTACTTTGAAAAATAAAAACTGGGGGGGGGGGATGGAGTGGGGAGGGAATAAATATCTCATAATAATTTTATAAAAAGTCATCAAATTATTCATGTATCATATCTATACAGATAATAAGCATATATCAGATACATATTTTTCTATATTTACTGTATTTCAGGTCAAATGTACAGCCCACATTTCTAAAATTCCAAATTTTCATGCTGCTAGACAAAACAGGCTATAGGTTTTTTATATTATAAAATGCCCATATCATATGCTTATTTTTTACATTTTGATCAGAGATTTCAAACTGTTTTTCACAAAAGAAACAGTATATATGTTAATGTATTTTAAAGCATGTTACAAGACAGACCTGGAAAAACTACCCTAAAGAGGAAAGAAGAAAGAGAGACAGGGAGGGAAGGAGGGAGGACGGAAATCAGATTTTCCTGCTTTCTGGTAGTTATTGTCCTTTCCAAGGTCCACTTCAAATAATGTATAACACATATTAATAGATATTATATATATATATAAATTCCTTTATAAAAATTATTTACCTGTAGAGTTTTCTCGAGTTTGCTTTTTTCTTTCATAAGTAAATCATATTCTTGATTGCAATTTTGAATTATATTGTCTCTTTCCTCCAAATCATGCTCAAATCTTCTGCATTCTTCTTTCCATTTCTGCTGGGAAGTCTGAAATGCTTTCTCAATCTCATTGGCCCTTCTTTGAAGTTCTGTATTCTGAGCTATTAAAAATATAAAAGAACAACAGGCACACTTATGACAATAAATTAAATCCGAGTTCAAAACATGGGGCTCAGAGCCAATTTCATTTACAGCGTGGTCTTAGGACAGAACCTGCAACCACCTCAGACCAGTAAACCAGTAAAAGCCGACTGTCCCGGAACCAGGACTCTACCACTTTTCATCCCTTCTTTTCCTCCAGACAAAGGTGACTTTGCCATAAAATGATGTAACAAATTCCCAGAAACATGCCCAGGTTTGGAGGCGCCTCTAGCACCAGGTACCACTCTTTTTCTCCTATTCAAGAAGATAAATCAAATATTTGTTTTTTAAAATGCTGTACTATTTTATTTTATTCTATTCTATTTTTATCCTCACCTAAGGATGAGCTTATTGACTTTAAAAAGGGGAAGGGAGGAAGACAGAAAAGAGATACGTTTATCTGTTGCCTTTCCTGTCCAGGGACAAAACCCACAACCTAGGCAGGTGCCCTGACTGGGAATTGAACCTTCAACCTTTCAGTCCACAGGACAATGCTCCAACAAACTGAGCTACACCAACCAGGGCATGACTACTCTTTTTAAAAGATTTATAGGTTGCAAATATTTATATTTGGCAACAAATCAGTTGTAACACATTTACACATGAGACTGTCAGAAAATTAAGGCTGGGAACTACTGCGACAACCCTTTAAAACTGTGATATTTACTGCCCCCAAATTAGGCTCAAACCTGGGTCACCCTAATACAGCACCTCAACAATAACGACCTCCTCCCCACCAGGGCTGCTGCTCTATTTCAGCATTTAGAAAACACATAATGAAAGGCCTCCAGGTCTGGCTCCACCACCTACCACCTGACTAAATGACTTTGACTCTCAGAATAAAATACCTCCTATTGGGTTAAGGTTTTATGAAGGCCAAATGAGGAAAATTACACACATGTACACAGTTAGCAGTATTGTTTTTAAATTATTTTCTGTTTTGAATGGATCACATATTCCAAAGTTTCAAAATTCAAAGGTATAAATGGTACAAAAACAACTCCCTCCCATCTGGTTACTTGCACTACAAGCCTTGATTCTATGGTCTGGCAGCCTGTATTGCAGGTAAGACGTTTCAGGCCATTTTCATTTTTGTCCTCTGCATGTGGCTTTTCTTTTTCTTTTCTTTGGTCTTTGAAAGTTTTGTAATCTTTTCTTTGTCTCTTTTTCTAAAATTTCATAATGCCATGCCTTCAAGTGGGTCTATTTCTTTCCATTGTGGTGAATATTCATTGGGCCCTTTCAATCTGGCAACTCATACATAACCTTTAGTTCTGACATGTTTTCTTAAATAATTTCACTGATGACTTATCCTATTCCATTTTCTCTCATATTACTTAGATTGGTCCTCAAATTTTCTTTTCTTTCCTCTATTTTTCTACTTTTGTCTTTCAATGCTAATTTCTAGGAGATTTTTTCCACCTTTATCTTCCAATGCTTCTATCGACATTTTTCATTTCTGATTTTATATTTTTAAATTCTAAGAGCTTTCTTTTTTCTCTGGTTCACAGGCCTGTGCTCAATCCACTGAGCTACACCAGCCAGGGCTGAGCTTTCTTTTTTTTAATGGGATCCGGTTCTGACCTGACAGATGGCATATATTCTCTTTCAGCTGGGAGGATATTAATGCTACTTATTTGTTAAACCTTCTGAAGAATTTCTGATTCTTCCAAATTAACTTTTTTCTCTCCACTTCAGAAGCTCTCCCTAAGTATCTGGTAATTCTCGTTGTCTGCTGTCGACTAAGAGTAACTACAGAGTGACACACCCTTCACCCCTCCCAGACGCTGAGCTGGAGTATGGTGGAGCTGGGCACCTACGCTCTTCACTGGAGGGCGGGGTGTCTGGGCCATTTGTCAGTATCACTCGGTTTTTCTTCTCAGCTTGGTCAGGCGACCCACAGAAAAGTCTTCCAAGCTCCTATATGGAATGCAGAACTCTGGTCACAGCTTTTGGGGAAGCCAATAGGAAAAGGAAGCTGGCCCTTGCTGGCGTGACTCAGTGGACTGAGCACCTGCCTATGACTTGAAAAATCACCAGTTTGATTCCTGGTCAGGGGACCTGCCTAGGTTTTGGGTCAGGTCCCCAGATGGAGGTGTGTTAGAGGCAACCAATTGCCATTTCTCTCCTTGCCTTCCCTTCTCTCTAAAAATAAATAAACAAAATCTTCTTTTTTAAAGAAGCTAGAAGAATTAGTTCCTCCATATTAAACTTAAGTCTGGTATCTTCCTGTTTTTCCCAGCCTGGAGACCCTCTGTTTCATCAACTCAGAGATTACTCCTAAATGGGAACAATCCAGAGTAGCATGCTCGCAAAAGGAATCCTGAAAACAGACAGCTACTTCCAATTCCAAATTCCAAAGGTATCTGGTGCTCCCAGTTCATAAGTCCTTTCACTCTCTGACAAGTCGTCTGCCAGCTTTCCATATTCCTGGTTTAGGATTCTAATATCTCAGGTCTGCTAAATTAGTTATCCCTCATCCATTTGCTTTCCAACTTCCAAAATTTTCTTTCTTGTCAGGTCTCTTATTCTCTCAATCATTATGGGATTTTCTTTTTTTTTTTCTTATCCTCACCCAAGGGTATTTTTCATTGCTTTTAGAGAGCAAGAGAAAGAGGGGAAAGGAAGGAAGAAAGAGGAGAGAAATAACAATGTGAGAGAGAAACATCAATGTGAGAGAGAAACCGACTGGCTGCTTTTTGTGTGTACCCCTACCAGAGGCAGAACCTGCAAACCAGGCACCTGCCCAGACCAGGGCCTGAACCCAAGACCTTTCAGTTAGTGGGACAATGCCCAACAGAGCCACACTGGCTAGGACTGGGATTATCTTTTTTAATATCCCCTAACTCCATTAGGTTGTTTTTCACTCTACCCTCAACATTTCATTATGAAAGTTTTCAAAAGTGTATAAAGTTGATACACTGTATAAAGTATTATACAGTCAACACCCAATAAAATCACCTAGACTCTATGACTGTTAATATTCTGCTACAGTTGTTTTATCACACATTCATCTATGCATTCGTTCATTTATCCATCCATCAAACCATACCTTTTATGGATTTCAAAGCAAGTTGCAAATATATTTCACTCCCAAATAATTCAGCATTCATATTCATATTGTTAACTAGAATTCAATATAGTTTTATATTTTTGAGGTAATACTTCCTTATAATGAAATGCACAACTCTTAAGTATACCTTCAAAGAGATTTGATAGATGCCTACACTACACTCACGTAACCCAGACCCCAATCAAAATATCAGACATTTCCTTTAACCTGAAAACTTTCCTCACACTTTCTACCAGTCAGTCCCTACCACTATCCCATCACAGAGGCAAGCATTATTCTGATTTATTTTTCACCAACAATTATTTTTCTCTGTCAAAGAACTTCATATAAATGGAGTCATACAAGATGTCCTCTTGTGTATAAACTTCACTCAGCATAATGATTTCGAAATTCATTCATGGTATTACATCTATCAGTAGTCACTTCACTTCTATTTCTGAGTAGTATTTCATTGTATGAATATAATACAAATTATTTCTTCATTCTCTTGTCAATGGATATTTAGAGTTTGTTTGTTTTTTCTAATTTGTGGTTGGCATAAAGAAGGTGCAATAAAAATTGGTGTACTAGTTTTTGGTAGACTAATGTTTCTCAGGGAATAATACCAAAGAGTAAAACTGCTGAATCGTAGGATAAAGACATGATTATTTTAAAAGAAACTGCCAATCCCTGGCCAGATGGTTCTATTAGATGGAGCAGCATTCCATACACCAAAAGGTTGCAGGTTTGATCCCCAGTCAGGGCACATACTTAGGTTGTGGGTTCAATCCCTGGCCGGGGTACATATGGGAGGCAACTGATCGATATTTCTCCTTCCTTCTCTCCTTCCTTCCTTCCTTCTTTCCTTCCTTCCTTCCTTCAGGGTACATATGGGAGGCAACTGATCAATATTTCTCCTTCCTTCCTTCCTTCCTTCCTTGCTTCCCTCCCTCCCTCCCACTCTCTCTCTCCCTCCCTTAGTCTCTCCCGGCCTTACTCTCTCCCTCTCTCTTCCATCCTTTCTCTCACTCTCTCTCTCCACTCCCCTGACTTCCTCTCTCTCTCTCTCCCCTCCCCCATCTCTCTCCCCCTTGCTCTCTCAAATCAACATATGCCCTGGTGAGGCTTAAAAAAAACAAAAAGAAATTCCCAGGTTTTTTTTCCAAAGTAGTTGTACCATTTTACTCTCGTACTAAATATTAGGGTTCCAGTTGCTCTACATACCCATTAGCATTTGGTATTGCAAGTTTTTTCAATTAGAGCCATCTGATGGGTATGTAGTTACTGTCACAGTGGTTTTTAATTTGCATTTCCCTAATGACAAGTAAGGTTAAACATTTTCCATGTGATTAATGGCCATTCCTCCATTTCCTCTGTAATGTGTCTTGAAATTATTTGACTTTGGGCAAGTAACCTCCCATCTTCCCTGGATTTCAATATCCTCATAATTAAGTTAAAGCCATTAACTTTAATTTAATTACCTGGTGCCTTGCAATCCTTTTATTCCTAAGTGGTATAGTTATGAAATGCCAAAAGAAATCAAAAATACTTCTGACCAGTGGCAATAACCCAAGATATCTGGCCAAGACTAGGGCACATAACTTTTGCTATATTTATAACTTAACATTTGTTTACCCCATGCAGTTAACAAAGCATGTTCGTTTTCTTATTTCATCCTTAAAACAACCTAAGTTCAAATATCAGTAAATAAGTGGTAGAACCAGACTCAAACCTCAATCTTCTGAAATCATGTTCAGTGTTCTCTTAATTAAAACCTGCTCTGTGCAAAAATTTTCATAGCAACCTTATTCTTAATAACCAAAACCCAGACACAAACCAAATGCTCATCAATAGTGTGGTATATTCACATAACATAATACTAACCATGAATATGAAACTCAGGAAAGAAGCCAGATATAAAAGAGTGCATACTATGTGAGTTTATTCACATAAAGTACCCAAAAGGGGCTAAATTAATCTTCATTATTAAAAATCAGGACAGTAGTTATCCATGTGGAAGGACTTCTGGTAATTTTGTATTCTGTGATCCAGGTTCTTGTGATTAGTTTACACGTATCTGAGCACGTTTCTTTAATATATACTTAAGTAAAATGATTTTAAAAGATGGTCACATGCTACATTAACAGATAACTTTGAGAGTTAAATCAACTGCCTTTTTCTTTTCTAGGGACCACACTCTAACCCAGTGATTCCAGAACCCAGCTAATCAACAAAATCACCTACAGTGCTTCTTGCACACCCAGATTCGCTCAAGCTAGAGATTCTGATTCAACACTATATGTGATAGAAGACCTAAAATACATTTTTTTTAAAAAATCTGTGTGACTCTGCTAATTGTTCATGGAAAAGATGCCCTAAAAATGATTAACAGAATTTTGAACCCCTTCTTCTATACATATACAACATAAAATATTAATGTAAAGTAGATGAATGTTCACATAATTAATTGCCAGAAGACTTTATAAACACCTAGAGAAGTCTGTCCATCAAAGGCCAGTCAATGAATCAAAACCTTACTTCTGACCCTATATGGAATGCATGTACAACACTAAGCAATGCTATGCAATGAGGTCACAATTCTTAGCATGCAAAGAAGTGGAAGTAGTCTTACCACAGAGTTTTTCTTGGATCCTATGTGCCTCAGCTAACCTTTCTTCAGCAGCCCGTCGTCCAAGGCCCGCTTCCTTTCTAGCAACTGCCAGGTCGTATTCCAAGCTTTGTCGCAACGCTTCTCCTTTTTCAACCTCAGATCGTAGCTTGGCAATCTGGCTCTCATAGCTTGCCAGCTAAAAACAGATTTCTGATATCATGAACCAATATTAAAATATGTCTCCAAGATTATGAGATCACTCACCCAAACATTTATACTTCTCAGAAAAAACTTGTTCCTATAGTATTTGTAAGACAAGAATTTATAGACTTACATTTTCTGAAAGACTGGAGAAGCACTAGCCTTCCCCACCAAATGACAATAGTAATTTTCTTATTTTAGAGAATACACCAGAGGAAAAAAAATTTTATTCTTATATGAATTTCTTCTAAAAATAAAGGAAATCACAAGTTTTGATCAGATGGCAGTCATACCTAAGAAATGGAAAAAATGCATGTCCCATAGTAAGCCTTTAAAAAATTCATTCTTGCCCTGCCTGGTGTGGCTCAATGGGTTGAGTGCCAGCCTGCAAACTGAAAAGTCGCTGGTTCAGTTCCCAGTTACGGCACACGGCCAGGGCCCTGGTCGGGGGCTTGTGAGAGGCAACCGATCGATGTTTCTCCCACATATTCATGTTTCTTTCCCTATCTTGGTATCTCCCTTCCCCTCTCTCTAATAAATAAACCAATAAAATATTTTAAAAACTAAAATAAAAATTCATTCTCCCCTCCCTCCTATTCTCTATATGAAATCATGAAGCAAACTGCATCAAAATATAGTTTGGTAAATATTGTCTAGTTATTTCACTTGATTATGACATTCCTGATAGACCACAAGGAAATAAAAATGCCAACTTCACAGGGATTTTAATGAATTAATATCTAATCTATCTAATATCTAGATAACTAGATATTTAATGACTAGATTTCATTTGCCCAATATCATCCCATGAAATAATACAATAGAAAATAGGTCAAAAATTAGAGCTACGTAGGACTTCTGGCCAAGATGGAGGTGTAGATAGACACATTGCGTCTCTTCACACAACCAAAAGAAGGACAACAAAAATTTAAAAACAAAAAAACAGCCCTGGCTGGCGTAGCTCAGTGGATTGAGTGCGGGCCTGTGAAACAAAGGATCACAATTCGATTCCCAGTCGGGGCACATGCCTGGGTTGCAGGCCAGGTCCCCAGAAGGGGACACATGAGAGACAACCACACGTTGATGTTTCTCTCCCACTCTTTCTCCTTCCTGTACCCTCTCTCTAAAAATAAATAAATAAAATATTTTTTAAAATAAAAATAAATACAAACAAAAAAACAACCGGAACTGACAGAATATCAAACTGTATAAAAGTACAACAACCAACGAGTTAAAGAAGAAACATTCATCCTGATGGGTGGGAGGACCAGAGATGACCAGCCAGGGTGGAAAGGACTCTCGGCAAGGCGGGGGCTGGAGGACCCAGTAAGGCAACTGCTGGTGGAGCAGGCAGTCCCACATTTCTGTGCAGATACACCAAGAGAAACAACTGGGGAGCAAGACAGACTGAGCAAGCCAGGGCTTCAGGGCAAGGAAATAAAGCCTCAAACATCTGATGAAAAATAGCAGTGGGGGTTGAGGCGGCAGCAGGAGAAACTCCAAGCCTCACAGGAGAGTTCGTTGGTGAAACCCACAGGGTCCTAGAATGTACACAAACTCACCCACCCAGGAATCAGCACCAGAAGGACCCACTTTGCTCCTGGGTAGCCAGGGAAGTGACTGAAATCCAGCAGAGAGTGGAGCAAGTGCCACTGTTCCCTCTCAGACCCCTCCCCCACATACAGAGTCACAACCCAGTGTCTGGGTTGCCCTGCCCTGGTGAATACCTAAGGCTCCACCCCTCACTATGTAACAGGTGTGTCAAGATAAATAAAAATGGCCCAAATGAAAGAAAAGATCAAAGCTCCGGAAAAAAATACAACTAAGATGAAGAGATAGCCAACCTATCAGATGTACAGTTCAAAACACTGGTAATCAGGATGCTCACAGAATTGATGGAATCTGGTCGCATATTAGATGGAAAAAATGAAGGCTGTGCTAAGTGAAATAAAGGAAAATGTGCAGAGAACCAACAGTGACGGGAAGGAAACTGGGACTCAGATCAATGGTGTGAACCAGAAGGAAGAAAGAAACATCCAACTAGAAAAGAATGAAGAAAAGAATTCAAAAAATTGAGGAGAGGCTTAGGAATCTTCAGGACATCTTTAAATGTTCCAACACCCAAATCACAGAGGTGCCGGAAGGAGAAGAGGAACAGCAAGAAATTAAAAACTTATTTGCACAAATAATGCAGGAGAACTTCCCTAATCTGGCCAAGGAAATAGAATCCCAGGAAGTCCAGGAAGCTCAGAGAGTCCCAAAGAAGTTGGACCCAAAGAGGAACACACCAAGGCACATTGTAATTACATTAGCCAGGATTAAAATGGAGGAGAGAATCTGAAAAGCAGCAAGAAAAAGGGAGACAGCTACCTACCAAGGAGTTCCCAACAGACTGTCAGCAGATTTCTCAAATGAGACCTTGCAGGCAAGAAGGGGCTGGAAAGAAGTATTCCAAGTCATAAAAGGCAAAAACCTACATTCAAGATTACTCTATCCAGCAAAGCTTTCATTTAGAATGGAAGGGCAAATAAATTGCTTCCTAGATAAGGTCAAGTTAAAGGAGTTCATCATCACCAAGCCTTTATTATATGAAATGTTAAAGGGATTTATCTAAGAAAAAGAAGATAAAAAAATATGAACAGTAAAATAACAACAAACACAACTATCAACAACTGAACTTAAAACACAAAAACAAACTAAGCAAACAAGTAGAACAGCAACAGAATCACAGAAATAGAGATCACATGGAGGGTTATCAGCGGGGGAGTGGGATGGGGAGAGAGGGGGAAAAAGTACAGAGAATAAGCAGCATGGACAGTAGGTAGAAAATAGACAGGTGGAGGTTAAGAACAGTATAGGAAATGCAGAAGCCAAAGAACTTATATGTATGACCCATGGACATGAACTGAGGGGGGGGGAGGGGAATATGGGTGGGAGGGGCTGTGCAGGGCAGGGGGGAATAAAGCAGGGAAAGTGGGACAACTATAATACCATAACCAATAGAACACATTTAAAAAATTTATAGCTAGGTGATTTATAAAGTCGTTTCCCACTCTAAAACTCTAGGATTGAATCAATAACTCATTAAATAATATTAAACATTTTCTCTGTGCTAAGTATAGTGAAAGGTATAAAAACAAATATTATAGGGCCCCCAATATCAAGGAATTCAATGCTATAGAAGGAAAGGCATATGTCATAAGTTTTATAAAAGAGGCAAAAAATGTTATATAATACTCCAAAGAAAAACAAAATTATTTATTTATGGTGTGAGAGAAGAAACAGTAGATAAGAGGGAATGCTAGAAAACTAACATTTAGCAAATCACTGAGGTACATCGAATAAAAGACACAAGAATTTCTGCAGGACAACATCAGAAATTACTCAAACAGCTATTAAAATGTAGTGTAGCAGCAGTTACTGTCCTTTCTACACATAAATAATAAAATAATTTCTAATTTAAATTCTTAAAAAGTCAAATACCTTCAAAACACTATACTTACAAAATAACAATTTACAAATATCTTTTAATAGTTTCAGAAAAAGTCAAAGAACACCCTTAATTACAAGGAGAGGAGTAGAGATATCTGGTCAAGGTGGTGGCATGGGTAGACATGGCTCACCTCTTCACACAACCAAATCAAAATTACAACTAAAATATACAACAACCATCCATCACTCACAACCATCAGAAATTGAGATGAATAGAAGTCTGACAACTACAGAACTAAAGAAACCACAACCACCCAGACTGGTAGGAGGGGTGCAGACACAGAAAGGACTGGTCCCTCATCCACATGTGGTGGATAAAAATTTGGGAGGGATATCTCAGGTGCAAGGAGTCCCAGCCCCATACCAGGTTCCCCAGACCAGAGTTCCAGAGCCAGGAATGTAAGTCCACATAACTTCTGACTGCAAAAACCAGCAGGGACTAAATTGGTGGAAGAAACTTCTGGAGCCCCAAGCCATCCTCTTAAAGAACCCATAGACAGACTTACCTACTCAGACTCATTCCCTCTGAGCTCTAGAGCCAGGGTAGCAATTTGAAAGGCACCAGTGGTATACAGAGAGAAAGTGAATTGTCTGGCACCATGACAAGCAGAAGCCATTGTTCCTTTTCTAAACCCTCCTGCCACAGAGCCTGCAAACTGGTGCCATATCTGATACTCTATCAACCTGGCTAACACTGTTTGGTTCACCTAGGAGATTCCCAGAGACTCCACCCCGCCCAACTTATAGGCCCACCCAAGCTGCTTTTCCATGCAAATGGCTGGTTTTGGTTCCTGCTTCACAACTTCCTAAACCCTATCAAACAAGCAACAGTTGCCCTCAGTGAGCCCCAGGTCCAACACAAGCAGCGGTCTGGCTAGGTTCACAGCTTAGCTTCCCCTGGGTATCTCCATGCCCAGCACAAGTAGCAGACATCTCAAACTGCTTTATAGCTCAGGTATGGTGGCCCTGAGCAAAACATAGGTAGGAAATGATCTTGGCCTACACCATCTGGGAAACTTCATGGCCAGCACACCTAGTGGACAGCTACAGACCACATCACAACGCCACCACTCAGCCCCTGCACAACTAATCCTCCATGGAGTGGGGAGGTTGGTGCTCAGTGTCACAGCCAATCCCTGCCACTGACTAGCCTGGGTAAACCCCTCCCACTGATCTGTCAACACAACCAAGGCTCAACTACAAGAGAAGGGTGTAGTCCACCCACATAAAGGGTGCACCTTTAATACTATGCTTGGGTCATGGGGAAGCTGAGCCACTGGACTGTACAGGATGCCTACTACATTAGGCCAGACATGGAGTCAAAGCAGCTCTACCTGAAACATACAGACAAACATAGGGAGGCTACCAAAATGAGGAGACATAGAAACATGACCCAAATGAAAGGACAGATCAAATGCCAGAAAAAGAATTAAGCAAAATAGAGATAAGCAATCAATCAGATGCAGAATTGAAAACACTGGTCATAAGGATGCTCAAAGAATTTAGTGAAGACTGCAACAGCATAAAAACAATCCAGTCACAAACAAAGGATACTCTAACTGAAATAAAAAACAACTTACAGAGTAACAACAGTAGAGTAGATTAAGCCAAGAATCAAATCAAAGATATAGAACAGAAGGAAGAAAAAAATAACAATCAGAACAAGAAGAAAAAATAATGCAAAATAATGAGGATAGTATAAGTAGCCTCTGAGACAACTTCAAGCACTCAAACATTTACAATAGTCATGTCAGAAGAAGAGAAAGAGCAAGAAGCTGAAAATCTATTTGACAAAATAATGAAAGAAAACTTCCCTAATTTGGTGAAGGAAATTGACAGGCAAGTTCTAGAAGTAGAGAGAGTCCCAAACAAGTTGGACTCAAAGATGATCACACCAAGGCACATCATAATTAAAATGCCAAAGGTTAAAGATAAAGAGAGAATCTTAAAAGCAGCTAAAGATATTAGTTACCTACAGGGGAGTTCCCATAAGACTCTCACCTGATTTCTCAAGAAACTTTGCAGGCAAGAAGTGATTGGCAACAAATATTCAAAGTCATGAAAAGCAGGGACCTGCAGCCAGTATTACTCAACAAAGCTATCATTTACAATTGAAGGGCACATAAAGAGCTTCTCAGACAAGAAAAAACTAAAGGATTTCATCACCACCAAACTATTACTAGGGAACTGTTAAAGGGACTTATTAAAGAAAAAGATCAAAACTATGAACAACAAAAGGCAAAAAATACAAATTTATCAAGAACTGAATCTAAAAATCAAACTATGCAAACAAGAACAGAGACAGAATCATGGATATGGAGAGTATTTTGATGCTTGCCAGACAGGATGGGGGTATGAGTGAATGGGTGAAGAGGTGAGGGTACTAAGAAGTACAAATAGGACTTCCGGCCAAGATGGAGGCGTAGGTGGAAACGCTGTACCTCCTTGCACAACCAAATTTAAGGACAACAAAGATCTATAAACAAAAACACAACCAGAACAGACAGAAAACTAAACTACACCAAAGTCTGACAACAACAAACAATTCATCCAGACCGGTAAGAGGGGCAGAGTCGGTGGCCAGTGGAGAGGGGTCCCAGCAGGAAAAGGCACTGGTTGGCAACTCATGAATGGGGAGGAAACGAGCAAACCCAGTGAGGCGCACAAGAAGGTTGGCTGACCACAGACACATATTCATATGCAGATAAACCAGGCAAAAAAATGGGCAGTGAGACAGACCACGCAACCCAGGGCCCCAGAGACAGGAAATAAAGCCTAAAAGCACTGATTCAAAAAACTTGCGGGAGTTGAGGTGCTGGGAGAGACTCCCAGACTCACAGGAGAGTTCATTGGAGAGACCCACAGGGTCCTAGAACATACACAAGCCCACCCATCCAGGAACCAGCACCAGAAGGGCCCAATTTGCTTGTGGGAAACAGCAGAGGGGACTGAAATCCAAGAGAGAGCAGAACAAGGGCCATTCCTCCCTCTCTGACCCCATCCCCACATACAGTGTCACAACCCAACACGTGGGTTGCCCCGCCCTGGTGAACACCTAAGGCTCCGCCCCGCATATGTAACAGGCGAGACCTGACCAAAAATGGCTCAATTAGAAGAACAGCTCAAAGCCCCAGAGCCTATAATTCTAAGTGACCAAGAAATAGCCAACCTTTCAGATGCACAGTTCAAAATACTGGTGATCAGGATGCTCACAGAATTGGCTGATTTTAGCCACAAATTAGAGGAACATATGAAGGCTAAACTGGTTGAAATGAAAGGAAATGCACAGGAAACCAATAGTGATGAAAAGGAAACTGGGACTCAAATCAAGGGAGTGGACCAGAAGAAGGAAAGAAACAACCAAACAGAAAAGAAGGAACAAGAACTCAAAAAAATGAGGAGAGGCTTAGGAACCTCCAGGACATCTTTAAATGTTCCAACATCCAAATTATAGGGGTACCAGAAGGGGAAGAGGAAGAGCAAGAAGGAACAACAACTGTGGCTCAGTTGGCTAGGCATTGTTCTGCAAACCCACAAACCAAAAGGTCAGTGATGTGATCCCCGGATGGGGCACGTGTCTGGGTTCAGAAGGCAGTCAATCAGTGTTTCTCTCTCACGTGAACATTTCCCTTCCTCTCTTTCTCCCTTCCTTACCCTCCCGTGAGAATTTAAAAAAAAAGCAAGTTTTCTTTTTAATACACTATTTGTGTTTACTGATTATGCCTAAGTGAAAGTGGAAAAAACAAGAAGCACCCTGGCTGGTATAGCTCAGTAGATTGAAAACCAAAGGATCATGGTTCAATTCCTAGTCAGGGCACATGCCTGGGTTCCTCCCTAGCAGGGGGCAAACGAGAGGCAACCATACATTGATATTTCTCTCCCTCTCTCCTTCCCTTCCCTTCTAAAGATAAATAAATAAAATCCTTTTTAAAAATCACACAAAAAAAGAAAGAAAAAAACAAGAAGCAGGAGGTGTGTTGGGCTTGCCTTTTCTGGTTAGTGTTAAATCCCATTTCACTTTTTTTTTAACTTTATTTTTATTGTTGACACTATTACAGATGTCTCCATTTCCCCCACCTTTGTCGGCCTCTACCCAGCCCCCACCCCCTCTCCCCTCTGGCCACCCTGTTGTCTGTCTCTCTGTGTTATGCATGTATGTTCTTTGGCTAATCCCTTCCCCTTCTTTCATCCAGTCCCTGCCTCTCCCTGCTCCCCTCTGATAGCTATCGGTCTGTTCCATGTATCCATGCATCAGTTTCTGTTTTGTTTGTGTATATTTTGTTCATTATTTCCACATATAAGTGAGATAATATGGTATTTATCCTCCTCTAACTGGCTTATTTCACTTAGCATAATCATCTCCAGGTCCATCCATGCTGTCACAAAAAGTAGAAATGAGTAAGATTTAAAGTGCTGACTGGGTTGCTGAGTTGGTTAGAGCATCATCCGGATATAGCAAGGTTGTAGGTTCAATCCCCCAGTCAGGGCACATGCAAGAATCAACCAAAGAATGTATGAATAAGTGAAACAACAAACTGATGTTTCTCTCTCTCCCTCTCTCTCTCTACTCTCAGTTCCTCTCTCTCTCCAAAAGTCAGTAAATAACAACAACAAAAAGAGAATGAATAAGATACATAAAGAAGAAAAGTAGAAAACAGAAAAAACAAAACGGACAGAAGAGACATAAACATATAGTTCATAACTGAATATACATACACATTATATATATATATATATCTGTATATATAAGGTGGGCTGCAAGAGTAGGTTTACAGTTGTGAGTACGCCGAAACATAGTATATTCCTACATTATTATTTATCAATTATTGTATTATTTTCCATATGAATAAATGTAAACCTACTTTTGCCCCACCCCTACTTTTATATATACACACTAATAAAATAAAAGATACAGTAATATAATAAAACAATAAACTAAAATAATTTATGAGTTATACTGAGATTAAAATTTTCATACTCAAATCTCCTTAAGAAATTATTGCAGGACAGACCAAAAGGAACCTACATTAGGACTTCAAAAATGTCTAATTTATAAATCTTTTAGTCACCAAATACATTTACCAATTAATATTTTTTTAAAGATTTTTTTTTATTTATTTACCTTTAGAGAGAGGAGAAGGGAGAGAGAAAATGAGAAACACCAGTGTGCAAGAGATGCATTGATTGGTTACCCCTCACACCCTCAACTAGGGACCAAGGCCACAACCCAGGCATGTGCCCCGACTGGGAATCAAACCAGCAACCCTTTGGTTTACAGGACAGTGCTCAATCCACCGAGCCACACCAGCCAGGGCTCAATTAATATTTTTGAACAAGTTTATTCATTATTAAAATAAATTGAAGGCAACATACAAATAAGTATAACATTAAATTTCTATTTTAACAATCGTACACAATTCCACCATATTTTTTTTAAAAACATTTGTTTTCTTTATAATTCCCTTCCTAAGCACAAGGATGTTATTGTGATAAAGATTAAATGTGGACTTTGTAATCTGAAATCAATCTAAGTTAATCAAACTCTACTTTTAACATTAAGAGGAAAATAAATTTTACCTCTGCATTGTGCTTAGTTGTTATTTCCAATTTTTCTTTCTTAGCCCGATGGAGTTTCTTTCTGAGATCAGCAGTAATATCCAATTCTGTTTCACTTTTAAGCATTTGCTTTACATCAGATGAGGCATTCTTCAACCTATAAAATGAGATTATAATAAAATATAATTCTCCATAAGAATATTTCCAGAACTTCTGGTATTTCTTTATTTTTTTAAATTATTTTATTGTTGTTCAAGTACAGTTATCTGTATTTTCTCCCTACCCCTCTTCCCCACCCCCACCAAACACACCTCCCGCCCTTGCTTCCACCCTCCCCCTTGGTTTTGTCCATGTGTCCTTTATAGCAGTTTCTGAAAACCCTTCCCTCTCTGTCCCCTCCTGCATTCCCTCTGGCTCTTGTTAGATTGTTCTTAATTTCAATGACTCTGGTTACATTTTGTTTGCTTTTTCTTTTGTTGATTATGTTCTAGTTAAAGGTGAGATCATATGGTATTTGTCCCTCACCACCTGGCTTATTTCACTTAGCATAATGCTCTCCAGTTCCATCCAGGCTGTTACAAAGGATATAAGCTCCTTCTTTCTCTCTGCTGCACCTAGAATTCCATTGTGTAAATGGACCATAGTTTTTGGATCCCTTCATTTGCTGATGGGCACTTAGGTTGCTTCCAGCACTTGGCTATTGTAAATTGTGCTGCTGTGAACATTGGGATGCATAGGTTCTTTTGGATTGGTGTTTCAGGGTTCTTAGGGTATAATCCTAGCAGTGGAATTGCTGGGTCAAAAGGCAGTTCCATATACTCTGGCTTCTCTTCAGATCGTATAAATCTTTTGCCTTTCACTTCCGGTATTTCTAATAACTTATTTATTTATTTATTCTCAGACAGACAGGAAGAGAGGGAGAAAGAAGAGAAACATCAATGTGTGAGAGATATATCGACTGGTTGCCTCTCACACTGCCAGCTCGGGACCTGGCCTACAATCCAGTCACATGTCCTGACTTGGAATCAAACCAGCGACCTTTCGGTTCATAGTCCAGCACTCAATCCACTAAGCCAGGGCTATTGATGTATACTAATATGTTAAAATGTTCCCCCCAAAACTGAAAGGCAAGACACTAAATAATGTGAAGCAATATTTTTAAAATATAATTATATATTTATATGTTCTAAGATATGAACAAGTTATTAGTAGTTAACTCCAAGTAATAGGATTATAAATAGTTTTATTGTTTTTTCATTTGTATTTTTTAATTTTTCTCAAAATGCACCTAGTATTTGCATGAAAATACATATATATGTACATATATACACATATAAAATAGAATATCCAAACAGGAAAGAACCTTGAACCATATTTCTCACCTGTGGTGGTGAACAAGCTGATAAGACCTTACTCTTGACCCTTGCCACATTCAATAAAAGAAAAAGTCCTCTTTGAGATGAACTATTAGCAAAGTAAAAAGTTAATATCTTATTCATTTATATCCTACACTACTCCAGAAGGAAAGATTTAAGGTAGCTTCTAAAGATAATTAGAAAATGTTTATGAGGCAAACTCTATTTATAGGTGAAGTACATATTAGTCATGGTACTTGCCCCACCCCACCCATCTTTGCTGATACGTGATCTATTTAAATCAGTTCTTCTCAAATTAAATATGAGCAAAGTTTATTCAGACTATTCCCACTGCACACCTCATGATTCTTTTTAAAAATATATTTAAATGGATAACTAAAAAAGAAATTTTAAAAGCATAAAAGAATTAACAGCCACAGGGATTACAGCAAGCCAAAGTAATCACCATACAGAAATGTGAATAAGCAGAAATATAAGGAGAAGAAAAGATTAAGAGAGGCAGAAAAGAATAAGCAAGTATCTAGGGACAAAAGAAAGCACAGACACTTTGACCTTTGTGGACTGAGTTAATCAAAGAGCATGAAGAGTGTACAAAGTCTCCGGAGGCATCATTCCTGCTCCTATGGCCCTGTGAAATTTCTACCTGTCTCACCGGAACCGTGAGAATTCTTATAATCAGCCCCTCCAACCACTGACTTCTCCCTGCTCCTCATGAACAAAAGCAGTCCTCAAGTAAAGGAAAAGCCTGGAGACTTACCTTTGGGCATCATCGGTGACATTACTTGAAGCATTTAAATTCATGATAAGTCTTCCAACTCTTTCAAAATACCACAGTTTCTTAACAATATACTTCGTTATTGATGATTAAATTGTCCAAGATGTCTGTGGCTTACAGGTTAGATGGACTGAATTCTGTTAAAATACTAAACAATAAAACAGTAGTTATATTTATGAATCCTGAGACTAAAGACAACTTTTCTTTTATTCTTCAATTTATTTGTATTTTTAAATTATTGTCTAGCCAATACATAGTGCTCATGTTTTTCAAAGCTATGGCTTTTATTTTTATATAAACATTTTTTGGAGGGGGGCTGTTTTGTTTTGTTTTGTTTTTTAATCTTTAGAAGGGAAGGGAAGGAGAGGGGGAGAGAAATATCAATGTATGGTTGTTTCTCATGTGTCCCCTGCAGGAACTGGCCTGCAACCCAGGCATGTGCCCTGACAGGGAATCAAACCGCGATCTTTTGGTTTGCAGGCCCGCGCTCAATCCACTGAGCTACACTAGCCAGGGCTTATATAAACATTTTTAAATACATATGTTTTATTTCTTTTAAAAAAGACTACAAGCAAAAAAGTTAGAAAGATGTTCCTTCAAGAACAGAGTAATTCTATACTTTTATTTTCAAAACATTGCTATAAAAATATTGGGAAAAATTCTTCTTAAACTGGAAAAGGAATAGGTAGTGGCTTTCTGTAGAGCATAGAAATCTGTTTGAAATAAAATGACCCTGGCTGTCGTGGCTCAGTGGATTGAGTACCAGCCTGAGAACCAAAGGGTTCGATTCTCAGTCAGAGCATATGCCTGGGTGTTGGGAACCGCCCTGCCTGGTTTCAGAAGCTGTAACCTCCCCCATGGCTAAGGACCTTGGCACCATAAGCCACTAAAGAGACAAAGCTTATCTCCCTAGCAGGGGTGCCAGCCTCTGCCCCTTTTACTTCACCCTGCTTGGCCCCAGGCAGTTGAATGGTTAGCCAATGACCAGTAAGATTCCTCAAGGGAGGAGCGACCTAAGACAGGTATGGTCATGAAGGGGCCCTCAGGGAAGGACTTGTGGGGCTATAGAAAAAGGGGGTAATGGACCCTTGCCCCTCAGGTTTGACATAGCCTGTGTCCTCATTCTGTTTGCAAGAAATCCCCTAATCTCTTGGCTGCCTTACTTCCCCTGCCTGACTTAAGCCTGAAACCATGCCTTAAGCCTGAAATAATGCTGGAGGTGGATGCGACTCTGTGCTGGAAAGGGTGGGTTCCCTGGGACAATCAGGCCTAAGAAAGAATGCATAAAATCCTAGGAAACCTGCTTTGCTAAGAATGCCCTCAATTCTCTGATAAGCGTCCAAGCATGAAATGAGTTTGTTTCCCAAAGTCGTATAGCCCTTTAGCTAACTGACCCTGACACAGAATAAGCCCTCATAGTTCTTTGTATGTTACCTATTGCTTGATCCTTACTACCCAACAATTATTGATGAGCTCTACCTGTATTCCTGCGCAAACTGAACCTAATAGAAGCCCACTGAGGAAAAGGCTCCTGGTCCTTCTCTTTCAAGGGATCAGTCACCTCTCCTCCCCAAGCAAATCATGTCTTGGTAGACTTATTCTCATCCACTGCAGATGGTGGGCTCTATGGGCACAGCTCCCCAACACCTGGATTGCAGGCTAGGTCCCCAGTAGGGGTTGCATGAGAGGCAATCACTGTTTCTCTCTCTTTCTCCCTCCCTTCCCCTTCTCTGAAAAGAAATAAAATAAAATATTTTTTAAAAAGTAAAATAAGCCCTGGCTGGTGTAGCGCAGTGGACTGAGCGCAGGCCTGCAAACCAAAGGATGGAGGTTCGATTCCCAGTCAGGGCACATGCCTAGGTTGCAGGCCAGTTCCCAGCAGGGGCCAGTTCCCTGCAGCGGACACACGAGAGGCAACCATACATTGATATTTCTCTCCCTCTCTCCTTCCCTTCCCTTCTAAAGATAAAGAAATAAAATCTAAAATAAAATAAAATGAAGTCCAGGGTCATTTGGGGGTTCCCAAAGACTTTTGAATAAACAAGATTTTTTAAATGCAATGTTACAATCAAAGGCCAAAGTGCTCCCAAATAAAAGATATCATTTTCAAAGGCCTTCTCCTGAGGGATCAAAAAGGAAGAAGAAAAGAGGAAAGCATCAGTAACTGGTACTGGCCTTCTCACGGGGACCCCTGTTTTATGGGAAATACTCCAAATTATACAGAGCCAACCACTTCAAGTTATTTTACTACAGTATGAAAAATTCTCTGGGTAAACATTTTAAACAGAGAGATAACTATAATTAATTAAGTCCATAAACACACAAATACCAAGATCCCACAAGTGTCTTCCCAGCAGAAATCTAATATCCTAGATAAACAACAAGCTATGGACTCAACAGAGATCTGAGTTAGGATTCCAGTAAGTATCTTACAAGTATGTGCCAGGGGACAGGTCACTTAAGCTCTCTTAGCCTGTTTCCTCAACCATGACTATATGGCTATATCAACCTCACTCATATATTTGAGACTTAAGTAATACAAATGGCACACAGACAATGCTCACTCCCTATCAATTTCTATTACTGAACACAGAACCCTCTGAAAAAATATAATGATCCCTGACAAAGGAAGGGTGTAGGTGATACAGGAGGTGATTTGGTCTGGAGGGGAGCTACAATAAAAGAATTGTTTAGCTCTGGCTGGTGTGGCTCAGCTGGTTGGAGCGTTGTCCTGTAAACTAAAGGGTCACAGGTTCGATTCCCAGTCTTGGCACATGCCTGCTGGGGGTTGGGTCTTCCAGTCAGGGAATGTGGGAGAGGCAACCAATCCATGTTTCTCCCTTACATCGGTGTCTCTCCCTCCCTCCCTTCCCCTCTCTAAAATCAACAAGGACGTCCTTGGGTGACAATTAAAAAAAGAATTGTTTAGTAAAATTGTGAGTAAATAGGGACATCTAGAAGACCAGTAAAAGGCCAAACTGGTTCTGTCCCTGCTCTCACAACCCTAGAGATCACTGAAAAAGGAACTCAAATAAATCAACTGGGATGTAGATTCAACCACAGTCCGGAAATCTGACAAGCTGCTCCTACAAACAAACACCAAGGGATCTTTAAGACAGTGGTTCCTGTGGCTGACGGCAGAATAGTTCAACCTAGGATAAAGAGAATGTAATTTTTAGCAAGATGGGGGTGTGTGGAGAAATTCCATTTCTAAAAGACTAAGTTGGACAACAGTGGTAGGAGATAAACAGATAGCACTATCATTCATTTACTGAGCACCTACTCCAGTGTCAAGCACTGTACTCAGTCATTTTTACACAGACCTCTGATCTCTACAACACTGCAATGTAAAGGGTAGCCCGTTTTTCAACAGAGAAAACGAAAACTCAGAGATTAGAAGTAACTTGCCAAAGTCACATAGTTACAGGATCAAGATTCCAACTCATAAATACCTAACTGAAAAGCCGAAGCCTTTTCAACAAGGCCACAGCTGACACAGTTATTTTACCAGAGGTTTATTATCCTTACTTCAATTAAGAAAACTCTTTGGATTCAGAGAGACTAAATAATTTGCCTGAGGGCAGGCATCTACTAAGTAGGGGACACTAAGGTTTTAATCAAGCCCTTCTGATACTGAGCCCCAAAACCTTTTTACCTTATTACCACATGCCTCCAAAGATCACACTCCAGAGAAACTGCCTTCAGAAGTAAAAGAGTTAGTACCTACAAAGAATTGACTCTTCTATAGTTAAGAGTAATGTCCAAGGCTCAAAGTATACATAAAACCAGGTATATTAAAATGTTTGTTTTGTTAAAAGATTAAAACCACATGCATGTGTGCATAATGTCACAACAGGCACAAACAAAACCTCTATTTATCTCACAGGCAAAGAATTTACAGTGTTAGGACTTTAATACTGCCTGCTTTTTGTTTTGCTTTTATCTTGGGCAGAGACGTGTAGGAAGAGGTAGAGTACCTAATTTTAATAAAGTTAAATTAAGCTAAAATGAAGAGAATCATCATTTTTCACTGTGTTATTTTGGTATCTAACATCTGCAAATCTGAGTGATCCTCTAGCAAATGTCCCATAGCTCAGGAGCAAGTGTCATGAATTCCAGATCATTGATAACAGGCAGTGAAATAGGTAGGTGGTCCCCACCATCACTGCCTCTGATGTTTTTCCTCTTGTATAAACACCTTGCCTTTGTGGGCAGAACCTGTGACTTGCTTCTAACCAACATAATATGGTGAAGATGATGGAATGCCAGACCCATGATTACATTGTTATATCAGATTTTGTTTTTGCAGAATGAAGTAACAATCTCCTTCTGGCCTTGAAGAAGCAAACTGCTATACTGTGAACTGCCTATAGAGAGGGTCACACAGCAAGGGAACTACAGGCAACCTCTACCCCACAGCCAGCAAAAAAGCAAGATTCCTGAGTCATACAGGGTCCAACAGAAAATACATTCTGCCAACAACTCAAATGAGCTGGGAAGCAGGTTCTTTTCGGTCAAGCCTCCAGATGAGAACACAGCCCAGTTGGTGCCTTAACTACAACCCAGTAAAACTGAAGAGGGTCCACCTAAGCTGTGCCCAGACTCCTGACCAACAGAAACTGAGAGATAAGAAATGGGTGCTCTTTTGCCCTGGCTGTTGTAGCTCAGTGGATTGAGCGTGGGCCTGCAAACCAGACGATCGGGGTTCGATTCCCAGTCAGGGCACATGCCTGGGTTGCAGGCCAGTTTCCAGCAGGGGCAAGTTCCCTGCAGGGGATGCACGAGAAGCAACCATACATTGATGTTTCCTTCCTCTCTCCTTCCTTTCCCCTCTGAAGATAAATAAATAATAAATTTAAAAAAAAAAGAAATGGGTGCTCTTTTAAGCCACTAAGTTTGTGGTAGCTTTTTACACAACAACAGAAAACTAATATGGATAAAAAGCTTGAGAATGCTCTCTCAGGGTTAAAAAATAATAATTTGAGTGAAAGGTATATGTCTCTATCATCAAGTCTGTTTTTCTACAGCTTAATTTCCTTATTAATTGAAATAAGAGAGTCTGTATAAATCCTAAGGTTACTGAACTAGATGACCATGAGCAATATTTGCAACGAAAAGAACCACAAAATACACATGAATGAGGGCAAACCACCAACAGCCACAAAACCTGCACAAGAGTCAAGGTACCTACAGAGAAGAAAGCAAAGGGAAATAACAAGCCTGCACTGGATGGAACCTCCAAGAGCCACAGATATTTAATGAAAAACACTGCAGGCTACTCTGAGAGCAGCAGATGAAAGTGGGTGACACATGAAACAGGCATACCATGAGAGTCTTGAAAGAGTTGGTACAGTCTGCCTCATGAACTTGCAAAACTGAACTGCCAAGGTCCTCTTCCCTGACAGAAACCCACACTAAACAGAAGCTACCAGAGATGCTATTTGAATTGAGCAGGATCGGGGAAATAAAGACAAAGTAGAGACATGGCTGAGACAATGCTGTAGAAGAAACAAGGCCAGGAGACCTCAGAGAGTCACCATAGTTTTTAACATTCACAAAAAAAACACCCTTCTATGACATTAGAAAAGCTTTCCTGCACCTTGCCCCATTCTCAAAATTCAGGTAAACTAATCTTCCACAAAAACAAGAAAAAATGAGCAACAGAATAGTGCAGTTAAATCCCACACAGTTGATGTAAGAAAAGAGAGTAATGAGCCCTGGCTGGTATGGCTCACAGGATTGAGTGCCCGCCAGCAAAGCAAAGGGTCGCTGGTTTGTTCCCAGTCAAGGCTCATGTCCAGGTTATGGACCAGGTCCCCAGTTGGTGGCATGCAAGAGGCAACCACACATTAATATATCTTTCCCTCTTTCTCCTTCCCTGTCCTTCTCTCTATAAAATAAATAAATAAATAATCAATCTTTTTTTAAAATGAAAAAGTAGAAAATTAATTAAAAAATAAAGATCAAAAGGAATCAAGAGAATGTGACAAAATATTGAAAAATACTCAAAGAATAACCAAATGCAGTGAACCACTTTGTTGATGTAGTTATCCTAAAACATACAGAGTTAGGTACTTGAACCTGTGTGTTTTCAAAAGCCCCTGAATAAGATCAAAGTAAGGGAATAGAACAAACACTAAAGACTGTAAAATTCAAGAAAACTTCACTGGAATACAAAAAGATTTTAATCTACATTTTGAAAAAACAAACTGCATCTCTAAGAAAATTAACCCAGCACAATAAACACAAAGACACATTCTAAGATAATTACTGAACTTTAACAAGAATTTGTACACAAATGCTCATAGAGGCATTGCTCATAATAACCAAAAAGTGAAAACAACCCAAATGTTCATCATGGGTGGATAATCAATGGATAAATTATGAAACATTATTCATCCATAAAAAGCAATAAAGTACTCACACATACCACAACATGGACAAACATTGAAAACATTTTGAGTGAAAGAAGACAAATATAAAAAGCCACATATTATATTCCATTTATATGAAATGTACAGAATAGGCTGAGCAAATCCATAGAAAGTAACTTCACAGTTACAGAGGGTAGGGAGAGAAGGGATTGGAACTGACTGCTAACAGGTACAAGTTTTCTTTTTGGAGTGATGTAAATGTTCTGAAATTAGCAGTGATTGCTATACAACACAGTGAATATACTTCAGGTTATATAAATTATATCTCAAATTTTTAAATTCATCATCATAAAAATACTCTGTCTAACAAAGTGTCCTTCAAAAAATTATTTTCTTCCTCTCATTCTCTCTGACGTTAGCTTTTGAAAACACACAGGTTCAAGTACCTAACTCTGTATGTTTTAGGATAACTACATCAACAAAGTGGTTCAATTTAAACTATGATGGGATTTCCATGTTACTAAATATGGCAGAGAAAATGCAGCAAAATCTCCGTTTTCTTCTACAAGAGTGAAAAAAGAGGACAAGGAATCATGGTGAAGGTAAAACATCTAGGTACAGTGATAAAACTATCAGTGGAATAGGTAACCAAGTCAAAGAAGCTCCAAGTCCAGCCGCCCTGGGTCCTAACCTCCGGTCCCTCCTGGGTACTTCGACAGTCCCTCTGGCTAAGATGCTCCAAGAACTTCCGCCAGGTGGGCGGAGAGGCCTTAGTCCCAGGAGTTGAAGATGTGTCCCCAACTGACGATATGAACAAACTAACTTGGATCCCCCATAAAACTCAATGCAGCTACCCCCCGTACTGTTCCTCTCTACACTTCCCTGCCTAAGTAGTTCACCTTGAAGACTCCCCCACCTCCTGGTTACCTCAAGGGGGCTCCCAGGGTCCAGACCATACACCCAAGACCCCAGGGGAAGCTTCAAATCTCAAAGACAGAAAGAGGCCCGGGCTGATTGCAGGGGTCAGGGAAAAAAACTGCTTGAACTGGACGGACTCTAGGACCCAGGGATGGTGAACAAGCTGCAAAAGGGGACGGGAAGGGAAACAAACCCCAAGGAGACGGTGTTTACAACGGTCACTTCCGGAGACTCGACTTCCCTCGTAGACCTTAGACTTTCGCAGGCCTCTGGCCCCGCCCCTTCTCCTTCCCACCCCCTCTCCCGCTGCCCTCCCTCCCTCTTCTGATTGGAAGAGCCGCCCGCGAAGCTGCGCCTCTTGTCTTAAAGGAGAGCCCACGCATGCGCTGTCGCTCGGGAGTGGGTGCTGGGAAGCCGGGCGCTGGCTACCCCGTAGTTAGGGGCGCCTCCCCCTCTGGAGAACGCAGAGGCCCAAGCTCAAGTTTGATGTTCTCAGCGTGGCGAGCCAAGTCAACGCTTTAGAAAGCCCAAAGAGCTGTGTGAAAACTGCAGATTTCTGAGCCCCTTATCCTCCGTGCAACTGAGTTAGGCATCTAAGAGGTCAGATCCGGATCCTGCGATTTAAAACGAGCCCCTTTGCTGATCCTTGAAACCAGAGCAGCCCCCTCAGGGCCCGTGATCTCTAGTGGTAGGGCCAGGGGGAAAATTCTGCCTGACCCGTCTCTGCACAAGTGGCTTGTTTACCTGCTATTTTTGATCGCTCGCTGCTAGCACTGCATTTCTTTTTCCCTCCTCCCCTTCCCATCGTATTCCAGCTTGTGTTAAATTGGGCCAGAAGAAAGCGGGTCAGTGCACTGATGCTGTTGTAGCGCCTTCCATTATAAATATTACATAACGAGGTACCTCACAAAACCGTCCTTGGCTCCTTAGCTTTTGCTCAGTCTCTCCTACCCACCTTCCTCCTCTCCCAGCTCCAAGCTCGCGCTCTTGCCCGCCCCTCCCCCCGCCGCACACACTCACTCTCTCTCACACACACACACACACACACACACACGCCTTCCTCTTGTTGATAATTTATACTTCGGTTTCTCAGTAGCTGCTACACAATCTGCTGCCATAGGGACATTGGAAAACCAACTCTTTTGTTCCTTGGCTTTTGAAACCCTATTCCCCAAAGAACGTTGCAAATTGATGGGATTTTGATTAAGCATTTTATCTTCACCACGATCACCCCACCCTGGAAAAAAAACTCGTTTGATGCAAGATAATCTTTTTATGCTAAAATCGTCCCCTTTGATTGTAATCAACCTGAAACCAGGTCTAGGGAGGGGACCATCTTTCCCGTCTTCCTCCAGGGAACCTATGGCCATCAATGGGAATATAGATTGAGTTTAAAACCTCTTTGATTATTCACTGAAACTTCAGTTGGTTTGAGTTTAGTCATTTGTATTTTAAAAGGAGGCCCATCCCACTTCCTCATAATTTTTACCAGAAAGAGAATAATTGCTTCAAAGGAAAGAGCTTAGGGAAAGAACAAAATAGCACACTCTAACATTTAGAAATTAAATGGAAAATTACAACAGACTAATGTGATTAAGGCATTTTAAACTTTACAAGTTTTAAATAACAATTTTTTTTGCAAAAATCACAATATTGAATGCTTCATAGCAAGAATAAATGTCCAATGTACAATCTGCACACTTCACCCCTCCAAGAATTTTTTTATTGTATTGTTACCATTTAGTACTCTTATACGTGCCTTCCCAGCCCCCTCCCCGTACCCTCTACCGGCCACGCCACAATCACCACACTGTTGCCCATGTCCATGAGTCCTTTTTTCTTTTGGCATGCTTGTTTTTAGTAATAAATATGTGCAACATGAAGACTTGCAGTCTTCATTTACTTGTTCATTTAACATTTATAGAATACAGACTATATATAGGCACTAGGTAGTAGGGATGTAGGATGTATAATACAGACACGGTGGTAATTAGAAATTAATATCAACCCTGAGTACCGCAAAAGACTTCATAGAGAACTTTGAGCTTAGTCTGGGAAAATGGTTGGTTATAGATTTCACCAAGCCAAGAAAGAATTGGAGGGAGCTACAAACATCAGCTCAAGAAATAGCCCGAGGCGTTTGGAAAACGGGCAGATCCTCTGCCTGTGGTCTCCGTGTGCAGTGGAGTGGGAAATAAGATAGGGGCTGGAGCAGCAAGCAGAACCCAGTCACTGGCGGCCCCCTACCTAGTTCATGCTTAGTTTATCTAGCAAGGAAGCTAATGAAGGGTGTTAAGTTGAAAAGTTACAATAATTACATGATAAATCTGACTGTTTTAAAGCACTTGGAGCTTTTCTATGTTTTTCTAGTAGTTACAAGGTCAGTTCTCTGTTGTCTCCTATTTGCTTAACATACAACTCCTTATGAAAAGTCTTTTTTCTGCCAGTCCTCTAGAGATATTATCCAACTCATCTCCACCAGCATTCCACACAGCTTCCAAATTCAATGGTCACCTCATTGTCAATCCCAGATCCCTGAAATCACTGTGACCCTCCTCAGGCTTCTCTACGGCATAGATGAGACTTGGCTTCTCCAACTCTGATTTTTTTGCTGCTGCTCAGGGACTCATTATCCATTTCTTGCCCCTCAAAGTGGTATTTTCTCAGTTTCTGCCCTCAACTTTCACATTTTCCCATGACACACACTCCTACCACTGTCAACTGGAGGTCCTTAATTTTCAGTTCTTTTTTGTCCACCTGACATCCCAGTATCATAAACTAAGCTCTGGTTTTGAATGTTTAACTCCAATGTGAACAGTGCCCTTATAATGAATATTGAATTCAGTACATCTAGACCTTAATTATCTTTCCCAACTTCTCACTGGAGCCCTCAAAACTACTCCTCTACCTATTTATAAAATTTCAAATCTCTTAGACACCCTAACCCCTAAAAAAAAAAAAAGCTCGGAAATGTTCTTCTCTCAAGCTCTCAGTTTCTAAGTGTAAGAATCATGAAGACCTACTTTTTCTCCAAGTCTCCTATCATCTTCCTTTGTCTACTTCTAAACATCTTCATTTGTTTGTTTCCCTTGTCATTTCCCTGTCAGAAGTGTCATTTGATCTCCAGACACTTGTGATCAGGACCTTCACTGTGGTCTGATGCAAGTCACTCACCTCCCCCTTCTGTGCAAACTCTCAACGTTCTTACAAGTTGACAACCAAAGTCTATGGCATTTTTAAACTGGCAAATATGAGAGGAGCAGATCAAAAAGTAGAAATTCTCATAGCAGTATTTTTTTTTCTGGTATACAAGCTGGGCAAGGGAAACAAAAGAAAAAACAAATAAATGGGACTACGAAAAGTAGGAAAAATCAAAAGCAGGCCTAAAGGCATATGTACCTTTCAGAAACTAAGGGAGAGCTCTATGTTCATTGTCTGCACATGAGCTGTAGGGTTTTTAAGCACCAGATGAGCCACATCCTTTTGACCCTTCAGTAACCTCCCCCAGGAGGCTCAAACACCAGGTGCTTGGTAATTAAGCTGCTTTGGTATCAATTCTTAGAACTACAAGGCCTTGCCACAATTGTTGCTCTCAGTGGCCCTGGTCCTTTGTTCCTTCAATTCCCATTCTGTATGCTTATATTACCCTCTTGATCAATTCTTTTAATGGCTCCTCAGTTCTTACTGGATAAAACCCAAATTTTCCCCTCATCAGTCAAGGGCCCTAGTCTTGTCCCTAACTGCCTTTCCAGCCTCGCCTTCACTCTCGTGATAAATCTTCCCTCATATTCACATTAGAATGGGAAATACAAACTATCTGGGAATAAATGCAATAAGAGGTAGGCATGTATTAAAAGTTTAAAGCTACGTAAGTTAACATAAAAGATTTAAATCCAGATAACACTTTTTTACTGAACATAAAATGTGTCAAGCAGTGTGATAAGTAGTTTCACATTCTACTTTTCTCAAAGATGAAAATATCTTTATTATTTACTTCAATAATACATAGTCACTTAAGAAATTGGGGCAACTGAAGAAAAGTGAATGTCTCCCTAAAGTCCTACCTTCCTAACCTAAATATAATAATAGGCTCATAAATGTGGAGGACATTTTGATGGTTGCCAGATGGGAGGGGGTTTGGAGGAGGTGGTGAAAAGGGAAGGGATTAGGAAGTACAGATTGGTCTTGGAGCACAGTCATGGGGATGTCAAGTACAGCACAGGGAATACAGTCAATAATGTTCTAATAACTAGGCATGGTGTCAGTTGGATGCAATGGATGGATTTATCAGGATGGTCACTTAGTAAGTTATATAATGTCTAATCACTGGGGAATACACCTGAAACTAATATAATATTATATGTCCACTGTAACTGAAAAATAAAAAACGGTTTAAAATAAATAACTGCATTCATCTAATTATTAATGACGTTTAGTAATATCTAGAAATGCCACTTGCACTTTGCAAGATGGGAAACATGAAACCACCACTACACCACCTCAACCATAAGGAATTAGAGAGAATTTGCCAAGCCTAAGATTTTAGTTCATAACCTATGATGAATAAGTATAAAGCTAGAGCCAAGTTCTTTAGAGGTACATTCTTTAGGTAGGATACATTCTTTAAAGATATATGTTGTTATGTATTGAGCCTATTTACTATTGTTGCTGCCTGATCTTAAGAGCACAATATGGAAGCAGAAATGTTAAGGACAATGATGGAAGAAAAGAACTAAAATTGGTATGTATAACAATGTGAAGCAATTACTTCAATATGACTAGTAATATTCTTGCAAATTATGGGCAATAAGAAAGTGTTTTTCTTCCTACTTGTGAATTTAGACTAACATTCTCCAGTATTGACTCTTAAGTAATACAAGTATATATATTTCCAATCTTACTGTTATGTACTCAATAGACTTCCACTAGAATTAAAGAGGGTATGTGTGTTTATATCTGGTAGACAGACCTAAAACATGTCCAGGTTTGTTAACAACCTGCATGGGACTGCTAGACAGAATTTTATCTCCCAAAGTTCACCTTAGACTACCCTGGTGAAGCTTTGAGATGAGCACATTCAAATTGAGAGAACCATACTTCTAAGGAAGAGAAAGTCTCCTACAGGGAGCCAGTCCTCCATGGTTAGAAGTTAGATTTTGCCAAAAGAAAAAAAAAGGCACAATGGCAGAAATTAGGGTGGCCCTGAGAACTGAAGAGACAAGTAAGATCCAAGTGAACCTATAGTAGCCCCCTAAGAAGTATATAATTTAGTGGGCATTTTTGTCTCCAACCTTGTGAAGAGTCACACTTAATGTATAAATGTTTAATGTAACTCCCAGAGAAATGAACAGCTTCACAGTCAGAGATGTAGATGGAAGGAAAGTGCCGTTCATGAAGGGAAGCTAGGGCTGCCCCATATTACCCTACTCTAGTCCTGTAGAAAATCGCTCACGGAATATCACAGTTGATGAAGAAGGAATATGCGTCCGAAGTAACGAAAATGCAGGTTGTATGTGAGCAGCCCACAAAGGTACAGAAGGGCTGCAGGGCTTGCCAACAGAAAATCAGGGGTCCACTCAGAAGCAGCTAAGACAAACACTTGATTTTTTAAAACATATGCTTGAGAAGCATAAAGGAGAATAAAAGTTTGATATATATATATATACATATATATATACACACACCAGTATTTCTGGATTTGCTGTCCTGTTCAATGGATCTATCTAGCTGTTTATTTTCCAATGTTACACTGTTTTAATTATTGTACTTTATTGTACATTTAAACTTCTACATCATCTCTGCTCATTTTTTAGTTTCTTTTTTTAATTTTTAATTTTTCATCACCATTTATCCCCACAAACCCTCTTGCACCTCCACCCCTTCCACCACCACCCCCGGTCACAACAATGTTGTTTGTGTGGCCATAAGTTCTTTCTTGTTGGGAACCGCCCTGCCTGGTTTCAGAAGCTGTAACCTCCCCCATGGCTAAGGCTGAGTAAAGGACCTTGGGACCATAAGCCACTAAAGAGACAAAGCTTATCTCCCTAGCAGGGGTGCCAGCCTCTGCCCCTTTTACTTCACCCTGTTTGGCCCCAGGCAGTTGAATGGTTAGTCAATGACAGGTAAGAGTCCTCAAAAGAGGGACGACCTAAGACAGGCATGGTCATGAAGGGGCCCTCAGGGAAGGACTTGGTGGGCTATAGAAAAAGGGGGTGATGGACCCTCACCCCTCAGCTTTGACATTGCGAGTCCTCATTCTGTTTGCAAGAAATCTCCTAATCTCTTGGCTGCCTTACTTCCCCTGCCTGACTTAAGCCTGAAACCATGCCTTAAGCCTGAAATAATCCTGAAGGTGGGTGCGACTCTGTGCTGGAAAGGGTGGGTTCCCTGGGACAATCAAGCCTAAGAAAGAATGCATAAAATCCCAGGAAACCTGCTTTGCTAAGAATGCCCTCAATTTTCTGATAAGGGTCCAAGCTTGAAAAGAGTTTGTTTTCCAAAGTCTTATAGCCCTAACACAGAATAAGCCCTCATAGTTCTTTGAATGTTATCTATTGTTTTATCCTTACTGCCTGAGAATGACTGATGAGCTTTACCTGTCTTCCTGTGCAAACTGAACCTAATAAAAGCCCACTGAAGAAAAGGCTCCTGGCCCTTCTCCTCTTAGAGATTGGGCCACCTTTCCTCCCTAAGCAGATCATGTCTTGGTAGACTTAGTCTCACCTGAGATGGACAGGGGACTCTGAAATTTCTGGGACACCCCAGAAATTTCCTTGCCCAATCAATGCATTTATTAAGATTTACTAACAAATATTTACTGGACACCTTCTATTTTTTTATTTTAAAACATTTTATTTATTTTTAGAGACAGAGGAAGGGAGACAGAGAGGGGAAAGGGGTGAGAAGGAGGAAGAGAAATATTAATCCCTTGCCTCTTGCATTCTGCCAACCAGGGACCTGGCCCGCAACCCAGACATGTGCCCTGACCAGGAATCTAACCAGCAACCTGGTTAGATGATGCAGGATGATGCCCAACCCTCTGAGTCGAAGTCAGGGCTGGACACTTACTATTTGCTTGATGTTACAGGTGTTGGGCACGTAAAGGTGAACTATACACAGAAAAATTTCTGATCTTGTGGAGCTTACATTTTAGGAAGGGGACACAAGTGGGAACTAAAATGAACATAACCCTTATCCATATGTCATTATTACACCATCATGGGACCAAGCATGCTTTTTTGTCTCTATGTTAAATAATTCTGACACTAAGCAAAAATAATTTGCCCATCTGCTCCAGAAAGCACCTATTTCTGAAAAGATAACGCTGTAAACTAAACAGCTTATTTACCAAGACTAACAGTTTTCTCATTAAGACTTGCTTCAAGACCTTCCTCCATACTGTGCCCAATGACACAACTATCCAAACAAATTCTTAGCTAGCACAACTCAACTTTAAAATATCCCTATAGCAGGCTCTTGTCTCATTTCCTCATTGTGAGGCACTACTTAGGTGAGTTCAGGAATGGCCTTGATTCCTAGATGAGAAGAAAAGCTAGACACTCAGAACTTTGGGCATGACTTCAAAAGTCTTTTTTTTTTAATTTACTTATTGATCTATGAGAGAGAGAGACATCAATTTATTGTTCCACTTATTTATACATTCATTGCTTGCTTCTTGTATGTGCCCCGACCAGAGATTGAATCCACTACCTTAGCATATCAGGATGATGCTCTGACCAACTGAACTACCTGACCATGGCACCTTTTAAGCTACTGTTACAGTTTATATATGAAGATGTTAAATTCAACAACATTATTTATATATATATATATATATATACATGCACATACAGACACTCTGATAAAATTAAATTAATACCAATAAAATTAAATATATTACAATGCCGTATCTTAAAGCTAGTTAAAAGCTTTAAGTTAACCATCTATTGGTATGTTGGGAACCCCTCTGCCTGGTTTCGGGAATTGTAACCACCCGCCATAGCTAAGGCTGAGTGAGCGACCTCCGGAATGCGACCCAGTAAGGAGACAAAGCTTGTCTCTGGCAGCAAGCACTGCTTCTGCTTCCTCCCAGCCCCCAGTGCATGGTCGGTTAGTCAGAGACGGGTAAGACCCCCTCAGAGGAGGGACAACCTAAGCCAGACATGATCACTTGGGAGGCCATCATGGAAGGACTTAGGGGGCTGCAACAAAGAGCAATGGACTCTCACCCCCTGGCTTTGACATAGCCCAAGTCCCTGTGTCCCCTGGGAGAAGCACTTCCTGGATCTAATTCACTTAAACCTGAAAACCTGTGATGGGGAGGCAGTGTAGCACCTTGCCCGGCTAGAGCCTAGAGCAGGATAGAGGTGATCGGGCGTAAGAAAGAGTTCCTAAAATTCCTGTGAAGCCTGCTTTGCTAAGAGTGCTTTCATTCATATGATAAGGGTCCAAGCAGGAAATGAGTATGTCTCCCAAAGTTTCTGCAACCCCCTTTCCTGACAGACACTGACTCAGACTAAGCCCTCAGATTTCTTTGAAATGTTATTTACTGTTTGATCTTGCCTCCTGACATTGATTGATGAGCTTTACTTGTATTCCCGTGTATTACAACCCAATAAAAGCCGTTGAGGAAGGGGCTCCTGGCTTTTTCTCCCCTGAGAGATTGGCCACCTCTCCTCCCCAAGCAGAACATGTCTTGGTACTTTCATCCATGGTGGACAGGGGGACCTGCTGGCAAAGTTGCCCCCACATTGGTATACTTATATATTTATTTATGTCTAAATGCTTAAATATAAAGGCACCTAAAGATAAATTTAAATGTTTCATTTAAGGCCCTGCACAGGTGGCTCAGTTGGCTGGAGCATCATCCTGATGCACTGAGGCTGTGGGTTTTACCCCCGGTCAGGGCACATGCAGGAATCAACCAGTGAGTGCACAAACAAGTGGAGCGACAGACTGGTGTTTATCTCTCTCCTTTCATTTCTCTCTCTCAAGTCAATTTTTAAAAGTTTTATTTAAGATAACAAGAGTTTCATTTCAGTTAACCAAAAAAAATTGGGTGCCTGTGTGTTCTTTACTGTAAATTATAATAGGAATGGAAAATGAAAAGTGGAATGTAATCTGTGTTTTCTTTCTATAAAACAACCTTGTTATTCTAGCTCAGCTAAAAATATTCTCTTAACCCTCTAGACTTCTGGTATACTTCTGAATCATTTTGGCAGGAAGTTAAAAAATTAAGTTTCCAATAAACATTATTACTTACTGTTGTTGCTTTCTTGTTATTACTTTAGTTATTCTTTGTCTTTGAGTAAAATGACTTATGTTTGTCTCTTCTATCAGCTCTTGATTTTATCAATCCCAAATTCAGGTCCCAAATTCAGAATAACTAGATTGTTAAGCTTTCTTTTTTTTTAATTTACTGATTTTTAAGAGAGAGCAATGGAGGGAGAGAAAGAGAGAGAGAAACACTGATTTATTGTTCCATTTATTTATGCATTCATTGGTTGCTTCCTTTATGTGCCCTGACTGAAGCTCACACCCACAACCTTAGCATATCAGGTAGCTCTAATGGACTGAGCTACCGGGCTAGAGCAAGCTTTCTTATAAGTGAAAAATCTCTTTGAGTTTACTGTAGTAGCCACCAGTTCAATGATAGACTTGGTCCCTCAACTTATGAAAGAAAGGTAATAGAAATAATCATCCTTGTTTGACATTCTTCAAATTTTAATTAAGTTAAAACTGTGTGACAACTCTTTATAAAATTTAGAATAAAGATAAAATTTATCACTCTGGCTGGTGTGGCTCAGTTGGTTGGAGTGTCGTCCCATAAATTGAAGGGCTGCGGGTTTGATCCCCAGTTGGGGTGTATACAGGAGGCAACCAGTTGATGTGTCTTTTTCTCTCTCTCCCTCTCTCTCTAAAACCAATGGGAAAAAAGTCCACAGGTGGAGATTTTAAAAATAGTAACAAAAAAAGTAAAATTATCAACATTTTTAATGACTAAGAACTTCTTGTGTACAAATTGTTAATTTAATATTATCACACCACTCCAAATCTACATGTTGTTGCCATGATTCATGATACTGGACCCCATAATTATTTCTCCTTTGCTTGCAGATGAGAAATGATGGTCGATCAGCAAAAAGCAATGGAGTGACACTGCATGGTCAGAGCTAAAGGAAGACAATTTTCCTTTGGACCCTAGCCCTCTATTACCATTCTTCAACACAGGAACCCAACAGAGAAGCCCCAGCTATACCCTCAGGCTATGCTCTCTCTTCTTGTGAGTACTTTAGACCAACTCACCTACACCTATTGGCAATAGATGGTCACTTTTATAGACTGGTCCAGCCTGCTCATAATCTCCATGCAATAGTGGGCCAAGGCTAAAGACCTCTTTAGCAAGTTTCTTCACCCTTGGCAGGCTGTGTGGCTGTGTGTGTGGTAGGTATGCTTGCTTCGAAGAGATCTGAATCTCAGCCTTGGAGAAGTGGGGGGTGGGAGAAGTCTCTTCTGCTAGACCTTAGTTCCTTTCTTGCTTGTTCTTGCTCAGCAGAGAGATAGTAGCTGCTTTTCTGCACCTGCTATTCTGGGTCCCTTAGGGTTCTCTTTATCTTTACTTCCTACTAGTTAATAATTTTTTATGTTAAATTTTCCCTGTATAGAAAACTGATGTGGTTTCTGTCCAGTGACTGGTCTTTGACAGACATATCTTAGAAATATACATTTATTCATGTTCAAAGACTGGTACATTAACTGTCTCCAAAAAAGTTTATTTCGAGGCTTTTAAGTTCCACTGCTTTTGTCAATCAGGGACCGTCATAACACACTTTGTGGTACAAGTGAAAAAGCCTTGGACTCTCCTTTCTGTTCATAATATGTTTCTATTGTTAGAATAATCACTGAGTGCATTCTTATATACTAATTTCATGTTACACGTCAAGAGAGAATTCTACTCACTTTTATTCTGATAGTGCTCTGAGAGATTTCATTTTGGAGAAACCTCAGTGAAAACAACCCTTGCACCCTGATGGAAAGGACCTTGCCAATAACTGTAAATAATAAACACTATGTTGATCCTTAGAATCAGCTCTCTCAAGTAATGACGTTTAAGTCACCCTTAAATTACTGGAAAACTGTACCGTGATGACCAAAAACTACAGGGCCAGGAGCACACAGCTTCCACCTAAGACTTCCAGATCAAGAAGATGACTGTGGGAAGTACATAGCTTCCATCCGAAGTTCACAAAATAAGATCCATATGACAGGCATCAGACTGCCATGCTTTAATCAGCACGATTTCATTCTTTATCTTCCAAGCTGGTTTCTTTCTTCTTGGTTGCATTAAGGTTTTAAATTGTTAGCTCTAATACTATATATAGAGAGAGAGGAAGTGGAGGAACAGAGAGAGAGAGAGAGAGATCAATTTGTTGTTCCATTTATTTATGCATTCATTGGCTGCTTCTTTTATGTGCCCTGATCAGAGATCAAACCCGAAACCTTGCCCTATCAGGACGACACTACAACCAACTGAACTACCTGGTCAGGGCAAGTTCCCTATTCTTAAAAATGCTCATGCATCCCTAACCACTCCTTGGTAAAAGTCCAATGCTTGACTACAATTTTCTTGTGATTTGGCTACAACACAAAACCAAACCAACTCTTGAGTTTATATTCCCATTGGATATCATTCATGTTTTTGTTTTTATATTAGTAAAAGATCAGTTGATTTCCTGGGCAATTGTATCTTACTACTAAGTGACTTTTCTGAGAATAACAATATTCAGAAATCCCCTATCATGTTCCCCTCCAAAGAAAGACTGTTTGGGGACTGCATAATAAATAATCTGGCTGGCCTTCGTTCCCAGTTCCGAGGTGATAATCTCTATACCTTAATAACTTTCCTAGTGATAGGAGTGTCTTTGTCATTCCTGGTGACCCCTCAGACCGCACTAGAAGGGTTTATGCTAATGGGGAGACTCAGATAGGGGTGGCTGTGCCCAAAGACCAACCATATGATTAGAGGACTGGGACTTTGAGCTATGGTGACAATGACCTGCCCTCTGGGGAAGAAAAACAGCCTACAGATTGAGTTCAACCACATGGGCAATAATTTGATCAATCGTGCCTACGTAATGACACTTCGATAAAAACGCTAGAGACTGAATCTCAGAGGAGCTGTCCTGGTTGGCAGTACTCTGAATATTTTCACGCTTTGGTGCTGGGAGGGCAACACCCCCCTGAGGGCGATGGCAGTCTCACATTTGAAACTGTCCCAGCCCTCATTTTATGCATCTCTTCTTTCAGCTGGTTCAAATTTGTAGCCTTTTGGCATGATAAAATTATAATCACAATTATAACACTTTTACTGAGTTCTGTGGGTCTTTTTAGAAAATTATCAAACTGGAGGGTGATCATGAAACCCCTGAATTTGTACCCAACTGATTATAATTAAGAGCAACCCTGGAAACCCCAAACTTGTGGCTGGTGTCTGACGTGAGGGCAGTCTTGTGAGGACTGTGCCTTCAGAATCTGCAGTTTGACAAATTCATTCCAGTAAACTTTTGTAGGAGATAGCCTCCACAACCAATGGAAATAGACCTTGGAAAAGATGTAAAAACAGATGGAATATATACAGACTGTTTCACTTTTATAGATTGTGCAAGAAAGCCACACTAGGGGACAACCACCAGCTCTTTTACTTTAGAGCTACCTAGTAATCTCTTTAATACAAATATCATTGCTTGAGCCCTGACCAGTGTAGCTCAATTGGATGGGCATTTTTTGCTTTGTCCCACAAAGCAAAAGGCTGGTGGTGCGATTCCTCATCCAGGCACATGCCTGGGTTGTGGATTTGGTCCTAAGTCAGGGCACGTCCAAGAGGCAACCAATCAATATTTCTCTCTCGCATTGATGTTTCTCTACCTGTCTTTCATCCTGCCTCCTTTTCTCTCTAAAAATAAATACATAAAAATCTTAAAAAAAGAAATCATTGCCTGATACCAATGACACTTACATAATGTTGCAAAACATCACCACACCATTTGACAACTCCATAGAGATATTATCACCAAAAAAATACCATTGGTTGACCCTTGCAAGTGGTATTAAACTTGTGGCACAAAAACTGACTGCTACCTGCTTAGACAGAGATTTGTTCTCTTGGTTAATTGATGCGTGCTTTCAAGGTAGGCCCTGATATTATTCAGGGCTTATATCAGCCCACCAATTTCCCGTCCAGAAAAAAAGCCTTTAAATAACTTAATTCAACAGGGAGGAAAATTAGACTTTGATCTGAGTTCAAGACTTTAAAAATGGAATGAGAATTTTTGCACTGCCTTGTTCTGTACCCCAAACTCTTCATTTTATGCTTTCCAGGAGCCTGAAAAGTAATCCTACATGCTACAGCTCAGAAAACAGTAAAACTAGATTCTGTGTCTAAGGCCATGGAACTCCTCAACCAAGAATGTCATGAAATTGCATAGGCGGTGGTTCACAATACTGAGCCATTCAATGTAATGTTGGCTTCTGAAGGAGACCATGTACTGTCTAAGGGAAATAATGTTGTACCTATTTCTGCAGGTTTCTCTGGGATCTTTTATATTACTAAAAAGACCTGGAAAACAAATAAAGATGTCATGACACGAAATAATTTGGCTAATACTAAAAAATCTGGGTCTGGCCTGGCTGGTGTAGCTCAGTGGATTGAGCGTGGGCCTACGAACCACATGATCACGGTTCGATTCCCAGTCAGGCCACATGCCTGGGTTGCAGGCCAGTTCCCAGCAGGGGACTCACAGGAAGCAACCATACATTGATATTTCTCTCCTTCTCTCCTCCCCTTCCTCTCTAAAGACAAATAAATAAATTCTCTAAAAAAAATTTAAAAAATAAATTTTAAAAAAATCTTGGTCTGTGGGAACTTCATAGTTGAAATGGAATCTATTCGCTCTTAGTTTAATTTAGACACATTTACCCAAATTAGATTGGCATTTGTTTGTGTTGCAACGCTCAAATGCGAAACTCCAGAACCTTAAATGTTGCTGAGTAGTCACTATGCCCCCTGATGACCTTCTACCATAAAAGAACAAAAATAATGTTGACACTTGTAGATGTTAGAACAAGTACCACTGGAAACTGACCTCTCAACTACAACCTACTGCATATGGTACAGATCCAGACTGATGATGTCCCCTAGTGACAATGGCCCCCCAGGTTAACCTGCAGGATAATAAAATAACAAAAGGGAGGACTGGAAATTTAAACTAATGTAGTTCTTAAGTCCCTGTGTCAATAATAAAGCAAGAATATTGCTGTTTTTTGGAAAATACAATATGAATGAACTAAACAGCTTTATTTATCAAAACTGCTAGCACATCAGGATTCAGTTCCAAATTCTTGCTTCACTGAGCCAGCTAATCCAGAGCTATTATATCATAAACTATGCTCATTCCCAACCGTGGCCCTGCCTTGCAAAGCCTGCCTTAAAATCTCACCCAGCCCAGACCCTACATAAACCTCTGTAAATTCCTTTCTTTAATTTTCTCATTGTGAGGCTCCCCTTAGACTCTGCCATGGTGACACTTTCCCTTTAAAAAAGTAAAGTAAACATAGCACTTTTTAAAGTTAAATTTATTGGGGTGATATTGGTTAATAATATTATATAAGTTTCCAATGTACATTTCTGTGATATATGTTCTGTATATTGCATTGTGTGCCTACCATCCAAAGTCAAATTATCTTCCATCATCATGTATTTCACCCTCTTTATCTTTGACTAACCCCCCTTCCCTCTGGTAACCACTATACAGTTGTTTATGTCTATGAGTTTTTGTTTGCTTTTTTGGTTTGTTCATTTGTTGCTTTCAGTTTTATATCCCAGATATGAGTGAATCATATGGTTCTGAACTTTCTCTGACTTATTTCAGATAATATTCTGAAATAAGCATGATAATCTCAAGGTCCATCCAAACTGTCACAAATGGCAGTATTGTCTATTTTCTTATGGCTAAGTAATATATATTGAGCTTTTTTGATCAACGGGGTTTTATGTGCATGTGTGTGTATGTGTGTTAGAATGAGTCAACAGTTGGTACAGGCAATAAACAAGTTAAGTTAAAAAAAACAAAGCATGCCAGATGGGGATAAGTGCTATGAAAAAAATAGACAAAATGGGAAAGAAAGCACATGTGAGTGGTGGGGGGTAAGTGGGCTGTTCCGATTTTAGATTAGGTAATCAGGGAAGGCTTCCCTGAGCAGATGACATTTGAGCAAAGAGCTGTAGGTGGTGAGGGAGAAAGCGCTCAGCTACTTAGAGAAAGAGCGTTCCAGAAAGAGGGCCCGGCAATTGCAAAGAGCATGAGGCAGGACTCTGTGTGGCACGTAGAAGAAGCAACATGGAAGCTGCTAGGACGTGAGGAATAAAAGGTAAGAGGAGAGAAATAGGTTGGCTCAGGCCTGTTTTCTAAATGAGATGAACAACCACGCAGGTGAACTTTAGAACCTCTTTTGCAAGAAATTACAAGATATGTTTAGATTACTTATGGAATAATTGACATTTTTATGGTATTGAGCATATTGTACCTCTTCGTTTATTCTAGCCTTTCTTTAAAATCCTTCAGTAAACCTAAGTAATGAAAAATTGTTTTGTTAGTAGTTGAGTATTGGTAGTTGTAAATTACTTCTGTTACCTAGTTTACTGTATTTGATAGAATTCTCGGAACAATTTTAAATGAAAGCGGTAATAACTTTTATCTTAATGTGAAAAAATCTTACATTTACTGCCTTTAAATATGTCACTGATTACTTATTGGAAATTATGTTTATATGAAGAAAGTATCTTTCTCTTTTAATTTTCTATTTTTTCAGACCCACACCTCTTTTTGCAGCTGCAGTGAGCACTGTAAGTGGCACACTAAACAAGCAAACCTTAAACAAGCGAACTGGTGGGATGTAATCAAAGGCACGTCCATGCCGTTTCCAATGGTCCCTTTAAAATGCATTCAGGCCCTGGCTGGTGTAGCTGATTGGATTGAGCACGAGCCTGTGAACCAGAGGATCGCGGTTCGATTCCCAGTCAGGGCACATGCCTGGGTTGCAGGCCGGCTCCCTGCAGGCCAACTCCCAGCAGGAGACGCATGAAAGGCAACCATACATTGATGTTTCTCTCCCTCTCTCTTTCCCCTCTAAAGATACATAAATAAATTAAAATTTAAAAATAAAATAAAATAAAATAAAATGCATTCAGGGTGAGGTGTTTTCCATCTCTTTCAATGAAACTCAAGTTTGATTTTTCTGATTGCTTAGGAAATGGAAAGTCCAGGTGTCATTGTAGGAGGTAAATTCAATGAAGTAATTAGAATATCTTTTCCAATGTATTAGTTGATATACAGGCATTCCCCGCCCCCGCCCCGCACTTTGTGAAAGTTCTCATTATACCACTTCACTTTCATGAAACACTTATATCAGTACTATTTCCACTCACTGAAAAAAATACAAAGAAAAATTTGCTTTTATTAAAAAAAAGGCAAAAATGGCATTCAGCTTGTTGTGCAGCAAGCCACTGTAGAGGCAGCGGGCACCCCAGCAGCGAGAGTGGCCCCACCATACTCCTTCCCCGGGAAGTGCACTCAGCATCTCAGTATCACGCTGCCAGAGCTTTGAAGCATGTCTGTGAGCACCTGTACTGTATCTGGATTTATTTGGAGCCTCCTTTAGCAAGATATGTCCTAAGGCAGGGGTGTCAAACTCATTTTCACCAGGGGCCACATCAGCCTTGTGGTTGCCTTCAAAGGACCTAATGTAATTTTAGGACTGTATAAGTGTAACTAATCCTTAACTAGGGGCAAGGAGCTCTACATTTGGCCCTTTGAAGGCAACCATGAGGCCGATGTGGCCCCCGGTGAAAATGAGTTTGACACCCCTGTCCTAAGGTATCAGAAAAGACAGAGACTTCCTAAGGGTGTTATGCTTAATGTAAAATGATATAATTAAGTGCATTTGGTATGATTCGGTAGGTTATTTTGGAGGTCCAGGGATGCTCAAAATTGTTTCCATATAAATTAATGGTAATTGCTTTGCTTTACTCCATTTCAGCTTACAAAAGCTTTCATAGGAATGCTCTACTTTCAGATAGCAAGGGAAACCTATATAGTAATATGAAAATCAGCATTTAAAAGTAAGACTTCTCGTCCTGGCTGGTGTAGCTCAGTGGATTGAGCGTGGGTCTGCAAACCAGAGTATTGTGGTTCGATTCCCAGTCAGGGCACATGCCTGGGTTGCAGGCCGGCTCCCTGCAGGCCAACTCCCAGCAGGGGACGCACGAAAGGCAACCATACATTGATGTTTCTCTCCCTCTCTCTTTCCCCTCTAAAGATACATAAATAAATTAAAATTTTAAAATAAAATAAAATAAAATAAAATAAAATGCATTCAGGGTGAGGTGTTTTCCATCTCTTTCAATGAAACTCAAGTTTGATTTTTCTGATCGCTTAGGAAATGGAAAGTCCAGGTGTCATTGTAGGAGGTAAATTCAATGAAGTAATTAGAATATCTTTTCCAATGTATTAGTTGATATACAGGCATTCCCCGCCCCCGCCCCGCACTTTGTGAAAGTTCTCATTATACCACTTCACTTTCATGAAACACTTATATCAGTACTATTTCCACTCACTGAAAAAAATACAAAGAAAAATTTGCTTTTATTAAAAAAAAGGCAAAAATGGCATTCAGCTTGTTGTGCAGCAAGCCACTGTAGAGGCAGCGGGCACCCCAGCAGCGAGAGTGGCCCCACCATACTCCTTCCCCGGGAAGTGCACTCAGCATCTCAGTATCACGCTGCCAGAGCTTTGAAGCATGTCTGTGAGCACCTGTACTGTATCTGGATTTATTTGGAGCCTCCTTTAGCAAGATATGTCCTAAGGCAGGGGTGTCAAACTCATTTTCACCAGGGGCCACATCAGCCTTGTGGTTGCCTTCAAAGGACCTAATGTAATTTTAGGACTGTATAAGTGTAACTACTCCTTAACTAGGGGCAAGGAGCTCTACATTTGGCCCTTTGAAGGCAACCATGAGGCCGATGTGGCCCCCGGTGAAAATGAGTTTGACACCCCTGTCCTAAGGTATCAGAAAAGACAGAGACTTCCTAAGGGTGTTATGCTTAATGTAAAATGATATAATTAAGTGCATTTGGTATGATTCGGTAGGTTATTTTGGAGGTCCAGGGATGCTCAAAATTGTTTCCATATAAATTAATGGTAATTGCTTTGCTTTACTCCATTTCAGCTTACAAAAGCTTTCATAGGAATGCTCTACTTTCAGATAGCAAGGGAAACCTATATAGTAATATGAAAATCAGCATTTAAAAGTAAGACTTCTCGCCCTGGCTGGTGTAGCTCAGTGGATTGAGCGTGGGTCTGCAAACCAGAGTATCGTGGTTCGATTCCCAGTCAGGGCACATGCCTGGGTTGCAGGCCAGTTCCGGGGGGGGGGGGGGGGGGGGGGGGGGGGGGGGGGGGGGCCCCGGCTGCCCACAATCCACAGCACAGGGACTACCGTCTCTGTCTCTCTGTCTCTACAGTGGTCACATTGTCATCGCTTGTCATGACAGTAACCTGTAGAGAAGACCTTTCCCNAGAGAGCGGGGAAGAGAGGGAGAAAGAGAGGGAGAGAAACATCAATTGATTATCTCTCACATGTGCCCTGATGGGACAGAACCCACAGCCTAGGCATATGCCCTGACTGAGAATCAAACCAGCGATCTTTCGCTTTGCAGAACAAGGCCCAACCAACTGAGCCACACTTGTCAGGGATGCGATACCTATTTTTATGGAAGGAAATACAGGCAATTTATATGCAATTTTATCTCCTTTCACACTTTCATCCCAGATGGAGGAGATAAAAGGGGAGCAGACATTTTATACTTCATTTCTTCTATTGTAAGATGACCTCATACTCTCTGGAACTCAAAAATTAGCATGTGTATGTGTAAATTTTTTAATTAAAATATTACAAATATATAGGAAGGAGTATGCATCATATATATGGCTCAGTCAAATTTTTACAAAATGAGGCTACTCATATAACTAGCACCCAGATCAAGAAAGAGAATATTGCCAGGCTCTGGAACTCTCCTCTGCATCGTCTCTTAGCCACAGTGCTCACTCTTAGCTCAACCACTATGCTGACCTCTATCAATAAGTTAGTCTTTTCTACTTTTTGGATCTCTCTATAAATAGAATAGTAGAGAATGTACTATTTTGTAACTGGTTTCTTTCACTCAATGTGTCAATGTGTGAGATTTACACATGTTATTGAAGATTCAGTAAGTCATTCTTTCATTTCTTACTAGATAATATTCTGTTGTATGAATATGCAACATTTATTTATCCATTCTACTGTTGCTAAACATTTGGGAAGCTCTCAGTCGGCTAATATGAAAAATTCTGCACAATAATTATTGCACATGTCTGTGGTGTGCATATTTGTATATATTTTTTAGATATATACCTAGGATTGGAAGTCCTAGTCAAAGGGTCCAATAAATGTTTCAAGTTTCTTTTTCTGTGTTGGAGACTTTTGCAGATTCTTCAGGGGCTCCTTGCTGGTATTCTCCACTTACAACTCCTATGATGTGGGCAACAGAATTGCAGTTTGCTGCCCTACACTCTGCTCTTGGTTTTTCAGTGGAACTCCACATGGTCTCCCTTTTGAAGCCTCCTTGCCTTTTGTGTGAGTCTTCCTGGTCAGGAGTCCAGAAGGATTGAGTCTGCCCCACCCTCTCTGTTTTCCTACCACAGGGGATATATGTCAAGTTCTCTAAGGGATCCTATTCAAGTCTCTGACTTTGGAGTCGGGAGGAACTGTCTACCTCTGCTCCTTGGTGTATTTGAGGCACAAAATATACTATACATTTTCTCTAAAAATATCTCTTCAGAATTGACCTTGAATTCCACCAAGTCTGATCCTTTTTGATGTTCTTAGAGTGGGAATGGTGTCCAAGAAGGGTTATTATTCCTTTGAAAACCTGCAGCTTGGTCTGTCTCCTGAGTCACTTGGGTGCTGATCCATCATTGCTCAGAACCTCAGTTAAAACTTCAAGTTTAATATCCTGCTACATAATCATTTTTTTACTTCACTCTATTAGCATGACAAGTTACATTAATATTTTCTAACTTTAAGTCATCTTTACAATCCCCAAACTAATTGATCATCACATTCAAATTTATACTTATTGTATTTGTAATAACTGTGGATTTCAACTGCCATTTTTTAAAGTTTGTAATTATATTTATAAATGAGATTGGGCTATAGTATTTTCATCTTAACTTTTATAAGTTTTACTGTTAGCATTATACTGGATTTGTAAAATGAATTAGAGATCTATTCACATTCATCTTTAAATACTATAAGAATAACCGCCTTGGCTGGTGTAGCTCAGTGGATTGAGCATGGGCCTGTGAAGCAAAGGGTTGCAGGTTCAATTCCCAGGCAGGGCACATGCCTGGGTTGAAGTCCAGGTCCCCAGTAGGGGACATATGAGAGGCAACCACACATTGGTGTTTCTATCCCACTCTTTCTCCTTCCCTTCTCCTCTCTTTAAAAATAAATGAATGAAATATTTTTTTTAAAAAGAACAACCTTTACTTTTAAAGGTTGATAAAACTCACCTTTAAATCTTCTATGCTTGGTGTTTTGGTGGGGGGAGGGAGAGTTTATGAACAAACCATAAGGGCATCTAGAAATAATTGTGGAAAAATCTGGGGGACCATGTGGGAATTTGATTATTTGCATGTAGAAGGTAAGAAAAAGAGAAATAAAATTACTATCCCTGCTGTTATTGGGACTTTCCCACCCCCCAGCCCCCACCTCCTGCTTTAATCATAGAGAACATACTTGCATTGAGAACTGCATAAGTCAGAGTTCCTTGTTACTGTCAACAGAATCATACTCTAGACATTTTCAAGCAGAAAGATATTTATTGTATTTAATGCAAGAGTTTACTGAATAATTGGAAGGGGCAGGAGGAAAGGCTCTAGGCTGAGTACAGTAGATGGTTGCATTGGTGGCCTACAATAAACCATGCCTTTTGACCGTCAAATCTTTGTAGAGACCCTGTCTCTTGAAACTGGGATGGCCCTGTGACTTGTTTTAGCCAGTAGAATGCAATGAAGTGACACTGTGCCAGTTCTGGACCTAAGCTTTAGGAAGCTCTGAGACCATTTGTTCTTGCCCTCTGTGGAAACTCTGCCTGTAGGAAATCAGCTCCCCTATGGTACAAACCAGATGCAGAAACTGCATGGAAAGATGGAGGCCCAAGACTAGCTATCGACGACCTGAAGGGCCCACTCAAATGTGAGAACCAAAGGCTCCAGAAAGAAGACCCATGTTGAATGCCCTCAGCCAGCCTCTTGCTATTTGAGTCACCCTGCCTGAGACACCAGGCATGTAAGTGAAAAAACCATCTTGGATGGCCTGGCCCCTGTGGCACTACAAGGAGTGAATACAACTATCCTGTCTGTGCCCTGTTCAAATTCCTGACCCATAGCATTATGAGAAATAACAGTATGGCTGTTGTTTGAAGCTACTAAGCAAATTTTGTTATAATTTATTACATGTCAATAAATAACCAGAGAAAGCTCCCAAGCCCTGAATGAAAAAAATTCCAAAACCATAGAAGAAATTGACTTAGTATGAAAGTTGCCACCACCACTGATGTTAGAAACATGAAGCCTCTGTGGGCACTGGTGCCAGCTTCCCACCTGGGTCTCCTCATGTTTGAGTCAAGGTTGTATAGATGTTTCTGATTCATGAAACTTGGGTCACAGGTATAGAAACAAGAGAGACTGAGGAACACAGGCTTGTGGATTCTAATTTGGGAAAGGAGATTCTTTCCATAGAGAGTTATTGAAACTTAAAGAAGCTATTTAAAAAATTCTGAACACTTCTGGCCAAGATGGAGGCATAGTTAGACACACTGTCCCTCCTCACACAACTAAAATAAGGATGACAAAAATTTAGAAACAAAAGAACAAGTACTGACAGAAAATTGAACTGTCTGGAAGTCCAACAACCAAGGAATTAAAGTAGACACATTCATCCAGACCAATGTGTCAAGACATAAAAAATGACCCAAAGAAAAGAACAGATCAAAGCACCAGAAAAAATACAACTAAGTAACAAAGAGCTAGCCAACCTATCAGGTGCACAGTTCAAAGCACTGGTGATCAGGATGCTCACAGAATTGGTTGAATTTGGTCACAAATTAGATGAAAAAATGAAGGCTACACTATGTGAAATGAAGGAAAACGTACAGGGAACTAACAGTGATGGGAAGGAAACTGGAACTCAAACCAATGGAGTGGCCCAGAAGGGAGACAGAAACAACCAAACAGAAAAGAAGGAAGAAACAAGAATTCAAGAGATAAGGAGACAGTTACCTACAAAGGAGTTCCCATCAGACTTTCAGCTGATTTCTCAAAAGAGACCTTACAGACAAGAAGGGCTGGAAAGAAGTATTCCAAATCATGAAGGGCAAGGACCCACATCCAAGATTGTTTTATCCAGCAAAGCTTTCATTTAGAATAGAAGGGCAGATAAAGTGCTTCTCAGATAAGGTCAAATTCAAGGAGTTTATCATCACCAAGCCCTTTTATATGAAATGTTAAAGGAACTTATCTAAGAAAAAGAAGATGAAAAACATGTATAGTAAAATGACAGCAAACTCACAGTTTAACAACCACACCTAAAACAAAAACCAAAACAAACTAAGCAAACAATTAGAACAGGAACAGAACCACAGAAATGGAGATCACATGGAGAGTTAGCAAGAGGGGAGTGGGAGGAGGAAAGAGGGGGGGAAGGTACAGAGAATAAGTAGCACAGATGGTAGGTAGAAAATAAACAGGGGGAGGGTAAGAATAGTATGGGAAATGCAGCAGCTAAAGAACTTAAGACACATGGACATGAACTAAAGGCAGGAAATGTGGGAGGGAGGGGGTGTGCAGGGTGGAGGGGAATGAAGGGGGAAAATGGGACAACTGTAATAGCATAATCAATAAAAAATATTTTTAAAAAATCTAAGCACCCCCAAATTTTTTAACCCCAAGAACTGTCCTAGAAAGTCAAAGAGTTTGATGGTCACACTCAAAGCCCTTATTTTTATTTCTTTTATGGTTTATATTATATTTATCTTAAATTAATAGTGTATAATTCTTATATTCTTCCCCTATCCCCACCCACCTCTCATTTCAACTCCAACGGATTAAGGGCGGATGTCAGAAGCTGCACGAGCACCAGAAGCAGTCCTCACAGGCACTTCTTCAGAAACGTGTATGTTGGGTAAAACTTTATGGTTGCTTACAGGCTCCAGAGTAGCTTAATTTTTCTTTTGCCCCCCCATGGTGGATTATTTTGTCTTTGGTTTTAAAAAACACCCCATGTTTGTTCTCACTTTCATTTTTTAAAGATTTATTGAGGTATATTCTATGTGCCAGAAAGCTTTCCCATTATAGGTGTGCAATTAAACTGGGGCGGGGGGGGTGTTGTAAATTTACAGAGTTGGACAACCATCACCATCATCCAGTTTAACAACATTTTCATTGCCAGAAAGTTCCCTCATGCTTGTTTGCAGGCCCCCCGCCAACCTTTCCACCAACAAACCACTGATGTGCTCTGTCTCTGTAAATTTGCCATTTGTCGACATTTTATATAAATGAAATCATATAATAATATCACTTTCATTTTTTAAAAAAAAGATCTGTATTTTTTTTACATAAGTAGTACATGTTGGTTCTAGAAATTTTAGAAATACAATTTTAATATATATACCAATTGTAATCCCAGTACCAAGAGGTAATGACAGAAATTGGTACACATTAAAAGAAAAGAGAGAGTAAAGTCTAAACCTCAAGTTTGATCAAGTTTGGCCTGTTTGTCGTGCAGTTAAAGGCTTTAGTGATTAAAAAAATACTACAATGTCACCTGAGATTCAGCCCAGCAGGACAGACCCAGTTCTGCCTAGGGAATCAAAGACACGATGTCACAGCGAGGAACAGCGCACAGTGTCTGACCTGCTCTCTACACATGTCTGTTCACGAGGTCTGGCGACAGACAGCTAACCACGGTCAAGATTCTCCTGCTCACTCTTTCTTTCCTACAGGGACAATCAACACATAGAATATGCTATTTTTCCCTAAGTTCCTCTCTATCCCAAAGACCCCACTGTCCTACTGGTTAAATTAGGGCAGTAAGTGTTCATTTTAGGGTGAGAAAAAAGTTCTGGAGACAGGAAGAGTGGTGATGGTTGCACAACAATGCAAATGTACTTACTGTCACTGAACTGCGCACATACCAATGGTCAAAATGGTGAATTTCATGGTGTATTTCACCATAATAAATAAAGGAGTATTCTTTTTAATGCAGCTACCCTAGTTTTTGTAAATTGAAAAAAAAAAAGCTTTTGAAAGCTTTATGGTGCCATGTTAATAATATATTAAAACAGGAGGTAAAGATAAAAATTCAATATGTCTTTGTCTTTTTTGTTCTACCATAACCAGGAGTCAAGAAGTAGGAGTGGGTAAAACAATACTGAATTGAACTTAAGAGGCTTGACCAATCTAAGATGGAATGAAGAGACTGAATGAAAACCTGAGTTTTGCATTCTTCAGAAATAATTCTATGACTTAAATTCCCCTTTACCCAAAATGTCAGGGAAGAAAACACATGACAATTTTTTAGCATTTCTCCTGCACAACGATTTTCTCAGCTGTGCAACAGCCTGGGTGATTGTGCCTTTGGTCTGTGTAAACCCACACTGGAACTTCACAATGAGCATGCTCCTATTTTCCTTCTCTATTCATATGCTCTCATGTGAAATTAAAATTATAGTCTAAGTAGTTTATGGCATTTAGTTTTTATACAAAGAGGACATGGATAATTGCATTAAAAAGATAAAATTCTATATGTGTACATAGTCCTCAAATAACTGTTCTGGCCCTCATTAGCAATTATGTTGCAAATGGAGTGGTCTAAAACCACTAGCCATGCATTACTTACTCATGCCATTAAATTGCAGATTTTATGATGAGAAAAGTAAGCTTGAGTAACTGCGTGCACTCTAAATAATTCTGAGCCCCAGTTATCCATGTCACCGAAACACTGAAGAAAGAAAAACAATTCTAAAAAGTCAGTAGAAATAAAATTATAGCCTAGTTTTCTTAGTTATGTATTTGTATTTTCACAAGTGTCTCTTCTATTTTAATATTGTTTAAATGCTTCATTATATCTTCCTTTACAAATATATTTACACAGTTTTTCTAATAGCTTGTTTAATATTGCTTAAATCTTATGTACTAAAACAACTAATTTTACTGTTTATAGCCAACTTATAACATCAGGATGAGGGCAATATTATGTACAACTGGAAACCTCATACAAAGTTCCTTGGGAAAAGGTAAATAAGGTTTCTGTAGAAAGACAGAATTCAATGCCCTTCTCTGAATTTTGAAAGTTGTTTATTTGTCACTGTATGTTGGTATTTTTTTCTTTACTTCTTCTCTCGTTCTGTAAATATTTTTGTACTTTGAGCTCCTATGGTGGGGGTAGCATGATATCTTGGATGTTCAACAAGTGTGTGCAGTTGAGTGTATACTGATTAGTTAATACACAAAATGGGAGAACTACATTACCAGAAGATAAATTACTAGCTACAAGAAACGGTTCATAAACACCCTTAGGCAAGAAAGAAGCTGGGTATATAGAGAATGTACAAGAGTTATACCCAGAATAGAGAAACAAGAGAAGAATCCCAATAGAAATGTAAGAACTAAGAGGGCAAAGAAGCAGTAAAAATTGAAAGAGAAGACTACCTGGGCAGGGAGTTATAGCCTAAACCTAAAAAAGGAATTCCTTTTTCCCTCCAGAAGATAGGTACTGGGGCAGGAGAAAATAAGCTTGCATAGTGAGTTCAGTGAGGACAACATGTGATTTAAGAATCAAATTATTAACTAGGACAAAAGGGACAGAGGAACTGGACTAAAATATAGCCCTAGTCCTCGAGGCAACAGAAGCATTTTACTACCCCAGTAATTAGGGATTCTGTTTTGCTTGTATGGTTACCTTAGTGTTGTGGTTTATCTAGTGTCAACTTGATTAAACTGGATTACGTTTCTCCCACTCCCATTCCCTGGAGGGTTCTAAATTAGAGTTGGCAAAAGAAGAACTAGAGACAGATTTGGGAGGTGGAAGAAAACAAGCAGGCATTTTAACACTCAAGTTAACTGCGGACAGATGCAGGAAGAGTCATAGATAGGGGATCAGAAGGACCCAGCTTGTCCTCATTCTCCTCCAATACACGGCTGGCTTTTCCTCCCAACTCCTGACCCTGTCAACCAACAATGACCCTGGGCCCAACAGCACATGGCTCGCTGAGGTGCTAGCTAAATGGAGCACAACTTCGCCTGGATCTTCCCATAAGCCTTCACCAAACCTTTCTCTACACAGACCTGCTTTTTGGCAGCTGGGCATTCTTACTTTCATAGACTAACTTGTTAGTTACTACCTCTCTGATCTTCCAGTATGTGTCTTAGATCTTCACTTCTACAGTTCCTACAGTTGTGTAGGACTACTTCCCGTAAAAGAAAAAAGAAATTCTTCTCCCGTAACTTGTAGTGGTTCTGTTTCCCTGACTGAAAAAGTTTTATTAATTTCAGAAGAAACTGAACTCACTAAAAAATTCTGAAATAAAGATTTTGGGTTTAAAGTCTCCATTTAAGATTTTTACCTATTTACCTATTTTTAACTGTTAGGAAAAAATAGTTCTATAAGCAGCCTCTGGGACAAGTTCAAGAGTTCAAATATTTGCATTATAGGGGTGCCAGGAGGAAAGAAATTGGAAATTTATGTAAAAAAAATAATGAAAGAAAAGTTTCCTAATTTGGTGAAGAAAACAGAAATGCAGGTCCAGGAAGCATGGATAATCCCAAACAAGATGTATGGACAAAGGCCCACTCCAAGATTCATCATAATTAAAATACTTCAAGTTAAAGATAAAGAATGAATCTTAAAAGTAACAAAAGATGTTAGTTACCTACAGGGGAGTTCTCATAAAACTGTCAGCTGATTTCTCAAAAGAAACTGCAGACTAGAAGGGATTGGCAAGAAATATTCAGAGTTATGAAAAACAGGGACCTACAGCCAAGACTGCCCTGTCCAGCAAAGCTATAATTTAGAATTGAAGGGCCAATAAAGATCAAAACTATGAATGGTAAATGGCAATAAATACATATTTATTATTCAATAAATAAATTGAATCTGAAAAAAAGAAAACTAAGCAAACAAGAAGAACAAAGACAGAATCATGGATACAGAGAGCTCTTTGATGATTACCAGACAGGAGGGGAGTGTGGGGGAATGGGTGAAGAGGTGAGGGGATTAAGTACAAATAGGTAGTTACAGAATAGCCATGGGGATGTAAAGTACAGTATAGGAAATGGAGAAGCCAGAGAACTTACACACATGACCCGTGGATGTGAACAATGGTGGGGGGATTGCCTGAGGGAGAGGGGGGTGCTTGGTTGAAGAAGGCAGAGGGAAAAATGAGGACAAATGTAATAGCATAATCAATAAAATTACAAAATCACCCTGATTGGATTAATTGATTTAAAAAAAGATGGACATGGTTAGCCTATCCCTTCCTCCTATATACCCTTTCTTCCAACCTAAAATTCAGATGAGGTTTCCAGAAGAGCAATCATNCAATGGTGGGGGGATTGCCTGAGGGAGAGGGGGGTGCTTGGTTGAAGAAGGCAAAGAGGGAAAAATGAGGACAAATGTAATAGCATAATCAATAAAATTACAAAATCACCCTGATTGGATTAATTGATTTAAAAAAAGATGGACATGGTTAGCCTATCCCTTCATCCTATATACCCTTTCTTCCAACCTAAAATTCAGATGAGGTTTCCAGAAGAGCAATCATCTGATTGTGAGCAGGCCAGCCAGCATGAGCAAAGGTCTAGTAGCTGGAAGAGACATTGGCCCTGAAACCATCCAGTTACAATGCCGGCACCTAGCTCAACTTCTTGTATAAGCCACTACAGCAAAATGTGTTTACTAAAGCTGACTTTTTTTGACTGTCCTAAATTGTTCGTTAAGCAAAAATTTTATGAACATTACTTATATCAGTGGTAACGGTGGAGCTGATGAGTACTGCACCTTCTCCAAGCTGTAGGGTGAGAACCACCCATAGCGTGGTGAAACTTATGGCCCGCTGACGTCAGTCCTTACAGCTCCCTGTGCTTGTGGACCAGTTTAGCGATTCACTGGTGTCAGGATTCCTCCTGTTAGGCTTATGGAATGGATTAATGAGGATAACCTTAAAGAATTTGTACATGGAATCTTCCCCAACTCAGTGAGAATTCATGACTCTCAGAGCCCCACAGTGGCATCCAGCTGCTTCTTAACACCATGAAGGACTGGCTTGCCATAGGTTGTACCCTTAGAGAGAGAGTGTTTGTGGCCACCACAGTGCACACAAATCCTATACATAACATGACCTTGCTTGGCCTCGTGTCCCAGCCTGCGCACTGTATTGGGCCTGGTGGGGCAGGAGCCCTGTGGAGCACAGATTGCTGGCAGTACTGCCTGCAGTGCACCCTAGAAAGAAGCACATCGCATCAGACTGCTTCTTCCTCCATAGTTCCTGGATGTGCTCATAAGCACCCATCTCAGCTTACCAGATGGCTATGGCCAAACAGAAAGCTAAAGCTGAAAGATTTTTTAACTGAGACAATATGTCAATTTAAAAGTAAGGACTACAGATTATTGGATAAAAGGGCGTAGAGGGAGGTGGAAAAGGGTATAGGGGGATACAGGGTGCTGTAAGGAGACTTGACTTGGGGATGGCGAACACACAATACAGTGTGCAGACCATGTGTTGTGAAATTATGCACCTGAAACCTATATAATTTTGTTAACCCATGTCACCCCAATAAATTGAATAAAAAGGAAAAAATGCATTCTACAGAAAGTAGTGAATATAGAATTTTAGAATACAATAATGAGGCTAGGAAGACAAGACCTAAGAAGTCCAACTAGGTTTGGAATTTCAAGGGAAGAAAAAAAGCAATGAATAAGTAGGGAATAATTGAAGAGCATTTCTTAAGGAGATAATGGCATGAAGAAAGACACAGGAAGAAAATAACAACTAAACCAATATCTGAATTCATGCATGGGGTAATGAGTTTGTATACTGGGTTGATGCACTGAGAATATGAAGAAAAGAAAGTTATTAGGATAATGAGGTGACAGGAAATATTGACCTAAGGCCTGCTACATGCCATGCCCTATATCCTTGGGACACAGTCTTAAAGAAAACAAAACCTCTGCCTTCATGGAGTTAAATTTCACTGGAGATGAAAGTTAAGATGTGAGTGATGGGATCAGTCAACTATGGAAAATAGCGGAAATCGGGAGGCAAACTATTTTGGGTAAATATTTTTCCCCCAGAAGATTGGCAAGCAAAAGAAGAAAAATAGGTCCACTAGACATTATACATAAAACAAGTATGAGAAGTCTCTTAAAAGTGGAGAGAATACAAACTGGCTAATAACCTTGGGACCCAAGGGATGGAACAGTGGTGAGTTCCATTCTGGGTTTTTGCCTCATACATCTTGGACTGGGTGCTGGAGAAGCCAGCAACTGGAAACACCAACAGACACAAACAAAAGAAAACACAAGAGGAGACAGGCAGCCTAGAAAGGTAGAAAAGTTTGAGACAATTACTGCCATAGTTTAACCAAGCACCATGGAAAAAATTGTGGTCCCACGTCCATGATAAAAGAAGGAAATGTGAAACATCAGGAAGGAAGAATAATGGAAAGAGTGAAAACATGGGTGAATACAATAGCCTTTTCTTCTTCTCCTTAGTATTATAAATTATGTTTGATGGCTGAAGCAAATATGATAACCCTGTCTCATGTGGTTATTACTGTACATAAGGGAAATATTTAAGACAATCATATAATAAATGGTGTAGGACAAAAAGACTTAAAGGTAGGTAAGGTTTCTACACTTCACAAAAACTGGTAATATGTCAAGAGAAGTAGGCTATGCTAAGTTACGTATGTATTATGTAATAACTAAAGCCACAAATAAAAAACTTATACAGCCCTGACCATTGTGGCTCAGTTGGAGGGGTGTCATCCTGCCAAGCAAAAGGTCACGGTTCCATTCCCCGTCCGGGCACATGCCTGGGTTGCAGGCCAGTCCCAGTCTGGCATATAAACAGGCAACTGATCAATGTTTCTGTCTCACATCGATGTTTCTCTCCCTCTCTATCTCCATCCCTTTCCTTCTATTAAAAATAATAATTAAAAAAGTTATACAAAGAAATATACTCAAAAACACTATGGATAAATGAAAATAGATTCTAGTAAAAGTTCAAATAACATAATACAGGAAAGTTCGGAAAAGTAAACACAGAGCAAAAACAAAAATACCGGAATTAATCATTTACATATCAATAATCACATTAATATAAATGGTCTAAACACACAAATTAAAAAAAACAGAAGTTGAAACATGGATTCAAAAATATTTTCCAACTACCTGCTATCTTAAGAAATACCTCAAATAATGCCTTAAACTTATGAGTAAGAAATACCTCAAATAAAGAAACACTTAGAAAAAAAACAGAAAAAGCCGTATCATGAAAACATTTTTTACAGAAAACAGAAATTGCTACATTAAACAGATTAGAGTTCCAAGAAACAACAAAAATTACCACAGAGAGAAATAGGAAGTAATGATAAAAATGTCTAATGCAGACACCAGCCCACCCTGTCTGCGGGTTATGGATGAGATTAAATAAATTCACACAGACTAAGGAGTCCTTTGGAGGAAAAGGGATGGCAAGGACTCTCTCAAGGGGAGAGTGACCTGTCCCTGGCCTTGAGAAGCTTTAACTGGATTAATTTGCATAGGAATACAGGGTGTATACATAAAGTTCAGCAATCATTATCAGGCAGTAAGGCTCAAACAATAGATGACAAACAAAGAACTCTGAGGACCTGTTTTGAATCAGGGTCAGATAGCTAAATGGCCATAAAACTTTGGGGAACAAACTCACTTCCTGCTGGGACCTTTATTATTTAATTGAGAGCCTTCTAAATAAAGCAGGTTTCACAGAATTTTACATATTCTTTCTTAGGTCTGATCACCCTGGGGAACCTGCCCTATCCAGCACAGGGTCGCACCCACCTCCAACATTGTTTCAGGCTTAAGTCAGGCAGGGGAAGTAAGAAAGCCAAGAGATTAGGAGACGTCTTACAGACAGAATGAGGACTCAGGCAATGTCAAAGCTGAGGGGCGAGGGTCCATCACCCCTTTTCTGTAGCCTCCAAGTCCTTCCTGGGGGGCCCCCATGATCATACCTGTCTTCGGTCATCCCTCCCTTGAGGAACCTCACCTGTCATTAGCTAACAGGGTGAAGTAAGAGGAGCAGAGGCGGTGCCCCTGCCAGGGAGATAAGCTTTGTCTCCTTAGTGGCTTATGGTCCCAAGGTCGCTCACTCAGCCTCAGCCATGGGGGGCGGTTACAGCTTCTGAAACCAGCAGGGCAGTTCCCAACAAATGTTCATCATCAAGAAAACATAGCACTCCTAAACCAACTCAAAGATACAGAGAACAACAGACTGAGGATTGCAGGACTTAGGAGTGTTTGGGGACCTGGGTAAAAAAGGTGAAAGGATTAAGAAGTACAAAATAGTCCTGGGGAGATAAAGTACAGCACAGGAAAGGCAATCAATAATATTGTAATGACTGTGCATGTTGCCAGGAGGGTCCTGAGTGTGCCAGGGGGACCACTTTGAAAGTATACGACTATCTAACCACTATATCGTACTCCTGGAACTAGTACAAAATAATATTGAATGTGTACTGTAATTGAAAAATAAAACTCCAAAATAGTAATAATAAAAAGGAAAGATAGCAATCCTAAATGTATCTACACAAAACAACAGAGTGTATACAGAATATGTGATGCATCCCTGACTTGTGTGGCCCAGCTGACTGGGCATCATCCTGCAAAGTGAAACGTCACCATTTCCATTCCATGCCTGGGTTGTGGTTCTGGTTCTGGTTGGATAGAGGCAATGGACTGATGTTTCTCTCCCTCTTTTTCTCCTTCCCTTCCCCTTTCTCTAAATATAAGTAAGTAAAATCTTTAAAACATATGTAAAGCAAAAACTGATAGAATTGGAAGAAAATTGTTAATTCACAACTATCATTGAAAACTTCAACATCTCTTTCTCAACAATTGATATAGACAGAAAATAATTCAGGATATACAATCATTCAACAAAACCATCAACAGCAGGATAAAATGGACATTTATTGACTATTTTACCCAACAAAAGCAGAACACCCAGTCTTTTCAAGCACCATGGAACATATACTGGGCCATAAAACAATCAATTCTCCAAAAATGTAAAAGAACTAAAATCATAAAAGTGTATTATTTGTCCCTATTTGCAGATAACATGACTATGTATGCAGAAAACCCCAGGAAATTTACAGAAGAATGAAAAATAAACCTTTCTAAACTAATAAGTGGTTCAGCAAGGTCTCAAAATACAAGATAAACAGACAAAAATCAATTCTATATACTAGCAATAAACACACGGGCACTGAAATTAAAACTACAGGGCTACTTTTTGGAGCTAAAAAGTAGCTCCAAAAAGTTAAATATTTAGTTGTAAATCTAACGAACCATATATGGGGCTTGTAGGCTGAATAGCACAAAATGCTAATAAAAGAAAATGAAGACACACTAAATTAGTGGAGAGACATACTGTGTAAATGGATTAGAACACTTAACCTAGTAATGATATCAATTCTTCCCAAATTAATATATAAGTTTAACATAAATCCTGTCTGTATCCCAGGAAGAATTTTTTAAAAGATAAAAACAAGCTTATTCTAAAACTTGTATAGAAGAGCAAGGAACTAAAATAGCCAGGAAAAAGTGAAAAACAAGAATAAAGTTGAAGGAATCACTCCACTTGATTTTATACTTTATTATAGAGCTTCAATAATCAAGACAGTATGGTAGGAATTCATTAATCAAGACCAGGGTTCAGCCTTAGCTGAGCGGCTCAGTTTGTTGGAATGTTGTCCTGTACACCAAAATGTTGCAAGTTGAATTCCCGATTGGGGCACACACCTAGATTGTAGGTTCGATCCTGGTGGGGGTGTGTAGGCGAGGCAACTGATTGATGTTTCTCTCTCACATTGAAGTCTCTCTCTTTCTCATCCCCTTCATTTCTTTCTAAAATCAATAAACATACTTGGTTGAGGATTAAAAAAAAAAAAAGACAGGGGCTCAGACAAAAAGACATAAGGATCAATTGAGCAAAATAGAGAAATAAGCCCACACAAGAATGGCAAGAATGGCAAAGTGATTTTTGACAAGGATTAAAAAAGAAGCAAGTCTATGAAACAAGGAAGTTTTTCAGCAAAGATTCTGGGTATTCTGGATATAGAAAACAGAGAGCCTGCGTAGAAGCGTCATGCCTTATAAAAATAACTCAAAATGGATCACAGATTTAAATATAAGATGTTAAAGTCTTAGACTTATTTTTTTCAAACTATAAGACTTTTAGAAAAAAAAACATAGGAGAAAATCTTTGGTACCTAGGGATTGGTAAAAGGGTTCTTAGATATAGCCACAAACAATCTCTAAAAGAAAAAGTTAATAAATTGGACTTTATCACAATTAACAACCTTTATATTGTGAAAGATCTTGTGAAGACGATAAAAAGACACCGTAGATTGGGAGAAAATATTTGCAATTCACACCTAACAAAGGATTCTTATATTTTTTAAATTTTTATTTATTTATTTATAGAGAGAGGGAAAGGGAAGGAGAAGCTGAGGGAGAGAAGCATTAACACGAGAATCATTGATCACATATAGTTGCCTCTCCTATGTGCCCAACTGCGGACCAAACCCACAGCCCAGACATGTGTCCTAACAGGAGAACCAGGGACCTTTCACTCTGTGGAATGACTCCCAACCAATGGAGCCGCACCGCTCAGGGCAAAGGATTCTTATTCAGAATATATAAAGAATGCTAAAAACTCAACAATAAAAAAACAATCCAATTAGAATATGGGTAAAGGACACGAAGAGATATTTCACCAAAGAAGATACAGATAGTAAATAAGCCCATGAAAAGATGTTTAATATCACACCTATTACAACAGCGAAAACAAAAACATAGTGACAATTCCAAATGGTGATGAAGGTGAGAAAAAAAACTAGGTGTCTCATACATTTATTGTTAGTAGAAACATAAAATGGTACAGCCACCCTGGAAAATAGTTTGCAGTTTCTTAAAAAACTGGGTAGGCAATTACCATATAACCCAGTAACTGCACTCCTGGGTATGGGTATATCCTAGGGGGAAGGACACTTACATCTACCCAAAACATGTACACAAATGTTCATAACAGTTTTATTTGTAACAGCAAATATCTGGAAACAACTAAAACATCTTTCAATCATTTAATGGTTAAACAAACTATGCACATCGATACCATGGAATCTATTCAGATATAAAAAGCAATGCACTATCGATACACAAAACTGGCATCAATTGCAAAAGCATTAAGGTGAGTGGAAAACCCATCTGAAAAAGTCGCATACTATATGATTCCATATGTATAATGGAAGGAAATGACAAACTTATAAGGATGGAGAAATGATTAGCGATTGCTAAGGGTTAGGATTTAATTATAAAATGGAGGGATGGAGTGGACTGACTAATAAGTGGCAGCACTTGGAAAGATATTTGTGGTGACGCAGATGAGGAAAAGAAAGTATTGTAGGGGTGGTGTGTTAGGAACACACAACGCACAGGTGAGAAAGCACTACAGACATTGTATTTCTCGGGTGACCTCTTCCTAATAACTTTCTCATACCTCTAAACACAAGCAGATTTTCCTTGTCTTCAAAGTTTACTTTCCCTTGATCCTTCAACATGTAAATCTATTTTTTTCACTTTTTATTTTGAAAAAATCATTTCACAAGAAGTTGAAAAACATAATACTGAAGGCTCCTGTGTACCCTTCACCCATTTCCTGAATGGCTACATCCAACTATAGCACAATGACAAAACAAGGAAATTGACATTGGTACATTGGGTATGTATAGTTCCATACCATTTTTATCCCATGTGTAGACTTCTGCAATTGCTATGACAATCAAGATACAGAACTGATGCTGATGGACAGCCTACCTGGACTGCTGGGAGTGGGCTGAGGGCGGGGAGGAATAGGAGGGTCCACTAGTGGAGACGGAGCTGGGCCTTGGAAATGGAACCTGGGAACCGCTTCTACACTGAGCTATGCTCCTCCGGGATAGAGATGAAAGGTTTGAGCACTGAACACGTGGAGTGTAGCCAGACAACACCTTTGGAAACCACTCAGGGCCAAGGCGGGGGACACTGAGTTCCACTGCCGCAGGCAAGACAGCGTCATCTGGGTAACCAAGTGTGCGCCCTGTGGTTACTCTACTCCAGGTGTGGAGGTTCTGCTCCTGGTTACAGATCCCCGCCCCCTCTTTCTGAGGCCACCCTTAGTGCTGTCTGAGAGGCCACATGGCGTTTCCAGGGTCTTTTTACTTAGGCTTTCAGTTTGGTCACTCCCCATTGGTGGGCCCCCGAATACGGGCAATTTGCTGCATGCGTGGGGAACTAAAGGGAGGAGCGCGTGCAGCTGACACTGTCCATGGAGTCTCCCTTGTCCCAGGGAAAGATGGTAACAGAGGGTGGTTCTTAAACTGGGCACACACAGGGCTAGCAACATAATTGGATAAAGAGGGGAGAAGCTTTCCTACTCCCTTCTGGTACCAGATTGGCACCGGGACCAGGGGAAGGCAGGCACACTCGATAGCAGTCAAAATAGCAGCAGGGGAGGGGCTGGACCAAAGGCCTGACATTTTAGCCAGGGGAAAGAAGGGGTTAGGAGGTGGACTCACCCCAATTTAGGAAGTTAATTGGTCATTCTGAGAAAGCACCTGTCCTGCCCCACACCCAAAGCTAGTATAAACCCAGGGGAACAAGGAAATGCTCTCTCTTGTTCATCATTCAATGCTCATTGAACTTCAACACCACACTCCAACAGTGCACTGGTCTGTCCTCTCCTTGGGCCATGTGACCTTAGCAATCATGTAGCGCATTGTCTCCAGAAGGGGGTCTCTCTCATGTTGACCTCCTGGAGCATTTTCTGCTGTGTTCATGGGAACTTTTGGCCCCAGAAGCTGCATGGCCGATAGCAGCACCAGCTCCACATGCACCCTCATGGAGGGAGCCTGAAGCTGGGCAGCAGCTGGGAACAATCTACGCTCCCTGAATGATCACTCAGCAGCTCCCTTGGGCTCTGAAGTACGGAATTTTAAAACAGAGCAGGGACTCTAAGCATTGCCTTTTGTTTGGGTCTTACTGAGGATGGCTGGGTTGTGTCCGGGTTTTTGGAGGTGAGCTATAAGACAGGGAGTTCCCCATTCTTCCAGATTGTTCAGCACCTGAATAAAACCCTTTTTCCTTTCTCACCAGCCTCTGCCTCTAGAGTTTGCCTTTTGTGGCAGTGGGCAGTCAAACCCCTATTTTTGTTCGGTAACAGAACCATTTCATCACCATGAACATCTCCTTACAACTAGCACTTTCTCATAAAGATAATTAAAGGCATTATCATGCCCTGTCTGGTGTAGCTCAGTGGATCGAGCTCAGGCCTGCAAAGGATTGTAGTTCTATTCCCAGTCAGGGCACACGCCTGGGTTGCAGGCCAGTTCCCAGCAGGGGACACACGAGAGGCAACCATACACTGGTATTTCTCTCTCTCTCTCTCTCTCCTTCCCTTCCCCTCTAAAGATAAATGAACTCTTAAGTAAAAATAAATAAATAAAGGCATTATCACTTTAGTAGGCCTAGTCACCAGAACAAGGAATGGCTCCAAAGTTACACCTCTCACTGCCTGAGAGGTGAGAACCAAGAAGTGAGAACATGCAGGAAAATGGTAAGAATATATCACAAAGAATATGAAGAAGATGAGAAGGAAAAAAGGCACAAACCAACAGTAGCAACAACAAAAAAACAGGCTGAAGAATAAAGAGGAGAGTCGTTCACAAATATGTGGGATAAGAGAAGCCGTATCTGAGACAGGATGTGTAGATGTAAGAAAGAAGCAAATCGAGTTTCTGAGATAAGAAGTGATTACAGGGAGGTTGAACAGTGATGCAAACAATGCTATTCAAAACAGACAAGGCAGTCTTCAGAACACGCACCAATAGTACACCCAAGTCAACTATCAGTCTCTGTCTTGGCCTAACTTCTTTCCAGCTTATCTAAACACATGCCCCTCGCCCCCTTTGCTTATCCTCTTTAATGCTTTCCTGTCTCTTGTATCTGAGAACCCTCCTCATTGGTAAACCCTCTCCACACTGTATCTAATCATTGCCTCACAAACTGGTACACCTTAACTTTTTCCGCTCCTAAGAGGCAAAGTTCGAAATACTTACTGGTTTCTAGGGAAAGCTGGATTTAGATCAGATTTATGACATCTCTGGCCGAACTAGCTTTTTGGTTAATGTGCTTTGTCTGCCCCATATTCTTTCTAGCTTCCCTATCACAAGGCTAAAAATATCACACCCAGAAAACAGCTCAATAATTGCCAAGTATACCAATAAGTTGAAGGTGCATTACTAATAATGTGTATTAGTGTGGGGAATGACATATGTTGTATGTAAAAGATGTAGAGGAAGGGATTGTCATTGTTAAATGATAATCATTGCTAAAATTTGGGGTTGTGTTCCATCTCATTTAGAATGATTTTTATTGAAATTCTTACAATGAATGAATTTGTAGTCAATGAAAAACGTCAGTGCTTTTAATGAGTTAAGTACACCAAAATTTCACAATGTCAAAACAAATATAAATATCCTCAAATGTCTTCCTATCTGCTTTCTCAGCCTAAAGAATGACAAAGTCTCTGTCAGGGTTTTTCTTTTTTTTTTTTTTAAGGATTTATTTATTTATCTTTAGAGGGGAAGGGAAGGAGAGAAGGAGAGAAATATCAATGTATGGTTGCCTCTCGTGAGTCCCCTGCTGGGAACTGGCCAGCAACCCAGGCATGTGCCCTGACTGGGAATCGAACAGCGATTGTGGGGTTCACAGGCCCACGCTCAATCCACTGAGCTACACCAGTCAGGGCTCTGGCAGGGTTTTTCATATCCCCCCTCCTCTCATTCATTCAACAAATATTTGTTGAGAAAAGTTTCATTGAGTGTCTGCTAAATGCTAGGCACTGATCACAAACATAGTGCCTACTTCTAAGTAGTATAATAGTGGTTAGAAAAATTGTAAATAATTATGCCATAGTGAGATGAGGACAGGAACTTTTCCAGAGATGATTTTTGGGTTGAGTCCTTCAGGACTAGAAGGAGTTAAACAGAATGGGCTGGTGGTGATGACAAGCTAGGGAATGGGGTGGGGTAGAGGGGGATTGTTAGGAAATTTGAAGCTGGGAATGCTTTCAAGTCCAAAAGCAGAAGGTGGAAGAGCGCTGGTCTGCTTTTACTTCCAGCATCTTTTTCTCATTATGCTCTTCTGCCTGCAGAGCTGCTGGCCCCCTGCTCCACCTAGAGGTGGTGTGGGATCACATAAAGGCGGGAACTGGAGAACAGGCCGGGTGGAAGGTTTCTTTGGCTGCCTGACTAGATCTGTGATTCTGGGCAAGCTGCTAAACTTCTTTGAGCTTGTTTTCTCATCTGTAAAATGGGGATACTAGCACCTGGATTAAATGAAAGAATGTAAGTCAAGTTTCTGCCTCAGTTCATTTAGATCTCCTTTCCGCTTCCCTTTTGCTTCGGATTTGGAAATTGTCTTCTTTCTTCTTACAACTTTCTCATTGCTCCTTTAATCTCTATCTTGCTATAGTTTTGTTGGCATTCCCCTAAGGATGGCTAGGGGGGAAGGGTGCATCAAACAGGGCTAGAGAGGAACACAGGCTCCCAGAAGTTCAGCAAAAGCATTCCAAGTGGCTCTGATGAGCCCAACCCTTTCTCTTCTCCTCCCCCTTCCATTCGGATTTGCTGCTCAAAGGGATCTTGGGCTTTTGTTCTCTGGAGGCTAAAAATACCACCTGTTTTTCCTCTACCTATTGTTTAAAGGGTATCAACCATAGTGTAGAGACTTTCAAATTGAAATTGCCAAAACTTAAAGAGAGCGAGAGCTAAGTTTTTACTTAAAAACACACACACACACACACACACAAACCCCACTAACACTGAAAGATAAGTCCTTTTCCATTTCCCCTCTGCTTTTCATTTCTTTTTTGAGGACCTCGTATTGCAGTAACCACTCCCTCTTCTTGGTATTATCATTTAATGCTAATAAAACGTTGTCTCTTAATATTAATTATGATTTACCTACTACATGTCTGTCTTCCTTATTTGATTTTAAGTTCCTCTGTATCCTCTGTATCTGTTTCTCAAAATTGTAGTATCCTCTGTATCTGTTTCTCAAAATTGAATATGCCTAAGAGTCATCTGGGGATCTTGTTAAAATGCAGAGTTTGATTTAGCTGGTCTGGGGAGAGACTGAGTTTCTTCATACAAGCTCCCTGTTAAATTAATGCTCCTGGGCCTAGACCATGCTTGAAGTTGCAAAGCCTTACAGGGTAAGAACAAAGGAGGTGCACAAAAGTGGTTACTGGACAGTGGCTTTGTCTCCCCTACATAGTGTCTTGGAATTTCCTTTAATATATCTTTCTTCCCTTTTTCCTATGCACAATTTATGACTAACACCTAACAATTATTCTTTTGTGTCCTTAGCTATGCTTTTTCTTGCCTTTTTCATACTTAAATCTTATCCAGAAATGGATTACATAGGGTGTACACCAGTAGCCTCCAGCTTCTTTCTATTGTCATCTACTTTGTAGCAAGCAAGAATGACTTTCTAAAGAATCCTCTTTACCCCTTTCTTGCTCAGCAATGTATACTATTAGCTCCTGAGTATATATCATATCAAACTCAAAGTTAGGATGAGAAGCTTCGAGCCATTTCTTCAACCCTTCCCTCCCCCTTGCCAGTCGTTCTCTTTCTGCACCACTTGGAATCCTCTGTATATTGCTGAGGTATGTTTTAGTCTCTTGAAACTACTTGCAGGACATTTTGCATTGGGCATGTCTGTTTTCATTCCTTTTAAAGGCAAGTGTATAGCTTACAAAAAATTATTTCAATGTTTACCCACTTAAAGCTTTTCCTGATTTATTCCTGGTTGTGAGTCCTTCATTTAAAGGAACTATGTAATATTATTTATATATTTAATATTCTATGCTTTTTCACTTTCATTGTTTTAAATGGGAAGTATTTGTCCTTGTTATTCATGGTTGTATGCCCAGCACCTAAGAGTGCCTGACACAGGATAGGTACTTTTTGGGAGATGCAATGAAAGATTAAACAGAAACTTAAGATTTTTATTAATATTCAAAGTGCCTTATTTACTATATTTGCAGACAAGTATTGGCTAAAGAACCAAAAAATAAAATAATTTAGAAATCCCCTGGAGAGTATGTTAAGAAATAAGACATTTTAGCTTTAGTAACACTTCTATTCTACCACTTACTAGCCACCATTCTACTAGGGAAATAAAATTTAGACGCAGCAAAAATTTACTTAGGGCCCAAACCCACATCCTATATAAAACGCTTATGCTTTCTTGTCATTTTCTAATCATCACATTTTGCATTTGTTAGAACTGCATTTTCTTACGTTTTTGGTGCTTTAAATTAAAAAGAAATGGGCTTTCTCATATTACAATATAAAAAAATAGGAGATTGCGAGGCCCATTCAGCGAGGTGTAAGAGGCCTGCAAGCTGCACTCTGCAACCGCCTAATGCTCGGATTTCATCTATGGGTTTTTGTACAGTTCTTTTTTTGGATGGTGCAAACCGCGCAAGTGCAACATTAAAGGCTCTCCACCCTGGGAAACCATACAAGAACATGCAGTGTAGGCTGCCAGGTTCTTCTTAACACACAGCTAAGGGCTAGAGGCCCGGTACTCGCTCCCCAAACCCATCCACAACAATCGTTCCCTCCCTCCCGGCCTTTTACATACAGTACACATACAAACACACACGCAGAGCAGCCAGCAGGGGCGGGCCGGGCCTGACCACTCCACACACAGCAGGGGGGAGCCTCAGCAGGTAATCTATTTTCGCCCAACCCCTTCCCAATCACATCCTTCTCTTCCTCAGCTTGATTGTAACTATTAAGAAAAAGACAACCAGAGGATTTGGGTCGCCTATAGCTCCGCTTGGGATCCACACATTTAGGCTGGTGCTGAGCTATCCCCCCTTCCTCAGCGAGCAGTTGGTCCTGCCCCAGTGCTAGCAGGCGCCGAGCGGGAGCCGCGCGGGAGCAGTGCAGCGACGGCGACGACGGCGGTTGCGATTCCAAGCCGTTGAGGAGGCTCTGCGGCAGCTGGTGGCGCAGGTGGCTTGCGTGGACGCAGGCAGTGGCGGCCGGCCCGCCACCGCAGCCTCAACGTCCACAGCCGCGGCAGGTGAGCGGGCGGCGGAGGCTCGCCCCGCCCCCCTTCGGTGGCCCCGCTCCTGGCAGTAGCGGGTAAGTGGCCGTGGCCTCCGGAGACCGGAGGGGCAGACGGCACTGGGCTGCGGTTGTCGGGAAGCAGCTTGTAGGGGGAGTGGTCGTGTATGGATGGGAAGAGAAGATTTCTCTTTCTTTTGCTGTTTTTTTTTCCCCTTAGACTCCTCCCTCTTGGGGCTCAAACCCTGGGGAAAAAGCTAGAGGAGAGATGAGGTGGGAGGAAGGGGAAATTAGGGCTGAGAAGCATCTCTGCCTCAGCGGGTGGCGTCTTTTCAGTCGTAGAGGGTTGGACCTGCTGAAGTCTGGCGGGTAGCGCTGGGGTTGCGCAGGCCGCGCACTCGCGAGGGAGGAGCGGGAGGCGCCTCTCCCCTCGCTCTCCCACCCCCACTCCTCTCGGTCCTCCCTTCCCCTCCTCCTTCCCTCCCTATAGGCCCCTCCTTCCGAGTTTCTCAGCTTTAACCGTCCTCCGCGCTCTCTCCCTTGCAGAAGCGTTGGAACACACCAAGGCATCCTCCAGCTCCTGGCGCTCGGGAACCTCGGTTCCAGGCAGTCCAGTCCTGCAGCATCCCCCCGCGCCGTCCATACCTCCGCATCTTCTTGCCGGTCTTCAGCTCCAGATCCCCGGCATCACCCCTCACGAAACATGACTCGCGATTTCAAACCTGGAGACCTCATCTTTGCCAAGATGAAGGGTTATCCTCATTGGCCCGCTCGAGTAAGTGATTTTCTAGCCTTCGCATTTAGCGGTGCTGCCTTCCCTAGAGGCCTACATCTTACCTTTTCTCTTAATTTTTTCCCTCGTATCCTTTCTCCCCTCTGGCTTTCCTGTAGTCTCATTTGTAACCCAACCTTTCAGTTGCGTTTTTTGGCCAGTAACCTGTCATGTAACTGTAAAAGTGTAGGTGTTTCTGCATACTTCGTCCATTTCCTTACTGCTTGTTTTTAACATACTTTGCCAGGTTTTCCTAATACGATGTACTTAAATGTGGTGCCAGTTAATGTTTCATTGTTGGTGAAAATAATTAAGTATGTAATATGTTTAAAAGTGAATGAGACACTGACATTTTCTTGATTTCGAGTAAAATGCATGTCAATTTAATTTATGCAAACCCTTGGATATCAAAGAACTGTAAGTGATTAAACTGAATTTACAGGTATTTTTCATGTTTGTAGTTGATGAGGCCTTCTGGGTTTGCTTGTTTAAACATTTTTTTAAATTGATTTTAGCGAGAAAGAGAAACAAAGATTTTGTTTTTCAACTTATTTATGCATTCATTGGTTGCTTCTTGTATGTGCCCTGACCTGGGATAAACCCCCAACCTTCGTATATCTACCTTGATGATTTGGGATGACTAACCAACTGAGCTACCCTGCAGGGACTGGATTTGCTTGTTTAAGAACTGTAAGACTAAATAGTCATGAAAATTGTATAGTAAATGAGCTCAAAGGAATAAAAAATACATTATTCGTGTATTTTGCCTTGTGACCTTGAATAAGATATTTTACCTCTGATCGTTTCATAGGGGCAAAAGGATGAGTAATACCTAGACTCTTGGGTGCACATCTAGTGGTACAGAGGTGATTAAGAACCCTGGATTTTTTGTGCTAGTTAGGAATTCAGATTGTCTTAAAGTGTCATTTTCAGAAAAAGAGATGTTAGTTTTTGGTAGGACTCATGTTCTAAGGTAATGATGGAACCTAAAAAATGTTGACATCCATTAGGGTTAGTAAGTTTAAAAATTCTCCTTAAATATAAATGCGATATTCTAAAGTTGTGATTTCCACTAATTTGCTCTTCTTGGGGGAATGAGTTTCTTAAAGATAATTAAAATTATGGCAGCTGGAGGAAACCTATCTCTTGGTTACAGAGAATCATGGAGTGATATACTGAGTGCTATCCAAATGTAAAATGTTCAGTTTCTTGATTTTTCCCATCTAACTACATACTCCAGTTTACAATTTCATTTCCCAATCTGGGAAATTTTTTTCTTCCTGTCTATCAAGCCTACCTTTTCAGTGGAGTCTCTCACTTGAATAATCCCTTATCGTAATTCTTATCTATCTATTTAACATTCTTCTCTATTTCCTTTCTGATACTGTCTTATTTTAACTCTTACCTGCAGGCCCTAACTTTTAAATAGATTGCAAGCTTCTTCAGGTCAGTGGACACAAACTGAGTATCTTTCAGTTCATAATTTATATCCTTGCAGTCCTTAGTGCATATTCATGCACTTACAAAACACTTTATTTTTTGTTTAAATAGAGCATAGGGAAACTTGGTGGATTTAAGGCCTCTCCAACATGGTTTTCTCATGGTTATAGCACTGTTATTTATTTTTAGGTGTTATGAAATCTGAGGTAATAAATACATCTATCTGTATTCAGATTTCTGTGCCACAATACAATTAAAAGCCAAATGAAAATGTTTTAAAAATATCAAGGACCTCATTCTCCCCACATGCTTTAAGGTTAGGTAAGAATCAGTGCTGATAAAAACAAAACAAAGTAGCCTTAGGGCTAGAGTTTTTTTCCTTCTTTATTTTATAAGTTCTATATTTAACACGTTTATTCATACTGAAATGGATATTTCTCTTTCCCTGCCTCCTTTTTTCTTAGAAACCATTGAATCTGGTTTGATATATTATATATGTCCAAAAATCACATTCTTATTTTTTCCTCTTTCCAATCACAAATTCTAAGTCTTTACTTAGAGAATTTAGAATATGTATTTAAAGTCTTAGCAGTGACAGTGACAACCATCTGTTTCTATTTTGAATTTAACATTTTCTGTTTCTATTTCTCAAAGTTCATTCATTAATTTGTACTTTTACTGATTTGGGGAGAAAAGAGGGAGAGATATAGAGAGAAACACTGATTTGTTAACTTATTTATGTATTCATTGGTTGCTTCTTGTATGTGCTGTGACCAGAGATTGAATCCCTAGCCTGGATGTAGTGGGGTGATGCTCTAACCAACTGACCTGCCTGGCCAGGGCAAACTTCATTAATTTTTATGTCTTGCAACATTTTTGTAATCTTGTGCCAGCACTGATTGATTTTAAAGCCAACCTAAAACAATTGTCAAACATTTATTAAACTCTGTAGGTGCTAGACATTTTTGAACAGACTTCTAAAGCTGTTTGCTAGCTGAAAGAACTATATGAATTTAGGTTGACAAAATATCCCTTAAGGCTTCTAAGGATTTTCACAATTCTTGGGGCCTTCTCATAAATTTGAAATGACAGGTGAAATAATTATCAATCAGATAGGTGAAGAAATTTAAATTCCCTAAGGGTGTTGGGTAGTGTACTTTTATTTTTAAAAATATATTTCGTTGTTTATGCTATTTCAGTTGCCCCTAATTTTTCCTCCTTTACCCCCTGGTCCCTCAGGCAACCCACACCATTGTCTCTGCCCGTTGGTCGTGCATATATGTTCTTTGACTACTGTATTCCTTCTCTGCATTATACTTTATATACATCCCTGTGACTATTCTGTAACTACCAATTAGTAGTTCTTAATCCCTTCACCTTTTCTCCTCCCATTTCCCCAACCCCCTTCCCATCTGGCAACTATCAAAACATTCTTTGTATTTATGAATCTGTTTCTGTCCTGCTCGTTTGTTAGTTTTATTGTTTTCATTTCAGATGTTGATAGATAGGCATTTATTGCTATTTTATTGTTCTATTTTTGATCTTCTTAAAGAAGACTCTTTAACATTTCATACAATACTGGTTCGGTGGTAATGAACTCCTTTAGCCTTTTCTTGTCTGGGAAGCTCTTTATCTGTCCTTCATTCTGAATGATAGATTTGCTGGATAGAGCTATCTTGGTTGTAGGTCCTTGTATTTCATCACTTTGAATTTCTTGCCAGTTCTAGCCTGCAAAGTTTCTTTTGAGAAATCAGCTGATAGTTATGGTCATTCCATTATAGGTAACCAACTGCTTTTCTTTTGCTGTTTTTAAGATTCTTTCCATATATTTAACCTTTAGCATTTTAATTATGAGTCTTGGTGTGGGCTGCTTTCGATTCATCTTTGGGACTCTGTTTCCTGAATCTGCATGTCTATTTCCTTCACCAAGTTATGGAAGTTTTCTTTCACTGATTTTTCAAGTACATTTCCAATTACTTGCTTTTTTTTTTTTTTTTTACTACTGGCACCCCCATGATGTGAATGTTGGTATGCTGAAGTTACACTATCCTCTTTTTTTTGGATTTTTTTTCTTCTTGATTTTTATTGTTTTTTCCCCCGTATATGCCAAATTGTTTATTTTATTTTATCCACTTTATTGTTGATTCCCTGTAGATTGCTTTTTATTTCAATTAGAGTAACCTTCATTTTAGACTGCATTTTTTATATGCTATTGAGCTTCTNATGTTGGTATGCTGAAGTTACACTATCCTCTTTTTTTTGGATTTTTTTTCTTCTTGATTTTTTATTGTTTTTTCCCCCGTATATGCCAAATTGTTTATTTTATTTTATCCACTTTATTGTTGATTCCCTGTAGATTGCTTTTTATTTCAATTAGAGTAACCTTCATTTTAGACTGCATTTTTTATATGCTATTGAGCTTCTCACTAAGTTCATTGAGCATGCTTATAACCAGTGTTTTGAACTCTGCATCTGATACAATGTTTATCTCTGTGTTGCTTAATATTTTTTCTTAAGTTTTGTTCGGTTTTCTTCATTTGGGCTATGTTTCTTTGGCAGCCTCCCTGCATTTCTGTATGTTAGGTAGAGCTGCTATGTCTCCCAGGTTTTCGTTAGTGTGGCCTAATGCAATAGGTGTCCTGGAGGGTCCTTTAGCACAGCCTCCCCTATTACCCATGCTGGATACTCAAGGTGCTCCCACTGAGTGGGCTGTGTACACCCTCCTATTGTAGTTTAGCCTTGACTGCTGTTGGCACATCCAAAGTCAGCCACTGCCTATGTTCTGTCCAGGGTCACATAGCATAAGCTGCAACATAATCTGTAAATGGCTATTTTGTTGGGCTTGGAAGTGCCCAGGTGAGGCCAGTCTGTGAACCAAAGCCAGCTGCTGCTAGTACTGGCCCTAGGACAACTTAGTGAGAAGTAAGGGGCTCACTAAAGCCAGGTGCTATTTATTTGAGAGAATTTAGGAAAATATGAAGCACAGGCTAAGACAAGTCATTGGTATGGAAAGGCCACTGGAAACAGCTAGGGTGGGCCCAAAATTTGGGTGGGGCAGGGCCTCAGGGAATCCCCAGGGTAGGGCAAATAGTGTGAGCCAGGTTAATGGAGTCCCAGATGTGGCACCTGCCTGCCAGCTCTGTGGCTCTGTGGCTCTGTGGCTCTGTAGGGTTAGGGCTCAGAAAGTGACCGTTGCCTCTACCATCACTTCGGTCTGTGAGAAAGCTGCCCATCCCCCCTCTCCCCCAATCTTGCCCTTATACTGGACAACTAAGTTCCTCCCCATATGTCTTGGATGCCTTTTAGTCTATTGGCCTATGCTGGAGCTTAGAGAGGAGTGCAAGTAAGTATGTACATGGTCCCTGAGAGGAAGTGCTTTGGACTGTAGAAGTTTCTGTCTTCCACAGCTTTAATCCCTGCTAGTTTTTACAGCCAGAAGTTATGGAGACTCCTCTTCCTGGCACTGGAACCCTGGGCTGAGGAGCCTGGTTTGGGGATATGTCAGGATTCCCTTTGCTCCTGGGATATCCATTCTGATCTTTATCTATTACGTGAGGGTGTGGAACCAGCCCATTCCACGTCTCCGCCTCTCCTACCGGTCTTGATGTGGTTATTCCTTAATTTTGTAGCCTAGGACTTCCGTTCAGCTTGATTTCTGACAGTTCTGAATTATGGTGGTTCTATAGTTATGATTTTAATGTGGTTGTGTGAGGTGGCAAGCCATGTTTACTTATTCCATCATCTTGACCAGAAGTTCCATGGTCTTTTCTTCCACATGGTAATAATGCATCAGGTCCTCTGATGGTCTGCTCCCTTCTTAACAAAGTCATAAACAGTGAAATAAAGTTGAAATGCTAATAAATTAACTCAGATCTGCTTTCCCTTTATTAATAAGCCAAAGTAACAAGTATTAAAGATATGTAAGGTATAGCAGCGCCTGATGCTTTCTTACTTAATTAGGATTGAAAGAGAAATAAAGGGAACTTCTGGCCACGATGGAGGCACAGGTAGATACATTTTTGCCTCCTCGCACAACTAAAAGGACGACAACCAATTTAGAGACAGGCAGAACTGCCAGAAAATTGAATTCTATCTAAGTCTGATAGCCAAGGAGTTAAAGAAGAAACGTTCATCCAGACTGGTAGGAGGGCCGGAGATGGGCAGCTGGGGCAGAGAGGACTGGGCAGCCAAGGCAGCAGCAGCTGGTGGACCGGATAGTCCCACATTTGTGTGCAAATAAGCCAGGAGAAACAACTGGGGAGCCAGAAGGACTGTACAACCCAAGGTACCAGTGCTGGGAAAGAAAGCCTCAAAGACTTTACTGTGAACCTGTGGGGGGGTGGCAGTGGTAGGAGAGGCACCCAGCCTCACAGGACAGTTCATTGGAGAGACCCCCAGGGTCCTAGAACATACACAAAGCAACCTACCCGGGAATCAACACCGGGAGGGCCCAGTTTGCTTGCGGGTAGCGGGGGAAGGGACTGAAAGCCAGCAGAAAGCCGAGCAAGCGGCACTGTTCTTTTCTGATTCCTTCCCCACAGACAGTGTCATATCACAGTTTGCCCCACCTGACTAATACCTAAGGCTCGGCCTGTTACTACATAACAGGAACACCAAGACAAAGAAACACCGCCCAAATGAAAGAACAGATCAAAGCTCTAGAAATAGTAGAATTAAGCAGTGAAGAGACAGACAACCTATCAGATGCAGAGTTCAAAACACTGGTAATCAGGGTGCTCACAGAAATGATTGAGTATGGCCACAAAATGGAGGAAAAAAGTGAAAACTATGCAAAGTGAAATAAAGAAAAATATACAGGGTACCAGTAGTGAAGGGAAGGAAACTAGGACTCAGATCAATGATTTGGAACACAAGGAAGAAATAAACCTTCAACCAGAACAAAATGAAGAAACAAGAATTCCAAAAAAAATAAGGAGAGGCCTAGGAACCTCAGGAACAACTAAATATTCTAACATTCTGAATCATATGGGGTGTCAGAAGGAGGAAATGAAGAGCAAGAAATTGAAAACTTAATGGAGAACTTCCCCAATCTGCAACAGAATTAGACTTCCAGGTAGTCCATAGAGTCCCAAATAACTTGGACCCCAGAAAGCACACACCAAGGCACATAATAGTTACATTGGTCAAGATTGAAGATAAGGAGAGAATCTTAAAAGCAGCAAGAGAAAAGGAGACCATTACCTTCAAAGTTCCCATGAGACTGTTAGCTGATTTTTCAATGGAAACCTTATAGGCAAGAAACCTTATGGAGCCCTGGCTGGTATAGCTTAGTGGATTGAGTGCAGGCCTGCGAACCAAACAACCGTGCAGTTCAGTTCCCAGTCAGGGCACATGCCTGGGTTACGGGTCGGTTCCCAGCAGGGGACTCATAAGAGGCAACCACACATTGATATTTCTCTCCATCTCTCCTTCCTTTCCCCTCTAAAGATAAATAAATAAAATCTTAAAAAAAGAAACCTTATGGAAAGTATTCCAAGTCACGAAAGGCAAAGACCTACATCCAGAATTACTCTATCCAGCGAAACTATCATTTAGAATGAAAGGGCAGGTAAAGTACAGCTATCAACAACCGAACTTAAAACAAAAACTAAGCAAACAACTAGAACAGGAACAGAATCACAGAAATGGAGATCACATGGAGGATTATCAGTAGGGAGGGTCTGGGGGGAAAATGGGGAGAAAAGGTACAGGTAATAAGCATAAATGGTAGGTATGAAATTAATGGGGGGAGGTTAAGAATAGTATAGGAAATGGAGAAGCCAAGGAACTTATATGTAGGGCCCACGGACATGAATTAAGGGTTGGGAATGGTAGTGGGAGGGGGATTCAGGGCAGAGGGGAATTAAGTGGAGAAAAAAATAGGGTAACTCTAATAGCTTAACCAATAAAATATACTTAAAAAAATAAAGGTATAGGTAACTTACGTGATTCAGCCATGTAGATGTAAGGTCTTTAACAGTATGTTTCAGACTTTAGGAAAACTGCTTTAAACTTTTGTTATTATCTGTTGTTATGTTACTCTAATATTTGTATAGCTTCCCTGCAGAAATAACATTTAGGGGTTTTGAACAGGTTTAGATTCCATTGTGTAAAATGCTTAGGGTCAGATATGTTTTAAAAACTCAGAATTTGGGGACTTAGAAAGGTGGTGATGGTACGTGTATACCATATGTTTTGCTCCTGATAAAGCCTGGGATGGCACATAATAAAATAACACAATATTTCTGCAGAGAAGCATCAGTAGAAACAAAATTGATGGAATAGCTTCACTATCAGACAAGGTTTTACCACTACATGAATTTTTAGAAGTATCTTGGTTTTTAGAGCTTCTTCGGTTTCAGAACTTAGGGTTAAGGTATTATGGACCTGTAGAACTGGTTCATTTTATATCAGAGCTCTTTTGAATAATTTGTTACTAGTTTATTCTCTTGTATTAAGATGTGTATGGTTTTAAATATTTTAATTTTTTTGCTCCTTCTTTTAGGTAGATGAAGTTCCTGACGGAGCTGTAAAACCACCTACAAACAAACTACCCATTTTCTTTTTTGGAACTCATGAGACGTAAGTCCTTTTAGCTTTAAAAAGGTTTTTGTGTTTTTTATCTGTGTCTTTGAACATAAAGTGAAAAACAAGTAGAGATGAATTCAAATGGAGAACAATAAAGGAATAGAAAATTTAAAATCATCTTTGAAATTCAGAGGTCTTCAAGTCTCCCCTTTAAAATTTATTTTTTAGGGTGGAAAAATTAGATACTGTAGAATTTAACTTTTATTGGAAGAGATATTTCCTTAATCATAAAAGCAAGCTGTATATGAATCCTCTAAGCAACTAGAAGAGTGGATATAGGAGAGTTTTAATGCATTTAGCTTTCATATTTAATATAAGTACTTTTTATAAGGACAACCTGGCACCTTATTTTAGGCTTCGTTATACTAGCCATACAAATGGTATGTTGTGGGAAGGGTGAGGAGTAGAAGAAATCGGGATTTTTTTCCTCTGTGTGTATTTATATGGTCCTGAGAGCCACGGTGACTGTTCTGCTGCTTCTGGTGGATAAGTGACAGAAAGCCTGATTAGATAGAACAATTTTTCAGAAATTACAACTGAATATTGAACTGTTACTTCTAGGTGCATAGGATTACTCTAGGGGCTATCTCATTAATTTCAGAAAATAATATCTCATATACCTTCAATTTAAATGCCTTACAAGTACTATGTATAGTCTCACTGGTTTTAGAACTGAAGTTTAGAATTTGCCATTTTGGTAAAGTATGCCCTACTTGGGACCAGGGAAAACAAGGTGTTGATATTCTAATTAGAATTATGTATTCCTAAGAGTCTACAATGGCAAAATTTGGCTTAATGTTGCTTATCTATTATGTGAGTCTGTAATTTCTTTTTACAGCTTTATTGAGATATTACTTGTGTCAAAAATTTTACTTGTTTAAAGTGTATAATTCAGGGGATTTTAGTTTACTTCCATTAGTGGTTATTCTCCATCCCTTCCCCACCCTAGAAGCCACTATTTTACTGCCTGTCTAGATTTGCCAATTCTGGAGATCTCATTATTTGTATCTGTCGTAGAATTCCACATAGTTTTCTTGAGTCCCAAATTGGATTGGGCTCTGTAATTAATCTTCAGTTAGGTTTAGGTATGTCCTATATATGTTGACAGTTAATTTTGTAAGAAATTAATTTCCAACTCTGTGGGATAATACACCATTTAAAAAGTCTTCCATATGTTTATTAGGGAGAAGTATCTTTTAATGCAATTTGTGTACTATGTATTGGAGCAGGGGCTTCCAAATTGTGGTACCAGGTCAAGCTACACCAGCATCATGAGAATAGACATGTAGATTCTTGGGTCCCCCTTCCACCTACTGAATCAGAAACTGAGGTGTGGGGCCCAACAATCTGTCTGATGAGCCTCCTAGATGACTGTGATGCATGTGAAATTTGGAAACACTATTAAAATTATGTGAGTAGACATTCCTTAGAACTTTTCAGCTTCATAAGTTTAGAATTCTTTAATTTTTCTGAAATGGGACAGATTTTGTACCTTTATGTATATTGAGTTGACCTAAAGGTTTGTGGTTTTTTCCCCCCATAAGATGGCTCTAGTAGTGCTTAGTGTTTAACTTCATTCAAAATAATTTCATTAGGTTATATTTCGACAGCTGTCACATCAGCATTCATTTGAAAAAAATTTACCAAATTGGTGAATTTTTGTGTAGCCATTTTAATATTGAAGATGGAAGAAAATACTCAACATTTTCAGCATATTATGCTTTATTATTTCAAGAAAGGTAAAAAATGCAAAAAGATTTGTGCAGTGTGTGAAGAACATGCTGTGACTGACCTAACTTATCAAAAGTGGTTTGTGAAGTTTTGGGCTACGTACTGTTTGCTGGATAAATGCTCCACGTCAGGTGGACCACTTGAAGTTGATTGCAGTCAAATCCTATTATTTCCCTGTCCATAAATTGTCAATACTACCTTACTAGTGTTAATAAACAAAACCTTTAAATTTTGTCTGCAAATGTAGTTTATAAGACCCTATATGAGTTAACTAGCCCATGCTTATTACCTCTCTAATCTCATCACATTTTCTTTAGTTATATAAGTATATTTTGTCTTAGGTCTTTTTTTCTTGTTTGCCCTTTGTTGGGAAATGCCTTCAGATTTTTTGAGTTTGAACCTCAGCTCAAATCTTGTTATCTGGGGGAACACTATTCTATTTCAATATAAATGAAGATGGTGTTTTTGCTACTTTTACTTCCTTACTGATTTTTTTTTAATACAGTAAAGTTGGATTCTAGGAACTTGAAAACTGTCCATCACAGGCTGTTTTAAAACCTGCCTAATTTGCAGTTTGGGGAGAGTAGGTGATTGGGGAAGTACTGGGGGTGTCTAAGCTTTCATATAACCTGTCCACAAAAAAGGAACAAAGAATGAATCATAGAATAGTTTTCTTCTGCACTCCTTTTTTTGTACGGGTTCTGTAGTCTAGCCAAAGCTGCATGTGTTGGTCTGGGATTTTGTACAATTTCCCATAAATCGTACACCAAATAATGAAGAGAGGAACTGTTTATTCACCTGTGTATCCCAGCAGCTTCATGGCACATAGATGTATATTCAAATTTCTCTTGAATCATTCTATTACAAAAGAATGCATGCTGTTATAAAATATAAAATCTAGTTATAGAATGGTATGTTTCGTGTTTTATTATTTAACGAGTAAAGAAACAGCAGCTTAGAATCAGTGTTTTAAAAATAGAACTGGCTGTTTAGTAATTTTCAGAAACAGGTAAATGAGTTTTGAGTTTGATATCTTGAGCTCTAATAAGCTTTCCCATTTTTTATATTTGACTTTTGTTTTGCTTTAAAAGAAGATTTCAAGGTGTGATAACTGAGCTTTTGTGAGGTATATACTAGTGGGTATACACATTGTTTACAAAAAAGTAAGTTTAGAAAAATAGCTGCTTTTCTATGTACTTATAACCTGAAAATTGGAATACAGGGGAACACACTTCTGGTTTTGGGGGGTATGCCATGCAGCAAACACACCTGGAGAGTTTAAGTTCCTTCAGAATTATAAAATTGGTACTGTAGTCAATGATTAGTTATTTTCTTAGGATAACTTACATTAGCCTTGGTTCTTAGGGGCCTTGACATCGATATTTGAAGTCTCAGTTGCTATGGCACCGGTATTAGTAGATGTTTCAAAGACTACAGTGGATAAAGGAAATCCTGAAAGCTTTTTAAGGAACATTGGAAAGAGTCGAGGCTCTGCTGTTTAATAGCCAGATGGCCATGCCTCAGTCAGTAGTTTAGCTTTCTGGTCATTAGTTTTCTAATCTTTAAAATGAGGATTTTTGTGATTCCCCCTAAGGTTCTTTTTAGCTCAGAAATTTGTTGGATAACTTACTTTGGATTACTGTATATCTTTTCATTTTAAAATTCAAAAAATACTTTATTGTTTATGCTATTACAGTTGTCCCAATTTTCCCCTTTTGCCCCCCTCCATCTGGCACGTCCCTCACTCCCACAGACAATCCCCACACTATTGTCTATGGGTGATGCATATGTTTTATTACTAAAAAATTTTTTAAATGACAGTTTTCTACAAAAGAAACATTTTATAGTTTTCAGAGACAACCCATAAATATGTTAATGTTTTGATATGTTGTCTTTGAGATTTGTATGTTGGGGTTTTTGTTTTTTTTTTTTAAAGTATTTTATTTATTTATTTTTAGAGAGAGAGGGAGAAAAACACCAATATGTGGTTGCCTCCCATGTATCCCCCACTGGGAACCTAGCCTGCAACCCCTTGGTTCAAGGCTTGCCCTCAATCCACTGAGCCACACCAGCCAAGGGCTGTATGTTGTTTTAAAATGAAGTGATTTGAGGAGTGAATCAGTCATGGCCGCATAAAGTTGTGCTCTTGGGGACCAGTGATGGCTATGTGAAAACTAATCTGGGTCCTGTTCATCAAACCTTTGTGATTGCATCCCCAGGGAAGAGTCCATGTTGTTACTATTTTTATTAAAATATAATTGACATAATATTTCGTAAGTTTGAGGTGTTAGTGTTGATTTGATACTTACATATTGCAACATGACTACCATCATAGTGTTCTAATGCTTCCATCATGTTCCCTAATTATTTCTTTCTCATGGTGAGTACATGCAAGGATTCTTTTTTCATCCACCATGTTTTTTATTTTTGTCTCATTAAGAAGCTTCTTAATCTTAAGCATATCCTTTAATCCAATGGTTCTTTTCCCCACAACAGTTTTACTTAAAATTCATTATTAAGATATGTACAGAGATCGAGGACTTCTGCCAAGATGGAGGCGTAGGTGGAAACACTGTGCCTTCTTCCACAACCAAGTTTGAATACAACAAAAGTTTAGTAAACAAAGACACAGCCAAAGAACAGAAAAACTGAACTATATGTAAGTCCAACAACTAGAACTGTTCACCCAGGACCTGTAAGAGGGGCAGAGCCAGCAGTGGAGCAGGGTCGGGCAGGAAGGATCCCCCGACCCAGGAGACCCAGGTGCTCAGGCAGCCGGGGTAGCATTGTGGACCCAGTGAGGGTGCAGGGCAGGCTGAGTGCGGTCACACATTCATGCACAGATAAACCAGCAGAGGTGTGAGCAGTGAGATGACTTTGAGGCCAGCGGTGGCGGCAGGATGCAGAGGGGACCACCATTGATTTCCTTTGACCCCGCCTCCACATACAGTGTCACAACCCAGCAACTCAGTTGCCCCACCCAGGTGAACACTTAGGGCTCCGCTCCTCATACATAACACAAAGCCCCAGAGCCAATAACTCTAAGCGACCAGGAAATAGCGAATCTCTCAGATGCACAGTTCAAAATACTGGTGATCAGGATGTTCACAGAAGTGGTTGATTATAGTCACAAATTAGAGGAACATATGAAGGCTAAACTAATTGAAATGAAGGGAAATGCACAGGAAACCAACAGTGATGGAAAGGAAACTGGGACTCAAATCAATGGAGTGGATCAGACATGAAAAACGAAACATCCAACCAGAAAAGAATAAAGAAACAAGAATTTTTAAAAATGAGGATAGGCTCAGGAAACTCCAGGACATCTTTAAACGTTCCAACATCCAGATTATAGGGGTACCAGACGGGAGAAAGAAACAGCCACGAGTGGAAAACTTATTTGAACAAATAATAAAGGAGAACTTCCCCAGTCTGGCAAAGGAAATAGACTTCCAGGAAATCCAGGAAGCTCAGAGAGTCCCAAAGAAGTTGGACCCAAGGAGGAACACACCAAAGCACATCATAATTACATTGCCCAATATTAAAATGAAGGAGAGAATCCTAGAAGCAGCAAGAGATAAGGGGACAGTCACCTACAAAGGAGTACCCATCAGACTGTCAGTGGATTTCTCAAAAGAGACATTACGGGCAAGAAGGGGCTGGAAAGAAGTATTCCAAGTCATGAAAAGCAAGGACCTACATCCAAGACTGCTTTATCCAGCAAAGTTTTCATTTAGAATAGAAGGGCAGATAAAGTGCTTCTCAGATAAGGTCAAGTTCAAGGAGTTCATCATCACCAAGCCCTAATTATATGAAATGTTAAAGGGACTTATCTAAGAAAAAGAAGATGAAAAATACAAACAAACTCACAGTTTAACAACCACACCTAAAACAAAAGCAAACAGAGGACAGCTAGGTCAGGAGCGGAACCAAAGAAATGAAGAACACATGGAGGGTTAGCAATAGGGGAGTGGGAGGAGGAGAAGGGGGGATAAGGTACAAAAAATAGCATAGACTGTAGGTAGAAAATAGATAGAGGGGAGGGCAAGAATAGTAGGGGAAATATAGAATCTAATGAACTTGACACGTCATAAACTAAAGGGGGGGAATGGTGGGGAAGGGGTGTGCAGGGTGGAGAATGAAGGGAATAGAACAACTGTAATGGTATAATTGATACATTTTTTAAAAATGTACAGAGATTGAGCAGTGTTTATTTAATAGAGATGCATTATTTTATAATAGGAAGTTTTATATAGAAATGGACCCAAAATAGACAAATTAATTTTGGGATAGACATTTAGTGAAATAGTATGTAGCTGTTAAGTAATTGTTGATATGAAGTGTTCATTCTAATTTGAAAAATATTTATTGATGAGTATGTGTCATATGTTAAACTTACATATTTATGTGTGTATATATGTAACTAAAAAGTGGCTGAAAACAGTAGCTCTCTGTAGTTGATAAAATTATGGATCTTTTTTTTTTGTTTTCCTTGCTAGGCTATGGTATTCACTGAAAAATGCTTTAAACAACTTTATTGAGATGCACTGTAATTTATATTCCAAACAGTTCATCCATTTAAAGTGTACAATTCAGTTCTTCATAGCATATCCAGGTAGCAGTGCAGCCATTTGCGAACTTCTGGAACATTTTTCTCACCCAGAAAGAAACCCTATATCCATTCCCCCCCAATACTCCTTTCTGTCTTGCTTAGGGAACCACTAATCTAATTGCCTTTTTTTTTGACATTTCAAGTAAATGTAACTATGCAACATGTGGTCTTTAATGACTGGGTTTGTTTACTTGGCATGTTTTCAAGGTTTATATTTTGATGTGTGATAGTACTTTATTTCTTTTTATTGCCAAATATCCCATTGTGTTGATCTGCCAAATTTATCCATTCATCAGTTGATAGATGTTTGGATTGTTTCTACTTTCAGATATTCTAAATAATGTCGCTGTGAACATTTGTGTACAAGTGTTTGTGTGGATGTGTTTGCCTTCCTTTAGGAGTGGAATTTCTGGGTCAAAGGGTAACTTTATATTTAATCTTTTGGGGAATTATCAGACTTTTAAAATCAGTGACACCATTTTATACTACTAGCAATGTGTGAGGGTTCCAGTTTCTCCATATCTTTGGCAAGACTTTTTGTTATGTCTTTTTACAGCTATCTGAGTGTGTATGAAGGCAGTATCTAACTGGTTTTGATTTATATTTCACTGATAGCTAATGATACTGAGTATCTTTCTATGTGTGAATATTTTTTAACTTCTGTATATAATCTGAAGATATCTGGGGAAGTGGGGAAGTGATGCCAACAAAAACACGGAAGCTATTTAACAAAACAAGGTAGTGGAAAGGATGAAATGATGGAAGCTGATCCGACTTAGGAATATGAGTTTGCCAAAGTGTAGAAAATATGCGTACTGCATATCTTAGGTATGTGATCAGAAGATGGCAAGGCACTGTTTGAAGTACTCTTGGTAAGTTTTACAAACAAATGAAACACTAAATCATTGTTTCCTATATCTTAGATTGCAGTGTATTCTGTATCTATTTTACTATTTTTCTCGTTTCCTTGTGCACTGTCAGTAGTAGAGTGTTCAAAATTTTGGCAATATTTAAAGGTTATGGAGCAGTCGTTTTTTCCATTATTAAGATTACCTGAGGAGTAATTTTTATAGTCTCACTGTTAGGCAAAGTGAGGACTGTCTGTTTTGAGAATTTAATTTGTCAAACCTGTAAACACTGAATAACATGGTAGAATTAGTCTTCTCCTTGAATAGCTTTTAGGTTTAAATTAATATGTAGAAATACTCGGTGTATGAGGACTTAAAACATTTTTCTGTAATTTTATTAAGTATTTATGTACCTTCCACTTACTGAATTTCCTGATACCACCAACTTTGAGCCCCGTGGAGACTGCACTCTAAGTCTGACTTTCTGCATTGCTACTTGGCATGCAACCTGTTCAGTTCAGTCTTCTTTCCAGCTTCCAAGTCTGTTGATACTTGTCTCTCATTGTGTTTGGCCTTATGAGTTGTTTTTATAGGGTTTTAGGAGGAATTTGTGTTGAATTGCTTTGTTTTAACTGAAAGTATATTTTATTTTTGATGGAGGTTTAACTAAAGTTATTTTCCTGGAATTTGAAACTGATTATGTAGAAGGAACTGTGTTACTCTTTTAATTAAATGTGTTAGTTTTTCTAATTTAAGACTATGGGTAGGAATGAATAATGATGCCTGTTCAAAATCTGAATTTCTGGATCAAATGTGATGATTATTTAAATGTGCCTTAATTGATGTGCAGATAAAATTCATGGATACAATTACTTCCTCAATTACAGAATTTAAATAATAAAGCTGACTTTAATATGTATTGATTATATTGAAATAGCTCTATGTCTCTTTTTAATTGAAGTTTTATCTTAGGGTCTTTCCAAATATTCTAACTTGAATGTTAATTACAGTCATTAGGACCCCAATTCTTAAAGAATTTTCAGCAGATAAGGAATTTGGGGTGCATACATAAATTAACAATTAATAATCTCAAATCGTAGCACATTTTATTTATTTATTTATTTATTTATATTTTATTTATTTATCTTTAGAGGGGAAGGGAAGGAGAGAGGAAGGAAACATCAATGTATGGTTGCTTCTGGTGCATCCCCTGCAGGGAACTGACCCCTGCTGGAAACTGGCCTGCAACCCAAGCATGTGCCCTGACTGGGAATCGAACCTCGATCGTCTGGTTCACAGGCCCGTGATCAATCCACTGAGCTACACCAGCCAGGGCTTCAAATTGTAGCACATTTTAAAAGAAATGAGTAGTGATTTGGGTTCCCTTTTGCTTTGGAGAATGCATATTGCAAGAACCTCTTACACCTTTATAGAATTGACAGACTTTTACAGAACTGACTGACATAGGGTGATATAAGAGATCTGTTCAGGAGAAAATAACCTGAATACATCTGTGTGTATGAACACACAAACACAGTAGAATGTCTTCATTGGCAGATTTCATATTTGCGAATTCACCTCCTCACTAAAATTTATTTGTAATCCCAAATCAGTATTTGCGATGCCTTTGTGGTAATGTCAGTGTGCAAAATGGCAAAAAAATTGAGTAACTTGATGCACCCATTCCTAGCTGAGGCAGAACAAAGCAGTGCTTTTGCCTTTCTGTTTCAGCTCTCATACTGACCACAGGTGTCCTTGCAGTGCCGTGGTTTTTGCATATTTGTCTATTTTGTTGTTCATTTTGCTGTTTATAATGGCCCCCAAATGTAGTGAAGTGTTGTTTAGCGTTCCTAAGTGTGGGAAGGCTGTGCTCCTTATGGATAAAATACGTGTTGATATAATATAATCTCTCTCTGTTTTTTAAGATTTTATTTTTAGAGAGAGGGGAAGGGAAGGAGAAAGAGGGGGAGAAACATCAATGTGTGGTTGCCTCTTGCACACCCCCGACTGAGGACATGGCTTGCAACCCAGGCATGTGCCCTGACTGGGAATTGAACTGGTGACCTTTCTCTTTATAGGGCAATGCCCAACTCACTGAGCCACACCAGTTGGGGCTTAGACATTTATTTTATTATAAAAAATGTATTTCTATATGTGAAAATACAAATATATGTAGACATATAGTAATACATATACAATTCACCATGTTTTGTAAGTTATGTGAAATAAAATTATATTTGGAATATATTTAAATGTATTGATGAATGCAGTCATGTCACAGTGTTCTTTTTTATGCATTTCATATTGTAAAATACATACAACAGAATTTCCCTCTTTAACAGTTAAGTGTCCTTAAGTACATTCTCATTGTTGTGCAGCTTGACTTTTTTTTATGAATAGGATTGTGGATATAGGAGCTTGTGAGTGAATTTAATACAAGTATTCAGAATTAAATAATTATTTGTCTACCCTTTTATTTATGTAACAATTTTAAAGCATTTTGGATTGAGAATTTTGATAATTGTATCTTAATGGCATTGCTGTTTTACTACATTTTGAGATTGCTTTGCACTCATATTTTTCCCTCTCCTTTTTTAGTGCTTTTTTAGGCCCAAAGGATATATTTCCTTACTCAGAAAATAAGGAAAAGTATGGAAAACCAAATAAACGAAAAGGCTTTAATGAAGGTTTATGGGAGATAGATAACAATCCGAAAGTGAAATTTTCAAGTCAACAGGTGCGTCATATTACATGATATTTAGTTTAGTATTATATATACAGTCTATTCTAGTTGTAGGAAAATATAAATTTAAGAACCATATCCATTTTAATTAAAATTGTTCTTGTGAGGTTGAATGTTGACCTTTCATATCTAGATGAACTGATGAATATATTAACTGCATGCTTAAACCAGTCTCAGAAAACTTGGATAAATTGTTATTTAACTGTCTGACTGAGACTTTATTTAATATATCATTAAATTTAAAGCCAAATTATATACCATTCTCCTAAATTTAGGTTTATTATTTGAAGGGTGTGTGTTTTCTTGTTTTAATAATCTATCTGTGAAATTGTGTTAGAAAATGGTCCTCAGATGGCTTTAATACGTGACAACAGTACTTATGGCACTGTGCTTTTTATATTTTTCATGTGACCAGAGCTTTGTTCATTTATATTAGACTCGAGGTAGTAAACACTAGACGAGTATAAGTAAACCTAAAGAAGAAGATAGTGACCAACTGAAAAATTTGCAGTTCTTTGGTTTTTATTTTTATTTTTTGCATGTGCAGTACTTTGCTTAGAAAAGTTTTCGGGTGCTGTTTTAATCTGGAACAGTTAAACTTTTCATTGATGTTTTAGGGCTTCATTAGATAATCCTAAATGCCTTTATTATCATCCAAAGCTTAATTGTTAAAAACTCACTCATATCATAAAACTCATGCTTCTGTACTTAACTGGTGTAGACTACAAACTCCATGAACGAAGTAGTTGTGTGTCCCATTTGCCTGGCATTGTTATGTGTGGGCAGAAGAGGGAGTCACTAAATAATTACTGCATGAATGTAAGAATAGTTGGTTTCCCATCATTGTTGCCCTCACTGTGTGAAACTGTGTGAAAAGAGTCCAAAGAGGTTGAATTGTTCCTGAACTCACATTGTATAACTTGACTTGAATCACATGTCCTGGACTGTACCATCAAGGTCTTTCCACCTTCCAGATTGCCCAGCATGGACACCCTGTCCTCTGTTTCTGTCCACGTTCTTAATCTTCAAATAGTATTCACCATATGTACTTGGAATCTCTCACTTCACAATGAAATTTTTGGTAGTTTGTATGCAGAAAGCCCAGTATGAGTGACTGTGCTGGTGTGATGTACTCTGTGTTCCCGGCCCAAACGCATCTCCAGTGGCACATTAGTGGAGTTTGGGGAAAGTAGGGAAAGTGGTGATGCCCAAACTGAGGTAAAATGAACGAGCAAAAAAATTGGCCATTGTAACTTACTAAAATTTCTGTAGTGCTGCAAGTAATTTGGGGGCATTTTTACATTTTTTATTATAACTTTATGATATTTTTGTAGTTTATCAGTATTGCCTTTTTACAAAAGAGGAAATGGGTTTGCAGTTTGAAAGTCTTGCCAAAGGGAATGGAGGTAGAAAGGGGGCACAGTTTGGATTATAATGCTGTCATTTTGTAGATCTGTGCTTACCCTCATCTGTCAGTGTGAACTGTGTCCTGTTACTCATTCTTTTTGGTTGCTATTAATGCAAGTTCAGGGCCCCTAGAACTTCTAAAGTATCTGTCACCTGGGGTGACTTTTAAAACTTAATAATGTTTACTGGACTCCCATTCAGTACCTGGTAAATCAGAATCACTTAAGTTTGTGTCTCAGAAATCTGCATTATAATAAACTAAGTGTGAGTTATAGATCAATCAAAGTCTTTAAAATAAAGCTAAAGCTGTATGCCTTAGACTACATAATTAAGTTTCTATTTCCAGAAAGTTTTAGAACTTGGATACAGGATAGGTTTCTGCTGTTCTAAATCGGCTTATCTCGTTGGGTATTTGTTGGTTAGAACGTCAAAATGGTATTCTTTGTGAAAGTACATTTCATTTCATCTGCATTCTTTTATCCTCTGCACTTGTATACATTCAATTGTAGAAATACAGTACCTTTATATAGTTGTTTTCTAAAGATAGTAGTAGCATTTGAAACTTTTAAAATTGTATGTATTAAAAGTGTCCTGTGAAATAGAAATGAGGGTACTTCTCTAATCTTACAAACAGGCTTTTGATTTTTCACCGGTAAAAAAATTAAAGTTGGTAAACTTATTTTTTGAAATTAATACACTAAATTGTTCATAGGCATCAGCTAAACAGTCAAATGCATCATCTGATGTTGAAGTTGAAGAAAAAGAAACTAGTGTTTCAAAGGAAGACACTGACCATGAAGAAAAAGCCAGCAATGAGGTATGTTTTAATTTCTCATATTCTAAACCCATTTTTGCAATGAAGAAATTGTAAACTGAAATGATCAGTTGATCACAAAGTAAAAAGTAATGTTTAAAGTAGTTGGATAATGAAAGAGAAAATATTTACGGCTTATTTCTTTGTATAAGCATTAACTCTATTGTAGAGTAATTTTTGCATCTTTAAGATTTGTGGATGTTTTTATTTGACGTTATTTTGCTGTGCAGAACATGAAATCTAACTATAGGAGAGTGGGTTACTTTTAGAAATATTTTTAAAGCAAGGTACTGTGTCATGGTACTGGAAAGGTCATTTGAACCTGGAGTTTTAGAAACCTGGGTTTATTTCTGACTCTATTTGATTATGAGTGGAGGGACTCATTCAGCCCTTCTAGTCCTCATGAAATGATGATGAGATGATATCTAGAGGCCCAGCCACCTCTTAAAATTTGGAACTTTACTGTAGAAAAAGTGGTTCCATAAATTTAAATACATAAACTTCCTGGTGTACTAGCAAGTGTGACCTTTAGATTTGATCTGACAAAGGAAAGAATTTTTTCTTTTTGTCAGACATACTGGCTATTATTTTGACTGTATAATGATAATATTAAGACTTTTCATGGTCATAATTTCAAAGATCAGAGGCAAAATCAATTTTCATAGTAGTTTTAATGAAATGTGACTTTTTTTTTAAATCCTCACCCGAGGACATTTTTCTTTCCATTGCTTTTAGAGAGAGAGAGAGTAGTGGGGGATGAGAAACATCGATGCCTCCCCTAGTTTCCTCAGCTGGTGATTAAACCCAAAGCCTAGGCATGTGCCCTGGCTGGGAATCGAACCCACAACCTTTCCATGAATGGGACAATGCTCCAACTGACTAAGCCTCACCGGCCAGAGCTGTGCTTGAGACTGTTAGTTTAAGAAGTTTTCTTCCAGTCTTAGCAGAATTTATTTATTTGTATTTTTTTCCCTAGGATGTGACTAAAGCAATTGACATAACAATCCCAAAAGCTGCCAGAAGAGGAAGAAAGAGAAAGGTAATTTCACTGCTTAACCACAGGGATCTTAAAATTAATTTTTTTAGTTGGATTAAGGAAGAGCAGATATAATGAAACCTTAGCATTTAATTTAAATTTCGTGTTGCACTCTAAATCTTTTAACTTTTAAAGGGTAGGTTATATTTACTTACCAGAACTTGTTTCTTAGTGATCTGACATACTTTTAAGTTGAATGGTAAAGAAAATGCACCATTTTCTTTCCTTTATAATGATGGTGTTTCAATTTTATCTTTATAAAATTGGTAATACGTATTCATAAAGTAAATAGAATTAAATGAGTTAACACATGTAATATTTGTAATAAATCCTAGGACACAGTAAGTACTAATATAAGTGTTGTCCATTATTGTATTGTATTGTATTCTCAGAAAACTGTTGCAGAGAATGAAGTTTTGGATTAGGTATATTGTATGCTTTCAACTAATGTGAGTTTCTTTCCTATATGAAGTTTTGTTCATCGCAGCTTTTCCTAATCTGTTATTATCTCAGACTGTTATATGCCAAAGATACAAAGAAAATGAAGAGTTCAGTGTCTAAAGAGGAAGTAAAATAGGAAAACAACGAATTTACAGTGGTTTGTTATCTTGTGTGGGAAGTGTGTGGAAGAGACTTATCTGGAACAAAACTGCACTGGCCCACACAGAATTCAGTGAATTAAAATGAGGCCTTTGTTTTCGTTGAACTTAATATTTTTGTTGAGACAGACAATAAGTACATAAAACAAGAGAGCTTAAGTGGGGAGTCATGATCGTGACTTGGTAATGAAATGAGGGAAAGCCTCACTCAGAAGCAAGCATGAGATTGGAAGGACTAGTGGGACTTTATAGCAGGTGTTTGGGAGTGTAAATGAGAAATGGGATTTTAAGAGTGCTTTAGGAGTGAGTTGTGCGGAGTGGTGGGGAGAAAATACGGCCAACTATAATTCCAAAATAATAAAATGATTTTAAAAAACACTTTAGGAAGTAAAGTTGATGATTGACTGGAAGTGGGTGTGAAGGGAGAGGGGAGGAGTCTAGGATGACTCTAAGGTGGGGCTGTCAGACTCCTTTTCACGGGGGTGGGGGGGGTGGGGGCCACATCAGCCTTGAGGTTGACTTCAAAGGGCTGAATGTACTTTTAGGACTGTATGAATGTAACTACTCCTTAACTGTTAAGCAAGAGCTCTGCCCTGCCACAGGGTTGTGAAACAAGGTGGAGGGCTGGATTCAGCCCACGGGTCTTGTTTGCCACCTGTGCTCTAAGGTCTTGGATAGGTAGATTAGACACTGAGAATATCAGAGACATTGATTTGGAAGCAGAGACATGGGGAGGAGGAAGTGAAACACTTGTGGAAATAAGGCTCAAGGCTGTGTGTGCGTGTGCATGTGCACCCTGTTCTGACTCCAAAGGGATGAAAGGTCAAAGTTTAAGATGCTACCACTGACATAAGGATGAAATAATAGATGACGTTTTCAAGGTAGAAACCTTACTGAGAAAAATGTAGAAATAAGAATCCTGAAGGAATAAAATGGAAGTAAAAGGTTGCTTTGTAAAATTGCTTTTGAGAATGAACTTTCTGGAGAAAACCTGGGATATCAAAAGAACAGAATTTTAAGAATGAGGGAGTGGTCATAGTGCTCCAGTATGGAGGGGTTCCAGTAAAATATGTAACACGGTACATACTTTAAAGTCAAACAATAAGGGAGAATGACGTGTGCTGGTGAATAAAATGTTTCAAGTTACACTGTACTTTTGAACAATTCTTTGAAGGAAAGGAAAAAGGAGGCAACAGGGATTTGCATGGTTGAGGGAGCATGTTCAAGATGAAAAAAGACAGTAGAGGAGTAAAAGCTTCTTTGCAAAACTAGGAAAGATCCAAAATGTGGAAAGAATGAATTATTGTATGTAAGGACATGCTGGATGAGAGGCAAGGGAGGGCACATTTGAAAGAATTGACTTACCATGAAGGAGATGGGACAATCAATTTTTTTTTGCATTTTAAAAAATGTTGTATTGTTTGATTACAGTTGTCCCCATTTTCGCCCTTTACTCTCCCCTGCCCTCCCCACCCCTGACCTTCCACATTCAGTTCTCTCCCTTTGTCTTTGTCCATGGATGGGTCTTTTATACATGTTCCTTGACCCTTCCCCTTCTTTCCCCCCCTTATCCCCCTCCTGCCTCCCTCTGTCCACTGTCAGTTTGTTCTTATTTCCGTGTCTCTGGTTCTATTTTGCTCACTTGTTTGTTTTGTTGATTAGGTTCTACTTACAGGTGAGATCATATGATATCTGTCCCTCACTCGTCTGGCTTATATCACTTAGCATAATGCTCTCCGGTTCCATCTGTGCTGTCACCAAGAGTAGGAACTACCTCTATCTGCTGCATAGTATTACATTGCGAAAATGTACTAGTTTTTTGATCCACTCATTTATTGATGGGCACTTAGACTATTTCCAGCACTTGGTTATTGTAAGTAGTGCTGCTATGAACATTGGGGTATGTAGGTTGTTTTGAATTGGTGTTTCAGGATCCTCAGGGTACGATCCCAGCAGTGGAATTGCGGGTCAGAAGGCAGTTCCAGTTTTAGTTTTTTTTATGAAATTCCATACTGTTTTCCACAGTGGCTGCACCAGTCTGCATTCCCACCAACAGTACACTAGGGTTCCCTTTTCTCACCAGCACTTGTTATTTGTGCATTTCATTCTTTTTAACACTGAAAGGGGAAGGGTGGAGCAGGCTATTAAAAATTTCTACAAAAACTTGAAAATTAAGCAAATGTCTTCCTGCCTGGCTTCAGTCTCTCCCTTGTTATGCACCCAATTCAAAGCAAGACTGCATGTACGGTATAAGGTGGGAAGAAAGAATGGAAAGTTTATACTACTAAGGAGAGGGTATGATAAAAGACAGGGTAAATAATTTAATCTCAACTAACGTTGCATAGAATGAATGCATGTTTTGTATAGTTTTTTAAGGAGGACTCAGCAGCAAGGAATAATAAAAGCAGGGGATATAGAGTTTTCTAGTAATTCTCTGTTGGAGATTTGTGGGACAGATGCAGCAAAACACTGCATAGAAATAATAGTCCCGTGAGGTATGTGTATGGGGAGGGTGGGTGCTTTAGATCATGAAGGGAGTGGAGTTAGAAAGTGGGGTAATAAATGGAAAGAAAATCTGTCAGCAGGTTAGAGGTTTCAGTGAGATCAAGTAAAATATGGGAGAACTTTATTGACAGTCAGAATATTTGCATTTAAGATACATAAATATATATGTATCTAACATAACAATAGTCCTTTCTCTGGATGAATCAAATACTAATTTTTTATTTTCATGAGAAATGGATTTGACTTGATTTTGCCATAAGTCAAAAAAGAAAACATGTTCATGTTAATACATTTTTGTTTATGGTATTAGTATTGATAAGCTTTTACCTCTTACTGGTATCTCCTTGAAAGATCCATTCTACCTGTAATTCTTATGTGAGGTCTTGATTTATTTGTAAAAGAAGAAGGCGTAAGTGAAGAGGTTTTATTGTGTATCTGGCCCAGGTGGCTCAGTTGTTTGTAAGGTTGTCCCATACACCAAAGGTTGAGGTTTGACCCCTTCTCAGAGTGCCTGCTGGAGGCAACCCCTGTTCCTCTCCTCTCCCTTCTCTCTCTCTGCAAAATCAACAAGCATGTCCTCAGGTGAGGATTCAAGAGAGGTTTTATTTTGAACTGAAGAAATCATCACTTTGAATTGAATATTTAAGGAATTTTTGCCCTCTTAATATCTCAATAGAAAAAGAGCTCTCGTAGCCTGGAGTTGTCAATCTTTGATGTCTGGGAGCTGCCTGACACCCTACCCCAGGGCCACCGAATCTGGATTGGGGTAGGAGCAGGTGGTTTGTAAATTCTTTTTTTTCTTATGGTATTTTTAAAATTAAAAAAAATATATTTTATTGATTATGCCATTACAGTCATCTCATTTCTTCCCATTCATTCCCCTCCCCCCACATTCCTCCCCCACATTCCCCCTTCGGTTCATGTCCATGTGTCACAAGTTCTTGAACTTCCTATTCTTGCCCTCTCCGTCTGTTTTCTCCCCACTGTCTATGCTACTTATTCTCTGTACCTTCTTTCCCCCTTCTCATCCTCCCATGCCCGTCGCTAATGCTCCGTGTGATCTCCATTTCTATGGCTCCACTCCTGTTTTAACTGTCTGCTTAGTTTGCTTTTGTTTTAGGTATGGTCGTTAATAACTGTGAGCTTGCTGTCCTTTCTCTGTTCGTATTTTTTATCTTCTTTTTCTTAGATAAGTCCCTTACATTTCATGTAATAAGGGCTTGGTGATGATGAACTCCTTGAATTTGACCTTATCTGAGAAGCACTTTATCTGTCCTTCCATTCTAAATGAAAGCTTTGCTGGATAGAGCAATCTTGGGTGGAGGTCCTTGCCTTTCATGACTTGGAATACTTCTTTTTAGCCCTTTCTTGCCTGTAAGGTCTCCTTTGAGAAATCAGCTGACAGTCTGATGGGAACTCCTTTGTAGATGACTGTCCCCTTATCTCTTGCTGCTTCTAGGATTCTCTCCTTCATTTTAATCTTGGCTGATGTCATTATGATGTGCCTTGGTGTGTTCCTTCTTGGGTCCATCTTCTTTGGGACTCTGAGCTTCCTGGATTTCCTGGAAGTCTATTTCCTTTGCCAGACTGGGGAAGTTCTCCTTTATTATTTGTTCACGTAACTTTTCTACTTGTTCCTCTTCCCCTTCTGGTACCCCTATAAGTAAGATGTTGGATCGTTTAAAGATTTCCTGGAGGTTCCTAAGCCTCTCCTCATTTTTTTGAATTCTTGTTTCTTCTTTTCTGTTTGGTGGTGTCTTTCTTCCTTCTGGTCCACTCCCTTGATTTGAGTCCCAGTTTTTTTCCCATCACTATTGGTTCCCTTTGCATTTTCTTTCATTTCACTTAATGTAGCCTTCATTTTTAAAATCTAGTTTGTGACCAAAATCAACCAGTTCTGTGAGCATCCTGATTACCAGTGTTTTGAACTGTGCATCTGATAGGTTGGCTATCTCTTTGTCACTTAGAAGTATTGGCTCTGGGGCTTTGAGCTATTCATCTCCTTGAGCCATGTTTTGGTCTGTTCTAGTCTTAGGTATGAGGGGCGAAAGCTTAGGTGTTAACCAGGGCAGGTCAGCATAGTCACTGGGTTGTGAATGGGGGTGGGGTCAGAGAGGGAGCAATGGTGTTGGTCTCTCTCTGGGATTTCAGTTCCTTCTGCTGCATTCCATAAGAAAATTGGGCCCTTCTGGTGCTGGTTCCCAGGCATGTGGGCTTGTGTACTAGGACCCTGTAGGTCTCCCCAATGAACTCTTCTGTGAGGCACCTCAACCCCTGAAAAGTTTTTCCAATTGGTGCTTTTAGGCTTTATTTTCTGTTGCTGGGGCTCTGGGTTGTGTGGCCTGTCTCACTGACCATTTTTAAACCTGCCTGGTTTATCTGTGCGCGAACGTGTGTCCACAGTCAGCTAGCCACCTTGTGCACCTTACTGGGTTTGCTTGTTTTCTCCCACCTCCTGTGTCTGCCAACCACCACTTCCTCCTATTGGGACCGCTCTCTGCCAGCCAACTCCACCCCTCTTACGAATATGGATGAATGGTTGCTTTTTGTTGGATTTCGGTACAGTTCAATTTTCTGTCTGTTCTGGTTGTATTTTTGTTTCTGAATCTTTGTTGTCCTTAAATTTGGTTGTTCAAGGAGGTATAGTGTTTCCACCTACACCTCCATCTTGGCCGGAAGTCAGTTTGTAAATTTTTAACATGCCAGAAATACAACCCAAGTTAATGTTTAGGAACAATTTCCTTGAATAATTCAAGGATTATTTTAGGGAATTGATTGACTTCTAATAATGCTTTGAATATTCCTTATTTTATTCCAATTATGAAAGAAAAAAAGTCTAAAAAATAAAAAGTAAATGGACAAACTCTTAGAAGGAAGATTGCTGAGTCAAATTTGCATTTTCCCATTGCCAGTATTTATTCATAAAGATATTTCAGAAAGGTATTACCACTTTATTGCTCATTTCTTAATGATCATCATTAATCAATATACGAATGATTCTCCACACACTTCTGGGTATTGGGCATTATTCTGTAAATGTTTGCAAATCAGATTATTGAGTAAAATACTTAAAATATTTTCTTCAATAACATTGGATTGTGCTCAATTCTGCTTTACTGCTGAATTCTAAGTAACTGGGGGTGGGGAAGCAGCTCATACTGTTCCCTCCATCCTTATCTGTTCTCTTGACTGGTTCTTTCCTGTCATTTTCCATTATGATCAAGATTGTACTTCCCTTTAAATTAGTAGTTCCTAACTTTGTTCTTCTGTATACTTGAATCAATTCAATTAAGGGTCATGGGGATTTTTTATTTTCTACTTGATAGTAAATCCCTCTTTATGGAAAATAGGAATACAGGTCTCAGTCCAAAAATAAAATCTATATATATTAACAAAAAACTAAAGTTAAGTATCAGCAACTCTTTTTTCTTGCCCTTTCTGATATTAGAATATTAACTGGGGCCCTGGCTGGTGTGGTTCAGTGGATTGAATGCTGGCCTGTGAACCAAGAGGTCACTGGTTTGATTACCATTCAGGACTTGAGCTTGGGTTGTGCGCCAGTCTCCCCCCACCCCCCCCATAGGGGGTGCATGAGAGGCAACCACACATTGATGTTTCTCTCCTATTTCTCCCTCCCTTCCCCTGTCTTAAAATAAATGAAATATTTGAAAAATAAATTAGAAAATTTAACTTGGTTCTGTATTATAAGTACACAATGTAGTGTTACCATTTTTAGAATTGAAATACATTTATAAGCAGTGTGTGGGTTGCTACAGTGTAATTACTTTGTACTTTAGTCACTATTTTGTATCAAGAATATTACCTTTACTTTCCCAAATGACTATTTTAGGTTGAGAATATCTAAAAAGTGAAGTTTTTGTTCTTAGAAACTGTTTACTAGAATTATAAGCTAAGTTTGAGGATCTCATGTGATGTCAGCAGTTGGCAAGTAAAGGTGGTATGGAAATTATGCTTATATTTGAATTTGTTGTTTTAGAGCAGCATATTCTGGTCATTGACTAAAACTTGTAATGCCTACTATTTGCTATATAAGTTAATTAAACCTTTGTGATTCAGGCAGAAAAGCAAGTAGAAGCCGAGGAGGCAGGAGTAGTGGCAACAGCAACAGCATCTGCTAATCTAAAAGTGAGTCCTAAAAGAGGACGGCCTGCAGGTAAGGCTATTATTAGTGTGTAAAACTTGGGTTTATAGTTAATAGTACAGATGATTTTAAGTGGTATGCCTCAGATACTTTGGAATAGTTGGGTAGACAGTGGTTATATGTAATACACAAATTTTAAAGGAGGTAAACTTATTTTCTGTTCTGTGTAATGAAGTATTTAAATTTAAAATAATTGCTTTGGGGTTTTCCATTTTCTATTTTATCCGTATTATATTTTCCCCCTAATAGTAGCAAATGAGGCAGTTGTGATTTAAATGACGTAAATGATTATTTACATCATTTTTCCTTACTTTCTATTTTCCCTTCAGAAAATGTAAGCTTTCCAGATGGAGTCATAATGATAGCAAGAGAAACAGCATTTGAGTAATAAAGTTATTAATATTTTAAATTATTACATTCTTTGTTTAGGAACCTTAAAATAAGCAGCTGTCATCAGCATTAAAAATGGATATAAATTTCAAAGATGTAAATAATCACATAATGTTGTAATAAATACATGAATATTGATTATAAGTGCTACTGTAATATTTTGTTCTACTCTGTTAAAACAGAGAAGGATGTTCTTTTAGTCCCTCTCAGCCATACCAAGAACAAATCAAAAATTACTTTGTCCATCTTCTTTTTCAAATTTTCTGCTGTGGATCATTTGAACCACTGGGGGGATGTTATCTTTAAAATTTAAAATAGTAGTGTCTCTGATAAGCTACTGATATTGGAAGTATACAGGGAGAGGAAAAATTAAGTGCACAGTTGTTTTTATGGTGACAATTATTACAATACATTTTTTAACTCAAAGGAATGGCACAGTGCACTTTGAGGTACAATTTCTTCAGTGCTCAAACTGCCGACCTTCATTATTTACACATTCTTGCAGTTGATTTGCTACACTCAGGCTCACTTTGGCATAGAGTTCTTTATTGTTATCACTAAACCTACTTTTGCCCACCCCCGTATATCATTTGTAATCTTGATGTGAGATTGCATCTTGAAAGGAAAAGCTGGTGTTACGTAATTATTTTTTTCCTGTGACGGTTAGCTACAGAAGTCAAGATCCCGAAACCAAGAGGCAGACCCAAAATGGTAAAGCAGAACTGTCCTTCAGAGAGTGACATGTGAGTTCATTTTAAATGTATAAATAATTATGAAATAAACTAGACACTTGACTTAAAATAAGCGTAAATCTTCATTTTTACCATTTTTATTTTACAGGGAATTTTTTTTTGTTTTTCTAAAAATTATGGGAAAACTGTTCTGATATAAAGATAGATAATGCAGGGTAAAATCTTTAATAGGGATAAGTATTCTTAAAGCAATTCCCACAAATCTTTATTTAGCTCTTCCAGAATAACTAAGTTAAAAATAGTGCTAAAATTGTTTTGTAAATTAAACTTGAAAGTATTTTGGAATGATAACTACTTTTATTTATCAACAAAATAATCAGGTTTTTCCCATGGTCTATGTTGGTTTTTCTATGTAGAAACTTTACCAGAAATAATCTATATGTAGACAAAAACAAAATTTTAAAATATGATGGCACAAAATTACAATACAGTTTTAACTACAGTAAAATTAAGTTAGGTACATAGGCAGGTGACTGTTTTAGTTTTAAAACATACCGAATAAATCTTACTCATACCACCCCTTAGCTTTCTTAAATAATCATGGCATTAGACACATTTAATCATGACGAACATAAGGCCTTGCTCTGGAGACTTAGGAACTGAAAACACAAGTTACCCGCTCCTCTCTACCCTTTAGATAACCATGTAGATTTATAATAGGGAACCACTGTAAACTTCCATTTGGAAAGGAGGTGGTTAAGAGGCTCATGGCATTGTTCTTGGGAATCTGAAATTGTGCTGGGAATATGCTGTGATATCCCACTATTTTTTAGGTATAAGGAATGTTCCCTTGATTGGGACCCAGTTTTCCTTTGGAAACGTTATCTTCATGGTCTTTCTCCCCATGGCCTTTGGATGATTCCTCTGAGAGTTCTTTACTTTTTCATTGTCATCCTCAGTTGTACCTGAAAAGGTCAGTGGAGAACATTACCCTCCTTATCAGCTGGAGTAGTTCTCAGTCTGCTTTCAGACTATAAGGAGTCGGAGGCCCAAGTTTCCTTATTAGATCTCCCTTACTTTCTTTGATATTGGCTGATAGCACTTTTACTAATAATCTTTTGTTGGTGGTGTGTGTGTGTCTGTTCTTCATTCCAGTCAGCTTCATGGGTAGTGTGGTTCACTAATGAGACTTTCCCCAGACATGCTTATCTTTTTCTAGTTAATTACATGCACTTTGAGGTCATAGGTTATCCTGAGAAACCACCCCCTCAGTCTCTCTTTTCCTCTAGATGATTTAAAGGTAGCTGAGTTTGAATTCTTTTATTTTTAATATATTTTATTGATTATGCCATTACAGTTCTATTACCCCCCTTCATTCCCCTCCACCCTGCACAACCCTCCCCCACCATTCCCCACCTTTAATTTATGACCACGTCTCAAGTTGTTTAAATTCTACATTTCCCGTACTATTCTTGCCCTCCCCACTATCTATTTTCCACCTACTGTCTGTGCTACGTATTTTCTGTACCTTCTCGCTCCACTCCCCTGTTGCTACCCGTCTATGTGATCTCCATTTCTATGGTTCCGCTCCTGATCTAGCTGTGCTCTTAGTTTGCTTTTGTTTTAGGTGTGGTTGTTAATAACTGAGTTTGCTGTCCATTCACTGTTCATATTTTTTATCTTCTTTTTTTTAGATAAGTCCCTTTAACAGTTCATATAATAAGGGCTTGGTGATGATGAACTCCTTCAATTTGATCTCTGAGAAGCACTTTATCTGCCCTTCCATTCTAAATGAAAGCTTTGCTGGATAAAGCAATCTTGGCTGTAGGTCTTTGGATTTCATGACTTGGAATACTTCCTTCCAGCTCCTTTTTGCCTGTAAGGTCTCTTTTGAGAAATCAGCTGACAGTCTGATGGGAACCCTTTGTAGGTGACTGTCCCCTTATCTCTTGCTGCTTCTAGGATTCTCTCCTTCATTTTAATCTTGGCTAGTGTAATTATGATGTGCCTTGGTGTGTTCCTTATTGAGTCCAACTTCTTTGGCACTCTCTGAGCTGCCTGGATTTCCTGGAAGTCTATTTCCTTTGCCAGACTGGGGAAGTTGTTCTTATTATTCGTTCAAATACGTTTTCCATTTGTTGCTGTTCCTTTTTCCCTTCTGGTACCCCTATAATTTCGTTTAAAGATGTCCTGGAAGTTTCTAAGCCTTTCCTCATTATTTTCAATTGTTTCTTCCTTCTTTTCTGTTTGGTGGTTTTTCTTTCTTCCTTCTGGTCCACTCCATTGATTAGAGTCCCAGTTTCCTTTCCATCGGTATTGGTTTCATGTGCATTTCCCTTCATTTCAGTTAGTTTAGCCTTCTTTTGTTCCCCTAATTTGTGACTAAAATTAGTTTTGTGAGCATCCTGATCACCAGTGTTTTGATTTGTGCATCTGAGAGGTTGGCTATTTCTTGATCGCTTCGAGTTATCAGCTCTGGGGCTTTGATTTCTTGAGCCATGTTTTGGTCTGTTCATGCCTGTTATGTATGAAGAGTGGAGCCCTATGTGTTCACCAGGGTGGGGCAACTAGGTTGCTGGGTTGTGATGCCGAATGTGGGGGTGGGGTCAGAGAGGGGCAATGTTGGTCCCCTCTGCTGCAGCCTGTCTTACTGCTCACTCCTTTGCTGGTTTATCTGTGTGCGAATGTGTTGACCTCGGTTTGCCTGCCGCCTTGTGCCCTCACTGGGTCCATCTGTTGCTACCCTATACCTGGGATCCATCCATGGCTGCCTGCACATCTGGGGTGGGGGAGATCTTTCCTACCCAACCCTGCTCTGCTGCTAGCTCCGCCCATCTTACCAGTCTGGCTGAATGGTTCTTTGTTGGATTTCCGTGTAGTTCAATTTTCTGTGTTTTGGCTGCATTTTTGTGTACTAAAACTTTGTTGTCTTTAAACTTGGTTGTGGGAGAAGGCACAGTGTTTCCACCTATGCCTCCATTTTGGCAGAAGTCCTGAATTCTTAAAAGACTGGTAGCTTACCCCTGATTGGGTCATTTACCCTAGTCTTTTAATTTGAAAATGTTTTATAGAATGGAGGTGACTTTGAACACTGTAAAACAATGGAATTTTTAAGTTCTCCTTTCTTCATCTTCCATTATTTCTTGAACTTACCTTTTTTGAAGTGCCTATAAAATTTATCTTGATTAAAAGCCAACTCAAGATCCCAGCATTCTGTCTTGAAACCTCCTTACCCAAAGCCACCAGTTTATTGAATATATTTTGTTACAAGTTGTCACATGACAGTTTTACCCATTGTATAGTAATATATGAGAGTTCAGTTTCCCAGCCTCCTCCAAGTCAGTGTCACAGGTTTTTACTGAGATGATGGGTAACCCCAAAGTAGCAGTAGCTTATTTACTATATTTCTTTTTAATTCATGCTGTATGTAGGCCTGGCATTGGCAATAGCCACTCTTAGTGGCGTATCTGGGCACAAACTCAGTGGAGTACACAGCTAAAGTATATAAGCTCTTGAAACTTCTGTTCTCCACCATGAGAACATCATGTATCTGTCAGTGATAGCTCACAATCTCCCTGTAAAATAAATATTTGTTGTAAGATATTTGGGGTGTGTTTGCTTCAGTTTTGCTTGTTATTTGTGAGTAATTTTAGACTTAATGTGTAACAGTTTTCCCAATTTTACTAGACCTATTAAAAAGAGGCACAGTCACTGGGGAAATCGGTTTTTCATGGAAGGTGGTAAGGAAGACATTGGGAAAAGACTTACTTGTAGTCAGCAGTGATCAATAACATTTATGGGAATTATCTGCTTTGGTTCTGTTCATAAAACTGTGAAATAATAACCCAATTTCTTACCACTTTATGAATATACTTCATAATGGTTTTTTCTTTTCTTTTTTTTTTGTTTTAAAGATTTTATTTATTTATTTACCTTTAGAGGGGAAGGGGAGAGGGAGAGAAACATCAATGTATGGTTGCCTTTTGTGCACCCCCTGCTGGGAGTGGGCCTGCAGGGAACCGGCCTGCAACCCAGGCATGTGCCCTGACTGGGAATTGAACCGCGATCCTCTGGTTCGCCGGCCTGTTCTCAATCCACTGAGCTACACTGGCCAGGGCCTGGTTTTTTCTTTAAAAATTGCTACATGCTAGTCTACATCTGTTTCAGGTATTTTAATTACTAAGATCCATTCTATTTATAGAGACATTCTTTCAATAACACTGTCTTCTATTTTGTTCGTGGGCAGATATACTGATTAGAATACATTGCTAGAAGCAGATCTACTGGGTCAAAGGTTGTTTGTATATTTAATACCTGCTTCCTTCCATAGGGGGGACGACAGTTTGGGGGAGGCAGTTGGTCAGTATCTATTAAGAGCCATGTAAATGCTTTTCGTATTTGACTCTTTTCCCATCTCAATGAAATGGATTATCATCAAAATTGTCACGTTTGTGGAAATACTGAAGGTAAATAAATTTATTTCATGCTTTTTTTCCCATCGATTAAAAGGATGAAATTCATTTGACATTTGAAAATAAACATTCCTAGTGATAGCTGTGTGACAAAACTTTCTAAAGAGATAAAGGATGATTTTTTTTCTTTTCCAATTCAATAATCAATCTTTTAAGGGTTCAGGGAAGCACTTGTTACCTGGTACGATGTTATTTGGCTAATTATTAAGCTTTTGCACCATCACCTTTTAATGAGAAAAGGAATGGGTTGGACTAGATGATCTAAGGTCCTTTCCAGCTCTCAAATCCATTGATGTAATTTGTTTAATGTGAACATTTCCGTAAAATTCTTGAACAGCAAAAGGGTTATTAGTCTTTAACAGCTCATCCAAGTTCAGGTTGTATCTCTTTGTGCTTTGTTTGAATATGCAGTGTAAATATCATCTAATGGCAACATTAGGGTTTTTGAACAGGTTCAGTAGTATGTAAGTTGGAGCTCTTTATCTTGAAAAGAATATTTTTTAAAATTCTAAAATGACCTTATTTGGTCATATGCGTTTCACTCCTGCAATTGTATTTTGCCCATCTAGTTTTTGAACACAGTTTCTTAGAAATATGTAAAGGTTAGGGTATCTCACCTACTAGATCATCTTACACACTGCTCTAACCCCAGAGTCAAGAAAACAGTAACTTGACAAGGTAATACTTGTAATACTTGAAGTTTTTTAAAGTGAATGATGTGTAAAAAGGGGGGTGGGAAATCACTTGACCACAATGCCGCTATAATTTTTGTTATCTTCTAATTTATATTAAAAGGATGTTATTTTCCTTGTGTGATTGGATGATAAACACATTCTATATTATAATGACTTATATTTTAATGTCTTTAAATTAAAAAGTGACACCTTACGTGTTGACTGGGAGAGTACGGTTGAATGGTAAGTATTATGACACAAAAGTTCATTTTTCACTGTTGCATTCTCTAAAATAGTGTAACTGAAGAAGACAAAAGTAAGAAAAAGGGGCAAGAGGAAAAACAACCTAAAAAGCAACTTAAAAAGGATGAAGAAGGTCAGAAGGAAGAAGATAAGCCAAGGAAAGAGCCAGACAAAAAAGAGGGGAAGAAAGAAGTTGAATCAAAAAGGAAAAATTTAGCTAAAACAGGGGTTACATCAACCTCTGATTCTGAAGAGGAAGGAGATGATCAAGAAGGTGAAAAGGTAGAACGATCAGAATGTTTTGTTTTTAGTTTAATATGTAGCTCTTTTTATAGTTTCCATAGCTATGAGAAGGTCTATACATCTGATTCAAAGTTAAACCGAATTTCTTTACCATTCTAAATAAACTTGAATTAGGTATGTTAAAAAGCATATTATAAACTTATTATACTTCCCATTTCTTACATTTTCAAAATTATATCCATATTAAAGACTATAAACTTATAGTAACCTATGTAGAAGAGCTTTGAAAGCAGAGATTAAGCTAGACAGGCTGTGAACAGTGAAGACAAATGTAAAGGAGGTACATTTGTATGTAGATTATTTACTTGCCCCATTGAAATTCTTGACCACTCTTCAGGCCTACTCTTTACATTTTATCAGTCGTACTTTATTTGGATGCATCCTTGTTTAGGAATTTCAGTTAAGCTATGCATCCATAACTGTGGCGCTTTGTACTTTTCGCTTGTAGATCTTTTATTTTTCTATATGATTATTTAATGACCTTAGAAGCCCAAGAATTTTAATAGGATAGGTAGAGGTGTGTAGTTGTCACTAAACAGGTACTAAATAAAGTCAAAATAGCTTGATATACATATATTTTTAATTTAAAATTGTCTATTGATTTTTAGGGAAGGGGACAGGGGGTGGGGAGAGTAGCATGGGGGAAGGAGGGAGAACGAGAGAAAAACAGCTGTTTAATTGTCCCACTTACTCATGCACTCATTGGTTGATTCTTGTACGTGCCCTGACTGGGGATCAAACCCACACATAGCCTTGGCATACTGGGATGACACATGAATCAACTGAGTTACCTGGCCAGGGCTTACATACTTCATTTTAAGCAAGGGACTCACTCCTAACAGCACTGCAGGAGATAGGTCTTAATTCCCAAAGTCATCAAGGAAAAGTTAAATTTAGCAACAACATGTATAATTCTGAGATTAATTAAATTCATCCTAATTTTATAAACAGAAGAGAAAAGGAGGAAGAAACTTTCAGACTGCTCATAGAAGAAACATGCTCAAAGGCCAACACGAGAAAGAAGCAGCAGATAGAAAACGCAAGCAGGAAGAACAGATGGAAACTGAGCAGTAAGTATTTTTTAATTCTAAATTCTGATTATTCTTTAAAACTAGCATGACATGTTTAAACAGTGGAATCTCATTTCCCAGACCTTGAGCAGTTTAAAGAGGTGACTTTTCCCATGTGGGAGGAAAAAAATCTTCAGTGTATGATAATCATGTTTCTGGCTCCATTATTTTCTGAGTAGGATGATGAAATTCATGGAGAGTAATCACTCTGTGAACTATTTCTAATTTAAACTCAGAATGCAGATCAGATAAGATTTAACTGTTAGTGGCTTTGTAGAAGATGTCTTCATCCTCTACTATCTATTTTTATAGTACTAAATACAGAAAGAGTAGAATGAAAGAAATATCCTTGTCATACCACCAGCAGGCCTCCCTCAAAGACCAGCAAAAATTAGAAAAGCACAGTTGGAAACCCAAAAGCCAGTATATCTAAAGGCTAACAAGGTTTGCATTAGATATGTGCAAGATAAATCAAGTTCAAGGCTGATTTCTTGTATGGTTTTATCCTTGAAGACAATATATACTTAACAAGGGAATTTCTTTCCCCTTTAATTCTATGAAATAATTTCATTGTAAGGAAAATAGCAACGGCAGTGATGAGGCTTCACATGTTATATTTGTTTTCCAAGTTATCTTTAAACTCACTTCTTCTGAGTTTTTCTTTGTGAAGCATCTGGTATTATTCTGATTGAAGTTTTTTGTTTTGGTGAGGTAATTTTAAAAACATGCTCTAGGTAACTAAGACTTAACACCTATAAGAATTTTACTGCTTATGCTTAAATAATTTTGTACTTTCTCTTTATACAGTAAATCTGTTAGCTGAAGGTCTTTTATTTCCAGGGATAGCATTTGACTATCTGCTTTCTTAGTTTGGAGGATATATAAGCAGTTTCAGCTGCTTTGAGGGAGTAATGAAAACTAATCTTAGGCTCAGAAATGTTACTCCTGCTTATCTGTTAGATGACTTTGACCATTTTTGTGAATATCAGTTTTTTTCTTATTGTCCTTTTCAATCCCATCACTGAAAAGTTGTTGCATTGTTTGGTTTTTATTGTGCTCTCTAGAATAAGATGCTAAAAATTAGCCATTGCCTAGAAAAATATAGCCCAGTCCTTCATTAATAATCCAAAGTTATCTTTATGTGTTTCAGTTCTTTTAAATGTCCTCCGAATGTAACTTTCTCAAATTCTAATATTTGTGTTTTCTTTCCTTCTCCTGTTATTACAAAACTTTGTACTTGGACAGTTTTGCTCTGTAAAGCATTTCAGATGCAGCTTGTGTGAAATGCATTATGCAAAATAAAGTTTATTGTATTGTATTCCCAGCCAAACAACATGTAATCTACAGTAATAAAAATATATCTCATTTTGGGCTCAAAGCATTAATCCAGTTACTGAAAAGAAAATGCAAGTGGAGCAAACAAGAGATGAAGATCTTGAGACAGACTCATTGGACTGAATTTCCCCCTCCCCCCCTTTGATGGAAGAAATGTTCCAGATTCTAAATTGAGGACTTCATTAATGGCATTATTACTGTGTTATGATTGTTAATTTCCTGTAAGGTACACACTACATACTAAGGTCGGCAAAAGTTCTTTCCAAGCTTAAAATGCAGCTTTGTGTATGAAAATTAGAATAAGCTGAAAAGACAGTGGTTGTACATTATTTCCTTTAGAAAATATAAAAAATTTGTTTTGAAGTTAGGTGTTAAACTGGAATAGCTATTATACCCCAGAGAATGGGGCAGTTGTGCCCTTCCCTTTACATTCCTTTGTTGTTTATTCTTTAGAATCTTAATTGTTTTTTTAATCCTGAGAGATTAAACATAGCCTTGTTAAGAAAACAAAAATGAAACTGTAACCAAAATTTTAAAATAAAGTTTTTTTTAAAAAAAACACCTGATTTTTAGATTTTTGTTCTTGTCTATTGAATTGGTTTATAATAAGGCTCAAGCGCCAAGCCAAGGTACTAGAAATCAGTAACAATTTATTTTTAAGTCATTTACAGTAACATGGTACCTTTTCATTTGTGAAATGGTATGTAAATGTTAGTGAATGTTTAAGCTCGATGTATTGGCAAAACTATTTTTATAAAACAGTACTATCTTTAAACAGCATATTTAACATTGAAATGAATCAAATTACCTGTCCTTTGGAGATGTGGGAACAATTAAACCAGTCTTTTATCATGTTATTTCTTTAAGCCTAATGTAGAAGTGATGAAACATTTATAGGCACTCCCTTCTCACTATGGCCTGTTTGTCCATTGACCCTGGTACTGGTTTTGTAACAATACACTATTGTTAGAAACAATTTTTACCATGGTGACTGTTAACAATTTTATTTGTAATGCCAATGAAAAATGAGATTGTTAGATTACCAGTTTTGAGTTTTGCTTGTCCTTATAGCAGTTAATGGTACAGCACTGCAGCTATGAGTTCTAAGAATTACAGTCAGGTACTTGTGATTAAACTTTTTATTTTAAAGAAAAAGATTGTAATTTTTAGCTATGGGATTGTGAGCATTTGGTAATCATTCACAAAGTTCCAATGTTTTGAAATATCTGTGTTAACATTTGATAGGCAGAATAAAGACGAAGGAAAGAAGCCAGAAGTTAAGAAAGTGGAGAAGAAGCGAGGTTAGTTTCTTTACTTTCTAAGATGCATAAAGTTAGACACAGAAAGGAAGTTATACAGACAATTAATTTTTCATGCGTAGGTTTTTAAAGGCCATTTTATGTTCTTAAACCCTACAAATAAACTTTTCAAATCTCTCATTGAGTCTACATACGTTGCATTCACATTTCTCATTGATTCTACATATGTTGCATTGTATTGTTAAGTATAACCAGGTGTACTTGCTAAGGAGTCATGTTTATTATTTTAATGTCAATTAGCTGATTAATTAAGATTAGTGATCTAGAGAGATTATTATTAACATTTTTTGAAATTGCCAAATCTTTCCATTATGTTTTGCTAATGTCACATACTGGTTTTAAAAAACTATTTACTCTTTCACGTTTTAATTTATAGAAACATCAATGGATTCTCGACTTCAAAGGATACATGCTGAAATTAAAAATTCACTCAAAATTGATAATCTTGTAAGTGTTTAATACTTCATTTAAAAATACAATGCAGCTTTTATAGCTTCATATTTTCTCATGGTTTTATAAGTATTTAAGATAAAAGGGACTATCACTGGTTATTTTGTACTGCCTTGTTTGAAATTTTGAAAGTAATCTTTACAAGTAGATTACAAAGGTTGTGGTAATTAACAGTTATGAAATTACTGTTTTGTGAAGGATGTGAACAGATGTATCGAGGCCTTGGATGAATTAGCTTCACTTCAGGTCACAATGCAACAAGCTCAGAAACACACAGAGATGATTACAACACTGAAAAAAGTAAGCGATTTTAAGTCATGCAGATTTTAAGATTTTTCTCGAAACCAATTCATGTAAAAAGTAACATTTAAAAATCAATTAGGAAAATAATTATGCATATTTTGTTTTCTCAGATTCGGCGCTTCAAAGTGAGTCAGATCATCATGGAAAAGTCTACAATGTTGTATAACAAGTTTAAGAACATGTTTTTGGTTGGTGAAGGAGATTCAGTAATCACACAAGTACTGAATAAATCTCTTGCTGAACAAAGACAGCATGAGGAAGCAAATAAAACCAAAGATCAAGGCAAGAAAGGGCCAAACAAAAAGCTAGAAAAGGAAACAGGTATGTGGTAATGACTGCTTTCTAAAAAATGGCTTTGATACTATCTAATGATACTAATACCTTAATCTACATTAAAGTACAAAAAGGTCTCTTCTGTACTTAGCATGGAACCTAGTCATGTCAACCTTATAGCTTGCTTTTCAATTTAAATTAGTAGTAAATACTGTTGTTTACTATTACTAGACTGTTGAACAACATGGGGTTTAGGGATACAAACCCCCTTTGCAGTCAACAATCTCCATATAACTTTTGACTCTCCCAGAACTTCACTACTAATAGCCTACTGGTGACTGGAAGTCTTACTAATTACAGTCAACTAACACATTTTGTGTGTTTTATAGTATAGTATATACAGTATTATAAAGCTAGAGAAAAGAAAAATATTTTTAAAAACTTAAGAAAATGTTCACAGCATTTATTGAAATACTGCAATTCAAAGTCATGTTCTTGAAAGGTCAACATTATTAGTAGCAATTCTCTTTTCATTTAAATTAGGAAAAATTCTTACCCACACAAAAGGAGAATGTCCATTACTCATCTTCAGCAGTTCCCAGCAAATGACTATTGCTGTCTTATACCACAATCAAGTTTTTCTGTGACACCCCAGCAGATTATTTCATACTCAGTTCCAGATATGCCATTGGAACTACATATGCCATTTGAACTACAGATAAAGTTGTATCTGTGATGGACTCTTTAGTGTCAGTACCATCATCTGTTCCCGTTCTATTAACTGTCTTAGCTGCTGCTTAATGTAGATACCAACACTCAAAAGGAGTGAGATTTTTTTTAACTAATGTATTAGGGAATGTGATATATGCATCCTTAAGAGATTTTTTAACATAGATTTTATTGATTATGCTGTGAGTTGTCCCATTTTTCTCCTTTATTCCCCTCCCATGAGCATTCACCGCCCCCCTTTTTCATGTCCATGGGGAGATTTTGTCAATAAGATTTACATGGAGGCTCTCATTGTTTGCTTAGTAACAGGGCACAAAATCATGGTAATAAAAACTTTTTTTTTTACATTTTCTAAAATACCAATAATGACATATACACGATTTTACTGTGATTCATTGTTTTTTTCTGAAATGAATCATAATGCTCCAAACAGTTGTACCACCCTGTTTCTGATAATAGTAATTATCAAAATAATGATCTACTTCCTGTACCCACAAATATACATAGCAACCCTGCTTAACGTATGTGCCTCAGCTACCCCAAGGATTACAAATAGAATACATTAAGTATTAGAAATTTCATGTTGTGTATTTTGAACTCAGGAGGACATCTTCAAAAAAAAGTATTATTAGAAGCTCTAACAGTTTTTCCCCATTGGAATCCTTGTAAAGGTTCAAAGACTCTAAATGGAAGCTCTGATCAAGACAGTAATCAACCCCAACACAATGGAGACAGCAATGAAGACAGCAAAGATGAGGCCAGCAGCAAGAAAAAGTGAGGACATGTTTCAGTGGGTCGTAATGTGTGTGTTTGATTTTTAAATCATGTTGTTGTCTCAAGGTTCACATATAAGGGATTATATTTTGGTTACTTAGTTCCTGAATTCAGGAAACAAGATGCAAATCAAAAAGGCAAAAATGTAAAACAGTTATTTACAACTAATTTGCCTGTGTTCAAGGTTAGAGAGCTGGCCTGAATCCAGTTTTTAAAAATTAACTATTCTTCCTTGGACCACTATGACTCATGTTTATACTTTCTTGAATTGTGACAGGATAATAAAAATTAGATGTAGAATCTCAGGCTATTTTGTATTATGATACCTGTTACCTATTCTAGATATAGAACCAGGGTTATCCAAGCCTTGGTTTGTTCCACTATATATTAATACACTAAGCCTTGGAATCAAGCATCCCTTCTAATTCTGAAATTTAGGGAAATCCTGCATGGTGTGTATCATCCCTTCTTTTCATTTAGATTTGTAATAATGCATTAACATTTCCAAATTCTTTAAAGAGAATTCATGTTAGCCCTGGCTGGTGTGTCTCAGTGGGTTGTGCTGGCCTACGAACTTAAAGGTCACTTCGTTTGATTCCCACTCAGAACACAAGCCTGGGCTCTGTGGGCCAGGTCCCTGGTTAGGGCAAGGAGAAGCAACCAATTGATGTTTCTCTTTCCCTCTCTCTCTCCCTTCCCCTCTTTCTAAAAATAAGTAAATAAAGTTTTTTCAAGAGAATTCATTTTACAGTTGGAAATGATGGAAAGGCCCGGGCCATGATACTGCCCTGAGTTACTGTGCTTGTCAGCATGTACTTTGCGAAGTCAGTAGAACACAGTAAAATAAATTTTCGACGAAAAATAACTAAATATTTGGGTGATTTAAAAAACACAATGCACACACACATTCTTTTTTTTCTCTTGAGGAAAAATGTCCCCTAACCCCAGTTGTTACACCTCTTCCCCCCCACTTTTCCATAGGCCGTCCAGTGAAGAGAGGGAGACCGAAATATCTCTGAAGGATTCTACGCTAGATAACTAAGCTGACATGCTGGAATATAAAGAACATTTGCGAAGTTTGTAATGGTTTTCATTTGAGATATTTAGACTGTTGAAAGTTTTAAATTTTTATAATAATAGGTTTTGATGTTAAAAACTTGTTTTGAGGGGAAAATCCCTTTATCTTTGTTTAAAAGTAATTGTACTTGTGCAGTATTAACAACTACATGAAACAGTAAATGTGAGGGAAGATCCATCTAGGAAATTTTGAACTGCTTTTCCAGACATTGGTTGTAGCATATTTTCAATTCCTGTGTATGTTAATGTGTAATTGATAGTAAGGTTACATTTTTAAAACTGCTACTTGTATAAAACCTTCACTCTTTCCCCAAATATTGTGGATTTTGTGCAGTTTTTACAAATCTTGGATTTACCAGACTGTCTTTTCACTGTGTTTTTGTAGAAGTTATACATTTTTATGGTGGATAAAATGTTACTTCTATAAAATTATTCCCTCCTACTTAAAATTAACCTCAGTCTGCATTGTGCTACATTATCCTGCTGCTTTGTAACAATGTGTGGTCTGTATGCTGTTTTGTATGACAACTAGATACCCAACTGACATTGAACTGACAATTCTACATAGTACAAAACTCATGTTAACTTTAGAAACTAATCTAATTCTGTGGCTGGGAATTCAGCAGTCATAGGACTTTCTTGCAGACAGCAGAACTGGTGTACATACGAATGAATCTGGCCCTACAGGTTCAGCCAATCTAAGGTCCTTTACAGGCACAAGTAGCTGAAATTGAAAAGCTAAGTGATAAAAGTTTATTTTTTGGACATTTCTGAATTTTTTTAAAAAGACACTCATTTAAGAAAGTTAGCAAGTAGTATTTTTTTAATTGGAAAGCAACCCATGATGTTTATGAGGTAAAAAGCAGTAAATAAGGAAAGTAGCCTATTTAAAAAACATGGCTATATCAGAAGGGAATTTTTATTTCTGCATTGTACACTTGACAGGATTGCAAAAAGTAGAAACTTTAGCTCTCCGAGACAGCAGGCAAAGGAATTGTTTGAATAGTCTGTATATTCACATACTGGGGCTAAATCTGAGTGGCCCAACGTTAACACAAGAGTTAAGGCTAACTGTAACAGATAGTATTTCTGAGATCATATAATTAGGTCAGTTGGTGGTTTTTGTAGCTAAGACTGTTGTCTTGGAACTATGAGTACAGGAAAAAGACTTTTAATAAATACTCAAGTGTTTGCATGTGGCATAGATTGTATGTTCTGACCTCAGATAATTTTGTTTTCATCAATAGATGGAAAGTTGAATTATTTCAATAATTGGAATTTTAATTTTGAGAGACCTTACAATGGAACCTAGGACTTAAGTGTTTTGAGGGCACCCTTCCTATTGTATCTATCTGTTTGGTCCTTAGGACAACTAAAATTTGGACACATTATTCTTGTTAAGCCATTAAGTGTCAACATGTAAACTTGTTTTGATTAAAGAATTTTTTTAATCAAACTGTTACTAGTAAATTACTTCTTTGTTACTTACAAAAATGTGTTGGAATTCTGGATTGGCTTCCAAGGGAGTAATTTCTTAGTTAACCTCACCATAGAGATTGTGCTGTTTGGAGAGACTAGGAAATTAATAAGCTCAAAATGATAAAAATAAAGGAAATGTTATTTCTGGTCCATCCTCCCTTTCCTTCTGTGACCCAACAGACCTACACAACTTACCAAGAATCACAAAATGTTCTGACTATGTGGCATTAAAACACAAGGTGCCTTCTCTATATGAACCCTCATTTCAAGACATTTCTCTGACACTAATTCACAAAACCTCAGAACTCTCTTGAAAATCATATAATCATCAAGAATGTTTAGAAGCATTGGCTGAATTTAAATGTAAACTCCACAACTGGACAAGTCATTCAAAAGAGATTTTAAACGAAAGAGCTGAGACTTGGCCCTCAAACCCACATTTTTTTTAAAAACACGTATTTCACTGCTACTATTTAGACTACTGGATAATGTTTTACATTGGATGTTTTAAAAGAGTAAGTTACGCATGACCCAGCAGAATCAGTTGTTGAAGGTTTTCCCAGCCGCTTTGGAGAAATTATAGGAGTACCATCTGAATCAGAGAATCTAAATCAGACTTTCTATGTGTAAAAACAGCTTGAATCTATGTGTAAAAACAGCTTGAATGGAGTACCTTAAGCCTTATAATTTAATTGCTATTAGGTTGTGTGGTTTCAAATAGTAGTAGGACAACAAATAGATTGTAGCACACCCATAGACTTACCTGGTTGAAGATGCCGGGTCAAGATGAGGTGGCCTATATGAGAACAATGGCTTTTACAGGGCTCTGAAGGTTTCACTAGCAACTTTGTTACACTGGCCTGTGTTTATACCTTAAGAAAAGAACCTACTAAATAGGCAGAAATATATTCAAATTTGTGCTGTGTAATTCTCCAGCCTTAGAGATTGATAAAGACATTGTGATGTGATTGGGACAAAGGTCAAATTACCCTTAAAAGGTAATGAAGCCTGAAAAAGATGTTTCAGGAAATAGGCACTGCTTTTTTAGACCGTGATTTTGTGCATGACTCTATATATTAAAGTCTGGTTCATTTCTAAATAAGAGGATGATTAATTAATTCAAGTTCATGTTTTCATATTTGCTTTTCTTTAGATAAAATATGTAACTTTAGTCATGTCCTGTTTAATGTTGAAATTTGTAGCTATATAAAATCCCTGATACAAGATACCTTTGTGCCTGTTTGGAAGCTGGGAGTTTCTTTTTGTGTGAGGCCTGTGTATCTGATATACAATGCACTGGCAAATTCTGGAAGTGACCTTGTTAGGTTAGCCCTTTAGATTTTACCAGGAAATGAGAATAGATACCTGAGCCTTGTAATATTGGTGAAAAGGTTCACTTTAAGAACTGGCAGGACAACATTCTAAAATAATAAAACAAGAATTCAGTATTAACTGACCATCTTTATCCATTAAAATAAACTGACTGGCACTACACATGGATTAATGCTTGTTATAATTCACTTTCTAATATTTTTGTTTTGAGAATATGAAATGATGAGAAAGAATAAAAGTAAAAACAAGACCCCTGTATATAAAGTAAAAGCTGTAAGGAATGCAGTTTAAAAATAAATTTTTACCTGAGGAACTTTGAGGAATTGGGTAAATCTGGTTTCCAACAGAATTTTAAATCATCACTGGAAACAATAAAGTAAAACTTTAGGCAATAACAAACCAACCATGTTGGCACAACTTACTTATGGTGATCCTCTTGCATAGTGACTGAAGCAGTGAATAAGAACACTGCTAGATATACCAGAAAGGGGTTCTTAATTGAACTCCTTAAATGTGACATTTAATGTCAATATTTTAACATACAGGCTTACAGGCTTCATCAGTTTTTGATTTATATGGTAAATGTCTGTTCTTACCCATCCAGGGAGTGTGGAAGTCAGTTGAATTTAAAAATGTAACCTAGAAAAAAGTGAAATTTTAAATGACAGTTTAATTTTACACACACACACACACACACACACACACAATATTTCCAAAAACATTTCCAAGTAGATACTGTAGCTACAATTTTCCCTGATGACCTAATAAACCTTGGAATTTATCACACTTGTCCTTTGCCCCAGAATGAGAAGAGAATTATAGTAAGGGGGCTGAAAGAATGAGGAGTTGAGCCAGAAAAACTCTTTCTGCACACAGAATACTGGGTATTACTGTCCAGGAATCAGTGAACAAGAACTAATAATCCATAGGATCTTGAATACCCATGTCCCGGTAGTCATATTACATGAGATTATTTTTTAGTAATAAAGATTTACTAAATTGACGTACATTTTAAATTTAGCATTCGTGATTCACCAAAACTTGTCAAGAAACAAAGCTTCAGCCCTGGCTGGTATGGCTCAGTGGATTGGGCACCAGCCTGTAAACCCAAGGTCGCCAATTCCATTCCCAGTGAGGGCACATGCCTTATTTGTGGGCCAGGTCCACAGTGGGGGCACATGAGAGGGGACCACACACTGGTGTTTCCCTCTTTCTCTCCCCTTCCTCTCTCTCTAAAAATAAACACATGAAATCTTTTTAAAAAATGAAGCTTCAATTCAAATGCTACTTCTGTAAAGCTATGCATATACACTCAAGATCTCATATTTATTACTCGTGTAGTCTCCTTTTCAAAGAATTTCCAAAGTACTTCCACCACTTGCTTCATTGAACCCAATGACTAGGCAAGCCACAGACTAAGAGAAAATCAACACATATCTGACAAGGGATTTGTATTCAAAATATATAAAGCCTTCCTACAACTCAGTAAGATAAACAGATTTGAAAATGGGCAAAAAGCATTGAGAACTATATTTTGTAATAAATACTAAAATATATTTCTAAGCATTTAGATACAATCAAGTTACTTTGTAAGGAAATTTATAATTTGAACTTTGTGGGGGGCATGGTGATAACTTTAGCTGATTGTTTCACGTTGGTCCTGTTCCTACAAGAGCACATTTTCTGCTATTAATTAAAGGTTCCAGGATCAACATAAGGATAAGCGAGGAATTCCCCCAGTTTGTTGCCTTCTGAATCATAGTGGAGCATTCGGAAGCAAACATCACAAAAGAAACACGGGTCATCTGGTGCAAAACTGTCATTGTTCGTCACCCATCTGTAGTTAAAAAAAAAAATGCATCATTACAATTAACTTTCTCAGCTGTAAGTTGTGAAGTGTAATGATATATAAATATAACTCTCACTATTGCCTTCTCATCCTATCTAATAATTATAATCCTTCATAGGATTTTCTGTACATGCATAGATAGATTTATCCCTGTCAGTACTGTATAAGGCAACAGCACAACTAACACATACACTACAGAACGCTGTTTCTCTTTCAATTTTATGTAAGTTATCCTGCCTATTTTTACTCTCCTTACATTTGTTGTGGTGTAGGCATAGTGCTACATACAGTGTCATTCGTTAAACTCATGGCAACTTGGAACATAGCTTAGACTAAAAGTCATTTTTAGCTTACAAGCTGATTTAATCATTTAGTGCCATTCCATGGGTTATTAATTAGTAAACTGTGAAAAGTTCACTGGTCAATTTCTGATGATATTGCTGTCCTTTCTTGCTAAAAAAATAACAGTAAGAATCAAATTTTTGAATTGTCTGAGACCAGAGACACAGAGAGGAATACAAATCCGTAACGGAGAGACCATACACTTACCATGACATTCCTATCCAAGGAACTGTCATGTGAACACAATCATTTTCTTCTAAGGCCATCTTGAAAAACAATAAATTAGATGCTACAGATCTGGTAACTTTTGCTTAATTTATCTTTCTAACTGGTAAATGGGTGTTAGTTTAAAAACTCCAGCTGTTTTATTTAGAACTCAGGACAAAATGTTAAGAGTGCATACAAATGGGAAATACAGGCAACATTATTCAACTGAAATTTTGGGTTTTGACCAGAGATATTAGTCACAACTGAACACATTATTTTCCAGTTTATCTAAATTCTGCATCGAATGGAATGTTACCTACCCCTGAGTTTCATTTTGATCTAATAACTCTGATTTATGTTTTTCCTATTTGTCATTTGGAAAAGCACATTTGGTACAGAATCCAAAACATGTTGATGATACTAAATTCTCTTTTTCCTCTGAATGGTTTGTTGACTGATCCAGTTAAAGAAATACCCAAAACATGCACAATCACAGAACAGAAATTTTATGAAACCTTATTTTGACCTCTACATATGAGATGCTGTGTTACTTTTTCATTGAGGAGAAACTAGATGAAACTGATTTTGTAAACTGCAGACAGGAGGCAGAAAGAACATGGTTCCCTGAGGACACTGAGCACAACCAATTCAGTCTGACCTTCCCCTGGAATTCCGCTACATGTGATTAATTTCCTTATTGTTTAAAAATGTGGTTGTAACCTATAGTGATCTGCAGCACTTCCCTAATAAAAAAATCCTTGATATTATTTCTTCAGATACAAAACAAAACTGAAATACCCCAAACTAAAAATACCTGACTACTGAAAACCAATACCCCTAAAATATATATGTATATATATCACTTACCTAGCTGTGTACATTTTACAGACAAAACACTTTCTGGTCCATAGCCAATGCTTCTTGGTAAGAAGGGGATAAAGTTTCCTGTCCAAGCAGTCATCACAATGCACAAGCCTTTTGTTCATGAGAAAATACATGAAGATATTCAAGTGAAAATTTTAGTGACATGTAAAGAATCCAAGATATCTGTACCTCGACACTAACAACATACATAGATTATTATATATATGTATATAGTTTTACATATAAAATGACTCTATACCAGGTTGACCAAATTGTGTTCCACAAAACACGTTCTCCCACAGAGCATTTTGGATCGAACAATGCCTTCTATGAAACTTTCCAAACCCCTTCATGGTAATGCACACTGCGACCTTCTGAGAGGAAGATGCTGTGTGCAGCATTTCTTGAATGTATTCCATTAGAGAATCCTTGTTTTACTCAACACTTAGTACACATTTTTATAGAACATAGTTTGAGCAACTAATTGATCTTCTTTAAGTATTTTACGTGGCTATTCTACTGAGATTGACTGGTCATGTGGTACAACACAGCTCTTAATTACTGTCCTCTATTAAAATCCAAATCTAACTCCTTGCATAATGTAAATTGGTAGGACTTTAGTTTTAGGTATCAGAATTAAGAAATTGTGAGTGGAAATTAATCTGCACTGTGCTACTTATCCACTGAGTGGGTCTGGGTAAGTCCCTTAACTGTACCGGACTTCAGACTCTTCACCTGAAAGTCGAAGGGACTGCTCAGGGTGTTCTAGTGATCTCTGGTCTCAGACAATTCAAAAATTAGATTCTTACTGTTATTTTTTTTAGCAAGAAAGGACAGCAATATCACCATCAGAAATTGAACAATAAACTTTTCACAGTTTACTAATTAGTAACCTATGGAATGGCACTAAATGATTAAATCAGCCTATAAGATAAAAATGACTTTTAGTCTAAACTATGTTCCAAGTTGCCATGAGTTTAACGAATGACACTATATGTAGCAATATGCCTACACCACAAGAAATGTAAGGAGAATAAAAATAGGCAGAATAGCTTATATAAAATTGAAAGAACATATTAATCAAGAAATAAGTATATATAATTTGAAAGTCATAAATTTATGAGGTTTATGTGTTCTCTTGGCTTTTGCTGCAAAAATTCTCAAGGGGCAATTGTTATACACAAATGTTTATTTTTAATTTAGCAACTCAACATCTCTCAGAACTACTATAACTTTGGTTAAATAGATACTTGATGTTTATAACAAATTAATACTACCAACCATGTAAGGTACATAAAACACTCTATGTTCTTTTTACTGTATAACACTTTCTTTTCTAGGTCCTTCCTAATTCTCTCATGTTTGTATCTGCTGAGCTGTCAGTGTTCCTGTCGGCAGCTCAGTTCCCACAGAACGGTAAACATATTCCCCACGGGTATGCGCCGACAGGAGATCTGGTAGCTTTGCACACCCTTCCCAAGTCCTCCACCCTGCTGCAGTCCTGGCTTAAGTGCTTCTCCTGCCATCGTTCTGGGATTTCCCTTTCCCGTCACTCTGAGGGTTCCATTTACACCTTAGCTATTCTCTTTTGCATTCCATGTTTTTTTCTTTTTGAAGATCCAATCACTGTGTGAGGCACTACCTCAGGTAGCTTCCTGAGAATTAGTGCATGGGAGGTGAAGTTTTTGAGACTACTGACTGAGATCCGAAAGAAATAGAAGGAAGGACATTATGAAGCATCAGTTCTTATTAGTGGTATAATAAATATATGGGTGTAAAATTGCTCCACAAAAAAAAAATTAAAATGGTCTCTCAGAAGGAATCCAAATGGGGACAGAGCAGGGCTCATTCCTATATATTTTCCTTCATCAGCTGATTATTTCCTAAGTAAGGACATGAAAAACCTTACAAGAAGAGAAGATACCATCTATATAAAATTATAACCTTAAAACCTCATTTTAAACTATTTTAGTCCTTCCCACTTTAAATCTTTATGAAATCATTAAGACTTATTTGTCAACTATCAGAATTACTTGTCAACTATTAGAATTATTCTTCTCTACCCCAGTTCCCTTTCATCGCCTTCAAATTTTGGCAAAAGACACAAATCTGAGAAATACAAATTTGCAGCATGCCTATATGGTAAAGCCTGTCTGATATACAAATGGTGATACTTTTAAAAATATTTATACATTTTTAACCTTCTAATAAATAGTGAAACATTTATTATATATTTTCCAAAATACAAATGAGAGGATACAAAGTTGATCACTGAGTGGAAAGCACTTATTTTTGCTGTTTCCAAGCCAAGTTGCACTGACAATTACTTTTACTCCTCGTATTCAAAACAAAACAAAACACAAAAACCTTTGCTTTTATACTGTGAAATAAAGAAAACAGAACAAATGTTCCGAGTACTGCCACTTACCTTATGTCAGTAACAACAATCACATGTTCACAGTCTCCCTGGTGACAGTATAAGTAAGGAAAACCCAGTTTAATATGTAAGTCATTGAAGGCAAAGTCTTCCATTTTCGCAGTCTGAAACTTTCCATAGCCTCTGTCATGGGACTCAGACCACTCAATGATCGTTCTGAGGAGGGGGAAAGACAAAGATGTATCATTAACTCCACAAAAAATTAAAAATGACAGAAAATGGGCTGTGACTACAGTATTTCACAAAACCTGCCTGCCCCAATGAACCGGACAGTTCCCATCTCGAGATGAAAACCACAGTAGTTGGTATGTGTTAGAATTAGGAATGCTGAATTTTTGTTCATCCACCAGAGCATCAGTTCTCAAAGTGTGGTTCCTAAGACCCTACAGAGGCTTGTGAGGTCAAAATTATCTTTACAATAATCCCAAAATGTTATGGCTGCCCTTTCAGCTAGCTCTTATTCCCTCATAAATGACCATGTTTCTGGAGGTTACATCACATGGGTTATCACTTGAGACTGAATGGAAAATATATAACAATGCCACTTTTCTTGCTATTTTATTTTGTTCTGAAATTTTAATTTTTTACAAAAATGTTATTATTGTTAATGTTTAACAGGATTATTTAGTCAATATTTAAAATATTTGAGTCTGAACTGTTAATATGATAAATATTGATAGCTATAACCCACATGAACAAAAGCTCTTTGGCATCCTCAATTATTTCCAGTATAAAGAAATGCTGAGCCCAGCAAGACTGAGAACTGCTACATTAGAATATAAATGAAAATGCCTATAGTGAAAGATAATTTACATAAATAATAAGATACACACTCTCCCTCTCCCCAGTTGCTAAGACACTGATAATAAAAGCTCAGTCTAACTGTCATGATGATTAGATACAGATGTTTCATGCTCTGTACTGAAGAAACCATGTAAGTCACCTAGGGCAAACAATCGTGCGCACTAAACAAGCAGAAAAATAGCGAAAGATTAAACTTCCTGCTGTCACCTAATACAAAGAACAGACATTAATAAACTGTTTAAGTGGGATTTAGTTATTTTTTTTCAGATGCATCTAAGGCTCAAATTGAGACCGACTATAATTTCTAAAATAATTAAAAAAACAATTCTGGACAGCTGGCAAAGACCCTGAAATGGCTGATGTAAATTTTTTGTAGGAAAATTTTCTTGGAATAAAAATTTTGATTAACTTATTAATACCTAGACCAACTTTAAAAGTACTTTAAAAACTGAGAGATAACTTTTTACCCCAAATCAAACAAAACAACCCAACACAGTAATTCCTGGGCAGATCCTTCACAGAATAGTAAAAGGATTTGTGGAAGATAATACCATTTTGAATGAAAACTACAAATCAGAAAGACTTTGAGAAGAATTTTGGAAACTGTACCTGCTCAAATCTCTGCACTCAGGGTACCTTTTATCATTGTAAAATGTTCCTTCAAAATAAAAGAAGGCTGATTTGTATAGGTCCTAGAAGACAACAAGATGTTATTGAGAGAAAGCAATTATGAAATTGTTCAAAATATTGATTAAAATTTTGTACACCATAAAAATCACACAAATGTTTAACGATAACTTTATAAAACTTCATAGAATAGGCTCAACTCATTCATTAATATTTAATGGCACCTCTTATGTAAGAAACATGTTAGTTACCAGGTGTCAAGGTGTAATTTTATCCACTGTTATTGTAGTCATTAGGTTTGATTTAAATTTGTAGTCTCCCAAGATTCACAAAAGAAACCCAAATAAAAATGAAATACGTATTATTTTATTTATACATACACAGCAATGAGTTATTTCATTTTTAAAAGATTTTTATTTATTTATTTTTAGACAGACGGTAAGGAAGAGGGAGAGGGAGAGAATCAATGTGTTGTTGCCTCCTGTGCACCCCCTACTGGGGACCTGGCTCACAACTCAGGCATGTGCCCTGACTGGGAATGAAACTGGTGACAATTTGGTTCAAAGACCAGCATTCAATCCACTGAGCTGCACCAGCCAGGGCATTATTTTAGATATTAGGACTAAAAACTAAACAGTCCTATCTTTGGTGTTTCCCCAGTATTAACAACAGTAATCATGGAGTTATGTTTATCTATCATTTTTTAAAATTTTCAATGTGATTTTATAAAAACTCCCTATTTATATTTCCAGTAACTCTTAAATAGGAAAAATGTGAATTTCCAGCCTTATTCAAGCAGTCTGGCCCAGAGTACCACAGTAGCCGCACAACTGGTGTGAACCCTTAGGTTTCTTACCTTTCAGTCTACCAGACTTTCCATCAGAGAGGTGGCTCTTAATCCTGACCACATAACGGAATCACAAAACATCAAAGACCAAGTCTCATCTCAGATGCATTAAATGAGACTCTCTGAGGATGTGGCTCAGGTACCAGTGTTGTTCCAAGCCCCCCAAGAGATTAAAATGTGCAACCAATGCCGAGAACCACTCTGTTAAGTCTTTCACCATGTGCTCAAAATTAACCCCCTGGAAGAGGGTTAAAAAGACCTGTGTTCTTTTCCTGAACCTACACTTCCTCCTTGGACCTGTTTCCTCACCTGTAAAATCAGAATAACACCTGGAATGCTATGTTATAGGATTGTGATGAGAACCAAAAGCAGTTTATGAACTATAAAAGATATATAAGCTTCAGATATTAAAATAATTTTACCTTAAAATACCCTAAATTCTCTGCTACTTCTTTAAAGCAGAGACAATTTTTAAAAATTGTCTCTGTTCCCCCATTTACAGATCATATGGCGTTGGTGTCAAACGCCCCTTATAAGGCTGGTTTTGCTGTTTTCCTTGGGCACTTCACTAAATCTCCCTGACCGACTTTTTCTCATATTTCTGTAAAATACGAGTAAAGCCATTATCTTCTTCCCAGGTGACTGCAGAGATAAAAGGATATAATGTACTATAATGCCATTTCTAGTTATTGTTAAAACTCAAAATCTGCCACTTAATATATTTCTAAACCTTCAAAGAGGTCCACTAGGGCCCAACATAAAGGTTCTGAAAGAAAATACTGCCTTATTTTGGAAACAAAAACAAAGTATATCTATAAAAATTCATTTTAAGTTATTTAGGCAACTTAATGCTTTGATGTAACTATAAATTAGAAAGGGAACTTTAAAATAACAAAAACATTTTTTCAGTTTGTTCTTTTTTTAATTTTTTATTGATTATACCATTACAGTTGTTCTATTCCCCCCCTTCATTCCCCTCCACCCGCACACTCCCTCCCCCACCATTCTACCCTCCTTAGTTTATAACCACGTGTCTCAAGTTCTTTAGATTCTATATTTCCCCCACTATTCTAGCCCTCCCCCCAATCTATTTTCTTCCTACTGTCTATGCTATTTTCTGTGCATTCTCCCCCCTTCTCCTCCTCCCACCCCCGTTTCTAACCCTCCATGTGTTCTTCATTTCTATGGTTCCACTCCTGATCTAGCTGTCCTCTTAGTTTGCTTTTGTTTTAGGTGTGGTTGTTAATAACTGTGTGTTTGCTGTCCTTTCACTGTTCATATTTTTTATCTTCTTTTTCTTAGATAAGTCCCTTTAGCATTTCATATAATAAGGGCTTGGTGATGATGAACTCCTTGAACTTGACCTTATCTGAGAAGCACTTTATCTGCCCTTCCATTCTAAATGAAAGCTTTGCTGGATGAAGCAATCTTGGATGTAGGTCTTTGGATTTCATGACTTGGAATACTTCTTTCCAGCCCCTTCTTGCCTGGAAGGTCTCTTTTGAGAAATCCACTGACAGTCTGATGAGAACTCCTTTGTAGGCGACTGTCCCCTTATCCCTTGCTGCTTCTAGGATTCTCTCCTTCATTTTAGTCTTGGCTTATGTAATTATGATGTGCCTTGGTGTGTTCCTTCTTGGGTCCAACTTCTTTGGGACTCTCTGAGCTTCCTGGATTTCCTGGAAGTCCATTTCCTTTGCCAGACTGGGGAAGTTCTCCTTTATTATTTGTTCAAATAAGTTTTCCACTTGTGGCTGTTTCTTTCCCCCTTCTGGTACCCCTATAATCCGGATGTTGGAACGTTTAAAGATGTCCTGGAGGTTCCTAAGCCTCTCCTCATTTTTTTGAATTCTTGTTTCTTCATTCTTTTCTGGTTGGATGTTTCGTTCTTCCTTCTGGTCCATTCCATTGATTTGAGTCCCAGTTTCCTTTCCAGCGCTATTGGTTTCCTGGACATCTCCCTTCATTTCAATTAGTTTAGCCTTCATATGTTCCTCTAATTTGTGACTATAATCCACCAGTTCTGTGAGCATCCTGATAAATAGTGTCTTGAATTGTGCTTCTGAGAGGCTGGCAATTTCGCAGTCACTGAGAGTTATGGGCTCTGGGACTTTGAGTTCTTCTTGCGCCATCTTTTGGGCTGTTCATGCCTGTTCAGTAGCAGGATCAGAGCCCTAAAGTATTCACTAGAACAGGGCAACTAAGTCGCTGGGTTGTGACGTTGTATGTGGGGGCGGGGTCAAAGAGGAACAATTGTGTTCCATCTGCCGCCTCCCGCCCCGGCCCCCACCGGCGCCGCAGCCACCATGGTTACCAGGCCCACTTGTTTCGTTCAACTGCATGCGAATGTGCCACCGCCGTCAGCCCTCCATCACTGGGTTCGCCCCCTGGGGCCTGCGTGGTCCGTCTCACTGTGCGCAAATGAGCGACCTCGGTCAGCCTGCCCCACACCCTGACTGGTTCCGGGCTGCCAGCGCGCCTAGGTCGGGCAATCTGTCCTGCCCGACCCAGCTTCGCTGCTGGCTCCGCCTCTCTTACCATCCCCGTCGAACGGTTCGTAGTTGTCGGACTTCCGTATAATTCCGTTTTCTGGTCTTTGGGTGTGTCCTTGTTCTCCAAACCTTTGTTGTATTCAAACCTGGCTGTGGGAGAAGGCACAGTGTTTCCACCTATGCCTCCATCTTGGCAGAAGTCAAAGCATTTTCCATTTATATCCTAAGTCACCCATTAAAAACTTTTCCTCATCTCAGTATACAAATGGTTAAGAATAGAATATATGAATAATCTCGATACAAGTAATTTTCATTTTAATGGTAACCAGTGATACTAAGTAGTTTCCCTATTCTGTCAGCTGGTTTAACTGACAATGTTCCCAGAAGGGGTGAGAGCAGAGGATCAACCAACCAACATGGAAAAACTAGTGTAAGAAGCTATTTCTGTTATTAATCTAATATAACCCAAGTCTATGGGTAGCATTTCCATTTTATAAACAAAGTAACTATCAATAACTAATATGATCATTTGAACACAGTCATCAGTTATATATAATTTTAGGCATCAGTTCGCCATTTATATTCCACTATCACTGAGACAGGCTATAGAGGAACTATAGGCTACAGAAACATTCCTAAGATCTGCTGTGAAGAAAGTGGTAATGGGACAGAGTGCTGGAGAAGCTTGGGGAAGGAAATTTTTACAACTTGAATTTATGTTACCATTTTTCCTATACCAAGGCTTTATTTATAATAAGTCTATAAAGTAGTTCCTTAAGTGTGCCACTAAGATAAAGTCTTCAGAGATTATCAACAACAACAAAAAAAGACTTATCGGACCTGGCTGGTGTAGCTCAGTGGATTGAGCGTGGGACTGCGAACCAGAGGATCGCGGTTCGATTCCCAGTCAGGGCACATGCCTGGGTTGCAGGCAGGTTCCCTGCAGGCCAACTCCCAGCAGGGGACGCACAAAAGGCAACCATACATTGATGTTTCTCTCCCTCTCTCCTTCCCCTCTAGAGATAAATAAATAAATAAAATCTTAAAAAAAAAAAAAAAAAGACTTATCGGAGTAATGTAAAAAGATCAATAGAATCAGACATTAAAACATGACGAACCACTGACTGACATGGCTCAGTTGGTTGGCCATCATTCCACAAAGTGAAAACGCCACTGGTTCATTACTGGGTCAGGGCACCTGTCTGGGTTGCAGGTTCAGTCCCAGGTCAGGGTGCATGTGGGAAGCAACTAACCAATGTTTCTCTCTTACACTAATGATTCTCTCCCTCTCTTTCTCCCTCCCTTCTCCTCTAAAAGTAAATAAATAAAAAATCTTAAAAACAAACTTAAGAACAATAGTACTATTTTATATGTATATTTTTAAAACGACTCCATTCTCAAACTACTATACTCCAAAATAAATGTTAGCAAAACATATTTTAGACATAAGCTGTTAAAAGATATTTAGACTCAGAGAGCAGGCTGACAGCTATGGAGGGCAGGGTTGGGGGTGGAAGGATGAAGCATAAAGGAAAAATGAGTCATGGACAACAGTGTGGTGACTCCAGGGGGAATGAAGTATAAGGGGGATAAATAGTAGTGGAAAAAATACAATTGAAATAAATTTAAAATAGCCCTGGTAAGTGTGGCTCAGTGGGTTGCCTGCAAACCAAAAGGTCTCTGGTTTGATTCCCAGTCAGGGCAGCACGTGCCTGGGTTGTGGGCCAGGTCCCCAGTAGGGGGCATACAAGAGGCAACTGATTCATGTATCTCTCACACATGGCTGTTTCCCTCTTCCTTCCCCTTTCTCTAAAAATAAATAAATAAATAATGTCAGGGGGACTTTTTTAAGCAAAGAGACTTAAATATACTGACCCAACTTTCCTAGTCCTCTCATACCAAATAATTAAAGTCTCTTCATACCAAATAATGACTACATGGAACAAATAGTAGGATACATGCCAAATAACTCCCTGTCAAAAAAAGCATTATATTCCATGGCAGTGAAATACATGCCAAATAACTCCCTGTCAAATAAGGCATTATAACACTGGCTGGTGTGGCTCAGTGGACTGAGCGCCCACTTGCGAACACAAAGTTCATTGGTTCAATTCCCAGGCAGGGCACATGCCTCTGTTGTGGGCCAGATCCCCAATAGGAGACATGCAAGATGCAATCACACATGGATGTTTCAATCCCTCATTCTCCCTCCCCCCTCTCTAAAACTAAAAGAATATTTTTTTAAAAAAGCATTAATTTAAGGACTTCCATTTTGTTAGGTGTTTAATTGGCATGACATGAAAATATAAAATATCCTGGCAAAATACTGAGAATTGTTGAAGGTGGGTGATAGGAACATAAGGGCTCATTATATTACTCTTTTCTTTGTGTGTGTTTAAAAATTTCCAAGGTAAAACCGAAAGTCTGTGCACCAAGTAAACAAAAGGGTAGGGAAAGGTATTATCAAGCCAGGCATAATGACAACTAGGCAAAGAAAGTACCATGTGCTTTGAGGGCAACTGACTGGGGTCTGAATCCAGCCTCCACCACTGCCACTGCACACAGTAAAGTCGTGACAGCGCTCCGACTCACCTTTTCCTTACCTGTAAAATGGTCATTCCTTCCAAAGAGAGAATATTGTACATTCAGTACATCGTAAATGCTCATTAATCAAAAATACTATTTTAATGGATGGAAGCGGCAGAAATAATGTAACGACAGACATGTAAACATTAGAACAGGGAAGCAGGTTATGTATAGCCCCTGTTTGAAAGCTGCTGACACAATAAACCAACCAAGCCCAGCTAAAAATATTCCCTAGGGTTCCCAGAACGAAGCCAATCCCAGATCTGACACAAACCACTTTGAGCAGTGGTGACGTAATTGGAATCAGAAGAATGAATTCAGATTTTTCTGATTAAATTGATCTTATGAACTTTATAGTTACAGGGGTTTTTTTGGGAGGTAGGCTTGAGAAATTCTGCAGATTGTTTCCTCTTTTACAAAAACAAACTCTTATTTCCTGGTCTGCCTACAGCCTTAAAATTCTACTTATTTCTCTTTCATTCTAATACTTATCGCCAAGAGCACCAAGATGGCAAACCTGAAGAACCTAAATATCTTAAAACCATTTCGACATAACAACTCTGGAGTGAAATCTGTGTGTGAGTCTTGATGATAGCTGGTCTCAATGCCAGTCACTGGGAGGACAGGAGCACAGGCAGCCTGTGGGGCACAGAGGTACACCAAACAGTTTCAGGATGTTATCATAAGCACCGCAGTACACAAATGAGACAGTGCCAGAGTGGCAAAGCTAGGCGAGTCAGGGAAAACTGTATATAGCAAGTGAGTCTTGAGCTAGGTTTGGAAATATGAATGTGAACTCACCAGCTGGACAAAGGAAGGGAAGGGCTTCCCACCAGGCCCCAACACAGAGAGGCACAGAAAGGTGCGGTATGCTTGAGGAAGACAAACACATTCATTTGTGGCTGAAGCACAAGGTGAAAACACAGGGGTGAATAACATGAAACGTTAAGGTAGGCCTCAGCCCTACAAACACTCTTTAATGTCAGCCCATGGAGTCTGCACTACAGGCAATGGAGACCCACTGAAATTTTCAGTGTGAAGAATGATACAATTGGCACAATAGATTTCTTTTTAAAGACCTTTTTTTAAGAACAGTTTTAGATTTACAACAAATATGAGAGGGAGGTACAGATATTTTCTATACCTGCCCCTACACATTAGAGCCCCCCCCCATTATCAACACCGTTCACCAGAATGATACATTTGTCACCAAATGTCTAAGGATGAACCTGCACTGACACAGCATAATCACCCAAAGTCCACAGTTTACCCCAAGATTCACTCTTGGGGTTTGTTTTGTTTTTGAAAGGCAGATTGAGTGGTATGTATAGGAAGGACTAAAGGTGGGAAAAAACAGGAAGTCTCTTACTAAAATATATAGCAATGTAAAAAACAAGAGTCTGGAGCTAGTAGGGCAGAATAAACAAGAATAATAAGGGAGAGTGTTACCTGAAGAAAAGGGGAGGTGACAGAATAATGAGTTTGATTTTAATTTAAACAGTGAGCCTGAGGTTTCTGTGGTTCATTCATTTATCCAACAACTATTTGGGGACTTCCTCTGTGCCATACATCATCAAAGAAAGAAAGATATTTACATCACTGAACAAAACTAAACTCCTATCCTCAGAGTTTATATTCAAGTTAAGGAAGACAGACAAATATATAGTATGATGTCAGGTAGTGATGACTGCTGTTAAGAAAAATATACTACAGAGGTTCCTCGAAAAATTAAAAATGGAACTGCCTTATGACCCATGTGGGTATATATCAGAAGAAACCCAAAACACTCATTCGAAAGCACATATGCATCCCTATGCTCACTGCAGCATTGGTTACAATAGCCAAGATAAGGGGGCAGCCCAAGTGTCCATCAATAGATGAATGGATAAAAATGTTGTGGTACATACACACAGTGGAATATTACTCAACCATAGGAAGAACGAAATCTTACTATTTGCAACAGCATGAATAGATCTACAGGGTGTTCAGCTAAATGAAATAAGCCAAACAAAGAAAGACAAATACCATATATCACTTATATGTGAAATCTAAAGAACAAAATAAACAAAACTAAAACATAAAGTGAGTAAACTGATGGACACCAGAGGGGATGGGTGTTGGGGGCAGGGTAAAATAAGGTGAAGGGATCAAGAAGTACGACTGGTAGTTACAAAGCAAGCATGGGGCTGTAAAGAGCGGCACAGGGAATACAGTCAATAACACTGGAATGACTATGGATGGTGCCAGGTGGGCACCTGAATTATCGAAGGGAACACTTTGTAACCTATATGAATGTCTATCTGCTGTGCTAGTCACCTGAAATTAATGGAAAATAGTGTTGAATGCTAACTATAATTTAAAAAAAGAAAAGAAAAAAGAAAGAAAAATGACAGCATGACAGGGGAAGAGAATACCAATCTGGATGCTATAGGGAAACACCTCTGTCAAGAGAGGAAGAAACAAAGGAGTGAGCCATCTGAATATCAGGGTAAAGAACACTCTAGGGTGAGAGAAGATACAAAGGCCCTGAATAGGAGAAGCTTGCTTAGTATATGTGATAATCAGTAAGGATGGCAGTGTGTCTGAAGGTGACAACTGATGAGAGGGTGTTAAGATATGAAGTTGGAAAGAAGAAAGGATCAGACAATGGACATTAGGAGGACCACAATCAAGACTTGTATTTTATTCTAGATAAAAGAGGAAGCCTCTGCAGATCTCACTGATACTTTGGAAATGTCATTCTGGCTGATGCGGAGGATAAACAGAAGTGTAAAGAGGCAGCAGTAAGCCCTGTCAGTAGGGTACTGTAGCAGTCCGACGGTACTTGGAAAGGGCCAGCAAGGCATGGGCAGAACCTAAATATATTTTGAAAACTACAGCTCTAACTAGTGTGGCTCAGTGCTTGAGTGCTGGCCTGCAAAGAAAAAGGTCATTGGTTCGATTCCGAGTCTAGGGCACATGCCTGGGTTGCAGACCAAGGGGGTGTGCGAGAGGCAACCACACACTGATGTTTCTGTCCCTCGTTCCCCCTCTCTTCCCCTCTTAAAAAATAAATAAATATAATCTTTAAGAAAAAGGCAGAGCCAAGGTACTTACTGATGCCTTCAGTGTGGGAACAAAAGGAGGCAAGGATGACTCTAAGGTTTCCAGCATATGTAACCAGGTACACAATGGGCAAACTCACTGAGATGAGGACCTGGGGAAGGTATAGATTTGAGGATGAAAAAAGAGCTAGTTTGCTTTTTTAATTTTTAAAAGATTTTATTTATTTTTAGAGAGGAGATGAGAGAGGAAAAAGACAGGGAGAGAAATATCAATTGGTTGCCTCTTCTACACACACCCTGTGGGGATGGAACCCACAAAGCAGGCATGTGCCCTGACCTGCAACTGAACAAGGCGACATCCAACCAGCTGAGCCATGGGGGTCGGGGTTGGAGTTTGCTTTTGAAAATATTAAGTTTGAGATGGCTATTAGATATTTGATAAAAACTGTAAAGGAAGCTGTTGGATATATAAGTCTGGAGTTCCAAGAAGATGTTGAGATTGGATATGTGCATCTGGGAATCCTAGTATTTATAACTGCAAATCTGGACAAGCCCACCTAGGGAGTACACACACAGGAGAAGTCTGAAAATTGATTCATTTGGCTTAATAGCATGTCTAAGTCAGAAAGATGAGAAGCATTCAGCAAAGGAATTAAAAGTCAGAGAGGAGGAAAATTAAGTGGGTATAATGTCCTAAAGGCCAATTAAAGAAAGTGTTTCAAAAAAAAAAGGAATGTTCAATTGTGTCACACGCTGACAAGAAGTCAAACAAAGTGAGAACTAAGTCTATGGTGGCATCAGTAAAGGGATTTTGGTAGAGTGGTGGGGAACAGCATTAGCTGGAGGAAGATAAGCTGTCAAGAAGTGGTGTCAGGATGGGAGGTATATTACAGCACCTTCTTATAATAATGGGAGAGCTGACAGAATAAAAAATATGATGATGCAGGGACAAGAGGGGATAACTGTAAGAACAGAGTCCTTGGTTATGCAATCAGAGGTGGAATCCAGTGGACACACAGACTGGCCTTATATGGCAGCCAGTTTGGTCCATGCATTGTTAAAGGATGGGAAGGGAGGGTACATGGGCAGATGGATAAATGTGGGTGAGAGATGATGGAAAATTCTTTTCTGATAATGCTAATGTTTCTGTGAAATAAATAGCTAAAGGTAAGTCAACTGTCAAGAATGTTGGCAGTTTCAGAAGGAAGAAAACAGTTGCTTTGAAAAAGGGCAGTGTGAAGAGACCACAAAATGCAGTAAAAATGCCAGGCAGCACTGAGGCTAAGTAGAAATGTCCAGAGGGACTTAAAATGATGGTTTGGAAATCAGGAGAGAATGTGGCTACAGAGAGAGATTAACAAAGATTTGAGTACACCTAAAACCATGAAAACTGGGAGAAAGATCAGGAGAAGAATCAAAATAAGAACTAAGGTAAAACCTAAGTGATGGCATTTACATGCCTGCTGGCACAGGAACCAGCGGAAACAGAGACTATGATGGCTCTCACCCACACTCTACCTCCATTCTACTGATCCAAGTATCTTTTTACTGTTCTTCAGGAAATTCTGCCCCTCTTAGGTGGCCAGTAAATCTGAGGGCCTCTGCTACTTGTACCAGGTAACACAGTTAGCTCAAGCTTGTCCATGAGGAAATTCAGAAGGCTCAAGGCCTTACTACTTTACTGAGCAAGGGATCCCTCCTAAAATCTTCGTGGGTAGCCAGCCTGCCATTCTGTTCCTTTCCACACTTATCCAGTAAATATGTAGGGTTTCTTTGAGCGCACCACCCTGGGAAACACTAGCAGCAAATGCTATGTCCCTGTTTGGTACTGGTCTATGAACTTACAGGTCCTTCTAGGGCAGTGAAATGCTCCGGTAGACTCCAACCCCTTGCTGGGGGGCAATATGACAAATTCATACAGAGTTTGAAAGAAGAGAGACTGAACAGCAAATTCAAATGCTAAGTAAAATCAAGTTCTATCAACATGGAAAAGAGATCAATGAATTAAACAATTAGGTGCTTACTATGACCTTTGAAGAAGAGTATACAAACAATGGCTGAAAATGAAGAGATGTGAGGAAATCAAACCAGAGGACAGTCTAATCTTTGAAAAAGTCTTGATGATAAAAAACAGGGATGAGGCAGGCTTTGAGGGAATGGTTTAAAAGAAGAAAGTGGAACTTCTGGACAAAATAGAAGCATAGGTAGACACACTGTGCATCCTCGCACAAGCAAAAGAAGGACAACAACAAATTAAAAAATAAAAAACAACCAGAACTGACAGAAAATTGAACTATATGGAAGTCCGACAACCAATGAGTTAAAGAAACATTCATCCAGACTGGTAGGCGGGGCGGAGACAGGCAGCTGGGCGGAGAGGACTCGAAACGAGGCTGCGGCTGGAGGCTGCGGCTGGAGGACCGGGAGGGCAAGGTGGCAGCTGGCAGACCAGGCGAGGCAGTGGCCTGCAGACTGGGCAGTCCCACATTTGTGTGCAGATAAACCAGGAGAAACAATTGGTACTTGTCAGGCGGGTCAGACTGAGCAATCCAGGGTCCCAGTTCGGGAAATAAAGCCTCAAACCACCTATTGAAAACACCTGTGAGGGTTGAGGTGGCAGCAGAAGAAACTCCCAGCCTCACAGGAGAGTTCGCTGGAGAGACCAACAGAGTTCTGAAATGTACACCCACTGGGAATCAGCACCAGAAGGACCCAATTTCCTTGTGGGAAGCAGCGAAAGTGACTGAAATTCGGCAAAGGGTGGAGCAAGCGCCATTGTTCCCTCTCAGACCCTGCCCCCACATACAGTGTCACACCCAGCCACTGGGTTGCCCCGCCCTGGTGAACACCTAAGGCTCCACCCCTCATTAAATAACAGGCTTGACCAGACCAAAAAAAAAAAAAAAAGGCCAAATGGAAGCATANAAAAAAAAAAAAAAAAAAAAGGCCAAATGGAAGCATAGATCAAAACCCCAGAGCCAATACATTTAAGTGACCAAGAGATAGCCAACCTATCAGATGCACAGTTAAAAACACTGGTTATCAGGATGCTCCAGGAACTCACCGGGTACTTCAACAGCATAAAAAAGGCCCAAGCAGCAATGAAGGTTGCATTATGTGAAATAAAGAAAAATCTACAGGCCCTGGCTGGTGTAGCTCAGTGGATTGAGCGCGGGCCTGCAAACCGCGTGGGCCTGCGAACCACGCAATCGCGGTTCGATTCCCAGTCAGGGCACATGCCTGGGTTGCAGGCCAGTTCCCAGTTCCCGGCAGGGGACAAATGAGAGGCAACCATACATTGATATTTCTCTCTCTCTCTCTCCTTCCCTTCCCCTCTAAGATAAATAAATAAAATCTTCAAAAAAAATAAATAAAAACAAAAAGATGAGGAGAGGCTTAGGAACCTGCAGGAATCTTTAAATGTTCCAACATCCAAATCATAGGGGTGCCAGAAGGAGAAGAGGAATAGCAAGAAATTGGAAACTTATTTGAACAAATAATGCAAGAGAACTTCCCCAATCTAGCAAAGGAAACAGACTTTCAGAGAGTCCAGGAAGCTTAGAGAGTCCCAAAGAAGTTGAACCCAAGGAGGAACACACCAAGACACATCATAATTATATTACCTAAGATTGAAGATAAGGAGAGAAAGCAGCAAGAGAAAAGGAGATAGTTACCTAAAAAGGAGTTCCCATCACACTGTCAGCTGATTTCTCAAAATAAACCTTGTAGGCAAGAAGGGGCTGGAAAGAAGTATTCCAAGTCATGAAAGGCAAGGACCTACATCCAAGATTACTCTATTCAGCAAAGCTATCATTCAGAATGGAAGGGCAGGTAAAATGCTTCCCAGATAAGGTCAAGTTAAAGGAGTTCATCATCATCTAGCCCTTATTATATGTTAAAGGTATTTATCTAAGAAAAAGAAGATCAAAACTATGAACAGTAAAATGACCACAAACTCACAGCTACTAACAACTGAACCTAACAAACTCACAGCTACTAACAACTGAACCTAACAAACAAAGCACACAACTAGAACAGGAACAGAATCACAGAAATGAAGATCACACGGAGGGTTATCAGTGGGGGGGGGGGGGGGGGGAGGAAAAAAAGGGGGGGNGGGGCAGGTAGAAAATAAGGGGAGGTTAAGAATAGTATAGGAAATGTAGAAGCCAAAGAACTCACACACAACCCATGGACATGAACTAAAGGGGGAGAATGCGGGTGGGAGAGGGGTGTGCAGGGCAGAGGGGAATACAGCAGGGAAAATGGGACGACTGTAACAGCATAATCAATAAAATATATTTTTAAAAAATAAAAGAAAAAAGCATGCTGGAGTAACCATTACTTCCTTGGCTGATTATAATTATTTCTCCTTGCTTTACTGGGGTACAAAAAAAATCTTACTTTGCTGATGTGCTCAGGGGCTTGGTCAGGAGTATTGCTGAACTCTCCACCAATCTGGAGGTCACTGACACAGCAAATTGAATCCCTTAGTTCCGTGAGCTTCTGACTGCCCAACACCAGCATTGTCTGGTATGGTTTGTGTTCCTTGTGCTAAAAATTAAACAGTAAATAAATAAGCATCCCCTTAGAGACAAGCAGTTCAGCTATCCCATCATGATCAGACATGAATTGTTACTGGTTTTCTTGATTTAAGTTATCCCTATAACTTGGTGTTTGATGTTTTCTTAAATTCTGTATTTGTCTATTTGACATTCACTAATTACAGGTCCAAACTAATGGCCAAAGTTGTTTGCATCTCCTTTGTGATACAGAGCCTAAATTTTGAAACCAGCTCTTTCATCTAACTCTCACATACCACGACAACATTTCACCTGTCCTAAATTGAGGACCAGGTGTAGATAACTAAGGACAACCCCTATGCCCCAGAGCCTACTAGAATTTCTCAAGCTAGCCAACTCAAACTGTTTGCTCTGCCTTGCCTTTCTTGCTGAAACCCTAATAAAGGCTGTGGCCTATGCCCTTGCTGCCCTCCTTTCTGCCTCGTGACGCTGGTATTTTCCTCTGTGGCACTACACAGCATGACACAGCCTCTCTCTCAGGAGTATAGGCAATAAAAATTTTCTTTCAGGCCCTGGCTGGTGTAGCTCAGTGCATTGAGCGCGGGCCTGCTAACCAGAGGATCGCGGTTTGATTCCCAGTCAGAGCACATGCCTGGGTTGCAGGCCGGTTCCCTGCAGGCCCACTCCCAGCAGGGGACGCACGAAAGGCAACCATACCTTGATGTTTCTCTTGCTCTCTCCTTCCCCTCTAAAGATAAATAAATAAATAAAATCTTTAAAACAAGTTGTTTTTTTCTTTCAATGGCATTATCCTCCAGTGTTGTCACTTGGTCACTTCTGTAAATTATAATCTATGGATATAACTGAGACACTTGGGCCAATGGTCTGAATGTTTGTCTCTGCTCAAAATTCGCATATTCGCACCCTGGCTGGTGTGGCTCAGTGGATTGGGCTCGGGCCTGTGAAGCGGGGGGTCGCCGGTTCGGTTTCTGGTCGGGGTGCATGCCTGGGTTGCGGGCCGGGTTCCCGGTGGGGGACACGTGAGGGGTGGCCACGCATTGATGTTTCTCTCCCTATTTCCTTCCCGTCCCCTCTCTCTAAAAATAAATAAATTAAATATTTAAAAAAATTTCACATATTGCAATCCCAGCACCCACAGTGACAGTGACAGTGTCAGGAGGTGGGGCCTTTGGAAAGTAATTGGGTCATGAGGGTGTTCTCATAAGTGGGACAGTGCTCCTATAAAAGAGATCCCTCAAAGCTCCCTAGCCCCTTCTAGTGTGTGAAGTCTTCACCCTAAAAGAGCCCCAACCTGACCATGCTGGCACCCTGATCTTGAACTTCCAGCCTCCAGAGCTTCAAAAAGAAATTTCTGTTGTTTATAAGCTACCCAGTCAGTCATTTTGTTACAGAAGCTGGAATGACCTAAGATACATAGCAATAAAACTTACTTAGTTTGAGCAAAAATTTACAATCAAGAAGCCACGATGACATTAGAATGAAAAGCCTGTGGACTGTAACTTCATCTGCAGCACTGTCTTTTAAAAATTCCTAGAAGTTACCACACCGAAGTCAAGCAATCTATTAAGTACCCTAATGTTATAAACCCAGAGGTTCCATTTTATTGGTTGTTTTGTTTGTTCGTAATTTGAGATCTTCATGAAACAAGACAATTAGTACTAACTATATTCCAGATGCTTCATAAAATCCTATTTATTCAAAAGTGCAGTTTATGTACAGTAATATTTCAATTAAACCTTATCAAAGTTCATGGCATGGATTTGAAGAATCAAAAATACATACACTCTGTATGAGATAGTTTCTTATCAGAACCATCTAAGAATTCTTGGATACCACTGATCTGTTGACTTTCTGTATTTTCGTAAAAGAAGAACTGTCATTAAACAACTTCCCACGTATTCTAAACTGGTGAATAAAAGTCACCCCACCGCTTCTGGGGGGGACAAACCCTCAAGACATGATAATAATTAGAATCCTTATGGATTTCTATATGCTTGCAGTTGCTTCTAGTGCAAAACCAGGGTATGCATTCTAACACTGAAACTGTAATCCTATTATCAAGAGATTATTTGGAATTTGACTTATTTAAAATATTCCTTATTAAAACAAAGAACTCAAGAATATAAGCAGAATGCCAAATAAAATAGCATTTTATGGCATTTATTTTGAACCCTAGGAATACAGCTCTTCAAATAATTAAACCATTTGACGAAAGTCATTCATAGTATCTATGAAATCCAAAAGGTTTTACTACTGACCTTATGAAATATAACAGGGTACAAGATATTCACAGATAGGATAAGTTCCCCTTCTTCTACCATGTCTGCTGGATTTTCAGGCTTTTTCCCCACAGCACGTGACTCCTGAGGGAGGAAAACAAATCAACAAGAGATCTTAAAATCAGACACTGTGACTCAGGTAAGAGGCAGTGTGGAACAACAGCTTTAAGCATTAAGTGAGCCAAACAGCCCTGATTCTGACTCCAGTTCTACTTCAGAAAATTGCAAAGATTTCTCTAAGCTTTAGTTTCATCTTCTGTAAAACACAGAAAATACTTATAGAACTGTTGCTGGGAATGTGTACATAAAGCATCTAGCAAGATGTCTGGCACTAAGGGCTCACCGACTGCTGATTGCAAAGTAACACATCACACTCAACTAAACACAAAGAAGGCAGGAATGTGGAAACTGAGGAGCAGAGATATATATGGCATACCAACAGCCAAATAAAAGTTATTATTTTAATTAGCAATAATCACGCCTCAGATAAACCTCATTGGCTACGATACTGCCACTGCGCAAAGCTTAAAAATTATTTTAAATAAAATAATATATATATTGAACACACACACATACACACTCATATATATATATATATATATATATATATATATATGGATCAAGTTTCTTATATATATAAGGAATTAATATATATATATATTCCCTAAAAGAGAATAACTTTATTTAAATATTTATTTTATTTTATTATTATTTTTTAATCCTCACCTGTGAACATTTTCATTTGCTTTTTTAGAGAGAAAGGAAGGGAGAGAAACATCAGTGTAAGAGAAGCATCAACTTGTTGCCTTTGTTTGCACCTAGATGGGGACTGCAGGTGCCTAAGCCGGGTCTAGGGTTGAACCCACAACCCTTTGGTTACAGGACAATGCTCTAAGCACTCAGTACACCAGCCAGGGCAGAGAGACGGACTCACTTTAGATACGAAGACTCAAAGAGGCTGAAAGTAAAAGGGTAGAAAAAGATACTCCATGCAAATAGTAACCAAAAGAAAGCTGGGGTGGTTATACTATTGACAGGCAAAATAGACAATTAAAAGAGGATATAAGAGACAAAAAAGGACATACACTGGTAAAAGGTGCAATCCAGCAAGAAGATAAAGTAATTATAAACATATATACAGCTAAAAACAAAACCCCACAATACATGAAGAAAAAAACTGACAGAACCGAAGGGATAAATAGACAGTTCTACAGTTAATAGTTGGAAATGTCAATACTTCAATTTCAATCACTAGAAAAACTATACACAAAATTAGTAAGGAAACAGAAGCCTTGAACAACACTATAAACCAGTAAGACCTAATAGATATAGAGAACACTCCAACAATAGCAGAATAGCATTCTTCTCAAGTGCACAAGAACCATTCTCTAGATAGACCACCAAGTCTTCATAAATTTAAAAGACTAAAATCATAAAAAGTATCTTTTAAAAAGATGATACAAGTTATTTTTTAAAAAATTTATTGATTTTAGGTAGAGAAACGAAGGGAGGGAGGGAAGAGGAGAGGGAGGGGGTGGGGGAGAGAGAGAGAAACATCAAATTGCTGTTCCCCTTGTTTATGTACTCACTGGTTGACTCGTGTATATGCCCTGACCAGGGATCAAACCTGCAACCTTGTCATATTGGAATGATGCTCTAACCAACTGAGCTACCTGGCCAGGACAAAAGTATCTTTCCAATCACAATTAAATGAAACTTGAAATCAGTAACAGAAGGAAAGCTGAAAATTCAGATACGTGGAAATTATACTTGGAACAACCAGTGGGTCAAGAAGAAATCATAAGGGAAATTAGAAAATACCTTGAGACAAATGAAAAGGAAACATAACATAAGAAACATATGAAATGGCCCTGGCTGTGTGACTCAATGGACTGAGTGGCAGCCTGCAAACCAAAGGGTCACCAGTTCGATTCCCAGTCAGGGCCACAGGTTGCAGGCCGGGTCCCCAGTAGGGGGCATGCAAGAGGCAACCATACATTAATGTTTCTCTCCCTCTTTTTCTCCTTCCCTTCCCCTCTCTAGAAATAAATAAATAAAATCTTTTTTAAAAAAACCTGAAATACAGCAAAAGCAGTACAAAGAGAAAAACTCAGAGCTATAAACACCTACCTTAAAAAAAGTGTAGCAATATGAAAGTCTACCTTAACAATCTGAAATCAATAACCTAACTGTAAAGAAATAGGAACTAGAAAAAGAAAAGCAAACTAAACCTGAAGCCAGCAGGATGAAATCAAAACTGACTCAAGAAGAAACAGAAAATAGACTTCCGCCAAGATGGAGGCATAGGTGGAAACACTGTGCCTTCTCCCACAACCAAGTTTGAATAAAACAAAGGTTTGGAGAAACAAAGACACAACCAAAGGACAGAAAATTGAATTATACAGAAGTCCGACTACATCTAACCGTTCAATGGGGACGGTAAGAGGGGCGGAGCCAGCAGCGAGCAGGGTCGGGCAGGACAGGGCCCCCGACCCAGGCGCGCAGGCAGACGGGAACCAGTTGGGGTGCAGGGCAAACTGCGGGCGCATATTCGCGCACAGTGAGACAGACCACGCAGGCCCCAGGGGGCGAGGGCTGACGGCGGTGGCACACTTGCGTGCAGTGGGATGAAATGCATGGGCCCGGTGACAGCAGCAACTGCGGCACCGGTGAGGGCCGTGGCAGCAGGCGGCGGACAGGACGCCATAGTCCCTCTCTGACCCCACCCCCACATACAGCGTCACAACCCAGCGACTTAGTTGCCCTTCAGCACCGGTGAGGGCCAGGGCGGCAGGCAGCAGACGGGACGCCAGAGTCCCTCTTTGACCCCGCCCCCACATACAGCGTCACAACCCAGCGACTTAGTTGCCCTGCAAGACCAGTGAGAGCCATTGTCCCTCTTTGACCCCGCCCCCACCTACAACGTCACAACCCAGCGACTGAGTTGCCCTGTTCTAGTGAACACTTTAGGGCTCTGATCCTGCTATGGAACAGGCACGAACAACCCGAAAGATGGCACAAGAAAAACTCAAAGTCCCAGAGCCAATAACTCTAAGCGACCGAGAAATTGCCAGCCTTTCAGAAGCACAATTCAGGGCACTATTTATCAGGATGCTCACAGAACTGGTAGATTATAGTCACAAATTAGAGGAACAAAGTCACAAATTAGAGGAACATATGAAGGCTAAACTAATTGAAATGAAGGGAGATGCACAGGAAACCAATAGTGATGGAAAGGAAACGGGGACTCAAATCAATGGAATGGACCAGAAGGAAGAACAAAACATCCCACCAGAAAGGAATGAAGAAATGAGAATTCAAAAAAATGAGGAGAGGCTTAGGAACCTCCAGGACATCTTTAAACGTTCCAACATCCGAATTATAGGGGTACCAGAAGGGGGAAAGAAACAGCCACGAGTGGAAAACGTATTTGAACAAATAATAAAGGAGAACTTCCCCAGTCTGGCAAAGGAAATAGACTTCCAGGAAATCCAGGAAGCTCAGAGAGTGCCAAAGAAGTTGGACCCAAGAAGGAACACACCAAGGCACATCATAATTACATTAGCCAAGACCAAAATGAAGGAGAGAATCCTAGAAGCATCAAGGGATAAGGGGACAGTCACCTACAAAGGAGTACCCATCAGACTGTCAGCGGATTTCTCAAAAGAGACCTTACAGGCAAGAAGGGGCTGGAAAGAAGTATTCCAAGTCATGAAATCCAAAGACCTACAGCCAAGATTGCTTTATCCAGCAAAACTTTCATTTAGAATGGAAGGACAGATAAAGTGCTTCTCAGATAAGGTCAAGTTCAAGGAGTTCATCATCACCAAGCCCTTATTATATGAAATGCTAAAGGGACTTATATAAGAAAAAGAAGATGAAAAAGATGAACAGTGAAAGGACAGCAAACACACAGTTATTAACAACCACACCTAAAACAGAAGCAAACCAAGAAGACAGCTAGATCAGGAGTGGAACCATAGAAATGAAGAACACATGGAGGGTTAGCAACAGGGGAGTGGGAGGGGGAGAAGAGGGGAGAATGCACAGAAAATAGCATAGATGGTAGGCAGAAAATAGATAGGGGGGAGGGCGAGAATAGTGGGGGAAATATAGAATCCAAAGAACTTGAGACACGTGGTTATAAACTAAGGGGGGGAGAATGGTGGGGGAGGGAGGGTGTGGGTGGAGGGGATTGAAGGGGGGGAATAGAACAACTGTAATGGTATAATCAATAAAATATATTTAAAAAAAAAAGAAGAAGAAACAGAAAATATAAATAGATCTATGTAAGTAGAGACTGACTCTCCTAATGAAGAAAAAGTCCAGGACTAGATTACTTCACTGGCAAATTCTACCAAATAGCAAAGAAAGTTAATAACACCAATCATTCTCCAAGTCTGAAAAACTTTTTAGAGTCAAGGGAATACTTCCTGACTCATTCAAAGGTGAACAGACTCTGAAACCAAAATTAAACAAAGACACTACAAGAATACTACAGGCCAATATCCCTCATTAGTATAATTGCCAAAATGAAAGAAAATACTAGCAAACTATATTCAACAGCATATTAAAAAGGTTATACACCACAAGCAAGTCGGACTTATGTTCAAGATCAAGGATAAGCTCAACACATACAAATAAAACAATGTAATATAACACACTAACAGAATGATGGGGGGAAACCCATATCATCATCTCAGCTGACACTAAAGAAAGCATTTGACAAAATCCAATTCTCTTTTTACGTTAAAACTCTAAAAAAACTAAGAATAGAAGGGAATTTAACAATGATAAAGGTCACAAGTGAACAAGTCACAACTAAAATTATACTCAATAGTGAAAGACTGATGTAAGAATGTGTACTTTCTACTTGTTTCGACACAGTTCTAGAAATTCTAACCACAGCAAAGGGGAGAAAGGAAAGAAGGAAGAAAGAGCAAGTAAGCAACTGAATTGGAAAAAGATAAAACTATGTTTGTAGAATTATGACATGTGTAATTTTCTATGTACAAAATCCTGAAGAATTCACAGAAAAAAAAAAACCCTGTTAGAACTAATAAAGAAATTAAACAAAGTCACAGGATATAAAACCAAAACATAAAAATCAGTTGTATTTCTATACAGTAGCAATGAATAATTTTTGAAAAATATTAAGAAAACAATTCCATTTAAAATAGCATTGAAAGGAATAAATTTAACAATACACATGGAAGACTTCTATATAAAAAAAAACTATAAACCTTGCATCTCTGCTCATGGATTGAAAGACTTAATATTGTTAAGGTGACATAGTACCCAAATGTTACATATATTAAATGCAATCCCTATCAAAACCTCAAATTTTTTTGCAAACATAGAAAAACCCATCCTGAAAAGTTGTGAAAAAGAACAAAATTGAAACACTCTCATTTCCAAATTTCAAAAAATGATCACAAAAAGCTACAGAAATCAAAACAATGTGGTATCAAGCTACAGACAGACATATAGACCAATGGACTAGAGAACTCAGAAATAAAGTTAACATGCAATCGACTTTCAACAAGGGTCCCAAGACCATTCAATACGGAAAGGACACTCTTCAACTTGTGCTAAGAAAAGTGGATGTCCATATGTAAAAGAATGAAGTTGAACCTTTACCTAATAGCATATATAAAAATAACTCAAAATGAAAATAAAATAAAATAAAAATAACTCGAAATGGATCAAAGGCTCAAACTAAGAACTACAATCATAGAACTCGTAAAATAAAACATAGGGGAAAATATTCAAGCATTGGATATAGCAATATTTTCCTTAATATGACATCAACTACGCAGATAATAAAAGAATAAATTTAATTTCATCAAATTTTAAAACTTTTGTATATCACACTATCAAGAGTATGAAAAGACAGACCATAAAATGATAGAAAATATTTTTCCATTATATATATGGCAAGGGTCAAACATATACAGAACCCTGGCTGGTGTGGCTCAGGGGACTGAGTGCCAGCCTACAAACCCAAGGGTCGCCCGATCCATTCCCACTGCCTGGGTTGCAGGCCAGGTCCCCAGTGGGGGGCATGCAAGAGGCAACCACACATTGATGTTTCTCTCCCGCTAGCTCTCTCCCTGCCCCTCTCTAAAAATAAATAAATAAAATCTTTTTTTTAATTGACAATTTTAATAGACATTTTGCCACAGAAGATATACAAACCAATAAACCCGTGTAAAGACTACCAACATCACTAATTTATAGGGAAATGCAAATGAAAACCATAAGGAGATACCATTTCCCACCCACTAGGATGGTTATTAACAAAACCCAGATAATGATGTGGTGATGAGGATGTGGAGAAATTGGAACCTTCCTGCACTGCTGGTGAGAATATAAAATGATGCAGCCACTGTGGGAAACAGTTTGGTGGTTGCTCATAAAGTTAAAATAAGATTACCACATGACCGAGCAATGCTCCTCCTAGGTATATACTGTAAAGAACTGAAACTGAACTCATACTTGTACACTAATGTTCACAGCAGTATTATTTACAATAGCCAAAAGGTGGAAGAAAACCAAGGTCCACCAAAAGACAAATGAATAAACAAAAGGTGTTATATCCATATGATCAATTATTCAGGTATAAAAAGGACTGAAGTTCTCATACATGCTATAGCACAGATGATCCTTTAAAACACTCGAATAAGCCAGAAACAAAAGGACAGATATTGCATGATTCCACTTATATGAAGTATCTATAATAAGCAAACTCACAGAGAAAGTAGAACAGAGGTTATCAGGAGTTAGGGAAGGAAAAAGGAGGAATTATTGTAATGGTCACAGAATTTCTGCTTGGGATAAAAGATTCTGGTGATGTTTACAAAGCATTGTGAATATATATGTCACTTAAATGAATATTTAAAAGTTGTTAAAACAGTAAATTGTTACATAAATTTTAACATGATAAAAAATAAGTGAGAAAAACAATACATGCCCCTATAGACTATTAAGTGCCCAACACCATGTGTGGCACATTGTAGATTTTCAAGATGTCTATTAACACATTTCTCATTACCCAGCATATTAAATTTTCTGAGCGTTTTACACAAGAGATAAGATTATGGGAAAAAGTAGTGAAACTAAGATCAGGAGCAGAACAAAAATACCAAGAATAGAGTGGTGAAAGGGCATGAATTTAGCCTGACACAGAGCAAGACCAAGCTAAACCCCAAAAATAAAGACAGCCCTGATCCATGTGGCTCGGTAAATTGGGTATCATCCTGCAAACCTGAATGCTGTCTGTTCAATTCCTGGTCAGGTTACATGACTGGGTTCCAGGCCAGGTTCCTGGTTGGGGACCTGTGAGAGGGTACCAATCAATGTTTCTCGCTCTTTGTCCCTCCCTTCCCCTCTCTCTAAAACCAAATAAATAGCAAAATGTTAAAGAATAAAGAAAAGACAGCGACTTGAGAGTAAATTATGTCATCACTTAAATTCTGAGGGTCTAGCCCTGGCTGGTGTAGCTCAGTGGATTGAGCACAGGCCTGTGAACCAAAAGATCTCGGTTCCATTCCCAGTCAGGACACATGCCTGGGTTACAGGCCAGTTCCCAGCAGGGGACCCATGAGAGGCAATCATACATTGCTATCTCTCTCCCTCTCTCCTTCCCTTCCACTCTAAAGATAAATAAATAAAATTTTTTAAAAAATTATATCTTATTAATTATGCCATTACAGTTGTTTTATTGCCCCCCTTCATTCCCCTCCACCCTGCACACCCCCTCCCTCCCATTCCTCCCCTTTAGTTTATAACCATGTGTCTCAAGTTCTTTAGATTCTATATTTCCCCTACTATTCTAGCCATCCCCCCTATTTTCTACCTACCATCTATGCTACTTATTGTCTGTACCTTCTCCCCGCTTTTCCTCCTCTCACTCCCCTGTTCCTAATCCTCCTTTTGATCTTCATTTCTATGGTTCCACTCCTGATCTAGCTGTCCTCTTAGTTTGCTTTTGTTTTAGGTGTGGTTGTTAATAACTGAGTTTGTTGTCCTTTCACTGTTCATATTTTTTATCTTCTTTTTTTAGATAAGTCCCTTTAACATTTCATATAATAAGGGCTTGGTGATGATGAACTCCTTGAACTTGACCTTATCTGAGAAGCACTTTATCTGTCCTTCCATTCTAAATGAAAGCTTTGCTCAATAGAGCAATCTTGGATGGAGGTCCTTGCCTTTCATGACTTGGAATACTTTTTTTTTTTTAAATATATTTTATTGATTATACCATTACAGTTGTTCTATTCCCCCCCTTCAATCCCTTCCAACCACACCCTCCCTCCCCCACCATTCTGCCCCCCTTAGTTTATAACCACGTGTCTCAAGTTCTTTGGATTCTATNCCTTATCCCTTGCTGCTTCCAGGATTCTCCTTCATTTTAATCTTGGCTAATGTAATTATGATGTGCCTTGGTGTGTTCCTTCTTGGGTCCAACTTCTTTGGGACTCTCTGAGCTTCCTGGATTTCCTGGAAGTCTATTGGGGAAGTTCTCCTTTATTATTTGTTTAAATAAGTTTTCCACTCGTGGCTGTTCCTCTTCCCCTTCTGGTTACCCCTATAATTCGGATGTTGGAGTGTTCAAAGATGTCCTGGAGGTTCCTAAGCCTCTCATTTTTTTGAATTTTTGTTTCTTCCTTCTTTTATGTTTGGTTGTTTCTTTCTTCCTTCTGGTCCACTCCCTTGATTTGAGTCCCAGTTTCTTTTCCATCACTATTGGTTTCCTGTGCATTTCCCTTCAGTTCAATTAGTTTAGCCTTCATTTGTTCCTCTAATTTGTGACTAAAATCAACCAATTCTGTGAGCACCCTGATCACCAGTGTTTTTGAACTGTGCATCTGAGAGATTGGCTATTTCCTGGTCACTTAAGAGTTATCGGCTCTGGGGCTTTGAGTTCTTGAGCCATATTTTGGTCTGTTCATGCCTGTTCTGTATGAAGAGTGGAGCCCTAGGTGTTCACCAGGGCTGGGTTGTGACACTGTATGTGGGGGCAGGGTCAGAAGGGGCAATGGTAGTTCCTCTGCTGCTTCCTGCCGCTGGGGCCTGCACAGTCTGTCTCACTGTTCGCTCCTTCGCTGGTTTATCTGTGCACGAATGTGTGACCATGCTCAGCCTGTCTCCTTGCGCCCTTACTGGGTCCTCCAGTCACAACCCCACACCTGGGATCCGCCCACAGCTGCCTGCATGCCTGGGTCAGGGGATCTTTCCTGCTGGACCCTGCTCCGCTGCTGGCTCCGCCCCTCTTACCAGTCCAGTTAAATGGTTCGTTGTTCTCGGACTTCTGTATAGTTCAATTTTCTGTGTTTTGGCTGTGTTTTTGTTTACTAAAACTTTGTTTTCTTTAAACTTGGTTGTGGGAGAAGGCAGTGTTTCCACCTACACCTCCATCTTGGTGGAAGTCCTCCAATAGTTTCTTTAGTTTACTTTCAACTAAGTATAAACCACCACACAGTCATCACTAACACTCATGCAATGACAGAGTTTATTGTTGCATGGGAAAAGGTAAAGAAAATGACTCTTACCATCTCATATGCAAATGTTTCTTGTCTGCAGACTCGATCTATCGTTATTGTTTCTTCTCGATGTTCCAAAAGCCTCTTTCTGACACTGTCATAAATACAAAGAAAATCAAACTTCAACATTCTTTACTAGAACTTCAAATGCATCTTTAATATTAAATTTTTTATTCTGAACGAATTTTAGACTTAAAAGCTGCAAAAATAGTACAAAGAGTTCTCTAATGAGAGAACAGCTGGATTCCCCTATGTTAACATCTTGTATGACTATAGACTAATTATCAAAACCAGGAAATTAACATTAATACAATATTATTAACAATATAGACCTTTTTAGAACTTAACAAATACTTAAATTGAATGCCCTTTTTCTGTCCCAGTATCCTGAGCAGGACACCACATTGCACTTCTCATGTCTTTTTCCTCCAATCTTTTCCAGGTCAGCAGTTTCTCCTTGTCTTTCATGATCTTGACACTTCTGAGGGGCTCTGTTCAGTTATTTAGTGCGTGCCCTGCAATTTGGTTTGACGGCTGTCTCCCAAACAGCAGTCAATGATTAGCGTAAGCCCATACATTTTTTTTCTGTTGACTTTATTTTCTTTTAAATTTGTTTTATTTTTATTTAAGTGCTACAAGAATATTACCAGAACACCCCAGCTGGTGTGGCTCAAGCTGGTTGAGCACTGTCCCACAAACCGAAAAGTTGCTGGTTCAATTCCCAGTCAGGGCACATGCCTGGGTTGCAGGTTTCACCCCCAGTGAAGGGCGCATAGGGAAGGCAAGCAAAATTTCTATCTTGCATTGATAATTCTCTCCCTCTCCTTCTCCCTCCCTGCCCCTCTAAAAAAATAAAGAAAGAAACAAAAATAAAGTTTAAAAAAAAAGAGTATCACATCAATGATGATGTCCTTCACTCTACAATCATGAGGTTCAGGATGTTAATAGTAATACTGGGTGGGGCAAAGGTAGATTTACAGTTGCTCACATGGGAAATAATACAATAACTTATAAACAATAATACAAGAATGAACTCTGTGTTTTGCATACTCATGACTGTAAAACTACTTTTGCCCCACCCTGTATGTCTTATTACTGGTGATGTTTAGCTTGTTTGCCAGGTTCCTACATTTCATAGATACTTTTCCTTTGTACTTGATAATTATTTGGGTGAAAAACACTTTGAAACTATGCAAATCTTGTTTCTCCTCAAACTTTCATCCAGAAATTTTAGCTTTCACAGTAGACCACTACTGTGAATGCTAAACATTTATTACTATAGTTTGCCTAGTGGTAATTCTCTATTTCCTTCATTCTACATTATTCATTGATATTATGAGGAAGACCTGTCTCTTTTCTCCCATTTACCATATTTTCCAGACCCCCGCTGGATGCACCCCCGCCCCCTGCCATTTGGGACGAACAATGGTGTTAATGCTCCTGCTGAGTTCTGTTTACATTTACATTGGTGAAATATTATGATATTAAATATTTTATCACATTTTTTGCTTCAAAAAATTTCTCTATTTTCCTCCTCTAAAACCTAGGTGCATCTTATGGTCTAAAAAAATACGGTAATCAATTATGTTAAAGTCATAGGTATTTATTTTGTTCTGTAGGTTAAATCCTAATACTACCATTATTTTGTTGCTCAAATTGTTCTAGCTCTGGCCATTAGGAGCTTCTTCAGGTTGGCTCCTGTTTTTTTCAACAAGCTTTTTTGTTGCTGTTGCTATTGCCTGTTCTCACTTTCTGGCACGACAGGAGGCTCCAGGCCCATCTTCTATTTTCCCATCTCAGCCCTGGAATCAACTGCTTTCCCTACAAGCCCGAATTCCCTTATTGGAGACAGGGGTTTGGAGACCAGTATCCAGGCTCCAGGCATTCTCATTGTTACTGCAGTCACTGTTTCTAGGCTTCTCACCCCAGGCAGGAAACACATCTATACTAATCCATATGTGTACAAATATCTGTATTTTTCCATCTGTTTTATATTTAAAACCATGAGTTAATACTGATACTTCCAATCCCAAACTAAAATCACAGTATTCATCTTATCCTTCAACCTTTCCTTGTTTAAAACTTCTTTCTCTACAAGTGAGAAACCCAATTCCCATTGTTTACGACCCATTACCTTAATTCTAGAAGGTGCACACTTTCCAAGTTGCTAACCTACACAGCTATGAGAAACACTGACTCACAAACAGTTGTGTCTTCAGTCCTGTAACACTGAGTCCAGATATACTTCAGCACAGAGCTCAGATTAGTTCCTTCTCCTTCTCTTCAGTGTATTCATGTCATTCTTTCATAGCACTGTTAGGCTCCCTTGTTGGTTTTGTATTCTATTTTGGGCTGTCCAACCCGTATTCTGATGATTTTAATTGTCTGATTACTTTTGGGGTAAGTGAAAAACATGTGAAACATCACTATGGTTCTAAAAGTCAGTTATAAAAAATATACTAAAAAAAGTATCATTCCATCTCTGTCTCTCTACTAACATGTTCCCATTTCCTCCTTACTTTGTACCCCCATAGATAACTAATTGCTATAGTTCTGGTTTATCCTTTCCATTTCTTTTGTTCAAGTAAGCAGACACCTAGTGTTTTCTCATATTCCTTTCTGTATCAGTCTGAGTTCAGTTAGGAGAAAAAAATTAAGCACAGTGAGGCAAAAATTGAACAGAGAAAGATTAATCTAAAGAATTATTAACTTTAACAGAGAACTGGAGTAATGAGGGATTGGCAAGTAAGTGGAATGCTACAGAATATAGAAATAAAAGATATAAGGAGCACCCTATCTCTTCATCTGAGAAAAAGTACACAAGAAGTCTCCTTTTTTCTCTCCTCAGGACTAAGCTCCCAGGACTTGCTGGGATGGGTATGGCTGTACTCACTGAATGACAGAAAAGTTGCTATGCTGCACCATCAGTGGGTCCTGCTGGAAATCCACCTTCAAGAATGCCAGAAAAATGCCCTGGCTGGTGTAGCTCAGTGGATTGAGCACGGGCCTGTGAAGCAAAGGGTCGCTGGCTCAATTCCCAGTCACGGCACATGCCTGGTTGTGGGCCAGGTCCCCAGTGGGGGACACATGAGAGGCAACCACAAATTGATGTTTCTCTTCCACTCTTTCTCCTTCCCTTCCCCTCTCTCTAAAAATAAATAAATAAAATATTTTTTTAAAAAAAGAATGTCAGAACAAGTTGTTTAGGGGAGGTATCAAGGGGAGTAAAGTTGCAGGGAAAGCAACTGGGTGATGGGTGTTAATGACCAATGGGCACTCTAGGGAATGGGCACTGCAAAACTGTGTGCACTTCAGGATCCTGCTGAGTCTGCACAACCAAGAGGCAAAACTCTTCCTGCAAAGTCTCCTGTGCCCTTTATTGACAAAGTTTAACACTGTGCTAGTTGGCAAAGGAAAAACTTTAAAGGTCCAAGACCCATTTTAAAAAGCAGACCAAAAAAGATAAATTTGTAGATGAGAGACATTAAATTGACACTTAGAAAATGTTCTGTCATATATGAAGGGTAGCATATGCTTTCGGGCTTTGCTTTTTCCATGTAACAGTATTTCAAAGAAATCACTCTATAGGTTCAACTTTCATCATCTTTTAGTATAGTTGCCCTGTAATACTCCACATTGTGGATGTCTCAGTTTGTTCAACACTTTCCTATGTATCTATATTTAGGGTATTTCAAGTATTTTGTAGTTAATAAGCAATGCTGCAATTATTAACCTCATACATAATGTATTTTCATAATGTTGGAGGTCCATCTTCAGAATAAATTGCTAGAAATAGGACTACTGGGTCAAAAGGTATGTGACTATGGAATTTTGTGTGAGGCATTACCAAATTTCTTTAGAGAAGGTTGCAGCAATTTGCATTTCCATCAGCAGTGTACAAAAAAAAATGCCTGTTTCCCCAAGCCTCATCAAAAGTATATTTTTTAATTTGTGCCAGTCTAAGAAGATATTCTTTAATTATGACTATGCTGGAGCATTTTTCATGTTTGTGAGTCATTTTTATGTGTAAATTATTGGCTCATACCTTTTCCCCACTTTTTGTTTTTAAATAATTTATTTAAAATTTTTTGTTGTTGTTTTGAGAGAGGAAGAGAGGGAGAAAAGACAGAGGAAGGCGAGAAGGAAACATCAATTTGTTATTCCACTTATTTATTCATTCATTGGTTGTTTCTTGTACGTGCACTGACCAGGGACTGAACCCACAACCCTGGAGTATCAGGACGATGCTCCAACAAGCTGAGCTACCTGGCCAGGACTTCCCCATTTTTCCACGGGGTTTTTGGTCTCTATCCTTCCACTTTCAAGGTCTAATATACAGAGTGAGGCAAAAGCAGGTTTATAGTTGTTCACATGGAAAATAATACAATAATAAATAATAATAAACTGTTCCATGCATTCAAACTATAAATCTATTTTTGTCCTACCCTGTAATTACGGTTATTAGCTCTTGTGGAATGTTATATTTTCTCCAAGTTTGGCAACTGTCTTTTGACTTTATTTATGGTGTTTTTTTAACATGTAAATTTCTTTATTGCTACGTAGTTAATTTTATTAATCTTTTTCTTTCATTGCCTCTAATTTTAATCACACTTAGAAAGCCTTTCACTATACTGAGGTTTGTATGTTTCATTCTCTATATTCAATTCCTAATCCCTGGAGTTTATTCTTATGTATAATGTTGTACTAAATTTCCATACCTATTTAAATATAACTGAACTCTTTCTTCTATTCCACGGTGGGTTTTTTTTGGCTATTTATGAGCTAGCACCCACTGTTTTCATTATAAAGACTGTAGTATATTCTAGTATCTGGTAAAAATCCCTATGCCCTCACAATATTCCCTCCAGAATTCTTCCTAATTATTATTGCATATATCCCATATGAATTTTATTATCAACTTGTCTAACTCCATAAAATAATCAATACTGCTGGTATTTTTATCTGAATTACACTTTATTTATAAAGTAACTTAGAAATAACTGCCATCATTATGTTTAATATTCCTACCCAAGAACAAAAGATCTCTTCCAATTTTTTCAAGTCTTTTTCTCAGTATTTCAGGAGTGTTTTGCAATTTTCATCTAATTTTACACATTTCTTGTTAAGTTTATTCCTTAATATTTAACCTTCTTTTTGACTACTGTTAATAAGATTTTCTTTACCATTCTGTCCTGTTTGTTTTTTGTATGTATGCAGGCTATTGTTTCCATTTTCATCCTGCTATTATACTAGATTCTTGCTTTTCATGTTTCATATCTGTTTCAGCAATGATTTATTCAGGATTTTCCAGGTATACTATTACATCATTTGCAAACAGAACTAGTTTATCTTCACCTACTCTTGCCAACTTACATAGTTAATACTTACAGCTACTTTACAATGTTGCAAAGTAGTGGAGATAAATGGACATGTTTGCTTGTCCATTTCTCTATTAAACAAGACACTAACTTTACAACTAAAGTATATATATTTTACCATATTAGAACAGTAACTCTACAATTTCCATTTCCTTGAGAGTTTTATCATCAGTGGGTACTGAATTTTGTTAAAGGCTTTTTTAGCATCTCTGGAAATAATCAAGTGATTTCCACCTATAGATCCATTAATATAATATTAATAGATGTCCTAAGGATGAACCATCCTTGCATTCCTGGAATAAATCCCACTTGGTCCTGGTGTAATTTTTTTCTTCTTCTTTCTTCTTATTGTTTGAAGATTTGATTCAAAATGGTGACCCTTTGGTCTAAAGGCTGGTGCTCAATCCACTGAGCCACACCAACCAGGGCAAATTTTTTCCTTATATGGTGTTCAACTGTCTGCTAATATTTTCTGAGTGTTGAGTGATATTAATCTCAAGTTTTCTTTCTTTGTAATGTCTTTATCTAGTTTAAGTATCAGTGTTATATTTGCTTCATAAAAATTAAGAAAATTTTTTTCCTTTCAAGGTCCTAGAGCATTGGAACTTGCATTCCTGGAAGTCCCAGGAATGCAATTTATCTGGTCTTGGAATGTTTGGTAGAATTGTTCTGTGAATTATCTAGACCTTGAATTTTTGTGGGACAGTTTCTTAAATAACTTTCCCTATTTTTCTATGAAAACTGGTCTAATATGGTTAATTTCAGTAATTTGTCTTTTCCTAGGAAGTTATCTATTTCATCTAAGTTTTCAGATTTATTTCTATAGAGCAGGGATCAATAAACTCTTCCTTAAGGGGGCCAAAGGATAAATATTTTAGGTTGTGAGCCATATGTTCTGTTTCACAACTTCTCAACTTGCCACTTTAGTTCAAAAGCAGTCATAGCCAATATGTAAAAAATATTTAAAAAGAAAAACAAGTGGCCAGTCAGTGGGCTGCTAGGCCCTGCTAGGTAGTCTCCTATAATTTAAAAAAATGGTTATTTTTTTTAAATAAAATGGAGTAACCAACAGTATTCCAATGGTTATTTCATCCTCACTTTTTATGTCTGTGATTTCATCCATTTTTCTTTTTTTTTGAAGATTTTATTTATTTTTAGAGAGAAGGGAAGGGAGGGATAAAGAGAGGGAGAGAAACATCAATGTGTGGTTGCCTCTGGTGCACCCCCTACTGGGGATCTGGCCCACAACCCAGGCATGTGCCCTGACTGGGAATGGAACTGGTGACCCTTTGGTTTATAGGCTGGCATTCAATTTACTGAGCCACACCAGCCAGGGATCTCTTTTTCTTGAAGGGCTCTAAAGTGCCTGCTCATCATCCTTTAAATGATGCAGTGAACAGCGCTTTCTTGGCTGGAGAAATGAGAAGGATGAGCTGACTATTTTAACTGAAACTGCTATTGTATTAAAAGTAACGTTGCTGAAGCTTTTGGGAGGATAGATATGTTTCAGCAGCATCCTCTAGTGACAATTACGTCTCCTTTCCTAGAAATTAAAATCTTCTTTAAGTAGTCAAAAAAATTAAAATGATAAAGATAAGTCGCTTAACTTGCTGTGGATATATCAAAGGATAATCGGTCTCTATCAACTAACATTTTTCCCATCTACGTGCATAAAATGGTTCCACTAGCTCCTTTGTTAGACAAGGAAAAAAAGTATGAAAAATGTATTTATTTTATGCCATATTAAATGGGTCATGTACTTATATTTTGTTTTTATTTTCATATTTTTAGATTGTTGGTGAGAAGTTTAGAAAGAGAAAGTATAAAGATATAGATTTTGGTTTTTAGTACATGTCTAATTTATCTGTAGGTCTGTTTAGATAAATATTAGTTATATTTTAAATATGATAGTTTTAAAGTACTTCAAAATAATCCCAGCAGAGGAATGCTGCACTAACTCCTTTCACATTAGATTATATATAATTCTACCAACATTTCCTATGGAAGGGATGAGAGGACAACCAAGGAGATCCAGTTGATCTAGTAAGAGAAAACAGCCAGGGGAAGCAATGTGTAAAGTAGTCTAATAATTACAATTGAACACAGCATAATAAATTTTAAGCCAATTAGTATGTTATTAACTATAACAAAAATAGTATGCTTTGTAATAATTATCATTAGCTAATCTTTAAAAATCCCTTTCCTCAGGTTAATGGAAATTTCATTTATTCCATTCATTCCATAAATACCTACTGACTCCCCAATTATGTGCCAAAGTTCTAGGAATTGGGGATATGGTAGCATGTGTGACAGATATAACTTATGAAACTTAAGTCTACCCAGAAAAATACAAAATTAAACATGTATATTGTAAGTGTGATGAGTATCTTAATAGAGAAGTATGGGGGCTCCATAAGCATAGAAGGGGTTCTAAATGAAATCCTTAACCCTTCAGCTGAGACTTGAGGGGTAAGTAAAAGCCAGCAAAACCAGAAGGATGGGGACTAGGAAGTGCTGCAGGCAAAAAGGCCAGGACTGAGAGCACATTCCAGGAACTAAAAAAGAACTATAGTATGGCTGGAATGGAGCAGATATCTCTGGAATGGAGCTAAAGAGACCAGCAAGATCCATTCTGTAGAGGCCCTGTGAGTCCCTTAAGAACTCAGGACTTCTGCCTATGAGTCACTGAAAGGTTTTTAGCAAGAGTGACACAATCAGATGTGTGTTTTAGAAAAGTCCAACTAATCAATCTACAATAGAAGAGCACCAACTGCAGCAAAACAGTATGATAGGCTTAAGGGCAATGCACAAATGAAAAAGTTTTGGAGCCTTCAAGGCTCCATTATAAAAGACTTTAGCTCTGGCTGGTGTAGCTCAGTGGATTGAGCACGGGCCTGCGAACCACATGATCGCAGTTCAATTCCCAGTCAGGGCACATGCCTGGGTTGCAGGCCAGTTCCCAGCAAGAGACACACCAGAGGCAACCATACATTGATACTTCTCTCCCTCTCTCCTTCCCTTCCCCTCTAAAGATAAATAAAAAATAAATTTAAAAAGACTTTAAAAACATTAGAAGATTCCTAGACATTGTAAGTACACATACTCCTGAGAGGAGAGACGGGGTTGTACGTAATGTGGAAAGTAATCTTCGGGCCTCGGAGACTGAGTAGGTTTCAGATGGGAGAGGAGCCGTATGTGTTCTGAGCCATTTGAAAGAGAAAGTGGTTGAAAATGAATATAGAGAGGCAAATTTGAGCTATATTATGAGGAAAGTTTCAAAAGTCTAAGTAAGGAGCTTGAAATCTGTCCACAGAAGAAAGAACGACTGACAATTTCTTAGCAAATGAGCATGTTCAAATGATAGTGTGATGAACAAATGAGGAAGAAAGGCAGGACCCAGGAAAGACAGACAGGACCCATGAAAGACAGGACCCTGTCTTTCACAGTGCTCCAAATGTTACTGACCTCAATACAGTGTTAGCAGTAGGGAAGGGAAACATATTTGGCAGCTATTACAAAAGAAACCAAGGCAGAGTTAAAATGCCTGCCTGAGTTTTTAGACTTTTATTGTGCTTGTCTTTTAATTCCATTTTTCTAGTAATTCATTTTTATCCTATTTTTTATGAAGTGTGGCTCTGTCAAAAAAGAAAACAAAAAACAAAAACTGATCTTTCACAGGGTAGTTTGAGAGGCACTAACAACATAGTATTTAGCTTGCACCTGAAATCTAACTAGATTACTGTACCTCTGTAATACTGTACCTGTTTGTAAATACACATATAAAAATAAACACAAATCTGAATGTGGACTGGTTACTGAGAGGTTATGTATTTCCTATTAATTTTCTTAGTTGTAAAAATACCACTCTGATAATGTAGGAGAATATTTTTAGGAGCAACATGCTGCCTGCAACTTACTGAATGGGTTCAGCAACAAAATAAAATACATAGCATATATCTCACAAACATTAAAGCAAATATAAGTGAATGTTAACAATGGTTGAATTTAGGGGGTGGGATGACAACAATTTTTGAGTAATGCTGAGAAAAATTTAAATAAATAGCACATTATAGCATATAATAAAAGCAAGGTCTTTCATACCCCAAAGTCACTAAGTCCGTATTCTCTGGGATAACTTCCGGGTCCTCCTCCTCCCCAAGGCACTTCAGTTTATCAAGGCTAAAATAAAAAAGGAAAAAGGAAAAGCAATCATGCATCTTGTCTACAGAGAGCCAGGATAGTGCCCTGAATACATTGCCGAATAATTAAGAAGTCACATTGCCCTGGCTGGTGTAGCTCTGTGGATTCAGTGCGGGCCTGGGAACCAAAGGATGGCGGTTCAATTCCCAGTCAGGGCACGTGTCTGGGTTGCAGGCCAGTTCCCAGCAGGGAACTCACAAGAGGCAATCATACATTAATATTTCTCTCCTTCTCTCCTTCCCTTCCCCTCTAAAGATGAACAAATAAAATCTTTTTAAAAAATGAAGCTAGTCATTAAAAAAAAAGTCACATAAAATCCAGCAGGTAGCTCGGAGACGGCCAGAATTCAAGGCAAAGATTTCTGTGCGGATATTCTATACATAAAAGCATATACCGTCGACTGAAGGAGGCCAATACTGTGTTAAGTGAAGAAAAAAAAATTTTTTAAGTTACTTTTGTATTTTCACCCCAACTAAGGCACCTGGGGAGTAAATTTCAGTAATAGCATAGGCCCCCAAAGAGACCCCAGTTAATCAAGGTTTTAACACTCCTCTTCCTTACCGTTCCTCTATTGTCAAAGCATCTGTCAACCGCAGGTACGCGTCGTTGTTACTGATTGCTTTTCTACATTAACATGCGCGTAGACATGTTATAACATTAATTAGCTAGTAGAAAAATTAATCTTTTTTGCAGCTCTCTCTTCCCTTCACTCCAACTTGTAGAAGTCGTGCATTCCCATCACCAGTCCTCTCCCGATGTTCCGGGAAGTGTAATACCGGCCCTCCCAAGGAAGGATCCCAGGGAGCACCGGAGCAAAGCTGGACCCGCTTTGGCCCCGAGCAGCAAAAGCCCCTCGGCCCGCACTCACCCGCAAATTGCCCTTAGCTCGGCAGCCGCCTCCATACTGCAGCCCAGATCCCGGGCCACGGTGGCATCCTCCCAGGCTGAGTCGGCGACCCCTCCCCGCTCAGGCAGCGCGGAAGCGGGTGGCTCCTTCAGCGACAAATCCCCGTGCCCGCTCAGCCGGCCACGCCACTGCTCCCCGAAGGTGCCCACGTGGAAAGCACGCGTGTTTATTTCGGGAACCTCATACTCTGGAAAGTTGCAGCCGCCACTGTTAGGGACCGGGACCTGTCCGCTACTCAGCCCACTGCACACCGGGACACCCGAATTCCCTTCAGCCATGTTCGCTCCATTCCTTTTCCAGCAAAAGCCGGATGATCAAGGCCACGCGGAGCATGATGGGACTTGTAGTTGCACGTTGTCCCAGCCGGCGAGCTGCAGGATTGCGCAGACCGAGCGTCAGAGACTACATTTCCCGTCAGGCTCCCTGCCGGCCTCATCGCGAGCTTCGGTGTTCTGGGCAGATCGCATTGTTCTCCGCTCGGGGCGGTCCGGGAAGCAATTAAGGTTTCCCGTCTTCCGCAGCCTTTAGGGTTTGGCTACCAGGCCCCACAGTTAAATATTCTCGCTCTTTGCTGGGTGGGGCAGCCTCCACATGCCTTTGGGTGTCTCTCTTTGTCTTTCTTCCGCCCCAAGGTGCGGGACTTCTCTCCGCTGTTGGTGGGCTGCCCTGCTGCCTCACTGCCTGGGAGCGTGAGAGACGGCGGGGTGGGGCCGAGATAGGGGACCCTCCAGAGCCTTCTCCAGCGTGCTTGTACACGTGTGGAACACACACACACACACACACACACACACACGCCTACAGTCATTAAATCACAATGTTTTTAGGGTCCCTGTGTAACTTTTGAAGATGGAGTTAACTGCTAATTTATGAAAGGTTGGATTGGAACTCAATCTGTCTCACTTCAGGATGAGACCCTCCATCTCTTAGAGACTCCAAAGGAAGGAGCAGGACACGCAGAACAAGCCCTAATTATTTATTACAGACTTGTGCAACAATCACAGTCAATCTGAGAACATTTTCACTGCTCCCAAAAGAAACCCTGTACCTTTTAACTATCACTCCTTATCCTTCTAACTCCTCCAGCCCTAGCCAACCACTAATCTTTCTGTTTCTATAGATTTACATATTCTAGACCTTTAATGTAAATGGAATTCTATGTATGGTGTTTTTGTGACTAGCTTTTCCACTTAACGTAATATTTTCAGTATTTATCCATATTGCAACATGTGTCAGTACTTAATTTCTTTTTTACAGCTGAACAATATTGCATTATATGTATACTGTATTTTGTTTTTCCATTCATCAAAATGTTTGCAACTTTGGCCTATTATGAAAAATGCTGCTACCAAATTATGCATAAATTTTTGAAGAGATATATTTTCACTGATCTTGGATAAATGTATATCTGTATCCACATATCTAGGAGTGAAATTCCTGGGCCACATGTAACTCATTAAATAATTTGAGTAATTGCCCTACTACAGTAGCTGCTCCATTTTATACTCTTACCAGCATAGTATGAGGATTCTGATTCCTCCACATCCTTGACAACACTTGTTATTATCTGATATTTTCATTATAGTCATCCTAGTGATAAGGGAATTCAAGAGTTAAAGATTTTAGCCTGAGCTAAGGTCGTTAGGCTTAAGTGATTAACACCTGTGGAAATCTGTTATTCCAGGAACTGGAATGCACAACCTAAGTGGCTCCAGGCGGTCCACAAGCAATTCAGCCTTTGTGCCCCAGGGGTTCTATAAGCAATGGAGATAGTATCGGAGCCATAGAGGTCCAGGGAGGGAATTCAGATAAGAATTGTTGATGAACAGATAAAGAACTACTGGGAACTTTCTCAAACTATGGCATTGGGGTAGCAGCAGCTTGAGGCATTTGTAGTGAGTGCCAGAAGGAACCACAAGACAGCACTCAGTTGAGCCTTACCAACAGCTAATCTTTGGAATTAGTCTGGAGGTCCAGGACATCCACTGCAGCATAGAAATTATTTTCTAGCAGAAGGCATCTCAGAATAGGCTACCCCACCCTGGCCCCAAACCTCCATATCTACCTAAATGGCAAGCCTCCCAAAAGAACTCAATTGTCATAAAGCTCTTCTCTGGAAATAGGGAAGATTGACCCAAAGTGGGCACCACACTTAGCAGGTGTCATTGTTATAAAACTCCGATCTATTCTCCTAAGGCCCATTTATCTTTCCCAAAAGTCATTTGTTCTCTCCTAAGTGTCCTTTCTCCCCCTTCCCTGTTTAGAAGTCATTTGTTTTGAGGTAACTGCCCTTCTCTCCTTCCCCACCTCCTATTAAGATGGTAAATAAGCTCAAATTCTAAGGGCCTTCTAGAGTCACATTTTTTCCAAGATCTTTTCCATATATCATACATATGTGAATAAAAAGCCTGTCTATTCTCTTGCTAAACTATCTTTGTTGGTTTGATTCACAGGCTCCTAATGATGGAAACTAAGAGAGTGGAGGAAAAGTTTTTCTTTCCCATCAAGGCTGTGGCAAAGGCAGCTGCTGGCTCTGTGGCGATTCAGCAGACAAGAGTGTTCCTGGATTTGGCACTAGGTCCAAACAAGAACGGAAAGGAGGTGGAAAGATCCCAAGATGCCAGGATAAGTATAGTCCCTGTGATTCTGGGTGAGCTTTGTACAATTCTTGAGGAAGGAAAAAAAAACCCCAATGTTTCCCAGTTGGATGAGGCATGTTAATAAGCCAGGACAAGTGAAATAGGGAAACTGAGACAGTTAAATGGCCGAGCAGTTTACAGCAATCCAGTAAACTGCAAAATCCTACCTTCCATAACCAAATTGTTATACTTCTCCTCCCTAACCATCACAGGAGGGTTAGGATGATAAATAGCTTAAATCACCTTTTTCAGGGAGATACATATAGAAAGCCAATTAGTGCCATTTGTACTAACCACACCCAAAGATAGGTGAAGTCAGGGGAATAATTCTCATTTTGGGCCATCATTATAAAGCTGATGAACATTCTATTGAGCTCCTCCCCAAAGACCTTTAAAATTCCTACCTTTAGAAAACAGATAAGAGGCCTCTGGACAAAAACCTAGCACAGGTTCTCTCTGAAGCACACCCACAGTTTTCTACCTCAAGTATGCCTCTTTACTTTTCTCTCCTAGACTCTTAAGGGCCCCCAGGAGACTGGCAACCAGGGGCACAATGAGCTGCAGCAGCTTGTCCTGGACTAACCCCTTGAAACTGTCTCCAAGGCCCTGTTTTCTCTGACTTTTCAGTGAGCTAACAGTAGCCCCACCTTGGCTCACTTGTGTAACTGAAACGTTTACTTGTGAGTCTAAGCAGCTCAATGTGGTTTACTTCTTTCCTACAACATTTCTAGGGAGCCAAAGCTAGGCTCTCTCCTGTGGCTTCTTCTATCCTTGACTTCTCAGCGAGCTAACTGCAGCCCCACCTTGGCTCACTTCTTTCCTATAACATTTCTAGATGTTATGGGAAAGGGACTCGCCCAGAGAGGGTCTGCCTCAGCCCTCTCCAGTGACGTGGAGATGGAGGTGGTAGCATACTTGAGGTGGTGACACAGGTTTACAGTAGGTGACAGGATAAAGCTGGCACTATTTCCTATCTCGGCACCATTTGCTGAGCATGACTGCCTTGTTAAACATGACTGCCATTTTACTCTTCGGAGCTTAGGTCCCCAGGACTGGAAGTGGAAATTACTGGGAAGCAGGATCAGAACATAACCGTTCTGTGGCACCCCATAGCCGCAGGCAAAAGACAACATTGGAGCAAACTACAATTTATGCAAAACCAACTGAGACTGTTGCATTCACCAACCGCGAGAACAAATGTCGGAGACTTTCAGGGTTCCAAAGATGTTACTTTATTGGCCAAGTTTAACCTGCGCAGGGGCGAACTCTCCAAAGTGTCCAGAGACACGGTGCCCACAAGGGCTGCAAATGAGAGTCGCGCCAAACGCTTACAGGCTTAGGGTTTTATGGAGGTGTGCAAGCAAGCTGGATACAGAAGCAGATGTGGCGGTTAGCGGTTGGCTCAGGGGCACAATAGGGTTACTGATTATTGGTGAGTTAACTCATGCACTGGCTCGTGCTCCTTTACTTGATTGGTCAGTTGAGCTTGTGCACAGGGGTAAAATTTCCCTCCCTATTAACTGTCCAGATGGCTATCTGCCTGACTAACCTTGTTGCTCTTACACCACATCCTGGAACACACCCCGCTCTTCGGGTGTGTCCCGGAGCCTCTTTGCGTTAGTTAGTAAAACACCTTTTGCTTCCTTACAGCTATGTTCTGGCTAGTTCCCCTTTGCCCTCAACAAGACCTGTCTTGCAAGCCCCCAACAGCCCAGGGGCCACATGACAACAACCTTCCCCACCCTTTCACAATTCGATTGCAATCCAATACAAACTCAAAGCCCCTGCATGTCATTGCTGATGCATCTCCACACCATGCCCCTTTCCACTCTGGTAAAGTGAATACAAACTTTGCTCTCTGCATTTTCTTCTCTTTGTGAATTCTTTCACAGCCTGTGTCACCAGCCACCCTAACAGGAGGAATTCTGAGTAGTGACACAAATCAAGATCATGAATTGTTACCCGGCTGTTGGTTTCCCAATTCTGCTTATGCTCCATGGGGCTGGCATTCCCACCAGGTTCAGAGAAAGGCTCTGTAGAAGCCAATAGTTAAAAGCAGGTGCTGCCACATCCAGCTCTCTGGTATTTCTAGTCATAAGGGAGTAAGGCAAATGCCTAATCCTCACTCACCCTTTAGACAGTGTGAGGCTTTTGGAAAATAAGTAGTAGCCGGCTCTTTTCAGCAAAAAAAAAACAAAAAACAAAAAACAAAAAACTGGGGACTCCTTGAAGATACAAGAAGGAGAATTTTATTTGCTTGGAAATTTTCCTGGATTCTCTGCTTCAGCCATAGCTGTTCAGGTGGAGAATTGCTTTCCTGAAGCCAGGGGACCACGTGGGGCTTTCTCTCTGCCAAAAAAAAAAAAAAAAAAAAAAAGGAGTAGAGAAGGATGGAAAGGGGATGATGTAAATAGAAAAGACAGCTGGGGTGCTCGTAGTCATAAAGGCAGTTGACAGAATAATAATAACCATTAGTGAGGAATAAGATTTATAACCATTCAACGGGCTTACATTAATTAAAAAGAATTTTAACAACCGAGGTGGAAAGCCTGAATCTAGTGTCCTCTTCCATTTTAAGCAGAGACCCTTTTCAAGGCTGACAACTATTAACAGGTCTGCATTTGCATAATGACTTGCTTTTTATTTTCTAAATCGCCCCCAACTAATCGCTTTAGGAAACCTCTACCGTTCCTTGTTCTCCTGTCATCACCATCTCAGTTCCACTCGTATGTAAAAATTAGGTAATTAGTTTCTTCCAAGGACAATGCCAAATTTACTGCAGGGTGTTTTAAATCTTGGATTAGCAAGCAGAGTGAGAAAGTCTACTGGCAAGAAATAGAAAATCGGAATAAAAAATATCAGAAAGTGTTCTGGCCCCTTTTGGTTACAGAGACTGTGAACTTGGAGAAACGTGAGAGAAGCTGTCACTTTTTTTGGAAGAAGGTTTGGAGCAGGACATGGTCCGACTCTCAGGAGATGAAGCATCATCCTCAGATTCCACAACCAAACATTCTTTTATTTACTTAAGTTACCTTAGTACCTCTCTGAGACACGTTCACGGATGCAAGTGGAATAGGTCCTGACAATGGTATAAAATGATTGCGAGCTAGAAGCTGTGGGATCAGATAACAAAATACTCCCTGATAATACTCAATCCTCACCTCAGCAGAAAAGCATCTTTCCTCTGTACAGTTGCTTGCCCCCGCTTTCCATTCCATACTCTGGAGACTTACTCTAGAGACTCCGTCTCCTGGAATGGGGAGTAGTTACACAATTATTTGGAACACAATAAAAGAGATTTGTTTCTTCTCCATTTATTTAAATATTCAATCTTTTATTTATACAGTATGGACTCGGATATTTCTTTTCTGCTTTGGGTTATCATCCAATACTACTGTGTTAACCATATGTTTCCAATTCTTTGGCCTCTGGGGTCTTGCTGAATCTGGAGAGACTGCCCCCTCCTGGGCTAGCCAGTTCCTAGAGATAGTAATGGACTCTCCTTTGTGTGGGGCTTTCAAAGGTAAAGCAACCAATCCAGGGCCTGCATCCCTCCCACCTCCTCTACTGGGGTCTCCCACTATTCCCCTGCCTTAACCAGCCAGGTCCAAGTACCAGACAAGTGGGGACAGCACCTATGCCCCACGGCTGCTGAAATTAATCAAACTAGCCAATCCTAAACAAATGCCTTGCTATAAAATCCTAAACAATCCTAAACAACATGCCTTGCGTGTTCCTTGCTATAAAACCCCTCAAAGGCTCTTGCTCACATTTCCCCGTTGCTCCTGCCTCCTGATCAACCCTGGCACTTCCTCGTGTGACTTTCTGTGGCAGTGAGTGCCACCTCCTCTTAGAAACCTAACCAAACTGTATTTTCTTTTTTGTTCATTTGATTTTTCTTTTAGTTTTTATTTTTTCCTTGCTTTTAGAGAGAGAGGAAGGGAGAGAAGAAGAGAGAGTGGGAGGAAGAGAGAAAAACCATCATGTGAGAGAGAAATATGGATTGGTTGCCTCCTGTACATGCCCAGACTGCGGATCGAACCCATAACCTAGGTATGTGCTCTGACCGGGAATCAAACCTGCAACATTTTGTTTTCAGGATGATGCTCCAACCAACTGAGCCACACTGGCCAGGGCAAACTATATTTTCAATACCAGTCTACTGATCTATTAGCCTACACCATACTTGAATAGCTTACCATTTAAAAAGAATTACTACTCTTTTTTTGTTGTTCATATTGTTCCAGCTTTGGCCTTTGGGAGTCCTTTCAGATTGGCCCTCTGTCCCTTTCACATGTTCCCTGTCCTGTTGTTTTTGAGCACTTCCTTACTTTCTGGCACTACAAGTTGCTCCTGGCTCATATAATCCTTGCCCAATGCCTACAATCAGCCATGTCGCAAAAGAGTCCCTTTTATTGGGCAATGATATTGCCATCGTTTTTTTTAAATAAAGTTTTATTGGAACACAGTTATGTTCATTCATTTTCATTTTCACGTTATATATGGCTGCTTTTGCATTACAGTTGCAGAGTTGAGTAGTTACAAGAGATTGTATGGCTTGCAAAGCCTGAAATATTTACACTCTGGACATTACAGAAAGTTTGCTGACTCCTTTTCTTTCGTTTCCTTTAAAATATTTTATTTATTTTTAGAGAGAAGAGAAGGAAGGGAGAGAGAGAGGAAGAGAAACATAGATGTGTGGGAGATACATCCATTGGTTGTCACTTGCATACTCCCAATTGGGAACCTGGCCCACAAGTCAGGCATGTGTCCTGACTGGGAATTGAACTAGCAACCTTTTGGTTCTCAGGCCCATGCTCAGTCCACTAAGCCTCACCAGCCAGGGCTGCTGACCCCTTTTCTAGATGAAGGTGGCTATTATACTTATTTCTGTAAGGATATAGAGAGGCAGGTCTTATGAAAGTCCAAAGCATGAACCAAAGCGTGCATAGGATTTGATAGTAGGAATCAATACTACATTTTCTTCCCAGGCATTTTGTATTTTATTTCTTTCCTTTCTATCAAGTGTTTCTCACTTCTTCTTTAGGTACACGGCTATATTGTTGAGGGGTGGGGATCTCCCCTTGTGGCTAAGTTGAGAAAGCAGAAGATTTCTAATAAAGCAGAGTGATTAAAGCTAGAATCATCCCATGGGATGGTAAAGAGAAACAAGTATATGTTGTCATGTAAGCTAGGTCCGGAAAAAAAAGAAAAGCAATTTCTTCTCAATATAATTACTCTTTTACAACTTGTCAAATTCATGCCATTTCAGGAAGAATATTCTTTCCCTGTATGTGATTAGACACTGTGGCTAAGAAAAAACTACTCATCTTGGAGGGTGCGCCTTGCTTTTTAGGTACATAGCTGAGAATGTCAAGTGCATCTAACACGAGTGATTATATCACTCTCTCGGAGTCAGCTGTGACTAAGAAAGTACAGCCTCTCAGGTGCTCTAGTTACTGGGAGGATCCTCCTAACTAGAAGGAAGATCCCTCCTAACTCCCTCCTTTTGAAGATCTAGTCTAGAAGGCTTTCCTTGGTGTCTGATAGAAGCAAGAATAAAGTCCACCAGTTATGGTCTGACCTCTGATGATCAAACTCTGTACTTCACTTAGAGTGCAATGTATGTCTGATCAAGGAAGACTGGGCAGCAAAGATTTCCTGGAAGGAACGGTAGGTGCTGTCCAATAGCTGAGGGGGGTTCCAGCAGAGAGAGAACAGGAGGTACACCTGCGGCATCAGGGCACAGCCTCCCAGCCCCAGAGACAGTTGGCCTGCCTTCCTCTTCAGAGCAGAAAAGGGCAGATCTGCACTGCTTTGCCCCACATGTTTCATCTTCCCATGTTGCAGAAGGGCTCTGGACACCGTTGCCAGATTTAGCAAATGAAAAACAGAACATCCAGTTAAATTTGAATTCCAGAGATAAATAATGAACAAATCACTTTTCGGGATAAGTATATCCCATTCACTATCTGGGGCATGCCTATACTAAAAAAAAATGTTGTCATTTATTTAAAATTCAAATTTAACTGTCCTGTGTTTTATTTGGCAACGCTGATCTATAGTATACTATGTAACCTTTCAGATCTGCTCATGGAACTATGAGAAACTTCTCTCTGGATCTCCTGAGAGACAGAAAAACCTAGAGGCGGAAAAAGAGAGGAGAGGATTGGCCCAGTATTCCTTGTCCGGGAAAGACCCACGTACCAGGCCATACTAAGCTGTTGGCCAGCACTCAGTGGGTCCTGTCCTGTCTTCACTTCCAGTCTAACTAAGTGTGGCCATGGTGATGAGCTGCTGGGGCCTGTAGGGGCACAAACACAGTTTGTTTACGTAGACACGAGCCAGTGTGGCACGTAAGTATGTCTAGTGCATATGTCTGCTGCAAGGCTCCCTCACACCGATCCTCCTTCTCCCTTCTCCCCGTTTTCTACTCCAGGGGGCCTTCCTTCCTAGTACCCCTTACCTCAGTTCAGTGCTAGTCCCTCACCTGCCTTCGTCTCAAGACTCTCAGATATGATTCTTATGTTTTTGGTGCACTTAACTGTTTGCTGACACCTCTTGCTCCTGTGAAGTTGAACTTCTTGCCTCTCTCTTTTCCTGTACAAATGTGGTCACTCTCTTTCTCTGTTCATCCAAATTATTTAAGGTTCAACCAACAGCATTCAGTTCTAAGAAGTTTTTCTCACTTAAATCCATACCATTCTGTGCAAATTTTGTAAGTTGCCCTGTATACTTTATTAGCTTAAAAGTTTAATCAGTCTATTTGTTTTTTTAAGTTGAAAATAAAAATTATAGCACTAAATTATAGTGATTTTTACAATGCCAACACCATAAAATAATTAAAAATTTTCTTTCATAACTGAGATTTTATTGGTCATTTTAAGGATAAGTACACACACCTTTCAATTTGTACACAATTTTTAACATATATACCAAAAATGTAAAGTTGTGTAGCTGTGATTCTTTTCTAAACAGATGTTTCAACGACTTTCCAGTTTAAAATTTGGAGGCTAATTTTTCTTAATAGAATATCAAGTACTAATATCTTCAAATGTTGATACACTGTTACATCAAAGCCCCACTAATTCACAATTTAATATCACATATACTACATAATTAAAGTTTTAATCTTTCACAGCACATTAACAAAGTCAGTGGGAAAAATGGACTACTACACCACAGAGTGCACAAAATTCTGCCAGGGAGAGCTGAGATCAAAGAGTGGCTTTTTTTAGGAAACAAGTCTACCAAAAACATGGGAACAGAAGTGATTCAAAATGTTCAAGACATATTAAATGCACAGCTAGCTCCAAATTGCCACTTGGTATGCTTTGTATTATAGGATATAAAAACTACCACCATCTGCCCTGGCTGGTGTGGCTCAGTGGATTGAGCGATTGCCTGTGAACCGAAGGGTCAATAGTTCAGTTCCCAGTCAGGGCACCTGCCGGGGTTGTGGACCAGGCCCCCAGTAGGGAGCATGTGAGGAAGCAACCACACATCAGTGTTTCTCTTTCTTTCTCCCTCTCTTCCCTTCTCTAAAAATAAATAAAGCTTAAAAAAACAAAAACTACCACCATCTATGGAGTGTTAAGCTGATGCCCAAGACAACCAAAGCCTCACATATCCCACTATTTCCTGATTCTACTAAAAAATAAACAACCAGCAAGTGATTCACCTCTTTAAAAAAAGCATCTCTGCCCTAACTTGTGTGAATCAGTCATTTGGACGTCACACAAACTGAAAGGTCAAGGGTCCCCAGTTTGATCTCTAGTCAGGGCATATGCCTGGGTTGTGGGCTTAGTCGCCTGGGGCAAATGTGCAAGGCAGCCAATTGATGTTTCTCTCTTCTCTTTCTCCCTCACTTCCCCTCTTTCTGAAAAATAAATAAAATCTTTTTTTAAAGCATGTATACTTTAGAAAATGGGATTTGGTGGAATTCCATTTTTCTTAAAAATGTTTCTAGAGCTACTAAAAAGCTTTCAATTATTTATCAACTATTTACACAATAGTTGGATTGTACAATAAGGGAGATGGGGATCACTAGCAAGACATGGGATACAATATTAATGATATTAATCGGACTTGCCTTGTTTTTCTTCTTCCTCATCTGAGGAAGGGAAAACTGGACTCCTCTTTTTAGTTTCTCAGTTTTCCGCTGGGAGATTTTCTTTAGGTTCCTGGTTATCCATTTCAGCCTGTTTTCCTTTTTCTACCCTTTTCCCTTGCATTTGCACTTTTTAAAAACATATTTTTAAAAATATTTTACTTATTTATTTTTAGAGAGAGGGGAAGGGAAGGAGAAAAAGTGGGAGAGAGACATCAATGTGTGGTTGCCTCTCACGTGGCTCCTACTGGGGACCTGGCGTGCAACCCAGGCATGTGCCCTGATTGGGAATCGAACCTCGACCCTTTGCTTCACAGGCCTGTACGCAATCCACTGAGCTACACCAGCCAAGGCTGCGCTTTTTTCTTTTTTTTGGTCTCCAGATTTATTCTTTCTTGCTGTCTTCTTTGGCTTCACTTCCACTTTTGCAGGGACAGTTTCTGCTGATAACCTCACCTATCTCCTCTCTGGCTCCTCCTTTTCCACCCCCTCAGTGGGACTGACCTTCCTCTTGAGCATCCCAGCAGTGGGGCTGAGACTTCAGGGTGACCTGGTCGCTGCCTCTTGACCCTGCTGCCCAAGCCACTTCACCCAGGGTGGGATGGTGGAAGAACAGGATGAAACCTGATTGGTAGCCTACCTCCCAACCCACCCCTTTCCTTCCCCGCAACAACACCGGGACTAATTTTTATAAAAATGCACATATACTTTATATGGCTGCTGGCTGTCTCATATTCTTGTCTTTCTTCCTTTTGTGATCTGAGAGGCAAGGTCCCTTCTCATCTAGCTCCAAATAGCAAAACCCCAAGGCTATGTTTAATTCAGCTTGAAACATTGCTGATCACATAGTGACCCATCCCTTTGAACCAATGAATGGGGCTACAGGAATGAGCTACAGTATTTGGCTAGACCTAGATCACCTGTGGCCACATGATTAGATACTGTGATTGACAGCTCCATCAGAATCAAAATCAAAGTTGGGAAGTGGATGGGAGAACAGCTCTCCAAAGGGAGAAAAGTAGTAATGGACAGACAGAAACAGCAGCTGTCTACAAAAAACAAAACTCTTCTGAGTTTCGGTAGAATGACCCAATCCCCCCCAATATGGTCATCCTTTGCTGAATTGAAAACAAAAAGTTTTGAAACTATCAAATTGAGGACTGAATGCTCAGGTAATGACAAATATCAGAAGACTCTTACTTGAATGATACTGAGTTTACTTAATTATAATTATCTTCTTTCATTTCAGTGTCTGAATGGATTTTATAATAATCAAATGGCATAGAATACCTAACAGGGGGCTATTGTTCTTCTTTTAAAGAGGAGTACACTGGCTCTCGGAAGGATGGGAAAAAACATAAAAATCCTGGCCTATTGCTTGGGGGAGTCAGCCTCATATTTTGTATTTTCCACAAGGGAGGCTTCTAGAGTTCAAAGTTACAGTGACTTTTTTATTTTAAGATGATTCAAGGGTGTTTTTGAACACTAAGATGATTCTTAGTGTTTTAAATGAAAAACCCTTATATCCTTTCAAAAATAAGGCTAAGGGAATGTTGTTTAAATGGAACGAATACACACACATAAGAAGGAATAAAAATTCTGCCTTCCAATCTGTGTGTTAGGTTTCTCTGCCAACAGTGTTTTGCTTTTTCGCCAGCCACAAATCTCCACTCACATCTGTGTTTTTAAACGTACCTACTTCCATATTTTGAAATTGCTGTGAGCAGTTAGCTATTAGAGTGTTGCTACCCACGTAAGAAGGAGGTGAAGCAAAACATTCTCCTGACTCATAGAGCAATTAAAAAGAAGTGTTGTCTTTTCAGCCCTGCCTCTTACTTCAATGTCTCTTTGCAATATAGTCTTTGAAAACTTATTTACATTTTAAGAGATAACATTTTAATTAAAAACATAAATACAAGTTTTCAGGGAAAAGTCCTACTTTCACCCCTTTCACTGTCTCTTCAGTCCTCACCACCCCACACCCAACAGTAACTGCTTTTACCAGATGTATGTAGCTTTAGCTTTTTAGTATAAAGTGAACAATACGAATATATATTCTTATTTTACCCCATTTAAAACAAAAGACAATATTTCTCTAAATGCTGCTTTTGAAAACTTAGCATTGTATCTTAAAGATCTTTCATATTGGTAGATAAAACTTCATTCTTTTTACAGTTGCATAGTCTTCCATCACGTGGACACACCATATTTATTTGGCCAGTGCTCATTAGTTTACACATAGATTGTTTTCCATCTCCTATTCTAACAAACAATGCTGCAATGATTAATCTTATACATAAGTCATTTGTAAGTCATAGCGCATGTACGTCTGTAGAATAAGTCCCAGAAATGGGAACACAAGGTTGATTAGTTAAAACACTGGCTATTCTTGCTGTGTTTTTACTTTTAAAGCAGTACTACACTTATTCTCTTGGTAAACTAACTGATCCTTATTCTTTAATACTCATTTTAAATTTGAGCTCCTCTGTAAAGACATCTCGATCCCTTCTGAAGAGAGTCATTTGCTCCCACCTCTGTGCTCTCATTGACCCATGTTTGTGCCTCCATCACAGCCCTTTGTACCAATTATTTATCGGTATGGCGGTTAACTTCACTGGTCTATGAGGCTGAAAAGCAGGGATGCTGTCTGGTATATTTCTGGAATCCCAGGACCATGGATAGTGCCAAGTGTGTAGTAAATGCTCAATACGGATAGATGGAGGGCTGGATGAATAAATAAATAAATATGACCAACCTGGCTGGTGCAGCTCAGTGGATTGAGACAGGCCTGCAAACCAGAGGATCACGGTTCGATTCCCAGTCAGGGCACATGACTGGGTTGCAGGCCAGTTCCCTGCAGGCCAACTCCCAGCAGGGGACGCATGAAAGGCAACCATACATTGATGGATGTTTCTCTCCGTCTCTCCTTCCCCTCTAGAGATAAATAAATAAATAAAATTTAAAAAATGCTTAAAAAATAAATAAATATGACCAAAGAAATTACTATAACTAACCTGGGGCAGATATCAATGTAATGACCAGTCTACATTGTCGTGCTTTAAGATTTGGTCTGGCCAAGTGGGTTGACTGAAGGGGGCGGAAGCAAGACACACTGAGTTCAGATAAATAGTCAACAATGGAGATCTTTACTGGATAAGGTTCATATGGGTGAAAGCTCCAGAAACAGATCTATCACTTAAGCAGAAATTAGATTCACTGTGAAAGCTCACAGAGAAGACAGCGTGGAATATCCAAGTCTCAGGAAGGGAGGCAACAGGGTCAGTTCTTCAGAAGAAAGGAAGAGTGTTAGCTTCTCTTCTGAACATTGTCAGAGGGGACTTAACCTCTTACCACTTTTTGTCTCTGTTTAAGTTCTCAAAGTTCCCAGAAAAGAACCTGATAGGTCAGCATAGCTAAGGACAGATTCAGTAACATAGGTATGGCCTTTTGAGAAAACATTATGTGCCAAGAAACCATTGTAATTTTTGACTACAAGAAGGGCCCAGGTGACAACGTAGTGGGCTTCCTATCACATGTGTGTGACAGAATGACAAGGAAGCCAGGGAAGAGTAGAAAGCAGGTCAGTGGGGCAAGGAATCAGGTAGGAGAGCAAGCAGAAGCCCAGCCATCAAGATTTGGGCAATAGGTCAGGATCAGACTGGCAGCTAAATGTGGAGCTCGAGTCATCTGAGCACATCTGGCCCCAGGTCAAGACTGACTCTGGGAACTAGAAGAGGACGGAGCCTGTCCTTGGGAAACAAGTGGGGAGCCAGTAGAAAGGGTGTGCGGGCTGAAAACCAGGCTGGGCCTGCATGCACCATTCCTCCATGCAGAATTTGGAACAGATTTCTCTTCGCTCATTGGCTGACTGAGACAATGAGGGACAGGCCCAGTCTGCCTTAATCCCAACAAAGTGTACCAGTGAAAATGCTCACATATTGCATTGTCTCTCAACTATTTCTGCTTGTCATTTTCGGCCTTGGATCTGACTTGCATACTGATGTGACCAGGAGAAGGGAGGATGCTCTCTTTCATTTTGTTAATGTTGTGTTTCAGTGAAGCAACAGAGATCTTATATGCATTATTACACTTTAAAATACCTTCAAAATAGCCCTGTGAGAGAAGAATTAGGCCCCCTTTTTATAGATGGGCCAACATAGGTGTGTTAGTCCATTTGGGCTCCTATAACAAAACACCACTGAGTGGATGGCTTATATGCTAAAAATATTTATTTCTCACAGTTCTACAGGCTGGGAAGTCCAAGATCATGGTGCTGGCAGATGTGGTTTCTGGCAAAGGCCCACTTGCTGGACAGCTGTCTTTTCACTGTAACTTCAAAAGGCAGAAGGGGCAGGGCAATGTTCTCTGTGAGGCCTCTTCTTTTCTTTTTTTTAAATTGTTTTTTTTTAAATTTATTGATTTATTTTTTTAGAGAGAGGAAGAGAGAAACATTGAGTTGTTGTTCCACTTATTCATGAATTCATCGGTTGATTCTCATACGTGCTCTGATGGGGAATCAAACCCACAACCTTGGCATATCAGGATGTTCTAGCTGAGCTACCTGAGTGTGTGAGGCCTCTTATATAAGGTCACTAGCTCTGCTCATGATCTAATTGCCTCCCAAAGGTCCCACCTCCTAATTAATACATTACCTCGAGAGTTAGGTTTCAACGTGTGAATTTTAGGGGGACACAAACATTCACACCATGGCAGAAGGTACAGTAGCTTGAACAAACTTCTCTTTGGCCCCAGTGCTCATATTTCCCTTCAACAGCAGTGTCTAGCTTCTATTGGGTCTCATCCCATGCTCCCTGGGGCCCATCTTGATAGTGGCTACATGATAGCCATGATGTCATGGGCAATGGACTACACTGCAATCTGGACACCTCAACTCTGGGCTCTGCTGTGTTATTAATTAGGTGGTGGCTCAGTTTCCTCATCTGTGCAATGAGGGGGTTGCACTAGCTGACAGCAAGGCTCTTTTATTGCTCCAGAACTGCCAAGCATCTGATGTCATTGCTTTTGAGGCAATGAGAGGTTACCTGTGCTTCAGAGAACTTTATTTTGGTCTGTACTGATGCCAGATTAAGTTAGTTTCTGAAGGCAAAAAAAAAAAAACAACCCTGTATTATTGGCATTTAAAAAATTCCTTAGCAATTTTTTACATGATATATGATTCAAAAAAAAGGGAATTGAGTTCCCACATCAGTGTGGTCTGGCATTCTCAAGGAAACTTTGAACTTGCCCATACAATTTCTCAGGTGCATTGCCTTCTTTACTTTTAGCATTGGTCCATGAAAGTTATTTTTAAACTTTCTCCCCAGTTTTGGTAGTGAAAATCATCTTCAACTTCATGAAATTCTTTTTTTTAATTTTATTTATTTATTTATCTTTAGAGGGGAAGTAGAGAGGGAGAGAAACATCAATGTATGGTTGCCTTTCTTGTGTCCCCTGCTGGGAGTTGGCCTGCAGGGAACCGACCTGCAACCCAGGCATGTGCCCTGACTGGGAATCGAACCACTATCCTCTGTTTCGCAGGCCTGTGCTCAATCCACTGAGCTACACCAGCCAGGGCTTCTTTTTTTTAAATATATATATTTATTGATTATACCATTAAAATGGTACTATTTCCCCCCTTCATTCCCTTCCACTCTGCACACCCCTCCCCCACCATACCCCCCTTTCACTTATGTCCATGTATCACAAGTTCTTTAGATTCTATATTTCTTATACTATTCTTGCCCTCCCCCTATCTATTTTCTACCTACTGTCTATGCTACTTATTCTCTGTACCTTCTCCCTGCTTCTCCTCTTCCCACTCCCCTGTTGCTAACCTTCCTTGTGATCTACATTTCTATGGTTCTGCTCCCGATCTAGCTGTCCTCTTAGTTTGCTTTTATTTTAGGTGTGGTTGTTAATAACTGTGTTTACTGTCCTTTCACTGTTCATATTTTTTATCTTCTTTTTCTTAGATAAGTCCCTTTAACAGTTCATATCATAAGGGCTTGGTGATGATGAACCCCTTGAACCTGACATTATCTGAGAAGCACTTTATCTGCCCTTCCATTCAAAATGAAAGCTCTGCTGGATAGAGCAATCTTGGATGTAGGTCCTTGCCTTTCATGACTTGGAATACTTCTTTCCAGCCCCTTCTTGCCTGGAAGGTCTCTTTTGAGAAATCAGCTGACAGTCTGATGGGTACTCCTCTGTAGGTGGCTGTCCCCTTATCTCTTGCTGCTTTGAAAATTCTCTCCATCATTTTAATCTTGGCTAATGTACTTATGTTGTGCTTTCGTGTGTTCCTTCTTGGGCCCAAATTCTTTGGGACCCTCTGAGCTTCCTGGATTTCCTGGAAGTCTATTTCCTTTGCCAGATTGGGGAAGTTCTCCTTTATTATTTGTTCAAATAATTTTTCCACTTGCTCTTCCTCTTCCCCTTCTGGTACCCCTATAATTCAGATGTTGAAACATTTAAAGATGTCCTGGAGGTTCCTAAGCCTCTTCTCATTTTTTTGAATTTTTGTTTCTTCATTCTTTTCTGTTTGGTAATTTTTTTCTTCCTTCTGCTCCACTCCCTTGATTCGAGTCTGTTTCCTTTCCATCACTATTGGTTCCCTGTGCATTTCCCTTCACTTCAATTAGTTTAGCCTTCATTTGTTCCTCTATTTTGTGACTAAAATCAACCAGTTCTGTGAGCATCCTGATCACCAGTGCTTTGAACTGTGCATCTGATAGGTTGGCTATATCTTTGTCACTTAGAAGTATTGGCTCTGGGGCTTTGAGCTGTTCTTGAGCCATAATGTTTTGGTCTGTTTGCACCTGTTATGTATGAGGGGTGGAGCCTTAGCTGTTCACTAGGGCGGGGCGACCCAGTCACTGGGTTGTGATGCGGTATGTGGAGGTGGGGTCAGAGAGGGGCAATGGCTTTTGTTCCACTCTCTCTTGGATTTTGGTCCAAGAGAGAGTGGAACAAACTCTCTATGACCCTGGGAGCCTCTCCTGGTACCTTGACCCGGAAAATCTTTCCAATTGGTGCTTTAAGGCTCTAATTTCTATCGCTGGGGCCCTAGCCTGTGCAGTCTGTCTCACTGCTCACTCCTTAGCTTGGTTTATCTGCATGCAAATGTGTGACTGCGGTCTGCCAGCCGCCTCGCACTCTCACTGTGTCCCCCGTCTGCCACCCCATGCCTGGGATCCACCAACTACTACCTGCATTCCTGGGTTGGTTGAGTTGATCTTTCCTGCCTGACCCGGTCTGCCGCTGACTCTGCCCCTCTTACCAGTCTGGATGAATGGTTCATTGTTGTTGGACTTCCTTACAGTTCAATTTTCTGTGTTTTGGCTGCGTTTCTGTTACTAAAACTTTATTGTCTTTAAACGTGGTTGTGTGAGGAGGCACAGTGTTTCCACCTATGCCTCCATCTTTAACTTCATGAAATTCTTATTTAGAACTCTAAAATATAAACCAAATATAACTGGGTGTGGGAAAACAAAAAGTTATTACATCAACAGTTTTTTTTAAATCCCATTGGGAAAAAAGTGTCTTTTGTGTTGGGAGAAAAAAACTTGCATGGATAGAAAGTCAGACTTGCACTTTTGCACATTTGAAAGAAACAGGCATTTGGAGGTGGAGGGATTGCATAAAAGACAGCACAGAAAGGGCTCAGTGATCTGGCGTTAGGTGGGACCTCAAGGTCCCTGGAATTGGTGGAAGGATCTTCGTATGAATGGCTGTGTCTAATATTCAGTCTTAAAGTGTTAGGTTTCTGTGATAGAAATTTGTTACAGAAGCCCTGATACTAAGCTTTTGATTGCCAAAACATCCATTTCAAAGACATCCATCTTGAATAAACATATTGCTGGTAAAACAACTAGATAAGAAACCAGGCCACCCCACCCATGGAGTTCTCCGTTTAGAATGCCTGAATTACCCAAGTAGCTGATGACTTGAGAGACCCCACTTTTTTCTTCTCACACCCTAATTCCCACTTTTATATTTTAAATTTGCCAATAAAGAGAAAACACATGAAACTCTAGCACTGTACTCTTGACTTTGATAAAGGCAGAGACCCAGGTTCAGACTTGCTCCCCACCCCTCTCTACCCACAACCTCACTGTGTGGCCCTCTACTGTGCTGTGTACCCTCCAGGATCTGTGAGTAATAAATCTTGTTCTCCAAAGTTCTCTGATGATTTCTTTTTACTTGGGTGCTTCTTGCAATCATAATAAGAAGCACGAAGGGAAGTCCAGCCACAAAGTTGGCTCTGCTGGGAAAATGTCTGTGGGGGCTGCCACAAGTAGCATGGCCCCCGGTGAGTGCCCCAGGCATTACCATCCATAGGGTAAGAGCGACAGAACAAAACCCTACCCCCCTCTCCAACTTTGCAACACACACACACACCCTTATGTGAGTGGAGCTTTTTGTTATGTGGGCTAGGTGGGTGGGTGGATGTGAAAACCAAGGAAAAGGATTGGGTTCCACATAAACAAATTAATTTACTGAAAGAAGAAACTATCACTCATCAAGTGCTTCTAGGTCCCAGGCAATACACTTGGTATATTTAATCTTCTAAACAACTCTAAGAACTAGGTACTATTATTAAACTCTATTTTAGAGATGATAAAAGTAAATTCTGGAGATAATTCATAATTTGCATAAAGTAACCCAAGGAGCATGTGGTGAGAACAGCACTTGAATTCAGATTAGTCTGATTCCAAAACCCATTTCTTACCCAGTCACTAGCCTATGTGGCTGCTTGTGTTGGACAGGGGTCTAGTCATTGGGACTATAGAAACTTAAAATTGCTAGCAACCTATGCCTTCTGCTCTTCTTTGCCTTCTTCCTCCCAAGTTTCTCTTGCTTTTAAATGAAAAGATTTTGTATTTCATAAACAAAAGGAATTTCCTAAATATAAACATAGCATGTATTTCTGTTAGTGATAATACATAGCATTTTGTGTAATCTGCACATAATTTGCAATCTGCTTGGTATTATGCTTTATAAGTTAGATTGCTAGTCACATCAAAGAAGGCAATAGAACATAGTGGTTAAGAGTAAAGGTCTGAAATCCTTAGCTCAGACACTTCCTGGCTATATAAAACCTGACTAATAGGACTTCTGGCCAAGATGGAGGCATAGGTAGACACACTGTGCCTCTCTGCACAACCAAAATAAGGAAAACAACAACTTAGAAACAAAATAACAATCAGAACTGACAGAAAATTGAACTGTATGGAAGTCGGACAACCAAGGAGATAAAATAGTCACATTCATCCAGACCGGTAGGCGGGGAGGAGTCAGGCAGCTGGACAGAGAGGGGTCTTGCCATAAAAATCGGCACTGGGTGTGCCCCAGACACGAAAGATGGCAGCAGGTGGACCCAGCAAGGCAGTGATTGTGAAGCAAGGCACTGCATGCAAGGCAGCTGGCTGACAGGGGTCCCACATGTGTGCACAGATAAACTTGCTGAAATTGGGGAGCAAGGCAGACCTCCCAACCCAGGGCCCCAGTGCAAGGAAATGAAGCCTCAAAATACTGATGGAAAACACCTGTAGGGGGTGAGGTGCAGGGAGAGACTCCCAGCCTCACAGGAGAGTTTGCTGGAGAGACCCACAGGGTCCTAGAATGTATACAAGCCCACCCACATGGGAATCAGCACCAGAAGGGTCCAGTTTGCTTGTGGGAAGTGGCGGAATGGACTGAAATCCGACAGAGAGCAGAGCAAGCGCCATTGTTCTCTCTCTGTCCCCACCCCCACATATAGTGTCACTACCCAGAGGTGTAGGTTGACCCGCCCTGGTGAACACCTAAGGCTCTGCCCCTCACTAGGTAACAGGTACAACAAGACAAACAAAAATGGCCCAAATGGAAGAACAGATCAAAGCCCCAGAGCCAATACAAGTAAGCAATGAAAAGATAGCCAACCTTTCAGATGCATAGTTCAAAGCCCCGGTGATCAGGATGCCTACAAAATGCTTGAATTTGGTAGCAAATTAGATGAAAAGATGAAGGCAACGCTAAGTGAAATGAAGGAAAATGCACAGGGAACCAATAGTGCTGGGAAGGAAACAGATTCAAATCAATGGAGTGGACCAGAAGAAAGAAAGAAACAACCAAACAGAAAAGAAGGAAGAAACAAGAATTCAAGAAGTTGAGGAGAGGCTTAGGAACCTCCAGGACATCTTTAAGTGTTTCAACATCTGAATTATAGGGGTACCAGAAGGAGAAGAGGAAGAGCAACAAGTAGAAAACTTATCTCAACAAATAATAAAAGAGAACTTCCCCAGTCTGGCAAGGGAAATAGACTTCCAGAAAGTCCAGGAAGCTAAGAGGATCCCAAAGAAGGTGGACCCAGAGAGGAACACACCAAGACACATCATAATTACATTAGCCAAGATTAAAATGATGGAGAGAATTTTCAAAGCAGCAAGAGAAAAGGAGACATTCACCTACAAAGGAGTTGCCATCAGACTGTCAGCGGATTTCTCAAAAGAGACCTTCCAGGCAAGAAGGGGCTGGAAAGAAGTATTCCAAGTCATGAAATCCAAAGACCTACAGCCAAGATTGTTCTATCCAGCAAAGCTTTCCTTTAGAATGGAAGGGCAGATAAAGTGCTTCTCAGATAATGTCAAGTTCAAGGAGTTCATCATCACCAAGTCCTTATTTTATGAAATGTTAAAGGGACTTATTTAAGAAATTGAAGAAGATCAGAACGTATGAACAGTAAAATGACAGAAAACTTACAATCATTAACAACCACACCTAAAACAAACAAAAAACCAAACTAAGGAAACAACTAGAACAGGAACAGAACCACAGAAATGGAGATCACATGGAGAGTTAGCAAGAGGGGAGTGGGAGGAAGAGAGAGGGAGAAAAGGCACAGAGAATAAGTAGCATAGATGGTAGGTAGAAATAGACAGGGGGAGGGCAAGAGTAGTGTGGGAAATGTAGAAGCTAAAGAACTTATGACACATGAACATGAACTAAAGAGGGGAATGTGGGTGGAAAAGGTGTGCAGGGTGGAGGGGAATGAAGGGGGGGAAATGGGACAACTGTAATAGCATAATCAATAAAATATATTTTAAAAAAACTTGACGCGTGCACTGGCCTGCATTTCCCGCGGCATTATGGATGGAAAATCAAGACAAATTCACATGGACTACCAAGTTCTGTGGAGGAAAAGGGATGGCACGGCTACTCCCTCAAGGAAGGAGCACCTCAGAACGGCCTGGTCACCCTCTCAAGGGGAGAGCACCCTGACTCTTTCCTAGACAGGCTTTTATTGTTTTTTTTTTTTGTTTGTTTGTTTTTTGCACAGGAGTTCAGGTACAACTTATTAACTATTGCCAGTCAGTAAACAGTAGCTAGCACACAAAGAACTACTAGGGCTTCTTCTAAGTCAGGGTCTATCAGCTAAAAGGCTACAAAACTTTGGGGAAACAAACTCATTTTCTGCTCGGGCCTTTATCATTTAACTAAGAGCATTCTAAACAAAGCAGGTTTCACAGGATTTTACATATCCTTTCTCAGACCTGATCACCCTGATCCCACTCCAGCTGGCAAAGAGCTGCACCACCTTCCCAGTTGTAGGTTTTTAGGCTTAAGTGGATTAGAGCCAGGAAGCACTTCTCCCAGACAGAAATGGGGACTCAGGCCCTGTCAGAATAGTCAGGGGGGGTGAGGGTCCATCACTCTCTCTTTGTTGCAGCCCCCTGAGTCCTTCCTTGAAGGCTTCCCAAGTGATCGTGTCTGGCTTAGGTTGCCCCACCTCTGAGGGGTCGTACCCGTCTCTGACTAACCGAGGAAGCATTGGGATCAGGTGATGAAGCTGAAGCAGCGCTTGCTGCCAGAGACAAGCTTTGTCTCCTTAGTGTCTTGCAGTTTGGAAGTCGCTCACTCAGCCTTAGCCATGAGGGGCAGTTACAACTCCTGAAACCCGGCAGAGCGGTTCCCAACAAAACTGACTAATAACCTACCTGTGCCTTCACTGTCTCACCTATAAAGTAGACTTTATTGGTTAGTGTTATATATTTTTTGAAGGTTTTATTTATTTTTTAGAGAGAGAGAGAGAGAGAAACATCAATCGACTGCCCTTTGCCTGTCCCCAATTGGGGACCTGGCCCACAACCCAGGCCTGTGCCCTTGACTGGCAATCCAGCCTGTGACCCTTCAGTTCACAGTCTGGTACTCACTCCACTGAGCCACCAGCCACAGCATAATGTTATTTTATTGTACTTTCATTTTTTACCTAAATTAAATCACCTACCCTGGACATTTGATTTTTTTTTCCTGCAGAAGTTGATGGTGTATCTTATGGCAAATTTGAAATTGCTGTGGTATTTTATAATCAAGCTCCATCCTACTGAGAAGACTTCTCGTGAAGAAATTGTACCCATTTGGGGTTGGAGCCATTATTTTCATTCATTCACTTATTTGTTTTTTCATACAGCACTTTTTTTTTCAAGTTCATTGAGAAATAATTGACATCTATCCCTGTATAAGTTTATGGCGTACAGCATGATGGTTTGATTTACATATGTTGTGAAATGATTGGAATAGGGTTGGTTAACATCGATCACCTCATATAGACACAATGAAAAGGAAACAAAAATAATTTTTGCCTTATGATGAGAACTCTTAAGACCTCTTCTGTTAACAGATTCCCTGTGTGTGGCACAGCAATGTGAACTCCAGTCATCATCCATACATTACACCCCTAGTGCTTAATCTGTCTGACAACTGAATGTTTATTCCTTTTGACTCCCTTCCTCCAATTCTCCTTCCCCTACCCCACGCCTGGTAACCACACATCTGATCTCTTTTTCTATGAGTTCGGTGGATCTTTGTTTTTGTGCTTAAATTCCCTTTTTGAGGTCTTCTTATTTGTGTAGCATTCTGGGCATCTAAACAGGAAGGACCCTGAGAAACCCAGAGTTGTGTGCGGAACATAAAATATGTATTGCATAAGTATAATACAATGTAGGAAGTGACAACTGCCGTAAGAAACGAAGAGAGAAAGTCCAATGAGGGTTCAGAAGAAGAGGAAGAGGTTGACTTTTAACCTCGAAAGTTTAGAAGAACCTTTGTAGGGGTAATGGTATGTGACCTGACCTTGAGAAACAGATCCCAGATGAGGAAAAATATAAGCAAAGATGCCCAGATAGGAAAGCACAGAACCTGTGCAATGTTACTTTTTGCTTTACTACCTTGGGTTAGTAGATAGGTCAAATTTTAATACCAAAATTCTGAATCTACAGCCTATTTACTGTGAAAAGCCCTTTTTTCTCTCTTTGGGTTTGTTACTTCCTCTCATGGTAACTCCAAAAATACATCTGAGGGTTTAGTTTCACTTATTATTTTAAGAGAAGAGGTCTTAGCATCCTGTTGCAATTTTTGTTTACAAAAAAGGAAGGACTTTGGACCTTCTGGTTGCCCCCACTAGGTCACGGCCCATTAATGGTTCCTCATGTCTTGGAACTCTTTCTCCCTAGTGTTAGGTTTATTATGATAGCCCCATGCCACTGAAGTCTTAAGTCTCAATTTTGGAGCTCTTTATTTATCCAGCCATTTAATTCACCCTCCCCATGAAACACACAACTTACATACATCCACACACATGCACACAGCCATTTTCCCCAAGGTTCAAGGCAGCGTCAGGTGGTCAGGTGGCTGAGTCAGAGAGGGTTCTAATGTTACTGGTGGTGCCTGAAACTGGCTATCTTTCCAAACCTCCATATGTTAATGTGGGGTTTGGAGGACGAAGATTGCTCTCTTAACATAAAACCTTACCCGTTCCCTGGGTTGATATGAGTGCCATTTCTTCTAGAGCGGGATCTCCTCTTGTTTAAAATGAATGACTAGAGAACTTCTTTCTTACTGAGCTCAGTGTAAGCTCAACATTTTGTATTTTCCTTCAATATAATTCACTCTTAATAATTACAGATTGAGCAAGAAACAGTAAAAAGAACTCTTTCTTTTAAAACATGTGAGTGCTTTGAACTTCTACACTTGGTCATGAAGGAACCAAATGTGGAAGTAACTGGTTCTGTACTTTCATTTCTACTAAAAACATTTCTAACGCTGAATAAAATATACAAAACAACTGTTTTCAGGCATTAGGCAACAGACAGCATGGGCCATAATTGTATGCCAACTATAATTGAGAAACAAATTTTAAAAAAGGTTATGTTAATACTTAAAAAAAAAGTCTATCCTGTTACTTATTCAGTCAACTTAAGCTTGCCTTGGTCTGACAGAGCTTGTCTTGGTTTTATTAAGACAGCAGAAGAGTGTCGCCAGATGTCTTCATGCCCCACGTGGAGTAACCCCAAGAGAGCATACTTGTAAGGGGAAACACAGGCTGTGTTCAGTCCTGGGCTGGCCCGAGGGTCCCCATGGGTCTGAACACATAGGCCCAGATTTAATTCCTCTAAAGATCTGATTAGGAAAGAAGACAGCTTGTGATGAAAACCAATCTCTTGGCAAAAACTGAACATTACCATTTCAGAATTTACCAGAACAAAATGACAATACCATATGCTGTTCACACCCCTTGGGAGCCCTTTAAATTACGTCTTCGCGCATGAAAAAACTCTCACTCTGGGGAGACTGAGAAGGGCAGTTGTTTCTTAAAGGACTCCAGATAAAACATCCAATGAGATAAAAGCGTGAGGCAGCAATTAGGGAGGGCATATGGGATTTGGTTTCTCTAACCAGCTTGACGCAAAGCAATTCCCTTTGGAAATCTCAGATCACAGAACCACGCTCAGTTGTTTGCAAGTGCGAGCTAAATATACCGATGCTGATTTCAAGGACGAGGCAGAGTGATAAAAAGCAAAACAAATGATGCTAAACCATGAAGCGTTTTTGCCTTTCCTAGATGCAGCGTGGTACAGAAAGACATCTTGTGGCTTAGGTCACCGGGCCATTCTGGATCAGCCTCTCTCTTCCCCAGTCATTCTCTTTGGTTAAAGATGATACTGTCTGGCTCAGTGAGCTATTGTGAGGTTTAGAGAAAATACATGCAGGGAATCTTGGCACAATGTCTAGCTCTAAGCAGCTCAGTGAATGTAATAAATATTTTTTAAAAGTGTTTTATTTATTTATTTTTAGGGGAAGGGGAAAAGGAGAGAGAAAGAGAGGGGGAGAAACATTGATATGCGAGAGAAATATCACTGGTTGCCTCAATCAGTTAACTGGGGACCTGGGCTGCAACCCAGGCATGTCCCCTGACTGGTGATCGAACCAGTGACCCTTTGGTTCACAGGCTGGAGCTCAATCCACTGAGCAACACCAGCCAGGGGGAATGTAGTAAATATTGAATGTAACAGGATGTTCATCAGTATGATATGTTGAAATATTACATGTAAAGGATGTGTGAGTGTTTTCTGTGGCCCTCCACACAAGGAAGCGATCAGCCACATTCTAGGATCGGTTCCCAGAGGGCTAGGAAAGAGCAGGCAACTCATTATAACACAGATGCACTTGCCTTCATCAGGGAACACGGAGGCGAGAGATCCCCAGCTACAGGGTGGGGTGCACTGCTTATTCTCTTTGTCTCCCTAGATCCATTAGTCTCCCCAGGAGACTATCTTCTGAGAACAGTGTTATTTGACCTCCCTTGCTGGCCAGCCACCAGCTGGGTTTGGCTAATGTGAGGCACTAGCAGGAAATCACTGAATAAGGACGTTGTTGTTATTTCTTCCTGCGCCCGCCCTGCCTTGGTGTGTGTCTCTGGCAGCATCTCTGTCCTTCCAGGACTACACTACGGCCAGGCGGCTCCTTTTCACCGCCTCGGTCCTCCCTGGACTCTGGCGCCGCTCTTCCCCTACCCTGCCCTCTCACACTTTCCCACTGCCACAAATGTGTACGCAACGTCGTTATTGCATTAACCCTGTGCACACCTCTGTAAGTCCATTAGAGTCTCTTCGTGTGAACCATCTGGGGCAAACACTAATTCCTGCTAAGACCTTTTCTGATCAGGAGTCTCCAAAGATCTCACGAGTGTAGTCACTGGAGAAAGATAAAACTTTAATCTGGCCATTCAAAGAGTGACAACTAGTTCATCGTTACAGTGTAAAGAATAATTTTCCTTGAAACATTAGGAGCACAGGTAGTAAGACAGAGGTGACATAGTAAAAGCCCAAAGTAGGAGAAAGAGAGAAGCTGCTAACAGCTGGCAGCAAGCCAGAGCCGGGGCAAAGGGAGGAGAGGCCCCAGCTTAACGTGAATTTCGAAGTTTGAACTAATACATGACACGGAATATTAAGAACTGACCTGAGAATAGTTAGAAAAGCCATAGGGACTGCTTCAGTTTGTATCCAGGGGAGGAGGAAGAACAAGTCCCAACAAGTATACTTGAAAGAAGAGTGGGAGGTAAATTTGCTTTATTCTTACACACCAGGGCCTGCTGTTCCATACAGTGCTCACATAGCCTCAGCGGTATGAGTAACAGCTACAGCTCTCGAAAGGTTCGTTCCTACAGCACAGGTGGTGCAGGCAGGGCCCCACTGCAGTTCAGCTGCAAGCCTTCACAGCTCTTGCCTTGCTACCAAATCATCGTTACCAAATCATCAACTTGGTCCTGCTGGGGAGGCAATGAAGCTGTTCATTTCCTTGTCAGTGTATGACCAGAAGATGTTTCCCTCCTATTTCTTTGCCCAACTATAATCTTTTGCAAATGCCACATGGACTTGCAGATGGATATTAATATTCTTATATGGCAGCACATGATGAGTCACCACAGCTTTATTCGTTTAACTGTTGGTCTGTGCTCTCCGGTTAGTAGAAAGGGAAGATGAGTGCTGTCCCTGCTTTGATTGCTTGCGGGAGTCAGTGGATCCGTAGGTGGGCAGTGGCTCAGAGAAGCCCTACCTGGGGAAGAACTCTGTCACCCTAACTTAATTCCATGTAGCGGCAGTATTTTGTGCCACTTTTCAGGGGATGATACTTAGCTTTTTAAGTTCTGAAATTCAGTTGTTAGGGCATCCAGAGTTGTTTGGATCTTTGTGGCTATATCATCTAGGTGGGAGCCTGGCAGGAATCCGGCAGGTGCCCCTGCCCTGGCCCATGGCCCGGGGCTCACTGCCCTGGCCCTGTGCTGGAGGCACTGAGTCAGGGTCTGTGTCTCTGACTCTCATTCATGCCTCCCCTACGGACCCAACCACAACCCGAGAGACGTGCTCTCTCTTTAGACGTGTTAACAAAAACACTTCTAGTTACCGTCACCTTTTCCTGGTCTGGGAATCTTGCCCTTTATCTCTTTACTGTCACTTTGACTACCTCTGATAGAATTCTTTTTTTTTTCTTATATAATCCAGCTTTCAGATGGCAGATTTTTTCCAATTTCTTAGAGAATCCTCATTTTGGGTCAAGTCTGCCACCTGTGGACACCAGATGGGAATGCATGAACTCTAGGGCTACTTTTTTCTCCCTTCCTTCCTTCCTTCCTTCCTCTCTCTCTCTCTCTTTGTTTTTGTATAGCATTAAATTTTTTCTCTTAATTTTCAATTACAGTAGACATTCAATATTATGTTAGTTTCAGGTGTACAGCGTAATGGTTAGACATTTACATAATGTGAGGTGATCATCCCAAAGAGTCTAGTACCCACCTGGCACCATATATAGTTACATTATTATGGACTGGATTCCCTATGCTCTACTTTACATCCCCATGACTGTTTTGTAACTGCCAATTTGTACTTCTTAATGACTTCATCTGTTTTACGCAGTCCTCCAAACTCTCTCCCACCTGGCAGCTGTCAGTCTGTTTGTTCACTATATGTATGAGCCTGTTTCTGTTTTGTTTTTTCATTTATTTTGTTTTTTAGATTGCACACATAACTGAAATCATATGCTATTTGTTATGTCACTTAGTACCATACCTTCCAGGTCCATCCATGCCGTCTAGGGATAGTTCTTGCTGAGTGCAACACTTCCTCTTCATTCCAGGCTTCCGAGCAGAGGGCAGATGGTTATCTCTCTACTGATGGTTCTCTACATCGTCTCTATCCTCTGGACCTCATGTGAAAGGTCATGACTTTTAAAGGTCACAAGTTGGACCTGATTAGCTCCACCTCTAAAATCTGAGCCTCTAAAAGCCTGCACTCCGACCACAAACTCCAGCCCTTCCAGCTCTCAGTCCTCCATGTCTGCAGCATCCAACCCTCAACGTCAGGGGGATTGTGAAAAACCTCAAGTCCCCCATCTGTCCACTCCTGGCTGCCTTCCCTTCCTAATCCACAGTCTGAGGGACTGTCACTTTAACCGTTCTCTTACAGGCAGCTCAAGGCCCTTGTCAATTGTCCTGCACCTGTCCTGCCCTTCGAAAAGCCAAGGCAGCATTGACCTTTGCTTTCACACATGGGCAGCCAGGTTCTGCTGAAGGAAAAACCATCATTCAGCAAAATGAAATCACTTCAAATTTATAATCTTTAATTTTTTTTAAAGATTTATTTATTTATTTATTTTTAGAGGGGAAGGAGAGAGGGAGAGAAACATCAATGTATGGTTGCCTTTTGTGCATCCCCTGCTGGTAGTTAGCCTGCAAGGAACCGGTTTGCAACCCAGGCATGTGCCCTGACTGGGAATTGAACTGCGATCGTCTGGTTCGCAGGCCCGCGCTCAATCCACTGAGCTACGCCAGCCAGGGCTTATAATCTTTAATTTTAACTCTACTCATCTTTCAATAATTCCTTTACCTGATGATGGTCAGTTCCCCTCCTATTTAGCAGTTAGAAATTTTTTAAAAAGAAACCTTTCTTTTTTTAAGATTTTATTTCTTTATCTTTAGAAGGTAAGTGAAGGGGAGAGGGAGAAAAATATCAATGTATGGTTGCCTCTCGTGCATTCCCTGCTGGGAACTGTCCTGCAACCCAGGCATGTGCCCTGACTGGGAATCGAACCGCGATCCTCTGGTTCACAGGCCTCTGCTCAGTCCACTGAGCTACACCAGTCAGGGCAGCAGTTAGAAATTTTAACCATTTTTCTCCAGGCCTCTAACTCAACCCAAACTCTATTCCCTCAGTTGTTCTTATTTATCTATTTCATAGATAAAATAGAGGCTATTCAGTAGACATTCACCACCTGCACTTCCTGATGGAAATATTTGCCCACGGCCACATACATCCTTATTTCTTGCCTCCTCTCTCAGAGGAGCAGCTGTCCTCCCTAGAGCATTTTAGGACTTACACCCTAAAATGGGTGTAAGGCTCTGCTTAAGTGTGACTTTAAAAATCATGTGTTTTGTTTCTAACTGTGGCAACCTTTCTCCACTAGCTTCTCCTCCACCTAAAAATGCGCTAAAAAATAAGACCAAAGCCCTCCATTCATTCTACATTTTCTTCTACCTATAAGACCCTCTGTCCTTCCACTCACAGTTAGGCTGCTTACTCCACACTCATCTGTCTTCATGTTTCATCAGTTCTCCAACTTACTACCATTGTCTCATGCTCCCAGTGTTTCATTGAAATGATTCTGGAAAATGTTATCTGGGTCCCTTTTGGAAAATTACATGGACTCATATTTGATCTCAATACAGAAATTACCATGGTTGGCCATATTTTCATTAGCGGGCTTTTGTCACCATTTTGGCTGCCCAACACAGAACCTCCTTCTTTGGATGAATGGTTTCTCCACTGTGTGAAACTTGGAGGAAGCAGACACTGCGTCTCCTGATGGAAACTTAAAGTAGAAGTGTTTCCAGCCTCCTTTGCAGGTGGGGACTACCTGTGACTTAGGCTTGGTTATTGTGGTACGTCTGCTCCAAACATCGAGTCCCATAGCCAGTGATGCGAATAATTGGCGACAGCAGGCTTCTCCTGGGTAGTGGAGAGCACAGCTGCAGTATTTAGTTTCTTCTCGTCCAGGCGGTGCCAGTAGGTCAGACTTCAGAGCCTGCAACTGTGGGGGCCTCGCCCAACCAATTCCATGGTGTGATTTGTGATTACGATTCTGATCGCAGAGCCTCCGGGTCTCCCCGATGATTCAATGTGCTACCCGATAACCCTAATGTTTCCCCTTCCTGTATTTAAATCAACCGGACTTGGTTTTTGCTGTTTGAGCCCCCCTCCCCCTTTTTTGGTTTGTTTGTTTCTGCTGTTTGAGATTAAGAAGTCTGACCAATACGATTTCATTTTTGCAACACTACTTTTTGAATTTTCCACTCCCATTTTCTTCTTCCTCCAATTGGCAACCATTCTAATAATGTATTAGCATGTATCTTTGAACTTGCATATATCCTTATATAATACATGCCATTTTCATGTGATTGTTTTCTAATTCACATAAATGGTATTTCGCTGGGGACCTTTTCCTTTTCAAACTTTTAAAAACTGAGCTCTAAAGGGGACTTCTGCCAAGATGGAGGCATAGGGGGAAACACTGTGCCTTCTCCCACAACCAAGTTTGAATACAACAAAGGTTTGGAAAACAAAGACACAGCCAAAGAACAGAAAATTGAATTATATGGAAGTCCGACAACAACGAACCGTTCAACCTGGATGGTAAGAGGGGCGGAGCCAGCAGTGGAGCAGGGTCGGGCAGGAAGGATCCCCCTACCCAGGCTCGCAGTCAGCCCGGACCCAGTTGGGGTGCGGGGCAGACTGACCGCGGTTGCACATTCACGCACAGTGAGACGGACCACGCAGGCCCCAGCGGGCAAACCCAGTGGTGAGGGCTGACGGCAGTGACACATTTACGTGCAGTGGGACGGAATTCGTGGGCCCGGGTGATGGTGGCGGCAGTGGCAGGAGGCGTCAGACGAGACTGCCATTGCTCCTCTGCCATTTGCCCCCGCCCCAACATACAGCATCACAACCCAGCGACTGAGTTGCCCTGCTCTGGTGAACACCTAGGGCTCTGATCCTGATACATAACAGGCACAAACAGTCCAAAAGATGGCTCAAGAAGAACTCAAAGCCCCAGAGCCCAAAACTCTAAGTGACTGAGAAATTGCCAGCCTCTCAGATGCACAGTTCAAAACACTGGTCATCAGGATGCTCACAGAACTGGTGGATTATAGTCACAAATTAGAGGAACATATGAAGCCTAAAGTAATTGAAATGAAGGGAAATGCACAGGTAACTAATAGTGATGGAAAGGAAACTGGGACTCAAATCAATGGAATGGACCAGAAGGAAGAACAAAACATCCAACCAGAAAAGAATGAAGAAATGAGCATTCAAAAAAATGAGGAGAGGCTTAAGAACCTCCAGGACATCTTTAAACGTTCCAACATCCGAATTATAGGGGTACCAGAAAGGGAAAAGAAACAGCCACGAGTGGAAAACTTACTTGAACAAATAATAAAGGAGAACTTCCCCAGTCTGGCAAGGGAAATAGACTTCCAGGAAATCCAGGAAGCTCAGAGAGTCCCAAAGAAGTTGGACCCAAGAAGGAACACACCAAGGCACATCATCATTACATTAGCCAAGACTAAAATGAAGGAGAGAATCCTAGAAGCAGCAAGAGATAAGGGGACAGTTACCTACAAAGGAGTTCCCATCAGACTGTCAGCAGATTTCTCAAAAGAGACCTTCCAGGCAAGAAGGGGTTGGAAAGAAGTATTCCAAGTCATGAAATCCAAAGACCTACAGCCAAGATTGCTTTATCCAGCAAAACTTTCATTTAGAATGGAAGGACAGATAAAGTGCTTCTCAGATAAGGTCAAGTTCAAGGAGTTCATCATCACCAAGCCCTTATTATATGAAATGCTA